>NC_134465.1:14528021-15945305 GCF_047948215.1 Lycorma delicatula
GGAAAGGAAATTAATGAGCTACGGGAGAACAGAAAACTAATATTCAGACCAGTTAACAAAGAAACGCTAATTTTAACCCTTTTTAACTGCTAGTCTAATATTAACAAAAAATCGTATAAAATTCACTTGCAAATCCCTTTTGTAGCCTATCTTAACGGTTTATGAATGCAGTCTATCGCGTTATTTTATTTCATTTATACACTTGTAGTTTTACTGTAACTCACCGATAGTACTTTCTCGGTTATTAAATTACTCGTGGCGTCACCTTAATCGTATCGAACCGGATACTCTTCTCGCTGGATCGACTTCTCGCATACTCGTCTCGTAGTCATACATCTTGACCCTCCACGCTGGACCGTCGTCGTACGTCTCGTTAGACCGGTTCGCAGATCTCTCTACCGAATTCTTACAGCTCCACCACAACTCGCAGCCTCCCTTCGCTGAACTCGCAGAACTGCCCTTGCGGAACTGACCTCGTAACTGACGTAACGCCTCGCAGACTGGTTCGCGGATTTCCGCCGAACTGAACTCTAGATGGTCTTACCGGGCTATTTATATCGCTAGCCTATTTACCTGTAGGATCGGACCCGAGTCGAAGAGTGAGAAGAGTCGATCGAGGTTTTGTTCCCGTAAATTCCAAGCCTGGTCTCTTCTCACCGTACAACAGGTGTTAAGGGGTAGTATAATAAAATACGATTGTGAAACGGACTTATGCTTTACAAAAAGTGTTCTCCTTGTTCTTTTCTGGATTCTACAATTATTATATAATTTTTTACTTTTATAATAATTACTAGCAGTCCGTTATTCAGGCCCGCTGTACCGGTCTTGTTACAACATTTTTTTTTTCAAATGAAGAAGGAAGGGATTTTATGAAAACCAAAGGTACAGTATTTACGATGATAATTTACCGACTTAATAGCGCTTTCAGTATTTTAATAATCGTAAGTCGCTGTACTTATGTTGGACGCTATAAATCTTACGGTTGCGAGGGAAGACACAAGTTACTCTAGAAAAGATAAAGCCGTTCTCGGAAATAACAAATATTAGGAAAATTGAGTAACGAAGTGGTTTTTTTATCTTCTTTATTGGGCCGGATATACTATTGTATATCGGTGTACCTAACTTAAATCTAGAGGATATTCAACTTTAAAAGTGACATCTTTACTCTATTCGCAACAAGTACTAGCCTTATAATGAATTAACTTCATTATTCTCGGTAAAGTTAATTCGGTTAAAACGCCTCTTGTGCCTAAGGTGATCGGTATAAATAACAGTCGTAAAAGTAGCTGTGAAAATTAGTATGAAATAAATTAGTTTGTCTCTTTTTTGAAAAATAATCTATTCTATTTAATAGAATTAAAAACTTAAAGAATCGCATCCTAACAGCAGAATACGTTAAAACGATTGAAAAATCGATATTTAATTTTACCTGAATTACTTTCGCAGGGATTTCTGCTTTTTCAGAATATATTTAAAGAAAAATTAATTAATTAAAAATATAATTGCAGAATTAGATATTTACTAATCTCAACCGCTGAAATAAAATGAACTATTTTGATGTAATTACAATCCTAATAAATTACTAATTTAAATAAATCTTTAAATACAGATTTTAAATTATTTAAATTAAATTTATTATTTCCTAAGCCGGTTTTTTTATACAAATTTTACTTCGTTAATTGTATTTTAATTTTTTCTTTCTTGAAGTTTAAGGGACTTAAAATTCTAATTTATCGACATCGTTTTATAAAATCGGCTATTAGAAGACTATGTTTATTTACCTAATATGATTAGCGTAATTAAATATTTGTTTACGTATGTTTTTGTGAAGTAAATGTTATCGAGAGCATTTTATAAATCTTTAATTTATAAACACCACCAAAAATTCATTCTGATGAAGAAAGAACAAATCTCTGCAAAATTATTTGTTAACGAAGATCACAAAAAAACAGAGGCACATAATTTTTTTAAAATTAAATTTAATTATATAATTTTATATATATATATATATATATATATATATATATATATATATATACGTATACATATTTTACATGTTTTGTGCTTGACGATTTGCAAAAATGCAATTAAAAAACAAAAATCTATAAAAAATACATTTCCTGTCGAAACAAACCCTTATTTAAAATTTTGACATTTTTTTTAAGTAATGTATTATTTTTTTTTTAACGGACTAGTACAAATAGGTATGAACTTGCAGATAATGAAATGTTATTTACAATGTAAATATTACAAATCTGTTACATTATTTGCGCTCTTTAATTGTTACAGTTTTATTATTTTACGTTGAATATAAATTTGTGGTTTTAAAATTAAATCTTTTAATTTCGTTTTTTTCGTCATGAGGTATGGAGTAATTTTGATCATTTTTTTATTGACTTTTTATAAATTTTTCAAATTTGAATACAATACTTATTGTAGCGCGTAATTTAATCCTCTCATTTTCATACATTTCTCTATAACGAACGAGTTTTTTATTTTTAATTAAAATTACTTGGAACATTACGAATGTAAAATCTATATAAATGGAAAGCATACAAAACCGCTAACGTTCCTTATTTGAACAGCCGGCAGTAATATCGCTTATATTTCCAGGAATTTATATATAGCTTGAACTATTACTTTAAGGATAAACCTTCAAGATTACTATTTAAATTTATTTTTTAATTATTCGATCTCGCAAACCAAAATGTCTTCTTTTTCAATACGACCCTGTATGTATTTATTATTTGTTTCAAGCCTAGATTTTTGGCAAACGGATCGATTTTGAAAATGGTTTAAAAATTTTGTTTAAAATAAATTTATTTAATGTCATGTTATCACAATTTAATTTTTTTTTTCGAAAAGTAAATTACATAAAGATGATTTGATCTCATAAATGCTTATCTTTAGGTGGTTATAGTGTAGTAATGAGAGTATATTATTCAAAATATTTTCAATTAAACGTTTAAGCAAATTAACTGTAAAACTTTAGTTGGTGAAAGTGAAAAAAAAAAAAATATATATATATATATATATAATTTATACATACTCCGGCATCCCACATTGAATTAGCTTGAATTGGGTATTATTTTCTCTTTTTATTCCTTTTTCTTATTTTTATAACGACATAAGTTTTTGTAGTAACAAATTTTTTTATATTTTTAATACGAGCAGTGTTTTTTCTTTGTCTATCAATGTTTTAAAATAAAATAAATAAATAGACTTATAAACGTAAGATTTTTTTTTGATTTTCAAAAAAAAAAATTTCAGTTCAACTTAAGTTTAAATAAATTATATTTAATTACAGTATTTATTATTTTTTCTAATTTTAAAAAGTGAAAATGTAAAAACAATTTAATAGATTATTTTTGAATAAATTATAGATAATTACATTATTTATTACTTTTTCTAATTTTAAAAAATCAAAATTTAAAAACAATTTAAAAGATTATTTTTGAATAAATTATAGATAATTACAGTATTTATTATTTTTTCTAATTTACAAAATCAAAATTTAAAAGCAATTTAAAAGATTATTATATTTCACTTTCTAAGAATTTTTCAAATTTTATTTTATTTTATTAATAATAGATTTTTCTTTAATGATACTTTTTGAAATTTTTTCAAAAATTTCTCTATGGAATGTTTTCATGATTCAATTTAAACAAATTTTTTTATCGAATACCATCGCGTAATATTTTACCGTCAGTCTGTACATTATTTTCCTGTTTAGTTCCTGTATATTTCTGTTTAGTTGAAGCTATGTGTATAGCACGTTGTTTCATGACAGTGCGGGCAACGTTCACTAATTTTTTGCTTTATATTATCTACCTCTGTGTTTATTACGATTGCGATTCATACAAGGCGCTTGAAGTATAATAAGCAGAGGTAAAATTTCTTTCTCTTAGAGGAATAAATGCATTACAGGTGGCGCAATCAAACTTCATGCTTGCTGCCACGGCAGTGACAACCGCAATTTGAATCGTTCTACTATCCTTTTAGCATAAAGTTTGCTTCGTTGCCGAACAGCCAGAACACAATTTTTTAAATTTTGACCCCTTCAATTTATAGCTAATATTTTGAACATTATTACATCTTTAAATTTAATCTAATTTAGTTATATATATACTAGCCGGTTGGGGCTCCACCCCTTGGACCTCCGGGGCCCAGGCAAACCCTGGAATTGATCCAGGGGCCTATCCCAGGGTCGCAAAGCTTGCTTCGTTCGCCATTCCCGTTTAAGCCATAGGCCGAGACTAAGGCCTCGGTCTACGGCTTAAAAGCCTCCGTGGGATAACGCAATTGTATCCGGAAAATTTGAAAGCGGTCGTTGGTTCAAAAAAACAGACAGACAAATTTTACGCTTTATATATAAGGTAATATTGTTTTAATTGATTTTATAATACAGTTAATTAAAATTTAAGTAATAAGTTATTTAACCTTACGTATCTTCTGTGTAATGTACCAGAGTATTCCAGTAGGTTAGTCTTTATAAAAATGACGAAGAAAAAAGATGACAAAACCTAATAAGAAGGAAGAAGAAGCTGTTCGGTTAGGTTATGTAATTCCTATGAAATAAAAGCAGTTATACTCCGATAACGGTATTACTTCCATTTAATTTACCTGTCATCCTGTTGTTAGTATTGTTATTATTAAGCTCTTACTTATACTATCTCGTTGATTCATTCATTTTTTATTTAATTCTTTTAATCATATAGAAATCAACGTGAAAAATTAAATATTTTATTTGACTGTTATAATAGTTTTTAATTTTGTATTAAATAAATGGTATTTTCATATTAATTATAATTAAACTTGACGATCTTACTAAATTAATTTGGTAAATATCCTTCGACTAATACGTATTCTTTATCTAATAAAAGAAATCGTCTGAATTTGAACCGTCGTAATTATTTTAGTGTTAGAAAATATCGAGCAGCAACAAGCTTTTCTACGTTAATTTTATAACGACATGCCGTTAGCTTTATCTTGGAGATTCGCTATACCGCGTCCGCATTTGTCGAATTGCTGTATATTGCGGCTAAGCGTTTAGCATTTGAACGCAGTAGATTTGTAATTAGATTTTTGGCCGACTACTTATTATTTAACTTTAACTCTACTTCGATACAATATTCTCGACCGACAGTCTGTTGTCAAATTGTAATTAACAGAACATCCTCGGGCCGACGATCCGTGCATATAACGTGTAATAAATGTACGTACATACCCACCGGGTTGGTCTAGTGGTGCACGCGTCTTCCCAAATCAGCTGATTTGAAAGTCGAGAGTTCCAGCGTTCAAGTCCTAGTAAAGCCAGTTATTTTTACACGGACTTGAATACTAGATCGTGGATACCGGTGTTCTTTGGCGGTTGGGTTTCAATTAACCACACATCTCATGAACGGTCGAACTGAGAATGTACAAGACTACACTTCATTCACACTCATACATATCATCCTCTGAAGTATTATCTAAACGGTAGTTACCGGAGGCAAAACAGGGGGGAAAAAGTATACGTACATGATGGGATGAAGCCTTGGAAAAATTAGCTCCAAATAGGTGCTAAAGCTGCGCCAGGTATTTTGATCGTCGTGCGAGTAAAACGATAAAAAGCTACGTCCTCTCATTCTCTTATACCTCCAGTTAACCTCCGTGTTTCAGATACCTCTCATTTTTTTACGTTTTATAATTCTTTTTTAGTCTTCTTTTACACCGATCCTTCTAGCGTTGCTTTAATCGAACCTTCTTCTCTTATACGTCCTAGCCGGTTGGCTTTCCTATCGCGGATAGTTCTGATGTAGTTTTATTCTCATCTACTATTTTCATTTTTTAATCCTGTCTGCGCAGTTATTTTTCTCCAGTAGAAAAATCCGCAGTTATATATTTTATATATTTAAAAAAAATATATATATATTAAATGTTTTAAGCTTTCCCGTTTTTTATTTTTTGTTAGTTTCCGTGTTTTACATCTGTTGAGAAGCATAATCCGATAATTATTACCTTCATAAGAATTTTCTTCAGCCGCGTTACGTAACAAATGTTTCTTTCAATCGAACGATTCCTTAGCCGTTGCTAATCGGGTTTTTATCTCCTTTTTTACCTTCGTATTTCTCTAATAATATGCGCTTTAACTACTTCAATCCTTCCTTCTTTTGAATAGAAAAATCGTCATCGTTAGCTTTGTTTTGTTAGTGTCCATTTTCATATTTTGTATTCTGTTCTTTATAGTCTTTTAAATTTTAATCGTCGATTAGGTATTTTATATATCTATTTGCTTCATTTCCTACAAATATTATCATCTACGAGCTTAAAATAATGAAAAACGTTCATATAAACATAAGTCTGGAAACGATTTGTTTTCAAATTACAGTCTACCACAAGTTTCACGTAGATTTTCACTCTCACGATGTAATAATCAGAAAATTTTGGTTTTTATAACCAATCTTGTATGAAAAATTGAAAAAAATGTTTAATTTTTTAACAAGGATTCGAGTAATTTTCGTCGACAACATAATCGATTTGTAACGACGGACGAGAAGACCCGAGGGAGTCTGAAGAAAATTTCGGAAGAGTCTGGAAGTCTTTTCTGCGTAACGCCGAAAAAAGAAATCTATTAGGAAGGTCGGCCACGAACTAGCGGTGCCGGTGATGACGGTGTAGAATGTTTTAAGGAAACGCTTACGTACCCTCCCGTACCGTTTAAAGCCGTTACAGGCTTTGAAGCTTACGGACTCGCCGTGCGTGCCGTTAGCGATCGAAATACTGCGGCATGAGATAACGAGTTTCTAGATCGTATTGGTGTCGATAAATCTCCGCGATCTATTACTTTGCGAACGGGAGTCCCCAAAATAAAAGTCTTCTGTCCGATGCTCTGACAGAAATCGCTTATCTAGATACGCTACATACAAGGCTGTTTCCTCGACCGAGAGATAACATTTTATTTGGAAATAAGATTGTTGGGCCTCCCTACCGATAAACTCTGTACGGGATCGGTCGAATGACGTTTTCCCCGACCACCGGGTCGGTCAGAACGAACCCTATGTAGAGCTTTTTTCCAGCGGCCTCCAAGACCGACTCATGGCCAATCGATACAAGGATTAAAAGATTATACTATTGTATTACTGTCGGCTAGATCGGCCGATCTAAGGGTCGATTCCCAGGAAGGATATGGCGATTAATTTATTATATCTTTCCTTTATAGTTTTATCCGTTTAATTTTTATCGTTAAAATACGTACTAAACTGTGACCTGATATAATTATAACACAAATAAATGTAAGGAGGTGTTAACAAAAAAAAATAAAAAAATATCATTTAATAAACATTCGATCGATATCGTATGGACTGCGACATCATACTGTACTCCTATATAGGTAATTTGTAGTATTTGGTTAGCTGGCATCTCTCCCGCCACCACCCCATTCGGTCGCCCTAGAGTATAGACCAAATGTTCCGTGCCAAATAACGGCTACTGTGCCTAAAAAACAGATTTGCGACCTTGTTATTCCTAATGCTCCTAGTGAGCTCCTATCTTGCGTGAGCGGTTAAGCTGGGTGCTGTACAGCACCCGCTTTATGTGTCCCTACCGCTCACTTGTCACATTAAAACTAGATCGGGGAGGCGCACCCCTTGTTACAATTTAAAACTAAAAAAGTTATAAGTTAAAAAGACGGCAATTTAAGCCGCCACGCCTCGGTCGCTGTTTGTCAGCTAGTGCCTGTCCACCATTTAAAGCGCTTGGAGATTATTACTGGCTGATGGTAGCCATTATTTCAAGGAACACTTCCCACAGACACGCTACAGGAATCAATAAATCCCATTTAAATTAAACAATCTAACGATGACGGTTGAACATCGCAACCTCATCGAGGAACTCCCACACGGTCCGACAATGCGGCTCACGCCACATCGACTCGCCGTTTATGTACGGCCAGTTTTCCCCCTGACCTCTAAGTTCCGGGTGGCCCGGTCTCTGGCCCCCCCCCCCAAGAGCAGGGTAGTCGAACATTAGATGTTCGTTCGACTGGACCTCCCCGCAGACACATAACTCATCAGCCGCTAGGCGAAACCTGAACAGATATTGCATGAAATTCACATTGTTGATGAGCACTTGGGCACCCGCCGCCCTTAAAAATGAACTCGAGGCATACCATCCCCCCAGATCCTGTATAAATCTATACAGAGATCTTCCCTTAGTCGTGGTGTGCCATTCATGCTGCCATGCCTCCATCGCGAGGCTCCAAAGCCTCTTCCGCAGGCGGGAAATGGGCAACTGTTCGAAATTTAGACCCGGTCCATTGAATATTTATTCTTCATCTTGTTACCGGTTCTTATAGAAAAATCATTCGATTCCTTTTTTGAAAATTTTCAGTAATATGAAAATCAGACGGTCATCCCCTCCTATAAATTTGGTTTACGACAGGTGGTATCCGCGCTACCTCTTATGTATCTTGCGATACATTTTTATCTTATTAAAGATTATATAAGGGGCGTGTTTTAGTATCTCAGTAGGATATAAGAGTTCTTCAGTCGGGTTGTTTTTTTTTTAAGTTTAAAATTCTTCTGTATAAATTAACGTTAGTTTTATTTATTTAGTGTAATTTTACTTACTATTTCACCGCAGTCGACTTCTTATGATGTAATGGAAATAATTATACCTGCGGTATGTAAATTTTCATACGAAGAAACCGCCATCGATCGTTAGAATACGCCGATTTTATAGCATTCTGTATATTTATTTTTTATTTAATAGCCGACATCTCGTATAAGTTTACTTTCTTTCTTTTTGTGTTTAGCCTCCGGAATCACCGGCAGATATTACTTCAAAGGATAAATGTAATAAAGTCTTGTAATACAGTCTCAGGTCGACCGTTCCTGAGCGAGTGGTTAATTGAAACCCGACCGCCAAATAACACCGGTATCCGTGATCTAGTATTCAGATCCGTGTAAAAGTTAACCGCTTTTACTAGGATTTGAACCTTAGGACTCTCGACTTCGAAATCGGCAGATTTATGATGACGTAAAAGTTTTTTTTTGTAGCGTGTGAAAATGCCATGCCTGACCGGGATTCGAACCCGGGACCTCAGGATGAAAGGCCGAGACGCTACCACTTGCGCCACGGAGGCCGGCCAATGACGTTAAGGTTTACTACATTCTTATAAGTATTTAACAAGTTTTCGGTGTTTTCTATAAATTTAATTTACTGAAATCCTGTACGGCTACTTTTTACTGATGAAATTGCGGTAGTCACTCAAAACGGAGAAGATTTGACAAAAAAAAAATTGGAATTCTTTAATTCACACAAGCGGGAGTGGAACAAAAACTAACATACGGTCACTGTTCAGGTAAAACAGAGGAATTAATATCTCGATTGCAGAATAACATCCGACGGTCGCAGTAAAAAGAGTGGTAGTGAGCAGGATAGGCCAGGCCGTTTATAGCCATTTTCTATAAAAAAAAAAAGGAATTTAGAATCGAGGAAAACTTTACGAGACGTTTGTACGGAATATATATATCGCTTTATACATATGAGACGTTGACCCTGGGTTCCGTCGGTTCAAAAAACTCTGATGTGGTCACCGAATAACTTCCATGTACGCCTATTAAGTTACATTTATCTTTATATATTTATATTTTTTATTACTTTTTTTCATATTATTATTATTTATTATTATATTATTATTTATTATTATTATTATAATAAAAAATTTAAAAAAAGTTTAAAAAATGAAATAGGGTTCTCACCGACATACTTTCCCCTTGTAAGATAATATATATCGTTGAAAAGATCTCAATGAGTGCTTATTACTGCAGTTAAGAAAAAGTCCAAAATCCAAAAGATTTGGATTTTGGGCTTTTAATTTTGGGATTTTGGACCAAAAGAGTCCAATTTTGGTCCGGTCGATTGTAATCAAAAGGGGAGGTGCAGAACAAGATGTTACAATAGTCATAAATCCAAACTTTCAACGTTCTACGGCTAATCGTTTTTGAATTGTGCGAGATACATACGTATAGACGTCACGCCGAAACTCGTCAAAATTGATTCAGGGATGGTAAAAATGGATATTTCCATTGAAATTGAAAACCGATATTTTTCGCGATTACAGAAGGATCGAAGCGTTTGAACTACGGTGGTATAGAAGGATGTTACGTATTTCGTGGGTCGATCGAGTGACAAATGACAGAGTTTTAATAAAGGTTAATGAATCGGCTCGTCTTTGAAATAAATTAAAACGGAGAAGAGACGACCGGGTGGGTCATGTTTAAAGACTCGATGGACTATTACACGGTATACTGGTGGGGATTGTGGAAGAAAGAGTTATAGATGCAGACCTAGAAGATAGATAGTACATCGACCAAATTGAGGAAGACGTGGATCGCCAAATCTTTACAGACCGTATAAGAACGGGTGAGGCTCGCACCCTTTGGAGAACTGCTGCGAATCATTCTTAGGATTGCAGATTACAAGAAAACTTGCTTACTGTAACACGAATTTGATAAATAATACTCGTATTTAGGATAATCTCACTTTCCCGTTCTTGTAACCGATAAAGCGGTAAAAACATATTACCCTATTTTTATTTTGGGTTTTAAAAATCTATCGTCAATACCTATTTAGGTTAGGTCGATTTGGGTTATAATTGTTATTGTAAGCGTAACACAGTAACTTGTAATTTATATGAGAGAAAGTTATCTGTTTTTTCTTTTTCTTTAATGAAGCGTATTCAGAAGTAGAAAGAAAATAATTAACAAAGCAATCGGTTGACGGGAATTACTTTTTGCATTACTATTTTTTTTCCATTTTTACCGTGTTACGTTATTTATAAGAATCTAAATAACGTAAAACTTTATGTACGCTAATTACTTCATGTTTGCCGATGATTTAATTATTATGAGCTTAATTATTGGTTTAATAGAAACTGTAAAAAATCTAGGAAGCTATTATCTGTTTATATAATTTCATTAGCCTTTTATAATTTGCCTAATATCATGAAGAAAAATTAAGGTATAGTATTTTCGGTTACTTTTTAATTTTGTTAGAATTTATACTCGTGTAAAACGAAAACATTTAAAAAAATTATATTAGTACTAAATTATATTTAGTTTTTAATTAATTTTTAATCGTCTAGTTTTTTAACATTTATTACGTAAAACAAACATATCGTGTCCGGTTCGATGATAATACGAAAGTATTTTTTGCCCTGAAAAACCAAAAAAAAGAAAAAAGAGCTAAAAGGCGGAAAAGTCTTCAACCGGTACATTTTTTTCTATCGGCCCGATATCATTCAGAAATAGAGCAGGATCACCGGGAATCATTTTCTATAATTTAAAAAAGTTCAGTTAGTTTAGCGCATTTAATAAATCGTTATGGAAGGACAAAAAAAACAATCATGCAATACGAATTGAGAATCTGGGCCTGTTAAAAATTTTAAAAGACTAATTATCGATGAACCGAATCGCCGGAAAAGTATAAAAATTTAAAATTGAATCGCCAGAAGCGGTTTAAAATCGGCTCTAAAAAAGCTGACAACACGGTTTTAGGACTTTACCGTCACGCGGCAAACGCCACGTCTCGAGAAATTCCTACAAGTGCGGGTCGTTTCTGACGCACTGTGCATCGTTTTATTTAAATATAATATTTTTCGTCTATTTAATTCAATGAGTCTTAGCTAAAGCGCGCACGCCTACCGTATTTAATTTGCGCGAGAGTGGCGGTACTACGGCGACGGTCAGCACTAACTAAACTAATATAATTTCACAACTTACACAGAACAAATTTAACTTGTACGGTCGGTAGACCGGTACAAGTTTTTAATCTTTAACAAATACGCCTAAGAAAAATGCGACCTTAATTAAGCGAAATCTCGAGATACCGAGCGTAACCTTGCTTTACAGTCTCGCTCTCTAGACATCTTAAGTTGAAAATTTAACGGCATCAATGGCCATTTAAATTTGACCGAGTTTGGTGAAAATTGGTCTTGAAGTTCTATAGATATAAGGTGATTTAGAGACCGACACCGAATACACACGCGTACATACGAATATTAACATCGGGAAAATTTCCATCCGTTTTTCGGATTTCTTAGGTGTCAAAACGTAAAGATCCGGTAAAAACTGCATATGCCCAAATTGGATCGCTTATAGTACGTTCCCTTCTAGAGCTATAGCGCTTTCTAGACGGGAAAGTAAAAAAAAAGATATATATAGCCTTACTTTTATGCCAAATTTCTACTTTTTTTGTCGACGGAATTTTGAGATATGACGGGGAAACGCTTAGAAATAGGTCTGAATATTCCCCCGTTCCAGACCATTTGACTTAAAACTTTGAAATTTTCAATCGCTTAATAAGTACTTTTATCGTACTAAAATTCAATTTTATACGACCGCTATACAAAAAGTAAAAAAATAAAATACCGAAAACTACTTCTTCCCCTTTTTTTATTTTGTCCAAATTTAATCTACACCGCAGACATAGAAAAACGTTTTTGAACGGTTTCCAAAGAATTTATATCGATCCGGTCCGTACGTATTTGTCAAAATACCGGCAGAATCGCGTACATAACTGCGTGTACTTTCAGGAAATTTCTGTAATTTTTTGGTCTTAAAACGTCGATATTCGCAAAAACGGCGATACACAAAATTATTTGCCGATCGCTACACTTTCCCTTTGTAGTTGTGCTGCTGCAACAGCAGCCTATCTATCACCGGGGAAGCAAAAACACAGATCGGTATGAGTAACATTTAAACAATAGATTAAATTAAATCTGAATATCCGAATATTGGAATCGGTTGATTGTGAGATCGTGTTTAATAAATATTTAGTATTTAATACATATATCTATTGTATTTATTTAATATAATACATATATTGTATTTAATACAAGTATTTATATATTTATTGGATAAAGAATTTGAATTTAAAGAATTTGAAGAACCGAGCAAATTAATCGTTTTCAAACGGTAGTCGTGATTTTAAATAAAACGCGAATAATTTTTTGCGACTATATTTATCTCGGTCTTCAGTTTTTGTTACTGTAACCTTGTTTTTATTATTATTATCGTTTTGTTTAGGGTTGAGACGTGGAGCTTAAATTAAAAAAAAAATGTTGAAACTTTTGAAATTTGGTGTGTGTGTGTGTTACCGTAGAATATTAAAAACATTTAGTTCAATAAATTTAACGACTATAAATGTTATTAAGTCCAAAGCTTTAATTTTAATTGAGGAAAACGGTGACCGGTGTGGTACAAGGGGAATTGCCAAGGGCAGATAAACTATACGACGATGATTAATGTATTACACAACTTTTTTTTTTTAATTTAAAAGAGAAATAACGGTTTAAAAATATTTTAATATTAAGATCGATGAACGATAAAGGAAATAAAACAAAATGTAATATAATTAAGTATTAAATCCTAGCTAGAAAATAAATGATAGCCGACAAATACTAGAACCTTTTTACACAGAGTAGAATTACCGAAACATAAAAATACTCTGCTTCCGGTAAGTTACGTCGGCGGATACCGATTCTCGACGATAATGACAACAATTGTATAACAGCGTGTCCTTGTATATGTATATATGCAGCGACAAAAATGTGACCTACCGCAAGAACGATTTTAGCATTGACATATGAAGCGCTGATTTTATTTGTACAGCTCAGTTAACGTAAATTTGAACACCGTAGGGCCATTTTCGAGTTCAAATCAACTTTTTCCTGACCGAATCTATTTTTAAGAATTCTTATCGTTAATGGCCCGCTTCACTCTTATCAAATCAGGTGTTTCTATGCCCCCTTTTAGATATCTTCCGTTTTAAACGGCTACGTTAATATCGACCCCTTTTATTTCATCTTTCCGATTAAGATAACCCGTTAAGTTTTACAATTTCTCAAATACTGGCATTTATTTCTGTAACGATGAAAACGCTCAAAATATCCGGATTCTTTTAAAGTCGTGAAAAACAACTCAAAATTTGACAGTCGGATACCCAAATAATTCTACCGTTAATTTTGCGAGGTGTTTTTTTCCATCTTTAATAAACTCGTCTTAAATTATGCGCCGAATTAAATAGAAAATACGTTCTATTATTTAATCCTGTTAAAGGTTTGCGGTACATTTTCGACTAAGGTACTTAATATCTGAAAATATTTAACCCGTTTTCGACCGATTTATATTTTCCTATGAATAATACTTAAGCGGTTCCCGTTAAATAGTTTGTATTTTTTTTTTTTCATAACGAACTACAAAGTACAAAGAATTTGTTGTACGCCTTCGTTCAATCGATAAAAATTTGTTTTAAGCGTGTCACCCGCTTTTTATTGTTATTTATTTGTCTGATAGTAAATACGTTGTAGATCCAGGATCGCTGTATTAGAATTCATTATGATTTCCAAAATCGATAAATTTTTAATCGTACGTGTCTTTTTATTGTTTTATAATAAAATTTCTTAATATTTCTTTAAAATATATTTTCCTGGAATTAAACTATCTCTAATTGTAGACATATAAAACATAAAAGGCATCATCTAATATGCCACATCATTTTAAGGGCACCGGGTGTCAGGGTGCTCACCAGACACGCTAATTTTAACCAATACCTGTTTTGGTTCGCCTGGCAGCTGATGATCTGTGCGTCTGCGCGGAGGTCCAGTCAAATGAACACCTGATGTTTGACTGCCTTGCTCTTGTGGGTGGGGGGGGGGCAGAGTCCGATCTTCCCTGGAACTTAGAGGTCAAGGGGAAAATTGGCCACTCGCAAGCGGCGAGTCAATGTGGCGAGAGCCGCATTGTCGGACCGTGTGGGAGTTCCTAGATGCGGTTGCTTTGTTCAACCGGCATCCGTAGTTTGCTTAAGGGAAAGACTCTTACCGCATTGCCGTGGGAAGCTAATCCTGAGTACGGCTGATTACCAGCCAATTATTATGGCTCTAAGCGCTATAAAATGGTGGACAGGTACTTGCTGGCATTAGCGACCTAGGCGTGGCAGCAAATTGCTGCTTAAACAAAATAAATTTTATTATGTTTGTCATATATATTTTAAGTAGTTTACGGAGTGCGCCTACCCACTTTAGGAAATATATGACAAATGAATGGTTGGGACACGTAAGCCGATGGTGTATGGCACCACGCTTAGTCCGCTCATGCTGTTACGTAAGCTCTAGGAGCTAACATAGCTCCCAGAGCTATGTTACATAGTTATATTAAGGATACTGATCGCTAAACTTTTCGAGGCTCAGTTGCCATTTGAGGCACAGACATTCGGGCTTGTGCTTTTGGGTGACGGAATGGTGAATGGGGCGTTGGCGGGAGAAATTCTAAGCAAACCAAAATGCCACACCGTGTACACAGACCAGAATTAGCCAAACGAAACGAGCCGACTTCTCCCTAAAAGCACCACGGCCGGAAAGAAACCGACTTATATACTTGTTAGGGGACACTCAAGCTGCATCCCGCGGACTCCTCACATCAGGGAAATGACCGTGCGTGTAACGCCCATCAGCTGTCTCATCCTATCTAGCTTGCCACAATTGAAATCCGAGCAGTTATTTAAATTATGGTTTTACCTCATCGGATGGAAGGCCACAGTGCATTATATACTTTCAAGTCCTCACCGGTGAAAGCATGAAGCCATCAAACTTAATTCGATACTTGGAAACTAAACATTCGATCGTAAAATCAAACCTTTGGATTTCAAAAAAAAAAAAATTACCTACTTTGAAAAATCGACGAGCTTTTATTTGTAAATCAAGCCGTACTGATAAAAGTATATTGAAGCGTCTAGCGTTAAGAGCATTCTCCTAGCGTTAAGAGTAGCTAAGATGTCCAAATCCTATACGATTGCAGAAATCCTCATACTGCCTGCTGCAGTTGATACGGTCAGTGTTTTAATAGGCGTAGAAGAAGCAAAAAAAAACTGAAAAGAATTCCGCTTTGTAACGACACAATATCAAGGCGAATCGATGACACGGCTGCCGATGTTCGCGATCAGGTAATTCAGCAAATTAGTTTAAGTGAATTTTTTAGTATTCCATTTGATGAATCGACAGATTTAGCAAACGTTTCTCATTTCTTATGTTTTGTGAGATATGAATACGATAGGGAAAAATCAGTCAAAGAAAATATTTTGTTTTGAAAATAAATGACCTGGTCGTGCAACAGGACAATGTCTTTTAGATGTTTTTTATGAAACTACTAAAAACTATATTAAAGGCGACAGAGGAAAGAACAGCGGATTTCTGGAAAAATTCTAACATCGTTATACACCAAGGGCGGAAATGACGCTCTGCTTCCTTCATAGACATGCGCTTACTGCAAAAAATATGCCGGAAAATCTCAAAGTTTTTGTAAAGCTGTAAAAACGGTTAATTTTATTGAAAGTCGACCGTTTCAGAATAGACTGCTAAACTATGCGATGAAATGGGCGAAAAAAAATCTGTTCTTTTCCTTACAGAAGCCAGATGGTTATCGCGAGGTGAATTAATTTCCTGGGATTGGATGACAAACGCCATTTCAGTGTTTTTGCAGAATAATGAGTATATGTTGCTACCGGCTTACTTAGCTCTTGTATTTTCGCATCTGAACGACTCGAATGTGAATTTTCCAGAACGCGATAAAAGCATTTTATTAATGACCGACAAAGGTTGTGCTTTCATCGAGAAGCTTGATATCTGGATTATTCGCCTTTAAAGATTTTGATATGTTTCCACTCGATTTCGATTACGCTGAGAAAAAGTCGGATGAAGAAGAAATTATTATTCACCACAGTTTGTGTATCAAAGATGCGTTTGCGTGTGCGTGTGCTAAAAATTCAGTCGGCGGAGTATTTTCCGAAAGATAAAATGATTTCTCGAAGAAACGGGTACCGAATCCATTTAGTGAAAACGCTGTTGCAGCCGCTGTTACCGGTTGAGATTCACGACCGGCTCAACGAAACGTCTGCAGATAAAACTTTCCGACTACAATTCACATCTGAAGATTAAGAGACGTTTCGGCAATAATGAATACGGCAATTTAGACACTGAAGCGTCGAAAATATTAATCCCTTCGCCAAGTCTTACCTCTGTGAAAAGGTTTTTCGTCTACGGTCGCGCTAAAAACTAAACATAGAAATCGACTTTTATCGCTTTTCTGTGTTTGTAACATAGATCCACCTACGGAGAAATTTTTAAACGGATAACAAAGCTAAATAAATTGTTTATAATAAATGATTTTTTTTCCATAAATGGTTTTATTATCGTTTACGTGTAAAGCTGTAGGCTAATTTTGCGACTCCCTTTCACATCACCGTGACCCCCGGTCTGAAGAAAGCTGGTATACACCTAATAAATTTGTATATTTTGCTTTTTAAGACTCCGTCTAAGCAGGCGGCAAATTCTTCAAATAAACATTATTTAATATAATAAATATAGTACTCCGATGTTGGTTTTCTAAGCTGAATATTATGTTTTCACGGCAAGTCTCTGAATTAATAAAAGTAACGCGCTTAGAAAAAACTACTGAAGTAGATGCATCCTCTTCAAAAATATTAAATAACATTTTTTTAAAGCTAAAGTTTTTTCCTTATTGGCATATACCCAATATAGCTTGTTATATGTATGTATACGTGTGACGTATAGCCATTATCGGTTGGCTATTATTATACTAATTCCATTATCGGTTATTATTCAATAGCACTTGTGACATTATTTTATAAGTCCCCGGCAGCAATGAAACACCTCTACAGTTGATATCCGTCTTGGAGTTTATTTTTTGGAGCGGATGGGGCTACCTTCCGTTCTTCCGGAATTCCCTTCTCTTCTCAAATTTTATGAAACATCCCTATGGTCTTCCGAATAAATCACTTCGTCTTCTCCAGAATCTATATTATTTACATCTTTAAACTTATACAAAACTAAGAACGTTTTCAACGATCGTAAAAACATTATTTAATGTGGAGAAAATTAAATATGAATCCGTATGTAATACTTGCACTTATAATTTATAGATTTTGAAAACGTTTAAGCAATCCATTTTTATTACCGACGTTGTGAAATTATTGCGGTTTTATTTCGATAGATTTTCGATGTCCTTGTTGAGATACGGTTGGCAGTACATAAAGAATTATTTATTTTCTTGGGTAAAAGGTTTCAAATTAAAAAAATAACACAATAAAGCTTAGGCGTAACAATTAATAATCAATTAAATTAATGTTAATTAATTAATTTAAATGTCACGAAAGAAAGAAGGGTTGCTTGGACAAGTTGTATGTAATGAACCGTTTAATCGAAATAATTTTGAATTTACCCTATTAAACTTTACAAATAATTAGGTCAAGTGAGTTTTACAAACGTGTGTTGTTAAGACTCGGGTTTCATTTCCTCCTTGTTTTTTTGTTTCTTTTACGACCTCATAGGATCACTTTAGTTCAATTTCTGGGCCAATCCATTTTGTAATCGGTTCTTCTTATTTCCGAATCGTGTAAGTTATTTTATTCTTGCTTCTTTTCTTTTTGCCCAGATCCTTTTGAGGCGTTCTGATCATTGGAGCCTGTCCTCGTCTGTTGGATTTATTTTTGATTTTAGGTTGAAATGTTATCGTATTAGTTTTAATTAGTTTGTCGTATTTTCCAGATTTTGTGATTAGATCTTTGGAGATTCTCAACTCTTCCGTATCTTTTCGGACTTCCTTTATCCATTTCGGTTTCGTTGTTCTTTCTCGGTATAAGTTAATTATTTGGTTTGCAAGTCTGGTGTTTTCTACTCTAAGTAGGTGCCCCGAGAATGAAATTCTTTTTTTCCTGAAGAAATTTATCAGCGGGTTTATTATTTTATATACTTCTTCATTTGGGATTATCCTACACTGTCCTACTATGCTTTTCTTGTTTATACATTTTCTGACTATCTTCCTTTCTATCTTTTCGATCCTTTCTACTTCTCTAATTTTGTTAGGTCCGAAGAGAGTCTCGCTGGCGTATTATATTTCTGAAATAATTACTGTTTGGTAACGTCTGATTTTAGTTTTTGTCGATAGGTCAAAACATATTATATATGTTTTGGGTAGTTATTAATGATTTTTTAAGTTTCTCGGTTCTTTCTTGCCGGTTTATTTTCTCATCGATATTACGTGTTACGGTATCTATACTAGGTATTTAAATTTTCCCATTAGTTCCACTTTGTTTCCGTTTACGTTTACACGATTAATGCGTAGCGGATCCCTGACCGTAATTTTAGTTTTTTCGTATGATATATTCAATCCTATTTTTTCAGCAAGTTATATTCGGGTGCTAGCTTCTTTTATGTTGTTTTAGAGGAGGGCTAGATCGTCTGCGAAACCCAGGCGGTTTACTTTAATTTTTGTTCCGATGTTTATTCTTTCCGGATTTAATTTTCTCCATTCGCCTCCTTTTTTATTTGTGAAAATAAAAAATTTACTTTTTTTGTTACTCTTATTAAATGAATTTGTCTAATGCTCTTCTGTTGGTCGGTCTAGTTCCATCCTTCAAAGAATCAACACGTGTTTATTACAAACGTATAATTAATTAATATAATAACGTTTTATATATATGAATTACAAGTTCAAAGGATATAATAAAAATAATTTATATTATAAAGGAATTAAAGATTTTTATTTATTTTAATGTAGCGTTGAAATAATAAAATATTTAGAATAATTAAACCTAACCGAGGTATTGAACCAAGGCGGCATATTATTTGACACGTGTATCGTTATAATATTCGCATACGACGGTAAGAATGTGCGTGTGAAAAATTATTTTACAGATGTTATTTCTTCGATCGATTAATATCCACGAAGAATATAAAACGGAACATTTATTAGTTCCTATTTAGTTTGAAATTATCTTTCTTCTCTTACTTATTAGCACCTTACATTCGTTGATTTATTCATGTCGTTATTAGTTTTCTTTAATAAAGTTATCGAGTCGAATAATCTTTTCGTATACGCTTATCGAGATTAAAGTTTACAATGAACGCTAATTATAATGTAACGCATTTGAAATTTATTATAATTAGGGTATTGTTAATCGACTATTTATAAACTTCTTATATCTTATCGATGTTTTAAATTTACACCTATCTTTTTCTACCGATCGTTTCGTTATCGAAAGCAAATGTCGGCTTATATAAATTTAACTACGGGTAAAATTTCTCTTAAATTAAGGACGTTCATTATTAAGACGAAGACAAAGAGCTTAAGAAAAAAGAATTTTTTTAAATACTTGTACGTTCTTTGCGGCGAGAAAAGAATCGCAACGGTTTTAAGGTAGTTTTTGTAGCTGCAATCGCAGACTTCTTATAAGAGAGACGGTACAGAAGATCACTTTCGTATTGTGTTGATTGCAAATCGTCAGTTGACGCGAAGTATTTAATCAAATTTTTATTCTCTAATATCCCTCGATCCTCGACTTATTAAATATTTTTTCATTAATATATAAATTTCTTATTCGGCGTATCAAAAATTTTTTTTTTCCAATTTATAAAAATAATTATTTCTTTTAGATGAAAACCGGAAAATATCGATCAACGATTAATCGAGAACGATTAGTTTCTAATATAAAATTTTATTTTGCTCGTTTTACAGTACATAAATTTGAGTAAGGTAAAAATTCATTAATGAAATGAAATCGGGTCGATTAATAATAAATAAAATGTAGAATAAAGTAAGGCTTTCCAAAATTGTTTAACGTTATTATGAAGTTATTTATTAGATTTCAAAGGTACTGGAAAAATATTATTACTGTAAATATTAGGTACTGGAAAAATATTACGCGACTAATAGCTATAACGAGTTTATTTTTTTGGGTAAACGGTTTCAAATTAAAAAAAATAACACAATAAAGCTTTGGCTTATAATTGATAATTACATTAATGTTAATTTGTTAATGTAGACGTCACGACAGAAAAATGTTTGCTTGGACGAGCTATACGTTAAGAACCACTTAACGTTATTAATCCTTGATCTTTTATTTATAAATAATTAGGTCTAAGCGTTTTAAAAATTACGCGTAAAAAATTCTATTCTTTTTTTTTGTCATTTCGATTTAGCGCAGATTCAACATTCCGCAACTTCGTTCTGGGTTTTCCGTTCTCAGTAAATATTTTTTTTTTTATTAATTTAAGTAGGTATTATAACAGAATACTATTACAATATGCACCTTTAATAATTTCGTTTGACTGAGGGGGTAAGCCAAACGATTGAGAAGGAAGGATACTATAAGGAAGGAACTATTAATTATTCCCCCCCGTCTCAGCCGCCTAGAAAAAGTACAGTCGCTTCACGTGATATAAATTTTGATAATCCTTACGGATGCAGCTGTTTCGCTTTGAAGTAAAAATAAAATAATTAAGCTAAGATTTCTGTCGAGTTTGCGTTAAGGTAGTTATTTTTATTAAAATCGTTTACATTTTAACCATAAAAATAAATCTTGTTAATGAAATTTCTCCAGAAAAAAAAGAAAATCGGTCAAAAACCGAGATGATTTAATAAATATCAAAACTCTTAATGTACAAAGATAAAAAGATATACGTTTTTATTTATGATAATTTCTCTTTCACCGCTTAAGAGTGTGTCTAATGATAAAATTATTAAGACAAAAACCTTATGTAACATTAGTCAAATAATTATATGAAAATTGATGCGCGATAAAAGATATTTTTTACTTTATCGTACTATTAATTTTTGCGTTATACATGTATGCTGATTATAAAAAACAAATGACTTTTTTCAGATTCAACCGAAAGAGAGACGGAATAAAGAGAAATACTAATTATCTTTGAAACGTTGACAGGTAACAATAAAAAACAATTTATTTATTTATTTATACGTACAACGATTAATCGTTAGAAATTTATTACGTAAAATATAATAAGTTATTATTAATTTCTAAAGTACTGAAAAAATTCACCTCGTAGTTATGATGAAATTCTTTACAAATCGACTGACCGTTTATTCTATTTCATTAAGTATTATTTTAATTTTCTTAAGTATATTAATTTTTAAAATATATTTTTCCTGACAGAGTTGAAACACTGCGTATAACGATTTCTTTCACTCTCAATAAAAAAGGACGGTGCGTGTGTTTGTTTGTTGTGTATGCGCTCCCATTTCTATTTTAGCTGCTTCTGGCGCAGAACGGACCACCGGTATTGCACCGGGCGGCTGCACTCAGGGCACGAACAATTTATACTTCTCGAACGATTCTTCTTGATACGAACGATTTATTAGTAGTTAAAATATAAAAAAGTAGATAAAAAAGGAAAACATTGGAGGTAGAGCCGTGTCAAAAAATCACAACACAAGAAACAGCCAAAATTGCTCAGAATTTGAAGATTTCCGTCGTAAAAGTTTTTGTTGTTGTTAGTAGCCAAATTGATGATTTAGTTACAATCTGTAAAAATATTTATAAAAATCATGTGTAGTGAAACAGACCGTTTAACATTTTCGAAGCGGGCCTACAGCCCCGATTTCTACTGACAATCACAGCAGGAATCGGCTATACAATCGACATCGTTTTTTTTTCAGAGAAAATAATTGATTATTATTAATCATCGATTATTATTATTAGCGATATGTTAAATGATTATTATTTCGTACAGCCGCTTCACGCAAATTATAACGACAACAATTATTATAATAAACCGATAAATTTATATTTAACAAATTTAGAAACGCACTGTTTCTAAAATAAAAATGAGAGTGCATACAACAAACAACCAAACCCGCGCAATCCTTTTTTACGCAGAACGATAATGTATCACTCGGTGTGCTAATAGACGGCCATTATTTGGCTTGGTAAAGAGGGAAACTGGAAACCGCGTCGTTTTACATTTTCTTATTTCCCGTTATGCGATGCTGTTATTGTTAAAGATGGATTTATCATTTTGAGATCGACGTGTGATTCTGGGCTTACAATCGTTACGGATACGGTAATCGATTTACGAACAAAAATAATACGGCCACCGTATATATATATTATAATCTATTAGGAATTTTCTTTCGTACTTGTATGATGGTAATTTTTTATTCTGCATTCTTTGCAAAATTTTATTTACCAGGAAAAATGATAAAATTTTAACGTAAATACTTTCAAAAAAGGTTGACAACAATGTTGTCAACGTTTTTACTTAAAAGTATTTACGATACTTTCATGGCAACGGATATTTATACTGTGTAGTGAAAAAAATAAATATAAATTAAAAAGGTTATCTAAGATTTATTTTTTGGGATGATTGTAATTTTCGATGAAGTCTTATTGTAAAATTATCATTATTGGAATTTATTTTTTTGTGTTCCCCTCCAAAATTACACTCTTGAGATTTTTTTTGATTTTTTTACGTTTACTATGTTAAATTGAAGAAACTAAAAAAATTCCTTTGAAAAATTTACAACTGATAAAAAGTTACTTAAAAAAATATATTTTTCAGATAGAATGGACTGATAGCGAGAAGTCATCGGAAGATAAACTTATTATGATGAAAACTTGATAAACGTTTAAAATTAATGTATTAAAAATAATTTAAAGAGTAAATCATCGGTTTGTACATCAGTATATAAAAATTAAAATTCTTTCCTTCTATTGAATGTTTATTATTAAATACTGAATTTATTACTTATTAAAAAGTTTTTATGTTTAATGTATATATATATATATTTTTCACTCTATATGAGAATGAAATAGTGAAAAGACGTAATGTACATCAGTCTGATATCTTGAATATAAATTTGAATTATGCCGTTTGTATAATTTTCCTTTATAAGTTTCTTCTATAATTTTGGTCGTTAGTTGAATGTCACAGCAATATCTTAGAAATGAGCGACCGATAGAGCTGAAATTTTATTTGTAGCTTATTACTACCGATAGAGGTGTTTAACAACAACTTAAAAAGTCAATATTCAGATTCAGGTTTAGGTTTGGTCTAACTCGCGGTATTTTATTAACGTCTTCATACGGACTGGAATTCTAACCGTAACGTTTACCGTCTTCATTTCATTCACATCAAATTTTAGGGGTTAAATGTGATTATTTGCCGTAAAATATTAGGCGCTCTGACTGTTTACGACACAAGGGAACGATGTTATATCGGCGACGCTATGGAACTAGATTTCTCCCTCACACTCTCTCTCTCTTCTCCGGCAAATCAACATCCGGTTGAATGTAAGTAGACGGTTCCGCAAAGTAAGTAGACGGTTCCGCCCGTTTATAGCAGATTCTTCTACCTTAGAACGATGTGATTTTTTTACCGTTTCACCACCGTTCCCCAAACACCCGGGTAATCCTCAGGAGAGGACTACTCGAAAATCTTAAATAAAAAATGATGAATTGTAACATCAATTTAAAGGGTATCGATAAACAAAACTTTTGACGTGAAGAAATACCCGGCTACAACGACCTTATCGAAAATAGCGGCCGACTTAATGGTTTTCTCAGCTAGTTACAAAACAGGCTGCAGAACCGTTAAATAACTGCTCGGCTGTAAACCCTAAAAAAATTAAATCTAGGAAATGCTTCTACCTAAAAACGATTCATTTTTCGGAACGAGAGCGCTATTTTGATGATTGAATTTTTTTAGCCTTTTAGTACGATAAATTAATAGTTTTAAAGAAGGTGCCTTTGCTAAAGTCAATTTTTCTGCGCGTTAGTATTGAGAATTTATTTGGGAGTTCCCGTAATTTATTAACATCGTATCCCTTAAACAGTCTATTTTCAAAAATTCTTATTTTTCAGTTCGTACAATTTTGTTTTAAACTTCGATTAAATTTGATCAGAACGATTTAACGAATACCTATTCTTGTTTACAGGTTTGCGGCTAGTGAAATATTGAATTTTTAAATTTTCATACTTTTTAATCTAAATAATCCAGAACTCATTTTTTTGCATTATACAATAAAAATTGTTATTTTTTTACGATCTAGTCGCTGAAGGTTTATTTTATAATTCGAAATATTTTTTTTTTATCGGAAAAAAACAAAAATAAAGTATCAAAAAATTTTCATCAAATTTAATAAGAAACAATAAATAACTTTCTCTTTTATTAAGGAATAATATTTGATAAACCCAAATTACTCCGTGATATTTAACTAATCGCTTAAGTATTATGTTTATACTGTAAATGTACGATATCCGTTTAAGTAATATATCGTTTGATAGATCGGTGAAACAAAAGGAATAGTAACAAAATTTCGCACGGAGTTAAGAACTTTCAAATTAATAACGGTATTATTAAAAAAAATAATATCTCTTACATTTTATTTTTACAATTTCTCTAAACAAAAAAATATTTCATCGAATTCTACATTACGTTTATAAAAATAATAAAAAACCGGTTTTAACTTTAATTTTACTACGTTTGTATTCATCTGATTGTTTCGCTTGAACTTCACTATTGTGTATTATTATAAAATTCTCATACAAGACTTATGCCTGCACGAGACGTCACATCTGTTCCATTTAATCTTTTTTGTTTTACATTTATCATTGTTTATTTATTATCTTTTTTTATAAAAAAAACTTCCTTTTTTTCCCTTCCGTTTTCATTTAATCGAAACGATGAATGTGACGTGCGGCAGAGGCTAATTTGTCAAACTTTCTCTAATATTAAACAAAGAGTAAAATAAAAACAAAGTATATTAAAATCGATAATAATTATAATAAAACAAAACAGAAAAGAACTTCAAAAATCAAAGTATTTGAGGGGAACAAAAAGAGATTCCACGTTTCATAAGTAAATATACGTTTCTATTTTTTTTTAAATTATTCTTTTTTTTTATAGCCATACTCGACTTCGTTCGATTCACGTTTTGATTGCCAAAAATAGGGAACGTTTTTGTTCTCATAAAATTTATAACTAAATGTTTTAATACGTTGTAAAGTTTCGTATTGTAGATGTTTTAGACTTATTTTTTCGGCTTGTGTTGATATCTCAGGAGCTACAGATTGAATTAATCGTAAAACAAACAACGCAACGGGTTTTACTCGTTAATAATGATGAAGTGTTGTTTTAATACTGTGTTTAAATACTCTGTTTAAACAGTAATTGTTAAAACTTTTACGAAGATAAAGATAGTAGCTATTACTATTATTAATTAATTATATGCAATTCGAAGCGAAATAACAGTAATTATCATTTATGTCCCAACCGATTTACATTACCGCTCTGATTATAGAATATACGATTGATTATACGTATATATTATATTAAGAAATTACGATACTCCTTAAACAGTTCGAACGTTAAACATAGAAAAATGAAATTTAGCAAATGCTCCTATCACGGAAGGATCAATTTATTGATGCGAGACCGTCATATTACCGATCCCTCATGAGAAATACTTGAATTTTAAACGGAAAGGGTAGAGTTAAAATTGTTTAAAGGACACTGAAAAGACTTTATCGCACAAAAACCTTCAGTTGCGGTAACCCTAACAAAATTGCCAGCCGTTAACTATTTTTCTCAGCTGGTTATTCAAAAGCGCTTTACATTATTACACTTCAAGTAGCGATTTCAAAACAAAAGCGGTCGTTTTTTCTGTTTAAATGTCGTGAAAGCCTAGTTCTTAACTCGTCGACAAGAATCATTAATATTTTGTAATAAAGTTTTAAAATTAGCAAAAAAAAGTACTTAAAATAACAAAATAAGGCGGCCATTTTTATTTTTCAATCCGTTATATTTTATAAACGGCTACTGAACCGCGAAACGGTTTAACCACTGGTGTCCTAACCGGATGCTAGAGCTAACCGAAAAATGCGAGCGGAATAAGCTCGGTAACGTACACCACTCGCTTGCGTGTTCCACCGCCCGCTTGTCATATATCACTAAAACGGGTACGCGCATCCCGTCGACTACTAAGACTATCGATAATTAAATTTTCTCGTCAAACATGGATTCGCTGCCACGCCTAGGCCGCTGAATGCCAGCAGATACCTGTCCACCATTAAAGCGCTTGGAGCCTTAACCTGGCTGCCATATCTCTCGGTTAGCTTCCTACAGCAGCGCGGTAGGACTCTTTTCCCTTAGCTAAACTACTGATACCGGTCGACCAAAGCGACCGAATCAAGGAACTCCCACACGGTCCGACAATGCGGCTCTCGCCACATCGACTCGCCGCTTGTGAGCGGCCAATTTTCTCCTTGACCTCCCGGCCTGAGTTCTGGCCCTCTCAAGAGCCGGGCAGTCGAACATCATGTGTTCATTCGACTGGACCTCCCCGCAGACGCACTGGCCATCAGCTGCCGGGCTGAATCGAAACAAATATCGGTTTAAATGTACACGGTTGGAGAGCGCTTGGGCTTCCGTTGCCCTTAAAAACGAAGGAGAGACATATCGTTCACCCAGATCATGTATAAATCTGTGCAAGGACCTTTCGTTAGTCGTTTAGTATATATTCTCCCGGGTCTTCTTGATGCTGAATTATTTCAGTCGGGTACCTTGTAAGCCATCGAACTTTATCAACCTTTTTAATTAAAACCTCTCCGATTTCTTTTTCTTGTAAAGTTAAACATTAAATACGGGTTTAACTACCCGTATAACATGATCCGAGATAAATTTAAAAGGTATTTTCCGTGTTTTAATCGTTTCACGAATTTTATCCGAAGTAGGAGTTTCATTTCAAAAGAAAAATTCGTCAATTTTTCTTCCGATATAGATTTTAGATATAGTCCAACCGATCGCTTACGGGTTGATTATTTTTTCCTCGGTCGGATTCTTCGGTAAACCTGCTATGAAATACACCCCACATTTCAGAAAACGTTTTTCCAGAATATCGGTTTGGTTAAATTAAGAATTTCAATTTTACTGTATTTTTATAATCATTAATTTCTGTCTAAAATTAACTCGTCGATCGTGTTTATTTTATCCTACTGGTAAATGTATTCTATAATGGACTAAAAAAAGCGATTTAATATATAACTAATTATGTAATCTAAGAAATCGTAGAAAAAAAAACAAGTTTACAGCTCTTATAACCGCATAAATATACAAACACACACATAACACACATAAACGCTTGAATACACAACGCTAATGACTTTAGTTCACGCAGATATACAGATCTGAATCTAAAGTAGAATACGGCAAGTGAAACTGGTTTTGTACTAAAAATAAACATCGAGTATCTGTCAACCCTCGCATCGACGTCACTCTCAACTCGACTGGTAATTACCTTACACCAACCCCCGTTATATTTAATGAAAGAATAGTGTCATTAGATCCGTTTACGTGAACGGTTCTTTTCGACGGCTTGAGATGCTATATTTGAAGAGGGCGTTTCAAAAATGTCTATCTAAACGGTTAGCCTTGAGAAGCGTGCAGAACGTGATCTCTTGACCCTGCGAGTGGGTTGCAGGTTTAAACTTGCAACCGTTTACATAGACAGTTCACCTTCTCGTTTTCGGCACATTATTTCTTTGTTAGCTTTTTGTGTGTACTTGTAGTTAATATATTTCTTTTTTTTAATAATATTCTTATTTTTATATAATATATTATATTATATATATTGTATTATATTATATATATTATATTATATTTAATATATATTCATTTATAAAAATAAAAGAGGTCTCTCTCTCTCTCTGTTTTCTCTTTTGCGTTAAAATATATATATGCAACAAGCAGTTGCACGGGTTCTAGTTCAAAATTATATTACACTTGCACAGACATAGACGTATCTTGGAGAGCTGCATCAAACCAGTCAAATGACTGAAGACAAAAAAAAAAAAAGACGTAGACATAAGATCGAAACGACTTCAGTGCAGGCTCAGGTACCGTTATACTTCCTTATGCTTGCTCCAAAACATTCAAATTTTTCATTTCATTTGTAGGCTCCAGACCTACCTTCTCGCGTGCAGGTTTGGAGAGTTTATATTTTTTTTGCCTTATGCGCGAAGAGTACATTCCAACCGAGAAGTCTGCAGCGATCGGATTGGATGCGGCGACCGTCTGAACGAGTATGAATGTCATTCTGTTTCTGTCGTATAGTAATTACATACAGACGTACAGAGTTATCCAGAACTAAAAAAACCGAAGGTATATTTTTTCTTCGTGTTTTTAATATTCCTTAATAAGTTAATATAACCGGTTCTGCGTTTAGTACTTAATAAATACGTAATTTTATTACGGTGATAAGATGTCCCTCTTTTCTCCCTGTACCTGTACTGTCGAGCAGGGAACTTCTAATATTTTTCGCTTTTAGCTTTATTCCTGTCAACCTATATACACATTATTACATGTCAATCGTAAATAATCGTAGTAATGGAATGAATATTCTGTTAAATCGTTAGTATTTCCATTTAAATTCATACCGTGAAAGTCGATTTGCGATAACAACAATAGAGGTGTTGCAGGATCGTGTATTAAGGTGGTTCTAAATCTATTACAGTAGATTATAAAAAAATTTTAATTACGTATTATCTATTGTAAATCTACTATAATAGATAATACGAGTATGGACTCACCGTACCAAGAAAAACGTACAGAGGTTTAGCCGATAAAAGATGCGGGCCTGTCAGTAGGAGGTCTACAAGAGTAGTTCTGTACAGCCCGATTAGACCGACCTGCCTTTGTAGGCGTTAAAAATTGCCGGATAATAGCAATGAAGTTGTGTTCAACCGTCGCCTACGCTACAATAATGTCGAAGAACTTTGTGCATCGCGGTCTGAAAATTCCTTTTGACTACGAGCATTTTATAAATCTATCGTTTCTAAAGTAATTTTGTGACCCAGACGATCCTGTGTTACAGCCGATTCTTTGCTTCTCTATGAAACCGATTAAAATTATCGTAACCGTTCGAATCTGATTCTTTCATTTAGTTTACCCTAACATTGCGATCCTAAATCTGTAATTATAAATCGTGTCTCCTTCGTTTATTTAGTATTTCTTAGACGTAGCCGCTTAATGTTAAAAATGTGATTGTTTAAAGTACGTTTTGCCTTATCGCTGTACGGAGCGATATTTATGCATTATTTGTTAAAATCTTGGACTGCTTTTTTTTGTTTGCTGTCAACGGTCTTTCTAGTAAAACCAATAAGTAGAGTTGAATTTTAAATAAAAGTTCATTCCTCTGCGATTCCTCTGCATTCAGTCTCGGTTTTCTCTGTAAATCGTCTCGATAAAAGCTTCTATCTTAAATTTTTCATTCGTTTGATTTAATTGTTTTTAACAAAATCTTTTACGCGACGAGAAATATCAGAAACATAAAAATGTTATCCGCGTATCGACTGAACTCGCGAGAAATAACGGGTTAACACAGTCGTACGTGTTAAATAAAATGTTTTTTTATTCAATCACAAGTTTTACAAACAAATAGTTGAAACGGGAACGTTTAAACAGGTTCCCGAATATTATTTTATTTCCTTTAAAAGCGGTGAAACATTAAGTCGTGGTGTCTAAAGTGGAACTTAAAAAATAACGATTTATATCTTTCAAAATGCTTTTTATTGCGATCGGCTTGAACGGTAGCAATGGTTTTTAATGTTATTTATTTTAAAATATTTGTTTTACAGTGTTTCGTAAATACTATTTATTTAGCCATAACGACGTAACAATTACGCCGTAGCCTTATTATTCAGGCTTCATTGGTTTTTAGGGGACCCGTTATTTCCTAATAATTCTTATTTATTTTTTTTTACTCGTACATTTTTACTTTTTTAGAAATATTTTTTCTTTTGTACCGTCCGCTAATGAAATTGTTCAACAATCGAAATAGCTTTGTAGTTTAAATTTTGTATAAGATTTTTTATAAACGGTATTTGGAGAAATCTGTTTTCTAATTTAAAGTAAAAAAAGAAGATATTTATTATCGCATAATGAATACCGTTAGTTAAATACGGTATTAATTAAATTGATAATTTTAAAGACTATCAGGTAGTAGTAGTAGTAGCAGTAGTGTAACGATATCTTATCTCTTTATTTTCACACCACCGTTTTTCGTAATTGTAAAATAAGCATTTTACCATCCACATATTTTAGAATATATCTAAATTTATTTTAGCAAAATTTTATCCGGTGATAATTTCAGTTCAAATTAGTCGTACATTATTTTTTAAGAGGTGTATTTTTGAAGCGAGGTCCGTTTTGAAATAAAAACAAACCTGAAAAATACGATCTATTTTATTTCTTACGCGTAAAAACTAAACTTATTTAATACGTTTCTACATTCCTTCCTTCAATTTTAACACGTTTTTCTTAGCGTTTCACTTCTTCAATTTCCCTTCTAGACATTCCGCCGCTCATGATTTAAGCCATTCAGAGACGCTTTTTTCAATTTGTCGTCGAAATTTGCGATGCAAGTCGTTGTTTAAGGTGAATAAAAGAAAATAATCGTCGGGAATAAGCCAGAGGACGATTGAAGATTTTTTAACAAACTTTTTCCGATCCCCACAATATGATATGTTGCCGGGCATTGTCATACGAAAACAAAGTCTCGTGGGATAGTATCGTATGTAACTTGTTTCTTTTTTTTAATAGTTTTAAAGTTTTGCAAAAATCGGCATTCACAGTCGTTCGATTTTTATTTAAAATATGGCCAAGTCTACAAAAAAAACCTTCGTTTATCAGAAATATATAAGGGAATAAACCTATTTATTAATGAAGATTTAAAAAAAACAAAAAAAAAACAGTGAAATGGCGTAAAGGGATTACGCCATTTTACTGAGTAGGAACTAAGATTATTTTGAATACTGAATCCGTTCTACAGTCCTACAGAGTTACCGTTACAATAGATCAGACGCTGCTATACGGTAGTCGTCGGTGTCTGATTCCGTTAGCCGTCTCGGAATTTCAGAAACCCTGGTGTCTCGACGCGACACCTATCTTTTATTTACCTCGAAACCTCAGTTCCTTTATAGTTATCGTACAGAATTATTCGATCTATCGTTTATTCTGTGATTTTTGTTCTCTGCTTGCGATTACTTTACGCGGTGACAAAAAATTACAGTACTATAAAACGTTACCTTTCGAACGCTTGACTACACCGAGAAGTAAATCGATGTAAACAGGAAGATTCCGAATAGCAGACTACCCGATTCTACGGCTCTGTGGTATTTCCCCGTAAAAAACCGGTACACCGGAACAGTGTGCGGAATTCCCCAGGGACATTCAGTTTAATAAGACCGTCAGACGACATCCTTGCAGGGCGATACGATTTCGTTTTATTTAATTTCATTTTATTGTATCGCGTTTATTTGTTCCATTAATTTAATTCGGTTTCAGTCGGTGTTTATTTTATTTTATTCATAATATTGTACGTATTTTTACAAACGATATAAAAACAAATCGGTTGTAATTAAAAAAAAAATGCGTTCGAAAATTGTGACGAGATATTTATTGAAGCTATTCGCAGTCGAATAATAAAATAATTAAAAAAATGTCTATTCAGCCGATAAAAGTTTCGGATATTAACTATAAAAGGCTGCTTTAGGGAGGTACAATCGATCGGTAGTAGGTTTTACCCTTAATTTTCTGTTTCTTGTTATACGATAACCCTCAGAGAATTCATTTCTTGTGGCGCTCACACTTTTTTAACCGATCGAATAGTAAGATTAAAAAACAAAAGTTTACCGAACGACAAAAAATAGTAGAAATAAAAATAGTAGAAATCAAAAAGTTCAAAGAAATAAATACTGCAAAGAAATAAACGTTAGATTAACAAATTCGACACAGGAGCTATGAGTAAACTGACTTTTTAGAGAATAAGTAGAAGGTAGCTGTGAACGTCAGAGGTACTGGTGTTACTGAAGTTAACTTGTCGCCGATTGCTTATACTCCCTATTCGGGTTCCGATGCAAACCTACGAATGATTGTACAAGGTAAACCGATGTTTAAACGTAAAAAAATACGAATATATTGCGAAAGTTGTTTAGAATAGAAAATTGTACAAATTGTTCCAGACAAATTGTACAATTTTCTATTCTAGGGAACTCGAGTATTTTATTTTCTCTTATACTACCGAGCTTATCGACTGAATCCAGTTTCGGTTGTGTAAGCTTTGACGCATTACAGAAGTGAAATACTTTTAGTTACCGACCGTTATTGCTATTAATTCGTTAATAATTAATTAAATATTAATTTATCAATTAATCGTTAACAGTAATAATTAATAATTATGCGGGTTAAGAACTCGGTTATATCAAGCTTAGAACATATTATATAGAATATTGTTAATTGCCACCATACCTTCGCCTGCCGCTGTATAAGATGCTGGATTATTTCCACTAGTAAAGTTTAGAAAGATATGTAAATACTATCGTTCACAATCTGTAAAAATTGGATCGTGGTTGTGGGGATGTGAAGATTCTATTTCGTGTTTTTTGCGGATAACAGCTGGATACTACTACTAAGACGATTAATTAAAAATTAACTTGTGTAAAACTTAATATTAATTAATTTAAATATTTTCCCCCCGCAGTGTCAACTTACTTTTAACGATAAATATTTTGAAATTTACTCGCTTAATATGTTGTGTAAAATTGATAAACCTCCTAAAATTTGGTAAATTGTCGGAATTTCTGATCGTCGTATATCGTAAACTTTTTTGAAATTCGATAAGAAAATATCTGGTGGATATTAAAAGAATAACTTCAGAATTATTTTAAATTTGAACTGACGGTTCCATTTAATAGTTAAAATTTAAGGAGATATAATTTTTTTTAATTTTTGTCGTGGAACGTTGTTGATGTTTCATACGAGATTTCCGATTTTTGAATCCTTTAAAGGATGACGATAATAATTCTATTGCTCGTAAAACGAAACTTCTGGATGCTTTATCCGATGACAGATTCTCTTAGAATGATCAAATTGATTTCGTTTTCAAAAAAGTTTAATTGTACCGTTTACTTTGAAGCGTCTTAAAAAATCTAAGTCGCATCATCATTTATAAAATAATTACACGCGTAAGTGTATTTCACTCTTGGGACCTCACAACTATTTTGGGAAAAGTTACAACGACTTCCCGATACAAAAAACCCGGCTGTCAGATAACTGTTTAGAACTCATAAGTATGATTCGTGGACACTGATATTTAGAAAATTAAAATTTAAAAAGAAAATATTTTCTCAACAGTTTTCCATAAATGCAGGTGTCCTCATGAGCCTAAGCGGCTCATGTCATAGTTCATAAGCGGCTCCATTTGCGAGCGTACAAGTTACTATCTCTTCATCGCATTAAACCAAACGTCGCTGTCTACGATATCAGAAAACAATCCATTTGATCTTGATACTTGTTATTTAGCGATGAGGCAACCTTTCACACGTGCGAGAAAGTTAACAGACACGATTGTCGATTTGTGGTACTGAAAACACCTATACAGTAATCGGAAGTCAATGTCTGGTTTGGACTGCACAAAAATGGCGTCATCGGTCCGTTTATATTCACGGAGCCCACTGCGACAGAACACACGCACCTCGATACGCTTGAGAACTTTGCTGTTCCTTAGATTCCTGCAGGCTTCAGATTCCGACAAGATAGTGTTCCACCGTACTTTCATTGAGATGTTACCGTGTTCTTGAACACCAACACTTTCCGGATTTCAGATCGGACGAGGAGGTCCAACCGCATGGCCAACTAAATCTCCGGATATCTGTATTTGGACCTTTTTGCTTGCGGATTTATTAAAAGCTGCGTGTACCAAAGAATAGTTCGAGATTCGGACGATTTAAAGCAGAATTGTTGAAGCTGTTTGTCTAATAACGCAGCTGACGCTACTAAACACCTGGCAAGAGTTAGATTATTGCGTAGGCGTCTACCGAGCTACAAAAGATGCCCATATTGAATCTGACAAATCAACATTTAAAACTTGATGAGTCGTTGTGTTTATTAAAAAAAAATATATTAACTTTGTTAACTGGCTGTTCTAATATAATCCGTTACTTTTGAAAATCTTAGCCCGTACGCTATGTGTATATATATATATATATTTGTCATATATTATAAATAAATAAAATAAAATTGTAAAATCCAACTTTCGTTGAAATTTGTACGTAACTGTGTAATTTCTGGAGAAAACGTTTTTAGAAAAAAAAAAACAAATTTTCGTGTATTAATAATGTTGAAAATAGATAACATAAAAATATATAATAAATATTTTTATTGCCCTGCATATATATATTTTGAAATTACTCTATTAAATTTTAAGTCTATGTTTACGCTTCGTGAGCTAAATAGAAATATATACGTACAGGCATACTTTTTTGTGAGCGGTTTTATATCTTGACGATTCGTGGTCCCCTGATTAAAAAAAAACATACGTGTCGATGGGTTAACTTTGATACGACCCAATACTTTCTCTGTATTATGTTTTTAATAGCTAAGAAAGTAAAAATTAGTAATATCATTGGTTAACTGAAATTATCGATTATTTATATACGTATTATCGTTGGTATTCTGTGACTAGAAAAAGTTACAGTTTGGAAAAGTGTAACTTAGTTATGTGCTGTATTCATTAATACTGGTTATACAAAGCGCATTATCAATATTATTATTGTTATTAAGAGTTCAAAGCTTATAGATTATATAAATACGTATCGTGAGATAACAAGTAACATTGAGCCAGTTCTATTAGATTATGTTTGGTTATATAGGTTTCATTTTTTTAAATATTGCTTGTATTTTTATGCAGTTTGTATACTGCTATCATTCTTTCGTAACACATTTCTTTTAAGCGTTTATTTATAAATTATTTATTGAATTCAAATAAAAGATTCTTTTACCTCATACAAAGACGAAATAGAATTTTCAATTTCATTTTTCGGCTATTCAGAACTAGATTATTGGTGTTTTAATTCACTATATCGCATAATGTTTTCGGTGATTATATATGGACCTTGACCGTTTTATTAATATTTTGTAAAAACTTTCCGCAGGAAAAAATAATTTTTGCATTTTATTCGTAAAATAAAATAAATAATATAAAGGAGTTATACGTATTACTTTATTTAACAGGTCCATACGTATTGTGTGGCACCCATAGGTACGAATGGGCGCCAAGTAATGATCTGATTCTTACATGAAGTTATATTTCCGACCGGAATATACGTGTTTAATAATAGGACAAGCTTAGCATTTTATTTTACTTTTTTTGTCTTCGGTCATTTTTCTGGTTTGATGCAGCTCTCCAACATTTCCTATCTAGTGCTAGTCGTTTCATTTCGGTATACCCCCTACGTCCTACATCACTAACAGTTTGTTTTAGATACTCCAAACGTTGCCTGCCTGCACAATTGTTTTCCTTCTACCTGTCCCTGCAATATTAAAGCGACTATTCCAGGATGCCTTAATATGTGGCTTTTAAGTCTGTCTCTTCTTTTAACTATATTTTTTCAAATGCTTCTTTCCTCATCTATTTGCCGCAACACCTCTTCATTTGTCACTTTATCCACCCGTCTGATTTTTAACATTCTCCTACAGCACCGCATTTCAAAAGCTTCTAATCTTTTATTCTCAGTTACTCCGATCGTCCAAGTTTCACTTCCATATAAAGCTACGCTCCAAACATATACTTTTCAAAATCTTTTCCTGATGATAAATTAATTTTTGATGTAAACAAATTATATTTCTGACTGAAGGCTCTTTTCGCTAATGCTATTCGACATTTTATATCGCTCCTGCTTCGCCCATCTTTAGTAATTCTACGTCCAAAATAACAGAATTCTTCTACCTCCATAATCTTTTCTTATTTTTATATTCAGTGATCCATCTCCATTATTTCTACTACATTTCATTACTTTCGTTTTGTTCTTGTTTATTTTCATGCGGTAGTTCTTGCGTAGGACTTAATCCATGCATTTCATTGTTCCTCCTAAATCCTTTTTACTCTCAGATAAAATTACTATATCATCAGCAAATCATTCTTATCTTTTCACCTTGTACTGTAACTCCGGATCTAAATAAGTTCTTTAACATCATTAACTGCTAGTTCTATGTAAAGATTAAAAAATAATGGTGATAGGGAACATCCTCGTCGGACTTGCTTTCTTATTACGGCTTCTTTCTTATATCCTCCAATTATTACTGTTGCTGTTTGGTTCCTGTAAATAGTAGCAATTGTTCTTCTATTTCTGTATTTGAACCTTTAAAATGTCTGCATTTTAAAATGCAGACTGGAACATTTTCTTCCAGTCTACGTTATCGAATGCCTTTTCTAGGTCTATAAATGCCAAGTATGTTGGTTTGTTTTTCTTTAATCTTCCTTCTACTATTAATCTGAGTGTTAAAATTGCTTCCCTTGTCGCTATATTTTTCCTGAGACCAAATTGGTCTTCTCCTAACACTTCTTCCACTCTCCTCTGAATTCTTCTGTACAGAATTCTAGTTAAGATTTTCGATGCATGGCTAGTTAAGCTAATTGTTCTGTACTCTACATTTATCTGCTCTCGCTTTCTTTGGTATCATGACTATAATACTCTTTTTGAGGTCTGATGGAACTTCTCCTTTTTCATCTAAATTCCATCGATTCATCTGACACCTTTTCTTCAGGTTTTTAAACCCCAATCTACATTTCATTAACACTAAATTATGGTCGCTATCAATGTCTGCTCCAGGGTAATCTTTGCTTAACCATGATATAATCTATCTGATACCTTGCAGTATCACCTGGATTTTCCACGTGTATATTCTTCTATTAAGATTTTTAAATTGGGTGTTGGCAATTACTGAATTATACTTTCATGCAAAACTCTGTAAGTCGGTCCCCTCTTTCATTCATTTTGCCCAGCCCCTATTCACCTACTATATTTCCTTCCTTGCCTTTTTCAATGCTTGCATTCCAAACTCCAACTGTTATTAAATTTTCATCTCCTTTCATGTGTTTAATATGTAAAAGGATGTGCTTAATATATGTGTTTAATACACATACTACCTCATCATCATCATGGGCGCTTCTAGGCATATAGACGTTAGCAATCGTGTCGGTTTAGGTTTCGATTTTATCCTTATTACAATGATATATGCCTTGCAATTTGAAATACTCTATTCTCTTCCCTATCTTCTTGTTCATTACGAAACCTACTCCTGCCTGCCCATTATTTGAAGCTGAGTTAATTATTCTAAAATCACCTGACCAAAAGTCGTTTTCCTCTTCCCACCGAACCTCGCTAATTCCTACTACATCTACATTTATCCTATCCATTTCCCTCTTTAAATTTTCTAACCTACCAACCTTTTTTTAGACTTCTAACATTTCACGCTCCGAATCGTAGAAAGTTTTTTTTTAATCTTCTGGTGACCCCTTCTTTAGTAGTCCTCACCCAGAAGAGCTGCTTCTCTCTTCCAGGAATCAAAAACATTTTATTAAGACGCTTCAAAGCAAAACAGTAAGATTTGATTTTGCGGCAAATGAAATCGATTTGATAATCCCAAGAGAATTTTTCATCTAATAAATCGCCTTAAAATTTCATACGCTTCAAAGCAAAACAGTAAGATTTGATTTTGCGGCAAATGAAATCGATTTGATAATCCCAAGAGAATTTTTCATCTAATAAATCGCCTTAAAATTTCATTACGGACGACAGAAATATTTCTCAAGTTATGGAATTCTATTCACACGATTAGCAATGTTACGTCTATCAGAGAAGCATATCGCAGCAGTTTTTCCGTAATTAATGTAAGATGTTTACAATTTGTCCGGTGAATAACGTTTTGAGCTGCGAATCTTCATGTATGTTATTACGCGTTCAGTTGAATTATTCACAATAAGAGTTATTTCAAACGTCTTTATTCGACCGTGTTCAAAACTTATATTATGAATTTTTTAACGATTTCTGATTTGGTTGTCTAATTTGGACGTTCGTTTTGTGGCAGTTGTCTTTTGAACTCGTGCGGCCACGTTTGAACAAAAAATACGAGGTTGATTTTGATAACACAAAAACATCATCGAAGTCTATAACGACGTGTCAGCCTTTCTAAAAATAAAAAATTAATCGCCGTGCAATATTTATTTTTTCCATTAAAAAAAACAAAAAAAAAAAAACTAATGTTATACACTGTAAAAAATTAATCGATGTTATGAAGTTTTGGTAGTAATTACGTAGAGGTTAATATTTTTCAACTGTCACATTATTTACTCACTCGTATCGTTATCAGCGGTAATTTTGGGTAATTATTAAAAAAAGATTTTCATGTATTTTTAGAGTTGTTTATAATTATTTGGCTGAAATGTCAAGTTCGTTAAAAAAACGGAGTTTGTTCAGTTGTTTTAAAGACAAGTTTACATAATTAAAGCAATGAAATTTTATATTAACAGATAATAAATAAATTAAATATACCTGTTGTGATTATTTTTTACTGTATTTTTTTGGAGATTTTTGGGGGCATCGACTACTTTAGTCATTAGCCCCTTCCCGCTTCAAAAAAAAAAGAAAAAAAAAACTTAAATTTTAATATGATTCCTACTTTCATGAATTAGCGCTGTCAAAATTTTTCTTGTTTATAAAAACAAACAAATGCAGAAATTAATCAAGGTGATTTTGGATTCTTGAACATAACACAAAATTATTTTTTGGTTTACCGTCTAGGCTTTCCTTTCGGCCATCCTTTCTTGCACCTTTTTTCCATTCCTCTTACGGCCTTAACTTCTGATGACAACGTGTATGAGGCCTCGGACATGGCATCTTCCTCCCTTTCTGATGCCAATGATGTTCTACAGCTGATATCAGCTTAGATGGCGCAGTTAGAATCATTGTTATTGAATCAAAACTCGCAAGTGATAAATTTTCAGCGGCTGATGAAATCGAGTCGATTTCTAAAGGTATACTTTTTTTTTTTTTTTTCTTTAAACCCCCTCTGGCGACCGGTTCAGCAATCAAGCATACGCAGTCACCAGAGGGCGCCGTGGCAGTAGTCTCTGCCCACCCTGTCTACTCCGCAGAGGGAGTTTCCCAACGGGGTCCCCGCAGCATCATCAGACGCATGGACCACCATTTCAGCGGCCAATGCGCCTTCCGCCGAGAGGCTACCCTTCCCAGCCCTATCCTAAATGCAATAGCCAGGCAGTTCACTTGACTATCACATCGCGACCTCTCATACCACAAGGGTCCCTCATGCCATCATCGGAGCACCCCGACCCACACAACTTGCGTGTAGGCCAGGGCTACCTAGACATGAAGGCTACCTTCCGTGCCCTAACGGCGCCACGTTTCATCATTCTTTTAATATGCCTTCCCCTCTGCTCCCTCCTGGGAGTGGCATTAGACTCTAATAGGCCTCCCCACCTACCGGCTATATACCGGCATGGTAGGTCAGCCTACCGGTTCAGCTCTTTTGAGAGGTTGGTTCATTTTTTTTTTTTTTTTCCCCACAAATCCATGTGACCCTAACAGCAACCACTGTAGGATCCGGCATTCAACAGCATATAGCCTCAAATTGAGGCACACAAAATCTGACAAAAAGACACAATATAAAGAAACAAAATATAATAGAACAAAATTACACAAAACCAACACCACAGCATCCACATGCACCAGGCGGCAGCATCACGTCAGTCCGCGCCCCACTCAACGTAATCTTGACCCTTTCTTCTAAGGACCTCCGCCGCCAAACCCGCAACCGCCCTCCAGTCTCCCAAGCTGCGTAGCATGAAAGCAAGCAGCGTGTCCGGCGTGACCGCGCACATACCAGCACGCCTCCTCGCATCCTCCCATCTGGGGCACGCAAAGAAGGTGTGTTCCGCCGTATCAACCTCCCCGCAGTAAAAACAGTTCGGGAATTCGCGCCGGTGGAACCTGTGGAGGTAACCACCGAATTCCCCATGACCAGAGAGAAGTTGACATAGGTAATGGTCAACATCCCCATGCCCTCTCCCTAGCCACTCCTGCAGCCGTGGGATGAGTCGCCTAGTCCACGCCCCTGTGTGCGCTCTCTCCCAGCTGTACTGCCAGTCCTGAACCATGAGGGCCTTCGAGTCTTTCTTGATCATCCCCTCGTAGACCCTCCGCAGGTGCAGTGCCCGTAAGCGAATTGGCGGGACGCCCGCCAAGACGTGCGCCGCCCCAACCGACACGGTCCTGTACGCAGCCAGTATCCTGATGGCAGCCCGCCGCTGCAGCGAGGCCAGCTTGCGTTCATTCCGCTTGACCTCCAGCGCCTCACACCAGATCGGCGCAGCATACAGCAGCACAGATGTCGCAGCCGTCATCAGGACCCTGCGTTTCGCCATCCGTGGCCCGTCCCTAGCACCCATCAGCATACCCAGGGAGGTGACCACCCGTTCCGCCTTAGCCGTAACTTCAGCCAGGTGCCGATTGAATTTGCCGGCCCTTCCGTGTGTGGCTACACACCCAGATACTTCACCGCCGGGGACTCAGCCACACGGGTGCCCCGGACGATCAACTCAATCCTTCTCAACCGACGCCGGCCAACCACCGCAACAAGTTGGGTCTTGTCGGCCGCCAGTTCCAGCCCTCGAGTCCTCAGCCATTCATCTATCTGGGCCACCGCCGCAGAGGCAAGCGCCTCCACCTCCGCCTCCGAGCGCCCACTCACCAGCATAAGCTACAACCGACGTATTACCCCGGAACCCCAGCCGCAGAACCCCGTCAAAGGCTAGATTCCATAGCAAGGGCCCCAGCACGGATCCCTGCGGTGCGCCACAGTGCACTTGGAATTGCACGTCACCAGACACCAGCAGCTGCCGATCACGCAGATAGTTCGCGACCGTCGCTTAAAAATAGGAGCTGATATTCCTCCGGTCCATCTCCGCAGTGACGACTCGCCACGGAACACTGTTAAACGCGTTGCGGACATCTAGAAGGACCAGAAGAGGGATTCCCCTGGTTCGCCAAATGCCCGCCGAGCAGGCCCGAATCCACGTCGTCACCTTCCGCAAGGCATCAAGTGTGGACTTACCACGGACGAACCCAAACTGATTGGGCGAGAGCCCGCCCGAGGCATCCAAATCACTTATTATCCTGTTTGCCAGCAAACCTTCATACAGCTTGCCAAGCGAAGGGAGCAGACAGATCGGACGATAGGCCCTAGCCAGCCCATCCACCGCAGGCTTCGGGATGAGCACCAGTCTCCCCTTCTTCCATTCACGGGGGAAGGCCGCGGTGCCTAAGGCCTTGTTTAGTGCCTCAAGGACCAGCCACGGGTGCTCCCGGACCAGCGTCCTCAGCAGAAGCCCCGTCACTCCATCCAGACCCGGGCTCTTGTCGACGCTAATGCGGCCAGCCGCCCAGAGCAGCTCATTATGAGTGAACCGCCTCCTCTCCTCGCAGTGGAGCTCAGTGTGTTCCTCCGCTAAACACGGGAACAGGGCCACAATCGCCTGCTGCGCCTGCGCAGCAGACAGAGTGGGCAGGGACCTACCGAACCTCTTCATAATAATCCGGTAGGCCCTCCCCCAAGGGTCGTCGTCCAGGTCCGCAACCAGCCTCCGCCAAGCAGCCCTCTTCGCCTCCTTGATGGCCGCCACAAGATGGTTCCTGGCTGTTCTGTACGCCAGTTCCTCCGCTTGCACTCCAGCAGGGTGTCGTCTGCGGTGCCGTTGGAGAACGCGTCTCGCCCGTTGCGTGTCGGCTCTGAGGGCGGCGATGTCGTCTGACCACCAGTAGACCTTCCGTACCGTCCGCGGACCCGGCGGCCTTAACCGGTCACACTCCTCTTCAAGGACCCTGGAGAAATCCAGCGGGCTCCAGTCCCGTCTGGCCTCCATCCTGGCGGCCACCGCAGCCGAGAACTTAACGGCGTGCCATTCCTTCGGGCGCCATCCTCTCCCTGCCATAATCTGAGGTCGCCGACCAAGCTCAATATCGAACTTGATGGCTCTATGGTCCGAGGCCATCTCAGCCTCCATCACCTCCCATAGGCCCACCTGCCGCACCATCCTATCCGGAACCAGCGTGACATCCACCACAGAGCCCACGCCCCGGCCAATAAAGGTCGGCGATGTCCGCGTGTTCACAACAGAGAAGCCCAGGGATCCGAGAAGGTCAGCAAGAGCATAGCCCCGCATTGTCGACCTCATCCCTGCCAACTCCACGCTCTCAGCATTCAGATCTCCGGTGATAATAACCGGGCGATCCTCCCGCCGAACGAGATCTTCTATGCGTCGCAGCAGCCCTTCAAACTCCCGAAAATCGCAATTTGGCGAGGAGTAACAGCTGACCAGGACGCACTGCGTTAGGCCAACCGCCACCAAGCCGTCCTCATGGACCACGTCAAGAATGGCATACCGATTGGTCACCACCTTTATCGCAGCAACCCGATCGCTATCCACCATCCACCCTTCAGCAGACACTAGCCTGTTGTTCGGCTCCGTTACCAGCACGAAGTCAGCGCACTCATCAGTCGCCGCAGCCAACAACAAGTCATGGGCCGCCACGCTTCGGTTCGCGTTTAGCTGTATGCAACGCATTAGGTGGATTTTCTGCAGTACCGTCCTCCGGTCCGGTGTCCACCTTGCCCACAGTCCAGGCATTTTGTTGGTTCTGCACACGCAGCCGCCTTATGACCCTCGCCACCACAGTTGTAGCACAGGGCAACCCTGTTAACGCCCTTGCAAGTCGCCGCCCTGTGGCCGTAACTCCAGCACCGATAGCACCGTGTGTACTCCTGCCTGGGCTCAACCCGACACAGGTGCCAGCCAACCGCTATGCGCTCCTTCGCTATAATCCTGCTCGAGTCACGTTTTGGTAAACGAACCGTGGCATTCATGGTATGGCCGTAGGCCGGCCTGACAGACACAACTGTAACTGGTACATCCTGCCCCACTACCTTCCTGACTGCCTCGCTAACCTCCTGCGGCGTCACGTCCAGGTCAAGACCCTTGACGTCAAGCATCGCCGTACGGCTCTCCCAGCCTCTCTCACTCACCACTGCGTCCGTTACGGTCGCAGTGATGCGCTTCACCATATCGTCCTTCTTAGGGGATGAATCCTTGATGCGGATCTCCATGGCATCCGCATTCCCTTTCCGAACGGAAACGATGTCCTCTGCCAGGTCCGCCCCGAGTCCTCCCTTGACAGTCCTGAGGAGCTCCGCATAACTGAGGCCCTCCTTCCTCACAGTCTCCGTCTTGGCAGCCGGTCCTCTAGGGGTCTCCAACCTGCCGTGGCCCATTGCCACCAGGTGCAGAGGCCATGTACCGCCGTCGCGATCCTCATTCCTGGCCCAGAATTCCAGGACTTTCCCCACCGCATCACCAACATCATCCTGGGAGGTTACCAGCGAGACAGCGGATCCCGCCGATCCCACAATCCTCCTCAATGCCCGTAATAGATTGCAGCACATCTCGCCATCATTTTCAACAACCACCGCAAAAGTTGTCGATCGCTCCGCATCCGCCTCATCCGGGTAGAATACCTCCGTATTACTGCAGTCCTTCAAGACCGTCCCACTGGGGATAGTAGCATCTGCCTTCAGCCTACCGCCGACCCTGGGAGCCGCCCGACATACCGCCTCATGTAGCGGACCGTGCATATAATGCCTCCTGGAGCCAATAAACACCATGGCGCCGTCCACAGCAGCCTGCGGGACTCCGGTCCGAAAAGTAACCCTCCGGTACAGCCCCTTGTCCCATCTCGACCCAATCACCCCTTGCAGCTCCCCTAAGTTTCCTGAAGAGAGCACCCGCTCCACCGCCTCAGAAGCAGCTCCAAGGGTCTGCGTGTTCTGGTCCACTCCCGTCGTACCCTCCGTCTTCATGCTCCCTGACGACACCAACTGCATTGCCCTGTCGCGTATAACGAGGGCCAACCCCTTGACCACATTGGCCGAAAGACCACCAGCGTCGCAGAGCGAAACAAGGTCCTCGACCGCCTCAAGCAGGAAGCCGCCGTAGCCTGCAGATGGTTCGGGGCCCTCCCCAGCCTGTTCCATCGGCCCTCTGCGTTTCTTCACCGGGGGCCGTTTACCGGGTTGGGATTCTCCCTCAACTTCAGGGACCTCATCACCTCGCGACCGGTCCAGCTCCGGCTCCGGAGACGACACAGTCGCTTGTTTGAGGACTCCCTGCACTCCATCACTTGTTCCCCGTTCTCTTCGAAGTCCTTAGCCTTGATATTGTCCCCTTGTACCTCCCAGGAACCCTGCCGCATGTCGTTCAGCATTCTAAGAACCTCCGACTCTTCCGCCGTACTTTCCATGGCGTCGCGTTTTCTCGCCTCTCTCGCGGATCCCTTCTTTCCAGCTCGCCTTCCTTTCGCATCCACAGGGTCTCCTCCGCTCACTTGTGCCCCAGTTGAGGCCGTCACATGCCCAGCCATCTCTGCCTTGGTTTTCCACATTTTTCTTCCGCAAAAATCGGGGGGGGGGGGTAAAGAATGGCAGGAAAGTGTTTCAGGGGGGGCGCAGAAACTTTTCTATGGCGAGGGGTAAACCAAAAAAATTTTCAGGGTGGGGGGGGGTGGAAGTTGCTCCTCGCGAAACTTGGGGGGGTAAGGGGGTAGGGGGGGTTAGTTGGCCTAGGGCCAAGAGGGTTCGGGGCTAGATGGCCCCTCAAAGGAAATATAGGGAACGGAAGGCCCCCTATATAAGACTCAGAAAAATGTTCAGTCAGTAAGAGTTGAAAACTTTTCTAACACCTTAAAAACTATTTCAAAAAAACCCGCCAGCAACTCACGCAGTACAAAGAGTATAAAATACTAACTAAGAAAGTCTATCTCAACGGAAATATTCCAAAAGCCACGGACTAGTGTAAAATCTAGTGTATTACGGAATACACCAGATTTTAGCATTAATGGCGTCCGTGGTAACACTGTCTATACACTATGCTAGCAAACAAAAAACACTTATAATTAACTAAATATAGTATATTTCCCCCCAAAAATACTAACAATCACTACATACAATGGTCCTGGATACTACAACACTATAGAATTAAATCCAAGTCCTCAAAATACACTAATAACTAAGATATTTGTAAAGTAGGTCAACGCCTTTGTCTGGCCTACGTGTTTGTCACTTCAAAAGTTTGATTATTAATAACTTTTGATCAAACGCACCAAAAACAACACCCGATACCTCTAAATGTTCACATCGTTGTGTAGAATCACACTGTCACCAAGAAAACACTTAAAAACACCACGAAACCACCATTTAAGTAATACTTAGTACGAGCTCAAAATGGCGACGTCAGTAGTACATCAATGCTGCTCTGAGCCTCCTAAAGGTATACTTGGGGCGGCTGAAGTACACGCCCTCCCCGTAACTGCCCTCTAGGCTTTAGCAGGTTCTATAGGTAGAGATTGAATATCGTCTGTGTCTGGTACTTTCTCCATAATTACTTGCACCTACATTGCACGACTCTCAGATTTTTCCTGTACTGCTGCCACACCCGCCTTTGCCTTGTGACTTGTCGATGGAGAGATTTTTTGGCTTTTCTAGATGTATCGTGATCTTTATGTACTATATCGATTGTTGGTGTCATGGTCGCAGGTTTTGTTGTTTCTTTACGCTGCACAGGTACGTTCGTTATGTCAACGATATCGGTCTGGGCAAAGACTCATTAGTCTTTATAAATTTTATTGGTTCTTTCCGCTGACTGGACTCAATCTTAGTATCAATGATTCTCTCTATCGTTGTAGCAAGACTTGATGCAGTCGTAGTAAGCAACTGCTCCACATTAACTTTAGATGACGAAGGCAGCAGCTGCTTCTGCATAAGTAGTTGTCGGACGAAGTGTTCTAAAGCTAATAATTTTCTTCGCTTCAGGCTAGCTTACCTTTTGAAGCGTTTTAACCTACTGAATGGCCGTTTCCAATTTATATACCGGGCAGTTCCTCAATCGGCTGTTGTGGCGCCGTTTGCAGTTAATGCAGACTAGGGGATCTTTACATGGATCACCCTCATGTGTTTTTATTCCACACACGCATATTTCAAGCTCTTCAAATCTTGCTGTAGCGTGTCCAAAACGTTAACACTTAAAACATCGTATAGGCTGCGGGATGAATGCGCGTACATCAAGCCGATATATGCCAGCTCGTAATTTTTCAGGAAGATTGGGTCTACTGAAAGTCAATCAATACTCTTGCAAGGCTGAAAGAAGAACTTCACCGTTTCTCCGCACGGTTAACTTGCGACAATGTATCACTCCTTGACTCGACATCTCCTCTACGATTTCCTCTTCCGTGCAATTAAGAAGGTCACAGCATACAACAACTCCTTTCGATGAGTTAAGCGTACTATGCGGTTGCACAGATACCGCGAACTCACCGATGTTCAAGACTGAACCTTTTGGTTTTGAGTTTCGTTAACAGTATCGACATGCAATCCATTAAAAGTCTTCCAAATCTCCTTGACAGGACCACCGGCACAGTTAGTAATCTCTCTAACAATTAAGAACGGACTAACCTTTTGGAAGTTTCCATTCTCCTTCGTAATCATTAAATATCTTGGTTTGGGCGCATTATTCCCAAACAATGCTTTCCTTAAGTCTCTACTAATTCTGGCAGCATCTTTTCTGATTTTCTCTGTCTCCTTATTTCGTTTCCTCTTCGCTTGTGACAAATCGGCTGTTTCTAAACGAGTGTTTATGTGCATCCTCAGCCACGTTGGTTTGTTCAAGGTGTTCCATAAAGTTTTATCCCTTCTGTAGGAAGGGTAGCCGCCGGGATACATCCCCACTCCAGGGCTACTAACCTTGGAGGTCCGATCCGGTACTCCGATGGAACCGGCATTTGTCCTGGCAGAGAGCGGATTCTCTGCACCGACTCCAGGCTCCTACTCACCGAAGTTTACAGTGCTCCCATGCACCGACACACATGGACACAACGGGTATTAATCCTTTTCCAAATAGTATCGTTCATGATCTACAGGTGGCCGAAAAATCCAATTCATCTTGGTGACCTGAAGGTGGAAGACAGGCCAAACAAAAGAACACAATCCTAGGAAAATACTCAGAGCCCCGTTAGCCAGCTATATGTGTTGTACGTATGTACAGCTGTTGCCGCCCTGAATTTGGAACGTAGGTGTTATATTTCGGAGGTGGGGATTATCTTCCTCAGGGCATTATTATTATTAGCTTGCCTTGTTATAGTTAATAAAATGTATTAAAAGCTGAATTTTACAATTTTAATTAAAAAGTAAAAACGTTTATAAATATTTGTTTCTAGGACAAAATATAAAAAAGGCAATTGTAATTTTTATTGTTTATTTATTTCAAACATTGTTTATTAAATAACATAGCTTTCACATTACTTCAGGTATTATATATATATATACACTCAAGTACTTATTAATGTAAACATTGGCTTTTTGTTTTGTTTTAAAATTCTATTCATACTTAACTGATTACATAACTGTCGTTATATTATCGGAACTTAAGGTTTGTTTATTTTGTCTGGCAGTTAGTCTGTTTTCTATATACACATATTATATATAAACAATGCAGTAACAATATATTGTTGGACGATTTGCATGACACGTATTTCTATACGTGATCGGTTTAAATAAACTATACATTTTTTAAATTTTATTTCCTACGTGAAAAAATAAATTATTTATGATATACATAAACGATTAGTTTAGCGTATTTATAAAATGATAACGACGTCTAAAAAAAGTGTTAAGTAAAAAATGTATTTTTAGTAAAGAAAGGTAAGATTTTTTAAAAAAAAGCACAAATTTTGAGATTAAAAGCAGTAACATGCCATATAGTATATAAGATTAATAAATAAATAATGTTGAAGGTGGTTTTGAATTTAACCGGAATCACACAGTTTAAAGTAAACGTTTTTAATCGATTAAAGCTGAATATTGTCTAAATTTGCGTATACATTATTTTATGTTAAATCTGTAAAAAAAAATTAAAAACAACAAACTATATAAATGATAAAACTATATAATAAAAGTATTTAAAAAAACCTCTTATTACAATATTTTGAAATACAAATGCGAACAAATTTTATGTTGAAAAATCGATATTTACTATATTTCTATGCGATAACGGTCCAAAATTAATATAATTTTGATTACGTATCGTTTACAAAAATAAAATTAACAAAGAAATTTGTTGATGATAAGTCGAAACTCACAAAAGTTTGAGAAATTTATTGAAGTACTATCTTGATGGCGAAAAGATGTATTTTATTCACAAAAAAAGGCGGTTTCTCAAATCATCCGGAATGAATTTATTTAAAAAGGTATTTTTATGCATATTCAAGCCTTGCGTACACTGAATGGATCGATTTTGATGATTTCTTTTATTTAAATTTTTTTTAAATAAATTCATTTCCTACGAAAAGTAGGAATCATCGATGATTTGACTGATTTTGGCTGAATTTTTCATAACGATAATAATAATAATGGATAGTTTCTGGACGGAGAGGGTACATTACATTAATTTCTTTTCTCTATGTACTATCCGCCTCAATCTTTCTTATATTGCAGAGATGTACAGAATGGCCGGGAAGCCACCGTATTCCTTAAAATTAAAACTAAAACTTTGTAACGAGTTATAAATGAAAAATGCGATGTAATAATGAATTATTTCATTTATACTTGATACATAGTACTAATTTTAACGGTCCAACGGGCCTGTGTGTTCGCCCTCACGTTGCGCACACAATTCTACACTCGCCACGTCCTCTGTGAAATGCGACGAAGCATTTCTAATGTTACGTTACGGAAGGCGTCTCTCACTGCGTCACGCAGTTCTTCATTTGTGGTGTAGCGACGTGCAGATACGTGCGCTTTGATAATTTCTCGTAATGAATTGTCCGGTGCGTGGGAATAGGACTTTGAGGTGGCCATGATAACGGAGCAGGTGACGCTAGAGTATCGCGGCTGACCCTACGTCCTGGAAATTTTTCATTCATAAACGCGCGGACCGATAGAGCAGATATACAGGTGCTGCTCTATCTCGCTGCAATCGTACTCGTTTCGTGAAATCCTTCTCGTGAAGCTTCGATATTCTCGAACCGCGCCTCAACAAACAATGACGAGCCGTCATTCCAGCCCATATCATAACGTGCGGTGGGATTTTTACAGACACATTTCTGGCGCGTGAAATGCGAATAAATCCCTGCAGGATGCAACACGAGGTTCCATATCTGCATCTGACAGTTTATCGATGACTTCGAATGAAACTGCCTAACTTTCGAGTTAAATGAGTAACGCGTTGTCGTCCGATGTATAATAAGTTCAGCTGACCGTTTACGAGTGGATTTCATCGGGTATCGATCGATTGTTCAATGGAAACCGCAACAGCAGCGCGTGTTTCAAACCGCGTTAACTTCCGTCCACTCCGCGGCCTGTTTTTAACACTGACTATTTCAAACGCACGTTTTTCCCGAGCCATCATTGTTACTTTTCGTGGTGGCGGCTTATTAAAGCGTTGCCGAAACGTATCGTTAATTAGCTTCTTCGTTTGATTCTTACGTTGTCGTTCACAAACCCGTACACTTGTCACTAACCGCTCCTCGACGCTGTAATTACTCCTGTCAGCCGTTTTAGCACAACTATCTTTTACTGAGAATATGTGACGTTGTAAAAAAAACTGTTGCCGACCGACCCCGACGAAAATACCGTATGTTCTAAACACATATCCTATCTCATATTTTTCGTTAATTTTAGGGGTGCGGTGACTTCCCGGCCACTCTGTCCGTAAATCACGCGAGGTACAAATTAGAATAGTTAAATGTATTTTTTCTGACAGTAATGATGTTTATTATAGTCAACTCCTTTGGTGAAATGAAAGGAGATGCGACTTACGGTCTGAATATCGTTTGCGTTATTCGGTGAGCTCAGCGTATTGTTGTGCAACGGTATGTTTGGCTTAGTAAAGAAGGCAGCGGAATTTGGCCTTGTTCGTTGACTCTTTAATGTTTGTTCGTAAACCCACGGAGTGCGTTGTGCTCGGAAATGTTCAAGCTAATTTTTCAAACGATTCGTATCTCACGCGAGGTCTCTAATACCGTTTCGATTAGCATATGCCTTCCGAACAGTTTTTTCCTGATAACTTAAGCGAAAGAACTTATTAACAATAAATTACGATACCGATATATACAATTTTATAGGATCTGATAAGCGATAAATTACAGAGGAACGGATAGAATCGATTTCTTTGCGACAAAATTAAACGGTACCTATTTTGCTTTGAAGGACGTTAATAAAATTCTAAGCTCGTCATAATTATTAAATATTTTATCTCTGTGTATATTCCTCTCTTAAATAGGTACAACATTACGTCTTCAGGAAGTCACAACAAGTTTCAAGATACAAAAGCGGTCTATCGGCTTACCGTTTGGCGTTCATAAGTGTAATTCATACGAATTGTATTTGATAAATTAAATAGCGTAATTTATTATGTATAAAATGCATTTATATTTTCGATCGCTTTACTTCTCTTGTATTCCTAACAAAAATTACAATATCCATTTTTGTTAAACCGTACAACACAACTACTTTCTCTTGACACAGGAGAAAGTGTCTTATTGTGACACGTCCAATGGAAGTTTTAATAAATTAACGACCCTGTTATATAAAATAATATTAATTTATATAAAATAATTATTATTTAATATATAACCTACATTACTCTTAATAGCTTTGTAAATGAGTTTCCTCTTAATAGTGCCGATTAAAAAAACGGTTCGTAGGTGCAAAATGTTTTATCTCCTGATTTGGAGAATCACGCCAGAGAATCCGTTGTAAATTAGAATCGCTAGAATTAAATAGAACCTATCGATACGTTTTTGTTATGTCAGAGGTAATAACATAATTGTGGATTTGAAATCCTAACATTATAGAAAATAAGTCTTGCCGGACTACAGGTCCGACTAGTAGAGTATCGTTGAGATATAAACGGTTAGCGGTTTTTAGCTGAACCATCGAAAACCGATCGAAGTTTAGTCGTCAAACTAGTCGATTTAAATACCGGACGGTGGAGTAACACACATCTGATTTGTCTATTAACAAATCATCGGAGTTAAATAATGACATATGACCCAAATTTCAATTTATTGGCTAATAGTTTTACTTTGAAATAAATTTTTTTAACTGTTAAAAACGTTAGGTTTTATTCTGTACCTCCATTTTGTTTCGTTTTTATATAAATAATCATATTAAAGATTCGGTGAAAAGAGAAACAAACGCCCTCTACGAAATTTTATAGCAGTTTTTCATTGTGTTGTTGAATTAAAAGGTGAATATAAAAAAAAACACGTAATAACCAGTCATAAACGTATGTCTTAGTATACATTAGTATAGAATGTATATTTTTAATTTCTTAAACATTTTTTTTTGTAATATATTAAATCACGGGTTAAATTTAAAAAAAAAAGTGTTTTATAAATTACATAAGTTGTGTATGTTTGTATAATTTAACTTACTGAATGGAACGAGGAATGTTTGTTGCGCCTTAACTGTAACGTACAACATTTGAATAAATTTTCTGAAATCTGTAACGAATATATTATAATATTACACTGCACAAAGAAGAGTAGAAAAAATGTGTTTTGTTTGTTTGCAATGTAAAAATAACTTTCTTTTTCTACATTATGTAAAGTAAAAAATTTCTTAATAAATATACTCTTTCTTTGTTAAAAATCATATATATATATAGTGTAAATAAATAAATTATGGTAAACCTTAATTAACTTTTCAACCGTTATACATAGAAAAAACAAACAAAATTCTCGTACCTCAGCATCATACTACCTCTCCCAAGCTCTCAGAGGAGATACATTTGAATTTTTTAATAAAAAAAGGATTGACGGATTGACACATCGTTTTGAAGAGCATTAAAAACAAAAAAATAAAAAATGACTGATTTTATTTTACATCTTTTTTTGATACGTGCTGATTTTACGTCAAGATATTTATTACATTCTCACTCATCTTTTCATGTTCGTAAATTCTAATCTTTATATTTTAGTAAATATAACTCGACAAGTTTGTGGGTGTGTTGGTTCTAAAACCTAAAAATATTCATTTATTGGACTGTATTTCTAAGAGTGATTCATCCGTCGGGTGGATAATAAATAATGTGCGAAATTGCCCAAAATCTTGTTGTTCATTGAAAACCATTAATAGCTTAATGTTAACTTACGCAGAACTGTAATCTTACAATCGTGAATTTTAAATGAAGCATAAGATTATAAGAAGAAAATCAAAACATACTATTTAAAGAATTTTTATATTACCTTTGATTAACATATTAAAACATAACATAATATATTAGATTCACGTATTAAAACATAACATAATATATTAGATTCACCGATACAACGCCAACGTAACCTCAAATTGAGGTAATGTCTGTTGTCGACGTTAAATTGTGAAGAACTGAAGGTCGGCTCGACCAATCTTCATCAAATTTTCACACGTACTACTACGGCATATCTTAATTTCATTGAAATTGACGGGGTAGTTTTGGAGATTTTTGAGCCAAAATGTTATACATAGGCCTCTATTGTTTGTTTGGTACTCCTCATACCTCAGATCATAAAGAAATTTAAATTCGTCCCTAATCCCAAGACGCGATCAAAATCAATACCGTACTTTTCTTCGAAACGTCGATAAAAAATCTACTCACGATTTACCAACATTTTAAAAATATATTTTATCTTTCTTTATTAAACCCATATAATTTTTTCAAGTTTTTTTTTTTCAATACAAGCTCTCGTGTTAATTTTTGTAATTATATTTTTATTTGATTTTATTTTAATTTCTATGATTTGGCCTTGAAATAAATCTTAACTAAATAATCTGGATATACCGTATCGATCGATACGTTCGATGAACGTATCGTTCAATAATTATTTATTTTTTAATACCAAAAGTAAGTTTTTCCCTTTAATTCTCGATATTTAGATACCAGAATGTATTACTCGATATTCCAAATTTTTCAATAAATTGAAGAGTTGTCGATTTAGTATTTTAAAAGAGCCTTCCGTTAAAAATTATTTTAAAACGATCACGGTACATCGACTACGACCTTTTAATTAAGCAGAAATTCTATTCAAGGACTAAATAACCGGATGTAATTTTATCGTTTCGGAAAATCGTAATTTCATCGTACTTAAAATAAACCATTCTTTATAAAAAACTTTCCTTTCTGCGGCCTTTCTTTCGATGAATATACGGTATGTGCTGCCGTAAATACTTTTTTGAGAAGATATGTCAAAATATTAAAAAGTATGCCTTTTTATCATTTTATTCTTCTTAGTATTTATTTTACTTTTATATTACGTCTAGACCGATTATACTAGACGCGTTTTATTTTTACCGATGAGTTTGGAATTCCAATAGTTCGCTTCATTATGACAATAAAAAAATTAAAATTATTTTGTTTTATTCTTCAATCGTTTTTCTGCTTTAATCTATGCGATTTTTCTCCTTTATAAAACTTTTCTTCAAAAAACGGTAATCGAGAATTACTCATTTTAGATTACATTTTAAATTATTCTAAACAAAAATACGTCTCTACAAAACCTAGAAAAAAATTGTAACTCTATTTATTCTGTTAATTGCCTTGTATTTTCTCGTTACTTGTGCCCAATTTTGACGGTTTTAAACTGATTATTTCACTTTTTTTCAATTAATAACTAATATCATTTAGAAAATTTTATTTTAATATTAAAAATTTTCAAATAACTGCTTCGTTAACTGATGGATAAAGAAAAAAATTGTAGTAATCACGTAACAATTTAGATTATAAGTTGTTGAGGAATGCTGTTCGTAAGAGAGTACTTTGCTTTTTGCGAATTACTACATATCACCTACGCCGTAGCTAATTACTTTACCTACAAATGTTACGTCTTCTACACGTAATGTTTGTTTCCGATTTATCAAAATGAACGTACCAGAAATGAAAGTTTTTTTAAAATTAAATAAATATTTAATTTTATTTAATTAATTTTATTTTTAAAAAAACTTTTGGTCGAATCGGCTGGGAATTGAAAAAATCGACAATAACTGGAAAAGCATCGGTTCAAAAACGCCAATTTCGGGCAGCGAAAATAAGAAAGGTTTAGTTATTAAATCAGATTTTCAGAATTTTTATTGCGGTTTTCACACCGGTTTAAATTAGGTCGAATGAAGGGTTGTTTTCTTTAAAATTAAAATAAAGTGAAAACTCCTACCATTACGAAGAGAGTCGTTTAAACTAATCGTCAAACAAACGGCTTGATTAATCTAAAAGGAAGCATTTATTATCGTGAATCACCTCAATAGAATTTTATTAATAACATAAAGCATATTTTTAATTCCATTACGACTGCCTGATTGTGTATTCGTACGTGAATGAACCGTATTTTTAACGTAATGTATTACGCTCACTTCACCTCAGAGGTAACGTGTCGGTCTTTCGTGCGGAAAGTCACGGGTTCTGATACCGGTTAGTCGCGACATTTCTCGTACGAAATTAAATTTGCATTCCGTATTCCACTTACCGTTCGTATCTAAATTATTTAAAAAGCTTTTACTTCGTGGGCTTAGGCCGGTTCTGGAGGGTGAGGAGATAATTCCCGACCGTCGACTTGGGTTCAGGTTAGGTCAATCCACCGTCGAACAACCCAACAGAGACTTCAAGGTCATCCATCAGCGGGTGTCTGGAGGAAAAGAAATTCTGCTCGACGGCGATTGAAACAGGCCTTTGAAAATGTACGGTTACCTGGCTTGCTCTACAAATTAAAATTAAAACTTCCTCGACCTATTACCTTGTCTTACGGAATTATCTTTAGGGACGTCTCTCTCAGGTAAGAAGTAACGATAAGAATTATAGAAATTCTTCGACATATGGTCGGCTGTCCCTCATGGCTCTATACTAGGTCCTGTGCTGTGTTCAATATTCACTGCGGACCTTCCGACCCTCTCGACTTCCAAATCAGCCGATTTGGGAAGACGCGTTAACCACTAGACCGACCCGGTGGGTTGACCTTCCGACCCCCTGGAAGATCTCATCGTCACTGCGTTTGCCAAATATACTTGCCGTTAACGAAGACCCTGAACTAGTCTCGCGGGAGCTGCAAACGGCATCAGACCTTGGCTGCGCACGGCAGAAAAAATGGAGGATTAATCAGGATAAATCAAAGCGTGTCACATTCGCCATGAGATGGGATGACTGTCCCGATGTAAACACGGATAGAGTCTTGATCCCGTAAACAGAGTTTGCGGTACCTAGGACTTCACCTGGATCGGCTTTGGCCTGGAAGCGTCGCGCGAGGGTGAAAAGAAAACAACCGAATACGAAGTATAGCGGAGAAACTCGCACCCCACGTTGTCAAGTAAAGTTCTGATTTAGAAACTAATGCTACGACCGATCTGGACTCATGACGTGGGATTGTGCAGGAAAGCTAGTAATAGTAACGTAGATATCGTACAACGCTTCCAAAACAAGGTAACGAGAAAAATTTCAGAAGCGCACGGTTCACACGAAACCGTGAGATTCATGAATATCTGAAGCTTCCTGCGGTTCGTGAGGTTGCGAGACGGCATAGTGTTAAATACCAACATCGTTTAGAAAATCACGTCGACCACTTAGCAATCGATCTGCTTGATAACAGCGGGAACGTCCGAAGGTTGAAAAACGTCTCCATGCGCTGGACTTAGGGGCTAATGAATGATTGTTTGCAGTTACTATCGCCAAATCTAATGATGTTATTTTTGTTTACTTCTTTATTTATTTATTATATTTGTTTATTATATATCTTTTTGTTTATAGCTACAAGTTGTTTTGCTCTTTGTTTTGTCGCTTGACTGCTTGTTTGTTTTTTATTGTCTATTTATTTGTTTATCGTTGTTATCTACTAATTTTTTTTGTTTTTACGGACGACGAAGTGAAGATAGATATACTCTTTTACTAAATCAACTTTAAGATTATCGCTTACCGATAACTTTTGTTACGGGTTGACTTATTATGGGGGTTCCTTAAGAACCCACTTTCATGTACTTATTATCAAACTATATATTTACGGTTCCTTTTAAGGAGCCGGTTGTAAATAATACCAGTTGTGGAACAAAATAATAAAAGTACCTACGCACAAGCGTTGGATTTTTGCGGTAAATTAATTAGAAAAAGCTTAACGATTTTTAGCAGTCTGTAAGGGAATTGAATAGAATGTTTCTTCTGTCGACCTTCGTGGTGGAGTGATTGTGAATCTTCCAAACCAAAGAAACATTTATAACTAGCCTTCATCGTTATGACTGTTGAACTAAAAATAGTCGCACTTTAAGATTACCGTATTATCATTTTTATTAGATCTGTTGGATAATATTACGCTCTTAAACGGGAACGAACGTGATATATAACTAAAAATAAAACGGTCGTCCAGTTCTGCTTATAAAATATTCCATTTTATTGCTAATTTTATTTCAGCATGTTGGTTCTTCATTGCTAGTCGTACGTTTGTCATTTATAATGTTAAGTTACATGTTTTATAGCTTTTGTCCCTTATTTTATTACAAGAATTTATCATTCTTCTTTAGTCGTTTAGCTTCACCGTTTAATTCTTACCTTTTATAATAAATTTTAATTTACGTAATACATTGGATGACTGTTACGGAACAACTTGCGTATGAAATAGATTCACCTTTGTTAATCGACTGCAAAATTAAATACACAGAATTTCTTAATCCTAAGTAGACTTTTTCTTGTATATTCGAACCTTTATTTTTATTAAACGAACCGAATTCAACGATTATTATTTCTATATTTCCTAGATGAAGTTTAAATAATTCAAATGGATGTTAAAAAACCATTTTTAAGGTGAGAATATAAGAAAGAAAAATTACGCGAACGATTTAATTTTTTTTATTTTTATCGATCATTATTACTTGAAATCAAAATTAGATTAGATTTGCTTAAATTAAAATCGCTTAAATCAAAAAAATTGCCTTGGTGCCGATTTAATAAATATCAAAGTTTAAAGAAAGGTTGTAAGGTGTAATTTTTTTCTTATTATTGCAGTTTTAAAGATCGATTTTTAGTCTAAAAATAAAGTTATATTATCAGGAAGCTGGTAGATTTTATTTGTCGATATTTGGTTTTGTAATAAATAAGTGAAATAAAAATGCGTACGGTTACATCATTCCGCGTCGCCTAATCGCCTATACCCAGCATATTACGAAGTACTTACTAGATTTATTTTTACCTTGTACTTACTTGGTGTACATACGTCCCCAGTGAGATACGTGACATCAAGAAGAGGCTGCGTCCGCTTCTCCAGAGTAATTAGGAACAAACTGGCTTTGGTTACAGCTCGGGAGGAACTCGTCGACATCGTTACTGATAAATGCAAAACATTTAGGCTGATAGTGCGCAACCCAGTAAAAAACAATTCCTAGTGGAGCTAGGATCTTGAATCGTTCCGTAAAATGACTCGGCTAGCGAGGAGGAGCTACCGGCGAGCGAATAGGGGTGATGAACTGTTCCTCTTTTCTTTATTGACGATTCTGCCTTTATAGGTGGAATCAAAAAGGAATACCAGTTATCTGTACGGTTTGTAGGCTTCCTCCAAACCATAGGCGCAGCAAAAGCCGTAGATTATTTTTTATTTTTCAACCGTTCTCGTAGTATAACCGAACAAGTGTTGCAACGTATATGCGGAGCCCGCATCTGGTTCCCTACCTTCATACAAAAATAACGCTGATAGGCGATCTTCACAAGAGGCGTCAGGCGTTTCTGTGACGAAAATGTTATTTAACCGCAAATGTAACAAAAATTATTCACTGAATTTACACGTTTTCATGGCATTATGATTTAACAAATTTTTCACTAGTTTTAACAAAAGCGGTCGAAAACCAGAAATTCTGCACAATATGAAATTCACAGTCAAAGCGACAGTAATAATGTTTATAATCTACACGCAGCCGGAGAACGTTGTGTTTTGTCATTTAATTGGTGTGACAACTCCAAAAACAAAATTACCTCCAAACTAAAAATGCAAATCGGGTAAAAAATGACGTGTCTTTGTATCTCCAAAGCAAGAGCTAATCGGTCATTTTTATGGTGATTTTTAAATCCAGCAGATGAAATAACATAAGAATAAGCTACTTTTGAGCCCGAAACATTTTCATTGTTGAGCGGTGTTATTTCTTTTCGTATTCGTGTTTTTGGTTAATTGAAATGCTAGTTACATTTTTTGCGTTCAAAATTCTATCGTTTTCTTTTTTGCAATGCGTTTCGGCCGATCAAATCGCTTAGTTATTTAAAGAGTTCTACTAATTTATTTTCTGATTATTAATTTTCAATTTTAAATATATTTATTATTTCAGTTTATCCGAAGATTTTGAGTCCTATTTTGGCTGATTGTTTCTGTAATTATTTAATTTGTGTTTCTGCTTCTAACCGATCTTCAGCTGTTAAATCCGTATCATCTACAATCAATCATAGGCGGTTAAAACTATCGGCACGTAAGTCGGCACAAAAATACTACTAGGATTCAGCAAACGTTTAGCACGGTACTAGACCGGACGACTGAAAACATTATCGGTTTAATATAGATAATATTTATAACCAAAAATACATACGACGCTATATAATTATTTTTCCGATCACCTTATTGCTGTAGCTCGTAAATTCTGAAGTCGCCGGAATTCGTCGGTGGATTCTAAAGAGCTCGTGTCCAGTTCTGAATTCATATTTATTACAAAACTGTGGATTTTCGCATCGTATAAATGTTCATCTTCAGTGAATTTTTTTTTTTTAACGTTGACAGCATGCTTGCAGACATTGCTTCAGTCAGCTTCAGACGCTTTATGAAATTCCTCTTCGGCTAACTTCCGACACGTTAAAAGTTGAATTTCTTTTAGCTACTTGCCCTTTCACTTGACTTCAAATGATTTCGATTGCGTTTAAGTCAGGGTGATAAGGTGGCATCTGTAGAATTGTATGACCGTAATTTTCGGAAACGTGATGTATTAGAAATTTCTTTTGATCTTCTTCGTGTAATTTTGTACGAGTAATATCATGTAATTAAGTCATCGTCATAGCAGGAGAACAGTTAATTCGTTGTTCGGCCAACCGTTTTATCATATCGCCTTTTAGAGTTAAAATCTGGCTGCTTTTGTGGCAGAACGTTGTGATACGATGCGTTATCTAGTAGAATGACCGATCGAGGTTGTAAGTTGAGAATACACTTCTCCCGTAACTATTTCGTGTACTTTTCGGAATCCACATCGATTTGTGATAATCTCCTTTCTTATCTTTTTTCCCCTGGTGGGGGAGGAATCCCATTTACGGACAGAGTGTTGGACTCGGTAACAAGTTCCGCAAGATCTTAGTATTGTGCGTATGTGTACCTGCGCCTTAACGATTAAACTTCCACCTCACCAACTCCCCTCCCGGGGCAGGATCCGCAATTAAGCGTAACACAACCCCGGGAGGTGCCTTCAAGCATAACAGCTTGGCTCGCCAGTCGGATCTTGTTTCTGTGAGCTGCAGAGCGGGGTCGCCAGGCCCAGCTACCCCATCCCAGAAACCGGGATTCGGTATTAACTGCCCGCCTCTAATCAGGCCTCCCGAGAGGGACCCGACTGGATCTCGGTCTTAACGGTACAGCAGGAGGGTAACAGAGTTCCCGTGCCTCATCATCGTCGACCATCCAGGCAAGCCCCGACGAACGACGATTTCACAGGTGACTGTCCGTTACCTCCTCCCCGTCCGACCTTTCCGTCTCAGGACTGAGGTTACGAATCCCGAGACTGCAGTAGTTTTAGGTGTTAATCGACATGCAGCGTATAACAATATCGGGATAGATTTGTCATTTTAAAAGAAAATAACTGTATTAAGATATTAAAATTTTACACGACTGAATTTAAGACAAAGCCTTAAATGAAAACAAACAAACAAATAGTAAAAATAAATCGCTATCAGCTACTCACTTCATTACGTAAAATATACACCGCATTAAATGTTTCTATAATAACCGCTTCTAGAATATAATTACAAGCTATGTGTGACGTATGATTCTTCCTAGCTCGATGATTTAGAGTAGATTAAAAATAAGTAAATGAGATTCTTAGAATTGCGTGTTGCGTTAACAAAAATTCGTTAATAGCATATTAATCGTGTATATTCTAGTGTTGCTAATCGCTATACAACAGGAAGTAGACCTAGATCTCATCAATATATATGTTTTAGAATAGAATTCAATAATTACATACGCTACAGCAAGTTTATGTACCTGTTTTTTTATATATTACCGTACCACATACGAGGTGCGACAATAAAGTAATGAGACTGATTTTTCTTTGCAAGATGTGGCAACCCTGCAGCTTGCGTAGGCACACCATCTTTGACCTTGCTCTATAAGCTACTTCTAGTCCAAGCGGCACATTGATGCAACTGCTCAGTCGTGAATTGGGCTGTAATAAGTGAACACGTGTTTGTGTCTCTCGTCGCAGAAATGAAACCGCAAAATATTGCGCGACGGTATGCCGTTTCTTTTTGCGTTAAATCCGGTGAAAACGCGACGACTTACGGTAAGCTTCAGAAGGCTTTTGGAGAGGAGTGTATGTCAAGAGCTCAAGTTTTTCGGTGGCATAAAATTTTTAATGAAGGCAGAACGAATGTTGAAGATGAAGACCGCAGTGGACGACCATCAACCTCACGGACAGATGTCAACTTGACCAGGGTGCGTGAAATCGTACGATCTGATTGAAGATTATCCGTGAAAATGATCGCAAAAGAACTCAACATCTATCGAGAAACGGTTCGTCTAATATTAACTGAAGATCTTGGTACGAGAAAGATTTGTGCAAAAATGGTCCCCAAAAATCTCACACAACAACAGCGAGAAACAAGGAAAAATGTGGCAGCCGATCTGTTAGAGCAAACGGAAATCAATCCAGATTTGTTGAGCAGTGTTATCACTGGTGATGAAGGTTGGTTTTTTCAATACGATCCAGAGACAAAACGCCAAAGTTCGCGATGGTGCTCAAAGGGATCACCCAGACCAAAAAAAGCTCGCATGTCAAAGTCAAAAGTGAAACGCATGCTTGTGTGCTTCTTCGATTCCAAGGGAATTGTTCATAAAGAGCGGGTGCCTCCTTGACGAACAGTTAACCGATATTTCTAACAAAGAAATTTTAGAAAGACTTCGTAAACGAGTTCTTCGGGTCCGTGCCAACATTGCTGATAATTGGATTCTGCATCACGATAATGCGCCATCCCATACTGCTCTGTCAGTACGGCAATTTTTAGCCTGAAAACAAATTTCAGTACTACCACAGCCATCTTATTCACCAGATTTCGCTCCGTGCGACTTTTTTCTATTTCCAAGAGTCAAAATGGCGGTCAAGGGACACCATTTTCAAACAACACAAGATGTCCAAAAAGCTGTGGCGAGGGTCTTGGAGGATATTACAGAAGATGAGTTCCAGAAATGTTACCGTCAACGGCAAAAGCGCTGGAATAAGTGTGTGCAATCAGAGGGGAACTACTTTGAAGGAGACAACACTAAACATGACTAAAACGGTTAGGAACATTTTTTTTCACATCATTCTCATTACTTTATTGTCGCACCTCGTAAGACATATAGAAAATTAAAATGTTTTTAGTTTCCTTGTAACAGAGGTCATTGCATGCAAAATGCTAGTACATAGGCTTTTAGCCTCTGCGCCAACATATTTTCCGATTCATTTACGTTCTCGTTCTTCGGTACATATCTTAATTCCATAATTTAATTTTAAGTATTGGTTCCATCGTCCGATCTTGAATATTCATTATTAAATAAACGCATAATCGATCGCCTAACAAAAGAAAACCGATGATAAAATTACTCTATTTTTATTAATTTTTTTTAAAATAAAAAATTAAAAAAAAAGTTATCCTTAAGAATTTCGTAAGATCGTCTTTTATTTCATATTCGTACAAATTTTTATACCGGGTGATCGTTTGAAAATTTACCGCATTTATTATTCAATAGCTATCAGTTCCATCGTATTTCTGTTTGCAAGAATGTATACCATCCTCAGGGGGAGGGAACGTTTTTAAAATAATTTTCAAAGGGGTAGAACCCACCCTTTCCGCTCCACCTACCCCCCAACTCAAAAAAATTAAATGACAACGGTAACATTTATTTACATTAACTGACAACCCGAAAAAAAAGAATTTTGGTGAAGGGAAAATTAAAATCCGCCACTTCTTTGCTCGATAGATACGAAAAAACAATAGGGGTATTGCTTTTCTAAATTTCAGTCCGACATAAATAACTATAGAATTACGGGATATAACTTCTTAAACCGTTTGAGATAATCGTAATATGTGAATTAAAACTCTGAAAATTATTTTTAAAATTACAAATATAAAATTTCACCCTTATTTATTTATAAATTTGTAAGGGTTGAAAATTTAGAAAAAAGTTAATGGTGAAATTAGGGTATATAACAATTTTAAGGGTAAATAAATTTTATCTCTCAAATATTTTACTAAATCTCGAAATTATGTTTCATCAATTTAGGTAATAAAATTTCATAAAATAATATTAAATGGAAAGTTAAAATTACCTTTCGTTTTTCTCAAATAGGTCGGAAGAAAATAAATAAAAATAACACATGATATCTTCAAGTGTTAACACTGAGTGGTAATACAATTGTTTAATTAAATATATATATATATGTAATTTTTGTTATTAATTAATTGTTATATTATAATTTTATACGTGTTAATGTTTGGTAATTTTGATACTAATTATATTATTGTTTTGTTCTTTTTTTTATTTATATTTACTCCATCTTTTTTGTATGTTGATGTACTGATCTCAGGTTTGAATTCCAAACTTTTATAATTTTATTAATTTAATCGTCCTGCATTAAATATACCTCGTAATTAGTAATATTAAAATAAAATAAAACAATTCTCAATCGTATTTATAAAATCTTTTGTTCGTTGTTAGAATCGGTCCATTATATCACCGTATGTTAACACACGGTGTTCTTAGTTGATTTTAAAAGTTTAATATTACCTTAAAATTTTCTTATAAATATCATTAATTTTTCTTCTTTATTTTTACTATCCTTTTTTTACGGCTGCTAAAATCAACGGTATATGTTCGTCAATCATTCTCTGTGGGATTTTCAACAGGTTACAAACGCATACCGATAACGTTGTGTCTGGTAATTTTACTACATCGCAATTGTTTTTTTACGGTGGAGAAGAAGTAAGACTGCTTTAAAAGACAAGGTCAAAGGCGACTATATGTAAATAAAAAAACAGGTTCGATTTATTTATGTAAAATAAATGTTTTTATGTGCGCGTTTATATTACATATAATAAATACTTGTACTTGATTTGGTTTTAGCACATAAATAGCGTGTTTATACCGCATACGTTGATTTTGATTCTATAAAACTAAAATTCTTTATGATAAACTACCTACAGTTTCAATTAAAATACAGATAGATAGATATTTACCGGAAGAGCGATTTAAAGCCGAACTACAGACCGCAGACTAAACACAATTGCGTCGTGTAACATTTTATAAATAAAATGAAAGCGTAAATTAAACTAAATTCCGCTTTAATTATAATTTTAATTATAGATAAGTTGTGTACAGTATAAGTCCGGTGAAAAAATATTCTCCTCGCTATCATACCGAGCTGAACCTCTCGTGAGGACACACCATCAGATCTATTGTCTATCGACAATGTTTTTGTGAACGACTGTAGTTGAATCAGGGTGTGTGTAAACGACGATTAATAATTGTTAAAATTATATTTTACGACATCGTTACTGTCAGATACGTATGCTCGTACGAGAGGCTACGTGAGTGTTAAATATTTGATTTTTCCGAAAGTATCTTGTTATTTAATTAGCGATTTATTTCTAGCGGTTACCTGAACCGTTGCGGTTGGTGTATTTTGCAAACATCCATTTAACCTTCCTGATCTCCTTTGTGTCAGCTTTCTAACCGCTTTTCTTTTTTGTTTTTCTTAATATCCGAGAAGAATACTTAAAAATATAACGTTTCGCGATATTAAAATGTATATTAAAATGTAAGAGGCCCCTTTACCGTAAGAGATTCGTTTAGTTCATCGATACTTTATGTTACATTATACTAGCTGTTTTTTCTGTGAAATGATGCCTTAGCCGTTGCCGTTCTTGTTATTATTTCGTTTTCATTTCTAAAACCCTATTTGCTCGCTCAAGTTTTACTCGCACAAGTTTCCTTATTTGTGCAGACAAATAAGTCTGCACAAATAAGGCTTATCGTCTCCTTTTCTAACACTCATTATTAGTCTGTATTCTGTCTCGGTATCTTCTACTTTTGAAATCGCTTGTTAAATATACTGTTCTTCTTCTCGTAAAAAATACCACCGCGACTACGAATCGACCTGCTCCTGCATTGATTCCTTAATTTTCTAGAGAATTTCTGATCGTAAATTCAACATACACACCAACGAAGTCTGAAAAAAACGCAGCGTTTACCTTACTTTCGATTATCGGTTCCTACAGCTGTTTTGAAACCAGATTATAAAATTTTAAATGTAAAACCTTAATGGACTACAAAATCTGAAACGTTTATCGTTCTGAACTGTTCATCGATGTTATAAAAATTTATAACGGTTATCTTTTGTGTTAAGCGTGCCTTACATTTGTTAATGTTGAGTTTTTAAATTTCCGATGACGTATAAGACTTTAAAAATCGTGGAATAAACGTAAGGATATCGGAAAGTGTAGCGTCCCTTTCCCTATGAATTCCAATATACAGACTTTCCCTCTTTGCCGATGGATGATTATGACGATCTGTGCCATTAAATATCAGGAACTGTGAATATTTACGGGTTTAACCGATAGGACTGCATTTTCTAATTATCGATTTTCGATGGGAAAGAACCCGACAGCAGAAAGATGCGCTTATCTTTCTCAACCGTTTTCGGCAAACTCCCTTTCGATTGAAAGTTAGACCGAAAGTCGGTTTTTAGGGTCAGTGTTTCATTAATAAGATAATGCCAGAGGCGTTTTGAGGTTAGCCCTACTAAGTGCTTACTTTTAGAAAGTCGGAAAAAATTTACGTCTTGTCTGAAAAGCAGGATGTTTTGTATTTTCCTCAGAAATTAAAACGGGGTATTTGGATTGTAAAGGCAAATTTTGTACGATAGTGAAAACACTATGCCCTCTCTTTTGTCGTATTACCTTTAGAATTACTTTGTAAAAAAAGAAGTAATGTCGATTATGAAAAGAATTAAACGGTCGAGAGAACAGGTTCCTTTCTTTCTAAAATACCATGTATCCAGTAAGAAGTCTTCATATCTTTCATCGACTTAAGAAATTTTATGATTTTGTGGATAGAGAGATTCTTTTTCAAACTTGAGAAGGCCTACCGGGGCCTACCGAAAAACTTTGAACCTCATTAAACTCGCTCTCACGAACACGGGCTCTAAAGTTAAATCTACGGGAGAAATAATCTAACCTTTCCTACCGGCAACAGGCTTGACAAAAGGTCAAGATCAGCGTTATCGCCGATCGTATTCGACTTGGTTTCGGGCAAAATAATGAAAAATATTTTGGCAGTTGAATGATACGGGTTCGAAGATCCGATCTAATACCAAAAAGTTAAAATAAAATACCTAGTCTTTGCCGAAGACCTGTCTCTTTTAGCCGAATCGAAGGTAGACACGGTAGCTTGAATAGAAGTCCTTACAAGAATAGCTCGAAAAGTAGACCTATAGATATCCTCTACAGTCGGAAATCGTGACGAACATTTACGCAAAAGACAGTAGGGACTAAATACGGGAAGATAAATGCCATCGACCGCTTTAAGTACCTAGGAGACATTATAACCAGAACAGGAATAGATAAAATATCGATTGAAGGTAGATTATTAAAAATGGAGAAAGTTAGACACAGTAAGAAGAATCTCTCCAAGATCGCAAAATTAAGATATTATTCGAGTAAGTCCGGTAATGTTATGTAGCGCTGAAACATTTCATTTAACTGATCTCAAAAGTTCGCTCGAAACCAAAAGAAGCTTACCGAGGTAAATTCATCCAAAGATAACCGAGGAAGGATAAAACTGAAATCTAACAAGGAGATCTATCAAAATCAAGAAACGAAAAAGAAGGTTAAATTTCTCGGGGCGTATCCTCAGGATGGATTCGAAGGATTAAATAAACAAAACTTTGACGAGCTGTGGAAAACGAAAAGCATATCAAACTATCTGAAACGGATGGAAGAGGACCTCCTAAGGATAGGCTTCAAAGAAGAGATCTGTTGCGATGGAGGTAACTTCCGAAGAATAAGTTACGATAGAAAAGTTCTTACGGCAGAAAAAAGAAGGAGACAGGAAGAGTACGGACATATGAGCAAAATAAAAGCCGTCCCTAAAAGATGAGAAACCTATAGAGTAAGAAAGAATAAGTTAGAAAAAGTGATATTTGGATATTTACGTAGTTCTAAGTCGGTTAAAGTACATTATTTTAAAAATAATAGTACGACTAAGCACATCTTTATAACAATCAACCGACTAACAAACAATACTCTACGAATCCACAGAAATATTTAGATAAATTTGTGCACGCGCACGAACAACAACAGAACCCACGACACGATCTAAACTAGACAAATTAGAAGTAATACTTCTCTATATCGTTGAACAACAGCACAACCAACCGTACAGTCTATGTCTGAGAAAAAAGTACTCCAAAGGAAGATATTTTAAGAGGCAGGATGAAAGTAATCTGCGACAAACAAAATTATTCGCGTAAGATAACTTTTCATATACTCGTATATATATTAAAACGCAATTAAAAATAGTTTTTACATTTAAATAACGCTCGATTACGCGTATTAGAATTTTGTAGTAAGTGAAATATTAGTCTAAGGTATCATAAAAATTACGAAGGTAATAAATTTTATTACGGAAAGTTTTAAATATTATTTTATACGTAGCCTTGAAAAGATAAGTTTTATAATTTCAGCTGAAACTTATTACGTTTACTTTATACCTTGCATAGGTCTAAACGACAGATTGTTCTCGATCGTGACATAAACTACGTAAGAATACTTGAATGAAGATCGACCTCGGTTAAATAAATTTACGTAAACGGTCAGGCTTGAAATTTCGGTATTTATATCGGCTAATCGACGCGTCATCATATTTGTCATTAAATAACAAATAAACGCTCTAATAAGCCGTACCGTGATCTTTATGAAATTACTGACTGCGGTTACAAATATATTGTAACTGGTTTCTTTGAGAAAGAAGAAAGAGAAAGAAAATAAAGAAAGAAGATTCTAGAAGGACCGACAACGGGATTCTTTCAAAAAAAGGACTTGTAGAAAAAAGTAGAATACACTGGAAATAAAAATTATTAGCTGGAACAATCAGAAGAGCGGGTCGGCTACTGATTCTGCAGGCCAGCTGGTATAAATACTGCCGCGGACCAGCGGATAAAGTCGGTCGTTTTACAAGTTCAAGTCCGATGCAGCGTGCTATGAAAATGATAGCAGTAAGTATTTTATAACAACGACTGAAGATTGCGTCACGAATATTCCATTTCGATCAGCGGTTGAAAATTAGAAGCTGTTCGGCGGGTTATTTGTAAACTGGAGTGAAAGCGACGATTCATTCATAAAGTGTAGGGTAAACAGTAAAAGCAAATAGTACTTACATAAATGAATCGTAGGAATTTTATGTCGTATTCTTACTGCAATATTAGTTTCTGTCGGTCATTTAGTTTTTAGCTAATCTGATTTATAATTTGTCATTAAATCTATTTTGTTTTCTATTTGAATTACTATTTTTACGTTACGTATGTATTTATTATTTTATATCTTTTAGAGCAATAAATTGTATTGCTTTCAATATCCTTGTCGAACCGCGAACATGCGACAATATATATTATCGTCATTATTTTACGAACGACGTGATATATAAACGACTACTTGTAAAAGTAATAAAAGAAAAAAATTAGAATTAAAAGCGGGAAATACCAAAGTAAATTGGAAAACCATCCGAACTTTATACAACTCATTCTGCTAAAAAACAATGAAAATTTTCCTGATTAAAGACAATCGAGTTTCTTGACTTTCCGCTCAGATATAACGAATAACTTCTTTCGTCGATTTCATTCTATTTTATATCTCACTCCACCTCTTTCTCTTTTGCATTCTTCGTACACCACTCCACTTTATATGTAATACACGTTTATTATATTGAATAACTATCGTTATTGCTTTTATCGTTTCGTTATTTTAATACCGAAGATGTATAAAATATTTCAATCGTTCCCGCTAGACACTTGTATTTTAATCTACATTTCTTTTCGTAAAGTTTTATACTGAAATGTTTGTAAATAAAATCGGTTGACACTGCAATGAAAATTTATTTTCTTTTAATTATTAACCGATTTCACAAAAGGATTCGATATGACCCGTACAATATATATGTATATATATATTTCGTTCATTCAAGCTCGATCCGTTTCGATGATTCACGTTTAATAATTTTCTACTAAAGTTCCATCAGCGCTCGGGATCTTCCGATACACGCAGTTGAGCGCACGACTTCTCGGATGGGGGCTGAATCCTTCTGCTGAATGATCCGAACAAGTAACCGAAAAAAAATCACGCTTTCCGCCGATAAGCTGCTGCGGTTGAAAGCGGTTAGCGGGAACGGTAGAACTTCATTTATATGCCGTCGTTGCAGTCTCCAATACAAAGATGCATAATTAGCTCCTCTATGGTGCGAGCGATTAATTCTCTGTTGTCGCGCTCTCTTATTTTCTCTTTATCTCATCTCGCTGTGTAAGTAAAATATGTACTCGTAGAATTTCGTTTGTATAAGCTGCCGCAACGAATCTTGAAGCTCGGGCTTCGACAGCTAGTACGGTGCCTGTTATCTAAACTGAAAACATTCAGTTTAGTTTTTTAGCAGAACCAAATCGCTTTCTTGTAAATACAACTGCGGATTGCTTTTAAATACTTTCTAATTTTGCCGTTTATACTATATCGATGATTTAGTATTTTGCCGTAAAAAAAAAGTTACGTTATATTTTTAACCGTCGTAAAAACGTAGGCATCTCAATAAGTATTATAATTACATCCGCAAAAAATCGCTAAACGATAAATATTATAATCGTCTGATATATACAGAGCGTCCCACCAAGAAACGAAGAAACTTTCAGGACGACTACTACCGGTGAAAATAATGAAAAAAGATTATTACGTAAGCACGGACTGGAAATGCTTTGTTTTCAAGTTACGGCTACCGGAAGATTTCGCCCGGATTTTAAATGTTCTAGTCAAAAGAATCTCTACTGTAATTTTTGAGACCCAAATTAAGGAGTAAAGGTGATGGTTTCTTATGTAAATTTTAGCTGCGAAATAGGATAAAACAGGTTCTACTTAAAACTGTTACTCCAGTATTTCTTAAAATTCGGTATCAAAAATTAAGTTATTTTTAGGTTAGTACTTACTACTTTGTTAAATGACTGATAAACGGGGGAGGATTTAGTAACAAAACTTGTAGAGAATTTAATTCTGAAAAAAATGAATGTAAATACAGCCGATAAAAAGTAAAATAAAACCTTTTAAAAATCGGTCTTTTATTGAAAAAAAAAAGAAAAGACAGACCAAAAATAGATAGAAAATAGTATTATTCTTTCTGTACCTAATAAACTTTCTTTTTAAAGCGTTCTTTTAAAACATTCTTCGGTGTATCAGCATTTACGAAGAGAAGGGTCGTTTGCGAGGTGTTCGTTTTCTGTCGAACGTCAAGTAAGCCATCGTGTGATTTAGCGTATTCAGCGTAGTCCAGGCGCTAGTACAAGACGAATTTCATGTCGGATTGGTTTGTCAATAAACAAAGTGTGGCGCATCCTACGTAAAGAAAATCTTTATTCTTTCCGCCTGCATAAGGTTTAAAATTTGCGGCCAACAGATTTCCCCCGGCGGTTAAACTTCTGTTACCGGCTTCTAGACGGCGCTGATAACATAAATTCAATTCTATTTATTGATAAGCCAATTTTTATGAAAACGGAGTCGATTCTAAAAACAGTCGTTTATGAAGCGAAGACAAACCACACGGCACTGTAGAAACTAACTAGTTTCTGCGGTAAATTACAGTAACTTCCGACGTAAATTTTATATTAATGTTTGTCGTGGCGTTATTTATGACAGAATTTTGGGACCGCTTGTTTTCAATGAAAACCTTACAGGAGGTGCGTACGTTCATTTCTTGAAAAATAATTTGCCGGCTCTTTTGAAATATGTACATTTACAAACTAGATCGCAAACGATTTTCTAGCGCTGTGGTGTAACACCGCATTTTTCTTTAGTAGCTAAAAATCACTTGAATGCTATTTCTTAAACCGGATTGGTTGCGGTGGACCGGTCGATTTGCCACCACGGTCGGCTGACTTAACGCCGCTAGATTACTTAATTTGGGGCCGTATGAAGCCGCTTCTGCGAAAAACCGGAGTCTTCATTATTAAAGAAGTTAATACGAAACGATCCTGAGATGATACGGATAAAAATCGGATATATTTTACGTTGTGCAGAGCGCTGTGTAAATTGTGAAGAATAGAATTTCGAACGACGGAGGTTTGTTACTATGTCATCCTTTATCGTTTGGCGTATTTTATTTTTTTGTTGTCGCTATATTAAGAATAATATTTATTAGGTACAGAAAGAAGGATACGATTTTCTGTCTATTTTACTTCAATAAAAAACCGATTTTTCAAAGTTTTTATTTACCATTTATTAGCTGTTTAAATTCATTTTCTAAGAATTAAATTATCTACAAGTTTTGTTACTTAATTTACCGCATTGAATAGTCATTTAACAGAGCTATCGCTTAGAAACCTAAAACCGATTTTTGATACTGTATTTTGTCTTTTACGTCGGATATCTTAAAAACGAATAGAGTTACAGTTCTGGGACCTGTTTTATCCTATTTCGCAGCTAAAACTTACATAAGAAACCATCCCCTTTACTCCTTAATTTGGGTCTCAAAAATTACAGTAGGGTTTTTTTTTTATTAGAAGAGCTGAGATCTGGGCGAAATCTTTCGCTTGCCGTAACTCGAAAACAAAGTGTTTCCAGACCTATGTTTGTATGAGTTTTTTTTTCATTATTTTCACCAGGAGTACATGTCGTGAAATTTTGTCCGTTTATTCGTGGGAAATCTGTATAAACGTAGTTTATAATTTATCGGATTTTATTTATCGCAAAAATAAACACGGACAAGCCAAATATTATAACTCAGGAAAAGAGTCGCTTTTCTTAAAATCATATCGAGAAACGATATCGTTGCTATATTTTCATTATGCGCTGGTAGTTTTCAAATACAGCCAGGTCGATGTAAAAATAAATAATTACCCGTAAGCGTTATTGAATGCTCGAGTATAATCCGATTAACTAGTTGTTCTGTGTTTGTTGATCCTGTAGAGCATTGTGTAAATTCCGTTTCTTATTATTCGATTGAGAAAAGTAATCCCGTTATATAATCGGTTGTGTTTTTTTAGCGTTTAATAATTACGAATGAACTTAAGTCTATCTTAAAAAACAAAAAAATTGAAACTGAGCCCGAGAAATAATAAATAATTGTGCGTATGAGTCTATCAAACAAGAACGTGATGGATTTCCGAAGTCTGAAAGCGAAGATAAACACCTGATTCGCATAAACAGTTATAGCGAAACCCGGGTCTGTGAGCGCAACATAAGGAATTACACTCGTATTTTTATATATTAAATAATAACAAGGTTCAAAAGGTATTTATAAATAAAACTACACGGTTTTAAGGGAAATTATTCCATTTTTTAACGTTGTAAAAAATTTAGTCGGTAAAAATGTTTGTAATTTATTTAACTTGTGATTTTCATGAAAATTATATTTATCTTTATATAAAAAATAATAATAAAAATAATTATAGCGCACAAAATTAATTTTTAGTGGACAGCTTGTTTAGCAGATTCCGTACATAACTTGCAACTACATTCAAGACATATAGCTTTTTTACACTTCATGCGCATATCATCGATATGATATGTGCAGATATTTTGATGCGGTTTTTCTTCGTTTTGCTGACACGTTGCACAGTTTTTTCTTTTCTCTAGGCTATCTCTGGGGCCTTCTCCTTGTTTTTTCTGGGGAAGGTTTTCTCCCAACGTCTTGTTTGTAATTTCCTTCAAATCTCAGCTGCAGACTGGACGTAGTGAATTTCTTTTGAAGGCGAGGAACAATAAGATCGTAGACTTATTCTTTTACAAAATCGAAACGGTGTATCGCACTAGTATTTTTGAAATTCATATACAAAATAAAGGCGTTTGCAGTGCCGATATTTCGCATCCTGTAGAAAATAGCGAGAGGTTAGCGCAGCGCCTCGTTTTACGGCTTGAGGTTGAAGATTGCACTTTTCACGCCTACTAGGTCGACACCACATTCTGTTTTATTGTAAAAATACATCGGAGGAAGCAATAATATTCATCAATTTCAATGTGGCGTCCTCCGTGCTCTTGCCGGGCCGGAAGCCATATTGGCTGTCCATCAATAAGTGCTTAATAGTTAATCTACTAATAATACGGAATAAGAAACCGTCAAATATTATCCCTTTAATAACGCTTTAAAAATTTCAGTATGAGTATTTCACCGACGGAACTGAAATCCGGACGAAATATTTTGTTAGCCGTAACTCGATTAACAAAGTATATGTTTGTGTGAATGTTTTTTCTTTTTTCTAGTTCTAGAATCGGTTTCAAAACTATTTCCCTTTCCTTCTGAACCAGTATAAAATAATTATTGCGCCAATTTAGTGGTTCGATGCGAATCGAATAAATAAAAAAGAATAGAAATGATTTATGAAGCGATTAACAGAGAGAATCAATTATTATGTACTGAGATGGAGTTAGTATAGAAGTAACGTCATGTAAAGCGTTACTTTTGATTGTACGTCTTTACGGACATGAAATATAGACTTTTAAATGGAGATACAAAATAGTAAATGAAGAAGCTTTAATCGTACCAAAGGAGATGGCTGGAACAAATCACGTGGAAAAGGATCGATTAAAATAACGCTAGAAGGTGTAAGGCTGGAAAAGAGTAAAAATTGTAGACCTAAAGTTATTAAAACCCACCGGGTCGGTCTAGCGGTTAAACTCGTCATCGCAAATCACACGATTTCGAAGTCGAGGGTTCTAAGGTTCAAATCCTAGTAAAGGCGATTATTTTTATACGAATTTGAGTAATAGATCGTGGATACCGGTGTTCTATGGTAGTTGGGTTTCAATTAACCATATACCTCAGGAACGGTCGATCTGAAACCGTACAAGATTTCACTTCATTCGTACATATCATCTTCTAACATCCTGTTAAATAATAACTTACGGTCGCTCCGGAGGCTAAACAGAAAAAGTGAGACTTAAAGGTAAAAGTAAATAGGAGATATCGATAACTTATAAATATCGGTAATAGAGAACAATCGACACGTTGAAAGAAATTTATCTCAAGATGGTAAGCGATAATGGATGTAAATCAAAATTTTCAAAATATTTTTACGCGAATATATATATAATTTATGGTACAGTAAAATTCTGACGCATTGAATTCCATAGGCCACGTGTCTTCATATCACTTAATACTAAGAAATCCACCGTGCGATGGAATGTAATACAGGTACATCCTGTTTGCATCTTGTACCAAGTGTACAGAATAATGATTCAGTCTTCGTCCTAGATTTGTTCGATTCCCATCGTTCTATTCAATTCATCACTTAGTATGTACTCATTAATGATGTTAACAATTCATTATTTACGATTACATGTGTACTAATTATAACGATATTAATTGTATAAATAAAGTTCATATTTTTTTTGAAAAACAGAATTCATCGATTATAAAAAATATATATATGTAAAATGTAGGTGAGGAAATTTCTTCTCTTCTTTTTTCTCCATTCCTTTTTGTAATATTTCTTTTATCTAGTCTGATTTTTCGTTTTTATGTATACATTTTTGTCGACCCACCCGTAGTTTAGATTGAATTATAACAAAAAAAAAAAAATCCCTTTCGGCACGCAGGAAGGCGGAGGTAGATTTCACCGCTGCTAAGTAGGGGATAAAAACGATTTCCACTTGAAAGTTAAGAAAAACTTCAAATTTACTCGAAAAATGACTGCATGCGAAAAAAGTTTCAAATATTTATCGTACGACAAGCCCCATCATGTTACAATTCCAGCAAAATTCATCCCTTGCCGCAGTTGGACATATCAAAAATTGTTTCAGACAAAAGTTTTAAGTAATGTTTAGAGAACCAACGCCACTTTAACCGATTCGATACTGTGCCTATTAAGGAGGTATGATTTTTTTTGTCTTCGAACTCCATTTTTTCCACCTCCTGGATCACTGTTTGGTGATATCAAAAACTTTACTTACATTCGTTTTAGGCTCTTATCCAAACAATAATAGTAACTTTAAACGAATTACGATATTTTACTTAATAAGGAAGTTATAACGATATTTTGTTTTTTCAGTAGAGCCCCCTCCCAATTCCACCCGCATGTTATGATTGTGCCCATTAATGAACTCGACCGAGATTTTAGGTCGCTATATTTTACTTATCAATTTGAAAGTTATTGGCGCAAAATTACAGCAGTTATCGTGTCTACAAGAAAGTGAAATATATATATGTATTATATAAACTTTTGAACTGACGGTGGTTTTCGGATCTGGGGGATGTGAAACAGGAAGATAAGTGGAAATTTTCCGGAAGTCGAATCACGGTACCAATTACAATAGTAATTTTCTTTTGAAATCTACCTAAAATTAAATAAACTTATAAAAAACGAATTTATAGAAATTCACCAAAAATTAAAAAAAAAATAATAATTTCTATTTAACATTTTTAAGTCTGTTCTAACAATCTAATGCATGTTTTTAAAAAGACTTATTTTATATTTTATACTGATATTTTGACATAATTAATAAAATATATTAAATAGTAATTAGGTTTTTGAAGCCATGTATTCGTTTGATAATAATATTCATCTTGTATGTTTCATAAAAAGGAGAAAAAAACTGTTTAAAACATTATTTTTTATGTTAAAGGGTGGATTATTTACCTAAAAAAAATCTAAGAATTATTTTGTTGTATATACGTTTGTGCGCGCGTTTGCTTACCGCTCAGTAAATAACGGTCAATTTAATATCAGTCTAATTCAATGCGGCATAGTTCTAAATAACAATATGTCTTGTTGATTAAATGCTTCCTGTTTAGAGTTATACATTGTACGCTATAAATTGCATTTTATTGTGGGCCTACAGTCAATTATTTTCTATCTAAATTAAAAAATAAAATCAACAAGCTTTTTAAATTATTTAACCGATGGAGATTAATTCCATTCGTAAATTATTAAGGTAGATAAATATATTATTAGAAACTACACGATTATTGTGCCGTAGAATATAGTTTTTACTCTTTGATCGACCTGAAGTATTTTATTTATCCACCGATTACGTTGTAGTTTACAAAAAAAAAAATCAGAAACGATATACCGTTTGAAATTTCAGCAAAATCGATAGATAGATTACTTACATGATTACAACCGATCAAAAACGGAAAACGTCTAACTCAGGAAAGTTATTGGTAATATTTATACGGATCTCTTAATATTTCTTTCGCATTTATTCGTTTTACAAATATCACTCTGAATTCGTATTTATATTTATTTATTCCAGAGTATGTAATAACAGCTTATCGCTCGAACATAGATACAGGAAATAGAGTAAAAATCAAAATTATTTATTTACAACATGCATTTACGTAGGGTGTAGCAGCCATTAACGATGTCAGACGTGTTTGTTTTGCGCTCTGACTCGACTGTAGTTTCAGTGTTTTTTTCTTCTATCGATGCGAATAATTTTTTTGTGTGTTGCGAGTTGTTCGGTTCGGCTGTGTATTTTCGTCGTTCATAATACAGTTAATAGAATTTAACCTAACTATTTCAGAGTAGTTTTAATTACATCGATATATTATTAAATAATTATACGTTAAACAGAAGCAGAATTTTCGACGTACCGATGAAGAAAGCATCCTTAAGTCTAAGGAATTAATATCCTGAGAGTATTAAACGAAACGTTCAGCAGCACCCGGTACGGTTAAAGTAGTCAGCACGCTAACCGTTTCTTCAATAAATCTGATTAATATTTTGTTAAATTAAAAAGAAAATCACCCGGATAGACAAACCGAGTTGCATAGTAAGAATTTGTGTTATTTTGCGATTTCTTTAATTTAATCGATGCATTTTGGTCACTTCAATTTAATTATAGCTGAAATAATACAGGTTGCGACCTTTAAAAAACCCCTTTTCATCTATGGTACCGAATTTTACGAGAAGAAGAGGGATATTAGTAGGACAGGTAATACGACATGACCGATTCTTGACGAATATGTTTGAGGGCAAGGTTTTGGGTAAAAACCCTAGAGGTCGACCGAGAGCATCCGTCGTCAATAACGTTAAAGAAGAGATATAACGTCTTGGAGAGAGAAGCGGAGATGAGAGTGACGCTGCTAAATCGATAAGGCGTAGCCTTTAGTGAACGATGATGATGACCGAATGTAAAGTAGAACGATAAATATCAGTACGAATAAAATTACATTACGTCATATTTTCACTCGTCTGTTTAGTCTGTACAAGTAATACCGGGAGTTCCAAAAAAATATCAGGGTTTATTTGGTTTACCGGTATTTCTCCTGCCGCTACCCCGTTCGGTCGCCCTACAGCATAAAACCGAGTATCCGTACCGCGAAAGGCTACTGTGCCTCAAACAGTTTCACCTATCTATATCTTATCTAGCTGCTAGACTTAATCTATTGGCGTGAACGGCATAAGCTTGGTAAATTCACCATTAGCTTTCTGCGTCCAGCCGTTCGCTTGTCATATATTAAACTAAATCGGGTAGGCGTACTTCGTCCGTACTATAATATACGATTATCGTAAATATAAAATTTATCGCGTCGACTTAATTCTAAGGACAGCAATTCGCTGCCACGTCTAGGTCGCTGAATGCCAGTAAGTACCTATCCACCGTTTATATCGGTGCAAATATCCTATTATGTATCCTATTTATATCGGTATTATATCCTAGAAAAGATGGTGATTTCTGAATAGAAAACTTCTGTGTTTTTCCAGTTTGTTAAATGCGAATCCGTAGTTAAGGTTCAACGTGCGGTCGGTAGAAAGTTTAATCGTAATTCTCCGAGGAACAATGGCATAATCGGTTTAAAACGACAAGAGTACGGGATGACCCAGGGTTTCTAATGAAAACGTTGAACGTTCAGCGAATCTTTCCCGCATAGACCGGCCGGAATTTGCGAACCCCGTGATGACAGCGTGAAATGTTTTAAGAGAACGTTTACATATGCGTCCTTACCGTTTACAGCCTTACACTCTTTAAAGCATGTCAGTTACGATGGGCTTATCGAAATGTTGCAGCATCTTCGTGCTGCAACATTTAAAAATATAGCCGATATTAAATATATTTGATTAATATTTTAAAAATATATCTTTGTGCGAAATAAAATGATTTACTGAAATAAATTACGGTTTTATTTACGTATTAATACGTATTTTATTTATACGTATTATTCATTTTCTTATTACATCATCTACCGGCCGTCTTTAGTTATTCCTACTATAATGAAATTGGCGGTCTCATAATCAGCTAAATAATGGATAATCATTGTTCTGTTAAAAAAAGACGTTTAACTCTTTTGATGGTATTATGTTTAATTACGAGTCATCGTTTCAGCCTAGCGGAAAAGTTAACGCGCATAATATCCGTATTTGGGTTCAGAAAATCTTCATCATCTCCTACAACGCAAAAGGAACACACCAAAATGGATTTTTTCTGTGCGACATCTCGACGGCGTACGAATAAATATAAGCGTAATTAATCTAAAAAAAAAAACCAAACAGATTAATAAACATCGTAAGTTTAAAAACCGTAAAATAAAATAAATGTTAGCGGCCATTCTTTTTCGCCGGAGCAAGTTTAACAAGAGTTACTTTTTTTGCTTTGCTACGGACACAGCTTTTTCCTCCGCTGCAAGGTGGATTTTATTTGGCGACGAGATGATGCGCCTCCTTGCCGGCATAACTCTGCACGGGATCGGTTAAATGACGTTTTCCCTGACTGCTGGAAATCCATCGGCGTGGATCCGATAATTGAACTTCAAGGTCACCTGAGATGACACCGTTTGATCTTTTCCTTAGGAATTTTATAAGTATCTTGTTTATCCGCCTCTGCTACTTACTTATCTACCCGATTTTGAGGCACAGGATTGAAGCTGTCCCTTCCATTGCTCCAGACATGCCGGTTAAAATACGGGACCAACTCTGCTGACGGTTGGGTGTGTGCCGCGTTATGAGAGGAGCTCACATTGTACAATTATAATCGTAGAGAAAACTGTAAGTTACTCTTTCTTTATTTGTAATCGTTACAGTAAATCAGAGTTAAAATATATTAAATCGCTTTAAAACTCCGATATTCTTTTTTTCACAACTCTTTATATTTTATTCTAAGTTAGTATTATTTGAGAGCCGATCTCAAAATACATCGTCGTGCGAAAACAAAAATGCTTTACTAAAATAAATTGCGTAAATTAATTTTTGCACGTTATTCATTTTCATATTAAGTCATCTACCGACCGTTTTTAGTTATTCCGACTATTATAAAATTGGTGATCTCTTAATCGGCTAAACCGTGGATAATCTAAGTTTAAAAATAATTCGTTTTGCAACGAACCTAACGATAGCCGTTAATGCAAGAGTGCGAAATAAGCTAGCGAAATAAGACACTAGCCTTGGCGACTGTCGTAAACTTGGCAAATTTTTTGTGCGGCTGAGAAAATGTCGGGATTAATGTTTTAAATCGACGATAGAATACATTATTTACAATATTTTTTTTTTTAATTCTTCAAAAATACATTAAACAATCAAAGTAAAACAGCCGTTATATTAAACAGTATCCGCTTCTGATCGGTCAGCGGTTGAAAAGAATAGGCTGGTTGAAAATCTGGTTCATTATGATATAGGTTCCAGCTGCGTAATTTAAACGTTATAATACGGCTGTAGAAAAAATATTTAAATTTAAATAGTTATTTTATGTATAGTTTAATAGTATTTTTTCTTTGCCGGCCGGCAACGGATGTGGAAATTATAATTTTTTTTTTTTTCTACAGCGTTTCCTCACGTTCGGACGGGGCTGTTTTTCTTTCTTCTGAGTATTTATTGTTTTACGTGTTCTTCGGAGTTATTCTTCTTGGAAACCTTTAAATCTTTAAATTTCATCCAAAGTTCTGTCGAATATTAAATCTTACTTAATTTCTATTTCTTCTTAAGCTTCACTAGTTTGTTCTCTCCGACCTTAATCTTAGTAAGTTTTTTATTTTCAAAAAAATTATGTTTTGTACTTTTTTCGTTAATCTTTCTTCATGTATTTTCCAAAAAAAAAAAAAAAACTTTTCTTTTCCTAATTTCAGTCGTTTACGATCGTTTTACAGTTCAGAATTTGGTCTTATAACAATTCTAACTTCTTTAACGATCAGACCGGATATTTTCTTTAGAATTCGTTCCTTCTCGTCTAAATCTTCTACCGAATCATTACGTCCTAGTAAAACTAATGTTTGTGAGCCGTAAAGAACTACCTACTGCGTTATATTGTTTTAATTTAGATTTTTTTACATAAACATTTTACGTTATATAAATGTCATAAAAGCTTAACTCAGTTTTTCTGCCCTTATTTTAAACGCCTCTTTTTAATTTTTGAGATTAATATTTTCTCTAAGGTATTTAACAAACAACGCGATCGTATTAAATTTCCCAAAATTTCATTGAAATTAATCTGTAATGAGAAAGTTACCTAAACCTTGTAAAAATCTAAGGATTGTAAAGCGTGAAGATTTATATATATATATATATTTTTTTTTATTACTTTAAATAATCTTTTTATTAACAGAAAAAACCTGGTATAATACAAGTAACTTAATTTTTTTTTAAAAAAGCATAATTTATTCTTAATTTAAGCCCTTTTTTTAAATCTCCACATTTTTGTTTGATATCAGTGAGAAAAACTGAAAGTTAAAAGTGTGTTGTCTCATCAGATTTACGTCGTTACGTCATTAGTAAAATTAAGTACACAGAAACTAATTCTGATAACTTTATAATAATATATTTCACAGTACTTCAGATCAAAGAAAATTTCACTCGTTACTAAACTGTGACTTTTATATTTGTTAATCTAAAAAAAAAAAATTTTAAAAGATAACATAAATTAACGCTTCAGTTGTTCATTTCTAATAATGATTTATTAAATTATCAAGTTATTAAAATTAAAACGTATTACTGTTTTTTAAATAATTCTAATTAAAAAAAAAAAATTAATTCAATTTTTTTATCTTTTAATATTATGTTGGTATGTACTCGTATATCATCTGCTTGTAAATTTGAGTATCGGTAGATAGTGGAAATATTAATTAATTTTTTCTCATTATGAAGAAAAAAATCGATTTTAATCTTCTGGAAAAAGGATTATAGTTATGAAAATGAAATTTTTACTCGCTATTTGAGAGGAATACGTGTTGAATTATTTTACTTTTTTTCACCGCTGAATATTTATCTTTTTTTTGTATTATTATTTTTTATTTGATTAAGATAAAGAGAAAAAAACAATTTTCTGTAAAAAGGTATTATTTTGGTGGTTAAATACAAGTTTTTTAAACGATCAGAATTACCTAAAATTTATATTTTATAATATACTTAGAATGTAGAGTAAAATATTTTACTTAACTGAACCGATAACATAAATTATTAGGAATTCTAAACGTGCTCTACACGTTTAAAAATTATTTTTTTAAAATTTATTTATTCAGAATTCAGTCGTACACGCACTACTTGAAATTTATTGTTATTTAAAATTCATCCGTTATTAGTGAAAGTTTAGAAATTTACTCCGCCGAATAAGTAAATTTGTCGGTGGCCTTTTCACCAGTTCTCGTCATTCTTTGTAGTAAAATAATTAAAATCAGAGGGGTACCTTTTTAATCTATACCTTTGAAAATATAATAATGTATATTACATCTATAAATATATAAATAAAAATAAGAAAATATAGTATTTTTTGTACTTTATTATTGAAGAAAGTATTCAACCTCTACTGCCATTTTTTTTAATGTTTTCCTAGCCATCGCATGAATGTAAGGATCCCCCGGTGCTATTTCTTCTCATTTCATGTTACATTATTAATTTATTTTATGATGTTAACAGTTCTTATGAAATTTTACCGATTTAGTGTTGGAACATATGATTTTTTTTTTAAATTTAATGATAAAAATAAATATCAATTGTCAATGCGAACGATATTTTAATTTTTTTTATTTTAAATAATTTGTACATCCTATTAAAATAGCATTTTAAAACTCTCTTTGTCGAGTGAGTTTTTTAAGGTATAAAAATATTTCTCGATCGTATTAATAATTTACGCTTTCACGATACATATGCCGTTTATTCGTTTCTTTAAGTCGATTAAGAAATTGAATTTGTATTTCGTCAATTGTTTCCTTCTATTTACAGCGCGTATCCGAATTCATATAACCGTATAATATGAAAAATATTTTTCATTACATATACAAAAATTAATTTTTTTCTCTTGCCGCTTTATTTTTCTGTTTCGTTAGAATGTTGTTTTTTTATAAATTATAAATGTAAGAAATATTTAACACGTTAAAAATATAAACAGATATTTTTTTCTATCTCGGTTACTAATGTAAGATCAGGATGTATTATAAAATCAGTATTTGCAAAAAAAAATTATAAATACCTTAGTTAAAATATTGTTAAAATTATTTTTACGTTTCCGACTCCAAGCTTCTCTTTCCAGCAAACTATCCGTTTCGATGTGTTTCTTTACTTCCCTTGCATCGTAGCTCTAGAGCTATGCTCCAAGAACGAAAGTTTGGTAATCGCTAAAAAAAAAAACGAGCGAGCGTCTTTTTGCATTTCTCGATGTTTCATGACCCGGGGACAAAAAACAAAAAAAAAGTGGACGGTAATGTTCGTAAGTACGTGCGTCGGCGTTTTTGCAGCTTAATAACTTTTGACAGGATAAATCGTTTTCGATGAAATTTTGTACAGACTTAGCCGTAGAAAAAATACGATACGCAATACCGGCCGTTAATGCTCTCTAGTGAAGTATACGACATTTGCCAATATTCGTGTCGTAACTTACTTCGCATTCCTTCATCGACGGCTATCATTGTAGGCTCGTCGCATAATATACTATTATTTACACAGCGGAAATTTAACTTCCTAACCGGCGTAATTTTTTACATCTACTGATTAATAATCCACTTGCGACGTGACAATTAAATTCTGTCTTCCGGTTCAAGTTTAACCGATCGTCTTGGTGGATTGTATTTAAATCGTATACGTTCTTTGCCTGCACGGATTTATACAACCGTTTCATTTTCTTTCAGTTTTTCAGTCGCATACTATATTCTGTGCCGTACCCCTTTCTACATAATTTATCCTCTCTCTAACATATCTTTAGCCTGTCGTTTATCTTCCTTTCTTCCTTTTCATTGATACCGTTCTATAATTATTCTTTTTACTTTCCCGACAAAATACGAGTATATATAGCCGATGCGGTAACTGTAACGATAAGGGAAAATACGAGTAATTTGTTAAAATTTTGGACGTGAGAATGTTTGCAAAACTCGACGTTTCCTGACATCTAACCGAAACACAAAAAATCTTGAAAATTCCGGAAGGATGTTTGCACTATGTCGCCTGCATTTGATAATCGCTCCAGAATGCTTGACCATTAAGACTTGAAAATTTGGTTAATATATCAATATATGTGTCATTAATGCCGTTAAATTTTGGACTTATTCGGACAAGGGTTGAGTATTTGCCTCCGTTAAAAATTTTTATTTTTTGTTGTTGTTTATATGAGTTGTTTACAATATGAAGTAGACGGGAGATGTAATTGATATATAATTAATATAATTAATTAATATAATGTGATATATTTCCAAAACTGATTACTAAAAGCTCAAAAACTCGGAAAAAATATTATTCTATATAAGTTCCAACTTCTGTTAAAAATGTTATCCACGATCCGACAAAATGATTTTTTTCCAGATTTTGTCTAATACTTTTTCACAGCTTAACCGTTAAACCCCAAAAAAGGCCAAATATTTATGCGCACGAAATCATAATCGTATTAATTTTTAAACCCTACAGACACGCCGGTAAAGCGGTACCCGATTTTATATTTTATTAGGTTTCTTCTGATACCGCGTAACAAATTTTATATAACAACGCTTGCCTGAGCCGATTTTAAAATTTGGCCGAGGCTCCACAGTTATTCACACAAAAACATCTGTTCAACATTATCCATAAAGATGTTCCGTTCTTTTACATTATGATGACAAAAACCTCAATTCGATTCCATTTTGTCGTACGCGAAAGATCAGAATTTATATTTTTCGCAGATATTTTTGCGTATATTTTGAGTCAAGACCGAATAAAAATTACATCAGATAAACATTGCCGCATTCAGCGCCTTCAATCGCCTTCGTGAAATATTGTTAGGACCTTTAGTAACCTTATAGTAATCGATTTCTAAATCCCTTTTATAAAATCGTTTAAAAAAATAGTTATCTATAATCAATTTCTGAAATCGTTTTCAATTTTGTATTTATAATCGATTCGATCGATTTTTAAGTAGTAATAAGTAAAGCGTTAATAAGTAAAGAGATCGACGGTAGATTTCCACGAGACATGGTGAGCATGCAGGTTTTGCAAGTCGAGACTCCAAGTGAAGCGCTTTTCCCGCGGGTTGATACGGGCGTCACGGAGCTAATACCTGGTGAACGCCGCAGGTTCACCCAGGATGAAGTGGCGACTGCGGTTAAACGACTAAAAAATAAGAAGAGTCCAGGACCCGATGGTGTGCCAGCTGCAGTCATAAATGGTCTGATGTCCGTCATCCCGTGGGAGATGACAGATATTGCGAGTTATGGGGTCCAGCATTGCTTTTTCCCTGCTTGCTGGAAAGCGTCAAGAACTGTTTTCTTGCCCAAACAACAGTCAGTTCGAGGAGCTCTCGAATATCGCCCTATAAGTCTCATTAATATTGAGCATTATTACTACAATAATGAGCAGGGAAAAGTCGTGGAGAGGCTCATCGCTAATAGACTAATTGAGCAGCTGGAAAACAAGAACCTCCTCCATGAGAATCAGTTTGGCTTTAGGCGGGGGCGGTCAACTATTAACGCCATCAACAAAGTAGTTTCATGGGCTGCTGCGGTGAGGGCTGGGACTTGGAGAACCAGGCGAATCCCGCTAATGATACTCCTGGATATAAGGAACGCTTTCGGTTCGGTACCTTGGCCGGCTATATTGAGGGCGCTTCAAAGAAAAAATATAAGAGAGTACATAGTGACGCAAGTAGCCAGCTATCTATCCGAGAGACGAACTGAAATCAATACAGTGGAAGGTGTGGTAAGTCATCAAGGAGCCGCCTTGTTTTCCTTAAGAAAATCCTCGACGGCCATATCCAAGGTAGGATTTTGACCGCGCACGGCCCTGAGGATTTCGGTCTCCTCTACCCTTATAGGGTAGCGTAATCATATACCGATATCTGCGGCCTCCGCTCCGCCAGCAACTGAGCCTTTAGCCCGTTCTTCTTTAGAACGTCGGCCTCCAGCCACTTCGCCTTCCGCTCGCTAACAGCTTCCAAGATCACGCCGTGGTACCTTGTTTTCGTGACCCGGGAGACGTAGAACCTTTCCCTTCGCGGGTCCAGAACCTTTTTAAGGGTTAGCTCCGTCGCTGCCGACGAAGCCCCCGAACCGGGTTTAAGCCGGACTACCTCAACAGTAGCCCGTTTAATTTTGGCCGCCGACACCTGAACCGGCTGCGGTGGACCGACTCGCTTAGGCGCAGGCATGGCAGCAACTAAGGCGAAAGAGACAGGCTTCCTAACCTTCTTTTCCACTCGTTTAATATATTTCTGTAGTTCACCCAGAACCTCACCCGTCACCGGTTTGAAACCCCAAACCCCTTCCGCAACCCGGTCCGGTTGTGGAGGACCAAAACCTTGGTCTTCAATTTATCGCATACGCCCTTACGTTAGAAGGCCACCCTTCTTGGAAATACACCGCTGGCTACGCTCCGTAGCCAAAACATCTAAGGATTTTATGCCGGCGATCACAGTGACTGCCTCTCGCGAGGCAGTCCTGTAGCCACCGACAACAGCTAGCAATAGAAGACGCCTGGCGTGCAAAAGAATGTCCCTATAGCATTGGAATTGTAAACGATGAGACCAGACAGGCGCAGTGTACAACATTATGGCCTCACAGACACCTTTGCAAAGAATACGCACGGTACGGTAATTCAACCCCCGATCGGGATGGATGACTCTACGGACACCGAAGAAAGCATCGATGGCCTTCTTCGCTACAAACTGGATGTGCTTCTTGACGAGAAGCCTCTCGTCAAGGCTAACACCCAGATATCGATGAAATAAATATAAAAATATAATAAATATATAATACGTAAAAATACCAGCAATTATTAAGGGGATATGTATGCCCCGTAATTGTATACCGGGTGTGTGTTTTGTAAAATAAATTATGTTAGTTACCTATCTACTAAAAAACTGTGTAGATTTGTTTTGTTACGACAAGCGATTTCTGTTTAAATAGCCGATATCTCGAGTAAATTATAAACGATTTTGATACCGAAATACCGAATGAATTTCACTCGATCTTCAACTATCAGGAACCGTGTAGCTATATGTTACAGACCGTCGCTCGTAATATATGCTACACAGTCGCTCGTAATATTATTGGACGTGAAACGATTTTGAAAAAAACGAACCCCTAATTTTACTTTGCATCAAAGAATGGTATCGATGTAGTAAAATTTATCCGTAAACCCGTTTATCGAATTCAATAAAAATGTCGGTAAAAGAATCATTATAAGAGTTTTTCTAAGGAAGAGTATTTAAATATTACAGTGTTGTCCAGCAATTCCAGAATTTCAAAACTTAGATACACGAGTAATTCGGATACGTACACAAGATTTATTTTTCCGCTCGTATAATAATATATTTTAATCGATTACACGGACGGGTAACTTAATTACATTCTATTAGTTTCATCTATCGGTGTAATAACATCGATTAAAAAAAATCTGTTGTATTATTTTCGGATTAGAAAATAATACACCAGATTTTTTGTCAAATCTATACACACAAAGCCTTACTGTAAAATAGACACGAATCAAGATAAGTTAACTTACCCTGACAGCTATAAACTGTCGTACGTTAATTGTAATTTAAAATAATTCACGATTACATGAGGTCAGGGTAGGGTAGCCCGGTTTTATCGCTTGATGTCTGTCTTATTTTTATAGTTCCATGTTTTTATTTTTATATTAAATTAATTTACTTTAATAAAGCGTTATTAACCGTACCTAAATACATATTTAAAAAATTTTAAGGTATTATTAACATGTTTGTATGTGTACTGCTGTGTGTGTATATACGAGTATACACGGGAAATAGGATGAATAAACCGTTTAACTGCGGACGTGATCAGGGCCACTTATTAAAATAACCAAATACTCGTATACAGTACAATATGCTATTATATCCGAAAAGCTTCCTTTTCGGTGCTTTTACGTTACTAAACAAAAAATCACTACACAAGAACAGATTACTATATCGTTATAATTTTAAAAAAAATATTTTTTTTATTTTCAAACTTCAAAATTATAGCCGTATTTTAAAAGTTTTTTCAAAAGTAACTATTATTTTTATTAATTTTTTACATCGGAAGAAATTTATTCTGAATAAAGGACATCGTCAAAACGCTATTACAATGTCAAATCGATACTCAAAATTGGGAATACTCTTATTCAACCGATCGCTTGTTAGATTCATCGTTGTATTTTCCGAAGAGTTGAAACCGGTGGAAGTTTAGTGGAGTGTTAGTAGTAAGCGATACGTTTATCTTCGTACGTAAGGGTGATGGACTGCTCGTTTAACTCTGTCAGATATGAGGTTACTATTTGAACCCAAACGTAACATCCTAATTTGTTTCATTCGTATCTTTGACCTCTGTAGGAATGACTGATCGAAGTTTCTTAACGAAGATTAAATTATAAAAGAATGCAATCCGGTTGTAAACTATATTAATTTTCTAATTACTCGGTTGTTTATCGATCGATTTTCAATATTAATGTTATTCCGTTTATATTAAACGACTTAACATTTTAACAGATAAAACATGTTTTGATAAAATTAACGATTACCGGAATATAAAGATTTAAAAAAAATAACATCGCCACCATTATGAAATGTGTGGACCATAATTTTGGTTATATTAGAGAAAGGGGTACAAATATTGCGATGATTCCGCTATCCGATCTTAGGATATAGGTTTACCTATACGATACACAAAATTGCAAGCAGCAGGAAGACAAAGTTCTTCGACAAAATTTGTAGAAATTTAATTCTGAAAAATCTATCAAATAACGTCGACCGAACGAAAATAAGAGTTTAAGAAATTTTAATTCTGACTTTTAATGAAAACAAGCAGACCAAATTGTAGCAGAAAAATGTTATTATTATTTTAAACCGAACAAGTACTCGTTTCAAAACGGTTTCTTGGTCAAGCCTGACCAAATTTCGAACCCAGAACCTTTGATATGAAACGTTGAGACGCTTTCACTGAAACGATAGATAGATTTTCCCGATTAATCTTTTTATCGTATACGAGTATATTATAAAATCAATAATTTTGTTTTATTATCGGTAACAATTAATCTCTAAACGAGTTTTAGTGTAGCATTATTTACGACCGAAAAACCGGGCGAAATCTTTCGCTAGCCGTAACTCAAACACAAAGCGTTTTTCAGGCTCATATCTACGTGAACATTTTTCATTATTTTAACGAGAGGGATATACCTACAACGTATGGCAGAAACTTTCTGAAAATCTGTGTTACGGATATGTAATTTGTCGATTATATTAACACAAGTAACGATTATCTATCGATGAATAAAAAAATAACGATTAAACCGTGCGTAAACTTACAAAAATTATCATAAAAATCAGAACAGTAGAAGTATTAAAATTCTTTTTGTTTATGGTAGGGAATAAATATAAGTAAACAGAATGAAACGGAACCGTGTATGATAATAGATTATTAGACCGTAACTGGTTTTTGTTTTACTACCGTTTGCTAAAAATTATGCTTTTCACGTAACGAAGTACAAATAGTAAATAAAAAAAATTATAAACATGTCTGTTGAAAGAATTTCAGATGACTAGTTTATATTGAGCCGTTTTGTAAGTTTCTATTCGTAAAGAAAAATCATTTTTGTATAGCGTTTGGAAGTTTTATCGATTAATTTACATATTAGATTCTCCTATTTTGTATAATATTATTAATTAAATTTATGAATTTATATCGTTTATTTATTTATTTATCTATTATGAATTTTATAAATCGAGTATAAAACACATGTAATGTCTTTCTATCTCACGCGTATATAAATTCGTACGTAAATTTAAATGAGCGTGTGCACACACAAGGTTTCAGTTCTGTGCGATTATTTCCGCAGATTAGATTTAACATTTTTTGACTTTAATAGTTAATTAATTAATAATAAGAAACCAATTAGTTTAAACCGGGTTAAAATAAACTAGAAACGTTTTATTATTATTGTAAAGAAAGATTTTTCAGAGTTTTTAGAATAATAATTTATTTCGTTTTAAACAAATGTTGTTTGTTTTAAATAACGAGTCTCGACATTTCGGTATTAGAATGTGTGAAAATTGTAATCCGATAGAAAATCTATTTGGCGTAATGTTCGCTCGTTATACTTACTACCTGGTAAGATACAAACAGGGCTGACTAGGTAGTCGAGAGTAACCGTTTTTTTATTTATAAAGAATTATTAATCTTTTTCTTCGCCTAAATTACTAAAAAAAATTTGGATTTTTTTTTTTTTTTAATTTCATTGTATCTGTTACGTTTCTTAGGTTCGTGTTTTATATTATACGTTGTCGCGTTTCAGAAGAACTCCGTCGTCAAAACTGATTGTACTGATACTTTTAAATTTCTCTTAGTCTTTCTATAACGTTTATTCAACGCCCCTCCCTTTATTTGACGTCTTACCTGCCTTCTTCTTGTTTATTTGTTATTAACGGTTGTACTTATCTTTTAATTTTATTTGGTAAAATAAGTATAACCGTTAATAAAAAATAAAGAAGGCCAGATAAGGCATAACGTTAAATATAGGGAGGGGCGTTGACTAACTCTATATAAAGATTAACAGAAATTTAAAACTACCGGTACAATACGTTTAAATACCTTACTTTACCTTTTCTATTTAAACGTTTTAGTTAACCTCCGTGGGGGCTTTGGGGGTGTGGTGATCTTACCGAAAAATAGATCTTTTCAAGAGAGGTGTAATTTCTAAATTTCGTTTTTTAATGTTTAACTGTTGAAAGGTTTTTTTAAGAATCGCCATCTTTATTAACGGTATGTGTACTATACGCGCTATATTTACTGCGTTTTGTACTCGTAAATTGTAAAAGCAGTAAGACTTTTCTTTCGTACTAGGTTTTTATTTTATTTTATAGAATAATTTACAGAAAATTATTTATAGAAACGATTTATTTTTAAAAGCAAACTGTTATTTTATTTCGTTTGTTTCAGGAAATTAAAGTATGGCTACTGTAAAAGTTTGGTTCCAACAATTGCGTTCTCTAAGATTGTACGTTGTATTGGCTTTAACTACAGCGTATTTTTTAACGCAGTTATTGGTTAGCCATTTAACTCACGCGTTAACTTTATTGGTAGATTCCTATCACGTTTTATGTAACCTTATCGCTCTGATTGGCTGCATTATAACAATAAAGGTACGTAGATTTACTATATATATATATATATATATATATATATATATTTACATAATTTAGTATAATTTTAGATTACAGAAGGTAAATTTAATGTTTTATATATCCTTCTAATAGTTAAGTGCATTTATTTAGTATTACGTCGGTGTAATTTTAACTAGAAATATCTCTCTTTCTCATCTATTTTGTGTACTATTTATCATCATCGTTAATTTCTCCTGTTCTTCATCACAATTTTCCCTAGCGCTTGTCTTCCCGTTTGTTAGATACTTCATGGTACATGAACTATTGACGTTTTCATTAATTACATATATTTCACATGAAATTTTCCATCACCGAGCTGTCCCTCAGAGATCTTATTTAATCGAATATTATTTCAGAATCGATTACAAAGTTTCTTTGTACTAACAGAGATATTAATCGTTATGCCTTAACAAACTTCTAAAACTTATCGGATTTTGTTTATTTGTTACGTTTCGACTATTGATGTTTTTTTTGGGGGGGGGGGAGGAAGAAAGAAAGTAAATAAGTAAATATTGAATTCGTAATTCTATCGGGTTAACCGTAAAACGTATCGTAGTTTCTTTTTTTAGTAAAGTGTTTTTATCTTGTGAAGATTTCTTTCGGTTTGTTTCTTTGCATTTTTTAACCTAATTCAATGTTCCCGATTCAATGCGTAAATAAAAGTTATGCTTATAGATAAATAAACTGCCGATCGCCTTACCGGAACGGTCTTTTATCCGTCTCGGCCTTCCATCCAGAGGTCCCGGGTTTGAATCCCGATCAGGCATGACATTTTTCGTACGCTACAAAATTTGATTTCCGTATTATACGGACAAGCTTCAAACTTATGTAGCAAAATTATCAAGCAAAAGAAAACAAAATACTTTATTTATTTTGATAGGTACATAATAATGCATTATATATCGATGAAGAAGGAGTAGGTAAGCTATTGGAAGGATAAAAAAAAATCGCCTCGGCATTTGCCAGTTCGATAGAGAAAAACGTTGGTAAAACCTTGATCAGAGCGGTATTTCAAAGTACAGAATTCTAAAATAAATGTGATTAAAGCCCAAATTAACTATTTAAATCGTAAATATATGGAATAATATTAAGGTAAATACATGAAGATACCGAATATAAAGAAAGACTATAAAATAAATCACAGAAGATATTAATGAAACTTATTTGAGCGTATATTTACGTACACGTTGAAAGCAGAAAGTTAAGGATTATTTTTTTAAAAAAATGTAATCGGTATAATTTAAAATTCATCGATAGAGTAATATTGTACGAGGGTAAGTCAATTCTTATCCGCAGGTTAGTTATATTTTATGTTGGTAGTACTGTCGGGTTGCGTGATGACGCATGCGTGGTTAAATTTTGTTATGTCTATGCAGGTTTGATGCCGCTAGGTCGGTTCCATTATCGCTGCCCTGCCGTTAACTATAGCTGCTCCGTTCTCTGTTTGCACCAAAGAGCGACGTTCAGCGATCCGTTTTTTGCGGTCGGAAGGTGTACCGGAGGCCGAAATTCATAGGTCTTTCGGTACAGTACGGGAACAGTGTGTTGCCGTAACGGAGTGTCTACGAACGGATTGAAAAATTCAAAAACGGTCGCACAAGTGTTACGCACGACGAAGGAGCCGGACGACCGTTTACAGCCACAAATGAGAAAAACATTGAGCGTGCACGCGACATGGTTTTTTTAGACTGACGAATAACTACCGATGAAGCGGCACATCGTCTGCAAATTAGTTTCGGTTCTACCTACGAAATCGTCCGCAACAGACTTGGGTTTCATGAAGTCTGTGCAAGACGGGTCCCAAAACGACTCGCACAGTCGCATAAACAAACGCGCTTGGACATCTGCCAAAACCATTTGGATCGCTACGGTAACGAACATTACCTCTGATACGGTGACAGAATCATCACCGGTGACGAAACTTGGATCCATCATTACGAGCCGGAGAGTAAACCGCAGAGTACGGAATGGAAACATCCAAATTCGCCCTGCAAAAAATAAGGTTCAGGACCCAACCGTCCGCAGGAAAGGTTACAGTGAGATGCTTACTGCCAAGCTGAAGCCTGCAAGTCGAAGCAAACGCCGAGGACTGCTGTCGAAAGGTATTGTGTTGTTTCACGACAATGCCCGTCCACATACTGCTGCCCGCACTACTAAAACGCTCCAAAAACTCGACTTTGAAGTACCGTCTCGTCCTCCGTATAGTCCTGATCTTGCCTCTTCTGACTACCACTTGTACGGTCCTCATAGAGGCATTAAGAGGCCGTCGATTTACCTCGGACGTAACAGTGAAAGAAGCGGTGCATTCCTGGCTCGCAGCTCGACCGAAAATCTTCTTTTATGAGGGCATCAGGAAGCTTGTAACGATGGACCAAGTGCGTTGAAATGCGAGGGGACTATGTTGAAAAATGATGTACATGTAATTTTCCTATTTGTATTGCGATAAAATTTATAACCGCATTGCTGATAATAATTCGCTTACCCTCGTATCTATTAAAGAAAAACCTTTAATGGTATTTTAAATATATCGGTAAGAAAATTTAGAAAAAATAATCGGGTAATTTATTAAAAATGGCAGCAGAAGCATAAGGTCCTTTTAAGTAACCCAAAGTAACGTGTTGAGTTTAGCAAAAACAGTTCTTTGGTCTGATTGTTACTTTTCAAGCGTAAGTGAATTATCTTTTTAGCAAAGGTTTCACATTCATAAATGTAAGCACGAGAATAAGTTATCGTATTAAATATTTTTAATTATCGGGCTACACAATTCACACTTTTGGATGCCAAATAATGATTTGACAGCACATTGTTTATCTTAAAAGTTCGTTCTGTTATTTTTTTAGGGAGCCCAAACGTGACATACTTAATACGAGAATATATGTAGGCGTAATAAATATTTAAGCATAGCGTTTTATTGAGTCGCTAAAAGAAAAAATCGTTGGAAAAAATGTCTATACTTGTTTGAGCGATTTAAAAAAAAAATTATAATCATTATTTGACCTTTAAAACTGAAATTTTATAACATTAGGAAAATATTACTGAAAATGAAAATATTATCAAGATATTTTATAATAAAAAAACGAACTTCGTATTACATTGTTTATGATGATATAAAATTCACACTTGCCCTAATAATAATCGTGGGTTATCATTTATATTAATTATTGTGATATCATAAAATCAATATCATATTTAGTTTTTGCTGTTATTGGTTATTTGACTGGTTTTATGCAGTTTTATCTGTTCTACGCAAAACATTATTAATACACTATAGGCCAAGGTTGATCACGTCACAGCACGTGACGGGTGTTCACGTGTATTCTTTTTTTTTAACAAGTTTTGCAAAGTATTTGAAAATATAAATACGTTAATTTTTTGTTTTCCCGTTATCTTGAAACGCACCTCAGCCTCAATAATCTCCAAAGATAGTATACCCGAATGAAAAGAAGCGACCTCACGCCTAACACACAGATACCCTTCATCCCCTTCACCCTTTATCTGGCATTATATCGTTGAACAGAGTGCGCAATATTTCTGTCCTGTCAGCCAGTATACCTTGTCTGATCGAGAAAGCAGACGTAAGAACGTCTTTCTTTCGTTTATGTCCCAAAATCCTATAAACGACACTCCAGGAATCCTTATTATCCTGATTCTGCACGACAAAACGCCAAGAATCCCTTTTTGGTGTTTGAAACGTATGAAAATACCGGGTCCTCAAATCCCTATACTCGGAAGCGAGTTCCGCTCGTCGCTCAGGTAGAGAAGCTCGCCTAAAATGACTGACGCAGACCGCTTCAGATCAAAAAACTCTGTCTTCCAGCGCAGAGCGATTCTCTCCAGACTAGAACTACGTGGCTAGAGTGTTCTGCAGCTTCCACATAACCGAGAAAAAGCCTGTCCGCCGACTCCTCCAAATCCATAACTTTCAAACTCGGCCGAAGATACGAAGCCTGGCCGATAATATATCGACAAATTTTTGCCGGTCTGCACTCCTGTAAAGGAAACGCCCCTGCTGAACGGGAACGTTACCGGTGAAAGGCGGCTACCAAATGCTATGGATGTCGACGGTTTAATTTTACATGTTATTGCAGAAAATATTCGTGTCCTTTCGTAAATTAAACGGACGATAGTTATTAAACTTTTTAAGAAGAAATCCTTTTTAGCGGTAGCTTCGACTTAAGGAATTTTACGTTTCCTGCTCTTTTGATTACCGCATCCGTTTTAAAACTTTTTTCCATAATTTTACACCGTAACTACTAACGTTAACCGATATAATTTTTCTAAATTATCTTAAGACTTCTTACGGAATAACGGAATAACTATTCCAAATTTCAGTTACATTTTAATGCAGAAAAAAGGAATATAAGAGATGCACGTGTCAATGCTCTCTTAACCGTCAATAAATGTTTAGTATGTAGAAAGTTTGTTCTAGAACTTATCTAGGAATGTAAAATTTATTTAAAATAATAATATATATATATTTTTATCGAATAAAAATTCACATACATTACAGTAAAAGAGATTTGAACATCGGACGTAATAATCGGGAGCATTCGACCGTGTGTGGAGTGGCAACAATAATATAAAAAACGTAAAGATTAATAACGAAAGCACGTACATACAGTAAGAAAATGAAATATATACTTTATTACAATACCGTTAACTAAATTAATAGATAAATCCTTATTTATCTTTATACCTATATGTCCATACTTCTTTTCATTACCTAACCTCTATTAAAGAAACAAAAATAAATAATTCTTTGACTTGCAAGAACAAAAGATAAATACATTAATCAGAAATAAAACCGATATTCTATGATAGTAGTAAAATAAAATTAACGGTGATGTTCTTGAATTAGAATGCGTGTGAATTCCCTGGCCCTTTTACTTTATACGCTTAAACGATCCAATATATAAACTGAAAATACGAAACCAATTTAATACAATTATCTGAAGCGAGTGTATCAAATACTTAAAAAAAATCTACTGCAATAATGATGTATAATTAATCAATAAATTACATTCTTTTACGTTACTGTTCTCATATTGACGATTATCTTAATTCAAATTTTTACATTTAAAATACAAAAAATAATACTCTTTACAATTTCAGTAATATAGACTGTAATAAACAAACACAGTGCGTTTGAAAAGTAGCTATATATCGACAGATATATAGTCGCGCGCTAGTGCGCACGTTTCTTCTTGTTCTCGAAAACTCGCAAGTTCTTCGCGTGGAATTTTTTCGGTGAAATCACGAATAGCAGTTTGACATTCCTAGAGGCTGGGGGGTTTTCCTGGAAAAATATTTCTTTCTGCGTAACACGGAAGTAAAAATCCGGTGGACTTAAATCCGAAGGACGAGGTAGCCGCAATCTCTTAGAAACGATTCGATCTACGAAACCCGTTTGCTGTAACTTCACGGTTCACCTGCTATATGTACGGTTGCGTCTTTTATTTTGAATCCAAAAATTATTAATTTCATCCTAGCTTAGCTCTTTCACGAATCGGAGAATGATTTCACAATTTCTACGACAATATCGTAGAAACTCTCGGATATTGCAATCCACATCCCGATCTTCTTTCCTGTACAGGAATTTCACATAAGGCATGCGGATTGCGGCAGACCATAAACGTGAATTTTCTTGCGTGCACATACCCCGATAAATGAAACGCGTCTCATCGGCATAAAAAATGTAATCTAGAATATCGTCAGAATTGTCGGCTAGAAACTGTTGAAACCGTTCAGAGTATTAAATTCGTCTTCCACGATCTAAATTTTGAACCGCTTTCAGTTTACGCGGCACGAGACTGAACTTCTTACCGATCGCCCCGTATGCAATCGCAACACCGACTTTCTCATGGACTTGTCGAGAATACGTCGGATAGCGGCCGATATGTGTTACAGTTCTTCATCGAGTATTGATTGTCTACCGCTTCGCGCGTAGTCCTTTATTCATCCCGTTTCCCTAAGTTTCTCGATAAGCGCTCTTACACTATGTCGTTTAGGTACCGGTACACCAGGAAATTTAACGAGAAGCCGATCTCTCACTATCTGCGTGCTCACGGAAGACTTATTCGAAGAAAAATATTCGCTGTTTAAAGTTAACGCCGTTCTGAGCGTTCACGAAAAGACACGTTCGATCGCGTTCAAAGGCGACGAACGTACACCGAACAACCAGGAACAGATACACCTTCTCTCTCAAGGTCACCGACTCGCAGAAGCTAACTGCACACAACGCAGTTTTACCGACCTTTGTAGAAAAGATTATTTGTAGCGCACGAAGTGCAATCCCTCAACATATAATCGCGTTTATGTAGGTGCACAGTTATTCTTTGAACGCGCTGTATTAAACTACTGCGCCTACAATCCCAGACTTCTTTCCTTAAACAGAATAACCCGATATTATGTACAAAGGCAAACAAAATTAACGTTTAACATTAATATATAAAAATAATAAATAGATTCGTAATACCCGCGTTACCCTGATTTTTTGCGTTACCAACAATAGAATAACCGTACAATACTTTTAATTTATAGTCGTAAACAAAAATTAAAGTACGCGTAAGTAAATAAGAAATACACCTAAGCGAAGTAAAAATAACAATGAAATTTTTGAATTAGACTGTAAATACATCGCCTAGCCTTTTTACAGAACACGTTTGAAACCGTTTAAAATATAAAAGTAATTTAATACGCAAAAAAACTAAAAACGAATCCATAGAACGGCAGAAAATTACTGAAACTGCTGGATCTACAATTTAAGCATCTTAGCTGCACGTATTTAGAATGACGCAAACTCTATTTTAAAGATACTAAAAATAAAGGAGAACAATAGTTGCGAAATAAATCTCTGCGAAACAGTAATACTGTGTTAAATTAATAATTCAAATTTTGAATTAGATTTTATCTAAACCGCCGTGCTTTTTTACAGTACTTGCTTAGAACGATCCAATTTTTGCCGTTTAAAAGATCTTTTAATTCGTTTACAATTAACATGTTTTTTTTGAAACACATATCTGATTTCACAAAATATAGGGCAGAAAGCTAAAAGCAAAGGATGTCCATCTTTTCGTTTTGTTACACAGTAAACAAAGTTTCGACCTTGCAATATAGAATATTTGTTACGGTCGATCGCTTCTACGCAACTCGTTAAAGTTAAGCTAAAACGATTTAATAATATTTTTTTTTAATCAAAATATTTATTCTGCACTTACGTATTAACGTAAAACTTAGAAAGAATTTCTATAAATAAAAAAAATTAAATGGTAGTATACAACTTAAGTAAATATTTATGTATAAAACAGTTCTAACAACTACGTATACTTAAATAAGAAACGAAACTTGAATTCGCGCCAAAAAAGAATCGCTGTTAGAATCGCAGTAAATGCTCCGATCCGATTTAAAGTTGTGAAGTTCAAGGTGAATTTTTTTTAACAAAAAGGAAGGGTATTGATCGATGAATTGAACTTATTATAAAAAAAAATGATTCATAACAGAAAAATATCTATTTTCATAATAAAAAATGAACGGTAGATTAACAAAATTATATTATATCAACTTTGTATGTGGTATTAGTTCTAGGTTTTGTTTTGCCTTCTTGGCTTGTTTTAGTAAATTTTTATTATATGGTTAATATTACGTTTACACCCTGTGTTGTTTATTATTTTGAAGTTATTTTACCCTTATTTAACTACCGGGCGATGATAACGCCCAGGCGTTTTTCGCCCACAAACATAAAAAAAACAAAAAACAAAATAATAATAAATAAACAGACCTAAAACGATTTTAATATTTAAAAAGAGATTTTGTTTCTTATGCCGAGGGAATAAAATTTTAATTTCATAAAACCCTTTTAAAATGTACTAATCTATCAGATATAATACGATCGCGTGTACGATATTCGAAATGATCTATATGCGACTTTTAAAAATAAATTTTATATTATTAACGTGATGCGATAAAAAAAATCGGTATCGCGTGAAAATAAAAAAATGTTTGAGTTATAGAGCGACTCTTTAAGGTTATTTTTAGTAAATTTGACTAACAATTGAACGCATCGATTTCTACGATTCGTTCTTTATCTACGTAAATAAAAATGTAAATGTTCCTCCGTTCAAAATCTTAAATCTCCATAAGTTCTTCTTAGTGTTTAACTCTATAGCAATTATTTATTTTAAAAATTGTATTAAAGCGGTCATTCCGACTTGCTACACTTAAATTTTTTCGTTTTTTAGGGTTAAATTAAAAAAATTATTATTACCTTTTGAACTTTGTGTATCTAATTATTTTCTTATACAAATAAATAAAATAATTATAAATTAATCGTTATCTAATACGATCGATTAACAGATAAAGTTTTGTAAAAATTATGCGAAATTTGAAGTTATAAAGCACAGACAAGTGGAATATAACGGTTAAAATACGGTTACAAAAATATCAGATTATACAGATCACACAACATATAACAAAAAAGCATTTTAAAATTTACAGGACTTAAAGCGTTCGAAATAAATAATAATAAATAGATTAAAAAACACAGTCTTTTGAAAAAATACATATTATAAAAACCGATAATATTAAAATAATAAATGAACAGATGAAATTTGAATAAGCGAAGGAGTTACATCCTTCATTTTTAAATTTTACGTTTTTATTTAAAACATTTTTAACATAAAGGATTAAGCAATGCGCACCGTGAAAACGCTAATGTGAGAAAATTAAAAAAAAAAAACAAGCGGAAAAAAATATTTTTATTTTATTTATTCCATAATATATATAACAAGAACACAAAATTAAATCGCTACGCAAATAATAGAAATAAATATAAACACGCGGATAAAGATTTAGATCGCAAACGTTCCGTATTATAATTCTTCAGGTGTAAGCAATCAAAACCGTTTTACAATATTACGATATATTATTAAAATAAAACAAAATACAAAATAATAACGCAACGTTTCACTTTCAATGGCTTTATCAAGTGCAATTAAAAAAAAAACATAACTTAATCGCACGTACAAGAATATTGTACGAGTCAAAATTCAGTGACGCATCAGTAAATAGATCCAAACCACCATACCGTCAACCGCAGATAGAAAAAAAATTTGCGAGAAGAGTTTTAACGTTTTCCGACCCGATCGACAGAAGAAAGGTGATTAAGGAAACAAAAGATCTTTCGTTAAAAAATAATTTCATCGCAAAAATTGTGCAACATTTACCGCGATAGCTTTTATAAAATTATCAGTTCTGAAGGTAACAACAGTAACATCACGGGAGTTAATGTGCGCGATGAAAACGATTATAAACACTATATAACCGTTCCGTATATTCAAAATTTGTCCGAAAAAATTTAAAAAATGTTTTGAAACAGGTATTCAAACGATGATGTTTATAAACTTTATAAACGATTTATAAACGATTTTAACCGCATTTTCCCTAAATTGAAATCGTCAATCGACAACTTAAACAGTCTATCGTATTATACAGCACTCGATGTAACGACTGTCAGGGACAATGTATAGGGCAAACCACGCAATATTTAAAAAAACGTTTGGAGACTCATAAATACCGAAAATATGAAGTTACAGCCTTATCCAAATACAAAAATGATAATAAACGTTTTAATAGCGAGTTAGTTTTAATTATGAGCCGGTAAAAATTTTGGATTATGTATAAATAATAACAGGTGATCGGTGCTAGAAACGATTCGTATTACCGAATGTAAAAATTTTATTAACCACAAACTGGATATTAACGGATTAAGCGGATTATATGCTAGTGTAATACGTTTCATATAATTTAATTTGTGCGGGGGTGTGGTTGTGTATGTTTGCTTTCTACTCGTATGTGCGGTAGGAAATGATGGGCTGGTACGAGTGTATTTACCGATGCGCCAGTGTATTTGGAGTCTCGTCCAATATTGTTATACATATGATTGGATTATTATTATTTTTTTTTTTGTTTTAGTTGCACTTGACCTGGCATTTAAGGCAAAACGATATGTTATTGTTTTGTATTTTGTTTTATTTTAAGTAATAGTTTCGTAATATTGTAAAACGGCTGTTTTGATTGCTTATACCTGAATAATTATAATGTGGAATATTTGGAATCTAAATATTTTATCTGCGTATTTATATTTATTTCTATTATTTGACTAGCGGCTTATTTGGGATGTGAATATTTTTGGTTCTTGTTATTTTAAAATCCAACCGAGAAGTTATCATTTATTGGGTGTGTGTATTTGTATGCGCGCCTGTGTGTGCCCGAGCGCGCGAAGTTCAAGGTTATTTACTGAGGTATATAAAATTAATATAACTTGTACTAAGAAAAAATAACATCGGCAAAAAAAAACGGGTTGCGTAGTGCAACGTAGTGATTATTAAATTAGAAAAAAATTGAAGGACATTTGAATAAAAAAAATTCATTATTAAATAATATTTTCACGTGTTCGCGACTCGGTCAGGATATTGAGAGATTGACAATTTAGAATGTTTTCATAATTACAGTTTATCAGTTTAAAAACATTAGTAAAACAAGACAGATCAATAATAATGACAAAGGTGATAATAAAAATAATAAGCGACAATAATAAAGCGACTAATGAAAAATAATAAGTAAACAAATATTAATCGTAATGTTCAGCCACAATAATAATCAGGATAATAATAATAACAGACAATAAAAAAAAGTTCCACAATAATAATTACAATAACTACGGCATTAATACCGGCGGTATTATCGCATTACAAAATCCATTAGATAAATCGTTAGGATTTATTTACAGGTAGATAAATAGAATGGAAAAGCAGAATTCAGTCCCGCTACTCTTAACGCTTTTAACCGCTACGTCTTTTATTAACAAACAACAGTACAATAGACGAGACAAGTATGAAGTTCTTTTACTACAAATACCTTCTTTTTTTTCAGGTGAGTCGTAGCAACTCCATTTACCGGGCAGAGTGTCGGGCTCGCTAACAGGTCCCGCAAAATGTTACCGAGAGTGCGTACGTATGCCTGTGCCCTACCGACTAAACCTCCTGTCTCACCGGGTCTCCTCCCGGGGCCGGACCCGCAGTTAAGCGATACTCAGCTTCGGTAGGTGTCTCGAGCTCGGGGATCCAGAGTCTCCGTGCGTCATCACCGTCGCCCATCCACGCAAGCGCGGACGTGCGACGGCTGTGCCAGGAGGCTATCCTTCACCCCCTCGTTCACCCGCCCTTATCTTCTTAGTCTTCACCGGTTATCATCTTCTCAGCCTCTGTCGTGATTCACACCACATAAACTCTCACTAGAGCCTCTCCGACAAAAAACCTCTCCCCCGCTCACCGATATCCTAGATATTCTCGAGAAGAGTGAACCTCTGTTGGTATCGGACATTAATAACTTTAAGATTTCGGTGATCCTTTACACATTCAGCCTCCCGTACGGTGTCCTGTGGTGCCGCAGTCTAGACATTTGTAGCTTCTGCACAGCTGTCGGCTTTGTGTCTAATGCTCCCGCAGTTATAGCAAAGGGCAGTCCGGTCCGATCACAATACTTCCTTTATTTCGTACAAGGATGTAAAAACCGAGATTTATCATTAACAGTTAATTATTTTAATCGTTCCCAAATTATTTGTATCGGTAACCGGTTATCGAATTCGTCGCTGTAACAATTCGATTTGGCAGGTCTTGAAGAGTAGCAGGCTTAATCGGTAAACCCACCGCGTCAGTCTAGCGGTTAATTCGTCATTGCAAATCGGCTGATTTCGAAGTCGAGAGTTCGAAGGTTCAAATCCTAGCAAAGGCAAGAATAACCTTTTTACGGATTCGAATACTAGATAGCGGATACCGGTGATTTGGCGGTTGGGATTCAATTAACCGCATATTTCAGGAACGGTCGACAAGACTACACTTCATTTATATTCAGGCATATCATCCTCATTCATCCTCTGAAGTAATACCTTACGGTAGTTCCGGAGGCTAAACAAAAAACAGATAATAACCCTAAAGTAAAAGGTTACATATATGTATTTGTTGTTGTTTATATTCTAGTGTCGACGTATTAGAAACGAGTATCCCGGTCTAAAGTAATAAAAAATATTATTACGGTTGCTATTTAAAAATTAAAGAGATAAAACATTTCATTTACTGGAACGTAATAATATTAAAAATGCCTGTCTTATAAAAACAAAATTTATTAAAAAATACGAATAATAAACGTGCGATGACATGCTTATAATAAATTATAAAATGAAAAACAGGTTTAAATTTTAAAATATATATTATAATACAATACGAATACGATAGGGCAGCTTACACTTTAATATCGATGCCTAACTTTATATTTAAATGACTTGAAAATAATAATTTGGTATTTAATAATTACGATTTACTCTAATATAAACGAAGACGTGGTTTTAAATGGTTTCTTTTCAAAATCAGTAAAATATCTTTAATAATTAAAAATAAATTATCGTTTTTGTTTTTGTGTAAAATATCTATTTTTCAAACCGAATCAATTATCCAATTTTAAGGGGTTGTAAACGGGTAAAACCCCCCAAATTACAAAATAGTTTATTTCATTATTTTGTTTGATCATCTAATGGTTTAGGTAGATTTCATAAGAAACTTACGTATTGTAATGGATACCATGATTCGCTTCCGGAAAATTTCGACGTATCTTCGCGTTACACATCCCCAGATCCCAACACCACAAATGCTCAAATGTTTGTGTGTGAATATATATATATATATATATTTCACTTTCTTATGGACACGATACTGCCGTAATTTTGCGCCACTCTCTTTCAAATTGTTCCTTAAAAACTACTCGTCCGAAAATCTCGGTCGAGCTCGTTAACGGCCAAAATCGGAACATGAGAATAAAAACCAACTGTGAAAAATTTATTCAACAGAAATAAATCGTAAAACTTAACGTATTAACCGAACTTTCTTTTACAGATTATAATATGGAAGTAAATTATTAATAATAATAATTAAATTTATCTTTACCGATAAAAACAAAACCCGATCGGTAAATGTAGCCACTAAAATTCAAAAAATTCTTGAAAAAATGTTACTCGTACGTGAAAATATCAAATGTACTGCACCGTAAAATATCAGAACTAATCTGTGTGCTGTATTGTAAAACCAAAGCGAACAAAATTATCTAGGTTCTTATTAGGATCGACGGAAGTAGATATTCGCTAAACTTTAAAGTTGCGAATCTAAAATTACGATACCTGTCTTACTTGAAATTGTTGAAATTTTTGAAATTAAACTAGTATCGGTTAGTTTAATTGATTATTTTTATTTAATCGATTAGTAACTTAGTTAACCGATAAATAGGCTAATTGTATAATAAAAGTCGATATAAATAGTTACAATGCAATATTACAACTAACAACAGTTACCGATAGAAGATTACAATCGTTTTGTATATATGTATATATTTTTTTTCAGTACGGAAGAGGAAAAGGCTGTGATAAACCAGATGATACAATGAAAAGTACAGAAGAATTAAAAATATTATCGGTACCTCTTGGAACAGTGAAATACGCTTCTAAAAATGTTAGTACATAATATCAGGTAATATTTATTGCCGTAGATATAAAATTTATGTTATACAGTGATTTAAAATTGTGTATGAATTGTTAAAACGACTGAAAGTCGACACGTACCTTATATTTCTCTTACTATTATATATGTTTTCTATTTTCGGTTCAATTTAGTTCTGCAAAAGCATTCTTTGTATACATAACATCAGTGTCTTTACTTTTAATAGGTTTTTAATATTTAAGTATAATATAGTCCATTTTGAATATCTGTGAAGTGACTTCCACGGTATTCACTTTACTATTGATGCAGTAATATGAATAAATAACATCCGTATCTAATATAACGAATATGACTGTATTATAACTACGAATATAACTACTCTGCTTTTGAAGTACTTTATGATTAAACCGATCAAAAGAATATGATCCTTCTAGTACTAATTTGAATTTAATTTCCCCGTTAATTTGCTAGTTTAATTTACCGTCTGTATATTTCTATTTCTAAACCGATTGAAAGTTTTAAACGATATTTTGCGAGCTGTTTATTTCCAGCAGTCAAAAATCTCTGTGAAAAACATTCCTTTGCGATCTGTTGTAGAAGTTATACTGCAGAAGGTTAAATATGTCGTACTAATCCTAACATTGTAAGTGATTTAAGAAAAAAAAAAAAAAATGGAAACTAATGAAACGGGTAAAAATTAAAATCTTTGATTATTATTAGAAAATTCACACATCTCAATGAAAAGAGCATTAACAATTGATGTTAGAAAAAATTACTAGCTTTTACTACGTAAAAAACATTAATAATAACTATTTTTTTAATTATTTACATTTAATGATGTGGTGATAGCCTTTAATTAATGCAGATTGTATATAGGAATAAAACTTCACCCTATTATCGGTTAAATTACACGATCAAGAGGAATCCGATTAAATATGACTGATTATTGGTCATTATCAGTCATATTTTATCAGATTATTATCGGTATGATTTCAATATTTACTTTGCATTTTAAAATTTTTAGGGAGCTACTATTTACGTGTTTATTTCAGGTGTTGTGAAATTATTAGGTTGTAAGAAATACAGTTTATTACTTACCCGTATGACCCTAATTAGTGTTATTATTATTGTACACTTATTATAATCGTTGTGCTGTTTGGGTAAAAAAAAAATAAAATAGAAAAGTGGAGGATCTAAATTAGCCTAGAAAAAGATAAAATATAGACGACAAGGAATTATTGAAATTGTAGAATTTCATTAATTCAAGGAGAAATATAAGAAATTGTTAAAAATTTAAGGTATTTTGAGCGAGGTATATACTGAGGATGGGAAGATCAATTATGAAATTAATAGTAAATCGGTGATACTAAGGGAATTTCATCGTAATATTAAAAGTGTTAATTTAGAAGAAGAAAGTGCTATTGAAATGAAAAAATATAGTATTCACAAGTTATACGTCCATTTTCTAATAAATGATTCAGAGTAGAAGATGTATTTTTGAAAAGAGATTGAATAAAAACCCTGCAATGGTTTTGGGATTTGGAGTGCTGCTGGAGAGAATTGAATACGGAAGACTAAGATGGTCTAGGCATTTACAGAAAGTATCAGGCGGATACTTATACTGATAAAAACAGATTAATTTAATCGTAATAGGAAAAAGACTAGAAGAAAATCTAGCAAAAGATGGTTTTATTTTTTTAATAAAAAAGAGAGAAAAATTGAAGAAACTTTTTGAGGAAGAATTGTGCATACAGAATCAATTGAAATCATGATCTGTAGCCTAATCCGATGATGATTTTGTTTAAACACCAGATTATCGAAGGATTCAGGTCTATTCATAGATTTCCCCATTAAGATAATACGGATAGTTGTAGTTCATTAAAATTAATCACGACATTTAACTTTGTGAATTAAAACAAATCTTCAAGCAAATACCTTCACTATATGACGATCGTTGTTCAATATTGCAAACCACCATTTGTTCTATCGCATTCACGATCCGAACTGTTTTCTGCTTTTTCTCTTATGTTGAGAAGTATTAAATTTACCATGATCTTTTCAAATCCAGTTTAACATGCTCGGACCCGCTAAATCTTTCTATCAGGTCATTCACAAAGTCTGCTATATCTTCAATTGATAAATTCTTCTTTTTGGTAAGAATGTTTTACTTAGCTTCTTTTTATTAAAAAAAAAAGTTTTTTATGATCCGGTAAGGGATATAATAATTTACTGATTATACCGATAATATTTATCTTTAACAATCCCCTACCTGAATGAAAACAATTTATATGACACAATGTTTCTCGTGGAAAGAAGTAAATTAATTTGTTACTAAAATATTTGTCTCTGTCTATTTTTAGGTTTGTGACGATTATCTCATCTGAGGGGTAACATGTACACAGATTCGATTTTCTTTCTCTGACAAAAACTTGATTAAACAATTATAAGTTGGGTTTCAGAAGTTTGGTAAACCAGTATTAAACTAAAACTGTTGGCTAATTAAAGCAACAGGTGAATCATTTTATTTTTTACTTTCACTAGTCTGCTCGGTGATTATTCTTAAAATGTTTATCATATTTTATGAGTTTAAACACCTCACTGTAATATCAACCCGGTGTACTTCTACATTACCATTATTTCTTCAACCGTGAAAGTTTTATCGTTTGACAGGATCTACTTATGTCTATAGAGTGTGACCGTATTTTTTCTGCATCGGTTTCTCTCTTACAAAAAAATTTATATTAGTAGGTAGGAAAAAACATATATTTTAAACCTGATTCTGTAATAATGCTATTTTATTTTAGCTTACTATATCTATGCGCAATGCCCCTTTGTGCTGCTTTGAGCAAATATTTAAATCAGATAAATCTGAATAATTATAGAAAAACATTGTAATTTTATGAGTAGTTATGTAATTTTATCCGTGTTATAGGAAAAGTATTAATCAGAGTAAACAGAAAAAGTAAGGTGTGAGATACAGTTTTAAGGAAATTAATAGAACAAAAATTTAATTGATTCTACAAGATTTCGATCTGTTGACCTTTATATCGATCGATATCAAAATCAAAATTCTTTAACCTATATTTTATTTTATTTTGCTCGATGAATTAATTCACCGCCAAACCTTTGAAGCTTATATGTGGGAATATGGAAAGGGAATTTTTCAGAGTATGAAAAATGCCATATTTGAGTGGAATCCAAACCCAGGGCCCTGAATGAAAGGTCAAAACGCTAGCACTCTGTAGCAGAGATCGGCAGTTTAACTGTTTGTAAAGCGCAAACTAGTACCTAATGCGATCTAATAATCTATTATTATATATCGATTAGGATAACATATTTATTGTACTGTTTATTTAAATAATGAATAGATATCAGATGAAAACACAACGAATATCTCGGTCTGCATCTAAACAGAAGACTTACCCGGAGTCGTCATAATGCCACCAAAAGCTCAATATTTACTTCAAAATACTAGGTCATTTAGCAGGAAGATGTTCATTACTATCCGCTGACAGCAAACTCCTAATTTGTAAAGTGATATTGAAGCCGATATGGACATACGGAATACACAGGTCTGGAGTATAAAGAACTAATTATTTCAAATATAGAAATGCAGCAGAGATTCCAAAATAAGGTTTTGCGATCGGTCAGTAATTCAACCTGGTTCATCAGGAATTCTGAAATATATGAATTCTTAAATGTTCTGATGGTAGAAAGTTAAATCAGAAAAATTAGTATTTGTTATCAAGAACAACTGAATGCTCACAGAAACATAATATATATATATATATAATAAAAATGAATATTAAAAAAATGTGTTCATGCTATTTTTGCGATTTTCATTTGTTTGGGCCGGTGAAAGAAGCTGTAGGAGGGCAACAATTTGAAGATGACAATGGCGCGGAGGGACTCGTGCGCAATTGCCTCCTGACGCAACTGGCTTCATTCTACTATGCTGCAATAAAAACCTTCTTTCTAGCTGGAAAAAAATATTTCTAAAGCAAGAAACTATGTAGAAAAACTAATTATATTTACCTTTTATTTTTCAATAAATAAATTAAAAAAACAAAAAAAACCCGTTTATATTGATTTATCCTTGTACGTTATTGGACTAGATCACTGATAATTAAGTAAATATTTTGTCTATAAAACAGCAATTCATTATTTTTTATATGTTAATATAAAAAGCCGGTTGATTATTTATACTAACTAAACACACATATATACACTACGTAACCATTACTAATTAATATTTATTACTGTTTATAGTAGTGGTATACTAATTACTATTTATTATTTATTGCTGTTTATTAATACTAATTAATAATTATTGCTACTTAACAGCAGTAATGTTTTGTATAATAATAACAGTATACATATTCTTTATATACTGAATAGTACAAGAACAGAAAAGAATTGTGTCTAATGATACACTATACTTCATGCTATATTACAAATATTTTGTACTTACAGTGGGATATATATATATATATACGATGTGATGGAACAAAGCAGACATTTGTAAAATGTTCCTTACATAATATATCATTTTTACATTTTTCCATGCTTTCAAAGTGTTAGAATACAAATAACATAAATAGTTTACATTATCTTTGACTATACATTAGTCAGAATATTTAAACTATATATTTTTAATTTGAACAGGAGTATTAAATTAATTTTTTATGGGAAAATTACATCTCAAAAAGTAAAAACCAGTTTCATAACATCTATTTACTTAAATTATCGAACCGGCAGTAAAATTCTGCAGTAGAGTAAAAAAACCTTTGAGAGCAACTTTGTTAGAGATGTTTCTTAAACAAGCTGAATGTAACAACTTCCAAATCAGTTCCTCTTAAACATATCATGGACCTCTCTCCATTTATTTTTTTTTTTATATTTCATCCACAACTTTACACACCGATCCTCAAAAACTCTCTCCATCTCTGTTTTTTTCACATCTTTCTTTATACATTTTTATATTAAAAAATAATACATCATATTATATTTCATTAGAAAGGATAGTCCTTCTTTGAATCATCAATGACTTACTTCCTTCTGTTGAGAAGAGGGAATACCTAAACCTGAGTCGATATAAATCGGTATCTATAGTCATTTTAATTAAGAACTTAGAACATTATGCAAAAATGTAGTAGTTAAAGTTATTCAAAATTATAAACAGTTTGTTTTAAGATTAAATAGAAAGAGCTCTTCCAACATATTTCATATATAATTATCAGCTTCTTCTTCATTAGAATATCTGGTGATTATACAGTTTATGTCACTCGTGTTTAAAACGATAGGAAATTCATTAAGCGTGTAATTAAATAATTTGATATATACTGTGTTTGTACACTCAATATGTTATTTTTGTGAAATCTCTTTTTTGTGAATCTCATGTTGTCCAAATGTATATTTATGCCCTGTTGGTAAACTTGTCCGTTGATGTTAATGTGTGTGTTTGTGCGCGCGCGTGATTTGGGTTATCTTATTTCAATTATTTTCATGAGTTGAGTTGAAAAAATTGACTGTTTTTCTGTGTAGTGTCTATATGTAAAGTTTCTTATATTTTTCTTATGCGTTATTTTTATTTGTGGGTAAATATACATCGGGTCTGTTCAATGTATTTTTAATAAAATCACTGAAGTTTAATTTATATACTGTCCTCAGCTTGCTATTTTATCAGTGCATATTTTGATTGTTATTCTGAAAATTATATAATTACCTTCTTTCCTGAAATTATTGGCAATTTTGAATCGGTATTGGTTTTTATATGTTAGATAACATACAAGTGTTTACCGAGTGCGTTATTGATTCTGTCCTTTATTTTATTTTTTGTAGCCCTGTCTATAAGAGCACACAGGTACCCGTTTGTTCACCAGATTGTTGTATTATGTTGGATTCTTAAGCGTAGTTGTCAGCTACAAAGAAATCATTTACGGGTATTTGGTAATGTAATATGAATAAAATACTCACATTCATTGTGCGTTTAGGGCGGTTAGGTGTGTTGCAGATAAGTACTTGTTTGCAAGTTGTTTTAGGTTTTCCACATATTGTAAAAGTATGCTTGTTTTCTGTTTTGGATAAGATAAGGACTAGAAAGGAGATTGATTTGTCACGTTAATATTTTGTAATGAAATCTAAATTGGAATGCAATTTGTCAATGGATGTGAGAAGTTTGTAACATCGTCATACGTTTCCTTTGTAAAGGAGTGATTGATCACCGTACCATTGCCAGTATCATAGTTTGCCTATATGTTTCTCTTTGTATGATATTTGAGTATTTTCTAAGCGTTGTAAAAGTATTTCACTCTAAAACGAAGAGAGGTGAATCTTTCAATAAGCTTAGTCAAGTGTAGTTTTTATTGTTTGTGAAGTAATTCTACTCCATTGAAAAAGTTGCTGATAATTAGATCCCAAAGCTTTTAGAACTATTTCTGTATAATTTCAATGCGACTTGTTTGAAGGTTTAATACTTTTAAGGTATTTAAATAACATAATGTTTAGTTCTCTCATCATCTTTCATAACATGAAAATTAAATAATACCTTCCTTCTTTCTTTGAAATTTATGTATAAATTAAAATTTTATTAATCGCTTACTAAATTTTTACAGTGTTTATTTTTTACATGGAATCGTAATCAGTTATTAGGGTGTAGTCCCGTTAATTATTTGTAGTAAAAACTAATGTTCTGTTATGACAAAATTCATTCAGTTAAAACACACATGTTATCCGAGATATGCGTATAAAATTTTACAATTTAATGGTTGTAGCTTTCTCTAAAAGAATTTTATACCTTATATTTACTGAAATAAAATTATATTTTTTAAATTATCCGATCAGGTGTAGCAGATTGCTCTCTAAAGGTCTTTTATCTGACATCTTAAAATTTAACTTTCATTTGAACAGTTCTATCATTCATATTAAATTATTACAAAAAGTTAATATTTAATATAAATTTATTTATATTATTATAAATCGATCGTTAATATTTAACTTATTTTCAATTAATTTATATTATGCTTATTAGAAAAAATAATTTATATTAAAAAAAATTTAAATATTTTCTAGTGAATAATGCTCAGTTAAATATTATTGTTGAATTTTATATTAGTAACTTTATATTAATGATTGAAGAACTCAACAATGATTGAAGTATATTTGCTATTATTGAATTTTTAATGTTCTCAACCTTGATTACTTTACGATCAAATACTTAATTATTATAATTTAATAAATAATTTTATTTATGCATTTATAACTGATTTTATTTATGTCTTTTAATAAACTATCTGATAATAATTTTATTAATTCTAGTACTAATAAAATGATTTATGATTAATGCTATGATTAATAAAATTATTAATGATAATATTTTATTAATAACATAATAATTTAAAAAAGAAAAATAATAAATGTTAAAAGTAGTAAGTTATTCATTGTTGTCTTATGCAATTTTTATCTTGATGAAACTTTAGTCGAACATTTAATTTATTGTATTTATTAGGGTGCAACCATACTAAATATTTGTTGTAAAAAATAATGTTGTGTTGTGACAATTAATATTAACGATTGAAAAATTCAAAGTACATTATTCGTTATTATTAAATTTTTAATGTTCATAACTTGATTACTTTTACGATTGAATATTTAATAAATAGTTATACTTATGCATTTCTAACTGATATTATTTATGTCTTTAGTAAACTATTTGATAATAATTTTATTAATGCTAATATTAATAAAATTATATAATCATCAATGTAATTTAAGATTATTATTATTACAATGTAGTTAAAGATAAATGCATAAAAAATTTTTAATTTTCCGACAGCTATTTTCATTAAAATCTCACCTTGTACAGAGGAGTTAATTCAAAATTACTGAACTGAAAAATAACAGTTTTGTTGCAGGAAATTCTAAAGTTTTTTTTTAATTACTCTTGGTGATTTTTAAAAAAAAAATGACGAAGGAAGCTCCTAAAATTCCTAATCTGAGCTAAAACTTTTTTTTATAAATTTCACCCTTAAAGAAAATACATTGTAGTAAATTGAAGAAAATTATTTATGATTTATAAATACCGAAGAAGTAAAATAATTACGATATTTTTATTAATCTAAAAAATTGCTTTTTATTAGCTCTTGATGGTAACACGCAAATTACTTCTGCATAGAAAATGTTTTTAAAACCATTATAAAGTCCCAAAAATGAATTTAACTGACAAAAAGGGACAGCTTATGATTAAAAATGTGTTTATTAGGGAGCCAGAGAATATTTTGGTTTATCTTTGTTTAGTTTTTCATTTAATTTTATGTATCTGTATTTTCAGATTTACACGTAGTAGGTTTGTGAATTATTCTCTGCTAATTTATTTTAATATCATGATTTACCTGTTAAATGATACACAAAGATTATTTCTGATTGTAAATATTAAGAAATATATTTTTATACCTTTGTTTGAAACTGTTTCTAATCTTTTAAAATTAATACTTGTTGCAGTCACTGCAGTTTAGATGTACTTTTCAGTTATCCGTGTAAGTGAAAACATCAAATCAATTTTATAAGTGGAAAAGTCGATTGATGTGAAAGACCTGTTTTCAATTGAAAATATTTTGATGTGAGCAAAATAATTCTGTTATATTTTAAGTTTCTGATTACTTTTAAAAATATTACTTTTGTTTAAACAAATTTGTTGAATTTAAAAAATTTCTGTGAAATGTGATTTTAGCGATAAGGTGATAGAAAGGATTTTTGTTAATCTGTAAAAGAAAAAAGATTTTATGATGAATTTTACTTTGATAAACGATACATATTAAACTTATGGTTTTAAGCGTAATATTATTCAATCTTTTAACATATTTTCTTTATAGTACGCTCAGCCTGAAAGAGAGCTACGGAATACATTTGGTTGGGCGAGAATTGATGTACTAGTGATGCTGATTGGATGTGTTTTTCTGGCATCATTATGTTTCTCTTTATTGGTTGAAGCATTGCAAACACTTATTCATATCAGTCATCTTGATGAAATGCATCATCCTATACCGGTACTTTATATTGGCTTGACTGGACTGTGCCTAAATCTCATCTGTTATCTTCTTATTGGAGGTAGAATGTTTTGTACATGTTTTTCCTTACTGTAACAAGTTTTTAATTATTTTTAACTCGCTTCAAAAACATAAGAAGATTCTCAGTTCACTCGTGTGAATCTTTTTTTGCATATACAAGCCGCACTTTTACTAACCGAACCATTTTTTGTGGAGAAAGATGGTCCATTGTAAGTTTTTACTTTTTCAGCTAAATTCTTATATATGTTGTGTAGTTTACATTACGATAGAAAATTTGCTAATGAGATTAAATTTTGCACCCCAGGGATTTTGTAGTTCTTAATGTTGTATGATCAACTTTATTCAAAAAACATAATTTTACCGTTAAAAGATTTCAGAAATAATATATTTACATACATGCATAAGTATGTATGTACATTGGCCTTCACTTTTGTTTGTTTCTCCAGATAAGAGACCGATTTGGATTAAATTTAGCTTAATTTTTATATGCTGGACATTAATGTTATTTAATTTTGTTCACAATCGGTAGAGGGAGCAGGGAGATATTGACCTTGTGGTTCCTGTACCTCAAAAAATTGCTCAAAGGGTAGATAAATTTTTTCACATTAGTGAATACCCTTTCAGTAGCTAAGATACCTCTGATGGTTTTTGGTCTTATTCAAACCCCCATAAAAAGGTAGGAACAAAAACCTTTTTATATTTTTTGTAATTTCTGGACTAAAAGTCATATTGTCACACTAATTAGATGATTCCACTATATTAGTACACAACTTATTTATGTGTTTGTTAATTTATCATATTTGGGTGATTTCATTTTGAGATAGGGACAATAAGATTAATTTTTTTTTTTACTTTTTAAGTAAAAAAAAGTAGTTTTTTACTTTATAATTGACAAAAAGTCAATTATTCTTTTGCTGGATATCATCAGTTAGAATGGTTTAATTGTTTTTTATGAAAATTTGTAAGATTTCTTCTGAATATGGGCCATTGATACGATTTAAGTTTAGTTGCAATTTGGAGGGGGGGGGGTGATATGGGGTCACTGTGGGTCCCGTATCTCAAAATTTTACTCGAAGAGTAGAATAGTTTTTTATATAATTTTTGTTCACATACTTAACGTACTTTAATGTTCCACTTAATTTTCCTCCTAAGCAGCCATCTGTAGAGAGTGAAGTTCTCATTAGCCTGAGTTTCATAAGTTTCCTGGTTCAGTAGAAAAGTTATGAAACTCTCTACCAGCTTTTTTTAATTAACATATTCTTAAATGTAAATGAAGATTTTCTAAATAAGTAATCAATTTTCTACGTTGATGTTCTTAGATTTTTTTTCATTAGTTTGTTATAATTATTTCCAATGAAATTAAAGAAAATAAAATTGAAACGTGATACATATTCTGCATTCTAGAGACCCCCAGCTCATGCTAAATAGCAGTCTACATCATTTCTGTGCTTTAATATTTTCAAGGTTTCTTGTCTTTATATTATCTGTAATTGGTTTTTTTAAACAGACAGTTTTTTTGTAGGTCAGCCAATATTTTTAAAAAAATACAAAAGAATAGAATGCAGTTAACTTAATAAAGTTGAAGCAATTTTAAAAATCTGTCCTAAAAAGTAAAAGAAATAATTATTCTCTATTGGGTTATCATCAAATTAAAAATTACTGAGTTCATTAATATTTTTTTTTTTTTGGTTTGATATAGAATTCTTAAACCAAAATTTAAAGAAGGCTTGAAAAAATTACCATTATTTTTTATATTTTGTTCAGATTTATTGTTTTCTTTAAGTCAGTTTTACTATTTTATTTTTTGTTATATTGATGATAAACACTTGAATACTTTCAATTTGCTAGCTTACCTATCACAGCTGCAACCAAATGATTGGGAGAAAATGATGCAATCTTTGTTATAAATATTAGTTTTGGGGAGACAGGAAATTAAATTTGGACTGGTACTAAAGTTTTTATTTTGTCAGAAAACAATTAAGAGAACATTAAGGTAAAAAATTCCTAAAATAAATTAATTTCTTGACAATAAATTTGATAGGAGGCATATTTTTCCTTGAAAAGAGTATTATAATTTTAGTCAGTTGAATGTTGTTAATGAACTATCCTGGTATCGTCATCAAGTGATATAAACAAATTCAAAGGAAATTATGAAATTTCCAGTATTTTATAATATGTCCTGAAATGAAACTCATAAATTACGATATTCTTTTAAATAACAAAAATAAGAACTAGTTAAAAAAGAGTTATTCTTAATAATAGGCATGAATGGAATAAATAAAGGAACATTGGCAAGAACATTTCATTTTCAAAGTGACTTCATAAATAAAAATGATCTGAATAGAATTTTTCAAGTACGCAAGGTTAATTAATGAGCAAAATCAAAATTCTGAATGATTCAGCCGTATTTGCAGTTCTTAATGTTGTATGATCACCTTTATTCAAAAAAACATAATTTTACCGTTAAAAAATTTCGGAAATAATGTATATACATACAAAGTATGTTTGTATATTGGCTTGCTTTTTGTTTGTTTCTCTAGACGGGTCAGACTGATTTGGATTAAATTTAGCTTAATAATAGGGTGTATAAATAACCCGTGCTGTTGTTGAATTAGACAAGAAAAAATTCCTTAAGTTTATAAAGTATAAATATTAAAACAAAAATAAATGAATATGTGGTGTGAGGCAAGATCGTAAATCGTCTCGATCAAGCCTGATCAGAGACAGTCTATTTACAGGTTGACTGTTCCACTTCTTTCCTCTTTACACCCTTTTTCTTATCATGTGTTTCTTGTTCCTTGGATAAGTAGTGAAGGATTTGGGTCAGTCAACCTGGTTTAGTCTGTGACGCTATAAGGTGTGACTATTAAATAACAAGACTAATGCTGCTACAGAACTGTGCATGCGTCAAATTCGTATGACCGACAGCTGTGTAGTTTGAAGCCTTCTTTTTCAATTGTTGCCACTCCAGTTTCTGTAAACGTATTACTCTGGCCATAGCCTTCGTTTGGATAACATTTGTTTTTTTTTGTTTTGCCAAAAAAATGATAAGTGTTTTATTAAAGCAAAGAGCTGTTGTAAAATTTCATATGAAACTTGGAAAAACTGCTATTGAAACTTACATTTTATTAAAAAAAGTATATGGCAATGAATGTTTATCAGATGTGATGCGGGTTTTTGAATGGTTTAAGCGTTTCCAAGATGGTCGAGAAGACTCGAATGAGGAAATCAAAATTCAAAACGATGATTGTTTTATTTTATATTCATGGGATTATGTATGTTCACTGAGTTCCTGAAGGTCAAACTATTAATCACTATTACTACCTTGACGTCCTTGCACAAATCCATGAGAAAATAAGAAAAAAACGGCTCAAATTGTGGAAGTACAAGTTATGGGTTCTTCATCAGGACAACGTACTGGCTCACACTGCATTGTCTGTCAAGTTGTTTCTAACCAAGTATAACATCCCAGTGTTAGAGCATATACCTTATTTGCCCGACCTGGCACCATGTGACTTTTATCTGTTCCCCTACGTCATCTGCATTAAAAGGAGACAGTATTTCAGACCGTTGAAGCTGTGAAAGAAAAAGTGGGACACATCATGAAAGAGCTCACAGAAGAAGACTTCCAGCACAGTTTTGAACGACGGAAAATTTGCATGGAGCATTGTAGGGATAGAGGAAAGTAGTATATTAAAGGGGATAATAACTAAATATGTATAAATTTAAAATAAAATATTTTATAGCATTATTTAATAGCCACTCGTTATAGCCTCTTGTTATTTAATAGCCACACCTCATATACTGGCATCTTCTCATACATAGCTGATTTTTTAAAGAGGATGGCACCTTGTGCAACTGAGGAATTGGTTAAGGACTGTTTCTTATCTGAGATTCTACAAATTTGCCTAACTAGTATAGCTCAGCTGCCTACTGGTAAAGTCAGGCCTTATAGTTCTGTTTTTAATCGGTCAAACCCTACTCTATCGTTTAATTTATTGTAGTAATTGAATTTTGTAAATGTGCATCTGAAGCCTCTTAGTAGAACATTAAGAATTGTTTGCTTTGGAATGTGCAACTGAAGTTATGTAGAATTGCTGATCCAAGATTGTAATCTGTCTGTTCAAATGTTTTCTTCTAGTACCAGGGTTTCAGGTTGATTAAAGAACCTGTTTCCTTGAATTGATTGTATATATTTTTTCTGGTTACTCCCTAACACATGCTAATTGAAATATAATTTCTTTCTTTTAAATTCTGTACCCTGATGATTGAGTATGCTTATCAGAAGTTTATCTTAAACCTAATTGTAAATTTACAATTACCTTAAAAATTTAATTTAAGTTAAACCTTTTTTGTTATAAATTGCTATTGCCTTTTTATAAAAAACATTTCTATTGTTACAGGTAGTAGTAATGATAAAATAACCTGTGGTTATTTTTCCATTAATTTCAGTCCTACAAATGATCACTTACATACATTCATTTAACATTCTTCTATGGATTCTAAAAATCAAAATTGTCTCCTTTCCTGTTTCATAATGATGACTATATCAATTAAAAAAAAAAAAATCAATTAAAACTAATTATCGCTTCATAAATATCAGTATCAAATCATTAATTAATAGTAAAGCTTTAAAAGATTGTCTGTAAATTCACATTTCCTCTTATTGTCATGACTTTAACAGCATTAAAACGCTCATAATTTTGTGTAGATGGTGATCCTCAGAACAGAACTGAGTATTTTTTATACATGAGTTGTACAAAATCTAGTTGTGGAATATAGGATATTGTACATGTACGATGTTTGACATGGATGTCAATCCGTGATAAACTGATTTTCATTAGTTTATCATCACTAACATTAAAATTAATAGTGTTAATGATTCCAATAAAACAGAAGTGATGTTATCTCACACCAAGGTCCTTCAGTTCATATTTTGAAACCATCAAAAGTTTACAGCTGTATTAGTTACTTTTTCTGCTATAATTTTGTAAATAAACAAAAATAAAATTAAAGCATAATCTATGATAAAGATGAAACGTAGCATTATGATATCCATTAAAATTAGAATATATTTTTATGAATACTGGAGAATAATATATGAATTATTCAAAGAATTCAATTACAAAATAATCTTGAACAACATGACAAAAATGTTTAACAACATGTTTAAAATGTTTAACTGAAAAAAAAAATTTTTTAATGATGCTTTGCAGTACTGCTTTCTGCATTGTCATTGATGAAGTGCTGACGAGTGGTAGTTACTTAGTATAATAGTTGTTAATTGTTAAGTGATGGATGACAAATTGTTGATAATAGTTTTGCATTGTAATTACTAACATTGTTTTAAAGTCATTTGTACTAGTTAATAAATCAGTATAATTTACACAAATTTTGCATTAGTTTTTTTTTTAAATATCAAGTTTAATATAATAAAGTTAATGCTCTTTTATAGGATATACTTATCATCAAGGTAGTTTTCTTCATATAACAGCAGATGGTGATGTTGTTTTGGAATCTGTTAATGAAAATTCTATATCAAATGGACAAAGACGACTGTCTTCTCAAACAAGAAGAGTTCATGTACCTTTACTACCACCTAAACGACAAGGATTATGGGAAATGTGCAGGGATATTATTGGTATATAAGAAAAAGTTGATATAATTTAATATTAAAATTGTAATAAAGAATAGTAATTAGATTCCATAGTTATTTAGATGTTCATTGTATGTACTGAAAAAAATTGATATATTAAGTATTTAAAAGTATAGTCTATGTACTTACGGTTACGGTCATTAGCATCATTCAAATATTCTCTCAAGATGAAAGAAACTTATATACTGAAATTTTATCAAATATTTTACTTTCGTTTATGCTGAGTCGCACTGTAATACTATAATATGTATGTTCATGTTATTTGTTACACATACAGAATCACTCTTTTAATTGAGGGCTGTTTTGAAATTAACAAATGTTTAATGATTTCTTTGTTAGAAGTCGGTACAACTGCAGCACTCAGTTGATCAGTTTGTTAATATTTTTAGCTGTAGTACATTATTTGTCACACCAACATACAGTCATTCAAGTAGTATTTAAAATTAATTAGACAATTGATATTACCATCAAATAAGAAACTGTGTGAAATGTTTAGGAATGGTTGAAGATACATTCATGATAAAGATAGTTTTGGGCTCTTCATAGCAACCGACAACTTGAAAAAGGATTTTGATAATGAAATCTAAAATAGAATTAGTTCTATTTTAGATTTCATTATCAAAATCATTTTCAATCATTATCAAAATCTTAACACGCTTAGAAATATTATTATGTACAAATGAACGGAAACAATTCAAATCCAACACGCTTCTCAGATTTTCTAAAGACGTGTGTACCTAACTCAATAAAACTACCATTAATTGTATGAGCTGACACCAGGAGTAGAATAGCAGTACTGTCATGAAGATGGCGACAAAAGCAACTGAAAGTATTGTGTTATTAGTTTTGAAAACTCTATATTTAATGTATTTCGTTTTGTCTGTTGAGTATAAAGTTGATATACTTAAATAATTTTCATTGCCAACTGTCTCAGGGAAGAACATAATGACAAAATTCCAAAAATAAACACAGAGGCAAATATTACGGTTTTAGATTTATTTTGTTAGATATTCTTGGTAAAATCAAAATTTTGTGTGACTGAAGCGATTCACAAGAGGTGATGAATCAAAAGAAGCTACTGAGTACTGAATAAATGGTTGGTTGTAGAAGTGTACAATGAGGATTTGGCATAACACTATTGTGCCTCAATGTTGGCGGTGATTTTAAGAGAAGTAGGCTTTGTTATATGATCATAATAAAACACTCATAATGCTTAATTGGAATAATTTTGTGTAAAATACTTTTATAAACATATATGTAGCCTATTACTTTCAAGGTAGCTGTCATAAAAGGTTAGTTAAAATAATGAATTATAGTGTTAGGCTTGTTAAATGCAATTTCGATTAAAGTAATGAGGCAAAGCACATACTTTTTTTACAAAGATAATTAAAAATTTAATGATTTTCTGCCCACAAAATCTGCAACAGTCAAGCTATTCTGTAAATACTACAGATAAATGTTTTGCTAAACATATTGTGATCATTAGTTAATTAACCATATCTCTTTAATAAAATGAAGGTTCAACAGTTTTAGTACTGCAGATTAATAATATACATAATAATTGTAAGGAATTGCATATTACTAAAAATTTGACATATTATGCAACATTTTTATTGCAATTAAGTTTTAAAATGTTTTTTAAACAACATAACTTACTATAGTTCTGAATAATATATTTTATTTATTTATTTTATTTTATTGCTAAGACTATCAGACATGTTTGTATATGCATATAAGTATATTCTGAGAATAAATGAATTTTGCCACACCTTGCCCATATTTAAACTTTATATAATTTGATTTAGAAGCCAGCAAGTTAACCATTTCAACAACTGGCTATACTAAAAAAAAAATAAAATTAAAAAATAAAAAATAAATATTTATGATGTAATATACATGCCGTAAGCAAATGGTTTCAGGCAAACTGACATGAGAAAAATAACTCTTGAAAATGGCATAGCCACTCTTAAATATTCCTTCTTAATCTTGGTAGTGAAGTAAGAAGTGAAGCGGTGTTTCCATTTGCCTTCTTCTCTGGCCCGAATAAACATCTATACATCAATATACCAAACCCAACAAAATACCAGTGATATACAGCCCTAAAGTGATACTTTCACTGTTTTGACTGCAGCATTGGACATTCAGCGTGCATTATCATTATTCTCAGAAAAAGAAACTAATATTATAACCTCTTGAACCTCATACACTATTTTACATACATCCAGATCCAAGAATTAACTGGTTTAGATCATGTAAAACAATAAATTTATCCAACCTTTAGTAACAATAAACAATCCATTACGTATTCAGTTTCTACCCGGTAAGTACAACAACTTTCCTTTTGTGCAAGCCAAAATCATATTCTTGAGGTTATTTTTTTTTATCTTTTCAAAACTCAACACAAACTTCAAGAAGTCTATTACTTAAAATCTATTTTTATAGGTAAATTGAAATTTTTTTCATAGTAGTCTCTTGACTGGTTTGATGGATTTTTTTCTCTCTGTTCTTCACTGAAATAGCAGTAACAACAAAATAACAATAATAAAACAAAGTCAAGTTTGTTTTTGGAACAAAAGAGAAAGGTTGCTGCATATATGAATACCTTCCAAATCACCAATAGTGTTTGCAAAAATTAATTAAATAATTTCATTTCTGACTGCTGTGCATACAAAGTAGAACTTATGACCACCACAGTAGCAAAAAAATTGTACATTTGCATTTTCATTGAAAAAATTTAATATTCTTTCTTTGTAGGGATCATTGTTATCTATTTTTTTTATCAATATTAATTTTTCCGTTAGGAAACTGGGAATTTATTATGAAGGCTAAAGAATTTTGGATCCAAATATTGCATATAATTGCTTGTAATAAAAATAGAATTCTATAAAATTGTGCCAATTCTGTTTGAAATTTTCAGTGATAAAAGTGTTTGAATTTTCTTGAATCAACACTAGTGGTTTTGAAATTTGAAATTTTATATTCGAAAAGTTCTGTATTGTACATATCTATCCAAATCCAGAATGATAAAAAAAGAGGAATAACTTTAATGAGATAATTAAAGATAAGATGTATATTAATTTGAATCTTTTTCCATAAACTTATGAAAATAATAAAAAGTAATATTTTTAATTACTGGGCTATCCGAATAATTTCACGCTGGAAAGATATTATTTGTATTACTTTTATAAAGAATCCAGTCTCATTTGTGTTCTTTGACTAAAACTGTTTTATCTTTATTATATAGCTATACTGTCGTTGAATGATACTTTAGCACTCAGAAATCATTACTTAAGATTCTCCTTAAAGCTGCTGGTGGAACTTAACATTTAAAGTTGAATATTATAGGATATTTATGATTTAATGTCCCAGGGTTTGATGTACATCAAACTTTTCTTAATTCTTACAAGTAGCCTATTATTAGATATTCATTATTATTTTAATGTTATATCGCAATTTCTTATAATACTATTTCTGTTTGTTTTTCAGGTTGTTTCTTTGTTATTTTGTCTGCAATAATTGTTTATTCTACCGAACAAAATGTGGCAAAATATGTTGATCCAATATTATCGATAATATCTGCAGTACTATTACTTATATTCAGTTACCCTTACAGTAAGTATATTTTAATTTTAGTTTTTAAAATAAACTTATTACTAAATCTGGATAAATTTAAATATTTGTATTTTAAATAAATGTAATTCTAATTTTAAAGTTCAGCAATTGTGAGATTTTAATTACTACTTACTTGTGTATATCAAATTTATTATTAATTCTTATACTGAAAGCCAGCTGATACTGAATAAGATGGTCACTACACTTTATAGTATTGGCATATATAATATTTATTCTTATTTAATACTGTATGCATGCATAGTACTTTAATAATTTATTTTGTAATTTGATTGCTTATCTTAATTATATTTCTATAAATATTATAATTTCTCATAACTAGGATAAGCCACTGACAGAAAAAAAATTACAATTAATTTTATTTTTATTATAGATATAAAACTAATGATGAATGTAACAAATAATGACTAACTAGTAACTTGAAAAACTTAATCGTATTTTTTTTCAGTAAAATTCATATATTTATAAGTATTTAATGTATTAATTTTTAACTATGCTAAACTTAACGCTGTTAAAACTGAATACTTTTTGTCAAATAGAATTTTTATCAAAATTGTTTGTAGTATTTATAATTGTTATTTTTTTTGGAGATGAAAGTTTGTAGTTAACTTTATATCCTTTTATTACTCTCTAAATAAAAGCTGTAGATGTAGAAATTACAGTATTATTCAGTATTTTTTCAGAAGAGAACTTCTGAATGAGATTCTGACTTACACAAGTATAAAATAATTTCCTTTTCTGAGCTGCTTAAAACTTTTACTTTCTGATGTTTTTTTGGTGGGTTAAATTATGTATTGTTCCAACTTCCTCAGCGGTTTCACAGATAACATTAATACCGAAAGAACCAGTTCTTTCCAACTCAATGCTAGATGAAAACATAAAGATGTGTACCGTAATGGCACCATAACACATATGCACCATAACATTGGTAGAAAGTTTTTGGTACTCGTACATTATGAAAAATATACGACTAAAACCTTAAATATATAATATTTTCAAAATAAGCATGTCTGTGTATCCAGAGTGTTACTCGGCAAACAAACATTGTGAAATCTCAAAAGTGACATGAATAGAAAAAATTTGGCCTCTGAAGAGGAACAACTGGCAAAAAATGTGTTTTAACTAGCGTTAATAGATTGATTGTGATATGCGTAATACCCGGATAAAGGAGATGTACACAAACATCAAGCTGATATTCAAGTTGTGTAATCTGAATAATACTCCATTCAAGCATGCCTTGGATTTTAAAATCCTTCTCATTGTGAACGGTCAGCAAACAACAACATCATCTTTTCCCTGCCCTTATTGCTTCAGATTATCGGGGGAATTAAGAAATCGCCAGGACAATAGCAACAATGAGAAAAATAGCATTACAGTAAGCAGTATAGAAGAGGCTCGCCCCATTGACCACATATTTAGGTTGAAAACCTATGAAGATTTGAAACAGATTATGAAAAGTTTTGTTGGTTCGGTAATGAGTAAGTGTAGCTAGAGAATGCCACAGTACTGTAAATCCTACAGTTTTCAATGAAGAAGATGAAGTTTGCGTCATCCAAAAGTATATAACATCTGAACTGTTATTTTACAAAGTTATGTAAACTATTTATACTGGAATGGATTGGTTCATCTTATCGGTCATGAAAAAGCCTTACTTTGGCCTTACAAACTGTTTTGGATAATGGTTTACCCTAAAATGATCAAGGTGGTATTTTGAGGGTAATGCTTGCAGGAAGTTATAAACAAACAAACAAACAAATTTCTCGATCCAGAAGTTTATGGAAATCTTTGAACCCTCAGATTAGTGCCATTCGTTTCTGCTTTTAAAGCTATGGACAAGGTTGTGAGCCATTACTTCACAACAAAGTAGACATTGATGAATTGGATCAGCACATTGATGAACTAAGTAAATATTTGAAGCTACAGAAGCGTCTAAAACATGAAAGTTCATATTGTTTTGGAATGTATGGTACTTGGTTTGTAGTTTTTGGATGGAGGTGGATTAGGTCTTTGGTCTGATCAAGCTGGAATGTCAGTTCACAGAAGCTTTTTTAAAATACTGGGAAAAATACGACCAACATAAACCAAATCAAAGGTGCATTGTATTCAACTACAAAAACTGAAAATGGCTGTGACAGAATTCTTGTCCCAGCACATATAAATTTACTTTGATTATAATAGAAAATGTGAAATATGTATCGTAACTGTAACAATTGAAATGTATAATTAAGCATTTCAGTGTGTTATATTACACGCTGATTGATTCATCTTGTATCTACGCAATGTTGTAAAATTTTTTTAAATACATTGTCGTACATAAAGATATATAGCGATTAATTTTTTTTAATTAATGTTATTTTTTAAGACAATGGTATCATCGGAAATGATTTAAAATATACATAACATCATTCTGTTTTATATCATAACATATTGTATTTGTTATGCAGTTAATAATATAAATTAGCATATGGTTTAAAAATTGTTTCCATTATTGTGATTATATCTGATTCCACTTATGAAAATTGAATTTTAATTGCTCTTGCCTAATACCACCATTGTTATATTATTTTATAAAACATATTACATATATTTACATTACACATACATTTTATTTAATATTATTCATAAAGCATATTTAAGTTCAAGTTTTAATAAAAAATGAACAGTAAATTAAGTCGTGTTTTCTCGATTAATTAAGATCCGTGTTTAATTAAATTCATCGATTTCAATAAGATTTAACTAAAATAATGATCGATGTACTTGGTCGATTACAATACACGGTTAAATTTCCATATAAATGTGTCACTGACTGCTCTAAGTTAAATCATATCTCATTTTCATCTTTTATTTATTATTTTTCTATTTGGAATTTTAAAATATTATTATACTAACAGTACTAAAACTGTGCTAACTTTTATTTTCAATGCCTCATTGTGACAGAAGTTATTTAGATCAGCCAATTTATTAAACAATAACAAGGATTAATGCTTTGTAAATGTTGATATAGTCTGTAATAACATTCACATTAACGCATACCTTATAAATTTACAAAATACAAAATATATTAGCTTTAGTATTTTCTCTTGATTAGATACAGTGAGTTTAAGCGGTAGACATTTTTATTTTTTATTTACAAGAAATTGAAATCAAGAGGCAGGGCTTAGCACCGTGCTTTATCATACTGTTTTGCAAAATCCTATATCGTGTATAATCTTTTTTAGAACTTTTTTTTTTGATAAGTCAATGTTGAAAAAAAAATTGGTGATAAGATTCAAAGAACACGTGGTAATAATGTTTTGTGGTTTACACAAACAAGTGAATAGTATTATAGTTTTGAATAATTCTGTGTCATTTTTATTTTTTTTATTTTACTGCTGTGGTGCTGTGGAGGTATACGTCACAAATATATTTTAATAGATTAACTGTTAACATATGTTAGTATCCAGAAGTTCTTTGATATTTTCACGAGTTGTGTTCATTAAAAGATCAGATCTGTAGAAATCACGTAACCAGAAATTCCATCATCACAATCCCTTCCTCGCCATTCTTTTGCTTCTGTTACGGAAATTTTTAACTAAATATGCTATCCACCATGATCACCCGACACGTAAATTTCTAAATATAGCTGTTCCCTATTAATCCCAGTTATTTTCTAAGTTGAAAATTTGCTTAAGGGTTGTGATTTAAGAGCCGACAGGACATTATGAAAGATTCATAGGTAAAACATGACGTTATTTTTTTTAAATATCAAAAATTATTATCGACTCACTTCCTCATCACGTGAAGCTAGTTCTTCCAGAACATCTTTTCAGAGATAATTATGTGGTTCCTTCATCAATAGAATTAAAAATAAAAAAAGTTAGAAAATTTGTTTTGTATGTTTTTGAATAATGTATCAGTTTTATGTTATTTTAGTGTTCGTTTAACATATCGGGCATACTCATAGAAATAAAGATGTATTTTAAAGAAATAAAATATTATACACAATGACAGAAATAACCTGCATAGATTGTCTAATAGAAACAAGGCGAAAATGTCAGTTTTATGAATTCAATTTTTGTTATGCGGCATATAAAAATCAAGATCTTAACATTCTTGAATGTTGTAATTATCTTTGAAAAGATCTTCTAGAAGAAAAAACTTTTCACGTACTGTGAAAGTAGCGAGTCATTAATCATTTTAATTAATAAATTTTAACTTTTATGGAAAACACAAAATGACTTTGTTAAATACCAAAATAATATTTCTAAAATATTCAATGGGAAAAGCCCTGGTTTTTATATTTTTTAATAGTTCTTGTAAGATACAGAACTTTTTATGTGTTTACATATGATGTACTGAGCCAGTAATATTTTTAACAAGTTGTATGTGTTTTATTTTAAAAAAGTAAGTCGTGGAATATATTACTTCATTTTAATAATCGATTCAAGCTCTCTGTTTAATTAATTACACTTTATATACAATCTAAAACCATTTATCACACCTTAACATTAAATCAGTCCTCCTTTCAATACTATCATTCTCACTAAAATTCCATTAACATTTATTTGTTCCTTCATCTCATTCATTCATCGTGGGACTAGCTCTTAGCTTTATTTCTTTTTCTTTAAACCTTCAACATCCTTCTTAGAATTCTTTTATTTGTCATTCAACTTATATCCCCAAATCAACATAGTTCGCCCTTATCTGCTTTCCCTGTCGCTCTTTTTATTCATTCTCTATTCTTTTCACCCCTTTTTTTTATATTATACGTACTTGTTCCTGCTTACAACTTACAGCAGACTTAGTTTCATTTCTTAAATCATACTTCTTTTTTGTATTTTATGACCTACGCTTCTGTATGAAACTTGTATATCCAAAGTGAAGTATCCCTTAACAGTGCTGCTTCTTTGCCACTGCCAGCTACCAATTACTGTGCTTTATTACTTGGAAATAATAAAGAACCACCTTTAAGGTCCTTAGAAGTGTGTGTCAACTTTTTCTACTATGTAAAGACAAAAATTATAATTTTTTCTTATTATATGCATGCTGTTTATACAATATATTTAGCATCTTGTTTAGTACAAAAATGTAGTGATAAGCTCAATAACTACTTACACATTTGGTAATTTTCAGTACAAGTGCTTTTGTAAGCGAGCACCGTGGGTCATTTGTTAGTCTTTTTTTCATTACTTATTGTTTATAAATTTGTATTTTTTTTAGTTATAAGTATGTTTTTTCAGCATTTTCCACATTTTATTTCTCCCGTAAGTATTACCTGGAACATTTTTTATTGTACTGATAATATTTTTTTACATTAAAACCTACTTTTACTTAAACAATTCATTTTTTTTTAATTTATTCTTTTTTAAATTATAGATGATAGGAAATATCATCAGAAGTTTTTAGTGGCCATTTTATAGCTATGGTAATGCGATAAAGTACATACTACTTGGAACCAAGTTTTAAGATATTGTCTATTCACTTCTGAAAATTTTGCTATATTTTAAGTCACATAATAAAAGATAAGTTTTAGGAATCAACAAGCACAAAATAATGCAGGTTGAAAATCTTATTTATAATATTGCTGTCGATAGAAATACAGGAGTACATAAGTATATTTATTTTATTGACTTAAGTAATCATAAACTATTATTTTTATTTTAGAAAAGTAGTTTTTTATAATTATTACAGCATATTTATAAACTATAATTAAGAAAATTTCACCCATAATGTAATTTGAAACCGATAAAATCTGATGGTTAGTGAAGAACTTGCTAGTCAGTATAAGCTACTAATGCAGGTTAAAAATCATTCATTTTAAATACCTAGTTCCTCTATTTTTTAACCTTTTTACTTTCCTTTCTCCCCTCTTGGTAAGATAATATATCCTTGTTTATATTCTAACTTTTATTCTTTAATGATATTAATCTACATATTCAGCAGATTATTGCATTTTATTTTGTACTGCAATTATTTTACTAGATTCTAATATAAAAAATTCAGTTTAAAATTCAATGTAATCATAAAATATTTATGATCTATGTTACAGTGAAAGAATCGTGTCTAATTCTACTACAAACAATACCAGATCATATAAATATGGAATCTTTAAAAACAGAACTTTTATCAAAATTTCCAGATATTGTAAATATACACGATTTTCATGTATGGCAACTTACTGTTAATAAAACTATATCTACTGTTCATATTATTTTTCTAAATCCTCAGGTATGTTCTATAAACTTTTATTTATTTTTATTTTTTTAATTGTCAAGTGTTCTTCTCATCATGGCACATGGTGGTTTACCTAAAGGGTGAAAAACGTTCTTTAAAACACACGGTAGTCTTCTAACAGTTTAATGAACCTTCGTTTACTAGCCTTTTTCCTCCACTCAACCCGCCCTCCCAAGGCCGGACCCGCTTTTGCAGCATAGCCCTGGAGGGGGGAGGTGCCACTGCCTCTAACCACCCGAGTGGGGCCATACTGGGCTCGGCTATACTATTTCCAGCAACACCACCTGGGCAGTTGGAACTAGGCTGTTTACTAGCCTGAATTAATTTAGGTAAAGTTTCTAAAGTTTTCACTCTAAAATTTAATTTACTGTAGGTAATTTAAAAATTGCTGCATATTTTAAAAATACAGTTCTAGTTTACCAGAATTCAAAATAAATATTTTATTCAGAATTATATATTATATATCTTTATCGATAATAAAAATTGTTCAAATGGTTGTAATAATAATTAATATTTAATGTCAGGGTGAGTAGATTTTTTGTTCTGTAGGAAAAAAAAAGCTACCTCAACCTTTATCTGGAAGAGCCAAGAAGTGTTATATTTTTTGTTACTTTAATTTGTTTATGTGGATTTTCTTTTTATCTAGTTTTTATTCAAGGGATTTCATTTTGGAGGTTTTTTTATGTTTAATCATAGATTTTTTGTGTCGGTTTTACTTTTATTTATAGTTTTCGTTTAATTTATTACTTATTTGTTTCTGACTCTTGGGAAAACCTTGATCTGAAGAACTCATTATACAAAATTAATAAACAAAAAAAGAGAAGAACTATTACATAAAAATAATAATAATTCTAAATATATAAAAAACAAAGTTATTTAAATACACATTATTTATACATGTTAAACTAGGATGCAGAATTTTCAGAGTTTTTTTTTACTTGAATATTCTTCAATTAATGAATTTTTACATGAGTTCAAAAAAAAAGATTTGAAGGTAACTTTTTTAAACGGGTTGTAAATTTGGTAAAAATTTACAAGTAGAAGCATACTATACTTGTTGATATCAATAACCATTTATCCAGCGCATTTTGTGAACATAAACTTGCAGAAAGTTAGAATTTTTAATTTACTAATTCATATTATTCAAATGCATAGACATCAAACAATGACCTGACAGCACATTTTTATGTCCTGAAGACTCATTTTGAATTTTCAATTCAAAGATATAATATAGTATTTAAAGCGGGAATGTATTGTCATTCTATGTGCTAAGTAAAACCTAAACTTATCATTATTGTTATACCTATATTTATTTTCTTATTTATATCACCTCTTGAGGCTTCTTGAAAGAATCATAATTAGTTTTCATGATTGAAAAAAAGGGCTGCTTGTCACTTATAAATATATCACGTAGACCAATATTTAGTAGATGAAAAATTTTAACTTATACATTTGTGTTTATATTTACAAATGTATTTGGAAAAAAAATGGTCACTTGTTCTCAAGAAAACGTCCATTTCTATCAAACCAAACAACAGAAGTGTTTTTCTGTAAGTCAATACAATACTTTGATGTATCATATTATCCTTACATTGTCATTTTTAATAAATTTTTTAAAGCGATTTAAAGATCTTTCCACCATTTTAATTTAAATTAAATAAAAAAAATTAAAAAAAATGATTATGCAACGCTATGCCATGTCATATTAGCCATGCCTCTCTTTCTGTCGCTCTCTTCTTTAAATCATCGTATGTTTCAAAGGCCATCTCTTTTTCAACACTTTTAAAGAAGATTTCTCTTAGTCTACTCTTGTCTTCTTTGCAATACCTTTCCTCCAGATTTATTCGGCAATAAATCATCATATCCCACTGCATGTCCCACCATTTTTTTCTCTTTCTCTTCCAGTAATCTTTATAAGTGATCTATCCTCATTTACTTCTTCCAGCACTTGTTCATTATTTTTTCTATCCATACAACCTCTTGTTACTCTCCTCCATATCAGCATTTCCATTGCCTCCGGCTTTTTTTTTCTGTCTTGCAGAGCGTCCGTGTCTCATATCCTTAAGTTAGGAACGCTCAATACAAAAGTTTTAACAAAACTTTTCCTTATCTCCAGGCTAAATTATTTTTATTCTAAAAGGCCTGCTTTATCAGGCTACTCTTCTTTTTATATCAGTCCCACATTTATCGTCACTCATGATGGTACCCCTCCAAATAACAAACACTATCAATCTATCGATAACAAAAACTGTTCAATTAAGAAAAAACTATTCAAAATCAATTAAGTTGGTATCATCTAACTTTTACAATTTTTTTCTTTTTCCTACCACAATAGTTCTTGTTTTCTTCGTATTAATTTTTAATTTAATTTTTTCTAGAATTTTAGATAAAGTTTCTGGCATACTCTCCATTTTTTTTTTGCGAGTTGGCAAATGTTAATATCTCACCTGCAAAGCAGACACAGTGTATGTGCCATTTCCATTTATTTTGATTCCTTTGGTTTACTATTATATTCCTGACATAGCCTTTTTAACAATTAAATTAAACAAAAGAGAGCAAAATAGAGAGAAATTATGGAGATGAAGGGCATCCTTCTGTAACTCCCCTTCTTATTTTGGCTTCTCTTTTTTTTGTCTGTTAATTTCAATTTCCATTTACTGCAATTTATACAAATTAAAAATCAATCTTCTATCCCTCTAGTGAAGTTTGATTTCCTACATCGCTTGGAATAATAGTTCCTGGTCAACTTTATTGAAGTCTTTTTCCAAGTCTGTTAAAGTCAAGAATGTCTTTCTGTTACCTTCTAAACCGTTTCTGTTTGTAACGGTAGTACCACTTCTTTATTTTCTTTTCCGGGTCTGAACCCGAAGTGATCTTTTAGATTTGTCTCGATTTTGTTCTTTATTCTGTTTTTCAAAATATTTAATATAATTTTAGAAGTACAGGATAACAGGAAAATTGTTCTGTAGTTATTACAGTCTAACGCATTTCCTTTTTTTGGGAACTATCAAAGTTCTGCTTACTAATTCTGGTAGTACAGTAGCTTTTCACACCAATCTTTGATAAATCTATTAAAGATTGCTACAATCTATTCTTTTACTTATGACATATTATTTAGTCGATGAGATTTAAAATAATATTAATTACAGTATAATAAAAAAAAAACCTTTGTGTGTGTTTTCTTCTCCAGTTATCAAGTACAAATTATATGTGCTCAAATAATTTCGAAGATTTTCTTAATCGTTATTTGTAATATATTTATTTTATTTGTTTACTGCATTTCTTCTCAAATAAAAGTTTTTCTTACTTAATGTATCAACATTTTTAATTAACGTAGTTTTTAACTAGTTATATTTTTGATTTTATAACTAATTTTGTGTTCTCTAACTCTGCTTTTTCAAGGATTTTTTGTAAAATTTCCCTTAATCCATCCAGTGAAATGCTGGAAATCTTTTTTACCGATGGAAGTAACATACATATTTCTTGCCTAACATAATGAAAGATTAAATAAATTTAATCTATTATTATGTACTGATTAGAATAAAATATTTATTTATTTACACTTCATACAAAGAAATTTCGCAGTTTGGTCAACATTATCTTTATTAATGGGAATATTATCCAAACAGTTAGTGATGTTGTCTACCTGAGATAAATTGTGCTTATTAAAAATAAAGAATTGCACTTTCTGAAGTGATAACTTCTAAAAAACAGTTTTATAGAACTGTGTATTTAACAAACATGGACCTTTCTCTCTTTACCCTCATTTAACTTGTGGTCAATTATGGTGATTATCAACAATAAAAAAAATTATATCTTCCTTTCACTGATTGAAACCTTTATCATACTGAAATTATTTTTTTTAGTACAAATGATTAATAGTGTTTCAGTAGTAAAGTATTTTATACCAGAAATTAAAAATAAGATTAATTTACAAATATTAAAAGTTGACAAAAGAAACTAGAGAAATTATGAAAATAGATACTTATTTAAAAACTTTGAAATTTGTTGAAGTTGACGATAAAAGTACATCTTTTTAACATAACTAAGTTAACTAAACATTTTACAGATTTGTTTTTATCAGTTACATTATATATTCTAAAAAAAAAACATGTTTTTCCATGTTTTTAGTTCCTTGTACAAATTAAAGGAAGTTTTGTGATCACGAAACATTTTAGTTTTCATATTTCAACGGAAATAACCATTTTGACCATCACTGAATCCATTTTGACTAGTTTCGGCGTGACATTTGTACGTATGTATCTCGCATAACTCAAAAACGATTGGCGGTAGGATGTTGAAATTTTGGATTTATTACTGATGAAACATCTAGTTGTGCACCTCCCTTTTTGATTGCAATCGAAATTAAAATTAAAATTTTAATTAATGAAATATTTGGATTTTAAAGGAAAGGTACATCGGATCGAATCAGACTTCATCACAGTTTGTTTTTTAAAATTTTTTAAATTTATTTTTAAAATTTTATTTTTTTAAATTTAAATATATCGATTTAATAATTACTAACCCGTGATTGTAAAAAAATTACAATACATAATAATTAAAAGATAATAAAAAAAAAATAATCTCTTTCGGCAAGCCAGAAGGCGGAAGGAGATTTCACCAGTGCTAAGTAGGGGATAAAAAAGATTTTCACCTTAAAATTAAGAAAAACTTCAAATTTACTCGATACAAGAAACGGTTGCACATGAAAAAAGTTTCACATGTTTAGCGTATGACAAGCCCCATCTTACAACTCCAGCAATATTTTGGTCATCCCTTGCTGTAAGGGTTGGATATATCAAAAATTGTTTCACACAAAAGCTTTAGGTTATGTTTCTAGGTCTAACGACCACTTTAAACCGATTCAATACTGTGCCTAATAAGGTAGGTATGGTTTTCTTTCTGTTTCAAAACCCCATTTTTTCCATTCATTCCATTTATTTGTTTTTTGTTTCCAATCATTTAATCGTCTCTCTTTGGTTTGATATAATTCTTCTGATCTTAATTTGTGTACATGTTGTCTAGTTTTCAAATTTTCTCTATCTTTATATTAATCATCCTCTCTTAATCTTTTTATTCTTTCTTTGGTTTTAACATTGTCTTCTTCTTCATATTCATCTTCTTGTCTTTTTTTGAGATATATTTCTTCATGTTATCTTTCTTTTTCCTATATGAATGTTTCTTTTTTTTTTTGATTATTCACTAAATAATCCAATAATAAAAACTGAATATTTTACACCGTTAGGTAGAAATTAACATTTGTAACCGGTACACAGGAGTTCACTAAACAGAATAGTTTAATTTATTAACTTATCTTTGTTAATACAGCACACCAGAAATTTAAAACTTTTTTAGTCAGCGACTCACAAAGATATGAATAATACTGATCTAGTAATACGAGTAATAAAGGGTCTTTTACTCTGTCCTAGTATTTCATATAATTGTTGAATTAATAATCGTATAAATATTTGATGTTAATAAAAATTAATATTTCAGCAATCATTAAAGAATTGGAGGATCATATGTCACTTTCAAATGAAATAAGTAAAATGAAGTGCAACAAAAATTGCGCATATGTAATTTAATAGGCGTATAAGGAAGTCATGTAGTGTCCGCATCAGATTTTTTCTAAAAAATGTAAATGGTGCATTCTTGTTTAAAAGCATTATTAATAAAATAATTTTGAAACTCAACAACCTGTTGTATAAATTATTTTTTTTTAATTTCTTAATTATCAAATTATTATGATTTCAACTCAAGGCCTTTTTAAATAAGACCATAAGTTATTTTAATAAGTACGGTTCAACACACAAAATGTACAATATACTAAGCAAATTCAATTCATATCCGGTAAACTGTGCGAGCTCATTCTAAATAAGCGTCTTTTAGTCAAAAACAGAATAAATAAATAAACACTCCTAAGAATACACAAAACAATAAACACAAAAAACAGCTGTAGCAGTTGCTGAAAATGACTGGAAAATAAGTAAAATTATTATGACTTAAGCTTAACATGCATTACATTAAAGAAATTTAGCTTGATTGATCGTGAAAAATAAATAGCTTTGTATAAAACAGCCTCCATTTATTTTCTTATTTAAGTTTCATCTACTTGTTTCTTAATTTATGATACAAATTTAATAGAATTCAAAATATAATTGACAAACAACTTATGCCGCAAATTATTTTACATTAGTATTACTAATGAATTTATTGTTAGATTCCAATGACATGAACGATATTAAAAATAAAATATTTTATAATTATTAAAAGTGAAAATCCACATACCAACAAATTAGATGTGCCTCTCTAGATCTATCAGTCCTTAGACCGTCATCAGGAGAATAAAATAATATTATAAAATAAATTCAAAAAATTAAAATGACTAAGAAGTTATGACTGCTTGCTAGTTATCAGTATACTGAATTGAAATATAAAGTGTAATCCGGTGGAATAAAATGAAAATAACAGGATCCATGTTGTAAGAATGATATTTTAATTATTTAAATTATTATCTGTTTATATCTATATTCAGGGCATGTTAAAACAATTTATAATCTTTAAAAAATGTTTGCTCATTAATTAGATTTTTATGATTACTGTAAATGTGATTTTCTAAATTAGATGTATTATAATAATTATAAGAAATGTCTAAAATTTTCATAAATGTATTTGATCGTATATATGACCATTATCTAATATATGTTTAGCAAAGTTAGAATTTTCCGGTTTATTGTTTTTAATACTACCCGTGTGTTCTTTTATACTTATAGAGAATTTACGATCGGTCATACCAATAATATATATCATGTCACAATCTTCACACCCCAAACTATATCCCATGTTTATCAAAATTATCATCATTATTATGCGATATCTTATTATAATTATTATTAATATATTTAATTAATTTATTATTCGTAGTATATGCAGGTGTTATTTTAATTTTTTTATACAATTTTCCAGTTTTTTGACTAAATGGAGTTTATTCATTTTTTATTTATATTGTTTTTATTATTTATAAATTTATATTGTTAGTCGTATTAATTTTATTATTTATTACTCTATTATATAATTTATTTATAGTATTAATATTATAACCATTAGTAATAACAATATTTTTAATTAATTCCATTTCTTTGTTTAGAGAAACTTTATCATGTTTAAGGTAATGTATGGCTCTATATAAAAATGCATTAAAAACAGACATCTTTTGGAACCATGAATGAAAGAAATTGTAGTCGATTATTCTATAATTTTAAGAAGATTTTCGATATATTTCTAATTCTATTTTGTTATTTATTTTATTGTTATATATTTTTATATGTAAAAAATCTAAACAATTGTTATTTTCTATTTTCATAGTAAATTTGATGTGTTTATCAGTTTTATTAAATTTATTTAATATTGTATCCGATTCATTTGATTATTTTCATTATATATGATAATGGTGTCATCAACATAAGGTTTATATAACATAATATCATGTTGGGTTAGGAGTTTTTTAATACAAGTATCTTTGAAAAATTGTAGGTATATTTCTGCTATAATTGCCAATAGCGGTTCACCGATCGCTAAACAAAAAGGTTGTTTATAACAGTGGTTATTAAAAGTAAAAAAACTACATCACAACATAATTTAATCTTATCGATTAATTTGTTTATATACTGTATGTTTAAATCCTTATTGTTTTTAAATGGTTTTTAATGATCGCTAAAGTTTTATTTATATCTATATTAGAATACATATTAAAAATTTCTAAAGATATAAATTTTGTATTTTTAGTTATACTAATTTTATGTAAAGGATCTTTTTAAAGTGTATGTATTGTTTAATTTGGTTAATTAATGAGCAAAAGTTTTTAAAGATGATAAATTCTTTAAACATGTCCTAAATATAGACATAAAGAGATAATAATTTAAATAAATAAAATATCATTCTTAAAATGTGTTCCCATTAATTTCATTTTATTCCACCGGATTACGCTTTACATTTCAATTCAGTATACTAATAACTAGCAAACAGTAATGACTGCTTAATCGTTTTAATTTTTTGACTTTATTTTATAATATTATTTTATTCTCCTGATGATGGTCTTATTATTCATAATAATTATTATTATATTATTTTATTCATCCTGGAATAGTCGCTTTAATATTGGAAGGACAGGTAGAAGGGAAAAATTGTGTAGGCAGGCCACGTTTGGAATATGTAAAACAAATTGTTAGGGATGTAGGATGTAGAGGGTATACTGAAATGAAACGACTAGCACTAGATAGGGAATCTTGGAGAGCTGCATCAAACCAGTCAAATGACTGAAGACAAAAAAAAAAAAAAGATGATGGTCTCCTCCTCTATGAATCATGAGACCTTGCCGTTGGTGAGGGGGCTTGAGTGCTCAGGGATACAGAGTAGCTGGACCGAAGGTGCAACCATATTGGAGAGGTATCTGTTGAGAGCCAGACTAAGGAATGATTCCTGAAAGAGGGCAGCAGCTCTTTCAGTAGTTGTTTGGGGCGTGAGTCAGAATGATTTAAACGGCCATATCAACATCACTCAGTGCTCTGAGTACTGCGCAGCTGAAAGCAATCGAAAACTACAGCTGCTTTTTTTCCAAGAAAATGTGGCTCTCTGCATTTTCATATAGCAATGATGGAGGCGCCTTCCTTGGTAAAATATTCCGGAGGTAAAATAGTCCCCCGATCGGATCTCCAGGTGGGGACTACTAAGGAAGGGGTCACCAGAAAATTAAAAAATAACATTCTACGAGTCGGAGCGTGAAATGTTAGAAGTTTAAAAAAGGTTGGTAGGCTAGAAAATTTAAAAAGGGAAATGGATAGGATAAATGTGGATGTAGTAGGAATTAGTGAGGTTCGGTGGGAAGAGGAAGGCGACTTTTGGTCAGGTGATTTTAGAATAATTAACTCAGCTTCAAATAATGGGCAGGCAGGAGTAGGTTTCATAATGAACAAGAAGATAGGGAAGAGAGTAGAGTATTTCAAAACGCATAGCGATAGAATCATTGTAATAAGGATAAAATCAAAACCTAAACCGACAAAGATTGTTAACGTCTATATGCCTACAAGCGCCCATGATGATGATGAGGTAGTGTGTATACAAAGAGATTGATGAAGCAATTAAACACGTAAAAGGAGATGAAAATTTAATAATAGTTGGAGATTGGAATGCAAGCATTGGAAAAGGCAGGAAGGAAATATAGTGGGTGAATACGGGCTGGGCAAAAGGAATGAAAGAGGGGACCGACTTATAGAGTTTTGCACGAAGTATAATTTAGTAATTGCCAACACCCAATTTAAAAATCATAATAGAAGAATATACACTAGGAAAAAGCCAGGCGGTACTGCAAGGTATCAGATAGATTATATCATGGTTAAGCAAAGATTTAGAAATCAACTCGTTGACTGCAAAACTTACCCTGGAGCAGATATTGATAGCGACCATAATTTGGTGATAATGAAATGTAGATTGGGGTTTAAAAACCTGAAGAAAAGGTGTCAGATGAATCGGTGGAATTTAGAGAAGCGTGAGGAAGAGGAGGTAAAGAAGATTTTTGAGGAGGACATCGCAAGAGGTCTGAGTAAAAAAGATAAGGTAGAAAATGTAGAAGTAGAATGGGAGAATGTTAAAAAGGAAATTCTTAAATCAGCAGAAGCGAACTTAGGCGGAATAAAGAGAACTGGTAGAAAACCTTGGGTTTCAGACGATATATTGCAGCTGATGGATGAACATAGAAAATATAAGAATGCTAGTGATGAAGAAAGTAAAAGGAACTATCGGCAATTAAGAAATGCTATAAACAGGAAGTGCAAACTGGCGAAAGAAGAATGGATTAAAGAAAAGTGTTCGGAAGTGGAAAGAGAAATGTTTCATTGGTAAAATAAACGGAGCATACAGGAAAGTTAAGGAAAATTTTGGGGTACATAAATTAAAATCTAATAATGTGTTAAAGAAAGATGGTACACCAATATGTAATACCAAAGGTAAAGTCGATAGATGGGTGGAATATATTGAAGAGTTATACGGAGGAAAGGTATTAGAAAATGGTGTTATAGAGGAAGTTGAGGAGGATGAAATGGGAGAAACAATACTGAGATCTGAATTTAAGAGAGCATTAAAAGATTTAAATGGCAGAAAGGCTCCTGATGGAATACCTAGACGGAATACCTCTAGAATTACTGCGCAGTACAGGTGAGGAAGCGATTGATAGATTATACAAACTGGTGTGTAATATTTATGAAAAGGGGGAATTTCCATCAGACTTCAAAAAACGTGTTATAGTCATGATACCAAAGAAAGCAGGGGCAGATAAATGTGAAGAATACAGAACAATTAGTTTAACTAGTCATGCATCAAAAATCTTAACTAGAATTCTATACAGAAGAATTGAGAGGAGAGTGGAAGAAGTGTTAGGAGAAGACCAATTTGGTTTCAGGAAAAGTATAGGGACAAGGGAAGCGATTTTAGGCCTCAGATTAATAGTAGAAGGAAGATTAAAGAAAAACAAACCAACATACTTGGCGTTTATAGACCTAGAAAAGGCATTCGATAACGTAGACTGGAATAAAATGTTCAGCATTTAAAAAAAATTAGGGTTCAAATACAGAGATAGAAGAACAATTGCTAACATGTACAGGAACCAAACAGCAACAGTAAAAATTGAAGAACATAAGAAAGAAGCCGTAATAAGAAAGGGAGTCCGACAAGGATATTCCCTATCTCCGTTACTTTTTAATCTTTGCATGGAACTAGCAGTTAATGATGTTAAAGAACAATTTAGATTCGGAGTAACAGTACAAGGAGAAAAGATAAAGATGCTACGATTTGCTGATGATATAGTAATTCTAGCCGAGAATAAAAAGGATTTAGAAGAAACAATGAACGGCATTGATGAAGTCCTACGCAAGAACTATTGCATGAAAATAAACAAGAACAAAACAAAAGTAATGAATTGTAATAGAAATAACAAAGATGGACCACTGAATGTGAAAATAGGAGGAGAAAAGATTATGGAGGTAGAAGAATTTTGTTATTTGGGAAGTAGAATTACTAAAGATGGACGAAGCAGGAGCGATATAAAATGCCGAATAGCACAAGCGAAACGAGCCTTCTGTAAGAAATATAATTTGTTTACATCAAAAATTAATTTAAATGTCAGGAAAAGATTTTTGAAAGTATATGTTGGGAGTGTCGCTTTATATGGAAGTGAAGCTTGGACGATCGGAGTATCTGAGAAGAAAAGATTAGAAGCTTTTGAAATGTGGTGCTATAGGAGAATGTTAAAAATCAGATGGCTGGATAAAGTGACAAATGAAGGGGTATTGCGGCAAATAGATGAAGAAAGAATCATTTGGAAAAATATAGTTAAAAGAAGAGACAGACTTATAGGCCACATACTAAAGCATCCTGGAATAGTCGCTTTAATATTGGAAGGACAGGTAGAAGGGAAAAATTGTGTAGGCAGGCCACGTTTGGAATATGTAAAACAAATTTTTAGGGATGTAGGATGTAGAGGGTATAATGAAATGAGACGACTAGCACTAGATAGGGAATCTTGGAGAGCTGCATCAAACCAGTCAAATGACTGAAGACAAAAAAAAAAAAAGATGATGGTAATAATTGTTTTTGACAAGCATCATGAAGTATCAGAAGGAATGTAAGATGTAAACAAATTCAAAAAGTGGAATAAACTCATTGTCATACAGCATATTGTTTAGTTTAGTTTAGTTTTCAATGCTTAGTTTGTTTATAATTATATAGTCATTACTAGCAAAACTAGTAAACTAGCAAACTCAGATATGCTGTTAGTGGTAAAATATAAAAGATGTTATAGAAATAAAAACCGATTAAAGAAAACAATAAACAGATTAGTGTTCTTCACAATGAAAAAATATTAAAAGTGTGTTCAGTTACATACTTAAAACTAATAGCATACAGAAGTCTTCTCAATTCATCCTGAATTGTTTTAAATCTAGAAATTTGAATATTATTTAAAATAAAGTGCTAAAAAGAAAAAGGTTTTTGCCGCAAAATCTAAATTACAACCTGATGCTAAATTGTAATCGGTTCAGCCTTTTTTTCTAACGAAAAGTGAACTAAAAAATGCCAAGTCTGACAAGGGTTCAAAACAATATGATTCTAAATATTAGTACAGACAAATTGACACCAAAAGAAAAACAGTTGATGAACAATACCCGGTTGTTTGTGGCTATTCGTAATCTTTGCTTTCTTTTTGTTAAAATTTTCTTATAAACTCCTTGTTCTCACCTGTCGTGTTGAATGGTTTTATTTATAGAGGGCTTGATGACAAAAGAGAAAAGCTTGAGAATTATGTTTTAAAGGGGAGAAAGTAGATCGATACAGTTTGCTGTTAATTTTGTTCTGAATAAGAATGAGCAAGACCTGGTAGTAACCTTAGAAGATATGGATACAATACATGACACTAACTACAATATATATACATGAACAAAGCAAAAACTATGATTCTGAAAATAAATATGATATTCAAGCACCAGTATGACCTGAGTAAAACTGATTAACATAGTAGAGGAATTATAATTGATAGAAGCAATCGTACTTTTAACAGGTTTAATTTTTTATTGATAACAACATTAACAGATAGGTATCTGAGAAATAACTTGTTAAAGATCTTTGTAACGAGCGGGCAATATAGAAGTGAAATTTGAACGTTTGAAGAGGGAGAAAACTAAAGTATAACAAAATTTTTAAATGCGGGGCTAATTAGATACGATGAAAATCTGACAGACAGAATGTTGTTTAATGGTGAAGTGTTGCTGAGGATCAAGAAAGAGAAACTGTACCTATGGGATACAACATCAGTAAAGTATAATAATTATTGAAGGCACTACAATAATGCATTTTTTATTGCTGATAAATTTTAAAAAATTCAATGTTAAACTTAAAATTTTTGAATTTTCAGACTTTTTTTTTAACCTTCAGGACCACCGTTAGGTATTGCTTCAGAGGATGAGATGAATGATTTGTAGCCTGACTGGGATTTGAACCCAGGACCTTCGAATGAAAGGTGAGATGCTACCACTTGCACCACAGAGGCCGGCGAGTTTTACCGACTTAGACAAAATTAATTTAACCCTTGCTGAGAAAAATTAATTATTCATTTATACTGTAATGTAATGTAATAATCTGTTTTATTAATATCCAGTGAAAAAAAAATTTATTTTTTCAGGTTTATTGTCGAATAACTGATGATATAAAGAAATTTTTCGAACTGCATGGTATAAGTCATGTTACTGTTCAACCAGAATTTTTTAAGGTAGAAAAACTATTTTTTACATTCATTTTTATAATAGTGTTTACTAGTTTTATAAATCGCTTCAATATTTCTTATCTTTTTATCCGGTGTATTTCTATATGTACTTTCAAAATGTTGGAGCTTTCTTCAATAATGATCATTCTGAGCTAATCAGCAGCAACTTCTTCAGTGAAGTTAGGAGTAATATTTTTATTGGTAGCATCTGTCCTAAAAAAAGATTAGGAGAACCCTTAAGAATGGAATGGAATAAAATATACAAATTATACTGTGCTAGTTGAATTAATTATTGAATTTGACAAATTTTATGTATCTATAAATTTCTTTTTTTTTGTGTGTTGAGATCTTGGTTTTTATACCTATATATAAAATTTGCATATGCTCCTACTTCTGTAAAATTTTCAAAAAGTAATTATGTTGTCCATTGTGCTTGCTAAAGCACAGTCTCCTTTTATCTGTGAATGAATGTAGATCCTTTCTGTCCAATACTAAAGAATTTAATACACTAAGTACACGGACTAAGTTAATGGACAGAAATAAATTTGTCCAAATTTTACAAATCAATTCAAACAAAACAATTATGCAAATTTTACAAATAGTATGTTAACAATAAGATCTCAACACTCTTGAATAATATGCGGTTTACATACGCAAAATTTGACAAAACCAATATATTAAACAAGTAAATATAATGTAGATCGAATATATGTTATTTGATTAAGTACACGAGAGGTTTCCTAACCTTTCTTAGTAAGCAACATTTAAAAGAACACTTCCAGTGACATCACTGAAAAAGAAGGTGTGCAGCTAACTGCCTCAAAAGACTACTTAGAGTAAAACGTTCCAGTACTTTGAAAGTGAGTTGTTCAGTATTCAACAATATAAATATGAATCATTTATTTTGACGGTTCACTGCAGTACATTACAAAGATCATGCAAGGTAGGAATATGTAGAAGCACTTCTCTACAAATACTAAAAAGGAACTGCCCCACGTTTGCCAGAATGGATCAAGAGAACCACGGTATAACCTTGATCAGAGTAGCATAAAAAAATACACTCCTAATATAAAATAAAGAATAGTTTGATTAGAGTCCAAAACATACAAAATAATATAAGGGTAAATACGCTGATACAAAGTATAAAAAATAAATTGCAATTCAAAAGAATCGATAAAAATTACTTAAAAACTCATCAAGAGAGTAACATTGTCACCATAAGAGAAAATCTTTTAATTGTATTTTAAATAAATTAAAATTTTACTTTAATAAATTTTAAATTATATGGGAAGATTGTTTTTTAATAGTTATTTATTAAAAATGGTAGCGTAATAAGCCATGGACCATTTCTCATAAGCAGAAAAATTGTGTTGCATGAAAACAGTTTGTGTTATCTTGTTTAGCAGAAATGAATACTGATTATTTTTTTGTTTAAATTATTAATTATCCTTTTTTGCAAAGGTTGCCTGCTCATAAATATGAACTTTTGGATAAGTTAATATTTTTAATTTAATAAATGTTGATGTGATTCATATTAAGAACACTAAATACTGATAGCTCGTCTTTGTTCAAACAGATACTGTTTTGTAAATTATTATTTGAAAACAAATCTTTCATTTATTTTTTGAATACTCTTTTCCTAGACAAGATTGTTTTTCTAAATAAAAAATTTAAACATTATGCTATCTCAAAATCAGGTTTTTTTTTATTGTATTCTTGTTTTCTTTACTTCTATGACATGTTAGATTGGTTTAATAATACAATACAATTTCTACTGGATCACCACAAAAATAGATTATTTAATGTAGAACATATTTACAAACTGATTGTAACAGTTTTTATCTTTTTACTGTGAAGTATCAGAAAAAATCTAAAACATCACCACCTTTTACTACACTGTATCACAAACATTGATGCTATTTATTATGTTTTGACAATATATCTTCTTTGAGCAAACCTGATTTATGAAAACATTTTAAATTTAAATGCGTGCAAATTTTTTATTTATTTTTAACGGTATGAAATTATATTTTAATTTTTTTTGGTACGGTATGAAATTAGTGGTAATTAATAAATTAGTTGAGGTTGAATAAACAAACATCTACTGAGATAAATATATGGTGACTCATGTAGAAAGTCATTCTCCATCTTTTGACCGTAAAGAAAAGAAAATCCCTCTGCATAAATAAGTACATACTGTAACAAGTAAATAGGAAATATTACAAGTGTAATTTAAGTAGATTCTTTTCTAAGAAAAATAGTCGCATATTCTTAAAAAAATAATATCCATCTCTAACAAATCAAATAACATATCAGTTTTTATACACGTATATGCTTTATACATGTTTTACATGCAATATGTATATGCTTTAACACGTAGGCCTCATTATGCTTCCGTTGAAATTTTTATAAACACCAACTTTAAAAGAATTTTCCCATCAATTGATTAAACCAAAAGAGTAAACCAAAAGATATTGTTTTAAACAGAAACTGTATTAGTCTGTCAGTGAATTATTAAACAATATTAATTAAAAGATTCTTTTAATTAAAGAATACGTCTTTTCTACGTCTTTGTTCAACATGAACGTAAATTTATGGTAAAATTATTTGTATTAATTTCCTCTAAATTGTAATTAATTTTACAGTAATTTAGTATCCTAACATATTAATTTTAATATTATTTCATGTATTTATATTTTAAATAATTAACATGGATTTTAATCTGTAATTAAATCCATAATTTTAATCCATCTTTATAATTACATTTTATATAATTTTAATCATTTATTTAATAATTAATAATTGCGTATTTGTGACACTGCTTGATCGAGATTTTTACCACAGTTTCCTTTGATACATCCAGGCAAATGCTGTGGCAATTCCTTTTTTTGAGTAACATATCACAAGTTCCAGATGCGACCTACATAATGTATTATTACTTACCGGTCAAAATAAAGATTTCTTTATTTTACAATACATTTTTATAGCACATCAAATTTAAACCCATCAATTATTTTTACAGACATATTTTGAACAATTGAAATGACAAATGAAAAAATACAATGCCCTAGTCGATAATCAAATCAAAGACAATCTGATCTGGAAGTTGGTATTTTAACCTCTTCACCGACTGATTAGCCGACCTGTGATAAAGAGTGATCTACGTATACAAGAAAGAATGTTATACAAGAATATTATATTAGGGTTCTTAGAGTTCATGCAGTTATGGTATTACAGAAAGTTCATACAAAAAATTGATTAAAAATAATAACAAAGGCGGTATAGTCTTTATAACTGATGTAACCCTTACTTTTTAAATGTATTGTATACCTCCCAACCACGTAGGGGCAAGACACCCACCTTGTGAAGTTACCGGTCGCCACACCACCCCCTCCGTTCCAAGCCCTGAGGGGCTTTACCGAAGGTTGTCTTTAGACCCTCTAATTGATTACATCTCACAGTCATCAGCCAGGCCTCGGTCGGGATGTCACCGATGTAAATGCCTCAGCAGACATTTGCATCAGTAAATACATAGTAATTTCGCCTTCGCGTAGGCCTCAAACGGACATCTTCACATCCAACCTAACATGATTCCCTCAAACTAACTAACCGAAACCACGGATCCCGCGCCTAGTACAGATTTGACAACCGTTCGTGACTGTGAATGCCTCAGAAAACGAACGAGTTTAAAGTTAAATCAGTGCTACACTCATACTGATCAAAATTGTGTTTTACGCAACATAGAAATTCAGACCTACACCCAAATAAGTCGCCCAGTTTAGGTCACCTAACAAGGGGAACGAAACCTCATTCCGGTCCGCACAGGAGCCAGGGACAAACCTTGCACCATCACCGGGCCCCATCATGGTGTCTCGCATGGCATTACCAAGTCACGATCAGGACCGCCACCGGCGGAGGGAAGCCGCGTCCCTGGTCGCACGGGCTACCCCGGCAGCGCAGCCCCCCTCAGCTGCTAGAGCCCCAAATTGAATCACAAACAATACCAATATAACCGTGGCATGATTCCATTGTGCCTACCTCCAACTAATCCAATGCCTAAGCCGGAACCCTAGCCACCTGGGATCCTACCACGATCGAGTACCTCGATCAAACTCCCTCTGCAGACCTACACATTACAAGGGCGCGAAGAAAAGCAGCCACTATAGACCATTCCTCGCGAATCATCAAGTCGGTACGGAGATCCAGGAAGGAATGCATTTTCTCAAGTTCCCTAATCGCTCGCGAACCTTCGACTTAGTATCGGGGACAGACCTAGAGAACGTGGTCCAATGTATCATCAGTTCCACAATCTGGGCATTGACTCAAATCCACCAAACAAAACCTAGCCAAACTCGCCGTAAAGGCACCATGCCCAGGGAAAAAACTGTGTGATATACTGATTGGGGGAGACCCATTTAATTGCACTTAAATTAGACACTATAGGAAATATACCATGTGTGTAGTGACCTGTGGGGAATTCGTCCCACCTGACCTGCCAAGATGCAAGGTCCCAGTCTTCAATCTCCTGCTTTCGTTCTGATGTCAATAGGTTATTTATCTTGGAAATTTAGCGTTCCTTACGCTCATTAGCTAAGATATCTATTGGTTTGACTCCGGCAATAACACAGACTGCCTCCCACGAGACTGTTCTGTAACCGCCTATAACAGCCAGCAAAAGGAGTCGCTGGGCCCGCAGCAAAATGTCTGCGCAATACCTAAAAGCCATGCGGTGAGCCCAGACAGGCGCAGCATACAACATAATAGCTTCGCTGATACTTTGTAAAGGATACGCATGGTACAGTAATTCAACCCCCAGTCGGGATGAATGACTGTACGGATTCCATAAAAAGCATCAGTGGTCTTTTTTGCTACATACTGTAGATGTTCCTTGAACCAAAAATTCTCATGAAGAATAACACCCAGGAAAAAATCATCTTATGTTGGAACCTTCACAGTTGTGTCTCACAAGCACGAGCACCTCAGAATTGTACCGCGTTACACAAATCCCCTTCAATCTGTAGCAGCGCATCTAAACATCATCAGTAGAAACGATGACATGACAACCACATGGCAACCTTAAATGCAACATCGAATCGAATTCTATGATCCAAAGAAGGGGACTCAGAACACTGCCCTGAGGACATCCTTTAGTTAAGGTCTTACGAACCTCCAAGCCGCCATCACACAGGGAAACCGTCTGATGGCTGAAATAACTTGAGAGCACTTCTAGTTCATTTCGTGTACACTTACGCTTCTGCATCTGAAACAGGGCAGAGGGCCACCATAAGTTGTTAAATGCTCGGATATGTCCAGAAAAATCCCTAATACATATTTACTTGGACTAGAGGAAGCTACATCCATCACCTTTAGTGTGTCATTCTCAGTGCTGCAGCCCGGTCAAAAAACTATACTGTTTGTCCATTAGCAAATGATCAGCAAATCTAGCATTAATACGCAAATATAGGACCTTCTCAAAAACCTTGCCAGTCTCGGGCAAGATATTGCTATTGGCTAACAGGTATTGTTTACCTGTTAGCAATTTTTATTTTTATATATTAATTAATTTTATTTTATTCTTATATCTATAAAATTAATTTTGAATCTTTGTAATCATAAGCTAAGTAACAGCTAAATTTGAATTATTCATAAAATATTTTTCTGATGAGGAAAGTCATCGTGTATAATAAATTGTATTATAACAGAAGGGGTACATTAATTTGTTATTTTATTTATCTTATTTTATGGATATAATACATTTAAGATACCTGAAGTACGAGAGACCAATTAAAATTTGTTTCTTTAACAATAATGCAATGTTTACAGCTATCCACTGTGATGAATAGAGTGAAGATGTCAATTGTTGGAATTCACTACCAGTGGATTTGATATACTAATTTGTAAAGTATGAGGGTGCTGAAAAGTAATACACAATTGCTCTTAACTCAAAAATGAAAAAAATAGCCAATTAAAACAAATATGGCATAAAATTAATCTTATTTGCTGTAAAAACTTACATTTATTTTTCCTTGTAGTCATCGTTTACAGCTACATATTTCTCCTGAGAGTGAACCAGTTTTCTCATTCCATCATTGAAAAATGCTGGTGGTCTTTCCTTGACCCACAACCTCACAGTGTCCTTCAGTTCATCATCCTTGCTGATACACTTAACACCATTTTTGATTGTGGAAAAAAGTGAAAATCACAAGGTTCCAAATCTAGTAAATTTGTGGAGTAGGTTTTCAACTTCATCTTCACAAAAACCTCAGTGACTGCAAACGACGTGTATGACTAAGTATTATTATCACTTATTACTTCAGTTCCATAGATTGTTGAACACGACACACACATCTCCTGAGGTGTTTTGATCTGTTGTTCAGTGATGTACCAATCATTTTTAAATAGTCCATCCGACTCCTTTTGGTGCTTCTTATCAGTCAAGGAACCGATCAACTGCTGTAAGGTTCTTTCTCGATATTCACATTACCAGCCTCTGATGTGCAAAATTTTATTGCCGTCTACTCGCACTATTTCAGTTAACAATTTCATCACCATAAATGGCTTTTAGGGGAAGATGAATATCATTAACGTTCACTTTTTCCACTGTTAAAAATTCAATCACTGCATGTTGTTTAGCAGGCATACTCGACTCCAGAACAATGGAAACTAACAGAAAATGAGTTGGATTGAGTCAGTGAATTTTGGAATGTTAGCAGTAAGGAAATGAAACTTCAAGCACTTTTCACTTTGAGTGACATTTTGTTCTCCCGTTATGATCCAGTATGCATTATGTTTCAACCATACTTGTACATTCATCTCAATAAAGAAGGCAATAAGAAAAATAGTAAACTCACTTTAGGTAAAAACCAACTTCAATTTTTATTATTTTGGGAGAATGCCTATATTCAGAAGTGTTTTATATCTCATGTCAGGTCTTCATGTTATGTGAGAAAATAAAGTGTTACAGAGTGAATATACTGTTATAAAGTGAACATATATGTATTGTAAGTATGGATTTTTAATTAAGTTAAGCTAGCGTTAAGGATTTTTACACTGTAATACAGCTCCGTATCTTGTTATATATTGATAGTTTCAGAATACCTGAAGCATCACAGGAAGTAGTATATACTAACAGGATACAAAATAAAAACAAAAGGGACTTTTAATATAGTGGTTCCAGTTAATTAACTAAACTTAAAAAAAAAGCGGATGACATTTCTGTTTTGTTAGGCAATTTACTTACTGTTGATTTCTTTTGTCCTGTATGTTAACGGTTGATGCCTCTTAAAAAAAAAATTCAGTAGTCTTAAATATTATATTGTAAAATTTTTCAAGTTATAATTTAATAAATATTTTCTTAAATAATTATTAAGTAGTTTTAATTTATTGTTCAAATAACGTGAAATTTATTTTTTGTTTTTCGTTTTGTAGGATATGAACAGCATTGAATTAGTTTCTGGTTACGGAGCAGCACAGTGTTTGGTTCAGTGTCTTGGCGATGAATGTGTAGATTCTCAATGTTGCAGCAGTTTATCTGATTTAAGATCAGTTTCTATATCAAACATGTCTAAAAGTGTACGTATTGTATTCTTTATTTATAAAACAAATTAAAGCTGATATGTATTAATTTTAAAATTATTAAATATTAAATGATTTGCTTTCAAAATGCTAGAACCCTTTCTTCCAAAGAAACTTTAGAACTGATTAGCAGCATATTCTTCAGTCGAGTTACCGGTTGTGCTATTATTAATTGCACAAATCTAAAGAAGTTCAGAAAACCTTTAAAATATTTAATGAAAAATATAATCAGCTTTTTTTTGGTGTTTTTTCATTTAATAAGGTTGTGTTAGATAAATTATATGTATGTTAACATATTACAAGCTTTTCAGTTGTACTGAGATCAAGGTTTTTGTACGATTAAATATAAAATTTGCATGATATGTTTAATTTCTATTAGAATATTTGCAAAATTTGATTCTTTTGTTGTATATAGTGCCCGAATATGTTCTATCTATCTGCAGGTGAATGTTTTCCCAATGCAGTATTTATTGCAATCACTGCAGTTTAATTTACTGTATTTATTAGAGTTTAATTAGAATTCAGTATATTTTGTATAATTTGTTTTCTGTTTCATAACATTCTTTCCTAAAAATGCTGGCCCTATAATTGCTATTGATTGATTTATGTTAGTATTACATATTTTTTGTTCAGTATGTGTTTTAGATTTTGTTGTATGTAGTGTTATTCTACGTTCTATGAAGTTGTGCATTTTATGTAGAGTGTTAGTTAAGAGTGAGTGAATAGACATTAATTTATGTGCGTTATTTAATTGTTTTGAATAAAAGAAAGGTCATTTGGAAAAAAGTTTCACTATTTTGTAAATGTAATCTTTAATAATTACTAACTTATAATATCACCACCTAGTCATCACCTTAATATCACCTTTATCTAGTTAAATGATTATAGTTTTAAGTGTTATCCTATAAATGCAGCAGATAAATTGTCATAATTGTCACATTTGGCTGGATCATACAATTCTAGCATTCTAGATTTCTTTACTTAAAGCTACATCAGATCAAAAGACTGCAGTATAAAATTACAATCCTGAACAGTTGTATGAAGTATTATAACTTTCCGAAAGCTTCCATTCTGTAAATTAATTATTTATAGTTTCAATATTCGTTATTAAAATAATACATAATTTTTATTTTAATTAATATGTTATTAAAATTTAGAGTAAACGTTTATATGAATTAAATTTTTTATTTAAAAACTGTTTTTTTTTTCTTTAATAGGTTAGCAAAGAAGACATGTCACATTTACAGAAAAATAAAATGAATTCAAATTCTTTACCGACAATGAGAGAAATAATATGTCATAAAGAAATGAACAATGATTCATCAAGTGTATCAGTAAATATAACAGATTCGCAATTTGATAAAGCATATTCAATGAGTAATAATATTATTAACGAAAGAAATATCTGTAATAATTTAAGTGCGACTAATAGTATTAAATCTGCAATAATTTATGCTAATAATAATTTATATATCGAAAATAATTTGAGAAATAAATGCATATCAGAACCAGTACATTTAGGTACTGATATAATTAAGAATAACAAATCAAAATTATTAATGGTCGATAATGAATTACTTGATGAATCCAAAAATCAATATTATTCATCTAATACAAATGATGATAATATATCTGGAAAAAATTGTAAATCAGTAAAAGAAACTGTATCAAGAAATGTAGAACAAATTAATGAAATTACAGTAAGTTATGATGAAGACAATCAATCTAAAATTATAGAATACGATTTTTCTGTAACAGAAAGCTAGTGATAATTTAATAAATAAATATATTAATAGTAAGTATATTTAACAAATTTTTTTGTTGCGTCTAGGATACTCAGGGTTATTTTAATGATTTTAAAGCGAGAGTAAAAAAAACCTAATTATATTTTAATTATTTGCTCATTGTTTCTGTGAATAATTTTAATTTTTAAGCAGGCTTTAAAAAAGTAAAAATTATGAAAATTGTGTGAGAAAATAATAATATAATTAGTAAAATTCAGTTCATCTGATTAAATGAAAGTAAAATAAAAATCTGAATTTATGAGACTGAACTTCTAGATATTAGTCATTAAAAATACCTCAAAAATGTTTAACAATTGACATTTAAAAAATAAATAAAAATAGCCGTGACACATTTACATCTATGATTTTTTGTAAACATTTACAAATTAAGAAAAAGATGTGTATATGTAATTTTCATATTAAGATTTTTATTGATATACCTTAATAGAAAAACTGGTGTTTTGCTCAACAGTACTGTCATTGGGTATTAGTTTAGCGTAAAATGGTTTGAAATGTGTTTTTGGTTAAAAGTTTTAATAATAAGACAACAGGAATGAAAAACCCTACTAGAAAAACTATGCTAGTACTTAATTACGATTTTATTAAAATAATTCTTTCAAAAAAAATAAAATTATGGATTTGAAACAGAAACATATTTTATCATTAACATTATTAATACTTATTTACTTAAAATTTTATTATTGAAGAACATATTAAATAAATGAATAAGTATTAATCTCTGATAAATGAGATTAAAGGAAGACTTAAACTATTACCTGGAAATTGTATGAAGGACCATAAATGTTATAAAATGTAAAAATTACCGATTAGGTGAAGAACACTAAACGTCCTGTTATAACAATTTTATGAAAACAATTTTTTTGAAAATAATTTTATTTGATACTGTTTATTATCTAGCAACAAGGATTTCATTTACTTGTATTAATTTAAGTTTTTATTATTAAAACAATAAAAAATTTTGAAATCTAAACCTTAGAGATGAATATCAAAAACTGAATAAATTTATAAAGTGTTGCATTATCTAACGGGTAGGTTGATAAAGGTAACTCAGAGATCAGTAAATAATTATATATTTATTTAAAGAAAAAAGAAACAACTGAGGAAAATATGATCAACATCATCGATGTTGGAAAATAATTGTTCCCATTTAGTATTCCAAGAAAAATCAAAAACGATCACAGTTTTAGTAGTTTTTGTATAAAAAATTAATGAAGATTGTTTATTTACTCATTTTTAAAGCTCTTTTACCAAACAGTTTTGAAAATAAATGATGATATAATAATTATAATAAAAAAATTGGATAATTGAAGAACGAGTGATTTTATAATCTTGTTACCAGGAAGATGTGTAATTTTTATTTAAAAAAATAAAAATAGATGAAAAACTATAAGTATGAACTGGGAATTAAAAATAAGGAAAAATGGTATTCCAATGACATGTACATTGCTTAAGACTGTTTTAGTTCTGAGAAACTAGATAAGATAAATTTGATGTGTTAACCAAAGAATAATCATTGTAATTTAATTTTTATTTATTGTACCTTACATAATTCAAAAACAGGAACATTTTTCTTGTAATAAACCTATCAGCTTCCATATATATCTTAAAAATAGCCTACCTTAATTTAGTCATTCTTAATAATGATTGTAATGTTCATCTTTAAGACAGCTTGTAAAATATACCAAAGTAATAGTGATTAGAATAAGGTAACATTACAATTTAAAAATATTTAAAAAAATAGTAATAAAATTAAATAAATTAAAAACAATTGTTATCCTTTGCGATATTAATAAAGCCACAGTCTTCTATACTCGGGCATGGAATACTTTGTACGTCAGAGTAATTGCATATTTAAAAGCACAACCTTTTATACTTATATGATTAAAAAAATCATGTACAATTTTCACACTTTTATTAATAACACTTTGAGTTAATGGAGATCTAAAAAATTAATATATCACGTAAGCAGTAAAAGTTGCAATATGTGAATGAATCCGTATCGCTTAAGGATTGAAATGTAATGAGAGTTCAACATTATAAGTATTACAGAATTTAAATACTCTTCTGATTTGTACTACATCATTCTTTAATGTCTAGTTACAGATTAACTGTAGATCTTTTTGAAAAGGTACATAAGTACATAAATATTTATAATTCAAATGTACAAACATTTATTGATGGATTTATACCAGGTTAGTAACAGATCTTAATTTAATTACCTATTATTAATAAATTAAAAGTAGCCTTTTTATCTTAGTTAAATTGGAACTAAAAAATTAAGATATTTTTTAATCTTTTTTTTTTATATGAATAATTAATTTCAATTAAGTTAATTTATTTTCTAATGAGAAGGACTGATTTTATTAGTTTTCTTCACTAAAATGTTCCAAAAAAAGGGATTTACAGCTATGATTGGTTATTCTCTTGAAACACCTGTAAAACTGCTATTGATTTTTGATTTTCTTGGCATTTCTCCCGCTACCACCCTATTCGGTCACACTAAAGCATAAGACCGAATGTATATGCCTAAACAGCTAGTGAGCTTCGAAACAGTTGTCCAGTGTCCTACTAGCTCCTAGCACTAACCTAAAAGTGTGAGCGGAATAAGCGTTGTATCGTACACCACTCGCTTGCATGTCCTACCACCCGCTTGTCATATATCACTAAAATGGGTAGGCGTACCCTGTCAACTACAAAATCATATATGACTACCAATAATTAAATTTATCTTGTCAAAGACAGCAATTTGCTGCCACACTTAGGTGGCATCAGCTGCCAGGTGGAACCGAAACAAATATTGGTTTAAATTTACATGGTTGGAGAGCACTCGGGCTCCCGTTGCCCTTACAAAGGAGAGGCATACTATCCCCCAGATCCTGTATCTGGGACCTTCTCCTGTAAGGACCTTCCCTTAGTTGTGGCATGCCATTCTTGCTGCCATGCTTCCATCGCTAGGCTGTAAAGTCTCCTCCACAGGCGGGAGATGGGCAACTGTTCAAAATTTAGAATCGGTGCATTGAGATCACCATTTCGCTCTGATATAGGCCCGGTTCAAAATTGCATCCTAAATACCTCGGCCTGCCTCTTCACAATTTCCACATGACCACCACTAAATCGATTGGGAGGGTCTTTCCCAGTAAAGTGGTAGCCTCGTAAGAGGTTGTTCTAAAATCACCATCGCATACAATTAAGGCTCTGTGCTGGGCACTTCTTAAATTTTGAATAAGTGATTGATTTTTTCCAACCTATGCACCTAAATAGAGGTCACGTAAGAGGTCATACTTTCGAGGACACCTTGCTACACAATGTACAAATGATGGCCTGACAGCCTGTAATCCTTTCGAGCAGTCCTCCTAAGCTTGTACAGCACAGAGACTGTGTTCACCACTACTTGCCTGATATGGTTGCTAAACAACAACTTCTCATCAAACAAAACACCTAAGTACTCGGCTGATTACACAGCCTTTATATTTAATACAGGGGTTACGACTGTATGATAATTTGCCTGCACCCATGAGAAGCAGAAACTTTGTCTTGGGCACAGAAATCTTTAAATTTTGAATGTCCGTCCAGCCCTCTGCGGTTGACAAAGCCGTCTGTGCTCAGTCTTCTAGCTGCAGTCGTGAATTACCATGAACTAACAGGAGACGGTCATCAGCAAAAGCCTTTGCTGTGACCCCTTCCGGGAATGTCAGTCCCTAAAATCTATCGAACACCAGGTTCCAGAGCAAGGGACCAAGAACGGAGCCCTGCGGGCTTCCCCTGGTGACGGATTTTTCCACTACTAGGTGCACATCCTAAAACAGAGCCATTGTTTCAGCTCATTTTAATTATATTTTATATGATTTAATTCATATAAAAAACTTGATTTAATATGAAAAAACTTTACTACTATATTTGTTTACAAAAATCATTTCGGTTTATTTAACATATATTGTTATTATTGTGCCTCCATCAGAAAGATTTGGTGCTTAATTTGCTAAATTTTAGGCCATTATAATATTGTCTGTATCTTCTAGTGTTTGTAGTTGTTTTTTATAACTTAACATATACTTTTGCTTATGAAAAGTAGCCCCTTATACTTCTGTTGCCGCTTTTAATAAATAATAGACCCGTTTTATTTTTCTATTTTTGAAAAGAAAAATTTTTTTACAGAAGAATAGTACTATTTAATTATAAATAAACATTTTTTTAAAATCTAGTATTTTCCACTGCTATTTTCAATGCGTTCATTAGTATATTCTCAGATATTTTCATTAATGGTTTTAAAATTATGTGTTTTGTTATTTTATTTATTTAGTATCTCCACATATTTATTTTACTATTACTTTTTGTATTTTTGTTTTAAATTATTAATATGGATTTTAACAAGGTCTGTTTTTATTTTATAATTGTGTATTTTTTTTAAAGCTGCTCTGATAAAAAACCATCTAGGTAAATCCTGGGACAGATCTTTTTTTTTATTTGTAGATAATATACCTACTTGTTACCGACATGATCTATGTAAGTTATTTTTGCATACTGATTAGAAAAAAATATTCATTTATTTATGAAATAAAAGATTTTTATATTTAATGGTTTTACATAATGTACTTATATTTTAATGATCATCATTTAATAAAATATTTTTATTAAATAAAATATAACAAGATGGCATATATGATCAGCATTTTATTTACTTCAATCATTTTGGAATTTCACAGCGCATAATAACGATTAAGACAATCTAATATACACATTAGTGTTAAAAATGTATTGCTCTTTGTAATACTATTTCTTTTTTGTACAATGTAAACAGAACCGTTGTTGATTCCTCATCTGGATAAACAGTCTGCCTGATCTAGTTACAGCTATTTCACGAAGTTTTTTAAAAGTTTCCTAGAGACGGTGATCTTCCATACTATATTTTTATTTGTATACTTAAAGAAGAGATAATTTACAAGTAATTACCAGGTAATTGAAAAGTTATTAATCGATAAGTGTCTCTGGGAGTAATAAGAATATCTAATAATTTTAAATTCATTCATTATAATTGTTTTTAGTATCTTACCTTTAAAAACTACATTAATTTTTAATTTTTTAATTATTTAAATGTACTTGTTTCTAGTTATAAAGCTACTGTGGAAACTTCCTGATATTTTGAAATCAAAAGAGAGTTGAACATTAAATATTACAGCTTTTACTGTCATTACCCATATTACAATATATATAATTTTGTTTTTGATTTATTTACATACCGATATGCTCATTAATATTTTATGCATTTTTAATTGTTTATGTTGTATTTAATACATTATGTAATTTACTTGTGATAATATACTTGTATAATTGTTTTTAATATTAATTTTAACATGTAATATAATTATTATTATTATTATTTATTTATTATTATTAATATTATAGTTTTATGGATATGAAATAATGTTTTGATTACTGATTTTAATTAGTTGAATGAATTAGTATTGTGAACTGCTATAGCTGTTGAATGTTGCTATTATTTTTATGTTACCTCTGTACGATGTATGTTACTATGTTTATGTATTTGTTAGGCATACATTTTTTATGTAATTACTATTTTGATAACTAGAAAAATAGATTTTTACCCTTTTTTTTTTTTTTGACTGGTTTGGTATGATTCTTAAATTTTCCTACTCTTGTCTCCATTTTAGTATTGACACACACAGACAGACACATATATACACACACACACACACACATACCTTAAAAAATTATATATAGAAAATATTATACTGCCTTTTAAGTTTTCTACTTTACATTTTTTAATTTTTATTTTTTGTAAAGTAGTTTTTAGGTAGATTTCATAAGAAAGCTAACTATTGTAATGGGTACTATGATTTTCGACTTCTGGGAAATTTCAACATATCTTCGCGTTTCACATCCTCCAGATCCCCAAAACCGCTACTAGTTCAAAGGTTTATATATGTATTTCACTTTCTTGTGGATACGATAACTGCTGTAATTTTGCACCAATCACTTTCAAATTGATACATGAAATATAACGACCAAAAATCTCTATCGAGTTCGTTAATAGGAATAATTGGACCATGATGGTGGAAATGGGAGGCCTTTTTGAAAAAAAAACAAAATATCGCTATAATTTTTTTAATAAGTAGAATATCAAATTCATTTAAAGTTCCTACTATTCTTTGGATAAGGGTCTAAAACTTATCCACGTAAAGTTTTTTGATATCACCAATCATTGACCTAGGGGGTGGAAAAAATGGGGTTTGAATACAAAAAAAATCATACTTCTGTTAATAGGCACAGTATTAAATCGGTTTAAAGTGGTCGTCAACATTACCTAAAATGATTGTCTGAAATAGTTTTTGATATGACCAGCCTTTACAGCAAGGGATGACTAAAATGTTGCTGGAATTGTAAGAAGATGGGGCTTGTCTTACGCTAAACAAGTGAATTCACATGCAACCGTGGTCATATTGAGTAAATTGGAAGTTTTTCTTAACTTTAAGGTGGAAATCTTTTTTATCTGGTACTTAGCACTGGTGAAATCTACCTCTGTCCTCCAGCGTGCCGAAAGGAATTTTTTTTATTTGTTAATTCAGCAAAAACTTGGATGCATTGAAATAATTTGAAGTAATTATAAATCTCATTATGTGTTTTGTTAAATTTCAAAACAAACAGATAAAATTTATTTGTAAGTGCAATGAATTACTTCATTCTGATTATTACTGAACTTGATCTGGTGTAATGTATTTTATTAGTCTAAATCTTCATTTCATTATTATCAAATCTATTAAGCCTAGATGTTAGATTTTTAACCGTTTTGTTTCATATTAATGGGAAACTGATTTTTAATTGTATTCTTAAATAATCAGAAATGTAAGGCTTCTCTATAAATTATTGCAGTTTAGATTTTTTCAAAATGTACTAATTGATTCTTATTATTTTCTTTGGTGATCATGAAAACACCCATTTTTTGCCTCTATTGTCTAGAACTACACAAAAAATAAATATTGTTACCTTCTTAGATTTCCTATGATTTATCACTCCGCTGACTTCTTTTGCAACAAATGTTTTTGTAATATCACAGCCCCACCCCAAAAAATGATCTAAATAAACTAGCGGCTAAGCGGGTATACTACTCAATAGTATCCCTTGTAACCACAAGGAGTGCTAATATAGCACTGACATACTGCTGTTGTAATCATCTGCTATGTTATGAAGTCACAGGTAAGTGGTAGAATTAAATAAATTAATAATATTGAAAGTGTAAAAAAGTATTTAAAATGGTCGTTAGTATCGCCACACCCGTGCAAATGAAATACAGTATGTGCACATGCTTTAGGTAGAATCATTGAATTAAACAAAAAATATTATATTTAAATAAAATTACAAATATTTTAAATTAAGTTGCGCAAGTGTGTTGTAAGCCGTGCATCAGAAAAAACCGCGCGATGAGAAAGTCCTACAATTGTGTTGTCAGCTTTTTATGCTACTGCAAAGTCATTCTTTGATTTTTATTAACAACATAATCAATTATCAATTTCTTATTAAAAAAAATTGTGCGTTTTAAAAAAATATGAAAAGTGAATTCACAGAACACTATATCTTTGAGTGGAAAAAGCCCAGCCTGTTTCACAGATGTGATCTAAATGAGCATATACTGAGTAAGCTACTAAAACCAAACCACTGCAGACTAAATACAGTAGCAACATGTGAGATTTTATGAATGGAATTAAAAATAAAAATAAGTAAAAACATAAATTAGACTAAACTGTGCATTTACATTAGTAGAAAATTGACATACTTTTAAAAATGATGTTTGAAGTGAGCACTCTCCTCAGTAATGCACTTTTATGCTCGAGTGATCATTTTGACTCACCTGACACAATATTCTGCTGTCAGTGTTATCAATTTCTTATTGATCAAATACAGCAGCATGTCTACCTCTCCATTGAAAATGTTTTTGAAAAGTCAGTTGCAGTAGTTGGGATGTGTCTGTTATCATAAGACATTGTAACATTGTTAAATGAACAATATAGTCTCAAATTTAAATCATGAAGACACAGCAAAATGTGTATTTTACACCGCTTTGTTGTGATAACTTACATACAGATTTTTTGGAACAGCAGAAATTCTTCTTTGAATATTAATATGACCTCTGGCGTCCTATGGGAGGTCGCCTATTTCAATTTGGAACTGACCCTATTGTATTTTTATACAATTTTACGCTATTTTTAACCAAGTTTTTTATTGTACTCTTTGCTGGGTCAGAAATTTTGCTGGTACAGAAATTTTTCTGTAAATATTTAATGTTTTTCTTGAAAGGATCCAGAATGCCCACAAACTTTAACTATAGCTAGCCTTTCCTTTACAAATAAGGCATTTTAGAAAAATACAATTGAAAGAATGAAATTATACCGCACTTGAAACATTAACAGTTTACAACTGACAGGCAGGGTACTAGTAGTAGCAAAGATAGTAGCAGTCTTAAAAATGACATCTAATTAAATACAGTTTTAGCCAGCTTGATTCAGTTGCTCACCTGCTATAAAAATGCATGAAGATTTAGTATATTAATTTATCTTTACAATTATTCCTTCCCTTCAATTGCTACTTTACAGTACTTTGACAAGTCAGATTTACCCGTTTATTGTATGTGATAACTTTTTTCACAGTGATTCTCTGATGGTTAATAGCTATTCAAGATATTTCCAAGCAGCAGAACTAGTGTTCCATTGCTTCAATCATTAAAAAATATACATTTGATTATCGATTCATTTAATTGTAATTTTTAAGTCAAAAACATTGTTTTTTCAAAACTTTTTTTTAAATGATTAATATACATATAATTATAAGAAGTAGTATCACCTTGACTAGAGATAATTTCTAAACATGTTTCCAATTATGAAAAAGATGTTTGGATCATGATATCCATGCAGGATTCTACTTTGAAGGGAATGTCGGCCAATAATTGTTAGGCTTATTTATTTATATTTAAAGGCTAAATTCAGGAACTCTTGGGTAGCTTTTTATAATTTTTCTTAAAACAGTTTTTCATACAAAATTAACAACACCATCATTGAGTAATTTATTTTTTATTCGCATCATAAGATTATTTGTCCTGCGGCAGGTCTGATGTTCTTTGTTCATTTACATTTTTATCTATTTCCACTTAAACATTTGGGTTTTTTATAGCTCCCACTTCTTTTTATATTATCTACAATCTTTTATCTTTTCTTTCTTGTCTTTTCCTTTCTTTTTCCTGTTTATCCTCCAGTAATTACCTTTCAGATAATACTTCAGAGGATGATATGTATGAGTGTAAATGAAGTGCAGTCTTGTACATTCTCAGTTCGAGAATTCCTGATACTATGGTTAATTGAAACCCAACCACCAAAGAACACCGGTATCCACGATTTAGTATTCAAATCCGTGTAAAAATAACTGACTTCACTAGGACTTGAACATTGTAACTGTCGACTTCTAAATCAGCTGATTTTGGGAAGACACATTCACCACTAGACCGTGTAGCTGGGTTTCTTTCTTGTCTTGTTTACATTTTTTATCACTGTTTTAACTAATCCTTCTCTTCTAATTATATGTCCCTGACTAGGCAGCTTTTCTATATTAAATTGCTCTGATGAAGCTCCTATTCCTGTTTCAATCTATAACATCTTCATCTGTTATTCTGTTCATTTAATTTTTCCTAATTTCCTTCATACATACATTTCAAAAGCTTCTACTCCACTATTTTCTCCTCTATTTATTTGTTCATATTTCACATCCGTACAGAAGACTTCAAACGTAACAACCCTTCACAATAAGATTCTTAACAGCTTCATTTTACCACATAATAGCTATTTCATTCAGTTAAATGCTTCCTTCCTACGATAACGAGTTCATCACTAGACCAACCTGGTGAAATCCAAATACCTGTACTATTTTACTTGTCAGGCTTTTTCTATTTAGACAATCACTGGCATATTCCTATGGTCATTCATTTTCTGTTTTTTAAAAATAATTTTCATCTCTATTTTCTGCTTTAGATATATATATATATATATATATATATATATATACACACACACATATTTGTGTTTGTATGGGTGTGTGTGTATGTGTACAGGCACCTGTGTGTTGTAAAAGGAGGTTTTTTTTATAATTACTGCTTTTATTCATTATATTTGTTAATTACTTTTCACAGAAATCTCTGTTGCAATGAGAGAAATATTCTGATAAAGCTGAATTTTTTATGAGTACTTAAAACAAAGCTAATAAATAAAAGTAGTTAGTGATTAAAAAACAATTTTTAATGAAAATATTCTGCTGTAAAGATGTATTTGCTAAAATTATAAGAAAAAACAAGAAATTTTTTGTTAAGGAATATGTAAAATTCTCAGCAAAAACTTTACCAAAAAGAAATCAGTATAAAAACATGAACAATCTTAATTTATCTCTTATGATATTTTATGTTGATAGATTTTAAATTAATTCATTAAATATTTGACACAAGAGTTTTCTTGCATGCAAGCAGTTGTATAAAAATGAATGTTCAATCATATTAATTAAAAATATACATATTTACTGATGCTTATTTCATTCAAAATTTATTACTTGTATGTGACTTAAGCCAATAACTTAGAAACATAAACATGATTTTTATGGACTAAGTCAGCATTTCCTGTCTGCATTTTATTAGCTATTGTTCATTTCAAAGTGATTAAGTACTAATTAATTATTTTGGCGTAAATTGAGTCTCTATGAATCAGGCTAAAAAGTTTTATTATTTTTTTAATATTACATTATTGTTATAATTATTATTTTTTTATACACATATATAAAAACGCACATGCGCACACCCGCACAAATATTTATAGAATATTATTTTCAGTGGTTGTTTTATTAGAAGTATAAATTTGTATAATTTTTATTATTTATAAAATACATGCTCATTAGCAAATAACTAAATAATTATGTAATACAAAGATAAATAATTTGTGTGATGTTTTTTGATTTGTATCAGTTTTATTAATTTTAATACTTCATGTAGCTATAGTTTAATAAAACTATAAACTACACGAAGTATGTGTGTGTGCCCGCGCGTATGTGATGTTTCATATCAGTGTTAGGTATAAAGATTTAATGTTTTGTTAACCATTAATTGTAATAATTTTATTATAAGATAGGGTAATATTAGATTAGGAAATAAAGGAATATTTCTTCAATTCTCAATTTTTGTTTTTATTTTTTTTTTAAATCTCTTTAATTTCTTTTATTTTTTTTATATTTAGTTTTTAAAGTTAAACTGTACTGCCTTACAACATGATATTAGTCCAAATACCAGTTTAATACTACCATTCAATAAACTGAAGCCAATAACTTATGAGAGATAATGCCATTGATTGAACTTTAATAATTAACATATGAGTCCTACAAGTTTACAAGTGTAATATTTGCTACAGTAGTGATTACGATTAAAAATATCTTTTAATATAAAATTTCATAATTTCTGTTGTAAATTCCAGTATTTCTCCATTTGCACACCTGCTGCAATTATAGCTGTCACCATCACAGTTATTGCAACATTTACCGATAGTTCTACAAGCTAGTTACTGCATGAGATCATTAAATATTGATCTGTTGCACAATCTTTTCCATTACAAGTTTCCCTTAAAAGTAGTCCATTAATCTTCTATAAATATAGCTTAGTATATATCAAACATTGTAGTGGTAATACTTTATTTGTTTTGTGTTTTTTTTAAAATTCAACTGTATTTTATCCAGATGATTACATAAATAACAATGGGCAACATGATTTTTGTCTCACAAGTACCAATAGGTGTACTTGTGCAGTTTTTTATCCTGTTTTCAAATATGTGTTCAGAATTTTTTCATCACCCACAATTTTTTGTTATTTTAGTGTTTTTAAGTACTTTAAAACTTTTTTCTCCACTTGTCCATTGTCAGTAAAAGCTATAGAGCATTGTAAATATGATGGAACCAAATGAGCTAACTCAAAAGGTAGTGTTGCTACTGTTGTGCAGATTCAGACATGTGTAAACATCAACAAACGTGATCTAGTGTAGTATACATTCATCAGAATGATACCGGTTGTGAGATAGTAGGGAACCAGTAAACACGTCATTATATGAGTGCTTTGTGTCTAAATTATTGTGTATTATATGTTTACAACTTTTATTTCTTTTAATTAGTTGTTAGTTACAAAATGCCTAGAGTTTGCTTTCATTATCCTAACAATTTTTGTTATGTATGTGGTGAAGTGACACCCTAGTTCCAAAGACAAAATCTTACTCCGTTAGTAAAAGAGTGTTATGAACTTTATTTTGGGTGTAAAGTCGGGGACTAAACAAGGATCTGGGCCCCACATATCTGTTGTTTATCATGTTCTAGGCTTCTCATGCATGGAAAAAAGGTACATGCCACACAACATTTGCTATCCCTATGATTTGGAGAGAACCCAAAGATCACTCTTCTGGCTGTTATTTCTGCTTTATGAAAGGAGTTACGTCAAAATCAAAACATACAGTGGTGCACCCTAACTTGCAATCTACAATGAGACCAGTTACATTCTGTGTAGGATTGCCCATACCAAAGCCTCCAGAACATGTGACATTAGATGAAGAGAGCTCAGAGTCTGATGGAAGAAAAGGAAATAGATTCTGGTGATACAACTTTTCAACAAAACAGTTCATCTGAGCCTCATTTACTGACTCAAGAAAATCTTAATGATCTCATAGGAGATCTAAAGTTATCTAAAAAACAGTCTGAAATGCTTGCTTCCCGCTAAAAGTATGGAATCTTCTTCAAACGAATACAAAGATATGTACTTATCGTAATCGTCATTCTGAATTTAAAGACTATTTTTCTGAAGAAAATGGTTTAGTGATATGTAATGATATTTCTTCTCTTATGAAGACACTATGTAATGAACATAATCCAACAAAATGTCGCTTGTTCATTGATTCCGCTACAGTTAGTTTAAAAGCTGTGCTTCTGCGTAATGGCAATAAGTCCCCATCAGTTCCTGTGGCTCACTTTATTAGTATGAAAGAAACATATGAAAACTTTAAATATATATTGGAAAAGCTTCAATATGCGGCGTATGAATGGAATATTTGTGGTGATTTGGAGGTAATTGTACTTATTCTTGGTCTACAGTTTGGTTACACAAAGTACTATTGTTTTTTGTGTGAATGGGATAGTAGAGACAGAAAAAAGCATTTCATTAGAAAAGAATGGCCTAAACACGAATCACGTATTCCTGAGCAGAAAAATATGAAAATGACCAATTATGTAACCCTAAAAATGTGTATCTACCTCCATTACATATCACACTAGGATTAATGAAGAATTTCATCCAGGCCATGGACAATACTGGTGGTTTCATTTACTTAATACAGAAGTTTCCTAAAATTAGTGATGCAAAAATTAAAGAAGTATTGTGGGTTTACAAATATGATCACTAATGCACGATGAAAAGTTTGAGGAACTATTGAATCTACTGCAGAAAGCAGCTTGGCAAGCAAGCATTCAAAAATGTTACTCAGAGTTTTTTGGGAAATCGAAAGGCAGAAAATTACCATGATACTGTCAACGATCTTAAAAAAAATTCTATAAAAATTTAAGTTGTACTATGTCCTTAAAAGTACACTTCCTGCACTTGCACCTAGATTTCTTCCTGGAAAATCTTGGCGCAGTAGGCGATGAGCACAGGGAACACTGTCATCAGGAGATTTCAGCTATGGAAAAGAGGTATCAAGATAAATGGAATCCTAATATGCCGGTCGATTATTGTTGGACCATGAAGAGGGATGCTCTACTGGCAAATAAAGCAGAAAATAATCATTTTTTACTTTCTAGGTGAATCAAATGTTCGAATATTGTGTAGATAAGAATGCAGAAAGTATTACAATGTTTGGAATAATAAATGCCTGTCTCTTGGAACCTTGTGCGATAGCGAAAAACCGATATCTTATTATATTCAGGAGAAAAAAATACCGGAGAAAATCACACATTTTTGTTCCTTAGACAAAAAAAAATTCTCTTTTGTTCCGCTGTGTAATTAGTCTTTAGAATATACAGTACAGTTTCCAGGTTCCAGGTCAGACTGTGGGAGAGCGGAGTTGACTAGAACCTAGATTTAGAGTAGTATTTTTATAATTGTGAAGAGGAAGACGTGTGTAGCAATCATCTGTATACCTGTAATATCGATATAATAGTATGTGTATTTAAATTGTGTAACTGGGAAGGGGATGTCAGGTCTGTCGACCAGTAAGAGGAACTGGGGCAGACTGACAGACTCTGGAGGAAGGCATGATCCACAGCCTTTCTCCATAATTTATGTAATGTGTCTTAGGCTAAGGTTTTCTTTTACTGTTAGTATAAACTGATTGTGTAATCCGAGTCTACTCTCGGTCAGCCGAGGAGGCGTCGGAAGTGTGTGCTGCTTATGCTACACCGGGTATCAGGAAGTCATAAGATTCTGCAATGAGTAGCAAGCGATTCAAATGTATTTACTCTGCGAATTAAAGTGTGTTCTTTTATGTATTTTAATACTTTTGTGATTCATTAATATTTAATTGTGTAATTTGTGTTATATGCTGAATGTAAATGTCATGTCCGCATGCTAATAGTGGACGTGTGATAATTAAATATGGCGTATTAATTCCGTGCAGGTGGCGGAATTAGGTATGTCAAGAGGTAACTTTTTGTGAAACCCTGTGTTTTGTCATCATCGTAGAAAAAAAAAAAAAAAAAAAAAAAAAAAAAAAAAAAAAAAAGGCGGAGGCCAACGAATCGTGGTGACGATTAGGGCCAGGCAGGCAGCCACCTTGCCTAGGACAGTCTGGCTTGCCAGCACGCAAGAGCTGGCGGGTCGGGCTGCTTCTAATGATGGCAAGGTGAACCCAGAACGTGTGAGAGGGCGCGAAAAAAGGAAAAGGGCACGCGAAACGCGTGTCTGGACCCTGGAAGGTTAGGGACGGGGTGGGTAGCCTCCCTGCTGAGAGCCATCGGGACCATCCACAAGCGGAAGGTTTGGATGACTCGAGGATGCACGGAGGACCCCGATGGGGGCCTGAATAGGCCAAGCTAGGGGTGGAATTTGCTTCCACGTCACTACGGGTGTAACGTGAGGTAATGCCGCAAGGTGATGCCAGTTACCCCCCGGGTGGTTAAGAATGATAAAAAAAAAAAGGTCAGACTGTGGGGGGGCGTTGGATGCTGGTACACCTTGGTGTGCCAGCTCCGATGATGAGTAGGGGATTTCATACATGACGTGTATCGCTATGACAGTTCCCTATTGCGATAAAGATATTTAAAACTTGTCATCCACTAGGGGGGAGTTAAGACCAGAGTCCTGGTGGGGGATCCTTTTGGGGACCCCTCATTTGAGGCATAAGCAACAAACAAGACTGAGACCTGCTGGCTGAGGGTTAGAGGCTGGCACAATAAAAAAGATCCAACCGGTGGGCCGACCTGTCTTGAAGGACACTCCCCTGGACTGAGTTATAGAGCTGTGAGTCCAGCTCTCGGGAAGGAAAAAATTAAAGTAAAAGGTCAGACTATAGGCTGTATTTCCTTGGTACTGATGGAATTCCACAACGCTTGAACATTTCAGGAATATCTTAAAAATTCAACAGTCTGAAGTAAGAATAAATTGTCAGTTGTGACTGAAGCCGAGTTTAAAAAATAGTTCAAAAACTATTTTTTTTTGAGTCGCATTATCACATCTCAATAATTATTTGTTAAATCGCAAGATTAGTTATTTTAACATCGAACAGACGTTCTCAATTAAAAAAGTAACAACGTATGCACCGTTAAAAGTATCATAAATTATAACAAATTAGAGTATAACAAATAGATAGGATGCCCTCTACACGCCTCATTAAGGGAAGCGAACGATCGTTCCAACTGTTACCCTTGAAACTAGATCGACAAAGAATACAAATGATCCTTCCGCAGATAGTTGGAAGATGAGATAAGGAAATGACAATAGTAAATTCGAATCGGGCCATCAGGAAACCTAAAGTGTAGTGTATTACCGTATTTATAATTAAAAAAAAGTTCTTACAGAAAGTATATAAACTGAAACCTGTCGAATGCAACCAGTAAGCCTTTTTAAATGTATAAAATACGTGCGCCAAGATAGATGCAAATTCTGAAAACAGATCGTACAAAAATCATCAAGCTCTACTTTAAATATCCTCTGATCTACGTGGTATTGTCATATCGGTGTATTAAAAATGCTAAGAGACATAAGATTATTTTTATTAATAATTCTTAGAATGGTGAAAGTAAAATATAAATTTAATAATAAATTTACATATCCACCAAAAAATAATATTACAAAATAAAATAGCAAGTTATCGGTTCAAAACTCTCAAAAATATTAAGGGATCATTTCTAAAAAAAATTCAAAAACATATTTGTGGAGAATTTTGCTGATACCTTCTAAATTTTCACCGTGAGATTGAATCGTTAACCGGCCGCTACCGTAATCTACACAAATCGGTTTTATATTTTATCTAAATTCCAACAGAATTTCAGTTAAAAATGATAAGATAAAGAATATCGTAATTAGTTCAATCTTGGTCCAATTTTTTCATATAAATTGTCGGGTTAAAAACGCTTAGTATTTGTAAAAGAAACTTTGACTGCTATATAATCTTAATATACGGTTTATTTTATCTCTGAAAGATTTAGTATTCTTTAGTTAATAACCGGTAGGATTTAAAAACTGTATGTCAATTTAGCACAAAATTCAACTAAAGCCAAGGCAATCGGAAGGTCAATTATTCTTTGAATAATCTTACACGAGTAATCGTTCTCGCTTAATAGATTGAGTTGTGCGAATAGCAATAAATTTTGTTTTTATTCGACAACCGTTCTGCAAAATCTTTGTTTCATTTTTACGGTCTTTTTTTAAAATCTCCTGTAACCTTTCTTTTTCTTTCGTATACTCTCTTTCTCATTTCCTTTGTGTGTTGCGTGGGTTTATATGTACATGATTTTTATGACTTGTGACTGACTGAGCGGTTAAGTTGCAATTCTGACACAGCTGCAGACAAATGTCCTTCAAACAACCTTGGGGTTGTGACCGACCTTCATTATATATTGCGATATTCTTACCCCTTCTGTATAACAATACGGCATAAAGGACGTTTTATGTATATGACAAGACATTTAGCCTATATTTTGTTACGCTTGCGGTCGGAGAAGTAATGAATTCTCAAAGACTTAACGTTGAAAAATAATCGCCTGTTTTTGTTGACCCGTTTTCATTTTCTAGTATTTTTTTTCGTACTTCGTACATTACCTATTTTCTTCGAAACTATACTCGTATTTTCTAAACCTATGCGAATTCATTTTGTTAACGGTTACCGGTTTATTTAAAAAGTAAAGTATATTTAACCGTTATAATATCGTGTTTTAATTGTTTATTCGGTCGTAATGAAACTTTTAGGTTGATCCGGTGTTGTAACGCTACAGGTACTCTCATCGTCATCGTATAGTTATCTACCCTGAGGCAGATCTCTTGTACCGCGACTATTTTCATTTTTCTATATTACCAGGTGTTCTTTTAAGATGTATATATAATTTTTGCTCGTCTTTAGTCTCTCTTTTTTGGATTTCTGCTGATGCTTTTAGCATGTGATATCAGTCTCTCACGATATGTCGATAGGTTTTCTATTCTGAATTGTTTTGTTAAATATCTTATTAACCCGCATCATTACTTTTCACTTTCTCTGTCCGTGCAATCTTTTATGATCTCCTCCATGTCCATATTTCAAATACCACCATCTTTTTTTTTCTTTTTCGTAGCGTCCATGTTTCACATCCTTACAAAAATACAATCAAATATAACGCTTTACAAAACAGTAATTCAATTCTACCTCCGTATTATTGCATCGTATTTATTTATTTCTTTAAACTCTTCCTTAGCCGCTGCTATTCTTGCTTTAATTTCTTTTTACTTTTGCACTATTTTAACGTATCGCTTAAATATCTGTACTGTTTTAGTTGTTCAGGTCTCCCTTATTTTGTCAGACGTTCACTCATGTATTTCCTTCTATCCTAACTTCGTTTTGTATTCTGTTGATGTCTTCTAATTTTGAAATAATCTGTTGAATATTCTGCGGTTCAACTTCTAAAAAAATACCCTTTTTTCCCCCTCCCTGGAGCCTGACCCACAGATATGTATAACTCGGCCAAGGAGAGTGTCCTTTAACACTAACGGGCCTTCCCGCCCACCGCTGTACGTCCGACAAGGCAGGTCGGCCCGCCGGTTGGATTTTTTTTATTGTGCCAGCTTCTAACCCTAGCGAGGAGACTCCGGATCCAGCTAAGCTGCAACCTTTATCCCCACGCCGAAGGCCGGGTCTCGATCTTGTCCGTGCCTTATGTCTCAAATGAGGGGTCCTCAAGAGGATCCCCCACCGGTACTCTTGGATGACGGGTTCTGAAGATCTTCATCACAACAGGCAACTGTTATAGCGGTACACGCCATGTACGGAGTTACCAACTGATCATCGGAGCTGGAACACCAAGGCGTACCAGTCCTCACAGCTGATGCTGTCCACGCCGCCTCACTAGAAGTCTCTTCTCCGCTCCTCATCATCCTTAGCTCGAAACACCGTCGGGAAAAGAGGCTGAACGCATCCAAATGAGCTGCAGAAGCAATTATCAAGTAAGGATGCAAGTGTCAAGCCGAGAATTCCTGCACGAACCACCCATTTAGGGCACTGAAACAAGGTGTGTTCGACATTTTCGTGCTTTGTACAGAACATACAGTTGGGAGTGTTACGCCTTCCAATACGGTGTAGGTAGCTTCCAAAGTTTCCATGGCCTGTGAACATTTGTGTAGTGTAGCAGTCGAAGTCACCAAACTTTCTTAAACACCAAAGTTGCAGGTCGGTATCAGAATTCTCGTCCAAGCTGCCACCTCCCCAGCCAGCCACCTATCTTGCCTGAAATTATAGGTTACAAAACCAAAAACAACGAACCAAATATATAAATTTTATACGACAAATGAAGGTAAAAAATTAAAATTGAAAATTAAAATGAAAATATAAAAAATACAAAAAAACAAAAAAAAATTACAAAAATATATTTGAATACACATAAAAAACTATTTTTTTTAAAAATCCTTTATTTAACTAATATTAATATTAACATTAATAAAAAAAGGAAAGAAATCAGAAAAACCCTCTAAAAAGTAAAAAATAAGAATTAAATCAAATTGAGAATTTTAAACAAAAATATATAATATATTAACAAATATAAAAACGCACTGAAAATATTTAGTTAAATAAAAGCGTGGTTTTTATAATTTATTTAAAACAACACAACATTTATTTTTACAACAATTAATCTTTATTTTCATTTTCTATAACGACGCGAGGAGGCGAAAAGGTCTGCTGGAACCTCTCCAGTTGAGACTGACTAGCTATAAGTAACAATCTGGGAAAATGCACCCGCTCGCTTTCTTTGTACGTGTTCTCATATAGTTGAAGTTCATCTTCGAATTGTGCTTGTAATCTAAGCCAAACTGAACGCACTCTTTTCGCTAAAAGTTTGATTTTAATTAATTATGTATTTTTATTTAACGAATTCATAATTACGATTACAATTATAATAATGATAATTTTTCAGATTACCGTCAAAATGTAATAACTTTGTGCAAGATTTCTAAATTTAATTTTTATATTTAATCTTATTAACCCTTAAAGGTCATCTCGGTGCAAATTTGAACCATCAAATAATTAAAACTTGAGTTATTTTATTACAGATAAATAAAGTATATACTCGTACATATACTAAACAACCTCATTAAACAAAAAAATCACTTTAAGATATTTAATTACCTAAATTAAATAAACAAAATAAAGTACCGGAGAAAAATGATACAATAAAAAAAAGGGAAAAAATGGATTTTTTAAGTCATTAAGACATTTACAGTATTTTAAAATACTGTAAATGTCTATAAATACTTATTCGAAAAGATTGTTATAAAAACAATATATTTAACTAAATATTTTCATTACTTTTAATTTTAAAATTTAATAATTATTACATTTATTTATTTTTTATTTATTAGATATTTATATAATTTATTTTTTACTTTTCAGGGCGTTTTTATATTTGTTAATATTTTATATTTTTTTGTTTAAAATTCTCAATTTGATTTAATTCTTATTTTTTACTTTTTAGAGGGTTTTTCTAATTTGTTTCCTTTTTTTATTAATGTTAATATTAATATTAGTTAAGTAAAGATTTTTTTAAAATAATTTTTTATATGTAATCAAATATATTTTTGTATTTTTTTTAAGACTAAAAAAATGCGTTTTCGAGTCTAATTTTTGAGGTTTTACCATAATCTTCTTAGAAACGACTGGAAATATTGCTTTGGACTCACCTTTTCTATTTAAAAAAAAAAATTTTAATGTAAGACTTGTTTAAAGCCGATAATTTACGTATAGCATTATTAAACCTTTATAGCGTAAATCTGAGCAAAATCTATCATTAGCGGTAATTCGAAAACAATGTTTTCCAGGCTTAAGTTTATATGAACGTTTTTCATCGCTTTGAAGAGTAAAAATAGGACTTTGTCGATATGACCTTTTATTGCTCGTTTTGGTGTCCTGAATCAGTAGCTGAAGTTCGGGGAATACGTCCTGAAACACTCTGTACAGAGAAAGAGAGACGTCTAAAAAATTAGAGAGATACTTTATAAGACATCCGGTTCATCAACAAATGAAAATAAAATCTTTTCTTGTACATTATGACAGATCACATCAGAAGCGGTAAAATTATTGTCAAGTTAAAAATAGATGCGATTAAAGTCCACGTTAACGATCGCTAAGATAAATGCGTTAAATACATTAAGATATTATTAAAAATCAACCAAAAATTTGTTCACGATTCAGAATTCGGTATGGAAAATTATTTGAGCGCATATTTGTGTTCAAATTGAACGGGATAAAGAAAATTCAGGGGATTTAAAAAAGTTATTTAATTATTATTATTTAAACATTTATCGACAGAGTAATATTGTTTCTGTAAAGGAAATATTTTAATTGTATTTAAAATAAATCGGTCGGAATATTTTTTAAACGGTTAAGTAATTTGTTAAAAACGGTAACGGAAGAACATAATAAGGCCCTTTTTCGTAAGCCGAGTATCGTATTAAATAACGCGAAAAGAAAACGGTTCTGATGTCTAGTTTGATAGAATATCGTTATACTTTTTAAAGAATTAGTAACCGTTCTTTTTAGCTGAGATCGTAAATGAAATATATACAGCTAATCAAAGACGTAAGCCCGTCCGTAGAACACACACGCACACATTTTCTCTCTTTATCTCTGCCGGGTGCGGAATAGTCTGCCAGTGTATTCGGTCATGTTAAGCGTTCGTGAATCTTATCGAAATCTTTTTTTCAGTTTATTGTTTGTTTATAATTTATATATGATTATTTGTATTCTTTTTTTATAAAATTAACTTTGCGTAGGTATATAATTTGCATTTTGTTGTTAATTTTTTTCCGGTATGTTCGTACCTTCTCGATTATAGCTTTATTGCTGCCGGTATAAAAAAAAAAAAAATATTCCGATCGGCCAAAATTTTGGGTATTGGGGTTTTTGCAGAAAAACGTTTCAAGACCCCCTTGATCCAAAAAACACAAAAACGTCATGAAAATTTCGGAAGATATTTGTACGTACTTCCTTCAGTTAGCTTGTATTTTGATTAGTTTCTACGAAACGGATAGACATCAATTTTTGGAAGATAGCTCAAAAAGATTTCTACATATGAGACGTTGTGACATTAAATTTTCGAGAAAATTAAAAGAGGGGAGGGGTATCCTCCTCCTCCTCCCTTTTTGTAGAGGAAAGGGTTCGCCATTTTGAATTTTTGTAGAGGTCCTAGATATTGAGCTTTAGTAGATGCTTTCATCTACTAAAGCTAATCTAATTTAGGAGAAGCGGAAATATTTCTGAACTTTTTTTTGTCTCGTATCTTGAAAACTCACAAATATTTGGCCGTATGTATACACATCAGCTTTGGCCTGATTTAGATCCCCATCGAATGAGGGGCATCATAGTACCCGTGTTATTGTTTTCATTTAATTTAATTTTTTTTTTTTTTAGATCTGTTGAATAACATTACACCAAACCAGAGTAACTTATCGAAGTAGATATGATTACTACAAAACATAAACTTTTAAGCTTAAAAAAAATTAAGAAGACTGAACGGGATTAGCATTAAAATATAAATCTTTTTAAACATTAATTTTTAAGATTAAAACTCCAACTACATATAGAAGCAATAACGTAGACGACATGGAATCTTTTTAAAAGAGGGATTATATGGAACCCGAATTAAACAATATTTTTGAGTTACTTACATATTTTCTGACGCGTAATATGTTTCCGATTTTTTTTTCTTAAAACATCAAAAATAAGGATAAAAAAAAACGTTTTTCTATACCTTTTTAACTCATTTTATCTTTTTCTTTATAACTTATATTTTATTTATATAATATATATATATATATATATATATATATATATATATATATATATATATATATATATATATATATATTCCTTCTTCTCACAAAAACAACGAGAGATGTATTCTTAAAAAACGACACATGTCTCGACAGACACGAGCGTTTCACATCTGTCCTTTTCATAAAGATGGACCGTGACATGTCATTTATTATATGTTACTAAATTATACATAAGTAAATATTTTCAGCTTACCTTATGCTACTTTACTTAAAAAAAAAAAAAAAAAAAAAAAAAAAAAATAATAATAGCATATTAAAATAAATTAAAAAATTAACCTAATTGTAAAAACTTTGAAGTGCTGTTGGTATATGTACGTAGATGATTTTACACTGGAATCAATTTCGTAACGTTTTGCACATATATTTTTATTTTGTGTAGTTTGTTTTATTTGTAATTTATTTTGTTTCTGTAGTTTGTGTGTGTGTGTGTGTGTTTAACATTAAAAAAGCCATACTTTTTCGAGAACTGATTCGAAGCACTATAATTGGCAAAAACGTTTTCTACAAACGTGTCAAAAAATCCCCCCCCCCCAAAAAAAATAGTTTAATTTATGTTTATATTTAAACCTTTGTTTTCTATGTTTTCATGCTTTCCAAACAGAAATTCATCCCTGAAGAACTAATTAAAATGTTGTAACGGTTTAGTTGGTCTAAACATCTTTAATTCTAAATTTTATACTTGTAAGTTATTGATAAAGTTTTTATCATCATCATGTAATTATCTTCCCTTTGGCAGATCCCTCACACCATGTCTGTCTCTATTCTCTTCTGTTTCTAATTAATTCTTGAGTTCCTAACGTCTCTCGCATCCGTTTTACTACATTGTTAATATTTTCTGTGCTCATTTTACACCTTCGACCGATCTTTCTAGCGGTTTTTAACATTCACCTCTCATAAACATTCCCAGACATTTGGTTTTCTTATTTTGAATTTTTTTGATTAAATTTTTATTAGTATTTATTATCCGCCTCTTTATTTTTTGCTTTATCTGTCAATTTTTTTTCCAATCCCTTCTACATGTATATCCACCTTCAGCTTTTTATTTTCCAATTTTCTTAGTACCTGTGTTTCGCATCTGTTCAGAAGCAAGCTTGAAGCAAGGCAGATCTAGGGAAATTAGAGGATTATAAATTTAGTTTTTATTTTGAATGATCCTATGCTCAGTATCTGAGACCGGTTTTTGATGCAAAGATTGTATAATTTTTATATATAATCTCGCATAAAAACTTCAAATATAAATTCATCTTATGCTTATTTTTCTTTTGTGTTATATTCTGTATATAAATACAGTTACCAGTTTTTCATTGTTATATCATGACCGCTTTGGCTAACCAAACAAAACAAAAGGACTGACTTTAATTTTATCGATTTATCCTGGTCAGGGAATTTTCATACGCTACAAAATTCCATTTACAAAATCCCACGTACATACTTTTCTGTAAGCTTCGATGTTGACTTAATTCAACAGAAAAAAAATTACCGTGTGTACTTTTTTCAATAGCGTATCTATCTTTTGACAGATTCAACTCAACATCCTCCACCTTTTTGAGTAGTGAGAATTTTTTTCATTTTGTTACGGCTATTTTCCTTCTAATATCTGTAAGCAATCTAATTCTCCTTTCTATTCCTCTTGTTGCTTCCATTCTTACGTCGTTGATCATTCGATAATGATCATTTCTTTCTTTCCTATCAACTTCTGATATTTTTTTAATGGAGTATTTACCAAACACTTTAGGTACGATTATAATATTCTGATATGAACTGCAATTTCTCTTCTGAATGGATCAAAACCATTCGATGACGTAAATCTTTGGTCGTCTCACTTCAGTCTGTATTTAGAAGAAAATTAATACTTCTTAACCGGTACTATCACAGATAGGAAAAGATTACCCAGAGGGAAATTTGTGTTTTTTGTGTCGGCAAACCTGATGGTTGGGCGGGCAAAAAGGCTCTGTTTAAGTTCGTTCCGGTTATTCCCGATCCTAGTGCTGAGGTGTTTACTTCCCGTCAAGTTTCTTTGAAAGCCAGGTAAGCCTTCTTTGTAAACATACCTGGTAAAAATTACCCTTGTGTGACACAGAGCCCAAGGGATGGAAGGTAATTTTTACCTACATGTGTCCCAGAGCTCTACAAGTGATGGGTAGTTTTTACCGTCCTTTGACTTATCCTTCTTTGCTGGCTCTGTTGCAATAATATTTATATCGAAAGTCTGTTTATATGCCTGTTACTTCATTATTAACATGCATATTATTTGTTTCTCTAAGTTTTTTCCCATTTCTTTTCTAATATTAGATGGATCAACGTAGCTCTTCTAAAGTAATAAGGAAGAAAGATCCCGGATTTGTAGAGACAGTGAAAAAGCTTATAGTGACAGATATAGAAGACGTAGTAGTGTATAGACCGAAGTTGTAGATCGTGTAAGTTTAATTTTTATCTAATTACATTTATTTTTGAATAGCATTTTTTATTTTCCCCCGCCTTTTTTTTTCACAAGAATAACTTTTAAAACATTTATTGTTTTTTTTTTTCTTATTTTAATTGGCTGAGAGTCAACCAGAAACACCAATTTCTGATCCACTAACTTCTGATGACAGTGAAGAAGATACAATATTCATCCCCTCTGTCTGAATTAGAAAATGAGGATTCAAATGAGGATTACAAGGATGACAAAGAGGAGGCTGCAGCTCATGAACATAATACAGTAAGACCTTCCCAAGATGAAATCAAATGCTCCGATGCCCTTGTTTTTATGTTGGAGTAAACAAAAAGGAGTGGTGTGCTGAAGAACATCCAGGAGGGATAGGCCACCACTTAGAACTTCACAAATCTTCACATGCCATCAGAACTTAATCGTTATGCTAAAGAAGTTCTGGGAGATTTGCCTACAGAACTAAAAGTTTGGGATTTCACATTTCTCAGATCACTAATATTTTTTCCATTCTAATAGACAACTGTCAAAAAATGTAGCGAACATTGTACAGTCGATGAAACGCTTTTACCAGTCTGTTTACTGTCTATATGCCAAATAAGCTGGGAAAGTATGGTATCAAATTAGTGAATCTAACGGATGCAAAAACGTCCTACTTATACAACTCCTACATTTATAAGGAAATAGGCTCAGATAGCGAAACTCTGTCTCCTAAGAGAAAACTATCATGGTGCCTACTCAGGCCTTACTTCAAGCTTCAATGCCAGTCCACAGTACAAATAGAAACATAAATGCCGACAATTATTTCAGCTCCACTCAAGCTGTTAAAGAGCTGAGGAAGCGAGGATTCTCCTATGTTGGCACCCTTGAAAAAGCAAAAGGGATATAGCCCCTTCCCTGAATTTCTGGTTACTCATTGACAGTGGCCTTTGAATGATACGCTTTATGGTTTTTCAGATGGCATGACACGCCTCTTCTTGGAAAGTGAAGAGCAACTGCATTGTCCTTCTTGTAACAAGTATGCACAGTAGCAGTGGAATTGTAAAGAAGCAGACAAACCAGAGATTATAGCCTTCTACAATAGAACAAAAGGGAGAGTGGATACTTCGGATTTTCGTTGCACTGTGTACTCCCCGCAAGGCAAAGATGTTTGTTTGCTGGCCATTATATGTACTGAGTGGAATGATAGCCATAACTATGGTTAACTCTTTCATCGTACATCAGTGTTTTGCAGACAATGATGCAAATAAGAAATATTTTCATAAAAAAACTAACCGTATAGATGATGCTTCCATTCCTCTTTGAGCAGCTCCAAAACCCAAAAATCTCTAAAATTTAGGAGCTTGATTGAAAAATCTTTCGCTCTTGAGAATACAGCAAGAGGAACAGAAGACGGGAAAATTGCTGGTACTTCATCTACAATCGCCAGTGATAAACTGAAAAAAAGAAAAAACTGTTCTTTATGTTCATATACAAAACACAAGAAAACTAACAGCATGTGCATAAAGGGTAACCAGCACCCTGTGTATGGAATACAACAGAAAATTATGTATCAATTATATTAAAGATTTGTAGTTCTGAAACTTCAAAACGTCATTATTTGTATTACAATAACAAACAATCAGAAAATATTTTATGAAGTGGTTCTATTTTCTTGAAGACTGTTGTGTTATTTAGTTGTAAATACTGTTCTATATGTAATTAGAAAGTTCTTTTTTTTATTCATTTATGTCTATTTTTAAATCTGATATGTAGTTCTAAGTATATGTGTTCCTAATTTTATTAAATGTAATTTGAACATGCAATATATTTTACTTTGAGCTGTTTTGAAGGCTGTTGGAGTTTAATATATCAGATATTGTGTAAAATATATGTTTCATATTACTTTATCTTTATTTATATGCAATACACAATGATAAATACCTTTTCTAACAGTCTTAAATGAATATCTATATGTAAAAACCACTTTAATAGAAAAGAAATTTGAAAATGAGAGTGCAGGTAATTTTTACCTTCATGTGACCTAGGACCAAAAGTTTCATCTGTGACAGAATGAGTTAAAATAAATATGTAACCTTATAAAATATATGGTATGCTTTAAACCCTTTTTTTGAGTTATCGGTCACTTGACTGGCTTACTATGTTACTATACATCCTTCTATTTGACACTAATCTCTAAGATATGTATATTTTCAGCTTTTTGTTTTGTATATGTAATTTTCATTTCTCCATACACCCTACACCATCCGTCTACATTTTTTCTTTACAAAATTTACTAATCCTGGTAATCTTAAAATATAGCAATACCACTTTAGTCTTTCTCCTAATAAAATTCTGTCAAAATCTTCTTTTTTTTCCATTTTAACTTAAAACAGTTCATTTATTTCAAACTCTGTCAACTCACTTCATTTCAGTATAAACATTCTTAAGAAAAAAACACATTTTAAAAGCCTTTTGTCCATAAACTCTCCACACTTCACTATCACATCAATACAGATGTTTAACAACAAAATCTATATTTTGACATGCTATCGTAAATCTGTCTTTGTTATTATAAATTTATTTTCTGTGTAAAGACTCTTCTTTCTAAGATAATATGATTTTACCATATCCTACATCACCCATCATCCTTTGTAATTTTACTGCTTAAATAATATATATTTTTGTCAATGTCTCAATCAAATAGTAATCACATATTTTATTTAACGATCAATACACTATTTTCTTTTCGTTTACTCTTTTGGAAAAAAATGATTTCAGAAATGAATATAGATATTAATTTGTTTTTTAAATGTAAATGCTAGTAATTAAAAAAAAAAATATAATCGGATAGGTCACTTTAAAAAATATGGTTTTCATTTTCAAGAATAATAAATATCTCATTCCAGGTTTACTAATAAACATCATAAGCGAGCGAAGAAGTTTTTTCATCGGTTTGAGCTGCAAATCAAATATGCTGTTGCATATTACTAGCACATCATACCTAACAAAATCCAGCTGACATGACACCTTTGCTTTCTTCATTATAAAAGAACCAGATGTGTAATGAATGTCATCCCTTTCAAAAAAAGCAATGTGATCGCTACATCTTACGCTTCAAGTACATGCATTGTAGCTGTATGATTAGGAAATACATATACGATGAGCGATTATGTGATGAAACTGTAAGTAGTAATTCTGTTCACCGGGAATAAAAATCATGTATGATGTCAGATTAATTGTACTTGAAATATTTAAAAAAACAAAAACGGTTTGATGTTTGAGAAAGGAGAGATACAGAATCGCCAGAGTAGCAAGAAATAGAGATGTAGAGAAGAAAACATTAATGAGATGGAATGAATCAATAAATCACCAGGTTAGCCTTTTGTACAGATCTTTCTATACTACCTTAGATAGTGATATATGCTTCATAGACAATTCTCTAATTATGAGTTCTCGCTTGTTTTTGTTGATAATGACAATTTTTGAATATTACCTTCATATAATATATAAATGACTCATGTCTATCATCAGTAGCTGCAGTCTTTTCATTTCCGTTTTTGTTTGGTCACAAATATCATATTTTTAGAACAGGTAAAGTATAACAAGAAGATAATACTATAGGTGTATCCTTCATTACAATCAATGTCTATTAAACCATGTGAAAACATCTACTGAAAAATAATTATTTACTTTATCTGATTGTGTCACAAGGAGTCTAGCGTGTTTAAGTTGGATTTTTGTTAATAGTATTAGATTCCTCTGAAGTGTTAATTTCAGAGAAATTATATTAATTCCTTTTTGCTAATTTCTCTGAAATGGCTACAAAAACCTTCACGCGATACATATATCAAATTAAAACCAACGTTTTTTGAAAATATAAACTACAATATTAAATTATAATATCTTAAAACGGTTTCTATTTTGAGTACCGTTTACATTTCTTGACTTCATTGTTTTATTATATGTTGATGCATTTAGGAACAACTCCGTTGTCGAAACTTATTGTACTGGTACCTTTAAATTTCTGTTAGTCTTTATATAGCGTTTAGTCAATGCCCCTCACTTTGTTAGACATCACATCTTATCCGGCCTTCTTCTTGTTTATTTGTTATTAACGGTTGTACTTATATTTTAATTTTATTTATCTATTTCCTGTTTTCAGTAAAGCGAGGTTCTTGAAAAGGACATCCACTTGACTGCTGATCTGTTCATTTATGATTCTTTTATTGTTACTTTTTAATTTAAAGATTTTCTAAAATATTCATTCCTCTTTCTTTAATACGATCGTGAATTAAGTTCATCTATTCTTCCATTTGCAACAGGATATGTCCTTCTTTTAGGAAGGACATCATTGTCCTCGATGAAAATGGAACGCTATATAGAACCCGATGAAACACTGTATAAAGACTAACAGAAATTTAAAAGTACCAGTACAATAAGTTTTGACGATGTAGTTATTCCGAAATATGTCAACATACAATAAAAGAATGAAGCTAAGAAATGTGAACGGTACTCAACGTAGAAATTATAGTGATTTTTGCAGAAAATATAAGTAATTATTATCTTAATGATTACAATTCTGAAAACAGTATTTCAAAAATAAATAAGGTAGAAAAGATGTCTGTTGTCCAGGTATTAAGCATCCCCCCCTTTCAGTTCTCAGGAAACTAGAAAAACTATTATTTATCAATAATTTTTAGTAATTTAAGTTCAAGATATTTTTCCATCTGACAGCAAGTCTGTAAGCCGATTGATCCTCTGCCTAACTTCTCGTTAAACCGTACTTCCTTTCCGACTTGATACTATCAATTAGTAGAAACCTTCTCTTCCTTCTATCATACCTTCTAGTGGTTGCATTAGTTTACATTTTCTTCTTACCCTATGACTATCTGGTTTTTCTAATATTTTACGGTTTAAATTATTTTTCTGTATTTACCCGTTCTATTAACGCTTCATTACACAGCTTATTTGTTCATTTTATCTTCTTTAAATATTTTTTCAACATTTACTTCGGATTTCTTTCCAGATGTAATACAGCAAACGTTTCTTAATACTAAAACCCTGTTTTTATCGATTCAATTTTGATTTAAATTTCCTGACCCGCAGTAAAAATACAAAAAATTTGTTTTAAACAAAAGATAAGAAATTATTTTTTCTCTAACAAACAAAAAATCTACCCGAAGACAAGCTCAGGCTTTCTAATAAAACGCTTTTGCTCTCTCCTGGAGTTTTACGTATGTGTAAATAAAAAGCTCACTATGTGGAAAAAACTGTTCGGTCGTATCTAGACGGAGGTTTTACTTGCTCGTTCGTTTGTAGTAGCTATGATGTTAAAGGTAGATTTTTATACTACTTTGCTTTGTTTTTCGTGCTATACCACGAAACACAGTCGCCAAGTGAAAGTGTACCGACTATAGTTCATAGTATTTCAATAAATAAATAAATAAATAAATATATATATATATATATATATATATATATATATATATATATATATATATGGATGTAATCGATTATTTTTTTATCGATTAAATCAATCTTTATAAATAAGAAACATACAAAAACAAATCGTAGGTACAACGCGTGCGCGCGCACACAAACACACTAACATAGAGCGAGAGAGAGATTTATAATTAATTATTATATGAAGAGTATCCAAACAGCTGGCATGTGAGCATACATCTTATCTAGAACCAAAAGAAGCTTATTCTTTACGGTCAAAATTAAAAAGATAGGTTTGTGGTTTATGACTTAAAAGAAAAAAAAAACTACGGCTCTATGAACGGTGTTATTTGGATGCGTGGGTTAGGACACATCTGTCGTCGTCAAACGCCAACAAAACAATCTGGTTTTTATTCGTTTTAATGCTATCTTCGTTTCCTTTTTAAAATTATCCTTAAAAATTAATTCGTTTTATTTCTACTCGCGCATAATTTACCGATTTATAATTATCGTTAATTATAAAATAGAAATATATTTGATTCAACTACTTTTTTTTAATATGTATTACGCAAATATTACTGTTCCGCATTAATCTTACAAAGTCGACTCGTATTTTACTCCATGTTATCGGAACGACAAGAAAATATCAAATTCTGCTTGCATTTACATCATAAAACTGCTACAGTCGTTCAGCCCGCCAGGAATTGAAATTTTTGTTTATAAAATTTATTTAAACGGCTATCTTTTTTAAAGATTTAACGCGTACAGATTTATTATTTGATGAAGATCACTAAAGATAACAAAACTAATTATAGGTATAAGAATTTACGTCATGTAATCCTGCATTTATAGCGGATAGAATTCCCGTTAATGATACAGTAGTATTTCTGTTGCCCGTAAAGCAAAATTTCTAGGCGTTTTAATAGTAAAAGATCTGGGCGGATGATCAATTGATTTTTTTTTGTAATAAAATCAAGCTGTACTGTTTTACTCAGAAGCGCTTTAATAAAACGGTAATTTTGCCATTTTTATTAAACGTTTATTACGCTTTCATATATTCTCCTATAAAGTATAACATCACCTGTTTCGGATCCCTCAAAATGTCGGAACTAGTTTTTAACAAACCAAAAAGAACTATCAGATCGTTATCTGGCCCCCGTAGATCGTTTACATTTACCGATTTGCAATCTTTGGAAAAAAGAATATCCACCTTTACGGAACCAGAAAAACGTTCGTATTACTCGATACGATACTTTGACTTACAAGAAAGTCCTTTTATTACGCTTCCGTTTCCGTTTTTGAAAACGACAACATTCAGTTTTGAAGTGGCCTAACCGTTTGAAAAAGCTTCTCTTCTGATCAATTTAAATACAATTAAAATAGTTTATTTTAATAGCGGCTTCTTAATCGTGAATTATTTTGTAGGATTTTTTTATATGTAATCAATTTACCTTAACGTTTCACGCGTTTGTGTTGAAAACGATAATATAAACTTTACACGCATCTAATTTTTATCCTAAAATTTGCGTTTATCAAAAGAAGACCGGGCAACAAAACATTGTCAAATGCTTGTTCTAGGTCCAAAAAGGCCGCCCAACCTTTTCTTTTCTAGACAGCTGACGATAACACTAATAATTATATGGGCTTGTACCAGTGTTGACTGACCACCTCTAAAGTCGAATTGATCGTCGGGTATCACTCCTTTGCTTCTAACGATGGCCATAATCTGCACATGAACAGTCTTTCAAACATTTTAGATAAAATCGTTAGTAAGCTTATAGGTCTATACGTAGATACTTCCTAAGAAGGTTTTCCAGGTTTCAAGATCATCGTTATCTGCGATATTTTCCATTCTGAATGGTGATGAGTTGTCCTATGGATTGCATTAAATAGTTACTGTCTGTAAAAAATAGCTCTAGATGAGAGTGCAGATGATATGTGTAATGCAGACAAGCCCTGGAGCCTTTCGTATGTTCTCAATCCCCTTGTCTTCTTGTGTTAATATGTCCACCTTCGAGAAGAGCCTCAAAGGTAGATAATATATAAGAGGTGTTATTTCAAAGAGGAAATATTAATTAACACAAAGGGTGTTAAAGAATTCGGGCTGTTTAAACAGGTACTAATCTCTTCTTCGATACCTCCTTGCATCTCATGCGGCTGGAACACCTTGCCTAAGTGCTTAGCAAACATCTCGGCCTTTTGGTTGTTGTTTGAGCCCCACATTAGCCGACTTTAACAGTGGGAATGAGGTTGGCGGTCGCTTGAACGTTTCCCTCACCTTCCACAAAGAAGGATCCCTGAAGAATCTTTCTTCAGAGGAGACAGACTTTCAACATATTCTTTAAATGGATCATTCCTGGGCATATTTATTAGTACCTTAAATTCACGAGTTCATTGCCTCCCTGTCCTCAGGCCTCCCGAACCGTTGCAATCTCCAAAACTTTATCTTTGATCTAAGTTTATAATTTCCCTGGGATAGTCCGGGCCTTGTATTTCGTTTACTTCCAAAGGAGTAGAGCACCACGTTGCCTCCTGCATGACATAGGTTAAGCACCTTGTAGCTACATCCACATCATCACGCACTTCATCTAGCACTAAATCGAAAGGTAACGTCTCTTTAATCCGACTGTACGATACGACTCCCAGTCCTTTCTATTGTCGTAAAGGAACAAAGATCCCTTTTTTCTCACAATCGTTGTACTAATTGTCAGAAGTACAGGCTAGCGATCCGATGTGGAAATGTAGTTGTTTTTCAAATCAGTACAAAAAGTTGATACTCCCGAACCGACATAAAAATCCAGCAAGTAAGGAATTTTCGTTGGATCTGAGGGCCAATAGGTTAGTTGAAGCTCAGAGATAACGTGTAGTCGTATTCTTTCGATGGACACCTTTAGAGGCCTTCCGCGTGTAGTCGTAAGCCTTGATCCTCAGAATACATTCTACGCGTTCCAGTCACGCCCTGCAATGTATCGGCACACAAGTGAGCTAAAATAATCACAAAACATGTTACTGGTTACCGCGTGGTGAGAGGTACAGTAGATTCCTGATAGTCTAAGAGACCCTAACCGGTCCAAGCTCTCAATCCAGTTTACCTGAAAGTGAATGGTGCTGAATGGAGGGAGCTGACTGTGCCATATCTCATTTCTTACCACAGTCGTGGTACCACTTACCATTTGGACGGTTGGTTTTGTACATTGAACAGCCTGTAATGTTCAAATAGTTTCTGTTAGTTAAATGAGTTTCTGATATAAGGATGACGTCTAGGAGTTCACAGAAATCAGCGTCTCCAGTTTCTTCCATCGGTCCATTACACCATTGATATTCCATATTGCTATTTTTAGATAATCTCTCGTCAACAAATTTTAGAAATTACCTTTGTTAGCAGACCTAGCAAATTTCAAATCTGTTGAATCAATGAATCAAGAACTCATTGTTACTTGCTAGCCTCTCAAATTTATCAGATGCATTTGAATTCTTACGATCGTTTCCCATCGTTGCTTCAGCGAAGGATCGGGGGTGAGGATTGAAATGATTTTCGGGAGTACCATAATTACGAATATTCGTATTTCTAGTGGTCCTCTGTCTTTAAAACAGAAATCATAAATAATAAATACATGAATATGGGAAAATCAGAGTAGTCCAAGTTGTACGGTTTGTCTCTCGGACCCTGGGATCTCAAAGCAGTGTTATTCGGAGCATAACTAATCCTCCATTTCTCTTTACTTTCTAGGATTTTTTTATAAACCTTGCAACCTTATAATTTGTAGGGTGATCCTCGTGGCTTGAAGCACAAATTGCCGGAAGTACTTCTATCTGTCTTCTGGCAGTCAGCGATTCTGTGTCCTCCTGCACACTTCACACAGCGGTGTGGTCTCGTGCAACTATTTTTAGTATGACCGTATTGCTGACACCTTATACTCTGTACCAATCTTGGATTTCTCTTTGGGGTTCAAATCTAACACAACAGTTGATACGTACTTTATTCTGAACACATCCTTATTATTATCCCTAGGTTCTAGGTTCACGAAAAAAGCGGCCGACGATTCTTTTGTTACTCGGTGGCGAGCGTTAGTATGCTCCAGACTTTGTGCCCCTGACTTTCAATTTTCTCTTATATAACTGTAAGCGGGATCGAATGGTGAAGAGTCTTCAATACCACCCGAAGCGTCCTCTCATCAAGTTTTGCGAAGGTATGTCCTGTTAGGCTATTTTCTCGAACTACACGAGTTATTTTCTTGTAGATCTTAATGTCGTCTTACGACAGCAGTTGAAGTTGTTTATTGTTTATTATTCTTACATTGTATTCCGTCTTGTCCACCACAGATTCCAACAACTCATGTAGCTTCGTAATATCCAAAATGCCATATAATACTATTGGAGGAGGTTTAACTTCTTCCCTTTGTGGAAGAATACTGTCGTTCACCTCATCGGTAGATGACAAAATCGATTTGAAAGAGGTATAGTCATTTTCAGGAATCGCGTTACTTATCGTTAATGTACATAATCCCGGCACCGTTCGCCACGGTGGATTAACCATAATGAAGTCTGCGATATCAGAATCACTACTACTAAATAGATTATACATTATTAATTAAGTAACCGATAATCTATATATATATATATTTATTTATTTATTTAACAAATAATATTTATTTGGTGTAAATAATTATATACGTATTATTGTTATTACAAATAAAGAGTTAAATTATTATTGAAATTATTAGGAAGCAAGAGTATTTTCCGATTCCAAAAAAGGAAAACAAATTTAACCTTTAAATTTTATTTCGATAAACATTTTTTGGAGAATAATATTGTTTTTCTGTTTAAAAGTAGATGTATGTTTGTAAATAAGAATGTAATTATTGCGCGCCACTAAAATGTTCTAAATATTTTATTACAAGAGAATATATTTCGTAAGGAAATTATTAAGCTCTATGCGGTTTTCATGCGCACCGAATTTAATTAAAAAATCTTTATTGAAAAATCACAGAATGGAGGTCAGAGGGAAATCTAAGCGAGGTAGATATTTATCCAGATGAACTTCCTTTTTTACTCTGATATCCTTAATCGTTCCTTAAGTTTGACAACACCTTCTGGGCACTTCTTATACATTTTCTTATTTATCTTATCAAATCGAAGATATTTTTCAGTTTTAAAAATAACCGTTTCTGATTAAAATAACTACTTTGAAAATGACCGTCTGCTAAAAAATATTCTAATGTAATAGCCCAAATTTGCCTAGGAAAATTTTTTTTTTTTTTTTGTCTTCAGTCATTTGACTGGTTTGATGCAGCTCTCCAAGATTCCCTATCTAGTGCTAGTCGTTTCATTTCAGTATACCCTCTACATCCTACATCCCCAACAATTTGTTTTACATACTCCAAACGTGGCCTGCCTACACAATTTTTCCCTTCTACCTGTCCTTCCAATATTAAAGCGACTATTCCAGGATGCCTTAGTATGTGGCCTATAAGTCTGTCTCTTCTTTTAACTATATTTTTCCAAATGCTACTTTCTTCATCTATTTGCCGCAATACCTCTTCATTTGTCACTTTATCCATCCATCTGATTTTTAACATTCTCCTATAGCACCACATTTCAAAAGCTTCTAATCTTTTCTTCTCAGATACTCCGATCGTCCAAGTTTCACTTCCATATAAAGCGACACTCCAAAACATACACTTTCAAAAATCGTTTCCTGACATTTAAATTCATTTTTGATGTAAACAAATTATATTTCTTACTGAAGGCTCGTTTAGCTTGTGCTATTCGGCATTTTATATCGCTCCTGCTTCGTCCATCTTTAGTAATTTTACTTCCCAAATAACAAAATTCTTCTACCTCCATAATCTTTTCTCCTCCTATTTTCACATTCAGCGGTCCATCTTTGTTATTTCTACTACATTTCATTACTTTTGTTTTGCTTTTGTTTATTTTCATGCGATAGTTTTTGCGTAGGACTTCATCTATGCCGTTCATTGTTTCTTCTAAATCCTTTTTACTCTCGGCTAGAATTACTATATCATCAGCAAATCGTAGCATCTTTATCTTTTCACCTTGTACTGTTACTCCGAATCTAAATTGTTCTTTAACATCATTAACTGCTAGTTCCATGTAAAGATTAAAAACTAACGGCGATAGGGAACATCCTTGTCGGACTTTCTTATGTTCTTCAATTGTTATTGTTGCTGTTTGGTTCCTGTACATGTTAGCAATTGTTCTTCTATCTCTGTATTTGAACCCTAATTTTTTTAAAATGCTGAACATTTTATTCCAGTCTACGTTATCGAAAGCCTTTTCTAGGTCTATAAACGCCAAGTATGTCGGTTTGTTTTTCTTTAATCTTCCTTCTACTATTAATCTGAGGCCTAAAATTGCTTCCCTTGTCCCTATACTTTTCCTGAAACCAAATTGGTCTTCTCCTAACACTTCTTCCACTCTCCTCTCAATTCTTCTGTATAAAATTCTAGTTAAGAGTTTTGATGCATGACTAATTGTCCTGAAGTAAATGCATGACTAATTGCATGAACTAATTGTTCTGTATTCTTCAAATTTATCTGCCCCTGCTTTCTTTGGTATCATAACTATAACACTTTTTTTTGAAGTGTGATGGAAATTCCCCATTTTCATAAATATTACACACCAGTTTGTATAATCTATCAATCGCTTCCTCACCTGCACTGCGCAGTAATTCTACAGGTATTCCGTCTATTACAGGAGCCTTTCTGCCATTTAAATCTTTTAATGCTCTCTTAAATTGAGATCTCAGTATTGTTTCTCCCATTTCATCCTCCTCAAATTCCTCTTCTTCCTCTATAACACCATTTTCTAATTCATTTCCTCCGTATAACTCTTCAATATATTCCACCCATCTATCGACTTTACCTTTCGTATTATATATTGGTGTACCATCTTTGTTTAACACATTATTACATTTTAATTTATGTACCCCAAAATTTTCCTTAACTTTCCTGTATGCTCCGTCTATTTTACCAATGTTCATTTCTCTTTCCACTTCTGAACACTTTTCTTTAATCCACTCTTCTTTCACCAGTTTGCACTTCCAGTTTATAGCATTTCTTAATTGCCGATAGTTCCTTTTACTTTCTTCATCACTAGCATTCTTATATTTTCTACGTTCATCCATCAGCTGCAATATTTCGTCTGAAACCCAAGGTTTTCTACCAGTTCTCTTTATTCCGCCTAAGTTTGCTTCTGCTGATTTAAGAATTTCCTTTTTAACATTCTCCCATTCTTCTTCTACATTTTCTACCTTATCTTTTTTACTCAGACCTCTTGCGATGTCCTCCTCAAAAATCTTCTTTACCTCCTCTTCCTCAAGCTTCTCTAAATTCCACCGATTCATCTGACACCTTTTCTTCAGGTTTTTAAACCCTAATCTACATTTCCTAGGAAAATAAGAATATATTAATTATAAGGTGGCAAATAAAGCAAATTTGTAGACTTTTCTTTTTTGTTTATTTCAAACTGGCGAAAATCGTATTAAGTTAAAAACGAAGTAATTTTGCTTAATTTTTTTTTTAATAAAGATCGGCGTAAGTATGTATTTAGGTTAAGATAAAAGTTAATTATTTAATAAAATAAGATCGCTCTCGACTCTCATTATAAAATGAAGTGTTGACTTTAGTGTGGTGTAATTAAGGTAGCGGTTGACGTAACTGGACAACAGCAAACTGCTTCAAGATAAACTGCTGCGAGGGCGTAATTTCCATATACACATCATTTGCATATCTGTACATCGATAACAAATAAAAAAAGATCGGTTTTTCTAAATAGGAGATTGTATTGTTTTCACGGATTAAGTTTTAACCCTTATAATAACAGTTCTTTATAAACATGAAGCAGGTGATTTGTCGGTAAAAAATTAAGTCCACTCGTAAATCGAATAAAATTATCGTAGGTAAATTAAACACTAGTATTATTATTAAAAACCTCTATGTAGTAAGGAAATGCACTTCGATAAAAACAACAAAACAAAACGTCAGTGTGTGCGTTTCAACTTTTTATTTACTATGTATCCATCGCTCAGGTGTTCTGTTTTGCATTTTATTTCGTTTTAATCTTATTTGAATTTTTATCTGGCTTTGAGTTGTTTTTGTTGTTACTTTACGGGGAGCGGCGCCACACCCTTAAGTGATATCAAGGAGCAAACAGAGAAATAAAAGTGGCTATAGTACATGTGTGTACGCGCACGCCCTCACGCGCATGTGCGTGTTAGATCTACGTAGATGGGTTGTGTTGTTGTTGTGGTACAGAGATGATTGTGGTGGTTTGTAGACGAAGTACGGAGAGGGGAAGTCCTTGATCCCAACGACCCCGGGTTCGACTCGGACGTGATAGTTGGCTTCTTCTTCTTCTTCTTCTACTTGTACTCCTTCTTCATCTATCTTCTCTCCTCTTTCTTTATTCTTCTCCTCTTTCTTCCATCTACTACTATTACTCCTCCTCCTCTCCGATCCTTACGTTAGAGGTTGCCGGTCAACAATCCTCAGTTTTTCTGACCGTATCATATCGCATCTTGCAAACGCTATACGAAGGTCTTAGCAGCTTTGCTACTTCTAAATAGTCGTAAATCTTGCTACAGCGAGCTACCCCCTTCCAACTTCTTTCTGTTATAATTGTACAATATATACTGAAATTTTTTTGTATCATTTTCACTACTAGTCTAACACATTAGATGACAGTACATATATATATAATAATATATAATAATAATAATATATATATATATATATATATATATATATATATATATATATATATATATACTTTATTCTATAATATATTGCTCCCTTTTTTTTACTCTCCTATTTTCTAAAAGGTATGACAAACATTTCGGTGAAGGGATTTGTAACTGCAGGGAAAATATTAAAGAAGTTATATAGAATTTAAATAGCTTTTTATTGCATCCGTAATGGTTTCATGGTTATTTTTATTTTATTATTTTAATAAATGAAAGTCAGTTAAAATTTAATAAATTGGCTATTAATAATGAGAAAATTTAAAAAGATGTTCGATATAAATTCTAATATGGAAATTAAATCGCTTATTTTCCTCTAATTAGTTATAAGTCATGTAATGTCACAAAGTACTTGACCTTGATTATTAACGTGACTTAATCGTTACAATATTTAATTGCGGGAACGCTAAAACAAAAATTACAACTAATATAGCTCATCATCAAAGTAAAAATCATTAGGTATTTTATTATACATATAATGTATTTTGCTGCATTTTTGACAACTTTAATTGTCCTTTCCTGTTTTTTCAAACGACTGCGAATCCTCTTTTATGTGTGCCACTTAACGATCTAACGACTTTAGCCCAGGCTCTCTGATACATCAAATGACTTTTATTACTTTTATCGACGATATATTTTTCTAGTAAAATCGATTGCTTGAAATTATACATAGTTGTATAATTATGCGCCTAATGAAATAAACAATAGAGAACTGAACCCGGGATATTCTGTACCCCGATAATATTGTACGTATTTGGTGTACATTACAGAAATTTATTTTTTAAAACTATAAAATTGCTTTAATAACAACAACAGGATCGATACCTGAAATAAATATTGTTAACAATCTAACTCATTAAGAATATATAAATGCATGTAGATGTTTCTTATATAACTTAAGATGAAGCTAAAAATGTTATCTGTAAAGGGCTTTTGTGTGTAATTAACTAGTTTAACGTTAAGAAAAAATATAAATGCTACGATAAAATGATTTTATTAATTACGTCTAATAAATTAATAAATTGTAAACGTAAATATTTTGGCCGTTTTTATATGTCGTTTATTTTCCCGATTATTCGATTTTTCAGATTACACAATCGATATACCTCTACAGATTAACATAACAAATGAACCTAATAGGAGCTTACTTGCGCCGATGTGCAGTTTGTAAAAAAGCATAATTTATCCGTTTCCCAAACAGCATTACTAGACAAACGACTTTGTTTAGCTTCTTGTAGATGCCACCTGATCCACCTACATTCTGAGGGTAGATCGGTTCATTTTACCTGAGATGGAAACTTCATATATCTGAACGGTGGTTTTGCGTTTGCCATTTTACAAAAAAAATTACTCTTCCTTCAGAAATTCAAAAACGTGTAAAAATTCTTAAACGCGTTTGGAATCCTTGAAATACGGCACGTAGATCGTGCCGTGTTTCCGATCGTAATATAGATCGATCGGCTCGGCTTTCCGTCGGAGGTAATCGTAATTTCTATCTATTTCGTTAATATTCATTCAGTAGCTGCAAAATAATAATCGGAAAAAGTGAAATTAAACCTCTAATGTAATCATTCTCTTCTAATTTTTATCGTCCGCTTAGAGAATTCTTAATACGTAACGATCCGAACTATACGAATTCAGTAGAAATTAATTAATAGAAATGTTTCTCAACGGTTTTAATATTTTGAAAAAGTAAAAGGATATTTTTACCTTTATCATTGTTTTCATCTAGAGACGATGCGAGTACCGTGTGCTCTTAATATACCTACGAGTTTTTTGTTTTTCAGGTATACGGAACGCATTGTTGAAACAAAATTAATTATTTTATTGCAATACCTCTTCCTTTTTCTTATCAGTCAATGAATTTAAAACAAGATTTACGAAGACACCCGCGATAAGAAATGGATTATTGCACATCCTTAAGAACCAAATGGAGTCAAACTAATCCATGAGAAGTTTCTCGATCGTTGGAGACATATAACTCGTGTCAGACGAATCTGTCCAAGAGGAAGTAGAATGAATTGCATTTCGCAGATGATATTTTTTGCCGGTGAAGCACAGAATTTTCGACGAATTATTTCACGGTTAGAAAATATTATCGCAGAATATGGAATAAAACTCGACGTTAGAAAAACTAAAGTAACGAGGATATGAGACGATAAGCCGATGAATCTATTCGCAATAGAAGGAAGAACTTGTGCGAGTAAAACGGTATTGATATTTTGGAACCGTGTTAAAAGAAGTTTAAAAAAGTGAATACAAAATAAAAACAAGAACAGCAAAGGTTATTTAATAGATAGAAATAGTTAGTATGTAATAAGCTGGTTTTAGACTTCAAAAAACTGTACGGATGTGAAATATGAATATAGCAAAAGAAAGACTTCTTCTTTTCCCCCGTATAATACTTATCATACCGGCGAGAAGAAGATAGAAATGATTAAGCGGGTAAAGTAACATCTTTAAAGTAACGAGAAGAGTGACACGAGAACTGAAGCTTATAGTAATAATTAGCAAAAATAAATTTTTACGATAAATAAACAAGATGTAAATCGCGTACTGGAAATTAACTTTATCGGAATTTAACAGTTTTCCCGTTGTTCAGCGTCGTGTACCGAATACATTCTTGTTTCGTGTTTATTTTATCTTGTCACCGTTCATATTTATTGCCAAGAACCAGAAATGAATTATTTAAAGGTCAGCACTGAATCGTAATCCATTATTCACTTATATTAATCGTAATTTTAACAAAAAATAGTAAGAGCGCGCACGCGCACGCGCACGTGCATACACACACGAACGAAGAGAAAATACTTCCGGGAAATAAAAATGTGTTTTTATACAGTAAAATTACAGGAAAAGTAATAAATGAAGCCGTAAAAAAGAAAACGTTTTCTTTATGATACGTACAAATTATTCGAGACACAATCACGCGCATAAACGCATACATAAAAAATATCTTTCACAGTCACACGTAATACTCGTACCGTTCGTTTTACAGAATAAAGAAAAAACGTAGAAACATCGACAAAACAAATTCCTAAGTAATAGGGCCGGTTCGCTAGGATTTCCTAGATCGGCAAATTATTCACAGGACGAACCGGGAAGTTGTCGTAAAACGGAATATCGTTAAGAAGGATAATGTGATATTTAAGAAGGACGGAGAGAGTAGAAAGAAAAGAGAGAGGAGGAAAATGAGCGAGAGGGATATTGTAAGAGAGGTTCAGGTTGTAATAACTAGTAACGTAGAATACGTTGAAAAGGATTTATATTGGGGAGAGGGGATTTTGACCTTCACCCAGGTCAGTGAACTTGATCTGCTCATATCGCAGGCATCAAAACATACTAGGACCGAAACGTCGTAAAAGTCCGGAAGAATAATTTCGTTTATCCTTTGCTCGGTTTAAAATTATGTAAATACATCTTGAGACCACCACACCCCGCGTATCCAGAGGGCCCTCGTACAGGAGGAAATGAAAACTAATTAACAGAAAAGGTAGGAATGTGAAAAACGGAAAAAACAAAAACGATGACCATTTAATATTTCATACAGTCGGTTTCAAAAGTTGTTTATTTTACTCGATAACCGCTCGACACTGAAACGCTAAAAAAAATAAAAGTTTAGCAAATACTTTTATCTAAAGACGACCTGTTTTTCAGTATGAGATCGCTACTTACGGTATTCTGTAGGCTACTCTTGAAGGTAGCAATAAAAAATATTAAAGGGCTGCTATTTTGGTTAGAGTTTAAGCAGTCCGAAGTTTTTTTACGTCTCCTTTTTTTTCAGTTTCCTTTAAAACGTGTCACAATCCTATTTTCATTTTAATTCTTTGTATTGCCCACCACGGGAGTTCGGGGTATGTTGTCTCATACCGAAAAATAGATCGTTTTGAGACAGGAGCTTTTTTTAAATTTCATTATTTTATATTTGACTGTCGTCAAGTTGTTTAAGGTTTCTGTATTTTAATAGACGCTATGTATATATTAATTTCCCTTAATTTACTCTTAAGATGGTTAAAAGGAACTCTTATTTCCTTAACTACGTACATATTTTGTAATTTTGTATAAAATTAAACATTTTTTATCTAAGAGCAAAAGTTTTATAAAAAGATAGATTGATTTTCCTTTAAATTTCCCTTAAATTATAAAACCGGATTAATCGTAGATTTCGTAACTCCGTACATATTTTTAATACGTTAAGTGGAAATTAAAGATTGCGCTTCGATTTTACTACGAAATAATATTTTCATAATATTTCGTGAAGGATCTCCCTTTAAATCGTATTTAAGATGATAAAACTGGGTAAAGTGGTTTGGAATTTCCAGTTTATATTATGAATATTAAATAAATAAAATCAACATAAAACGAAAAAAGAAAAACGATTAACATTTCGTAATCAAACATATGCTTGTGTTTTCATTCGTTGATGGAATATTCATTTTTATTTGAAATATATAAAACTTACGTAGCTTAAGAATTTACTTGTATTTCCATACGAAGCTAGTACAGCTAATAGTAAATATATATATATATATATATATATAATTTTTTTATAACTTCACAATCTATTTAGCAAGATAATTGAACAATAAGTAAATAAGATCTATTTCAACTAACATTAAGTAGCCACAGACCCAGCGGCTTGTGACTAATGAAATAGAAGAGCACTCCGTCTAGCCGTACGAAGTGCTGTTCTATTACAGAGAGATTTCCTGCCGAACGGTTCGCAACTTATACATGAAGCTATTACTTACGTACCAGGGTAGGTTGAGCATTTTCCACAGTGTTTTTGTCTGGTAGCGTTCAAGTACGCCAGTACTGGAATTGCATGCCGTACCCCACAATTCAAGCCCGTAACTCCAAACAGTCTTCAAAAAGTATTTATACATCGATAATTTACTTTCTGTTGAAAGCCGAGATTTATCTCTATCAGCCAGTACACGGGTTTAAACTTGAGATCCGACTGTTTCCGCTTAGATGTGATATGTTTCGCCCTAGTAAATCGTCGGTGAAAATACCAGATATTTACAATCTTGAGATTCCGGAATCGGAACATTGCAGATAGAAATAGAAGGACAGTGTTTCTTACGAACGTAAACGCGATTTGCTTTGATTTTGTTTCGTTTATTTTTATTTTCCAGAACGTAAACCACGATTCGAGGAGAGTGACATAATCTTGAATAAAACGAGATTTAGTAGTCGGATTTTCGTGGACGGCAAGAATTGCAATATCGTCAGCAAACGTGGCAACTGTGATATCTGCCGTAATTGGCAAGTCATCCGTAAGCAGAACATGCCAGATGAGTCCGAGAACGCTTCCTTGAGGTACCCCTGATTGGGAACAAATCTGCCAAAACCTCTCCGTATTTAACTTGAAAGCACCTGTATTCTAGGTAAGATTTTAGTACCGCATAGAAAACATGCAGTAAAACTATTTTCAATTTATAGAACAACTCTACATGCCAAACGTTGTTAAAAACCTGACTTACATTGATGAAACCCGCTGAACAGTACTGTTTCTCGTCTAAAGCATTATTTATAACGTTAGAAATCCTGTTTGCCTGCTCCACAGCACCATGTTGCTCCCTAAACCCAAACTGGTGAACCGGAATGTGATCGTCCATGAACTGCATCAGTCTTTTCAAAAAGAGCTTTTCATACACCTTAGAGAGCACAGAAAGCAGGCTGATAGGCCAATAAGATGTTACATTTGTCGGGTCTTTACCCGGTTTTGCTATTGGTTTGCTTGGCATTTCTCCCGCCACCGCCCCATTCGGTCGCCCTAAAGCATACGACCAAATGTCTGTGCCACAAACGGCTATTGAGCCTCGAAACAGTTTAGCGACCAGTGTCCTAAATAGCTCCTAGAGCTTACCTTACAGCGTGAGCGGACTAAGCGCGTTGTCATACGGCTTACGTGTCCCAACCGCTCATTTGTCATATATTTGCTAAAATGGGTAAGCGCACTCCGTCAACTACTAAAAATATATGACATCCATAAATTAAAATTTACTTCGTCTAAACAGCAATTCGCTGCCACGCCTAGGTAGCGGAATTCCAGTAAGTGCCTGTCCACCATATTAAGCGCTTGGAACCTTAATTGGCTGGTGATCAAGCATATATCTGTAGGTTAGCTTCCGACAGCAGTACGGTAGGAGTCTTTCCCTTAAGTAAACTGCAGATGTCGATTGAACATAAAACATGCCGGTTTTGCTATCTCAATTCACTGTGAAATTTTCCACGGACCAAGAAAATGACCGATTCGGATAATAGCATTGAAAATCAAAGTAAGCAAACGTATCGCATGCCGAGGTAGTGCCTAGGGAACCCGATCGGTGATCAAATCATGTCCCGGCGCCTTCACTGGATGTATTTCATCGTTAACGACTGAAGAGGCCTCGTTTACTGTAAAGCGCGTAATGGGCAAGGATATTTGGAAAGGAGAAGCCAAATAATCGAAGATTTCTCTGATCTCCTCCGTATCTTTTTCGACATCATCGGGTTGGAATGTCAGAAACGTGTTGAACAAATAAGGCCGCCGTCACCTGAAAACTTCTCGTCCACGTTCCGTCAATGTTATGGAGAGGTGAAGCAGACCGCAGGGGTCTCTTGAACGTTTTTGGAGCTTTCCGTAAAGCGTACTCAGCAGCCTGCTGCCCATCAGAAATATTCTCAATGTAGGATTGAAACGAAGCGTTCTTAAATGCACGAATTAACCTTTTTAGTTCTTGAGAAGCCCTGTTAAATATTCCCTTATAAGCAGGGTAAGTTCTCTGCCACACGCGTCGTAATCTCCGGCGTTCTTCTATCTTCTCTCTGGTAAAGACCGGATTCGTATTTTGAGCCGGAGAAGCAAAATCCAAATCGGGCGTAGAGGCCCATGACGCTGATCGAATCAATTTGGTCATTCCGTGTACTGCATTGTTCACATCGGCCGGTGACTTCAAAGGCAAGTCCAATCGTATATTTTCCTCCAAAATGTCTTAAAAACGTCGTTTGCTGGTATTTAACAAAACGGAAGATCTGGCAGTAGTCTCAGAAAGTTATTCGTTTTCCCTCAAGACGACTTTGTAACATATGATCTACGATATGCATGAACCCCTGAAAATTCTGGTTATCAGTAACTCGCTGACCATAGGAACCACCCGCTTCAACTAGTTCAGCTTAGGTAGGCTCGGAAGCATTCAGCCCTTTCTCATCGCTATCAGAGAGTCCACACATTGTAACTTTCTCAGCGTAGGTAGGACCAGAAATATTCACCCCGTGAATAAAGCCATCATTATTGCTATCATCAATATTATGACAAAACAAAATAAATAAAATTAATATAAATAGGATAATGCACGAAATTAAATAAAACTTTAATTTTTTTACGTGCAGTATAGCAATAAGGTTATATTGTTTCATACGGGAGGAAATTTTGCTCAAAGCGTAATAAAAGGGTACTGATGTAGCATTAATTAAGTAAAAAATATATATATATATATATTTATAGAGAGAGAGACAAAGAGTATTTGTGGGAGGAGGAAAAATTTATAATATACGTAAATATATTATATTCGTATACGATTCGACTGAATCCGTTGCACAAAGCGAATATTTTCCAGATTTTGTTGTAGTTAAAAAAATAAATAAAAGTTATTTCCCTTGGATTTAATAATACGTTCTTCGGATTGTGTATGATTTTACATCATAGCTACTGACAGACTTGTTTCAATTGTATATTATAGCGATCAAAATTACGTAGTATATAAAATTGATTTGAAACCATATGCTCCTCCCAGTTAACTCGCTCTTTTTTTCCTTTTTATTTTTTAAAATAATTTTATTTTATTTTTCTTTGAAATATTATTTACTCCGATATCACGTACTCCATTGAATAGATAATAATAATAAAGTTTAGTATTCCGCTTTCTGGTCGTATAATGTTTTATTTTTTTACGTCAAAATAACACTCATTATTTATTAATATACTCGTTGTTACTGAAATTCTATAAGCGTGCACTCGTTTAAAGAGAGAAAGCTTTATTTAATTATATAATGAAAATATAAATCTTTTTTTTAATCAAAAAGCAAAAACCACTTACGATACCGATGAATGCACTGAAAACCGGATTATAAAACTGTTTACTGCGAAAAAAGATTATCAAAATTTCCTTTGTTTTTTGAACTGTTATATTTTTATAAATTATATAGAAATTTATCCGAAAATTTAATTGTATTTTATCTGAGAGCGGTTAAGTATCGATTTTAGCACGGGCAAATGCTACATTTTTAAGTTTGGGATCTCTTTTTTAATTTCGTCAGAATCTTTAATTTCTTCTTTTTACTTTTAGGAACAATTAATTGGATATTAGACTGCCAGTATTTAAGAAACGAAAACACTAGAAAGGAAATAAGTACATCACCGACACAATTATACCTTGTTCTTGAAGGTGTTTTGCTAAATTTCATAGGCGTATTCATCCGATTAAATTAATACACATATTTCATATATACATTGCTCCGCTGTCGATTTATTTTTAATTTACATGTAGTAAAAAATATTTCGTCTTGATTTAATTATTAACTGAAAAATGAGGTAAAATACTTTAAAACATACTGTAAATAAATTTATATTCGGTATAAAAAATGATTCTTAAAATCTAGTATTTCTGAAAACAGAATTCGCATTGTAAAGTTAAAGTCAAAAAGTACACTTTTTTAATACGCTAAGAATAAAAATTACTTTTCTTTTAAATAAGTCTGTCTCAAATTTTAAAAATCAACAAAGGTGTTCGTATAATTAAAAGAAATATTATTAAAATGTATAAGTAAATAGAACATTTTTTTACATTTTTGAAATTTTGTCACCGATGAGATCGATTGAAACCAATTCTCTTCAATTGCGCTCTAGAAAAACATATAATAAAACCTGTGATCCTACCAGAATGTTTACGCCGCTTTTCAGGTCAAGAAATAACAAAAGTAGAGAAAATAATTCTACGGACCAAAATATGAAGATGGAATTTACAAATTGAAAAGTAAAAAAGTAATCGACAAAAAATAGAGAATTTAATCTGAAAAAAATTTAAGATTTTTTTTTGGCATTTATACACTGTGAACTATAGATAAACGAAACAGATATTTGATTTTCACGAAAACAGAACCACCAAATCAACATACGTTTTAAAGAAATAGATTTTAAAATATTTAAAGAATTTTTGACGTTTGAATGTCGCCGTTTTTCGTTCCGGCTATTAATTACTTCCTTTTTGGATAGTTTTTGAGATTCTTTATGTGTCGACAAAACGTTCGATTGCACAGAGAGTTCGTGAGATTCAACAGCTTGTTTAGCCAACTTGTCTTCTTCTTCATTCGGTTTACGCCTAAGCGGGATGGTATCCGACTGAGTTTGATGTCTGCAGAAGATCTTTTGACTTTGGTCCGGTTGTACGTTTTGTGTATTTTTTGATTATGGCGTTATCAGTTAATTTATTTTCTACTGCTATTATTGCACGACGGGAATCTGTGAAGATTATTACCTTTTCTATATGGCTTCGTCGTGTTTTAATCCTTGCAGAATGACAACACCTTCGCTGTTGAAGAAAGAAACATGATCTGGGAGTTTGAATGAGATTCATTTCTGGCATAACTACAGCACAGCCTGTGCCTTTTTTTGGATTTCGACGCATCTGTGTGTATAAGTAGATAATCTGCGTAATTGTCTACTAGTAGGTAATGCGTACGGTTATGTAATCCACAGTTTCATTCAGAAACGCACGTATTGTCTTTCAGAATTTCTAGTCCCCGACGGGGAGTCTTATTCTTTAAGACTTTGGGGGTTGGCGTCCCCACGGACCTAGCCTCTGCACCTTTTCTTCTCACTACACACTGAGCTGCAGAACACTTTACACTATACATATATGCTACGCCATGAACACTACATAAATTACAACATATACCCTTACACAACTACACAACATCCTACACTGATTTTTCTTACATTTACACTCGGTAGTGTTGCGACATTTTACGAAACGCAACCGTAACCCAAGGTGGGAACTATCGTTCCGATAGGTGAATGGCTCTATGTAGTGAGTCTCGAACGATGTCCTCTGGGCACTAGGCCAAACCCAGTTGTATTTAGCTCTAGTACGCGTGCACTCTGCTGACGGAGTGGTCCGTTATATCGCCGGTACTCGTGGGACCAAAATTTCAGTTCCAACAATAAATTCTATGATGGTTGGTAGTCCATCTGAAAAAACCATCAATTTTAGTCTAGTGAAAAGGCCTCGGTCAGCTTTGTCTGAGGAGGATAATGTTACCGCAGAAGAGAATATAATAAATTCTAATATAAAATTAAGAATGTTCGTTTTGGTATTCTTCGGAATAATAAGGAGTGTGGTTCCCTTCAAAACGTCTCACCTTTCCTGTTTAACAAATGTGTCACCGGTTCTATGGGTTCTCCGAAGAACATCACAAAACTACGAGACGGAACAATTCTGATAGAAACATTTAATGATGAGCAGAGTCGCTCCCTGTTACGTCTCAGCAATATGGACGGCATAAACATACATGCGACATGCCACAAGATCCTAAATACCAACCGGGTATGGTCACACGACAATATCTTCCTCAAAAACAGAGGTATGTGATAGATGTGCTAAAGAAGGATAATGATACTAACTGCCAAGAAGATGAAAAATTTCCTAATTGCAGTGGTTCGCATACAACTCACTCACGAGATTGCCCAACTTTTAAGGAAGAAAAAGTCATTTTCAGAATCTCTACCGAGCAGAAACTATCTTTTTCCGGTGGCATTCAGAGAATATAAAAAAACTATTAACTCAAGAAACCTGGTCAAACCTGACGTATCTTTTGCTGCCGCTACATCACAATAAGCTCCTACAAATTTATGTAATCAGCCTGCATTGAACTAAAAAACTTGTTCAGATGTTATCTGATCAAGTTGCCTCACTAACAGACACGATTTCAGAGCTGACAAAGACGAACAAAAAGTCTTTGGTTGGAGTTAGTGAATCCAACAGTGTAATCCCTACTAAAGTTCCTGTTCCCAAAGTTTTACCGATACGGACAGGGATTATCACACCTGGCAGTAAGCCACCTAATAAGCTCCCTGTTAAGGGAACCGACGTAACCAACTCCTCTGGGGTGTCATCTGCGGCATCCCATTCTACTACATCTCCTCCACCATCACCCCATATACCGGAGGATATGGTTAAAGAACCACTCGACCCCAGGGCATCTGAGTTCTTTAAAATCAAAAATTCATAAAGGAAAACCGAATCACGTACACGTACAACTAATTATTTGTACTTTACTGAATTTATTTATCAATACCTATGAACATTATTCAGTGGAACATTAGAGGTCTTAGGTCCCTCATTGAAGATATTAGAGTATTGGTGTACGCACACGATCCACTAATCATGTGTTTCCAGGAAACACATCTTCTACAACATGATCCCATAACACTCAGAGGTACTTCTGTGAGAGATACGACTGTCTAGTAGACAGTAGAGAGAGTAATGAAGTTGATATTTTCATGAAGAATGGGGTGTCGGCTACAAGCATTCAACCTCATTCCTGCTGTTGCAGTAAATGTCTCCCTTCAAATTGCATATCTGCAATTTGTATCTCTCACCGAACTCTGAGTTCAGTGTTCTAGATATCTCAAATCTCCTCACGCAAATACCATCTCCATCGTTAATAGTAGGAGACTCAATGCTCACCGTATTTCCTAGGGCTCAAATTTCTGCTCCACTCGAGGAAATATGATAAACAGAGTGAGACAAGACTTGGACCTTTGTCTCCTGAATAATGGATCACACACATTCATGTCTTTATCATCTGCTACTATATCTAACATCGATCTCTCCATATGCTCACGGAATTTATTCCCTCATCTTAATTGGTCTGTTGTGATGACTTTCACGGCAGTGATCACAGACCAATTATTATTGGTTTCGGTGTAGACCGGGAGGTGAAAAGAAGGCAACGGAAATGGATTATTGAAAAGGCAGATTGTAATAGATACCATAAAGCCTTCTAATCACAGTATGACGATGGTGCGATCATCCTTGATCAATTTTCCTCTTTTACGTCCATGATACTTGAGAATGCTAACATAAACATCGGGTAATCCTAGACGTCCTTTCGTTCCATGGTGGAATGATGATAGCAAAAATGCTATTTGGAATCGACGGCAGGCACTACGCAAATTTAATCGTAGACCTACAACTGAACATCTAAATTTATACCGCAGGGCTAGAGCGGTATGCCGTCGAGTATTCTTGGACGCTAAGAGGAAGTCATGGACGAAATACGTGAACACTATCTCACGCACTACTCTCACGTCTGTGAGAAAAAAAAATCTGTTCTAGGTCTTGTTGATGAAGAAGAACTCCTTTCATCATCTTCGGCTGTGGCAAATACTTCAGCAAAATCTTTCCGCTCGATGTGTCTCACTTCGTCATATAATAATGATTTTCAAAGCTACAAGATACAGATAGAAGTATTATCGTTGAACATTGGTGAATTAAACTCCCCATTCGTATTAAGGAATTGTCACACGCATTTAAAAATTCACGTGACACTTCCCCTGGACCAGACAACATTCGCCTTGGTATGCTTTCACACCTTCCTAATTCGTAAATAATATTTACAACGGTTTATTCTCCGAACAAGTCTTCCCACCCGGCCGGTCAGAAGCATTTATTATACCACTACTAAAACCTGGTAAAGACAAAATCAACCCCTCAAGCTACCGCCCTATTTCTTTAACAAGCGATTTGTGTAAAGTAATGGAGAGAATGGTAAACCGCAGGCTTACACGGTAGTTGGAGAGACATGACTTTCTATCTCCAGAACAGTGTGGTTTCCGACAAGGATGATCTTCCATTGACCATTTAGTGTCAATGGAAACAACCATACAAAACGCTTTGCTAAACCGCCAGCACCTCGTCGCTATCTTCTTTGATATAAAAAAGGCGTTGGTCACGGCCTGGCGACGTGGTATTCTTAACACCCTCAAAGAATGGGGAATCAAGGGCAATATGCTTCCTTTTATCCGGGGAATCTTAAATCGCCGAACGTTTCATGTTGTGGACCATTTGCTCTCAGGTAGTGTCTTCTTGGAGAATGGAATGCCTCAAGGTAGTGTAATTAGTGCCACCTTATTTTCTGTAGCCATAAACAGTATTACTAATTGTGTGCAGGCTCCTGTCTCATGTTCTCTATTTGTTGACGGTTTTGCTATTTACATTGCGAGCCGTTCAACACCCACAGCAGAGAGACTTCTACAGAACACTAGATCTCATCTTGAAGCTTGGTCCAGGATTACTGTTTTCACGGTTTTCCGGATGTTTCTGTTTTTGCGTAGTGCTGGGTTAATACAAAAAATGTATTATTGTCGCGTATATTTTTTGTGCTGGAAGAGGTTTTATGTGTTTGTTTTTTATTTTTTATTTTTATGGTCTTGTGTTTTTGATTTTGTTATCCGAGTAGGGAGCCTTTTACACTCGCTATTGGAATTTGTTAAATTTTATATAGTTTTTTTATTATTTTTGCTTTTATGTTTTAAAGACTCCGTCTGTGTTATTAGTTGTAAACCTTTAAATATATTAGTTTTAAGTTTTATTTCATTTTTTAATTTTTGTTTTTAACTTTTTTGTTTTAATTTTTTATTATATAGTTTGTATTACTTTTAAGTTTTATTTAATTTTGTTATTTTAGTTTTTAATCTAGTTTTAAGTTTTCTGTTAGAGTTTTTATGTTTTTTAGCTTTTGTTTTGTCCTTTTTGTTATCCGAGAATGGGCCCTTTACACCCATCTCGGACTTTGTTAAATTGTATTTACTTCTGATTTTATTTTAGATTTTATCTGTTATATTAGTTGTAAGTTTTATTTATCTTTTAGATTAGCTTTAATTAATTTATTTATTTTTCATTAAAAAACTCCGGGCGATGATAAAGCGTAGGCGTTTTCGCCCTCAAAAAAAAAAAAGAAAGAATTTCTAATGTTGATTGAAGCCAAGGATGTGTTTCAGCAAACTCTCGTTTCATGGTGTTCAGATCGGTGATGTTGAGATCGTTGTGCTATTTTGTTGGTTTCTCCGTAATCATTTATTCTTGGAATTCTTCTAACATTATTATTTTGATTTAAAGATGTCTCAATTAATATGTATTTATTTTCAAATGTAGGCGATAAAATTTGTCATTACTGATTATTAAAATTGACTTGTTTTCTACTTTAAAACATGTGTTTATTTCCCCCTAATATTATGAATATAATGCCATTTTTTAATTATTTTTATTTACTTATAAATATTCCCGATTGCGTTTAAACTTCTTTATTTTATTATTCTTGTGTAAAAGCTTTTACAATTTTGCTCCCTACATTTTATTTTATAACCCCCTTCTTTATTATTATAAATATCAGAATTACTTTTACGATATCGATTAATTTATTTTTTTATCGATTTTTCGAAGAAAAGTGCGATATTACTTTCGGTCACACGGTAGAATCGGGAGTGAAACTGAATTTACCTTATATTTTTAGGTATGTGGAGTACAAAACTGCCGTTCACTAAAAATATAATTTCCTTACTATAAATATATATATATATATATATACATATATATATAGGTCTTCGTATAAAATTTGTGGCTGGAAAATCTCCAAAACTACTAGATCAATTTCACTGAAATTTAGATAAGCTGAAGGAGTGTATCTGAAGTTGCGCATGCAAACATTTTATGTAGATCGGTAGATAACAGACAACATAACCTCAATTTGAGTTTTCGTTGATTTTGTATCGATGTATTTTTCATACGCCTTGATACAGTGAGTCACAACGGTGAGCAAGTTTAAACTTAATGCTTGTGTCTAGTGCGTTGTACTCTAAAAACCAATGCGTTTCTAAATGTGTAATAGTGAGGACATCGGAAACAAAAAGTCGGTCTTCTTGGTAGAATTGGGTGGAATTGGCTTTTTCATTTATAAATAACGTCATTTAATTTATTTTTATCTTTAAATTGATATTTATGAATTCGTATATTATTTATTTATGGACTAACAGACACAAAAAAGATAAATCAATAAGCGAAGATTTCTTAAAATGAATATAATCCGATGCTAAAGTATTATTTGTTAAAATAATTAGTAAAAAATAAAGGAACAAACAAAGAAATAATTACGGTATAAGATAAAATTCGTAGAAAAAGGTTTATTCTAGTAAAACATACAAAATAAATGTGAATTTGATCCGTGTGTAAACGTGATACAAGCATAGATAAGTTTCTACCGACTACATTATAAAAGAGACGGTGTTGTGATGATGAAGTAACCTAAAAGTGGTTTTATATATATGTGAAGTGTTTGAAAATCTGAACAATAAAATACATCGCTAACGCAATGAACATGCAATACGCAATGTGATATAAAATATATATTTATAGCATTAACAGGCACGCATAAAATACAGTGCTATTGACCTGTATTTCAGTGATACAACGTCACGTACTCATAGCGGCTACACAACTACTGTTATTCACGACACGTTTATTATTATTATTATTTTAATTTCAGAGGTTATAAATTCACGTAGAAACATGTAAGTTATTACTATAATTTTTTAATTTTTTTCGCATCAGTTAATCGACCGGTTCGATACAGTATTCTGCTGCTCCTTTGAGTTCTACGATTATCATTCGATTATAAAAGTATTTGTTACATCATATATTTTTATAAAATATTTATTTTATTTCATCTATTCTTGTCCCTCCTTAAAGTATTTACGTTTTTACTTTTTCGGAAGTAAAAAAAGAAATCTTGTGCTGTTCTGCGCAAGAAGACCGATTTTTCGTTAATTTAATTCGATTTTAATATTTTAATATATTTTTAACTCGGTTTAATATTGCCAAAAGAAACGTCAGTGTTCCGACTTGTAGCATCGTAACGAACCACCCTTCTAACTTACCCCCCTCAAATGTTTTCCGCCTTAAATGGAGCTTAACTGAAAAATTATTCCAACAATTTTCATCAAATTTTCACTCGCACAACTTCAGATATAGTACTACAGCATATCTAAATTTCAAAGAAATCGATGTAGTAGTTTTGAAGATTTTTGAGGAAACTTTTGTGGTTTGAAAATCGCCAATTTACCGTGAATAATTTACGTAGCGGCGTAGAAGGCTTAAGTAATTGCAGTTTGAGTCGGCTCGGTTCAGTTTTAAGTTTCAATTTTAAGCATGATATGTACTATGTTTACCGTCTTCCACTAAAGCCCGTTATAATGATTTACAGCTTTCTCTCCACTGAACACACAATTTACACATGTATATATATTTATATGACCGTATTAACTGTTTGGGACTGTTTGAGGGCATCAGCGTAATCAAAAAAGTCCGTGGACAAATTTCATCTTTCGGTCATTTTGTGGTTTTTTTCATTAAAATTATATACTTTAAGAATAGATTGAGATATTTTATATTAAGTTTGGTATTTAAATTAATAATTTTACCTTTGAAAATTACATAATAGTTGTTGGCATTGAAAATTTTTTAATCGTTAATCGCTCCGTAAATATTAAGTTATCAATTGATAAACCGCTGAAATAGTTCGCAAAAATAATACAGTCTACAATTTTGTGCCTGTTTTAACTTACTTTACTAATCGAATAAAAAGTAATAAATAATAATTTCCATTATTAGTAATTATTTACAAATCAAAGAAAAGAATCAATAACGTTGTATCGGTCTAAATTTGAGATCCGCTTTAAATTTTCATCGGCATTTTAGCTGTATATCGATTGATTTCAACAAATGAGGTGTTATTTTGTGCCAACAAAAGGATTAAAATTTTATCTAATAAAAAAATAATTCATTAAAATTACTATTAACGGAGCTATTAATGATTAAAAAAGTCAGCGGCCACTATTTTGGAATTTTGAAAGGTTAAGTTATCGAATTAATTACTAAATTTAGTTAAAATATCTCGATTCGTTTTTAATATCTATCCGACTTCTTTATTTTTTTTAAAATGTCGGGTAAAATATATATATCAAATTTTATTAAATATTACAATTTCTTCTATAGGATGGACTGGCTCTGGCATAGGATAGATATGAATAGAGCACTTCTTCAAAATTTAAGTAGTGCCCAGCACAGAGCTTTAATTGTATGCTCTGGTGTTTTCAAAACAACCTCCTACGAGGCTACCACCGTATTGGAAAAGGCTCTCGCAATCGATTTAGTGGTGAATGTTCGGGCAGCCATGCGGAAATTGCTAAGAGGTAGGGAAGCCAAGGTATCTGGGATACGGTTTCGAGCCGGGCGAGTACCGGAGCGGAACGGCGATCACAATGCACCGGATCTAAATTTCGTTCAGTTGCCCATCTCCCGCCTGCGGAAGAGCCTGCAGAGTCTCGCGATGGATGCATGGCAACTGGAATGGCACACCACGACTAAGGGAAGCTCCTTGTATAGCTTTATACAGCATCTGAGGGGATGGTATGCCTCAAGCTCGTTTTTAAGGGCGACGGGTGCCCAGGTGCCCATCAACCATGTTAATTTAAACCAATGTATGTTTCGCTTCTGCCTGACAGCCGATGAGCTATGCGTCTGCGGGAAGGTCCAGTCAAATGAGCATCTGATGTTTGACTACCCTTCTCTTGCGGGGGGCCAGAGACCGGGTCACTCTGGAATTTAGAGGTAAAAGGAAAAATTAGCCGCTCACAAGCGGCGAGTCAATGTGGCGAGAGCCGCATTGTCAGACCGTGTGGGAGCTCGTGTGTGTTGTTACTTTGTTCGATCGACATCAGCAGTTTACCTAAGGGGAAAAGACTCCTACCGCACTGCTGTGGGTAGCTAACCTGGAGATATATATGGCTGACCACCAGCCGATTAATGTTCCAAGCGCTTTAATATGGTGGACGGGTACTTACTGGCATTCATCTACCTAGGCGTGGGAGCGAATTGCTGTCTAAACGAAATGAATTTTAATTTACGGATGTCATATATATTTTTAGTAGTTGACGGGTCAACTACCACGCCACGACACGTAAGCCGGTGGTGTATGACAACGCGGTTAGTCTGCTCACGCTTTTAGGTAAGCTCTAGGAGCTACTTAGGATACCGGTCGCTAAACCGCTTTGAGGATCAGTAGCCGTTTGTGGTACGGGCATTCGGTCTTATGCTCTAGGGTGGCCGAATGGGATGATGGTGGGAGAAATGCCAGAAAAACCAAATAATTAATAATATCAATGAATTAACCGCAATTAAAATATTATACCGCAGCTGACATTTTGTAGTCATATGTATTTACTGATGTTATTATGAGTATAGGTTACATTTTATTTTTATATAATATCATAAAATATTTTCACGTTAAATTAATTTTTACGAATAGTTTTATTGTATAGGCCGATGTACAAAGTTATTATCGGTTACATTGATTATTAATTAATATAATAACTGCAAATTATTACCCGTTAAATTTGTTACTACAAATTATTACCCGTTAAATTTGTTACTACAAATTATTACCCGTTAAATTATATAAAATAAAGGACTATATATCATAGTTAAAATTAATACCGTAACAACCTACATGTAATTAAGCTAAATTACAAAATACGATCTTCAATTTTCTGAATAATAAATCAAAATTATGTACGAAGAAATTAAGCCTATAATTTAACTCACTTTGACGTTTACTTATGAGTTTTAATTAAATTAATAGGTTATTCTTCTGATGCTAACATTATTACTATTATTAATATTAATTTTAATACTACTATTAAAAGTAATGCATTACTGTACCTCGTAAGTACACTAATGCTTTTTTTTCATTTCGTAAGTTTTAGTTGCGAAAGAAATATAATTTTTGACGCTTTATGTTCAGAAATAAATGTTGGACATTCCATATGAAGAATAAATCGCATCACTATAAAAAAAAACCGATTGCACTATTTTCCCTTTGCTAGACGATTTTGTTTTTTATATACTTCTAGAAAATAAGAAGGATATCAGGTTGAATCCTCTTTATTATTATTTTTATATATATTTAATCTAATCTAAAATAAATTGACTGATTATAAGAATTTTTTCCCAGAATACCAGAAGGAAGTTCTTCTGGTATTCCCGTTGCATTTTGCAAATACCTTAGGTGGAGAATATTTAAAACGAAATTGTAGAGGATCAAAAGATTTTTCCTTGTTACTCGTATTTCCTTATTTGCTTAGAATTAATAATTAAAAATTCTTAGAATTAAATTAAAACGATAAACTGCGGGACTTGTTGAAAAAATATGTATAAAAATATAAAATAAGATAATTAAAAAGTAAAGTTGTAAAATTTTCTGAAGCATTCTCTTACTTTCAACAAAATATTAAAATGGAAATAATACGACTAAAAAAAGTAGTTGAGTAAAATTTATTTAATTTTAAATAACATTTAAAAATATTAACATTGTTATTCGGCTTTTACGACTGCAAAAATTATCCAATATTCAGTTCAATGAAGTTAATATTTTTATTTTAAAATAAATTAAATATGTATCATTATTATTATTATTGCTGGGTTACAAGATAGTAACTCGGCAATTGGGGGTATCGCGGTCACCAGCTACACTAGACGAGGCTAAAGCGGAACACGTCGTTAACATGTTGTTCCCGGCTCACTCGGTCCGTGCCGAGCGAGACTTCGGCGACGTGGGCGACTTCCCGCTCTTCTCGATGGAGGAACTGGAGGGAGTCCTACGGTCGCTGAAAGCCAAAAAAGCCCATGGTCACGACGGTATACCGGCCGAGGTACTCAAACTAGCGGGGCGCTGCAGGTCCCGACTTCTACTAGACATGTATAATGCATGTCTGAAGGCTGGGTCTTTTAGCGCCAGGTGGAAGACCGTGCGTCTTGTGCTAATTCCCAAGGGAAAAGAAAACCCAGAGTCACCGTCCTCCTACCGCCCATTGTGTATGCTTGATACAGCTGGAAAGGTATTGGAGAAGCTGTTAAAGAAAAGACTGGTTGCGGCGATGAATCAGGAAGGTGGCCTGTCACCTAACCAGTACGGTTTCCGGCAGGGTCGGTCAACCCTAGACGCAACTCAGGAGGTTATTGAGGCAGTGCGGCGAGCAGAGGACCACAATCATTTTTCGCGACGTGCGGCCCTTCTCGTTACGTTAGAAGTAAAAAACGCTTTCACCTCCGCATGGTGGAGCGATATGATTCGGACCCTGGAGCATTCGTTCCATGTGCCTCAATACCTTCTCAGAATGGTGGACGCATACCTGAGGAACCGCGGTCTCATTTACGAGACCGCGGCAGGCTAGCGTAGGACTACGATCACGTCAGGGGCGGCGCAGGAGTCGATTCTCGGCCCCGACCTTTGGCACGCCGTCTACGATGGCTTGCTGAGGTTGGACATGCATGAAGAATCTGCCTTGGTTGTGTACGCTGACGACGTTGCGCTACTTGTCGCAGACCGCGACGTGGAGCGCGCCCAACTGAGGCTCAGTCGAGTCATGCCAAAGTAGCTAGTGCTTGCGAGGATCAATTGCGGCTTTGATCTTCAAGTTAATTGGAAAAAGTTATATAGTTAGTGGAACATAGTTTCTGGCTTCCTTAGATTCTTATCCTTGAAACGGACGGTTGTGGGGGTCTGATGCTGTTATAGAATAGCAACTCAGATGGCTAAGGGCTCGCTCGGATGCTTACTTCGCCAAGATATGCGTTTTGGCATCGACGCCCGGTTAGGTGCTATATTCGCTGTTAGGATAAGACTCTGCAGAGTTTTTCACTCTGTGTGAAAAACTCTGCAATGGAACTGCATTGTGGAAGCGAGTAGCACTGACCACACTTCCAAAAGCGGATCAGAGCAGACAGATAGGATATGTTTTTATTAGACGCTTATTAAATTTGTGAATTTGTTTCTTGATTTTTAAGTAAATCAAGAGGAGGAATTAGAGTAAATTGAATTTTAGAACAAAATTGTAGTTGTTGCGATCAACAGTTTACTTTGGTATGATGATAGTATTTTTGGTGTTTGATCCGAGTACATAGTCTAATTGAATTTAGATTTAGGACGAGTTTTTGTGTGAAACTTCAGGTGTTAGAGGAAGGCTCGGGGATCGCCCGTCAGCAAATAGGTTAATTTGATAGTTGAGGGATGTAAGTTAGTTACAATTTATAGTTGAGATTATCGTGGTTGGAAGAGGCCATACGAAGGCGATATTAGATTGTGTAAATACACTGATGGAAATGTCTCCCGAGGCATTTACATCGGTGGCATCCTGACGGAGACCACACTGACGACTGTGTTGTGTTGTCAAGTTCAGAAGGTCTACAAGACGACTTCCGGTAAAGCCCATCTTGACTGTGGCGACCGGAATCGTCACAAGGCGGGTGTCTTCCCCTACGGGGGTCAGGATGTACCTAAAAATATTCTGAAGTGTAAACAGTATATCGTAAACGTTACCACCGTTTTATAATCCTACATTTTTTAATGTTTTCTATTAGTCGACGTAACATATCCCCAGGAACTGCAGTAACTTTTAGGAGAATTTTTAAAAATATTTTTTATGAGATCAGATCGTTTACTAGAGTTACTTTACTCTTCAAATAACCCTACAAGAAGAAATCTGAAATCCAGCGATATCGTTGGTCAAAAATTATCCCTGTTTTAGAACATAATGTAACATGGAAAGAAGCCGATGAGATCTTTTACCTTCAAATAAAAAGTAGGTTAAAAGAAGGATTAGCGAAAATAATTTTTAATGTAGGTTGATATTTTAAAAAGAGCTTCCCAATTAATTCTAAATCGGATTGAATATAGCGTAAACAGTAAAGGAGAAAATTTATAACTATTGTTATATCAGTTAGTTATTTTTTTACCGCGTTTCGGTGAGTTTTTATTTTAACAAAAGACATTTTTATGAAACTCTTCTTTCGCGTTCGTTTGAAATATCTAAATAGATCTTTTCAGAATTAAATTCTGATAAATTTTTTTGTAGAATTGTAAAACATTGATTTTCCGAAACCGATTTTTTTATTTTCTACAATAATTTCTTCAATTGCTAGAAATACGGTTGCGGGTTATGGGAGTTGTTTTATTAAATTTTTCTGGTTAAAAAATTATCAAATTTACTCCTTAATTTTAGTTCTAAGGATTACATTATGACTTTATTTTACCCTTGGAGCAAAAATCAGGACTACTTTCGCAAGAAATTATTCGAAAACGAAGCGTTCCGGACTCATGTATATATGAAGAACTCTTTTCTTTATTTTCACTTATAGGACGTATCGTAGAATTATTTTCGTTTCTTTCTGAGATATTCTGTAAATAATTCCTTGAAAATAGTATTTAATATTTTTTAGGGAAATTAAAAAAAATTGTTCTAATCGTTTTACTTGAAATTCAATTTATGAAAAGCAACCGATTAGGAGTTCACGACTTATTTTTACGTATTACAAGGAAAGGTTAAGATAATAATTTAAGTTAACTGGGAAAAATTGCGGTAAAAGTTAAGCGAATCGTTTAAAATTGCGAAAGAGAATAAAGAAAATTTGTTATGGAGGCAACAAATCGATTACGAAGAGTCTAATTAAGGTTAGGGATGTAATACATCGATTACAGCTAAAAGTCAGTTGTAACTCTTACTACTATAAAGAAATAAATTAATGATAATTATTAAAAAAAAAAATCGCATATTAATGTAATGAGATCTCATTAAATTTAATATATTTCAGTTTTGTATTTTTTAATCTTTGTTTAATAGCTTAATAGCATCGTGAGAATTTTTAATAAACCGTGCATCTTGAGTAAAATTTAAGTTATAAAAGCTTGATAGCTCATTAAATTGCTTTCTTGTTTTATACGATCAAGAAATTGTTGTATGTAATTAGGTATTACAAACAACTTACTTTATAGGTTCTTTTTTTAATAATTCATAATTATTAGTCGTACTTAAATCTTTGACATATTACGTGTTTAATTTATAAGAGTAATAATAATAACAGCAACAATAATAATAATAATAATAATATTATTATTTTTATTAGTACTCCACCGTAAGAAAAGAAAAACCTAAGGGATCATCTAAAAAACGAAGCGAGCCGTCAAACAACAAGCAAAGTCGAAGTTAGAATAAGATGCTTTTCAAATTTTTTTGAAAACGTTTGTTGGAAGAAATCAATATTGTCCCATGATGATCTTTACATTGGGATGACCAAAGGACAAAAATTATGCACTCCGCTGTTCGGTATTCTGAGATCGATAATCGATACAGCACTATTAGCGTTTAAAATATTGTAACATAGTAATTACATATTGTAATATTGTAATATATTACATATTGTAATATAGTAACGCATCGTTGAACTCTCTTTTCACAGATAGAGCGTTAACTTATATTGCAGGTAAATATCTTCAGTAGTAACCTTACTTCGAGTTGAATCACCTGATTCAACTCGAATTTATGACGCTAACATGATATGAGATTATTCTAGACCCTCTCAATATCCGGATCGGATTAAGCGCGCGTTCTGTTCCGGGTTGTAACGTACTCCAGATGACACCTGATATGCGTTGAGTACAGTAGAAAACATGCGGAGATCTCTTAGAATGTCCGAGACTTCGCTTAGCCTTATTAACATTATTTATTTACATGATTTTTCATATATACTTCGAAGTCACGAAGAACGCCGAGATCTCTAACAAGCCTTTCTCTTCTAATATATGGAATAACGGACGACTGACATGTTTGTCTTTCGGCAATACGTGATACAATGAACTTTGTCGATATTCAGCTGCGACCGTCTGATAATAGCGTCAATATACTTCTTGAGCCGAAGGTGATGATAAACATCCAACCCCGTAGGGGAAAAGACCCGCCTTTGACGCTTACGGTCGCCACACCATAAGTCCTCGTTGCTTTGAGCGTCAGGGCTTTGGTCACACCTCTCTCCGCTGCAGAGCACAGTCGGAGATGTGTGGTCACTGTGCTCTTCCGGGGCGCAGGGCAGCCAATTGTCCTGCCAAGTCTGCACTTTCAGCCAGAAATTTGCTCACGTCAAAAATTAATTTAGACGTCAGAAAAACATTTTTGAAAGTATATGTTTGGAACGTAGCTTTATATGGAAGTGAAAGTTGGACGATCGGAATACCCGAGAAGAAAAGATAAGAAGCTTTTGAAATGCGATGCTATAGAAGAATGTTAATAATGAGACGGGTGGATAAAGTGACAAATGAATAGGTGTTGCGGCAAATTAATGAAGAAGGAAGCATTTGGAAATATATAGTTAAAAGAAGAGACGGACTTATAGGGCGCATCTTAAGGCATCCTGGAATAGTCGTTTTGATACTGGAGGGACAGGTAGAAGGGAAAAATTGTGCAGGCAGGCAACTTTTAAAATATGTAAAACAAATTGTTAGAGATGTAGGATGTAGGGGGTACACCGAAATGAGACGACTGACAGTAGATAGGGAATCTTGGAGAGCTGCAACAAACCGGTCAAATGACTGAAGACAAAAAAAAAACATAACTTGAAACTTATTTTTTTAAACCCAGTCTGTTGTCGTTTTCTGTGTTTCAAGATGTTTTTGTTTTACTAGTTCATTCGCGAATCTATCTTTACTCATTCTTTAAATGAAAAAAATAGAACATCTTCTTCCTCGCTCTTGATATTCTTTCAATTTTCTTGTTTAGATTTTTTTGTTTTTACTTTTAAGACCATAATGGATCACTTTAATTCATTTTTTTGGCAAGTTCTTTCTTTTCTTGCTCATTTGTTGTTTTTCAGCTTTTCTTTTTTGCCAGTAATTTCTAAGAGTTTCAGATCTTCTGGCTCTTTCTTGTTCAGAGTACACCCGGCTTATTATTTTCTTGGGTTTTGGTAGGAATCTTGTTTCTTTATTTTTTAATTTCTCATAGTTTCCGGTTTTCGTTTTTAGGTTTTCACGGGTTATGTCTAATTCCTCCATGTCTTTCTGTACTTCGTATAAACCTCTTCGTGTGAAGATCTTTATTGCTTCTTAATTTTTTTTTATATTCTCCATTTACTTTAATCTGTTCTAGTATTATCTTCCTCAAAATTATCCTTTTTTTTCTTCGCAATCAAATCAACTGCCGACTTCTTTCTTTGCGCTAAACATTCTACAGCATTCATTGCTTCTGATTAACACAGTTACATAATTATTTTGACACATGATAGTGATTTCTTTATGTTTATTTTGACAGACCTGATAAGCTGTTTTTATCTTTCTTGGTCTAAGTGTATTACTATTAATACTAAGTGTATTATAGTTAAATAATTTTTATCTTTATTTAACCCCGAATAAAATGCCAGATCTTAGGATGAAGTTACACCGTTTCTTCTTCGTTAGGTTACGCTGTAAAAGTACGTTATTGAATATTTTGATTTAACAGTTTTAAAATCTATTTTTTTCAAGACTTAAAGAATCATTTACTCGATTTCTATTACTTATTCAAATATTTAAAAAAATCTTTGAAGAAGTTGCCGATCAAAGATGTGATTTTTAATGATTTTATCTAGTGAAAATTTTACGGTGGGACAAATTTAGTTAAAAAGCTTTTTAGTTTTTTGAACGATTCGTTCTTGCTTGTTTTACATCAAGTAATCGTTTTCGATACGACTAATAAACATATGTTTCCTCATTACAAAGGTAAACAAAACATAGATAGGTCGTATATGAAGCTGTCATCGCGGATATTTAAAAGAAAAAGCGAATACGACGTACGCGGAAGCTATTCGAAGCGTAAGTCGTGAAGTTTTGCAGAAACAATCCGAAACTTACGCGTACGCGCAGTATTGTGCTGAAAGAGCGACTTTATTTTTGGCCAGATAAGGACGTTTAGCTCGAATAGCTTCCTTCGATCGGTCCAGGAGGGAAACTTAATACTCCCTGGTGATGGTTCTGCCTTTTACCAGGCGGTCGACGAGGAACGAATCACGAGAATCCCCTAAACTTGTAGCCATGACTTCTGGGGTAGAAACGTTTTCGCTTTCATCGGCGCACTTTCACCTCTCCTGCCCGCTGTTTGGTCTCTGGTGTGTAACGGTGAATCCACTAACAACATTTTACGTTAGCAGAAGGAAATCGGATACGAGTTATGTAATAAATATCAAAAGTTCATCTGTAAATACGAATCGTCTACCGATAATCCAGTGTCGCCTACAGAATTACGGATGTACACAATCCGTGTGATAAAATTCCCTCGTAATACGGAAGTACAACAACGGTTATTCAGATATACCGTGCTCGTTTGTTAATCGATTACCGTTGCAACAATATTATGTACAACATTATTTTAACGAAACTGTAAGATAAGGACGAAACGGGATTTTACCTGAATTACGAAGAACGTCCAAGAATTCCCACCGACCGGTAATTAAAAGGGCCTTATTAACGTTTTATCTACAGTCGTAAAACCTCGAAAATACTAACCGGATTCGTATTTAAATAAGTCTAAACATCCTTGAGAAGTTTCAATCGTACCCGTTTTGGGTCGACCGCTAACATTCGCGGCACCCGTCGAGCGGAAAACATTTTCATATCCAAAACATCGAGTGGAATGCGACGGAAAATTTTATCTAATTTTTCAGAAAATGTCAACATTTTTGCACTTTATGTCAAAAGACTGAAACTGCAGCCCGTCATCTAAAAATTCATACTTCACAAACGTAATATCGTTTGGTCGTATTTATCTTTTTTCAGGCCGAGAACTTCCAGTATAATACCAAGGTCCAAACGATTCTGATATTTATACAAAATGAAATATTTTATACATTTTTCTTAAATTTTACCGATAAAGTTATTTTTTGTAGATAACAGAATAATAAGAATAAGAGCGATTTGCCGTTATTATGAAGCGAATTTTTAATTTTCAAATTATCGGCCGCGATTTAATAATTCGACTAATATCAATTTACAGATGTTTACATGGACGTTATTTTTATACATGTATTATGTGCAAATGAGTGGGCGTGTTTATTTAAAAAAAAAAACAAAATCCATACAGACATGAAGGAAAAAATGTTTTCACGCTAAGTTTACCGTCTATCCCGAAAGATAATCTTATGTAACAGTATCTATATAGACGATATATCTCTTTCTTTTATTTTACTGCAGCGTCTACACGGCATATAGGATCCGACAATCTAGTGTAAGTCGATGCGTGCAGGCATCTTCCGATTCTCAGCTCCCATGGCTTGTTTCAAGCTCTCATCCTCCCAGTGTCCCGGGCATCAACTTCAGGCGGTTTTCTTTCTTTTTCTATCTTAAACGTATTTGTTATTCTTCTTCTTCTTTAACAACCGTTCCCGTACTTTATTATATTAGTCAGTAAAGAAGAAGACGAAGAAAAAATAAAATAAGAAGCAACCACCAAATCGCAGAAGCGGTTTAAAGTCAACGTCATCTCTGTTACCGATTACTTTTTTCCCACAATATGAGAAAGACGAGTACTCTACCTATACTATTATAATACGTATTTCTTTAATAACGTACGTAAATAAATTCTATATAATGTACATATATTATAACTTTTTTTTTCCTTGGGGGAATTAAGCGAAATCTTATTTATTTAAAATGATTCTCAAAATTTTCCCCAGATTATATATAATTTTTACGTAATAGTTTTTCAATAAAAGAAGATATGTAAAAAGTATATTTGAATGAATCTTATTGATTAATTTTTGGATTTTTTTCTCGTGATTCTTTCCATTTACATAACTAGAATAATTTAATTGTAAATTTTACTATTTAAGCTATAGTTTTTTTTTTTCTTATAACTGTTATTAATTATTCTAATAGGCAATAATAAATATTACATTTGTAGAGTTTAACACTCGATGCCTGAAATTTTCGTTTCCTTTCTTTTAATAAATAAATGAATCTTTTATTATTTCATTCCGATTTATATATATATAATAATACAATATATAGATCACGTCAGGAACGGGTAGATATGCATATGCTACTCCAATGATAAAATACTACGGTATTTAAACGAATCGATCAAGGTAACGCGCGGTAAAATTTTGATTAGAGCGGTTTTACAAAATACACGATTCTTACGTAAAAAAAAGAGATTTATATTATTTAAAAAACATAAAATAATATAAGAATAAATACATAAAAATACCAAATATAAATATTTGCTGAAATAAATCGCAATTCTGAAAGGGTTAATGAAAACGACGTAGCACATATTTACGTACACGTTAAATGTAGACGAAGAAAGTTGTCTTTTTCTACTTAGCCTCCGGAACCACCGTAAGGTATTACTTCAGAGGATGAATGAGGATGATATGTATGAACGTGAATGAAGTGTAGCTTTGTACAGCCTCAGGTCGACCGTTCCTGAGGTGTGTGGTTAATTAAAACCGAACCGCCGTTATAGAGAGTAGTATACCGTATTTTTTCTACAGCTGAGAAAATATTGGGAATATTAATTTAAATCGACGATAGAATAGGATGTTTACGGATTTTTTTTTTTTAATTTTTCAAAACGTACATTTAGCGATACGTTTTTACGGTATTAGATTATTAGTCGAAAGTTCTGACTTTTCTTTAACGTCGATCGGTGTTAATGAAATTTCTTCCTCAGAATCCGACATAATTAGCAAACGACTTTTGATCGGTTGAACGCCTGTATCGAAATGAAAATTTTTTTCATAATGACTCTCATTTTGATACAGGTTACAGACTCGTAATTCAAACGTTATTATACAGCCGAAAAAAGAGTATTTTTTTTTTTACTTATATCTTACGTAAACTGACGGTAAGATCATTAAAATAGTTCAGCGATTTATCAAATATAGCGACAGAAGCGTAAATATCCTTTCTCGTAAGCCGAAATATTATTTTGATATATACCAACAGTTCGGTTATCCGGTTTGATAAGGGTGGATATTGTCGTTGTTTTAGAATAAGTGACCTTATTTTTTTATAACGATTGCAAATTTATAAATATAAAGACGAGGGCAAATTAAGATTTTTAATTTAATAAATATCGATGATCGACAAGATTCTTACGTATATGTGCCTAACGATGATTTGAAGCCTATTTTTGTATCTGAATAAATAATAAAATAATTATTGGGAGGGGATTTTAATTTGACCGCCTAAATCGATAAATATACATACCGATTAAAAATCCAGGTCAAAATCTGTTTAAGATACTACAAGACTCTCTACAACTCACTGTTCCGAAATGAAATCCCGTAGAGTTTGGCATCGGTTTCCTGCGTAGTACAAAACCTATTATTCCGGAGCATTAAGCCCTTGAGGGAAATCGCTTCAGTATCTAAGGGATCCGACTTTTAAGTAGTGTAAATATTCTTCGCTCGATATAGAATTTTATTGGACTTATTAAAGATAAAGCGTTAGACAGAGTGTGCTTGATTATTCCGGAGTATGTCTCGTAAGTGAAGTCCGCTGGTAGTTAGTTCCCAGACATTTTCCCGACAAAAAAAGAATAATCTTGATTTACGGTTCAAAATTAGTTCTATTATAACAAATTCACACCGTTACAAATTCCTGATCGCATTTTACGTAAATCCTTGCTAGCATCCAACCGAGAATACACCGTTAAGTTTGGAAATTAAAAATATTAATTTAATAAGGTAGAAATTATTCTGGAATTTTTCCTTACGCAATCGTTCGATTACTTTAATTACGACGTGCTAATTTTATTGTAAAAAAAATAACACTCTTAAAACGTATGAAATTTACACAGTATGTTCGTAGTTAATACATATCGAATGAGAAATCGCGACAAAGATCAAATATTTGACTGAATAAAAAAAAGAAAAAACCGTTTCTTATTAATCGCTTCTAAGTCTTACTTCGATAATTAAATAGAAGTATTTCCGATATCATTAATGATAACTTGATTTATCAGTTATCATCTTCCAGATATATACTGCAAACTTACTGATTCGGGGTCAGGTATTGATACCGGTATCCCCCTTTTTTTTTTGTTTAAGTGTTAATAAATTGTTATATTCTTTGATTATCGAATCAGAATGTCTTATTAATTAGAACTCAACGACATAATAATGGCCGAAGGTCGGTATTGAGATATCGTTACTGTTGAATACTAACGGTTTGGCCTCAAACTATCGATTTCTTACATAAGAATAATTTTTGACGCGGTCAAAAAACAATCCTTCATCGGCAATCTTTGAAACAAATATGGAGTCCTATCGACAAATTTCAAAAGTCTCGTATTTTAAAGAAGTTAAATTTAATCATTAAATATCGTATTTACTTTTAAAAAAGCTAACAACGCAGTTGTAATACTTTCCCGTCGCGTGGTTTTTTTCTAATGCACGGCTTACACGCACAACTTAATTTAAAATATTTATCGTTTTATTTAAATATAATATTTTTTATTTATTTAATTCAACGATTCTAGCTAAAGCGCATGCGCATACCGTATTTCATTCGCGCGGATGTCGCGGTATAAGTGCCAACTTAATATTAATATTATAATATTAAATATTAAATATTATTAATTTATTTAATTCTATCGCTCACCTGTTAAATTACAACATAACAGACGACTGCATTCATCCTCTGAACTAATACCTTATGATGATTCAGGAGGCTAAACAAAAAAAAGCGGCCCTCCAGGTCGGTCTAGTAGTTAATCAGCTGATTTCGAAGTCGTGAGTTCTAAGGATTAAATCCTAGTAACGGCAGTTACTTTTATACGGATTTGAATAGTAGATCGTGGATACCGGTGTTATTTGGTAGTCGGGTTTCAGTTAACCGCACATCTCAGGAACGGTCGACCTGAGACTGTACAAGACTACAGTTCATTTACGCTCGTATATATTCTCATTCATCTTCTGAAGTAATATCTTCGGCGGTTCCGGAGGCTAAACAGAAAAAGAGAAACGACTACAGCAGCCGTACGTCAGTGCTACACTAGCGCTCCTCGTGGTGAGCGCTACCCAATATATCCACTTTGCCGTTATTTTATTTAGAATACTTTTTGGAGCGGGGGTGAGATTTTGCAATTTTTTCGGGGGGAATATTATTTTTAATCGTTAACAAATGCGCCTAAAGAAGATAAGATCCTCGAGATACTGAGAGTGAAGTTGCTTTACAGCCCTTGACCTTTTAAGTTGAAAATTTATCGGCAACATTGCCCCGTACGTAGAATTGATCTGATCAAGGTTGGTCAAAGTCGGTCGAGTAGTTCTGGAGATATAAGGTTATTTACAGAGCGACACCGAACATACACATCCGAAAAATTTCCATCCCGTATTTGGGTTTTTTGGGTTCCGTAGGTGTCAAAATGTGTCAAATTGCGCTAGACGAAGTAGTAAAAATTGTGCGATATTTTTTTATAAAGTATAATTAACTCTTCGTTTAAATTAAAAACGGATAATTTTCGAGGCGGGAAAAGAAATAACAGTGAAAAAAGACATAAGTATAGTAATATTTAATGAAATATCTATTTTTTATGGCGAAAAGTCGTAAAAACTAATTAAAACCATCTACTTCAAAAGGTATGCGATTAGGGACAAGGCGTTTTGATCTAAATAACAGAAAAAAGAGAAATGAAAATTAATTTTGCCGCTACATTATTAAATGCTGACATTATTAATATCTGTACACACTAAAATAGGAAGAAAAAGATTTTTCTACTGTATAAAAACTTATTAAATGTAAATTAAATAACAAGTTGTTTTTATAGATGGTAAATAAAGAATGTCGTTTTCTAATGCACTCGTTATTATAAAAAAGTTAGCACATTTACTTACTTGCCGGCTTTTTATTCGGTAAACTGTATAAGGGAAAATTATTCTAATTCGCTATTCATAGTATACTAAGTTACGCTATACAAATTTCGCTTCATAAATTTTGTAAGAAAATAAAAAAACACTTTTATTTTGCACAATAATTTTATGATTAATGAAAACCCCATTAACTACTTTATTATTAAATTGAAGAAAATTCAATCTACAGTTTAATTTTAACGTTTAATTTTTTCTTAAAAAATAATATAATTAGTAAAAAATGGCAATATTTAAATGAATTTTTACTTAAAGATTTGGAAAGAACAAAATGTTTTAGAAAATAAAATCGGATATACTTAATAATTTTCTAAAAAGATAATAGACTAACTTCATCTATCGATTAAGTTTTTAAGTATAACTATAAGGAATTTCTTATTTTTTATAATGTTGGATTATTTATATGCGCCGGGCAAATAATAAACTATACGTTTCCTGTAATCTGTCGATTTTACATCTGGAACGTTTCACAATTAGCATTCTACTGTCGAAGACGCTACGAAGTAACTCTTTATTAGCAGTCAGTCGGTTAATACGAAGTCAGCGTTGCCGCCGATAACTTGCCGGTTATTAGGGGTAAACAGTAATGCCTTGTAATCCAGCAGCCATCAGTAAATTTTACTTTATACGATAATAGAGTGGGAGGAGAGATTCCGAATGAGATTTCCTTTAGAAAAACCTTAGTTCTTCGAGTTAGAATAATCCGGCAGGATAAAAAACACAGTTGCAGATTCAAAATTTAAATCTTTGAAGGGATAGAAAAGAAACGATAAAAAGAGCTGTTAACGGAGATGCGGGAAAATTTTAAACAGACCCGTCGTCCAACGGTGATAGGAGATCAACATCTGATGAAGTTTAGATTTATTTGAAATTCTTTCGTAAACGTTTCAACTCTTGTTATTCCGACCCTTAACGGACGGGATTATCCGTTCGATCTTTGTCTTTCTCGAAATAAGTTTTATCTACCCGTTCGATATAAAAGTCGGGCACAAGTCTTGGTGAACGGTTTGATTCGGCGGTCTGAACGGTTTAGATATTTACAACTAAATTTACGAAAGCGTAAATGCGGGATCGTCTAAAACGGCAACAGATATAATTTGTATTTTTTTATTACTTTTTTCTCGTTAGTAAAACCCGGCTAAATATCATTGTTTTGTAGTTTTATAAATTTCACCTTTTTCTCGATTAATATATTTGTATACCTTTATTATTTCTTCGTTTTAATTTTAATGTTTTATCCCGTTTATTATTTTATATATTCTTTTTAGGATAAGCCCACGATCGTTTAAACATCGTTAATCGTTATTTAATATCTTTTTTTTAGCGACTCTTGAAGGGTAAAGTTAATTTTTTCCCGATTGATTTCGATAAGTATTTATTTTAACCTTTTCTTTGTAAATAATTTCCTTAAACTTTGTAAATACCATCGTGGTTTTTAATCCTTCTGCAACGGTCTTTCTCTCCTCGGTTAAATATTATTCTTGTATTTCATATTAGAATATATTTCAGGGTCGATTAGAAATTATATTTTTAATCTGTAGAGCCTTTGTAGATTACTCTTTATAATAACCGTACGTGTAATCTACCGTACTATAAAGACCAAGTATAATATAGCTTAAGATAAACGTCGGTGATTTTCTTAGAAAACATCGTTTACAGTTAAGTCGTTGAATAATTCCAGGAAATTTTTTTCTGTTAAAACATATAAACAGCTGTCTATTACGGACAGATGAAGGTAATATAACCTTTGAACGTTTACTTTTGTGCGTGTACTAATCTGCCGACGTAAGCTGTAATTATTATATGATGTTTAAGGAAGAGTCGTGTTCTTCTTTTTATAAACTTAAAATATAGAGCCCAAAACGTATATTCACCGGTTAAACAAAAGTACAAAAGAAAGTTTGTTTTTATCGACCGAGTTATAAGAAAGCGTGTTTTTGATAATCTGTATTATTTATGTAACGCAATTTGTTTTATAAGCCCGCTTTCAAATTAACTAATTAAAAATTATTGCGGGTTTGTCGCTAGACAGGATATGGAACGTAAACTGTTTACTGATAAGCTGGAACCATCTATCTATATTTATTATTATTTACTATTCGTTAAACCGGGTTTTAGAATTGAATAGTATTTCCTAAACCATAAAATGCAGTCTCTTATGTAAGAAAATAAATTTTTTTAAATTGTATTTTTTATATATTGTATATCTGTTATATATAAATACAAAAAAAAAAAATTACCGCTTCAGTTAACAAAACTATATAATATATATTTTATTTAACGCTTAGCTCTTTTAATATAATGATGATGGTTAATGAGTTGGACATCTTCAGGAATGTTTTTATGCTGATGTTTCAAAATTAAAAATTAAAAAAATATATAATTGAAAAAAAGTCAAATTATTAAAATTCGTGACCATTTTTTTGTATACGTGTGTGTTCAGTGAAAATTTGTAACATTTTTCAATTTATTACCATTGTGATGGTCATTTGTTTATCGCTGTGGTTATTCCTAAGAGTCCTTCGTATCAAGTAAGGAAAAACCTATTACATTAAGTTTACTGCAAACGATTATGTTTAATAGAATTTCATCTCTACAGTTATTTAGATAATTGTAATTTTATATAAAGCGAGTTAGATTTGTAATTATTTTTTTGAGAACACAGTTTATGGCCGCTAACGATAATACATTTACATTACGCTTTTATATTTTGATGTAACGAAAGAAAGAATTTTTTTATCTTCTTTCGTTTGACGGTCGCCGTATATAATCCGATTCGGTATATTTTAATCCTTAACTAAATTAATAGATTATTTTCGGTTTACAGGGCTAGGTGTTCCGTAATTATACCGGACGTATTTATATCCGGAACAGAAGATGGAACACAAGAGCTCCAAAAAAATGCGTTCTTTCATGTCGCGTACGGTTATAAATTATTCTGTATTTTTATTGTATTTATAGGAAAATATTGTTGATATTATTTATAAATACCGGGTAATATAATAATTTCGGCTGAAGATGAAGATACTTTCAAAAAATTTCTCGTTCAAATTTAAAGGTAAAAATTATTAATTTACGCTTTAGTAAATTTAATTCATATTATATAGCGACGCCTGTTTTAAACTGATATTCCTGCTCAACGAAAACCTTTCTAAATAAAACTTTTATTATTATTATTGCGGCCTCACAAATATTTTACCCTTATTTTATCAAAAATATAAAATGATGAAATGTGAAACGACAGTTAAAAAGATATGAGACTTGCAAGGAATCAAACGCGATACCGCTTTACATCCCCGAGCCGGACATCCAATTAAGTATACTCGACTCGGGGACGTGTCCTTTCCGGATCTTTTAATTGCCTGCCTCTAATCTCCGACGTAAGAACCAGTCCCGGCTATGCCGTTCCCAGCCCCCCCCCCCCCGCCGGAGACCGGGTCTCGGTCTTTCCTTTTGCCAGCCTCAAACCGACGGCGCAGGAGCCGAAGCCGCCAAAGCGTATCCGGGAACCCACACCGCCGGCTGGGTCTCGGTCTTTTTATTCATTCGCACCTAACGGACCCCAGGAGTCCCCGCTCCATCACGGGAACCCACACACCAGGGCATGTGAGCCCTCAGGAACGGGGCTGTCCGCCCAGCCCTACTATAAACTACACCCCTCAGTATCCCAGTCGTCTTGCCACATCTTCTTTTATTCTGATAACTGTTCTTGCAAATATTGCAAAATTATTCCGGTTTCCGGACATAGCCAAGAGCCACTCCGAGAGCTACTCCGGTCATGTACGCATCAGTCCTGCATTTATACGTTGTTCCTCCCATCGTCTGCACTCAAAAATAGTGTGTTCGGCATCGTCAACCGCATCGCAGTAACAAAAGATCGGTGACTCTCTCCTGCGAAACCTGTGCAGGTATTGCTCAAACGCACCGTGTCCCGACATGAGTTGCGTTGTGTGGTAATCTAATTCACCATGAGAGCGATCTAGCCGAGCATCCAGGTCCGGCATAATTCTTCTTGTCCATGCGGCCACTGATGAACCCGCCCGTGCCACCTTCCATTGTTCTCGTATAATAGAACTGGCCTCATCTTTGGCTACACCGGACGCCCTTAGTTTTCGTCCTTTAATCTGCAATTCTATCGGGGGCACCGAAGAAAGCACGCACAGTGCATCATACGATAACGTTCGGTACCCCGAAACTACTCCCAGAAGCGACTTACTATGACTGCTAGTCAGTTTTCTTCTGTTACGCTGGACATTAACCGCATCAGCCCATACCGGGGCGGCGTACAACAGAGACGACATTATCGCCGAGGTGATAAGTCGCCTCTTCGACGCACGTGGAATTCCTTGTCCCGCAAAGAAACCTCGCATGGCACGGATTGTTGTTTCCACTCTGTCGCAGATCATGGCCACACGGCTGGAGTATTTGAGGTGTTTATCCAGTAACACCCCTAGATATTTAGCCCTTTCCACCTCGACAATTGCCTCTTCTCTCAGGCGCAGATTTAATCTTCTGAGTATCCTCCTACCGGTGAAGAGGATACCCTTGCATTTGGAAGGAGAGACCTCCAAACTGTTGTTGACGAGCCATTGATACCGCTTGATCTAGAAACCGACATGCTAACCGATTACATTTTTACGTGTTAACAGATTAGCAACTTTTTTATTTCCATTTAAAATGACTCGTATTAAGAAAAAACACCTCAATCCTCGTTTACGACATACCCTAAATGAGTGTGAAACAGCGTCCCTAAAATAAAATTAGATTTTCATATTTATTGCTTTTTAAAATTTTTCATTTAGCGTATCTTGATTATTTGTATTAATATTATACGATAATTTTTTATTTTTTTTTACCGGTTTTTATATTTAACATTAATTACATTAATCTTTTCAGAATTAATGCGTCTATAAATATTTCCTTAAAATTTTATTTGATTATCGACTAATAAAGTAAATTTACGGTAAACCTAAGAAACGTACTTTTCGACTCCAACTTTTTGTTTTTACAACGATTACCTCGGAAACTTCTGAATACATTTCTGGGACTAACTTTTTTCATTTTTTCATGCCAGATTGACGTAAAACTACCGGTTTTTGTCAATATTTTTATCCGTAAAGTTATATTACGGCATTATTTGATGTTTAGAGTAGAAATTTTAGTGAAATATCTTGTTAGCCGTAAGTAAAAACCAAAACGTTTTCAGACCTGTGAATGTATGATTTTTCCTTAATTTTATGACAGGAGTACGGCTGTAAAATGTAGCAGAAACTTCCTGAAATACATTGAATATATACAAATGAATATATATATATATATATATATATAATGTAAAATTTATTAATTAATAAATATTATTATAATTAAATTTCATGCTCGACTACATTAATAAATATGATGGGATTCGAGGTAAAAGGAAAAGGTTTTTAGTTAGAAAACAGATTGTTGGCTTACCATGAAATATTAAATTTTATGTTTATTGAACCGATAAAAGAAATTGTAATTAAAAGAAGTTAACATTTTGAAAATATAAATAAAATAAAATGCGATCGTTAATATTGAAAGAAAAAGAAAAAAATTATACAAATTCTTGACGTTAAAATAAAAAAAAATGAATCGGGGGAAATAGGCTACAATAGATTTGGGCGACGCCAACATCCATTTGATAGGTTAAGAAATAACTAGAAATCTGAACAACCACTCTAACACTCGTTCAAAAACATATGCTGTGACCGTTGATAAGCGCAACTGTCTGTGACATACTGAGGATAAACTGGAGAACCTAATATCTAATATAAAATTCTTGGTACAGCAAATAGATAACTTGATAAGTCTATGCACCCGGCTGATCGCCAAAATCCGTTAATTTGGCGATCGGTATTCAGACGGCATTCCTCAGTACTACCGTCTGAAACACGAATGGCCTCGCTTTTCGACGTCAAGAATTAGAAACGTGCTGTTTACCAAATTATTGGATGCGATATTCATCTCATCTCCGAAACGCACAGCACTAACCGTAATTATTTCCGTTTCCGTAGCCACTCGGTTTACGCGACTAACCGCCTAGACGGTAGGGCCCGTGGAGATACTTCAGTACTCGTCAAAAACGTTATAAAACATCATAGATTACCGGAGTACATGATCGATCGCGTACAGGCAACCTCATTTGAGATCTTTGACTAGATCGGACCTTTAAGTTTATCCGCGGTCTACTCTGTCCTTTCCGTCGTGCGATCAAGGAAGACTTGTTCTCTGAATTTCGATCGACAATGGATACCCGTTTTACAGCAGATGGTGCTATAAAACGGAATGCATAGCGTTCTCTCTGCTCATCACTATTCGTAGGGGGAGGGGCTTTAAGGGATTGGATTACCAAGAAGCAACTGAATATCATCTCTGGGATGCTAACTCGCTTACTGGCCGTCGGATCCGACGAATGTCCCAGACTTATTGGGCTTTTTGTCATCTGAGATATTTCGCCGAGGTATACTGAATTTAGGAATAGTTTTGATTCGTACTTCTTATCGTTAACACGGCAGCGGTAAAAAAAAAAAGCCTGCTCTACACCTGTTCTACATGATAACAGGACCGACTGGGGCTCCTAACAGAGCCGGATTGAGGACAACCTATGTGTTCCGTTTAAAGTACTGTCGATATAGATAATGCGACGCATTACTTGGCCGCAGTCCTCTCAGGACTGAGAGGACTGCAAATAACACTGTTTGTAAAAAGCACTGAATACACCGTTATCAGGGATCGCCGACCGTTCGAGAGGAGATCCGCGATTCGGTACGAGATACAAAATGAAACCGAATAAATATGTGAACCGGCTCGCGGTTAACCTCCTGGATAACAGCGATGACGTTAGGAGCCTAAGACGACTGCACAAATTACATCTGTAAGTTCTCCAAGATTTGAGATGAATTAACTACCGTAGAACGTTACGCATCGTCAAAATACTTCATTTCGTCTCGCCTCAGTTTTGTTTCTTCTATTTGATTTATTTTACTATTTCTTTGTTTGTTTAGTATTTTTTTTTTATCCTTTATGCGACCGATAGGTGTTTTGGTGTTTTGCCAAAAGAAAACTACCTTTTGGTGTTTTCTTTGATTTTTGTTCTGAACTCGATCGATGTTCTTTGGACTCATCAACGTATGTATTTATTTATGTTTATTATATATTTACATGTACTGTATAACATATATGTATATATACACAGTTTTTTTGAGGGATTTCAACGGAAACCTGTCTCTGTATGTCATTTTTTTGGTATTAAAATTTACTTGCGGTTCCGGTAAGTCGAAACCGATTGTAAAAGAGAACAAGAATAAGAAGCGGCTAGTGGAAATAGTCCTCCTTCCAGGATTGTGGCAATATAAGCGATGAAATAATATTTGTGAAATGAACTTTTTAAAAGCAAAAAAAATTATATAATTTTTTATATCGGCCGAAGTCGTGTCACCACGGCCGGCTGTCTTCAGTCGAGAGAGTCTTAGAGAGAGTATCTTGTAAGAGAGCGATTCGATCCTGGCAACCGCTGGGCTTATATACACTCGTGGTCCTGACATCGAATAACAAATAATTTAATAATAGGTTAATAACTGCGAACAACTTTACACACGAATATTTCCTAATAACTATATTCCACCATTTTTCACACAAAATTTCTTTATTAATTAATATTAACCGTGCGATATGCTTTGTTATTTTCAAAGAGCTAAATTTTCTGTTGTTTTATTATTAATATTTTGTTTCTCAAATAATCATATATGTACATATAAAATTAAGACGGTTGAATCGTCTGATATTAAATATATATAAATTCATATAATATATATTTATATGTAAATGGGCGAACCGAAAATCAGTTCGCTCGTTCTTTAGTTACAAAATAAATAAATAAACAAACCTGTCGAAAGTATTTATTTTCAACCTGAAGTAGTCTAGAAAAAACTATTCAGCCTAGTTAAAGAAATTAATTAAAAATCAATAAATTTTGAATACGAGGGGTTTTGCAAATTTCGACGTTTCTAGAGCCACTTATCCGAAAAACAAAAATGCGCAACATAAATCTGCGGAAAATGTACGTGCACGTGTTCATTTTCATTTTTTTAATATATCTCGACCGGCTTGACATAAATTCTTCTGGGGCAGTAATGACTTTAAATTTTGAAAAAAATTAAAAAAGAGGAAGTAGGTAGTTCGCCATTTTAATTTTTTTACAGTAGTCGCAGAAAATTGTCCTTTGCAGGAAGAAAGAATTTATTATGTTAATTTAAATTAATAAGTTGAAATTTTCTACATATATCCCGACTTTGGCTTGATTTTCGGCCTTATCGGACAATAAGGCTTTGCGATACAGATATATAGTTTACATTACTTTTACTTATTGAAGTAAATAATTACTCTACTAAATAAAATTGTAAACCCCGAAAAACAAGGGGCTGAATGGGACCCGTATTTAACATATTTTTTTAATCTTTGATTTTCAAGGTTGAGAATGCGTTTAATATTAATGTAGACGACATTGAAACATTTTTTAAAAAGGGCATCCTCTTTGAGGATATTACTTAAGAATAAAATAAAAAAGAAGTTACTTTACGAATTCCTACCGTTAAATTTTGAACAAAATTGAAAAATCGGAGGAGTAGTTTTAATTTTTGTAAATTGAGCTTTAGTTCGATGAAAGTACTCGATATGTTATTTAAAATTCCCGAGTTTTGAGCGGATCAGATGTTTGTCGGGTGTGATGGGAGATATTCAACGATATTACTAAGCAGTTTTTGCCTTATATTTCAAAAATGTGAAACGGCACACGTATTTGACTATATACATCCCGTATATTTAGCCAAGAAGATATCACGCTACCTTTTTCTATAATTTTTCTTTGTAAATTATAATTTTTTCAGCCTTATTGAATAACACTGCCGCAAACCGAGCCGAATTATTGAATTAAATAATCGTTTCCGTAAATAAATATTTAGTTCGCAAAAAGAATAACAGGGAGCGATCGGGACCTATATTCTAAATAAAAATTATTTTAAATTTTAATTTTCAAGATTTAAAATCCAATTACATCTAATATTAATATAGAAGTCGTGCGAATTTTTAAGTTCTAATGAGGACTGACTTAAGAATTTAAAAGAAATTTGAATTTTTTTTTCTTACGATTCCTGATAGTTAGAACTTTTAAGTTGCGAGGCTGTAATAAAAATGCTATATGAAGTAACAACTGCAGGGAGTTAAATGGAAACCGACAATTTTTAATAAGTGTTTTAGCGGTTATAAAATCGGGCCCAAATTTGTCAAGGGCAAAGCCGAAAAATTTATTTTCGGATTTTGTTTTAAACAAACAGTTGTTTATCTTCTTAATTTAATTCTTTCGATTAATCGGTTCGTAAAACGATTAATTACGATCGGTTTAGTAGTTAGTATTTTTTTTATATTACATTTGGTGAATTTAATTTAATTCTATTTTTTGTAACGTTTACTTGCAAAAATCATCAGATACACAAAAAGGACGCTACGTTAAAACTTTAACGTACTCGTATATAATTTATTTTAAAAATTATGTTAACAAGCTAACCGGAATGGGATGCTTACAGCATATGCGATAAGATTTTTTCCGTTAGTTTTTGATACGTAAATTATCTCGTTTGAAAATTAGAGCACTCAGATTTGTAATTAAAGAAGATAATAGGAACTATTAAACGAACTAAAATATTTGTATCTTGTTATCTGTAACCACGAGTATATTTTACCGGATGTTTATATTTTTATTTAAATTAATACAGTAGTTGTATGTAATAACAAATATTTCTGACAGTAGACCTCGTTTAAATGGAGTAATATAATAAATTAGTAGTATAATAAATTACAGGCCCGGCACACAGACGTACGTATTTCAGAAATTTCTATAATTTCTAAAAAAAAACGTTTTGCACTATGGTGTCCTGAAACATTTGTAAACCCCCTATACTCAAAGGTTTAGCCGATCGCTACCCTTTCCCGTTTTGCTGCCCTGCTGTAGCATCAATCCAGAGATGTAAAAATCGATGTTTAAATTCTTAACTAAAAGTTATGTTTTATTAACGATTTAAAAATTATATTCAACAATAACTTATTTTGTTTTATCGGAATAAAATAATATTATCCCGAGATATCGGCTGTAAAATAATGAAAAAAAAAGATGAAATGAGATTGGAATGTAAAGAAATAAAGATAGTAAAGGTAAATTCATTATAAAAAACAATTTGTGGTATCGAGGTACAAAACAATGTCGCAATGGAATATGAGAAAAATATAGCCGAGCATATATGCTACATAGAAGTATCTACATAGATACAATATAGTAATAGAAATAATATAATAAAATACATTTTATATCTATGTTGTAGATAGATAAAAGGTCGATGATACCAAATTATAATAATCTTATTACAATTACTGTAGGTTCAAGGTCGATACATTACTTGACATTAACAGTATATGCGGTGTTATTACCACCTTTCGATAGTAGCTGTGTGCGCATTAACACGCACAACCATCTCTTTTTAAATTGCATTAGTTAGTTATAAAACTGTAAGTGTTATTAGATTTTTTTTTTCTATTTTTATTCGATTTGTGAACTGTTACCTACTGAGAAAACTCAGTAGGTAACAGTAGAGTAGGGGAAAAAAAATATATATATATATTTTGTGTTTATTGGAGTTAAAATAATTCCTTAGTAAAAAAAAAAAAAAAAAAAAAAAAACACTTTGTAGTCTTTCATAATAGTAACGGACAGATCATCTTAGCACATAAAGTTTCGTTGTGAAAACCTGACGTAATAGATCTCTCCACGACATTGATATTCTTGTATCTCATATGTTTTTGTCTTCAGTCATCCAAGACTCCCTATCTAGTGTCAGTCGTTTCATTTCGGCATACCCCCTACATCCTACATCCCTAAAAATTTGTTTTCCATATTTTAAACGTTTCCTGCCTGCACAATTTTTCCCATCTACCTGTCCCTCCAATATCAAAACGACTATTCCAGGATGCCTTAAGATGCGGCCTATAAGTCCGTCTTTTCTTTTAGCTATATTTTTCTAAATGCTTCTTTATTCATAGATTTGCCGCAACAACTCTTCATTTGTCACTTTATCCAACTGATAAAGAGACTGACTTTTAACATTCTCCTACAGTACCGCTTTCAAAAGCTTCTAATCTTTCTTTCTCAGGTACTCCGATCGTCCAAGTTTCACTTCCACATAAAGCTACGTACCAAACATATACTTTCAGAAATAATTAAATCGATGTTTAAATTAATTTTTGATGTTAGCATATTATATTTTTGACTGAAACACCGTTTCAGATGTGCCTATAAGTCCGTCTCTTCTTTTAGCTATATTTTTCTAAATGCTTCTTTATTCATCGATTTGCCGCAACAACTCTTCATTTGTCACACTATCCACCCGTCTGATTTTTAACATTCTCCTATATCACCGCATATCAAAAGCTTCTAATCTTTTCTTCTCAGGTACTTCAATCGTCCAAGTTTCACTTCCATATAAAGCAACGCTCCAAAGATATACTTTCAACAATATTTTTCTGACATTTAAGTTAATTTTTGATGTAAATAAATTATATTTCTGACTGAAGGCTCGTTTCGCCTGTGCTATTCGGCATTTTATATCGCTCCTCCTTCGTCCGTCTTTAGTAATTCTACTTCCCAAATAACAAAATTCCTCTACCTCCATAATCTTCTCTTCTCCTATTTTCACATTCAGCGGTCCATCTTTGTTATTTATACTATATTTGATTACTTTTGTTTTGTTCTTGTTTATTTTCATGCGGTAGTCCTTGCGAAGGACTTCATCATGCCATTCATTATTTCTTAAAAATATTTTTTATTCTCAGCTAGAATTATTATATCATCAGTAAATCATAGCATCTTTGTTTTTTCACCTTGCACTGTTACTCCAAATCGAAATTGTTCTTTAACATCATTAACTGCTAGTTCTATGTAAAGATTAAAATGTAACGGGGATAGGGAACATCCTTTTCGGACTCTCTTTCTATTATTGCTTCTTTCTTATGCTTCTCTTGCAGTTTTTCTCCTGTAAATGTTAGCAATTGTTCTTCTATCTGTATACTTGAACCCTAATTTTTTAAAAACGCTAAAAATTTTGTTCCAGTCTATGTTATCAAATGGCTTTTTGTAATCTATAAATGCCGTGTTTGTTGGTTTGTTATTTCTTTTGTCCGATTATAATAATATAACACCATATACCAGTTTTTTTTAATATTACTATAAGATCATCTCTTCTCTACAATAAAAAAATAAATAATAAACGTTTTAACTACGGTATACGTTTACAGACAATTTTATTTATAAAAAAACTTGTAAGCCATTATAATATTATTATTATTTCAGTTGCACATATTACAAGATTTAATAAAGAAAAAATAAGACAACTTATATATACTTTTCACTACACGTAACATTTAGAGTTATTAAAATGGAAATACAATCTTTAAGATCAATCCAACCTGATTTCTGTGATAAAAACTTCTTTCTTTTGTTACCTTGCAGAACACCTGTGTAAAGTACCGACTATACAATAGAAATTAACCCTTTTCTTTTTTTATTCTTGATGATATTGAAGATGTTTTCTCGAGTGATCAATGTATCCTTGGAAAAAAAGTAATAATGTATGTATATCTATTTAAAATGCGATCAATATATACTTTAAAAATGCAATATAATATCGCTGAAAATTTCTTACCTTATTTATTCTGCCAATAAATATAAAATTTTTGACCCCGGATTTGGACACATACATTTTACTTCCCCCCCAAACCCCCCTAAACTTTTTTGGGGGGCACCCGCCCGTGTGGGGTATCATAGGACTCGGAATCAACCCCTGATTTCGAATCCGAGTCATGAGAAAACGAAGCTCGCTTCCAATAGAAGATAAGACCTCTCCAGAGGCTGGGCCCTCGAGGGGAACTGCCGGAAGGAGGGATAGTGTTTCTGAAGTCTCAGAAGACTTGGACATTACAGGATTAAATCAAGGAAAAGCAAAGTGGAAGACAGTAGAGGGGAGAACCGCCAGGCGGCCGAGAGCAGGCTCATCAGAAGAAGAGGAGGCCCCCCCTTAATTTGAAGGAGGTTACGTACAGGCTGGGTAATGCACTATTACAGCTACATAGCCTAATCCCCCGCTCTAAAGCGGGGGATTAGAGGCAGGCAATGTAAAACAAAAGATCCGAGACCGGGGAGGCCAACCTGCCGTGCCGGACGTATAGCCGGCGGGTGGGGGACGCCTCCTTTGAGAGTAAAAGGACACTCTCCCCGACTGAGTATACTTAATTGGATATCCGGTCGGGGAGAGTAGGGAAAAAAAAAGTGTCCGAAAAAAGACTCCGGGGTTTCAAGAATGGGTATAATTCTTATCTTGCAGCATTCGATGCTTTTTTACGCGTAATGTTGAAGCGATAACGATTAAATTTTACTTTACATATTCTCCTCAGGTAATAGCTGTGTTAGACTACTGCACTGGCCGAACCGTTATGAGCCCGGACTTCGGTACCGGGTCGCTAACTTCTCTTAAAAACACAGTGCGTATATTGGTTCGTAGAAACAGAAAATCGAATAAGTGTCTATCGTACAAAGAAATTATATGCGAGTCTATCGAAATCCTCAGTGACAAAAGGATGATACGTAATCGGTGCGAAAATTATTTTGAGAATCGTAAGCGTTTTGAAAGGATACCGACCAGCACGTTCAAGAACCAATAGGTCAATAGAGAAAGTCTCCGCCAGTACACATTCCGCTTCATAAGAAGCTGTGCGATATCGCCTGGTAGACCTTAAACAAGTTCAAGTCGTAGTAAAGCCAGTTATTTTTACACAGAATTGAATACTAGATCGTGGATACCGGTTTTCTTTGGCGGTTGGGTTTCAATTAACCACACATCTCAGGAATGTTCAAACTGAGAATGTACAAGACTACTCTTCATTTACACTCATACATATCATCCTCATTCATCCTCTGAAGAGTTATCTAAACGGTAGTTGTCGGAGGCTAAACAGGAAAAAGAAAAAAAGAAAGACTTAAAACAAGAGCCGAAAACATAAAAAGAATCCGACTATCTTTCAAACGAATCCAAAACTTTCGGTTTGTAATGTTAGTCGTCGGCTAAACGTTCCCAAAAGCACCGTCCATGATGTTGTGCGCGAGAGATTGAAATTGCGTGCTTTTAAACTGCAGCTACTCGATGAGATTAAATTCGATGAACCGCAAAGAGTTCAATTTGTAACGACCAGATTAGACTATTGCAAGTGACAATAATCACCGACTTGATTAAACAAGCTGGTGACTATTTAAACGAGAGATGGATCACGATAGAGATTTTGGAAGGGTGCTTCCATTTCCAGATGTTTGGGTGGGTCCCACAGGGTTTCGTGTTGGGTTCCCTCCTTTGGAATATTGTCTTTGACGATATATTGAGTGTTCGGTTACCGCAGCATACGCAGTTAATTGCTTATGCAGAGAGTTAGTCCTTATGATTAGCGGCAGGAATGACCAGGAGATCGTACATAGCAGCATTACTGTTCTTGATCTGATCTACGAATAGTTGAGAGGCCATGGTCTAGAACTTGCTCGCGATAAGTGTCGGTATCTTTTCTTAACAGGGAAACGTAGAATTGAGCCCATAATGTTGATGGTGGGGAATCACCGCATACTTGAAAGTCCTAAGGTGAAGTACCTTGACGTGACGATTGATAAGTCGCTACGATTCAGCGAGCGTGTTTTGGAATGCTGAGGAAGGGCGGAAAGAACTCTTATGGCATTAAGTCGTCTGATGACTTCACATCCGGCTTCGCAGGCGTCTAAAAGTCGGGCCATTATGTCGGCCGTCTCTTTTATTACGTTATATGCTGCACCAGTTTGGAAGGATGCAGTTGGTATACAGGGAAACCGGTGTCACACTTGAGAGAATTCACCGAAGAGCTTTGTTAGGGGTGGTGGCAGCATATCGCACAGCTTCTTATGATGAGGTTTGTGTACTGGCGGGGACCCCTATTGACCTATTGGTTCTTTAACGTGCTCGTCGGTATGAAGGCGGTGATAGTGTTGATATTAGAATTGAAACGCTAAGAGTATGTCAGAACTGATGGAGTTTGGGTGTTAAGACTGGATGGACGAGAAGATTAATTCCCGATCTAAGAGTTTGGTATAATAGGAGATTTACCTGATTGAAATGTTATCCCGTCATGGTAATTTTTAAGTGTATTTGCACGGTATAGGGAGGAGGGATTCGCCCGCCTGTATGTACTCTTGTGAATGGGAGTCTGTTGAACACACTCTATTAAGATGCGGTGAATGGATCGATCAACGTAGTCGAGCTGATATGGCAAATCTAGAACCGGAGGACATAGTCTTGTATATGCTGACGTCACATAGTAATCGGAGGAAAGTTGAAATAAACTCGAGGGAGATGCTTCGATGCAAATATGCAGAAGACAGAAGAAGAGGGTTCTAGTGTAAGGAATGGTGTGGACAGCCTTAATCGGAAGGGCCGGTATGCCGAGCTGTGCGGGTTCCGATGATCGATTGGGGACTCCAACGGAGATTAGGTTACGGGATATGAATGAAAAGACCCGGTTCCGATGGGGGGAATTCAGTAATGGAGTACCCCGATTAGAGTGGCCAATAAATGAAAGAAAAGACCCAGATTCGGTCTCTGGGAGGGGCCTGGGAACGACATAGTCGAACTCGATTACCGTCCTTCGGGAATTAGAGGCAGGCATAACACTAGAAGATCCAACCGCGGAGCCATCCTACCATGCCGGACATACTGCCGGCAGATGGGGAGGTCTCTTAGAGTTATAAGGACACTCCTCTGGGCCGAGCTTTACGTAATTGTATGACCGATCCAGGGGAGTAGGGGAGAAAAAAAAGGTTAGACTTCACTGCTGCTGATGAAAACTACCTGCAGCGAATTTGTTTTCTGATGAAGCAACATTTCACTTTCTTGGAGTCGTGAATCGCCGTAATTATCGACTATGAATCTCAAAAAATCCACACAAATCGGTGAAATTATCCGTAACTGTCCGAAAGTGAATGTCTGGTGTGGTATCATGGGTTATCGAATTTTTCGGCCATTTCCTTTCCACGAACAGACTATTACGGTGTATTGTATTTAGACATGTTAGAGAACTTTAAGTTTCCGGAGATCGAAAATATGGAAGACCTAATTTTCCAGCAAGATGGAGGAGCTCTTCCGAATCACGCAGAAGTTGTAATTGCGCCAAACTAAGGTTTCTAGAAGAATGGATAAGCAGAGAACATCCTGTCGCGCGGACACCGCGAAGTTCGGATTTGATGCCGATTGATTTCTTCTTCTGGGACTGCATAAAAGATATCGTATGCTAAAAAAACTACAGTCGCTCTACCACCTGCGCCAATAAATAACAGCAGTCGTGGAAGCGATTCCTGGAACGCGCTCGCCAGAGTATGGAATGAGGCAGATTATCGGTTTGACTTATGCAGAGCCGTTAACGGTGCTGCTGTTGACTTGCATTACGAGGTAAAAAAAACCTTTAGACTTTGTTCTTTCATGTAATAAAACATATAAATTAGTAGGATTTTATAAATTAGAAGATGAATGATAAAAGATTTCCACCTTAAAGTTAAGAAAAACTTCAAACTTACTCGATGCATGGGAAAACATTTCACATGTTTAGCATACGACAAGCCCCATCTTCTTACAATTCCAGCAACATTTTGGTCATCCCTTGCAGTAAGGGTTGGTTATATCAAACATCGTTTCAGACAAAGGTTTTAGGTAATGTTTATAGGACTAACGACCACTTTAAACAGATTCGATACTGTGCGTATTAAGGGAGATATGATTTTTTTTTGTCATCAAAACTACATTTTTTCCACCTGCTGGGCCAATGGTTTGCGATATCAAAAAACTTTACTTAGATTAGTTTTAGGCTTTTACTCAAAGAACGGTAAGAACTTTAAACGAATTCGATATTTTGCTCGATAAGAAAGTTATAGCGGTAGTTTGTTTTTTCGAAAAATGTTCACTCCCATGTCCGATTTTGGCCGTTAACGAATTCGACCGAGTTTTTGGAACGACTTATTTTTAAGGAACGATTTGAAAGTGATCGGCACAAAATTACGGCTGCTATCGTGTCCACAAGAAAGTGAAATATATATGTATACGTAAAATCTTGAGCTGACAGTGGTTTTGAGGCCTGGGGGATGTGAAACGCGAAGATATGTCAAAATTTTCCGTAAGTCGAATCATGGTACCCATTACAATAGGTAGCTTTCTCATGAAATTTATCTAAAATATATATATATATATATATAATAATGTAACACAATCAAATGAAACCGAATAAAAAAACATAAAAAATAAAATCTGTTATAAAATAATAACAATCTTTTTTTGTTTTTGTAGTTATTTTGTATAATTTATTTATAATAAAAGAATAATACTGTGTAAGGAATATAAAAATGCTACCTGACTACTTAAACATATCTTTTGGCCTAAGGTTAGTTAGCCTCTAAACATCTAGCAGGTGTTATATTGTTAAACATTACAAAAAATAAAAGAATCACGTGTTTTGTAAAGGAAGAAAAAGTAAAAGAATATTTATGTACATTTTTAAAAAGGGTCTTTCTTTATAGAGGCTATATTTGGCCTAATAATATATATGATTTTAAAAAAAAGCTAATTTGACGGCTTTAAAAAAAATTTTTTTTATAAATAATTCAGTCGTCGTCCTGTGTTAAATAAATATGCCTAAAGGTAACGTATAAAAAGGTAAAGGTGTGAAGATATCGACTATATTTTTCAGGTATCTACTCGTAGAATTTAATTGTGCATAATCTATTAACGATTTTATTAAAAAAAACATTTATACAATTATTTATAACGCAGTATTTCCCGCCTCAATTCAGTTTATTTTATTTTTAATAAAAGTCGAATATCTTATTCTTCTTCATGTTCTGTCGACTCTTAAATAATTTTTTTAAAATTAAATCCTCTATAAATTTGATTTTTTTACTGAAAATTTAACCGAATAGTTGTCTTGCAAAACTAAAAAATCATGTTTTACGACACCATTTGTTTTATACTTTACTTTCATTTCTCAAAAATTATAATTTACCTTTTCTATTAAAACTTTTCAGGATAAAAATCATATGAAACCGTCAAATTTACCCCTTAATTTAAGTTCCAAGAATTTCAGTTCCGGTTCAATTTACCCTTCAAATAGAAATCAGGATGAAATTTTCGCAAGCTGTAACTTGAAAACTAAGCGTTCCGAACTCACGTTTTTCATAGGAACGGTTTTTTGTTTATATTCATTTACAGAAATAGCTTTAATTTTTTTCCAAGACTTTGTGCATGTATCTTGTCTATTTAGTAGGGAAAATGTACACGATTCAATGATTCTTTCGAAGAACGGTACATTAATCTGTTGCTTTATGCAGTATGTTATCTCGACTGGCATTTTCAAATACTAATTTTGCATAAAGTGCACGAACTTCTTTTTTCTAAGCGTATTATCCATTTATTCCCTGGGGGAGAAGAAACTTAATCTAATTCACCGGTACGGACGTAGTTATGTGATACCGACTGCTTCGGTAGGATTAATTCTTACTATTGTCCGACATATTCGGGTGTGTTGCTCGGTTTTACGAGAGAGCGATAATCACATACGCTATTGAGAAAAACTTTATTCTTATCGATTGAAGTTTTATCGTTCCAAATCCGTGTGTTGCGAATAAACTTAGATCCTGCAACTTTTGCACCTCATGTCACTTCGTTGAAAGCGTCTTATGAATATCCTTGACGCTGTAGCGATTTCAACCGCACGGGTAATGCGTTGATAGCTCCTGTACTAAGATGCGTTTTGAATTTCAACGAGGTTGCAGAGTACATTGAGTTTTACGGTACAAGCATTACAAATTTTAAAATTCAATTACGAGGCTGACAGTAATGTTACAGTTATCGTGTGAATTAGAAAATACATTTTATGTTTTGTGTATTTGCGTATATGTTTTTGTGTATGCTTGCACTATTTTCCACCGTTACTTATTATTATTATCATCGTTGTAATTGCTATTTTTATCTGATTTTGGGGCAGATTTTTGATCTTAGGTTGTTTTTCAGTGACCGCGTTTCTGTTGTAGTCTACAATGCTATTACACACTAATTCAGTTATGAAATAGAATGATGCGTCTTTATGTAACTATTTCCATTCTTGATAACTGTACAACGGTTTGAAACTACGACTAATTTGATGATGACATCTTCTAATATAGAAGATACCCCCATCAGACTTTCTATAGTTTATGTTTCCGTATATTTTTTCACCCGAAATTTATGAGAATACACGTAAGAAATAGGGAATTTGTATCGTTATAACTCGTTATATTACTCAAAGACTTGTTTTTGCTCGTAAATTTGTAAACGGTTTCATTACCGGTATAATTAAAAATATTGGTTTTCGTGTCCAGATGAAACGTGATAAATAGTGTCGTATTTCAATATTTTATAATTCTTATACTCGGTTGATGCAGCTTGAACTCAAATCATCGAAAGTCACCGACGTCTAACACGTGGGAGTCGTTTAGCCTTCTAATATCTTCATTACTATCGAAAAGAAATCGGTTTCACAATATTTTAGAATTATTTAAACATATAACTTTATTATTTTATAATACATTAAATATATATGTAATTTTAATCGTGAATACACAACGCCGTATAAATTCTTTATTACGACTTTGTAGAACTTTACTGATGCCAACTGTGTTTATGGAAAGCCGGTAGAAAAATTACACAAACCGTAATTAAAAAACGAAAACGTATGAAAATTTATAGGATTACGTAAAGAAAAATTATGTGATAAAGCATATAACATTCTTTGCGAAAAAAATTCAGGCGATACGTGGCAGTTTTCCAAACGTATTTAAGATAGTAGAACAGTCAATGTGTGAAATAGGTGTTCGGGTTGGCATTTAAAAAAAAAACAGTCAAATAAACTTAATGAATGGTTAAAAACAACGTTGTTCATACTCAAGTAATTTTTTTAATCTTCAGAATTACTTTAGTTTTCGCTTTCATCAGATACATCAAATAAAATATCGTTGCCGATAAGTCTGCGTCGAGATTGTTTTGTTGGATCTCTACTAGAAGCCGACAAGGATCAATGTTTTCGAGAGACGTCGCACCGGAACTACCGATAACCGACTCGTTCTCATCGATGGATTCAGCCGAAGGCTGATCCATACTCAAGGCCTTTCCCAGAGGTGTTAGGTTAACCCAAACATCGATTTAACACCGAGAAAAATAAAGTGTCTACCAAAAAATAAATATAGAAAACAATAAAACCTTTTAAGTCGTGTAATTCATCGATCCACAATCTCTAGAATAATACACCGAAACAAAAAATTCAATACAAAAATGAAATCAAATTTGTTACTTTAAATAATAAAATTTAAGTAAAATGGGATTATTTTCTTATTATCCGAACATTTTTTTATTTTTTAATATTCTTTACCGTCGTTTGATGTAATTATATCCGGCTACACTTTATTAATCCAATAAATTATAATTACACTCCTACAGTAATATAATTATACGCTGCAAGAGAGGTTTTTATTTATTTTTTAGTTTGGTTGTATTTTTTTAAATTTTATTTTAATTACTCAATAAAAACCGGGTTACTCGACTGACTGGCTGATAAAGAAACTGGTTTTATTCTTTTTTTTATGCGTACAACATACTGTATATAATAAAAACATAATAAATAGCATTGGAAGCAGTTAAAAAAAAAATTTAATGTACATAACCTAAATAAGATTATCTTCAACTTTAATATTATAAAAAATTGTGTATATGGTTTGCTTAAAATTTGCGTTACATCGTTTTTAATAAATCTTGAGAGGATGATTTTAATTTTTAATAGGTTTTTTATTCAGTAGTATAACCAGATTTCTATCGCTTAATTTTTTCCTTATGTTCAATTTTTTTTTTAAATTTTGTTTATTATTAATAATAATTTTTACTTTCGATTCAACCGAACAAAAAAAAAAAAAAAATGCGATTAATATTTTACGAATAATTAAACATAGTAAATAATAAATAATTAATTAAGCGTTAATTGGTTTTATGGAAAATAATAATAATCGTTTTAGGATAACCTGCATTGAAAATTACCATCTTGAATTTATAAACTGTAATAACCTTTGTACGTTTTAAATATGAAAAGCGTAGTGTTCTTTATGTTTTAAAAAAATTAAGATTTTATTTAATAAAATAAAATATTAACGTCACCGAACTGTTATAACTAACCTGTTTTTAAAAAAAATCCGATTTCTAAGCATCTGTTTTTACTTAATTGTAAAAAACAATTAATGTTCTCTAAATAAATAAAAAATAAATAACGAATAAACCCGTACCTAATATAATAATCCTTTTTTTATAATCGCTACGGGTTTATTAATTATTTATAATAATCTCTTATAATTATTAAAAGATCTGTTATTATTAATTATTTATAATAATCTCTTTTTTTATGGCTTCAACGTCTTCCCTTCAGGCCGATCACTCAGGGAACTAAGACCCCGGAAAATATATATGCCTTTATAATCAAAAGACGCTTCACCGAAATCTCTGTACGTCGAAAAAAGACGTCTCTGAACAGCTTCAAATAAATTAAATTGTTATTTTTATTGTAATTATATAAAGGGACGCAGTATTCGAGCACTGGTCGAACCATTATCTTACACAGACGAAGGATCTGTCGAACATCTTGAAACAGGCGACGGACCCGTAAAAAGGAATTCAAGATTTTTGGTGTTCCTTGCTTTGTTGTTTAGGAAACACGTTCGTTATATAACGATTTGCAATTACACAAAACACCCATCGCTTCTTCGCTATGTATTTGACACTGACCGGTCTCGTAGAAATATTTAACTTTCTACTCGATTCTAAAATACGTAACGACAACGGATGTGTTTTCTAGATTAAGGGGCTTTCTATTAACAACATACATTCATGTATTCTATTAATGACGCAAAATCAATCGATATTTTTTACGGTTCACTTTAGAGCAGATTTTTAAATCGTCTGCAAAAAAAGGATCTTAAAAGAAACTAAGGTGGCGATGGCATTTATGTAAAGATTGTAAAGAAAAGGACCCGATTAGAACTCTGAGGATCATCAGATGGAGCACTATACGTGAAATAAATAACGATTTAAATAATATTTAAAAACATTGCCGATTTACAAATAAATCAGTAATAACATTTCCTGTAGCCATCGGAACTACAAAAGGCATTTTGTAGTTCACATTCCTGTGAACTACAAAATGCCGAAAAAACCTTGGTCGTTTTTCGACAAAGTTACGAGTATTTATTGCCGAACAGTTCCTTTATATATATGCAATTATTACTTTAAATTACGCTGTAATTTTTTGAGTTTTCCTGCTATAATGAAAGTAGCAAGTCCTAAACAAACTGACTTCCTTTTCTTTTACTGCTATTGTTTACGCAATTAAGAAGTAATTGTCGGTATAAAGTTAACAATTGTGCACTACCTCTATTCTTATATATATTATTCTATTCTAACTTTCTTTTCAGTCTATTATTCTAAATATATATCTTCATTTTCTATTATTGTTCTTATTTAGATAAGACTTAACTTTATATATAAACTCGATATTCTTATCGAACATAGATTATCTATGTTACGTAACATCATTTGCATCCTTGATTTTTTTTTAAATCCTTATAAATAATTTAATCCTTAGTTTTGGGTAGAATATATATATAAAATAAAAGGACTGTCCTAGCTGTCAATTCAAAAAAGCTGTCGTGGCATTTTCACACGCTACAAAAAATTGCCGTTTCATCTCATCCTACGAAGCGATATCTAACGGCGGTCCCGGAGGCTAAAAAAGAGTGTTATTTGTGGTCAACCTAAACCGATGTTGGTGAGCCGCATCTTAGCCAAATCTGTGGTTCTTCATCAAAGTAGCATCGATCCAGTCCGAATAACTTGCCCGTTGATTCGGTCGGTCTGACTTTTCAAGATCGATGAGTCTATTTAATCCGAGTGACTACTCTACGTCAACATTGGTCGCCACGAAAACCTATATGGATCCTGGAGAATCAGATCCTTTCTGGACGACATCCTCTGATTTCGCCGTTCAACTGTTAGTTTTGAAATATTTTTTTTCTCTTACATTTTTCCAATCGATATTTTGAGGGCGTATCGTCTCAATATTTTCAAATGAGTACCGGCGTTTGAACAGCAGCAATATTTTTATTCTACAGACCGTATTGAAATACGAGTTGCCAGAGGAAAAAATCCGTAAGAAGATAACAGTTGTTAACAAAAGTATTTACATTCGGCCGGTAATTATTTGAAAAATGTAATATAATAATATTCCCTATTACACAACCGTTTTCTTATTTTAAGTTATAGGGTTCGTTTCGTTTAAAAATAGTAATTTTGGATTTAAGAACCTGATAATCTTGAACGTTAAAAAAATTCGGTGGGTAAGTAAGTTTTTACCGATGGCGAAATACATTTCCTGTAATTTTCACTACAGTTGCCGGGTAGCCGGGTAAGGAAAGATTATGTTAAAAAATTACATAATCTAAAACACGCGCGCGCACACACACAAATAAATATATATACAAATAAACTATGAATTTATGTCCAATAACTTTTTGTTACTTCTCTATTTTACATTTCTCATCTGCACCATTACAAGTGGTTTTTATTATTATTATTATTTTTTTTTTTAATGTTATTTTAGCTATTGTAATTGCGTCTAGGATCATTAACTACATTTTTAGGGGTCCTATTAAATCCATAAAATCTGTCTTTCTGAAAGATCAGGCTTAAAGAAAAACATTAATTTTTATAATTATTTTATTATGCGTAGCTCGGTTTCTAATAGAAGGAAGTAATAATTAAAATAAAATGTTGTACGTAATATTTTTTATGATTTGTTTTTATGTTTGTGTTTATATTATTTTAGTTTTCGTATCTTTTCTGTAGGTGATATTTTAGATGCGTTGGTTAATGAGATTGTACAAAGTACGTTATAAAATATAATTTAACTATTAATATTTGTTCGATTTTTTTTTCAGTTTGTCCCGTGTAATGTCGGTAAATTTATTTTTAACTACTTTTTTATTTTTTTGATATTTTATTAGAGAAGAGCTTTTTAATTTTAAAATAGTATAAATTTAAGTAAATTTTAGCGATTAAAATCAATATTTAGACAATTATTTAAAAAAAACGTATCGTTTCATAAAAGAAATTAGAAACACAAATCTATTACTTCGTACAATCTCTTCTACGGTATAGATATACTCGTATGTAAAACACCGGGGGTACATGAGACGAGAATTTTATGAAATATCAGATGAAAAAATAGCGAACCAATTTTGGAAGTAGATGATCCAATTATGTTAAAGCCATTACATCGACTGGCCGAGCAGTTAACCGGATGCCAAAAAAAAACCATTTCGTACTGTATACGAGTATAGCCTTTCATTCATATTTAATGAATAAAAACTGAGGTGATCTTTATAACCGTCAGTAAATATACTATTTCAATTTATTTGTTTTTATTCTTTTATTTTTTAAATGTATTTTGGATCTTCAAATTACCAGGCTTATTTGTTATTTATGTTAACTTATTCATAAAAAAGATGTTTACTGTGAAAAGGATTCTGTCTTTACAACGATTACGTCATAAGAGGTACATTAATTAGTTGTTTTACAATGTCTGTCCCGATATCTCTTATAACTCGATAACATTTAAAGCGCCTGAGGTGCGAGAAGAATCGAGAATCGTTCGATGTCGCTTTATTTGAAAGCAATGCTTAGTACAAAGCTTTTATTTTATTTTTATTTTTTTCTTTACTCCCCTGGGCCGGACCGACTTGGTATTACGCCACCCAGGGGAGTGTTCGTTACTCTAATAGGCCCTCCCCGCCTACCGGCTATATACCGGCATGGCAGGTCAGGCCTACCGGTGGCTCTTTTGAGATTTTTTATTCTCTATTATGTCCTCTATGGAACCACATCATACCTACAAGTCGTGATGTGACCCCCGGATCTTTCATAATACTCTCTTGTCCCTACAACACACCCCAAGGAGTCCTCAGCGGATCATTGAAACCAGCACACCTAAGCATGCTGGCTCTCACCGCTGAGGCTGTCCACCCAACCTAACATACTAGAAACCCATACTTCTTTCATCTTCATTCTTCTGTTTTAGTACTGCTTTTATATAATCAGCGACCTTCCTCCAGTTCTCCTTACTGCTGAGCATGAAATCCACGGTCTCCTTCGGCGTTTTTCCATGAATACCCGCGTCGTGTCTTAGTCTTATCCATTTATTACATACTAAAAACGTATGCTCAGAATCATCGTCCTGTTCGCAGTACATGCACGCGGGTTCATTCCTTCTTCCCACCTTATGGAGATAACCATTGAAACACCCATGTCCCGTCAGGAACTGGGTGATCCAATAGTCAGTTTCTCCATGCCGTCTGTTTATCCACCCTGTTAATTCTGGAATTAAGGTTTTTGTCCATCCAGCCACTCCAGCCTCCGCCCATCTCTCATGCCAGATTCTATGCATGCTTTCCTTGACTTCATTTTCTGCTCTCCCTAAAAACCTGTCAGTTCTATATCTGGCGATAAGGTCAATCGGTAACATTCCCGAGAGCACACAGAGGGCCTCGTAAGAAACAGTTCTATAGACAGAGACTACTCCCAGTAGTATCCCCCTGTGTGCTCTCTTCAACCTGTCTCTATTTCTGCTAATAGTGAGAGCACAACTCCATGCCGGCACGGCATACATCATTGTTGACACTACGGTTGTCGCTAAAACTCTTCTTTTTGATGCCCGAGGAGCGCTCTGCTTTGACAAAATTATATTTAGGCATTTAGTCAGTTTCTCCGCACTCTGACAGACACTTAGTACCTGCTCAGTAAATCTGCAGTTTTTCTGTAAGATGACTCCAAGATATTTTAATACTGTTACTTCCTCAATATTATAGTCTCCAATTCGTATATCTAATGGCTGCAATACACGTTTTCTCATCGAGAAAATAAATCGACAACTTCACTTGGTTGAAGTGAAGTTGTCGATTTATTTAATTCACCGCATTGACTTGAAGCTTGTGCGTGGGAATTTGGAAACGGAAATTTTGCTCTTCTTGTTGAGAATACTCGCGACTCGTATCGGATCGCCTTCAACTATTAAGATTACGGGAATTAACACTCATACGTAGAATATTCTAGGAGATTCCTGCTGAATGTTGTCGGCGTGTTCCTCCAATTAAAGTAATGAAAAGATCCGTCTAACCTAGGTATAGAAATGAAATTACAGATAGAAAAATTATTCAGTTTGTTTCTACTTTAACCATAAACTGATGATATCCTGAAATTCTTAGCGACGTAAATAACGGAGAAAAATTCGTTATTTTATTCTTTTTTAGCCTGAAAATTAAAAAATGTAGTTCCCAGAACTTTATCTGCAGCAGTTTCTGAGAAAATTCATGTAACCTCCCAAAAAAAAAAAAAAAAATTAGATCGAATAAATCGACTTTTATTTCAAAGGTTTCAAGAAAATGAGAAAAAGTAACCAAAACGTCTGATCAGAAGATAGAAGGCAAAAACGGAACAAAACAATGAAGGACTACTGGAAAACCAGGAGAGAAAACGCCCAGAAGAAAAGCAAATGAATGCATAATGTCGTTCCTTCATGTTGTCCTCAGTCGCCCATAACTTAAAAAAAAATTTATTGCTTTCTAGATGTGCCACGTTAAATTCTCTATAAGAAAATAAAACTATAAGAAAACTTATGTATGCATATGATAAAGAATGTAAGAACACTTATGATAAAAACATGACATTACACCGGTTTGAAAGGTCAGTGAACTCACGTATTTGGGAATCGCCTTATAAAATTAAAAGAACAAGACAAAAAAATTCCCAGAAATTCGGAGCAGAATCACCATGATTAATCGATGCTTGTTTGTATGTAACGATATTTTGGCCTCAAAATTCCATTCGAATTTGATAAACTAAAGCTATAAAAAATAATTTCATAACCGACACGTTTCACAGCTGTAGATAATTAATAAATCGGTGAAAGAAAAATAATCGAGTTTGGGAATAAATCTTAAGAAAAATTTATTGTTCTTTTTATGGAAACGAAGAAAAAGGAGAAAAATACTTAAGAAATAAGAAATATAAATGTAGAAAGGTATGACAATGAAGATATAGTGATAAGTGATATAAGTGATAAGTGCAATATCAAGTGGAGGTGTATTCAAAGAAAGAGGGACGTATCATTATTATAATTGGAAGCGGTGGAATCAACGAAGTTCGGACCTCACCAGACACAGCGTTACGGAAGTAGAAAAAGCGGTTAAAATTAGAAAAAGATATCGGCGAGACGAATCGACTTCGATATTGGAATTAAGTATTTCAAAGAAAATTCTTAAAATTAAAACTCATCAGAAAAGTTATGTCTAGTATAAATTTTATCGGTATTCTGTGTGTCGTTATATACTATTTATTGACTGTGTATTTCGAGAACTCATATCAGCGACTGTCGGATTTGTTGGGCTTTATGTTTGGTAAATACGAATATGACTTTATAATTAATTAATTCTACTCCATACATATACAAATGTATATATATACTAGTATATATTACATTTTTAAAATGCCATTTACATTTCGTAGGTACGTAAAACTGTAATACAGTTGTAAAGTGAATTCACCGTACATTGAAACAGATAGTCGAGCGTGAAGGTCATTATTACAGAATATAATATATACCTACACATCACCTTAACGATTATTACATTTTCAAATGGACAGGTTACAGTCGAAAACATGTGTCGTAAAAATATTAAATACAATATTTTATCCTCCGTCTTGTTTAGTGCCTTACGGCATTTATTATTATTTCATTTAAAGTAAATTTTGATACCTTTTTTTGTAACAAGTCGGGTTGCTTTATTTATTTACAACTACTTTTGAATATATATATATATATATATACGAGGTGCGACAATAAATGAGATTGATTATTCTTTGCAAGATGTGGCAACCCTGCAGCTTGCGTAGGCACACCATCTTTGATCTTGGTCTATATGCTACTTCTAGTCCAACCGGCACATTGATGCAACTGCTCAGTCGTGAGTTGTGGTGTAATAAGTGAACACGTGTTTGTGTCTCTTGTCACAGAAATGAAACCGCAAAATTGCGCAATTATTGCGCAAAGGTATGCCATTTCTTTTTGCTTTAAATTAGGTGAAAACGCGACGACAATTTATGGTAAGATTCAGATGGCTTTTGGGGAGGAGGTTATGTCAAGAGCTCAAGTTTTCCGGTGGCCTAAAATTTTTAGTGAAGGCAGAACGAATGTTAAAGATGAAGACCGCAGTGGACGACCATCAACCTCACAGACAGATGTCAACTTGACCAGTGTGCGTGAAATCGAATTATCTGATCGAAGATTATCCGTGAAAATGATTGCAGAAGAACTCAACATCGATCGAGAAACGGTTCGTCTAATATTAACTGAAGATCTTGGTATGAGAAAGATTTGTGGAAAAATGGTCCCCAAAAATCTCACACAACAACAGCGAGAAACACGGAAAAATGTGGCAGCCGATCTGTTAGAGCAAACGGAAATCAATCCAGATTTGTTGAGCCGTGTTATCACTGATGATGAAGGTTGGTTTTTTCAATACGATCCAGAGACAAAACGCCAAAGTTCGCAATGGTGCTCAAAGGGATCACCCAGACCAAAAAAATCTCGCATGTCAAAGTCAAAAGTGAAACGCATGCTTGTGTGCTTCTTCTATTCCAAGGGAATTGTTCATAAACAGCGGGTGCCTCCTGGACAAACAGTTAACAAATATTTCTACAAAGAAATTTTAGAAAGACTTCGTAAACGAGTTCTTCGTGTCCGTGCCAACATTGCTGATAATTGGATTCTGCATCACGATAATACGCCATTCCATACTGCTCTGTCAGTACAGCAATTTTTAACCTCAAAACAAATTTCAGTACTACCACAGCCATCTTATTCACCAGATATCGCTCCGTGCGACTTTTTTCTATTTCCAAGAGTCAAAATGGCGATCAAGGGACACCATTTTCAAACAACACAAGATGTCCAAAAAGCTGTGACGAGGGTCTTGGAGGATATTACAGAAGATGAGTTCCAGAAATGTTACCGTCAATGGCAGAAGCGCTGGAATAAGTGTGTGCAATCAGAGGGGAACTACTTTGAAGGAGACAACACTAAACATGACTAAAAGGGTAAGCAACATTTTTTTCACATCAGCCTCATTACTTTATTGTCGCACATCGTATATATATATATATATATATATATATATATATACAGTGATTTATCAACACAGAATTATGCATTTTATAATATATAACACAAATTGTTTTCGTAGTTGTACAGTATTTTGACACGTTTTATACATACAACAATGCGTCCGTATTTTACACAAGAGTATCTTTCCCATAAAAAAGGATTGTGTGTGGGTTTATTTGTTTATTGTATGTGCTCATATTTTTATTTTAGCTACTATTGGCGTAGAACGGACCGATGGTGGTGTGCCGAGCGGCTGCGCGCAGCGTACGAAGATTCATTCTGGAACGATTTCTATTTCTTGATACAAACGATTTATCTAAAATTATATTTGTGTTTTGGGAATAAGATAGGAAAACTTTGGGGTTAGAGCCGTGTTAAAAATCTGAACTCGAGAAACAGCTAAAAATTTCAGGATTTTGAAGCTTTTCGTTGTAAACTTTTTTGTTGTTTTTAGTACGTTAAATTCATGAACGTTATTTAGTTACAACGGGAAAAAACATTTAACAAAAACTAGATTATTTCATGAAATATAAAACGTGTAACATTTTCGCGGCGGACCGTAGACCAGTTCTTTTCGCTAGTTATTTGTTATTTTTCATTTTATTACTTATATTTGCGTGAAAAACTTTATAGTAAAGCGGAAATAAAACTTATAAAATGAAATGAACCTATTTTGATGAACAGGCTGCATCGTATTGCAAGGATTAAATTCTGTATAAACCATCCAAAAGCTACCAACCCCTGAAATATTGACGGTGTTCAGATTGTAAAGAAGGTGAGGAAATACAGATGGTTAAAGTAATATTTGGTATACCTGCAACAATTCTTCTGGAGTAAAAAGTGTAGTAGTATGTACCTCGACTGCAATCCAATAAATTGATCGACCAAAAATATATTCCACTCTACCGATTTAAACGAACCTACCTATAAAGATAAATAATAAGTATCAAAAGTAAGAGAAACAGATGAACCGAGTTGAATTATACGTAAGATTTTTCAAAGCAAAACGTCAAATTTATACCCAAATCGGCAAAATATTTTTGTGATTGCAAGGATATCTACATCTAAAAACAGAAATATTCCGTTATTTCTATTCACGATTAGTAATTAACGAAACACGAAATTATATCGTAAAGAAACCGATATCAAATCTAATGAATATAAAAACTGCCTTGTATTCTCAAAAACAAACAAGAAAATTAGTCTGTACCTGGAAGCATTTTAATGCTTTATCGACCTTATTAGACTTTATTGACTTTATTTGAGTAGGATATTGGTCGCTAAACCGTTTTGAGGCACCTCTTTTTTTAACCACTTGAGAGCTCTCGGTTGTCATGGTGACTCTCACCAAGAGGGCTACCCTTCTCTTCCCTATCGCCTATTCTGGGTCCGGGTATGCACCCCACGCGTACCGCCCTGATCGCGCGCCCACCTCACAAACCTCGAGGGTCCTCTATGCTTCATCAGAACGTCCTGATCCAACCATCTGCTGGCCCGAACACCCTCAGCAAAGAGGCTGCCTCCCTGGCCCTGTACGCGTCCACGATTCGACCCCCTGACAACAGAATTTTTTTCGCCAGTTCCCCCAGAATTTTTTTTTTCAAATTCACATTAGCGAAGTTTGACACCCGTACAGTGTAGTTTCATTAGCTCCAGTCAGTCGAAGATACATGTCACTGCCATTCAGAGATGAGGTATAGCACCTCACTTATATGTGTAGCAAGATTTATTTACGGACACAATTCAGTATACGTACGACCAAGTTATTTAACAATACAAAACGGATAAATACAATTATTAAATACGTTAAATTTATTATACATATTTATAATAATACAGCTGTATTAGTAGTTCATACTACAACACATGTAGTAATGAGCTTACACCGTAAATGGTGTACACCAACATATGTAGCACAATAAAACAATATAATAACAGTGCAATGTAATGATGATACAAATAATAATAATAAAACAAGACCAGCCCAGACAGTAAATCCTAATTACTCGCCAACAAGCTCAATACAACTTACAAGAAACATAATAATAATGACAAAAAATCAATAAACAAGATACAATATAATACATAACATCTTCATTACAAAGTATAAAGTGTAAGGGCCCTCGTCCCTGATTCATACGTCTGCGCCTACCCGTGAAGCATTTCTGACAGTGAACTTCATCTCGTCAGGATGCAACAGCACATCATTTATGTATAATATATACAGAAACAAATTCCAATAAGCATATGACAAAGAGTAATTATACAAAACATCAGTAACAAAATAGATAGGATCCTTAAAACTACTACAAATCGAAGAACGCATAGATGTATATATTACGCGATCTTACACTAAACATAACAATAACACAAGTAATATGATAGAAAGTACCCGATATATACATTTCATAACAAAGTACAGGGGTCTTTGTTTTCAGTTTAGTGAACTTCATTTCACCAAAATTCTTTTTGTCAGCTTCGAAATCCCGAAATGTTTGTATTTTTTTAAAGTAAATTCCAACCTTATAGTCTTCATCCTAAAAGTTCAGCTTGACGTTTTCATAAATTTAAATTCCTAACAGAGTCATTTAATTCACCTTATGGTATAAGATGTGGCTTTTTGGAAGGTAATTCAAAATCAAAATCATTGTTGTCTTCTTCACTACTGCCTGATTCTTCATCGCTGCTTTCGAGACATACATTCACAGGTGGTACAGAAACTAGAATAATTTAATAGGCCTGATTGCAGATTGCAATGAAGGATATTTTACAGTATGTTTAGATTTTTTTAAAATTCCAGACACACTTGTTAGACAAAAGTAACAATCGGTTACACGGTCCTTTGGTTCACGCCAAAGGTAAACCAAATGGCAAAGCCTTTCGCGTTAACAAAGTTAACACGAAACAAACAAACCAACAAGTTAACGAAGTTAAACAATAATAGATGAGCTAACAAAATAAAATAAAGGAGCTTAAAATGTTAACTATACGTTGAAAAATGAAAAAATCCTTTCATTGAGATTTAAAAATTTTTCAAAAATGGTGGGTGATAGATATATTTTGAGTTCATATTTGATTTCAGCATCAAAAAACATATTAAAATCATGTATCGCATGTTAGGAAACAAAAATTATGTTATCAGTATTATCAATGTGATTTGTATAGATAATAGATAATAATTTTTATTATTATGTGTGTGTGTGTGTGTGTGTGTGTGTGTGTGTGTGTGTGATACGAGTTAGTATATAAATATAATTATGTAAGTGACTAAATATAACCGGTCCATTTAAATCTTGATAAATTTTAATAATAACTTACTATGTTAAGTATCAAGCCGTAAATTGTATATGTCAAAAATAAGAGTTTACATTTAAGTATTATAAATCATAATGACTTGTATGCAGTTAATGCAGCACACAAATCACAAACTAGTCCTATGCGTTATCGTCTCATGAACCACGTAAATATTATTTGTTTGTCAGTAAGGGAATAATAGGTCTCAAGATTGTTATGTATAAACCTTAAGTTTATACATTATATCGCTGTATATACATTTTTTTTCCTATACTCGAGGTCACCGGTAGCAAGACATTAATAAAAACAATAAATGTGTAGTCTAGCTATTAGGAGTGTAGTAGTAGTAGTAGTAGTAGACACAACGAAGTCTGGTAGCAGACAAACGTCCTAGCCTACCGAACGAACAGGGGAGGGTGTGGTTTTAAAAGATGGAAAGCTTCTGGTCCATGTACTCAAAGACATACAGATAGATATATAGAATACGTGATTGTTAAGATCTCCGGCTGCTGTTGAATGCACTGCTCCTTTGTATGTGTGTTTATATATATATTCAGACAGAATAGCTTGCAGACTAACCGTAAAACATAGAGATTTATGCTTAAACCTTTTATTTATTCTTTTTACTGGATTAAAGACGTAAAGACTAATTATGATATGTATATAAATATCTGATACGTAAAATGAAAAGTTAGTTTAATTTTCTGTCTTTGTATCTGTTTGTTTGCTTATATGTTCTCGCATCGCGCGAAAACCAACCGGTTTCAATTTTACAGGATACATTGGAGTTACCCGAAGAAAGGTTGTAAGCCAAAGAACAAAGTCTTAGACTCCTCGAGGAGGAAGTTGTCGATTAAAGATATTCATTAAAGAAGAAAAAGATTAATTCATTATATCAGCGGTTACCGCTGATATAATTAATCAATTTTTTAAAATCATTAAAAAATTAAAATCCAACTTACCGGCAAATTAAGTGCGGCTCGAGATCTTTTAGTTTAATTCGAAACCACCATCAAGAGTTAAAATATCATATTTAAGTTAAAAAGATAAAATAATGTCAAAGGTTAAAATACTTATACGGTCATGACTGTTTGCATTCTAACAGAATGCTGCACAATAAACAATCATGACTGTATAAGTATCTTAACCTTTGATATTATTTTTATTTTTATTTTTTTAACTTAATTATAATATTTTAACTCATGATGATGGTTTTGAAATAAACTGAAAGTTTTCGAGTGACCCTTAATTTGCCGGTAAGGTGGATTATCATTTTTTAATAATTAATTAATTATTAAATTAATTTTTGTCACCGTGGTGACAGAAAAAAAGTTGTGAAGTTTTCCCGGTCAAAGGTCCGTGTATTTTAGTTACCGTAGTCAGTACTGCACTGTATTTTGTAATTTTATTTCTTTTTTGAGGTTTCTACAAAGCCTGAATACTTTAATTTTTATTTATGAGTATTATTCTCGCAATCCCGAGGATAACGAACATTGCGGGGTTGTGGCTAGACGAGAACGTTTAGCCAAAATGTCCAGGGCGAGCGAAGCGGCCCTGGGACCAGCCCCATGGTGCAGTGCATATACACACACACACACACACACACACACCCACACACACACACTAGTAAAGTAATTTATTGTATAAAATAAGTTTATCGTCTGTATTTTTTATTTTTTTCTGTTTTATTTATTTTTTAATTAAATTTCGGATTGCTGTCTTTCAGTCTTTAGTAGATGTATTTGTTTCAATTAAAAAAAAAAAATACCGTTGGGAAATATGATTATTTCCTATCATAGAAACATATATTTGCCAAATATTTCATCTGAAGTTCTTCAAAAAGCTATTCCATAAAATATTTTTTAAATTTTATATCTTTACTCGTATATGAGTTTAAGATTAGAATTGTGTAAAAACCAATAATTTTTATACAAATCTTTTTGAGGAATCATTGATTATTAAAAAATATAATTAATTATACACGTATATAGTGTTTCAGGAAATTTCTGCTGTACTTTAAGGTGATAAATAGACTCTCAGATAAATAATAGAAATCGTCCGTATAAACGTAATTCTGGAGTCTTCTTTTCGAGTTAAAGTTAAAAAAAAATTTTACCCGGAATTTATTCAAACATTGTATTAGTCAAATAATTTTTTACGGATAGTAAGATATTTGAAGAAGAATTGGTTTTACATGCGTTCTTTCACAAAAGTTGGAATAATAGTCCTAGAACTCTTTTTCCAGTAGTTTCCCAGAAAACTTTGTAAAGCCTAAACAACTGGAAATCGGAAAACCACGTTTTTTTAGGTTTGAAGTCGATTTATTTAAAATTGCCGATAAACAAAAAACTTCACTAAAAAATTTGTAGAGTATATAATTTTGAGAATATTGATGTAATTACAGACAATGAAACAGAATAACATTTTTTCTTAAACCCACATACGTTAAATTATTTTGTTCTAGTACATACAATTATAATTTCTTTTTAATATTTATGCGTTAGAATTGATAAAAACACAAAATAGAATTTCTTATTAAAAAGAAACAGTTTACACGTGATTTAAATATATCTTTTATTATCGCTTTTTTGAATAAATAATTATTATTTTCCAATACTTTGATAATAATTTGCTGATCTCCTTGGGGGAGCGGTAGTCTCTTGGTCTTTCATTCGGAGGTACCGGGTTCAGGCATGGCATTTTTCATACGCTACAAAATTTCCATTTCATATTCCCATGCACAAACTTCAAGCTTATACGGTGAACTAATCAACAATAAAAAAGGAAAAAATTGCACGTCTATTGTATAAAAACTTTTATATTAATAAAAAACAAAATTTAACATAAAAATTCAAGTTAAAAACTCTTTTTTTTAATTCGTCTCTAAACTTCTTTCTTTAATTTTTAAAGAGAAAACCTAGACGATGATTATTCACGCCTTAGTTAATGTCTAAAGCGAAATGTGTATTACAAAGGTAAAATTACAAACAGTAAATTTGCATTTAATAATCAAATGAAAGTATATTTCTAAACTGAAACACATGCAGAATCGTTTAAGATACTACATTAAACGAAAAACCGCAGACTTTTAACTATTAATATTTTTACGATTACCAAACGTTATTATTATGTATTTTTACAATTCCGAGTGTTAAAACACTTTGAATCTTTTCTTGTTTTTTTTCATAACTTACTTTTTTTAAGTAATCAGATATTTTTAAAAGTATAAAATACTGAATAGTCTTCAAACGAAAAATAACCGATTAACACTTTTCACTTAATTTAATTTTTTAATTGTCCATTTTTAAACGTTATCTAAAACTTAAAAAAAAAAACGTTTCATAAAAATTATATCATTATAATCCTTTCGTAGTATTAAAATAAATAACTTATACAAATTAATTAATTGAGAGTATAAACTGAAAATAAAAACGATGTAATTATAACAGTCTGTTATAAAAGTAATAAAATCAATATTGTTAAAACCGACTACAGATAACTAAACCAAACTAGATGCCGAAATCTAATTCGATATTTATAGAAGAATTTAAAATCCGTTTATTGTTTTACTTTTTTAGTGCGGTTAGATCTGTTTTTCTTTTTTCTATAAAACTCATAAAAAAATTTTAGGACTCATTTTTTTATGAAAAAAGTTACGGCTAGAGAAATATTTCTCTCGGATTTCCGCTACATTGGTGAAATGAGGTCGTACTGAAAGTTTTAGGATGTTAATTACGAGGTAAGGGGCAGAATTAGTGGTTACTTATATGTTTAACTTGATAAATTGAATAAAATAGGTCCCAGAATCGTATCTACAGTAATTTTTGAGAAATCTGAGGTGAAAACCAATAAATTTTGTTAAAAAAAAATCTGCTTTTTTATGTTTGACGTAAAATAACATCGTTATAAGTTACAAGAATTCGAATTTTATTTACAAACGGTATACTAACCGTACAAAAAGTGCATTGTACCAACAATTTACAATAAATGTTTAAAATGAGCCAATAATTTTCAATATATTTCTTTGCACGGTTTACACTACTTTTGTTGCTCTTTCTAGTTCTTCAGGGCTGTCTTTAAGTTGCTCAGCCGCATCCATAATGTGGACAATTAATACCTCACGAGAACGAACAGTCGAGTAGTCGAGTCGAACTAACATATGATTTTCGACTGCCCAGCTATGGTTGGGGGGGGGGGCAGAACTCAGGCCACCCTGGAACTGAGAGGTCAAGAGGAAAATTGGTCACTCATAAGCGGCGAGTCAGTGTGGCGTGAGCCGCATTGTCGGACCGTGCGGGTGTTCCTTGCCGTTGCTTTGTTCAAGCGGCATCAGTCGTTTATTTAAGGCAAAAACTCCTATCTCGCTGCTGTGGGAAGCTACCCGAGTGTTATGGCCGGCCATCAGCCAATTAAAGCTCCAAGCGCTTTAATAAGGTGAACAGGACCTTGCTGGCATTCAGCGACCAAGGCGTGGCAGCGAATTGCTGTCTTGACCAGTTAAATTTAATTTATTGAATTTCATATATATTTTAGTAGTTGGCGGTGTGCGCTTACCCGTTTTAGAATATATCACAAGTGAGCGGTGGGACACAAAGCAAGTGTTGTGTGGCACCATGCTTAGTTCGATCACGCAATTAGGTTAGCTCTAGCAGCTAGTTAGGACGCTGGTCGCTAAACTGATTCGAGGCTCAATACCATATTGCGGCCCAGACATTCGGTCTTATGCTTTAGGGAATGGAGTGGTGGCGGGAGAAATTCCATGCAAATCAATTCCTCAAGAGAATGTATTTTGTTTTGCGTACAATATTTTTCATCTATCCCCAGACGCAAAAATAAAAAAGGTGCTAGACGGCTAGGAATACGGATCATCCCGAACGATTCATTTCTCAGGGAAATGATGATCTTAGCGAGTGGAAACGGCACGAGAGAAACGAGAAAGCCAGTCATCGTACTGGAAGTATATTTTGCGTCTCAGCGCTAGAGGAATATCTTCAAACAGCTGTGGCAATCGTTCTTGAAGAAAGTGCAAGAAAACCTCAGAATTTAACCGGCCAGGTTATATGAGCGGTTCAAACAGCTAATTGTGATGAAGGCCGCACCATACATTGACGCTAAGTAGGTGTTGAAAATTGCCTTCCACCGTTTCATGAGGATTTACTTCTGCCCGTGTAACCTCATCGAGTAAGTTGTTGACGCTTTCTCAAGTGAAATTTGCCTTGTCGGTAAACAAAACGTACTTATGGAGTTGTCGATTCGTATTCCACCAGTTGCAGAACTCCAAACTGTCTCCTGGGTGATGTGTCCACAAGCGAACCGTCTTCTGGGTTAGTTGTTGAACCGGCAGTTTTTGATAAGAATAAAACTTGTTTTCTTTTATTGTCTTCCAAACCACCGAATGCGAATTAACCCCTTAACTAGTCCCAAAAATTTCAGTACGACCTTATTTCATCGGAATAGCTGAAATCCAAACGAAATATTTCACTAGCAGTAAGTCGTAAACGAAGCATTTTAGGACATATGTACTTCTTCCATTATTTTTACGAGTAGATTAGGTTACGACAGTCCCGAGAGAACTTTGTAAATCTTTATAAAGAAAAAAAATAAAATGAAATGAAAACTAGCAAAACCTAAATCATTTATTTTTTGGCATATATTTTTTTATGTATTCCTAAATATAATCAGGTGATTTACGTAACCGGATTTGATTTATAATTGTGTGATAATTATTACTATAATTTATTATTTTCCACAAACAAAGTGATCGGTAGATCTTTCACTGAATTAGTATTAAAAACTTTTATTTATTTTTTTAGATTATATTACCGATCGTCGTGTACAAATACTTAGAATGCGTTTTAAGAAAAAAAGAAGATATCATCACGTACAGTTGTTTAACTGAAGAAGAAAAAGTTGATATAAACGTCTGTCGATACTGAATATTATTTCAACAATAACAAACACTGTCTATCATTGACCGCTGACTAAGTTACGATTCAAATAACGATCCGATATTCTTAGAGCGTACAAAACAGATTAAACTGAAAAATTAAAAAAAAAAAGATGTTGAAAGTGTTTGCGTATGTTTTGAGTAGTCTATGGACGCTGGTAGTTTCATTGTTAAAAAGAGTGAAGCTATAAAACTTTCTTGGCTTGTTTCTTTAGCTTACAGGCACATTGAGTAAAACTGGTTATCTGTACACTTTACCTTATACGGAAGTTAGTGTAGGCAACTACTCTTCTATCTGAACCGTCCGTCCGACCGCAACCGACACACTGAATCAAACAAGTCTGTATAGAGTAGTTTCTTTTACAAGACTTTGTAAAAGATTTTTTTATAACCGCTATAAGGAAATGAGAGGTACATTACTAAATCGAGAAGACGTTGTTTGAATCTTTTTATTAAATCTAACATTAAACCGTTATTACCGCATTGTAAAGCACTTTTTTAATCAAACCCTTAAAAAAATCCTAAATTAAACATTGAAATCAATATCTTTTAAAGTTTTAGATATCGATTACAAAAGCGATTCTCCGTGACACATTATAGTAACTTATCCCTTATATTTTACGGGTTATATTGATTTCTTTGGTAGTATCAACCAAAACATTTTTTTCATAAACCGTCATACGAATAATTCCTGTTTGAATACAGAACGGCTAATTTAAAAGAATTTTTATCAGATATAAATTATTCAGTCGTTGGACACAGACGTACGATTTGTCTTGTTATGGCTATAACGAAAGCCTAAGTAAACGTTTTCATTTCCCCAGGAATAAAATTACAAACGATTAGCATTCATAGAGCGTTATGTATTTTCTTATGTATTTAAATATACTTTTAACATAAAAAAATTACATACAGAAAATTCTAAAATAACTCTTAACTAAGTAAAACCTAATATTCATTACGACTGTTGGGAAATTAACGAAGATAAATATAATCAAAACACAAAAAAAGAATTTATAAAAAATAAAAGAATGTAAGGAGAATATTAAAATTAAAAAATAGCCGGAAAAAAGTTTTAGCTTTCCAGGCTACTTTTTATTTTAAATACACCATAAAATTTTTAATCATTAATCACCTCATTATTACCAATTAAAATCGATTATATCTACGTACAAAGCAACTTTTCCTGACCGACTGATTCATTAACGCCTAGCAAAAACTACTAAATAGATGAAAATAGATAAAAATTTGTACACGTGTTTTCTTACGGTGTAAGTGCACACTAAGAAAGGATTTTTTTTAAATTCTGAATTTTAAGGGTTAAAATGAAGTAACAATGAAATTTACTTTTTTCTTTTTTAATTTTTCGGTAACAAATGAAGATAGAAACTTGATTTTTGGTTATTTAATTTTCACGTAAATAAAACCAATTTCTAGATTTTTCGAAATTCGATCTCGAAAGAGTTGAAGAATGGTCAAATTTCCCCCCCCCCCCTTCCGACTGTACTAAATAAGATATTCACTAGATCGGGACTTAAATACTCTTCAGATTTAAATACCTAAAAACCATTTTCGAATTTTTTTAAAATTTCGATTTTTTAAGGGGTGCAACGATGTACAGCCACTGTTACTGTATGCACATGTGATCGGTGATCGGTTGCACCTGCCTAGGGGTTACTTGACTAAAAAACATAAAATAAAAATAATTAAAATTTTTTTTTTTAAAACGAGAAACGCGGTACGGTCATCTTCTAGCGGTGTTTGTCGGGTAACGCTAACAACCGCGAAAAATACAGATACTTAAAACCGGGAAGGGTGAGCGAAGCGAGTCATGACCGGTTAAATATCCCGTGACCGCGACCGGAAATGCAAGGAATTATATAGCGCGGGCGACGAGGATGCTACGTAGAGGATCGTAATACATATTTTCTTTATCTTTATCTTTATTGGGCTTTTGCTTAACGGTTTCGATCGGATTATTCAGTTCATTAATAAGATGGATCAGTCTGACAGAGATTGTTCAATTTTCTTATCTTACTTTTTTGTTTTTCTTTAATCGTCGGGCAACAATTCGTTGTTTATCTATATTCCTTTTATATTTTTAATAAAAATTATTACGTTCCGTTTTATCAGGATTTAAGAAAAACTTAAAAGCAATATTCTCCATTAAATGATTTTTATTTTCAAATAAATAAGTTTGCCGTTAAAAACATATCGTCGATAAGTCGCGATCGCTAGTAAAATATTAACAGAAAACATTGAAAATAAAACGATAAATAAATAGAACATTTTGAAAATTAATTTTATAAACCGGTTTCTACAGAAGTGATATTCATCGGGTGGTAGACCGTGTTTACCTAATGTAAAATTGAATAACCCGTTATATGATTCCTTTATAAGCAAGAATTTTAATTTAATTTTACCTTTTAATATAAAATTTGTTTAACGATACGAGAAGAAAAGTAATAAAATATGAAACGCGTAGTATAACATTTTCTTGCTTGGTTTAACGCATAATTTTTGCGATCTAGTATAATAATTTCAACCGTATCAAAGGTTTTCTCATCACCATCATGAACGTTACGGGTAGCCCGTACAGCCTCTTCTAGTGTCATAGACTCGACCGCTCAATCTCACAACTACTCCCCCCATTTCTTCCACGGCCGTCCTATTTTTCTTATACCTACCTCTCTATAATCCCACATAATACTTCGAATCCTACTTCCATCCGTTCTGTATAGATGTCACTCAATTCATAATAAAAAGCGTAATTTTTTATCTTAAAAAAAATTCCACAAAATTATTATTTACAGGCCTATTAATGTTTAAAAATATTTAATGGCCGAGATTTTGGAATTTTACGAGTAATAAACAAAATTTCCAAAATCAATTATTTTGTAGAAGATGTTTTCGGATATTATTCGCAATAAAATATATGGTTTAATATATATATATATATATATATATATATATATTGATACCAACAAAATATCTCAATTCATTCTTAAGATATAATCTTTTATGAAGGAAAAAAATAATGGAAAGACGAAAAATGAAGCGAAATGTGGACATTTATCCTCGTGAAATTTTTTGTTTATATTTACGTTCAGAATCAGTCCCTTAAGTTTTGCCAACCTATCTTGGAATACTGTAAAATAAAATACAAAAAACGTAACTGCATAACGTGATACTCCCTTGTCTGGGGGGTGAAAACTGAGGCCTACCCTGGGATATACAAGATATATAGCCAAATATTTGTACCAAATATCGACTTTTAACGTCGACGGGTTTTCGAAATGTGGAGAAAAAGGTATTTATAAATAATGTTGAATTTCCTCTCATCCCTAAACCAGATCAAAACTTTGGAATTTTAAATAACTTAATAAGAAGGTTTATCGTACTAAAGCTCGACTTTCTATAGTCATTATATAAAAAGTCAAAATAGTTAAAACTACTTCAACAATATTTTTAAACATTTTTTCCTTGTATCTCGAAAACCCGTTTTATAAAAAGAGGTGAAATTCCTTACAAATATTTGACTATCTATCTATGTATGTATCTATCTAAATCCAAGGGGTAGATACGGTTCAGAGTTTTATTCATCGGACAAGGGGACATTAGGATATTCCCCCTTTGTTTTTTTTTTAGTAAACTTAACTTTTTGAAGCTTCGTTAAACTAAACTTTTTACAATAAATCGGGCCGCGTTATTGAAATAGATAATTTAATTATGATTTATGAATTTAAAAAATCGTTTAAACTTTGTTATGATTTACGATGCTTTATATGTTTATCAAGTTATGAGGTTTCTGTGAAGCAAAGGTGTGAAATGGGATCAATGTTTTTACTAAAAATTAGGTATTTTTACTTTCCTGTCTAGCGCTGTAGCGCTGTAGCTTAAGAAGGAAAAGTATTGTAATGGGTCCGATTTGGGCATATTCGGTTTTCATCGGATCTTTACGTTTTGACACCTAAGAAACCCAAAAAACCGAACGGAAGATTTCTGGATGTTCGTATGTACGTTTGAGTTCGGTCTTGCACTCCTTTATATCTCCAGAACTACGGGACCGATTTTGATCAAACTTGATCAGATTATTTTTACATATGGAGCATCGATGCTATTAAATTTTCAACTTAAATGGTCAAGGGGGAGAGGCTATAAAGCAAAGTCTCCCTCATTATTTCGAGATTTCGCCTAATTAAGTTCTTATTTTTCTTACGCGCGTTTATTAACGATTAAAAAATAATAATATCTGTAAAAAACGTTTTTTCAAAATCGCACCCCGCCCTAAAAAATTATCTAAATCACTAGCTGCTAAACGGGATGTACTGCGTCATTAGTACCCCGTCTCACCACAAGGAGCGCTAGTGTAGCACTGACGTACAACTGTTGTAGTCCTGTTATGTTTTGACGTCACAGGTGAGCAGTAGAATTAAATAAACGAATGATATTTAAAACGTAAAAAAGTATTTAAAATAGCCGCTAGTACCGCCACAGCCGCGCGAGCGAAATTCGGTGTGTATATTATTTATATGTAAAATCAACGAATTAAATAAACGAAAAATATTCTACTTAAATAAAACAATAAATATCTTAAATTAAGTCGAGCGTGTAAGCAGTGCATCAGAAAAAAGCCACGTGACGGGAACGTCCTACAACTGCGTTATCAACTTTTTTTATATATTGTACTCTAAATACAGTATTTGATGATCAATGTCGTTTGTTCAGAGGCTCAACCGGAACCCAAAATGTTCTACTGAGAATTTCGAATTTTTATCAATCGTAATCATTAATTTTATTTTATTTTTTTAGCGATTATTCCTTCCAAATGTAATATAATTTTAGAGATCAAACATCGTTTAGTCAAGAGCATCAAGGGGATTCAACCGAGGTCCCAAGTTTTTGCTAAGAATTTTGTGTTTTTTCTTGATTATATACCGCATGATTTTTTTAGATAAAAACCTCATTTGATCAAGGTGGTCAAATCGGATCAAAATTTATTTACCGAACATTCTGGTCGTTCTCGCAGTCGCGAGATTTTTGTAAATATTTTTAGATATAATTATGTAATTTATATTTAAAAATCCAATGGCGTAATTGAAATAGAAATTTCGCAACGGCAAACCCTGAAAGGTTTTACTACTCTTTTTCAGTTTTTTATTTTTTATTTTAAGAATTGTATATTCCTGACCGAGATAATTATTTCTTGGAAAATAGCCGATATCTGAAAAATCGTCATGGGAAAATAGCAAATCGGGCGAGAACAAACAGAATAGATTATTAGGCAGTTGTAGAGTACGCTACAAAAAAATAGGTTAGTCATTTTTCTCGGTCGTTTATTTGTATTTTATTCAAAATTAGTAGTAATAGTAGTAGACGTGTCTAGTGAGTTCTAGTTAAAATTTATTTTATACCGAATATAACCAGGTATTATATTGTAGACTATATTATGTATAGACTATATTGTTGATTATTATTTGCTATTTATTTTAATTATTATTTACTCGATGTCGTTTTTTAAATGAGCGTCATAACCTTCCATAGCGCGTTGCTATGGACCGGCTACAACGGTGAATCATCGCATGTAAACAAAACCTACTATCTCATATAAACGCTAACCTACACGGTAGTAGAATACGGAAGTTAATTAGAAAAGACATTATCGATAACATTGGTGACTTTTCAGGACCGAGAGTGAAAGTGATATTGCGGATTTTGTGAAGCAAACCCTCACTACCGAGCAATACCATTATTTCGCATACAAAACGAAGATGTCATTTGGCAGAAGGATGAAATTCCAGCGGAAAAAAACGCCAACGCACAAATTATACCGTACCTAATATTCGTGTACAATTAGCTGGCCATCTACCTTTGCTGTTACTGCGTCAAATAAATCAGTCTTCTTGAAAAAATTGTTGCCAACTAAGGTTGTCATGAAAACAAAACCTGAGCCTATTTTTGTAACAGACGGTAATGCCGTAACTGAACTAAAAAATTTCTCTCGGTTATTTCCTAATTGTAATGTTATCAAATATTAATTGATAACAATGAAATCGGGCCACACGGTAAACGGTTTGCCGGTCGATATCGAAACGTATAAAATTATTAGGTAAAAAATGCTTACCCCACCGGGTTGGTCTAGTGGTTAACGCGTCTTCCCAAATCAGCTGATTTGGAAGTCGAGAGGTACAGCGTTCAAGTCCTAGTAAAGCCAGCTATTTTTACACGAATTTGAATACTAGATTGTGGATACCGGTGTTCTTTGGTGGTTGGGTTTCAATTAACCACACATCTCAGGAACGGTCAAATGAGAATGTACAAGACTACACTTCCTTTACACTCATACATATCATCCTCATTCATCCTGTAAAGTATTATCTAAACGGTAGTTACCGGAGGCTAAACAGGAAAAAGAAAGGAAAGGTAAAAAATGCTTGAAAACAATATCGGTCGCTGTACATATAAACTTAAACATGAAAGAGCATATAGAGTGACAATCCGGGACGTGCATCGCTCGGAAGATAAATCCGTAACCGTTGATAAATTGACGAGGTTAGGCCACGAGGTTAGAAACGTTACTTACCGTCTACATCGTCAAACGAAGGAACCGCTGCTACTTTAGTTCGTAGATTTGCGGTCCAAATCTAATAATAAAGAAATTTTTGACGTGACCGCACAATTGTAAGCTTTTAAGATCCGTATGTTAAAAAAGAAGCGGTCCGATGCAAACGTTATCAACGCTTTGGGCATACCAAACATCTATGCAATCCATAATGGTCCAAGTTTCCAAACACGATGTAGAATTGTGAACGAATTACTTATTAGGCGGTTAATAGAACAGATTTTGAAATTTCTTGGCGCTTTACACAAAGTAAATTCAAATTGAAAACTACAAAAGAAAGTTACATTTTTAACAATAATACCGTTAATCGTACGTTACTAAATACGCTAGCGGAAAACTTATTAGGAAAAAAATATTTTTTTTTTACCGGTTTTATACGCTATATTTATGTATAACTAGTATAAAAATAAATTTATCTACAGCAAAAATATATTTGTGATAAACTAACGCAATATTATTATTTTTCGGTCGGGCAGTTTAAATTATTACTTTGTGGACTGTGTTCTTTTTTACTACAGACATCTTCATTGGTGGAATGGGTGTGAGAAGTTAAAAACTTTATAAGCGATAAAAAAAAATTGTTGCAATTTAAATGTACGTCGTAGCATTTATCTGTCCGGCTATTGTTTATTACAAGAGGTATAGCCAAACAATTTGAAAGATAATAGTTCTACGAAGATTAAAATGAAAACCTGCGGATAGCATGCGAGAGAGAGATCTTGAGGAGGAGAAAGCTATAATTCCCAATTTACTTTTGTAACATTTTAAACAAATTATTGTTATTAAAGTAGTACCGATCTTGTATAAATCGTGTGGTTTATAATTATAAGGAATATGTATTAGCCAAATCTTAGCTACTGTGTGTAGTAACTCTTTTAAACAAAAAAAGAGAAAAGAAAAACAAATGCACGCGTGCGTGCTACAAAAAATAATAGTAAATAAACTTATCACTCGGTTGAAGAATATCTCTTTACATTTTTACCATAAGCTTCCTTCTTATATAATAAAGATTAAAAACTGTTTTTATATCTAGATAAGTAGTATTTTTGAAACGTCTTATTTACAAAATAAAAAATAATTTACAATACTAAGCCAACAATACATTTTTGATTTGTCTTTAAAAATATTACTTTATAATCTCATTTCTGTTTTGACATTACTTAATAAAATAATCCTAAAAATAAATAAATAGACCGATTTCAAAGAAAAAAAAATTAATTCTTTGTTAAATTTCAAAAATCGGCGAAAAGTAAATATTAATTTTGAAATAGATTTCAAAAAGTAAAAATTTAAACAACTATTGACAAAGTAGATATTTTTAAGGCAACATTTTCTTTTAATATTATTCTTTTTCACTTTTTTTTTAATGTAAAATAAGAATGGAGAGCCCGATAAGATTATTTAACAAATATGCCGTTTGCAAAAAAATTGTAAAGAAGAATCGCTTCTTCCTGATTAATTTAAGAAAATAAATGGAAATAAAGGGTTTAATAACACTGCTACGGAAAGCTGGGTGGAATTTAGGAATGTATATTACTTTTGACTAATTATATAAAAAAAGAAGACGAGATAAACAATTAATGTGATCCTTACGTATATTTTTACTCTATTTTATTTACATTTTCAAGTCTTAATCTCCGCTTAATACGTTGACGTAACAATATTTAAACCTTGTCTCACGAAACCGTGCGGCAGATATATAAATATAAATTCAGCATGAATGATTACCTCGGTAGACCGAGTCATTATAGCACTTGCATTAGCAAGTGCGATAATTGCTTTGTGCGTATAATAATGTACTGTAAGTCATCGTTTGTCTGGTGCCGTGGCGTGCCGATGATAAGCGAATAAAGATTTTGTTAAGTTTTTGTTATCGATGTTTAATAACGATATCATTTGTAACGCTTTACAACATTATTCGGTTCGGTGAAAAAAAGAATTTAATTCTCGTCATCGTGTTATACTTTTATACTTTAGTATAAGTTTTATACTTCATTTTAATAACGGTTTTATTCGGCGTTATTTTCATTAATTTTACTTTAACCTATGTTTTTGTGCCGATCGAGTTTTAGCAACGAGTGATTCTCTCGAGAAACATAAACCGGGAAATCCCTTAAGCGGGTGACAAAAAAAAATAATCGGGAACATATATATAACCTTAATACAAGATAACCCTGAAACTGCAGTCACAGGCGCTTCTCAGAAAGCAAGCTCCGCAACAGGCGTTAGCGAAAGAGCAATTTGTAGTAAAATAGAGAAACAAAAAATTTATCGTAAATATGTTAGCTCTAAAAAGACTCGGAAACGTGTGAAGACGATGGAAAAGTCGGGCGATTTTACTAAAACCGGTATCACAAAAAAAGCTCATTCGTTTTATTTCAGTAACGAGCTTCCTAATTTGAAAAAAATATTAAACGCCATGAATACCGATTCTCTGCCGAATTTTTCTAGAAATATATTATACCGTGTTTTAAAATCGATGAAGTTTCGTTTCACGTCCAAAAAAAAGTAATTTTTTATCGATTGAACGCGAAAATATTATTTCACGGAATAATGAATATTTAAGAGAAATTAAGCGACTTCGTGAAAAAGATGAAATAATCTAGATGAAACTCGGGTTAATGCGGGAGATATGTATGAGAAACGATATGGGTGGATAAAGAAATAAAATGCGCAAATAGGATAGGTTTGTTAACCGGAGTGAAAATTTTTGCTGAAAGAGGTAAACTATTAATAATAATGCACGGCAAAAGTGAAAACGGTTTGAACGGTGGCTTATGGGTATTTGAATCAAGGATCTTACCAGCATATCATGATGAAATGAATGGTGACAATTTTATGCACCGGTTTAAAAAAATTGTCGAAATTATTTCTGAAGGATCCGTCAAAGTAGTGTATAATTTGGCAAACCGTTATCTAAAAACTGAAAAATTCCAAACGATTCGATTCGAAAATTGGAGACCGCCGAATGTTTAAAATCGAAGAAAAATCGCGGTCACCGAAGACGTGTTAATAATAGAAATTTTAAAAATAGTGAGATCAGTAAAACAAAAAAAAAATATTATTATCGTGTAGATGACATTGCAAAATCAAAAAACTGTAGTGTTGCGTTTTCCTCCATAACATTGCAATTTTAACCCGATAGAATTGTTGTGAGTACAAGTTACAGGCACAATGAGAATAGTCAAACAACCTGGCAGTAGGGTTTTAATGTGGTGATCTCATCGTATATGAGCCTAAAATGAAGACTGGTAAAGTACATAGGAAAAGACTAGAGCTTTCTCCGCAGAGGACACACGATCTTGGCGTACTACCAAGAGCGTGAAAAGTGAGCTACTGGGTAGAAACAAAAGAGGGAAAATGTCATATGGATAGGGAATGGAGTTGGCTTTATTGTAGGTAAGAAGATAAGGAGGATAACAGGGTGGAGACAATAAATAGTAGAATCATAAGGTTAAGGATAAAAATTGAAGGTAAAGCCCAGGATATCATACAAATGTGTGTACCACAGGTGGGATGTGTTGAAGAAAATGTAGGATAGTTCTTAGAGAAACTGGAAAGCCGCATATAGTTTAAACAGTAATAATAGGAGGCGTGAATGCATAGATGGGAAAGAAAGAAATGGAATAAAAGAGATACTGGCAACTCATGGATATGGAGGAAGAAACCGGGAAGGTGAATTAACGATACGGTTTTATGAACGGAATAACTTCATATCGGGTAATTTGTAGTTTGGTAAGAACAGGAAGAAGGTTACAAGATATAAGAGGGGAGAGAGAAGAACCAAATCGGTAATAGACTACATGTAAGTTGTGAGAGGGGGAAAGAGAGATAAGGAGGGAACTGATTGATGTGAGGGTGTTAGTGAAGAAATATTGGTTGGAGGAGATCATAGGTTTGTAATGGCTACGCTTAGATTTGCGAACTTCCCGCTGCGAAGGTTACGAAGGAAAGAAAAATTAAAATGAGAAAGTTGAAGGAAAACAAGGTAAAGGAAGAATTTGAAGGAAGGATAAAGGAATGTTTACCTAAATGAAAAATAAAATTGGTAGCGGAAGAGTGAGGGTGCTTCAAGAAGGCCATGAAAGATATAGAAGAGTGGATATGTGGTAGAACAGGTGGGTAAAGAAAAAAAGGAAACAAAGCAGAATGATGATGTAAGGATGGTAGTTGAAAAGAATTCGTGGAGGTAAAGCCGTAAAAATGAAGACAAGGGTGAATATAGGGAAGAAATAAGGGAATGTAAGAAAGATGTAAGCAGAGAGAATAGCAAACGTTAGAAAAAGTTTACATAAGGTCTGTAAAGAGACCGGCAAGGAAATAAGAAAATATTTTTTGGTGTCGATGAAAGTAAAAGAAAAGGGAGAGAAGATACAAAGTTTATTAAGAACAATTAGGGCGTGCGATAGTAAAGGAGGAAGAAATACTTTGTAGATGGAGAGAATATTTTAGTGAATTTCTTAATCCAAATCGATCGGGAGAAAGAAGGGAGGAGAACGACACAAACCGGTGACGAAAGCGAAGAAGGGTATTGCATAAAAAAGAAGATAGAAGATTATTGGAGAAGATAGAGGATGTTTTAAGAAAAATGAAAGGAGGCAAAGTACCAGGAATTAATGAAATGAGCACTGAGATGGTGCAGGCTGCAGGAGTTTGTTTGAAAGGCTGTTGGAAAACTGCAATAGAAGAAAGATGAAGGGGGGTTGGAAAAGCAATAGATGCGATTCAGATATGTTAGAACTACTACAGATACAATATCTGCACTGAGACAAGCGGTGAGAAGAAGTCGGATTATAATAACAAATTAATGGCGTAATAATGGGTAATGACGTTTCTGGACATAGAAAAGGTAAATTATAGTGTCGATAAGGAAGTTGTACCGCAGGTGCTAGAAGAAAGAAATGTCGAGAAAGCGGTAATCCAGATAGTTAAAGATATGTGTGAGTGGAGCCAGAATTGTGTCGGTACAAGGCTAGGGAAGTCAGATCGGTTTGGGATAGAGACTAAGTTGAGACAAGGAAATGTGATATCTCTGCTTTTGTTTATAATAAGTATAGATTGGATCTTCAAGAAAATTAAAAAGAAAAGCGGATGGAAGGATCGCTTCGCTTGTTATTTGTAAACGACCTGGTCATTTAACAAGGTCATCTGCAAAGGCGACCAGCCCCCTCATTTAGGGGGCTGAAATGGATGCAGAGTGTGCAGTAAAGGTGTGAAATGAAGTTTAGTATCGGGAAGAGTAGAGGGATTATGCAAGACAGAAAAAAGGGAAACTTAATGGACATAACTATGAACGATAGAAAAATAGAAAGGTTAAAAGAGTTTAATTATCTGGCGACAGTTTTTTTTTGAGGATGGGAGAACGGTTAAAGAAATAAATAAGAGTACAGAAGGGAAGTGGGTTTTATCAAAGTGTAAGAAGTCTGGTCTGGAACAAGGAGGTACCTGTGTGATGTAAGAGAATTATGTATAAAGCTTACTTTGTGCCAGATCTTGCCTACGCGGCAGAAGCCTGAACAGATGGCGGAAAGATGGAGGGTCGAGTACAGGCAGCAGAAATAAAATTCAAGAGAAGCATGTTAGGAAGGACAAGAAGGGATAAGCTAAGGAGCAATACTAGAGAGGAACTGAAATTTGGAAGCTTTGTCGAGTCAACTGGAAGATTTGAGCCCCAATGATTGAGTATTTTTGTTGTTTTCGTTTCTTGTGTTAGCGTTTTCGTTTTCTCACCGTTTACCAGTTCAGAAGTTTTGATTTTAATCTATTATTCCGTTAAATAAAGTTTTTGTACCCGTTAGTTACTACGGGCATGACTAGTTATTTACTAGTTACTAAGGACCGCTGTTTACTTTTCTATTGTTTACAAATCAACAGCTCAATTAAATAGAGAAAAATTTTATTTGAAATTAGTTTTCCTCCTTTAAATAATTACTTATAATTATACATCGGAAATTGTAATATTTTAAGTAGATTTTTATTTTTTTACCAGATGAATCACTTTCTGTTCTTAATGAAAATTGTTAAAAATAATATTTTATATCGATTTGATCTTTAAAATATATATATATATTTGAAGCGTTAATATTTAGTAGTTCAATTTGTAGGTTCGAATATCAAAAGCATTTATTACCGGTTATTGGCGTGAATTTTTGCTATTACAAACCAGTATGGGGGCATAAAAAACACTATGATAGTATAATTTTTTTTACTGTCTTAAGAAAAATTAGTACATCTCCAGAGTTCAGTATTTTTTCTGTCTGGAGCACTGCTTCTAAAAAACTAAGAAACTTTACATCGGTATCTATTTTTCTTTGCAGACTATTTAGTAACAGATCAGTTCATTATAATGAAATTTGTAGGACATTTTGAAAACGGATAATTTCCCGACGTTGCCCCAAAAACTTATTATTTATTAATAATTATTTATTAATTAACATTAAATCAGAAAAATTAAATGAAAATAATTTATTTGACTCCCTCTATGAATCATGAGACCTTGCCGTTGGTGAGGAGGCTTGAGTGCTCAGTGATACAGAGTAGCTGGACCGAAGGTGCAACCATATCGGAGAGGTATCTGTTGAGAGCCAGACTAAGGAATGATTCCTGAAAGAGGGAGCAGCTCTTTCAGTAGTTGTTAGGGGCGTGAGTCAGAATGACTTAAACGGCCATATCAACATCACTCAGTCCTCTGAGTACTGCGCAGCTGAAAGCGATGGAAAACTACAGCTGTTTTTTTTTCCATGAAAATGTGGCTCTCTGCATTTTCACACAACAATAATGGAGGCGCCTTCCTTGGTAAAATATTCCGGAGGTAAAATAGTCCCCCGTTCGGATCTCCGGGTGGGGACTACTAAGGAAGGGGTCACCAGAAAACCAAAAAATAACATTCTACGAGTCGGAGCGTGGAATGTTAGAAGCTCGAAAAAGGTTGGTAGGCTAGAAAATTTAAAAAGGGAAATGGGTAGGATGAAGGTGGATATAGTAGGAATTAGTGAGGTTCGGTGGGAAGAGGAAGGCGACTTTTGGTCGGGTGATTTTAGAATAATTAACTCAGCTTCAAATAATGGGCAGGCAGGAGTAGGATTCGTAATGAACAAGAAGATAGGGAAGAGAGTAGAGTATTTCAAAACGCATAGCGAAAGAATCATTTTAATAAGGATGAAATCAAAACCTAATCTGAGCAAGGCTTACATAAGAGCAGATTATTTATAAAAATTAACTCTGACAATTTTTATTCCTGGATAAAAATTAACGATTTAAAAAATTATTTGCAAATTATAAATCAAGAGTAGAGTTTCAGCCTTTCATCTGGAGGTCCCAGGTTCGAATTCCGATCAGAAATGATATTTTTCATACATTACAACATTTCCATTTCATATTCCCAAAACACAAGCCGCGAACATACGTGATGAATTAAACATCAAAAAATAAAACAAGTATGAATTAATATTTTTACAGAACCGGTTATTCAAATATTTGTTCTACATACTACGTATAATGTTTAATTTATAACTGTAATTATTTTGAAACTGAATATTTATCTATTCGCTAGGATTATTATTAGAGCAAAGTCAGTCGTTTAATTCATTACTTTATAATATAATTCGTATTAATATATTATGTTGCGCTCGCTAATAGAAGGTAAGGATTTAAAAAAACGGCTGATCGAACAGGATGCATAAACCTAGTAACAAAAGGTTAAAGCATCGAGAAACCGAATGAAAAGGATAGATAGATAAATAGAGGTGTTTTATAATACGGAGAGAGGAATGAATAAGAAATAGAGGTAAAAAGACAGTCGAAAAAAGGAGGGGAGATGTAGCATAAAAGGGACGCTTAACTCCAGTAGCCGGGCGTTATTTATTCTTCTTTTTATTTAGTACCTCCAGTCAGTGACTATCTTCTTTACTTAATCATCCTTTCTCATTCTTTCTTACACATAATCGAAACACTAAAAAAAAAACATACAGAACATCACACGTTGTCTCTTGCTGCACTGTTTCATAAAAGGTATATGCGCGTATGGTGACCAAGTATTTACATAAACCCATCGACAGCATTGGCAAAGAATTCTACTATACTGCGAGTATAATTCGCATTCACCAAAATTAGTCAACCCGAAAATAAGTATTTGTAAATTTAACAGCTTTTTAGTTCGATTATGAAAATCAAAAAAGTGTAATTTAAAAGAAAAAGAATAAAAGAAATAAAAAAATATAGGTCATATAAAAATTGAATTTTTAATTTGGCAAAAGATCATTTTAGATTATATTTTATAATAAATTATAAAGTATAATTTAAATAATAATAAGACTATTTTATCATATTTAATAAAAAATAAAAATCGAAGATTTGAACAATTTTACCCGATTATTTTAGTAAAAGGGTTATTGTTTGAACAATAGAGGGGGGTTACAAAACGGTATTAAATAATTTTTCTTGAAGTACATACATTAGCATGGAAACTGATCCGAATACAGCGATTTTTTTGTTTATTTCTATGTTGTGGCTAAGTCGCTCATCACGCCCATTCTTTAACTTGCCTTTGTTATGTGAGGCTATTGTTTTTAGTTGTTTAGAAATTTTCATGTTGTAAATAGTGTTTTGTGAAAGTTTATTTCATTTTTTATTACAAAATCATATTTCCGTATTTTTTGTTCTACGAGTCTTGAATATATAATAATGGACATAACTCCAACAACGCGAACGAAAATTGTTTCTCTTTCTGGCCACATGCTAACCGGATAAAAAGAAGACTAAAATATGTTACGTTTTCCGACGAGTTAAACTGTTACTCACGAGGTAAAAGATTCCGCTCGTTAGAAAATATTCAGATGAAAATACATCACCGGTATCTTATTCAAAAATCAGTTAAACATCCCCTTGAAAAAATTTTTTGTGGTTATTTCACATTTGAAGGTCATTACTTTCAAACATGAATTGTACCACAAAAACTGACCTCATATAAGTAAAAAAAAAAAATGTATAGTACTGTATGTACTGCCGCCGAAAGGCTTCGACGGCACTTGACACTTAATAATGTTGTAGTAGTCCTGAGAAGGGCGGTTGTTGTCGAATAGCTTCGACGGCTCGTAATTTACGACCTTGTGGTAGCCCTGAAAAGAGCCGATTTTTACGTTAGCTCTGAGAAGAGCTGTTGGGTCCGGAAGCTGGTCTCCGGCGAAGTCGGGGAGTTACGGCTCGTCCGTTCCCCTCAGACCGGGCTTCCCCTCATCGGCAGTTGGATCGCCACTAAAGCAGGACAGTGATGGCCCCCAGAGCGCCGCAGTGTCGGGTCGGCGTCGGTCGTCTTTCGCCGGCGCGGCCGAGGCGGTTCTCCCCGAGCGATACCACGTTGGGCTCTTGGCTGCTGAATTCGCCGGCCAGGGCGATTGAAACCCAGCGAGCTGGAGCGGGAAGGTAGCGTCCACGTCCAGCGTCTCCCTCAGCGGCCGGTGAGGCCTGCTGCTCCGGCGGGGAGGTTGGCATACGCCGGGAGGTTCCACGTTGAGGCGGCCAGGGAACTTCTTCTGTCTTCTTCCACCTTCTTCTTCTTGTGGTCTTCTCCAGCTGGTGGTCGACGATGAATTAAAAATTCACTCTCGTGCTCGCTCTTTTATTGGAGCTGCAGCGTCGTTATGGTGGGAAAACTGCGCGGTGGGAGTGACGCTGTACCAACGCGTACGAATACTGTGCTCCCGCTCACATCTGTGCTGGTTTTGATGTCGTCCGCCGATATTAAATTATACACATATGTGATAATAATACAATAATGCAATCGATGCTAAATCGAGTACGTGAAATGATTAACAATAAAGGACACATTAGTTACTAGATATTCACAAATTCCACAAATATGATTTATTTGTAAAGTTAATTTAGAAATAAATTAACTTTAGAAATCCTTTTTAAATCCGCATACCATCTGTATGCGGATTAATTTGCATGTTACTGTATCAAACTATATGTTCTCAATTCGATCTCATATTATCACGAACCGTACCGTATTTTTATACAGAAGCTGTTCAGTTTTTGCTCGACGTCCGATTCAGCGTTCAGGGAATCAACCGATTTCGAACTTTTGTGGCAGAAAGAGGGGGAGATCCATCCTGCTGCTACCACAACTGATCGAAGAGGTTACTCTGTTGGAGTAAAGGGTAAACAATGTACTTAATGAGCTCCAGATAATTCTCACCATTGACGCCATCCTCAAAGAAGAAAGGGCCGATGAATCCTTGGTAAGTAACATCTCCCCGAACCGTGATGCCGGGACTTTTATCATCGTACTTTCCCATCCGTAAGTTTGGTTTACTGGCGTAAACCCAATTCATCAGCAAAACTGCAGGCGGCAATCAGGATCATCTTCATTCAACCTGTTGATGAGTCTCGGATGATGTGGTTTCAATTTTATATCTAAATATTCGCTGTAATGATGTTCAGGAACTGACAATTCATAATTTGGAGAACGGCATTCAATCTGGATATCGACTTTCCGACTGTTGCTGAAAAAACCCAGAGAGAAGAGTTACGGCGTTTCCTTGGACCATGGTGATAGATGTGGGGATACTGCTCTGCTTAATGTTTCTGGTCGATTTGCGACATCACGAGTGGTTAGAGTTCGTTTCCGTTGAGCTTATAGATCATATTTTGATAGCTGCCTATATTTTTCCGAATACGAGGTGTTTCAAGAATTTGTCGATAGCATAGAGGAATGTATCCGACGCTCCAGAAAGCCTGCGATCTTGACCGGCAATTTTAAGTCTGAGAGTCATGAGCTTGGGGAATGATCTCTACCCTAGGAAGCTACACTCTAGCGGCTATGTTTGCCACTACCGGAATGGTTGTGCATAATACTCGATACTTGCCCACGTTCGTTGGTCGTGGAAGGGGATCGGTTGTAGATCTGACTGCTACTTCAGATCGCATTGTGCTTGCGGTCAGTGACTGGAGAATAATTCAAGAAAAGCTAGCTAGCGATGATCTTGCGATTTTCTTCGCGGTGGACTCTACGGGGCCTGGATTTGTCCGGACTCAGCGGTCCAATAATAATGCCCTGAGGCATGTCATGAATGGGTAAGAGATCCTGCTGCCGGAACCTGGCGTCAGAGGAGGTCCTATTAGTGGTCCTCTTAGACGTCAGGAATGCATTTGGGAGTGTGCCTTGGTGTGTGATAAATTGAAGCCCTGTAGGAGAGGAACATCAGTGAATACTTGCGCGGGCTGATTAATAGTTACCTCCATGAGACGGGTAAAACCCAATACAGAAGATTGAAAGATGTTGTTTGACATGTATGTAAGGGTCGGTTCTGGGGCCACTCCGGTGGAATCTTGCGTTTGTTTGTTGCAGTTGGGCTTCCACGGTGACGTCGAATTGGTGGCTTATGCCGACGAGCTGATTCTCCTGGTCGCCGGAAAAACTGAGCAAAAATTTGAAGGGGCTGCAAATTTAGCGGTTAGACAAACAGACGAGTGGTTAAAGGCAAGAGGCCTGAACCTAGCTCCGGCCAAACATCTGCGATACCACTCGCCGGCAGAAGGCGACTCAGAAACATATCGAGTAGAATTGGAGTCACCAAGATGCCATATCGGGATCTATAAAACATCTCGGCGTGTGGTTCGAATTGAGCCGTCTGTTCAACGAGCAATTAAGAAGGTTACTGAAACTGTTGAGGAGACTACTGCTAAACTAATTAGGCTCATGAGTAACCACGTGGATCGCGTTCATCTAGAAGGAGATTAATTCTGGCGGTGACCTCATCTATTATATTTTATGTGGCTCCAGCCTTGGTTGAAGCTTTTCAGAAGAAGAAAAATGTCGATAAGATATCGGCGATTCTAAGGGATGTGGCGATTAGTGTGGCAGTCTCCTATAGGATTGTATCTAGGAGTGCTATTGAAGTGATCACAGGTATTCCACTAGTGAAACTGAGGGCTCAGAACAAGACTTTTTTGTTGACATGGTTCTGAAGTACTAACATCTACAGTCATTTATAGTTTCTATAAGAGTAATATTTTCCTTAGCAAGCTCCTTGTCTTCCGATCAGGAAAATCGTTGAAATAGACGAGATTTTATTGTTGATAAATGAATTGGACCTTTACAGTCGGTTTTATTTGAAATCTGAACAGTATTTTGTAAGCAATAGAATTATTTAATCTATAAGTAAAATTACGTGTACATTCACAATCTTTATTAATTTTAGATTCAATAGTTTGAGTAGATTTAACGAAGAATTTAAGTTAATTATCTGTTTCACAATGATGTTGCATATGTTTACCGAGCTGAGCTTAGAAGCAAATACTGCAGGACATAACCGAACCGATTAAAGAACGGACCACCTATGTTTGCTCTACGAATTCCATTTTTAGAAATCATTTTTGAAACGATTTCTTGTATACCGTTTTCTCCAAATAAACCGTTTAAATAGTTATAAAACAGCTCCTTATAATTTAATAATTTATTAGAATGTTTCTTCGTGCGTGAATAAATTGTATTTTTATTTTTGAAAGCGCAGTAGCGTATTTTGCATTCATATATACTGCTCTCAACAGCAGTCTGCCTTAAATTTTGAGATTGCTCGTTAATTTGAACTTTAAAAGCATCTCCAGGTGGTTCTATCTTATTCCGATCTCTTTGTTTCCATGTATTTTTTACACCCAACATCCTGTACGGTTTGTTCAATATACCCTAGGTCTCCTCGTGCATTGTTTCCTTCAAATGTTCCCTTTTTTGGCGAGTAACAAATTGTTATACCGTAGTACGTGTCCTATCCACCTTTCTCGGCGTTTCTTTAATAAGCTTCGTTAACATGCGCCTCATCGATCCGTTCTAACGCTTCTTCATTTTCTCTTCCGTGTATTCTTCTACATCTATCAGTAGCACCACTGCTCGAACGAGTTTATTCTTCTTTTCCCTTGTGCTCCTGCTGTCCGTGCATCGTTGCCGTACGGGATAATACTCCGTAATATCTTCAAGGTGTAAAACCGTAAAAGTTTTCTTTAAAAAGAACTTTAATTATTTCAATCTTTCTTATCGTATAAAAGAACGGTGTAGTTTTTGCAGCTCAGATCTAGGTATCGGGACGTTTTGATAAATTACGTCGGTAGCGCTGAAACTTCTTCCCGAAATGTTTTTGTAACGGTCTTTTTAACCGGTTCGGTCTTTGCATCGTTAACGAGGTATATTTCTCTGTTTAATATGTTCAACAAAAAAGCGGTGCGTTTTGCTGTTTAACGAAGTGAAATCAATAATTATAATTTAACGTGCCCGTCGATTCGCATATGAAAACGATCTATCGCTTGAAAAAAAGTACACGATGCAGATTTAGTCGATTCAAAGAAATAGAACTTACTCTCAAACATAAATCGCCTGGAAGACCGCCAGTATCAGAACGAATCAGCGTCGAAAGAATCAGACGATCTAAAAGTAGTTCGAAATCCGTCGCTCGTCGAAGTCTCGAGTTACAAATTCCAAAAACAACCGTTAATAAAATTTCACTTTTATACTCGTACGTATAAAATTCAGCTACTGCAAAAAATAAAACAATCGGATGCAGAAAACCGCTTCCAGTTCTATTCAAATTTTATATAAAAAATCGAAAATTTTAGCAAAAACCAATCGTCTTTAAACGATGAAATTTTTACGTATGAAGCTCTTTGCTCGTAAGTGGACGATATTACACACGATTCACAAACAAGAAAATCGAATACCGACGTTTAATTTTGGGAAAGCAAGCGGTACACCTTACGTTAATAGTTAGTGTAGTTTAATGAAAGATCTTTTAATCGAGATTTTTTCATCGCTGAAAAAACTACTGGTGGAGATGTTTATTTTGGTATATTTATAGATTCGTTTTTTCAACCGAATTAACTCAAAAATGTATATTGAATTTATTTTCAATAAGATAGTGCACCCTCCCCCCCTAAAAACGTTCGTTAGACAGGCATTACATGAAAAATCTTAAGGTAGATGTTTAGGCTGAGAAGACCCTACTGAAATATCCGGACACGACTTCTTCTGATCGTCTTGCAGGGAAATATTAAAAACACTGTTTATTCGCAAAAATTACTCGACTCAATCGACTTGAAAGAAACCGAGTTCCGGCTAGTCGGGTGAGGCCTCAAAGGTACCCCTCGGAGCCGAGTTTATGCGAAATTGCGGATTCTGCTCCGAGGGCGGGGAGATTACAAACGAAAAAAAGGAAAGAAGTTGAATATCGATTAGACATTTGCTGAGCGACCCGAGAGCGCGCATATTGTAATTTATTGATTTCAAAAGAAGGTTTGAGATATAGAACTTGACAAATCAAAATTGTACAGCTGTTAACATTTTTTTTCGTGTAATTCATCCCTCAAACCTTTAGACTATATAATCTTCTATCTACTCCAAAACGGTATTTCCAATAGGTTATCTCAAAAAGTGAGATTTTATACATATTTGACCCTAGATTATAACATAACAAAAAAAAAAAAAAAAAAAACGGAGGATCTTAGGTTAAGTCTTAACAAACCAAAACAATATCAAAAATAATCATTCAAAATAAGAATGTGTTTCATGAGTTTTCTTCTTTTTTGTTTTTAATATCTTTCTCCTCATATTTTTTCTCGTCTTTTTTTTTTCTCTCTGCTACATTTTTCTCTTGACCATCTTCATTCTTTTAATCATCATATTCATTTTATTCTTAGAGCTCCAGCTCTGACCACTGTAAGTGGTCTGTAAGTCTCGATGCTTATGTGTCGTTTCAATTTTATTTTTAAATTTACATTTAAATTTAAGTAAAGTCGGTCGATATGTCTGCTTTACAATTTGCATCCTGTCACTTCTTTTTCTAATCTCTTTTTTAAGTAATTCATTTAGCAAATAAATAATAACATAAAAAATAATAAATAACATAATATTCCTTCTGTGTACGTCGTGAAATCATCACACTCAGCGATTTCGATATTAAAATACAGACCTTCCAAGAAAATTCGGTAATTACTTTATTGTATTTAGACGTGATCGTTCAATCGGTCAGAACTTTAACATCGGTTTTAAAATTTTCTACTCGTTATTTTAGAATCGAAATAGTCTAAACATATTGAAACAATATTCGACTACTTACTAATAAAAATTTCATAAAAAAAAAATTTTAAATAAAGGGAAAGAAATTAAATTTGCGTTTTATATCTATTGGCCCATGAAATAAGATTTTCTCCTTTACAAAAAGCTAAGGTTTTTTTCATAGTTGATGCAATAAAAAAAAGAATTAATCTTTTTATATGTGTATGTGTGTGTGTGTGTGTATGTGTGTGTGTGTGTGTGTGTGTGTGTGTGTGTGTGTGTGTGTGTGTCTGTGTGTGTGTGTGTGTGTGTGTGTGTGTGTGTGTGTGTATAGATTAGATGACCCGTTTTTACTTCATGTAGGCTACAATGAATCTAGAGGATTCTGATTCGAGGAGGGTGACACTTACAATAGGATTATAGAAAAGAAATCTTTTCAAGAATTCTGTTGCAACAATTAAGATGACAATACTTACACAAAATATGATAGCTATAAAATCAGTGAAACGAATCATATAAGTTCTTCTTCTTAAAATTCCTAAGTGTAAAAACGTGAGAATATTATCTATGAACAACGGCTACTGTAATAAAGTTCCCATTCCGTTTACTTCATATAAGCCCTATAAAAAAAAAATCTGGCTTTAGCAGAATATTTCTTTTATATAATATTTTTAAATACTCACTCTATCTCTGTTTTATTTTATTTTACGAATACTTTCGAATTTAATTACTACTTCATTAAATAAAAGTTTCATAAAGTATTTATTTAAATATTATAATTAAATTAATTCGGATGTCTAATTTAAAAAATATCAGACATAAAAATGAGTTTTAGTAAAAGTTGAATTTAACATTTTATTTATTCACTTACTTTTTTAATAAAGTCGAGTTAAAAATAATACAGTAAATTTTAAAAAGCTTTTTAAATCATCAACTCAAAATCAAACACACTTTAACCTCCGAGTCCACAGTTAACCATTACTTCAGAGGTTGAGAATGATTTGTTGTAGCGTGTGTGAAAATGTCATGCCTGACCGGGATTCGAACCCGGGACCTCTGGGTGAAAGGCTGAGACGCTACCACTCGCGCCACAGAGGCCGGCAAAATTAAACACTTACAAAGCCTTAATTTAACGAGAACTTCAACATTTTTAAATGTAAAAAAATAATTATTTTTTTTTAATTTTTTAATGTTTATACGTATTTTATTTTTAAAAGTTTCAATGTAAAATACGTGTAAATTTATTAAAAGAAATGTTGTTAAGAAATATCAAAGGTTAAAAAAAGGTTAATTTGTTTAAAGGTTAAAAGGGAATTGCAAATAAAATCTAATGAGTATATTGCCGAACATATTTGTAATAAGATAATAGGTAAATTCCACTTTAGCTACAAATATGAAAAATTAAAGTAACAACGGCTTAGTTTAATAATAACTGAACAAATATATGGAAGAAACATTTGGTTTACTTTTTAATTACGCATCAACGGACTATTTTTTAAACCATGCTAAAAATAAGCAATCGCTTACTTTTTTTAAAATAATTATTCAGTTAACTAGTCTTTATATCGTGGAGAACTACTCAAATTATTAAGATACTAAGCCTCTGTAAGTAAAAGATTTCTGATGTAGATAACACATGACTTCCTTGTATGCCTAAGAAATTACATTTACACATTTTTTTTTAAAAATGAAAAGTACATCAAGTTTTAATTCATTATAAACTTATGACATTTTTTCATTTATTATTGAATTATTATTCATCTTAAAAGTTTATTTACAACGAAACGTTAATAATGATTAATAAATCAATGTATTTCAATTAAAAAAAAAAAGTTAAAAGAAAGGAGATGAAGTCTGATTCGAATCGATGTGTGTTCCCCTAAGATCCAAATATTTCATTAATTAAAATTTCATTTTGGTATAAATCTGGAACCGATGAAAATAAGTACCGGTTATGATATCGTACAAATGCTCTCAATGAGGGCTTATTACTGCAGTTAAGAAAAAATTCAAAATCCATATGTTTTTGGATTTTGGGCTTTTTTGGACACTTTTGGTTCAGTCGATTGCAATCAAAAGGGGATGTTGCAACAGTCCTAAATCAAAAATTTCAATATTCTACGGCTAATCGTTATTGAGTTATGCGAGACACATAAGTTACCACATATATGCCTAATTTAATATTCGCGGGCGACAACGGTAGCAGATCAGATGTTAGGTGGAGCACAGTACGCGTACACGCTAGTAAAATCGTCACTCCCGCCACGCAGATGATCGCGCAGTTCTCCCACCATAGCAGCGCTGGGCCCCACCACTCTCAGCCTTCAATAAAAGAGCGTTCACGAGAGTGAATTTTTAATTCATCGTCGACCACCACAAGGTTATAAATTACGAGCCGTCGAAGCCATTCGACGACAAAAACGGCCCTTTTCAGGGTTATCTCAAGGTTATCAGTTACAACGAGCCATCGAAGCCAATCGACGACAGCAACAGTCCTTCTCAGGGCTACTACAAGGTTATTAAGCGCCACGTGCCGTCGAAGCCATTCGGCGACATACATACTTACGTACAGACGTCACGCCGAAACTAGTCAAATTGGATTTAGGAATGGTCAAATTGGATATTTCCGTTGACATCTGGAAACGGAAATTTTTCGCGATCACAGTACTTCCTTTACTTTGTACAACGATGTAAAAAACAAAAGAAAAATAAACAGGTAACATCGGATACAAGTTAAGAGTGAAAAACTCGTAATTTCTTGCAGGGGTATATTAATTTGTAAGATATGTCGTACTGAAGTTAGAAAACGGTCGAATTTCTTTTGAAAATTTAAAATGGAATCGTAAAGTAACCGAAAGTCGGGAAATCTTAATTTTTGACGCATAAATTCTTAATTTTGATTTTTAGAAGTATAAAATAATGCAGAGGAGGGCAAAATCTACATATATGCAATTAAATCTGGCGGTAAACAGAGAGAAAATAAAAAAATTAAAATTAGAGGAAGAACTATCGATGGGCAAACAAAGCGTAATCTGAAATAACAAAAAAACAAATTGAGCACATTTTCTGATTTTCTGATTTACGTGGATAATTTTTAACACGTAAACATATAGTAAAGACTGAGTGCAGTTGCTTGATATCCGATGAAAAACGTCTTAATTTAAAGGGAAAGATTTTCCTTTAAATTATCCAAAAATTAAATATTTATAAATATTTCTTTTTATAAAACGGCTGGAAATATTTTAATTATCAGCAATGTACTATTAACGCAAAAAATCTGTATAATCTTTATATATATATATATATGGAAAATTCTAGTTGACAAAATTGTGAGCCCATCATGGCTAGGAACCCGGGGGGTGGTTTGGCGACCGGAAGCGTCACAAGGCGGGAGTCTTCCCCTGCGGGGTTGGGATGACAAAATCACGACAAATTAACTTTTTCCGATTAGCTAGAAAACTGTAAAAATTTGGGGTAATTATTCCTAAAGGGTTTAAGAAATACATAAAAAATGATTAATCGGTTTAAAATTCATAAGAGGTAAAAAAAGGTGATTTGTGAGTCTTTTAATTTATTTTTCCCCTTAAGAAGAACGCGTACATCAGCTATTTAAGTAATACGCATTGTTTTTTGTTTTTGTTTTTTCTTTTTATAAGTGTATTATCATTAATGATCTTTCTCTTGACCTTTTTTAACTATTTTTAAATAAAAAACAAAATCCCTTAAATATTTGTTAGGGTTATTATAATTCAGTTTCAGTAAAGAGACGTTAATATATAAATTTTTTTACTGTAAAGGTTAAATGAAAGTTAACCGAATCGATTGTTTATATTCTAGGTTGCTGCAACCGTTCCTTTTTTAACTTTTTTATTTTTATTTTTTTATTTCGGTTAAAAGAGGACTGTGTCGTAAATCGTTATAAAATGCGTGTAGGTAGAAAAATAGCCCTATGAGGCTTGTTCAGGTCTCTTTAAAAGATTCTTTCTTACGAGAAAGAGAGTAGATATAAGTACGATGAGGTTACTCGGTAAGGTGGAAGAGAGGTAGTTTTAAGGCAGTGAGGGGTGGTGGATTTGTAGGAAAGGAGGCGGATCGAGAGGGTCACGAGGGGTATTACACACCGGTAGAAGATGCAGAAGCGACGAACGGCAGCTTCCCCTCCTCTTATTTTCTCTCTTCACGGACACAAATGCTATATCGATGCTATACATACAACGTGATTCAGACTCGGGGCAAACCCGAGCTACTGGTTTTACGCCTGGCTTTTGTCTGCCGTAAAACTTAACTCGCCACAGTCTGATTTCACAGGTGTCCCTTCTCCTATAAAGACCGTCTTATTCTTTGATCTCTCTTCAATAGCTACTACATCCTTCAACCTACTGCGCTGTACGCCGTCTACCTATCGACTGGGTTTTATTTTTCCCAATTTTTTTTTTACAAGATCAACCCACTGACTCATTTATATAACGTCTAACTGGATGTTTTGTATTAAATACAGAACGTTTATAATTTACCTGAAAAGAATGAACCGATATTTATATATCAAACCTCGCTGTAAAAAAGATCTGCTTTAATAAGAACGTGACTTCCTCCGTAAAATTAATGAACCGAGAGAAAAAAAGATATAAAAGTCCAGATTTCATTTCCTCGTTTTCTCCATATACGGTAAATATCTTTTATATAATACTTGATTTGTACCGACTTATTTAAAACAGAAATAATACGTTATTAATTACTACACCGAATAGTTTAAATAAAACTGTACAGAACACTAGCTATTACTTGAAACTTGATCTTGAAACGGTAACCGGCAACAATTTTAAACACTTCTCCTACCGACCCGACGTCGCAAACAATAAATTATAATATTTTATCTAAATTTATTACTTTATACATCGGTATTTATTTTTTTAAATAAATTAATTAAATGTTACAATGACGGTTATTCAAATATCAGGATGAAAACCTGCATTAAATAAAAAGTTAAATGCGATAACATAATTGTATTAATCTTTATCCGGTGATATATATCGACATTCAGATTTTATATTTAACCGGCATTTTTTCCATTTTTCCGGGTTTGATGAGAACAACTTCGGGAATATTTTTAACCAAATCTTCTTTACTACGTCAACAAATTAGAGAATACGTGTTAAAGTAAATGTTTAATGTAAATTTCAAAACGGTAAACAGTTGAGTATATTTACCCGCTAATTAATTTTGAGCTTACTTACGTTTTCCTTTACTTTTCTTTTTTTTTTGTAATCTATGCTTCTCTTTCTGACTGCACCTGACTTAGTTGCAGCTTGTACGTAACACACTCGTTCATTAAAAAACTTTTATCGTTAATTTTATAATATAGATACAACAGTTTGGTTTTCGGTTTCATTGTAAAAAATTATGTATTATTAAGTGTAAGTTGAAACCGCATTTACCAAGAAAATTTCTATAATATTATTGAAAATAACGCACACTTATCGACTCGTAAAACTCTGGGCGTGGCATTTTGTTGTCGGATATTTTCCAGGTAACGTTTTTTAAGTCATTTCGTAAACAATTCCCGCCGATACAGTTTACATAAAAATTAAATTGCGTATCGATATTAATTTTCAGATTTGTTGATTTGCTAAAGATCGATCGTTTTTGATTCGTTTTCTCATTATTTTCTCTAATTTATTACGGCGGATATACTTTGGTTTTATTACTATTTTTCATCTCATAACGACTAATATAATGTACTTATATGTAACGTATCTTTCGCCTATAGAAGAGATATATATTAATTTGTCGCTTCAGACTATGTATCTCGGTCTTACATATGTAAAGTATATAAGGTACAAAAGACACTCTTACTTTCGCCGAGAGTAATTTTCTTAAGTATACAGCCAATATTTGCGGTATATATCGAATGAAAGTTTTACTTGTAAATTATCGTTAAATTAAGTCGCTACCTTGATAAGCAACAATACATTTAACGCAATGAAGAAAACGGTAAGTCGTTTCTCTTTACTTAATTTAGATATCCTCTCCTTAATAGGTACATCGTTCCGGAATTATCTGTATCTCATATAAGGTCACCTACAAGCTCTTCGGATACATGTATACGTCACAGTCCATCTAATCGTCTATATTTTTTACTATCACCACTCTAAATCCCTTTTATTTTATCAAACACATATTTTTAAGAATTTATTTCTAATTCAGAAATTTATAAATTTCTATAAAAATTCTAGATATATGTGAAAAGTTTCTTTTTAAATATCTTGCTTACTTTTTCCTTGTATCTAGACTTTACTTCTCATTACTTCTATCTTCCTTTCGACCCGATTTCATTATCTTTCTTTTCTACTTTCAAATTGAATTCTTCCTTCTGCATCGAATTCATATCGTTTCATTAGTTATTACCTAATCAGAATTTTAATAAAATAAATATTACGAGAAAATCTTTTATTAAATCTCTTCTTTTCTTTTGTTTTTAGTGTTACTTGTCACTCCATTTTCTAATTCTTCTTTTAGTCCTTTAATTTCTTTTTCCGTAAACAGATTAAAAATGGAACAGCCTACAAGCTATATTTCAGTTGTGTTCTTACTTGTCGTTACTTGATCGTTGACGAATTTAGAGTAAGTCATACTCTAGATTTCAATCCCGATCGTAAACTAAATGATATAATTTGCTTTTGGCAGATCTTCAAACCGTTTATGTAGTTTATTTTCCTTCAATTTGTCTTATAAAAATGTCCTGAGAATTTAAACTGTTTCTTTTATCCCCGTGATTGTTTAAAAACGAATTCATTTTCATTCGGTACACTTTTTTCTTCCCTTGTTCTGTTCTTCTGTAAGAGACGAAGATAACGTATAATTATACATAAAATTGTTATTTCTAAATTCATACTTATCTGTTACACTTACGAGTGTAATAAGCTATTAATATAATTTGAAACGCGTGTATCGTATGTATTTATCTGAGGGTTTTTTAGTGTTACTGTTACCGAAGAAACCCGATAATAGGTTATAACACCTGTCGTATAATAGAACCGAGAGTATATAAAACTACACTTTTAAAAATTTTCTTTGTGTACATTTTACACAAGAAAAATAAGTAAAAATACAGATAAAATACCGGTAGAGAAACGAAGAATAAAATAAAAAAAAAAAAAAAAACGTCCTTGAGAATAAATGAGTTCACATCTTTTTATCTTTTCGACACAGACAGACTCCTGACGAAGAAACTGGCCGATATAGAAAAATAACCGAGACATGACTAATGCAGGTGTCCCTCGATAAAATATAATTCCAGACTGCCCGACGCTTCTGCTCATTGTCACCTGACAACAAGAGAACTTCGGTATCAAAGAATAATGTAAAAATAAAATGATTTAATAAAGGACAAATAACATAACAGCTTTAATATATTTCCCTTTCCCTTTTTTTATTTTACATGAAAGTGTCATGCGCCGTAAAATTAAAAATAACGAATTTATAATACATATAAACTTATAATAAAAATTACATAGTTTTTCCTTCAAATTGCCTTTTAAAAATATCATGAGAATTTAAATTGCTTCTGTGATTTCTACGATTTTTCTGATTACGAACACTTTTCTAATTCATTTAGTACAGTTTCGTACAACAATATATATATTTTAATTACAGCTTTCTCTCTCTCTCTCTCGGTTTATTTAATCATTGTGACTTTTTTTTCACTTCAATATAATTTTCAGCAACATTAATACACTTGTCTCTTCTCTGAATCGGCTTATTTATTCCTAATGCAAATAAATCTTTGTCTTGATATCGGTGCCAATTTAGCGCATTTTCTTTGACGGCTTCATTGCCATTAAACTTCGTACCACGTAGCGCCTCCTTGAATGGACCAAAAAGTGGTGGAAATCGATGGGGTCGAGTATGGACTGTGTGGGGTTTCGGGCGAAATGATTTAAAAAACAGATGGTATGTGGAAAACCCCGACAATAAAAACCTTACGCAGAGTTTTATGAGTCGACATGTGTGCATTATTATCAATAATACTATAGAAAGTTTCTTGTTAAATGCGGTTTCAAATTATACTTAATAAATAATACATTTCTGTTTTCAATGAAACTGAAAAACTAAGTGTTTATCTTTATTTTAAAATTAACGATAGCAATGTTTTAATGAACGATTGTGTTACATGCTGTAACTAACTAAGAGTCAGATGCAGCCAGAAAAGAAGCATAGGTTATAAAAAATAGAAAACTAAAGAAAAATGTAAATGTTTATCCACCGGATCGGTCTAGTGGTAAACGCGTCATCGCAAATCAGCTGATTTCGAAGTCGAGAATTCGAATTTTCAAATCCTACTAAAGGCAGTTACATTTACACGGATTTGAATACTAGATCGTGAATACCGGTGTTCTTTGGCGATTGGATTTCAATTAACCACATATCTCACAAGCGGTCGACCTGAGATTGTACAACACTAAACTTCGCTTACACTCATACAAATCACCCTCATTCATCCTCTGCAGTAATACCTGACGGTAATTCCCGGAGGCTAATCAGGAAAAAAATAAGGATATAAAAAAATGAAAAGCGAAGATAAACGTATTCTCCAATTTGTTGACGTAGTAAAAAAGATTTGGTCATAAAGATTTCGCCAAATTCTTCTCATCAAACTCAGAAAAATGGAAAAGATTCTGGTCAAAGATAAAAATGGCGATATAATTATAACGCTGGATCAAGATTAACGCGACTATGTTATCGCATTTAACGTTTTTTTAATGCGGGTTTTCATGCTAATATTTGTATAATCGTCATTTTAACGATTAATTAATTAATAAAAAAAATAAATATCGATGTAGAAATTAATAAATGCAGATAAAATATTATAATTTATTGTTTGTCGGTAGGAAAAGTGTTTAACGCTTTTGCCGGTTGCAATTTCAAGGTCAAGTCACCTTGCAATTAGTTATATTTAGGCCGACAATTTTCCAACATTTTAATAACCTCAGTAATGTGATTTGTCCAACTTTGCAAAATAAGCCGTTATCTCAGCTTTGACTTCACCTTTTAAAGTGAATTTTCATCCGGCTAGCCATTTCTACAGGATTAGGAAGAAGAAGTCATCGCTGAGAAATAAAACCGGCGAAAACGGAGTACGTGAAAGCGCTTGGAAGCGTAGGGCTATGTAGGTTTGCAGCAACAATACGTGTGCGGGAGCATTTTATCGGTGAAAGAACGTTCTCTTTGCGGCCAAATATGAACGTTTAGCCTGTACTGTGATCCATGTCTTATCTGCCGCTATAAAACTTCGAAGAAACTGGTTTTTAAATTGGTTTTTAAATACTTAAACAAACTCGAGAAGCGTTCAGTCAAACGACTTCTTGGTAGAATGTTAACAAATGAGGCACCCGCGAGTGGAATGCTTTCTCGTTCTCAAAATACCGTGCAAAGTACCGCGGACACAGTCTGTCAAAATGTTTGCCGTGTCAGCAAGCTAGCGTACCTGTAGCCGGCGGTCATTTAATACGGCATTGTTAATTTTAGTGACGATTTCGTCTGTCGAATCGGTTTTTTTGCGTCCCGAGCGTTCATTATCTTCAATAAATATACTGCCAAACAAAGACGTTTAATTTAACAGCCCTTTTTTTACAATCAAAAACGAAGAGGAAGAATCCTTTACTCTGGCGCTTAACTCTTTATGTCCGTCACGGTTAAATCTTTTAAAACAAGATACTTCGATCATCTCGAACTTCAATCGTATCCATCTTTCAGCAAATGCCTAAACGTGTTTGGATTATTCGATCGCCGCAAACAAGCGACTGAACTCACGCGTCTGTAACTTCGCAGCAAGACATCTAATGAATCGTATCGATAAATATAATTAATAGTTATTTGGTCATACTTGCATCGTACGTCTGTCAAGCCAAGAACTCTCCGAACGACCTTTGTTTAAAAATATTATAATTCCAAATCGTAATATTGCCCTTCAGAATATAATAAATGCAGAATTGGATGAAATAAAAATTTATTCCGATAGTTAGATTTTGTTTAAGGGTGGAGGTATCTATTTGTCTGATTATTGTTAATTTTATCTATTTCTTTCTTACGATGAATTTTTTTCTAATTCAAACACGAGTATGTATAAACGGTTGCGTGTTAGGTCGGGGTAGGAAAACCGAGATGAAAGTTTAAGTGGTTTTTCAAAAGCTAATATTCAGCTTTACTGGAATCATTTAAAACAATACGGTTTAATTTTTAGTCGAGTTATTTTTAATTTTAATTTAATAATCGCAGGTAGAAATAATTGCGATGTTTAGGACGTATTGTTCGAATAATCGTTGTTCTTATTATCTTTAATCGTTTTGTTTATTTTTCCTACAAATTCCTGAGTATCAAGTAACGATGTTGCTTGTCAATCAAAATGGCATCTAGTTTTAAGTTATAAATAAAGTATACATTTTTTTCAGCGACTAAAATTTTAAAATTCATTTCTTTTCGTTTTCTATAGTTCGTTTTTTTCTATTTCATCTTTTTATCGGTTAAAATCAGGCGTAAATTTTTTTTTAAATTTTAGATTTAAGTTCGATGTATCCCTTAATAATTTATTATTTTATTTTTCAGAAAAAATATAGGATTGATTTATCAGTGACGTCTTTTATTTTTCTTCTTTTTCTTTTGTAAAATTCGCCATTACGATGGTTTTTCAACGACACAAAAAACAAATTACTATTGAAGACTACAACTGCTACTCAAAAAGCTGGAATTATTTAATTATAATACTTGACTTGCTATATTCGGTTCGGTTACAACTTCTGCACTCTATAATGTTTAACAAGATTTCTTTGATTGATAAGAAAATCGGCTGGACAATTAGGAAAAGGTTTTTTTTGTATTTATTTTTATTATTGTTCTTAATAAACAACGATTTAATTTTTTATAAGTAAAACAACAAATAATGTTGCTTTTTTAAAAACCTCTTTATTTATTTATATACTAATAATTTTTCAAAAGCTAATATTCAGCTTTACTGGAATCATTTAAAACAATACGGTTTAATTTTTAGAAAAAAAAACTATCGCATGAAAATAAACAAGAACAAAACAAAAGTAATGAAATGTAGTAGAAATAACAAAGATGGACCACTGAATGTGAAATTAGGAGGAGAAAAGATTATGGAGGTAGAAGAATTTTGTTATTTGGGAAGTAAAATTACTAAAGATGGACGAAGCAGGAGCGATATAAAATGCCGAATAGCACAAGCTAAACGAGCCTTCAGTAAGAAATATAATTTGTTTGCATCAAAAATGAATTTAAATGTCAGGAAAAGATTTTTGAAAGTGTATGTTTGGAGTGTCGCTTTATATGGAAGTGAAACTTGGACGATCGGAGTATCTGAGAAGAAAAGATTAGATGCTTTTGAAATGCGGTGCTACAGGAGAATGTTAAAAATCAGACGGGTGGATAAAGTGACAAATGAAGAGGTATTGCGGCAAATAGATGAAGTAAGTAGCATTTGGAAAAATATAGTTAAAAGAAGAGACAGACTTATAGGCCACATACTAAGGCATCCTGGAATAGTCGCTTTAACATTGGAAGGACAGGTAGAAGGGAAAAATTGTGTAGGCAGGCCACGTTTGGAGTATGTAAAACATACTCCAAACGTAATTGTTGGGGATGTAGGATGTAGAGGGTATACTGAAATGAAACGACTAGCACTAGATAGGGAATCTTGGAGAGCTGCATCAAACCAGTCAAATGACTGAAGACAAAAAAAAAACTAATAATTATTTTTCTTTTACATTACTTGTAGTTCGTTAATATGACAATACACGAGTGTAAGGTAAGTAGTAAAGAGGTAAAAAAACGGTATAACCTTTCTCAAGAACATTAAGTATCTCTTGGTAAACGTATTATCCGGTAAACAATCTAAGAGTTATCGTATTTAAAGAAAAATATATAATACTTTGAATACTATTTTTTTTAAACGCTAAACCTATGAGTGTTTAGCTTTTTTCTAATTAGGTTAACCGTAATTAAAGAATATTTAAAAGTGCAGTGTTTGTTTTTTTCTATATATAAACATTTTTATTTTATTTTTAATTAAGGAAATTTAAAAAAATAAACTACCGGAAACTAAATCTTTGAAACCATTTATGTATATTTTTAAAGTTGAAATTGACAAAAAAAATCGTGTAGGTTTTTAATGAAAATTAAAAATATAACCGTAAAAAATTTACGGAATCCTGTATTGAGACCTTGTATATTATTAAACTTGTCAATTACTTATTTAGTTCGTTATAAAAAAAAAATATAAATAAATAAATATATGCAGAATGTTCAACTTAAAAGAGACCCCGTCCCTTAGTTTAGTCTATAAATAATACTTCGGCAAACACCTGCATAATCATTTTCAGAACGCGTAGAAAATGATGTACTACTATGCACTTCTATGCGCTTAACAATTCGTTTGACCATGTTCCTGGCTACTCTTGTTAGCTGTACCGTGTCGATTTCCTGGACGGCATCGGTAGTGTTTGTCTTCAATTCCTGTATAGGTGCGTGGATCGCTCCTATAAACAATTTATTTTAGGTAATCCCTCAGAAAGAAGTCTGGACTAGTCGGATCAGAGTATCTTGGAGGCCGTAATCCTTTAGAAATGATTCTTCCACCGAAAACATTCTGTAGCATGTCCATAGTACACCGAGGTGTGTGGTAAGTGCCGCTGTCCTGTTGCAACCGGTAGTCATGCTCATCCGCTAGCAGTAAGGCTATGAACTGTCGGATAATTTCTTGATAGACGTCAGCAACCACAGGTTTTTTTTTTCAAAAAACAATGGTACTATTATTTGTCACCTTGAAATTGCATACCGTACGCCAATCTTTTGCGGATGTAGGAGAGATTCAAAGAAAACGTGCTGACTTTCAGCACCACAGATCCGATACTTCTGACTATTAACATACCTACCGAGGTAAAACCACGCTTAATCCGGTAGAAACAGTCGGTCTAAAATGTCACTGTTGCCTCAAATGAAGTTCATGAACCATTGACAGAAGAAAACCTTTTTGAGTAACCACCATGAGTTAGCTTATAAAAAACCTCCTTCACTCGATACGGATAACAGCATTCTTTTCGCTGCAATACGGGGTGAACCTAATGAAATGTTCTTTTCCTGGCTTAGCTCCGCAAATATTTACGAGGAAATTTTGTAACTGCCGCTTTAATGTCTTGTACGACTGTGTCGTTAAAAATTATCCGTGTCGGGAATGTTTCGGCTCTAACACCCAACCCGCTTCATGAAATTTTTTAACTGACCTCTGAAAAACACTTTTCAGTGGCGCTTCCTTTTCAAATCTTCCCTTGAACTTTCGTCGACGCAAAACGTGAATTTTCGTCTCTAAGTTTCCAACATGAATACACAGAAGTTTCTTTAACGGTTAATCGCATAATAACAAAGAACACACGATTACGCAACCTTATTCAAAACCCAGTGCTCGACACAATGACTAGCAGTACTCAAATGTGCAGGCAAAAACATTCCTCCCTATAGCAGCTCCAGTCGTACCAACATCTTCCACATTATTTCATCTATCTCACACCAATATAACAGTTTTAACAAACATGTGTATTTAATATAAACTATTGAAATACGGGGCCTTTAAGTCGCACTATTTATTATATATAAATAAATACGAATATACGTGTTCAAAATTTCGGTATCTCATAAGACAAAGAGCATAAAGTCTACACCTACTGTACCTAACTTATTAGCACACTTGTTAATCGTTCGTCTACCTTGGAACATGTATTCCCTTTATAACAGTAAGCCATGCAGGCTGGTTACATATAGATATCGGTCCTTAACCGGATACGCATTTGATATCCAGTATCGTAAGGCAAGAAAAGAAAACTTAGATCAAGTAACGAGATCTACATAATTTTCAATTATTAAATACAAAAATGGACGAAATGATTCCGGAACCGATTTAAACTTTCTCCATACTTAAAATCTCAATTAAGAAAATCGGTTTGCGCCTCCACGTTGGTTCGTCTGTATAACCAGTTAGAAACGTGGAGATTTCTACTGGTGAACTAAATCGGAATCACCTCTCTGGATCACATCCAGAGTTGTAACTCGGGAATTTATTCCCACCCAAGGCTGACTTGCCTTTGAAAGTCAAATATGGAAGGTCTTTTAAGAAAAAATCCACCGTCTGGTAAATACCAGAGAAGGCTGCACTCGGATCCGGTGGGCAGCTGCTTAAAAGATAACAATGAATCGGAGCGTTTGGAAACACCCAAAAACAACACAACTTCAAAATTGAGGATAAGACACAAGCAAATAAACTACATTGCCACTCACAACATTAATTCTCTAACTCAACCCGGCAAACTAAAAACTCTAACAGACATAATGGACAAACAAAATATCCAAATCGCAGATCTTCAAGAAATGAGAAACACCGATCGAGAGCCGTTTGAATCTCAGGGTTACAGAATTTACAAAGGAATCCCCGGGAAACGTGTGATGAAGAATTGCCCACAGTTCGGAACAGGATTTGCAATCAATCTTAAAATAATTGACTCAGTCGTAGAATTTAAGTCTTACTCCCCCAGGATTTCAACCTTAACCCTAAAATCAGCCAATAAATTCTACACTATAATAAATGTCCATGCTCCCACCAATGACAAAAACAATCTTAAAAAAGATAGAGAAGAGATGGACAAATTCTGGGAACTTCTTGACCAAACTGCAAACAACATAAATAAGACCCACACGAAGATTTTAATAGGGGACTTTAACGCCCAACTTGGTAAAGAACGAAGATATCGTGATATTATCGGAAAATGGCCGGCCCAAAAGAAAACTAACAAGAACGGCCAAAGACTTGTCGAATTTTGCAGAAACCATAATATGATCTCAAAATCCACCTATTTTATGAGAAAACCAAACAAATTGAAGACTTGGAAACACCCAGATTGGAAAAAAGGAGAATGGCAACTGGATCATGTTTGCATGGACCGGAATTATCACAAGGAGATTTATAATGTAAAAGTCTTAAGAGGAACAGATACTGGATCGGACCATTACTTAATTAAAGTTAAAATAAAATTCACCCCGCATAAAAAGAAAAAATCCCAACCTAAAAACAAAAGAGCTTATGACCCACATAAATTAATAAACAATGCCATCTTTGAAGAAACAACAAAAAAAATCAAATTAACTAATAATTTAAAAGAACTGACATCCCAACTGAAAGAAATAGCTGAAGAACTAGCCCCTATAAACCCAAGAAAAAAACACCAATGGTGGAATGAAGAATGTGACAAAGCAGTCAAAGACCGACACCGGGCTTGGATCAACCACCAAACCCAGAAAACTGAAGAATCTAACCATGAATTCACCAAACAAAGGAAAATAACTCAGAAAATTATAAGAGGAACCAAACGACAAGCCCAAAAAAACTTGATTCAGCAAATAGAAGAAACTTCCAAGAAAACTAATTTCCGAGACTATTATAAAATTTTTGGTCAGGCTCTTCAAAGATATGAACCACCCACCCTTATGCTGAGAGGAAAAAAAGGAAATATGGCCCACACCAATAAAGAAAATGCTGAAATTTTGGCAGAAACCTTCAATAGACTCCTCAACTGTGACGACCCCCCAGAGCTTTTTGAGATTGACACTGAAACTCCAGTTAAAACTTCACCGGTAAATATCAACCCGCCAACAATTCAAGAAGTTCTCGCAGCCTTAAATGAAATAAAAAACTACAAAGCAAGCGGAGAAGACCAGCTTTTCGCAGAACTCTGGAAACACTCATCAGTTTATTCAGTCAAAACTTCCCTACATCTATGCCTCGTGAAAATATGGAACGAAGAAAAACTTCCAGAACACTGGACCACAGCCCTCATCCATCCATTACACAAAAAAGGGGATAAAACTAATCCGGAAAACTACAGAGGCATATCTCTCCTGGATTGCACATACAAAATCCTGTCGAGAATCACATACAACCGATGCAAAGACCAACTTGAACTGGAACTTGGGGAATACCAAGGGGGATTTAGGCCATGGAGAGGTTGCCCGGAACAAATAATATCCCTAAAACTTATGATGGACTTATATAAAAGACGGAAAAAACAACTAATAATCACCTTCGTCGACTTTAAAAGGGCCTATGATTGTATACACCGACCATCCATGCTGAATATTCTGAGAAACCTGGGCCTTCACCCTAAACTCGTAAACATGATAAAATTAACTTTAACCAATACCCAGTCCAGAGTGAAATTCAGAGGTGAACTCTCTCAACCCTTCTACATAAAAACTGGATTGAGGCAAGGAGACGGCCTCTCGCCACTCCTTTTTAACTGCGCCCTCGAATTTGTCATGAGAAAATGGTATGAAATAAATCCCAAAAATATAAAAATGGGTACTAAGAAAACCTCCATCACACTAAATTGCCTAGGATTTGCAGATGACCTCGCTCTTTTAGCAAATAATATTCAAGAAGCCAAAACACAAATCATGAGCCTTCAAAACCTAGCACAAAAGATAGGGCTTCATATCTCTTTCGAAAAAACTGAACTAATGGCCATAGATCCTCTGGTAATAGAGCACATTACGGTAAACAATCAGAAAATTAAAATAGTAAAACAATTTAAATATCTAGGGGAAATAATAACTTATAATTTAAATGAAAAAGTGACATGGCAAAACAGGACAAATAAAATTATTAAATCCCAAAAATTAACTTGGTCAACATATAACAAAAAATGCCTTTCTGCTAAAACAAAACTTAAACATTATAAAACTGTAGTACAGCCAGAAGTCACCTACGGAAGCGAGACCCTTTTCAAAATCACTCAGAAAAACCGAATTGAAAAAATTCTGAAAATAGAGAGGAGAATTGTCAGAACGTGTATCAATAAAAAACACCAAAAAGAAGGCCGATGGTGGATTGTGCCAAATGAGGTGGTGTATCGAGAAATAGAGCCTGTTACTGATACTATGCGGAAAAAAAGAATCTCTTTCTTCGGTCATCTCATAAGGACACCGCAAACAAGACTGTCAAGAAATATCATTGAAAAGCTCTGGTTCCAAAAGCTAGAAGTAGGATGGATCAAAGAAATTAGAGAAGATATGAAAGAATTGGGAATTTCCCTGACTGACCTACAGAATAAAACTGGAAAAATTACAAAGCTAAAAGATAAGAGCATTAGATTTAAACAAAAGACAGACAAACGACAAAATACAACGAAGAGGGTGTTTACGGATGAAGAAAAGAAAGCAAGATCTGAACGGATGAAAAAATACTGGGCAGCTCGAAAGAGTAAAATAACACGCTTTTCTCAGAAAAGATCCAACTAAAATTGACTTAAGTGGTCCCATGTTGGCCGTAAAAGCATAATAATAATAATAAATACAAAAATAAGAATTAAAACCGTTATTTCCTGAGAAACATAATTATATAAAGCGCTTCTATCAAATTGCAAAGTTCTTCTGACTGAAGTCCTAAAGACTCTCCAGTTAGAGATTGTCAACTTATTAATCTTCTCTGACCGATGATTGAACCCAGGCGCGTCAACGAATGTTTATTTTTGATGGCACTCACCTTCTAGACAATCTCTAACTAATGGTCGGCAAGTTACGGACGCATAAATCTATAGCAACAGTATTTCTCGCTTTTTTAAATACAGAAGTATACATCGTCAACCTACGTACTTTACTTGGGAAGTTAATTCACCCGAATAAGTAAATAAATAAATATTATATTTTGATAGCTATATAATAATACATTTTATCGATCCCGTCTGAAATCGGTAGATATTTTTCATCGTTTGCTTGGATGAATCTAAAGAGCCGGTCCTGTGCTTTGGAGCTCCGACAGGCCCTGATTTCACACCCCTACACTTTTTTCTACGGGGATACGTTAAAAACATTGTCTACAGCGAAAAAATTAGGTACGTACGAATTTAAGACAAGGGATCACAGCTGCTATCGTCACAGTTACGCCTGCGATGATCCAACGGATCTGGGCAGAAGTCGATTATCGGCTGAATGTTTGCAGAGCGACCGACGGATCTCATATTGAAATATTCTAAGGTAAATAAATAAAACTTTTGAGTTGCTAAATTTAAAAAATAAAATACTCGTTTGATTATCTCGTCGTTTCTGAGATACGATTTTTTTTTAATTACTGTAACCTTTATCGATGACTGTATTAGACAAATTAAATAATATTATATTACCTTATAAATATAAAAAATAAGTACAAAAATAGTCAAATTGAAGGAAACTATGGAAAATTATTTGGTAATGTATTTAAATGTTTGCAGAACGAATAGAGAAAAATCACGGTTTTTCAAATTTTTTTAACAAGAGTTATTTAAAAATTCATCGACAGGGCTATATTATTTCTGTAATAGAAAACTTTTAATTGTACTTTAAATAAATCGGTGGGAAGTTTTTTTAAATAGCTAAGTAATTTATTAAAAACGGCAACTGAAACATAATAAGGACCTCTCTTGAATCGTGTTGAGTTCACAAAAATTGTTCTACGGTCTGGTTTGGTAGAGGTGGATATTATAAATTTCTAATAATAAGTGACTATCATTTTTTTAATAAAGATTTCACATTCAACTATATAAACTCGTTAAAAGTTTTCCGTGATATCATGTCTTTTCTAAATATTTTAAAAATGCCTTAATTTCTACAAACAGGTCTACACGATTCATATTAATCGGCCCGAAACGACGGTCTGACAGCTCGTTTCTGAACCTTGAAATTTCGTTTTGACCTTTCGAGGGAACCCAAGTCATGATATAATACTTCAAACAGGAATAAATGTACTCATATTAAATTTATTAATGACGACTAGCGTAGCGTTTTATTAAGAAGCTTTTAAGAAAAACAATAGGTTTGATTTTGTCGCAGACGAAATTAATGATCGTTTCGAGAGAACATTTCATCTAATAATACACTTAGAGATTTCCCTTTACGGGCAATGTAAATATTACCGTTATTATAATTGGGCACTCTACCCGCGCGAGCATAAATGTTACGTCTACATGGTCGGTCTTACGCTTTAGAGCGACTGAATGAGGTGGTGACGGGAGAAATGGCATGTAAAACAAATCAAATCAAATATGATATGCCATCAGGTGGTAGGTTCTTACAAGCTGTAAACGTAATGCCTGGCGTTGCTGCTGGTGTAGTTTTCCTTTTAGCAGCATGGAGCGGCATTCCGGAGGGAGGGAATATCCTAAACGATTTGGTGGGTTTCGCCTAGGACTTGGTAGAGGTTGACCCCTTCGCACAGCGAAGGTCGATCGGCAGGTCGCCGCCAAGGCCGCGGGTTCCGGCTAAGGATCCCATAGTCTGCGCGAGGGAGGTAAACCTACCCCTTTGTGTTCAGGTGGCATAACTCCACAAGGAGAGCGCGGTGGTGAGGGGCGAGCCATGTCGGAAGGGCGTCCCCTTGTGAAGTCGAGGGTGGCTGATGTCAGCGGTGTGGTGGTACCCTCAGCGGGAGGTCACCGGGGTGAAGCCTGTAAAGGTGAACTCCGGGTCCAACAGTTTAGGGCAGATCGAGGAGATGCTGGTCGCATGGTCCAAAATCTCCCCAAAGAAGGAGTCGCGTATTTCGGTCGAGTTTTGGCAACTTGTCGACCCGTACCTGTCTGAATGTAGCTCGATGGTTGCTGAGCCGGTGTTAAAATGTGAGGGCCTCTAGGGTGCTAACCGTGCCTTAGATTCAGTCGTTGATCGGCTGTTGGGCAAGGTGGACCAGGTGGTGGAAAGAGTCAGGGACTTCAAACCGGCAACGGGTCCTTGGTGAGATTCATACTTCCTTGAAATCGGTGGAGGAGAAAGTAAAAATGCTGTCTCCTTCACGGCGGTAACAGCCACACATGGGCTCAAGCGGATTAGTCCCCCGCCACCATTTCAGTCGCCGGCTAACAAAATTAACGGCCTTAGGCCGTTAAGGTGGTTTCAGTAATGCCTGGTCCGAGGGCTTCATCAGCGGTGACGGAGCTGACCCTGAAAAAGGCACGAACCCGCGGAGAGAAATGTTCCAGATCTCCCGGGTCACAAAACAAGGGACCATGGAGCGGTCCTGGAGTTCATAATCGAGCGGCAGGTGAAGCGGCTGCTGGAGGCCGACGTTCTGAAAAAGAACGGGCTGAAGGCTCAGTTGCTGGCCGAGCGGAGGCCAAAAATATTGGTGTACGATTTGCCAACGGCAACAAATGCAGAGGAGCCCGAAATCCTCAAGGCAATATAAAGCCAAAATCCAGCATTGGATATGGCTGTCGAGGACTTCCTCAAGGGACCTAGGGTGGCGCGGCCACCCCCACCAGGGAAGTCTGAGAGCGAATCACAAACAATGCCAATATAACCGTGGCACGATGCCAATACGCCTACCTCCAACAAATCCAATGCCTAAGCCGGAACCCTAGCCACCAGGGATCCTACCATGATCGAATATCTCGATTAAACTCCCTCTGCAGACCTACACAACGCAAGGGCCAGAAGAAAACCAGCCGCTATAAACCACTCCTCGCGGATCATCCAGTTTATAAAAAGATCCAGAAAAGAATGTATTCTCTCAAGTTCCCTAGCGGCTTGTGAAATTTCCACCTCGTATCGGGGACAGAGGAAGAGGACGTGGTCCACAGTATCATCAGTCCCATAATCTGGGCATTGACTCGAATCCATCAAACGAAACCTAGCTAAACTTGCCCGAAAGGCACCATGCCCGGAGAGAATCTGTGTGATATACAGATTGCGGTAGACCCCTCCCATCGCATCTAATCAGATACTGTAAGAAATATGCCATGCATGTAGCGAGCTGTGGAGGATTCATCCCACTTGACCGGCCAAGACGCAAGGCCCCGGTCTTTACTCTCCTGCTTTCTTTCTGACCTCAATATTTATTTTTGAAATGTAGCGTTCCTTATGCTCATTATCCAAGATATTTATTTTTTGACTCCGGCTATAACACAGACTGCTTCCCGCGTGACTGTTCTATAACCGCCTACAACAGCCAGCAAGAGGAGTCGCTGGGCCCGCAGCAAAATGTCCGCACAATACCTAAAAGCCATGCGGTGAGCACAGACAGGCGCAGCATACAGCAAAATAGCTTCGCTGACACCTATGTAAAGGATACTCATGGTACGGTAATTCAACCCCTAATCGGAATTAATGACCCTACGGATTCCATAAAAAACATCAGCGGCTTTTTTGCTTCATACTCTAGATATTCCTTGAACCGAAAATTCTCATCAAGGATAACACATAGGTATTTTTGAGTCGTAATGTATCGAATGTGGAGACCAGCCATCCCGACCAGGATTCGTAGGGTAGCAGCCAATCGGTCCTTAAGCAACAACATCACTGTGGTTTTCTGTGGACTGAAAATCATCTTATGTTGGAGACTGATAGTCGGAGTGTCTCACGAGCAGGAGCAGCTCGGAACTCTATCTCGTTACGCGAATCCTCTTCGATCATTAGAAGCGCGACGACACGACAACATGGCAACCTTAAACGCAACATGGAATCGAATTCTACGATCCAAAGAAGCGGACTCAGAGTTACTGCCGTGGGGGCATCCTTTAGTTAAGTTCTTACGAACTTCCGAGCCGCTATCACGCAGGGAAACGGTCCGATGGCTAAAATAACCTGAGAGAAAATTTAGTTCATTTCGTGTACACTTACGCTTCTGCATGTGAAACAGGGCAGAGAGCCAACATAAGTTGTAAAATTCCCAGGGCATTTTGATTTTTATGGACATATCGGGTTATGTCTACAAAAATCTCTAATACACATTTACATGGACTAGAGGAAGCTATATCCATCCTCAGTGCTCATGCGCGCTCGGAAACCACACTGGTTGTCCATTAGCAAATGATCAGTGGCAAATCTAACATTAATACGCAAATATAGGACCTTCTCAAAAACCTTGCCAATCGGGCAAGAGCGTTAGTGGACGGTAAGAAGAACTAATAGAAGGATCTTTGTCGCCACCTTTGAACGACACCAAGTCTCCACGCTTCCAACACGCCGGAAAGTGGCCGGCGTAGAGCAACCTATTATATATTCTAGTCAGAGGACCAAGAACTACTGGAAACGCTCGGACGAGGAGCTCCACTGTGATACAATCATATCCGGGGGCCTTGTACCTTGCTATGCTACAGATCACCTGGAGCACTTCCGCCTCAATGATTTCACAAAATTGGAAACCGGTCTCGAAAATCGCGACTTCCCGCCTGACACGCCGGTGGTATGAAATCTCACCCACTATAGTGTTATCCGGGAACAAATCATTCAGCAAAATGTTAATGATATGATTCTTATCAGTTACCATAACCACGCGTATTGACAAGGCTGAAAAGAGGACATCCTTCCTCCGCTTATGTCCAAGGGCTCTATAAACAACGCCCCAAGGGTCTCTATTCCCTTGATTCTGAACGATGGAGCGCCACCCTCCTCTCCCTGCGGGTCAGGGTGGAGGTTGTCGAGAACAAGCCGGCCGCAAAGTAACTCGGTATGATCATTGACAGGAAACTCATATTTGCTGAGCAGCTTTGGAGAGCCACCGACAAAGCTGCAAACCCCATAACTGCTCTCAGTCGGATCATGGCAAATTTCGGCGGACCGAAGACCAGCGACGGCGATTGCTAATGTCCACGGTGCATTCCGTCCTATTATACGGAACGGAGTGTGAGCACAGGCATTAAGAGTTGAAAGAAACAGGAATCGGCTAGCGCAGGTGCAACGCACCGCGGACTTGCAAGTCGCCTGCAGTACTGGTTTTCGACGGCGTCACACGCACTGCTATTTTGGCAAGGAAGCGCCTGGCAAGTTACAGGAGGAGACGGGAAGGCGAAGACTGTGGGACCATTGCCAAGAAGGAACGCTCTCGCACGTTTCTCCCATGGCCAGAGACCTGGAACCACGAGACCCGAGGACGATGGACCGCAAGGCTTTTCCCTCTGGACAGACCGTGGAGCGGCGGCATGGAGAGCCGGAGTACTACATAACTTCGTTTTTAACCGGTCACGGGTACTTTCGCGCTTACCTCCATGTCATAGAGAAAGCGCCGTTCCCCGATTGTCTTTATTGCCCCGGTGTACGGGACGACGCCGAGCGCACCTTTTTCAAATGTGCTCGGTGGGTGGCAGATCGAGAAACACTAGGGGCGGATCTCGGAGCACTGAGCCCCCACAACGTGGTTGTGATGATGATCCGTAACCTGAGCAGCTGGGAGTGTGGAGCCCGATTCGTCGTCAGCATTCTCAGGACCAAGAAAGGTGACCTGGATAGTCCTGAAAATTAGATAGCGGCCTTCTCAGGCTAGTATAGGAGGATTCGGCCAAACGTAACGGTAAACGATTCCGGGTCGAGTCCCGAAAAAAAAGAGGCTAGTTTTATTCGGTAGTCTGCTGATGGTGATTGGATACCTTCAGTGGAAGCCCGACACTCGGTGCGTAAATGCATTTCCACCTCCATCCGCAAAAAAATTATTATTATAATTTTCTGAACCGCTAGCGTAGAATTTTTAATACCCTTTTAAGTGGTATTGGGAAAGGCACTCCCAGTCGATTTAGTGGTGAATGTTTGAGTGGCCATGTGGAAATTGCGAAGAGGGAAGGAGGCCGAGGCCTCCTTGCCTCTTCGCCATTTCGTTTTTGAGTTGCGGTTTCAAGCTGGGCTTGTACCGGAGCGGAACGATGATCGCATTGCACCGGTTCTAAATTTCGAACAGTTGCTCATCTCCCGCCTGCGGAGGAGGCTTTACAGCCTCTTGATGGAAGAATGGCACGCCACAAGTAAGGGTAGGTCCTCCTTGTATATATTTATAAAGGACTTGGGAGGTTGGTACGCATCTAGTTCGTTTTTAAGGGCAACGCGAGCCCAAGTGCTCTCCAACCACGCGAATTTGAACCAGTATTTGTATCGGTTTCACCTGGCAGCTGATGAGCTGTGCGCTCTGCGGGGAGGTCCAGTCGAACAAACACATGAACTTCGACTGCCCAGTTCTTGAGGGGGTCTAGAATTCAGGCCACCCTAGATCTTAGAGGTCAAGGGGAAAACTGGCCACTCTTAAGCGGCGAGTCAATGTGGCGTGAGCCGCATTTTCGGATCGTGTGGGAGTTCCTTGATGCCGTTGCTTTGTTCAACCGGCATCAGTAGTTTAAGGGATAGAAGACTCCTACCGGTAGCTGTAGGAAGCTACCCTCGAGAAACGGCTGGCCACCGGTCAAATATTGCTCCAAGCGATATAATATGGTGGACATGTACTTGATGGCATTCAGCGACCTAGGCGTGGCAAAAAATTGCTGCCCTTCACAGAATAAATTTTAATTTATTGACAAGTCATATATTTCAGTATGTAGACGGGGTGCGCCTACCCATTTTAGTAATATATGACAAGTGAGCGGTGGGACACGCAAGCGAGTGGTGTAGGGCACCACGCTTATTCCGCTCACGCAAATAGTTAAGCTCTAGGAGCTAATTAGGATATTGGTCGCTAAACCGTTTTGAGGAACAGTAGCAGTTTGTGGTACGCACATTCGGTCTTATGCTTTGGGGCGACTGAATGGAGTGGTGGTGGGATAAATGCCAGACAAACCAAAAAAGCCAATATCCTTTTATGTCGTTTTTAAAAGTATTCTCGTAGATGCAGTTGTCATCTGTGAAAAAGGTAATAATAAATGTTTTAAAATTTTTGGCGGATCATTAATAAACAATAACAAAGCAAAGAAAAAACCTTCTATTGCTTTTTTGCCGGAGAAATTTATTTTTTTATATTTTATTTAGGCGGTATCAAGTATATTTCAATAACATTAAGTAGTTTATAGATTGTCCATAATATTTTATTTAATGTACACAAGTAATACTTAAAATTCTTAAAACAATCAAATTAATAAATCGTTTTGGTAAAAACTAGTAATGGATTTGTGTAAAAAAAATCTTTTAAATGTTGAAAATATTTTTAATATTGTGAAATAGATTTTTTTTTGTTTTAAACTTATTTATAAAAAAATTTAATTTGATAAATTTTTAATCAGAATTAAAAAAAAACAAATACTATTTCAGCATTATAGATTTAGATTAAAAAAAATCAGGTATGAATTTTTGGTTTGCAGTTGATTTTCTGATGATAAAATTAAAAAAAAACTTTTGAACTAGTTTTATGATATTTTTATTAAGAATCCAGTAGCTAAGTAATATAGGCCTGAATTACATTTTTTCTTAGTTTTTTTTTTACTAAGCTATTTAGAATTTATATATATTGAATACAATAAATTTTAAATGAAGAAAGAAAGAAATAAAATAAGGCGAATAAAAAAGAAACGATAAAATGTAAAAAACAGAATTAAATAAAGTTGAAAGATTTATCTAAAAGACACACTGACCAGCATGAAGTGAAATAGCGTTATAAAATTTGCATAACATCTTTCCATATTAATTCGTTTTTGTTGGCTTGTGCCAAGTCGTTCTATATATAGAATATACTTCAATATATTTACTTTTTTTTGGTCATCCAATGTTTCATTATGTCTTCCGCTTTTGTCTTATTTTTTATATATATCTAAAAAGAAAAACTTATTTTTTTTATTTTTCTTTATTTGTTGAAATTTTTCTATATATATTTAAGGAATATTTAAGATAAAAAGTCTACATAAAAAAATCCTTATTTATTTGAATTAAGAACTCAAAAAAAAAAATTGGTTTTGTAGTGGAAAAAGGTTGTGAAAGAGGTGATCAAATCAATCAAATTGAGCTAATTCATATTATTAATGGTCGTAAAATGGTTATTATGTTTTTTTTTATATATATATTTATTGTTTTTATCGTTTTCATAAATCTGAATATTTTTTGACGTTACTTATAATTTGACAATGAAAAGAAAACATCTGCCTACATTTAAAATAAAATTTCAAGAAATCGGGAATATTACTCTTAAAAATTATTTCTAATTATTCTGCGGTTGATTCTTTTAATCCAGTTCTGTTTACCTACTAATACGTAGAACCTCACCCACCGGATCGATTCCAACAGCCTTGAAAGAGAGGATACACAAAAAAGTTATAATTCTTTTTGGATCTGAGATGCCCTTCTAGCCAAGTATTTTTTTTTCTTTTATGATGTACTAGATTTTTTTTAATACCAGATCGTGGATACTGGTGTTTGGTGGTTGAGTTTCAATTAACCACACATGTCGGGAATGGTCTATCTGAGACTGTACAAGACTACACTTCATTTACATTCATACATATCATCCTCTGAAGGAATACCTTACGATGGTTCCGGAGGCTAAACAGAAAAGAAAGATCTTTTTCGCCCTCTTTTTATTTTCCACCCTTGAGTGTTTTCCTACTTTTCTCATATTTTTAAAAACGATTGATAAAAGTCTCTGAAAGGATTTAATGTAATCACCCGAATAAAGAAGAATAACTTTAAATTCCACCCGGTTGCTTATATGATTTTGTACTAAGCTTTTTAAGAATTTTGAAAACTTCAAACCGAAACCTTTCTTACATCTCTACGTCGATAATTCATCGCTTTAAAGTTACAGTTACGAGTAGTGCTGAAATTCACGCGACTAAACGATGAAATCAACTGATGATGTTTTATATAGATGGTCGGTTTGTTAACAGCTTTGCGGGGGCCATAGTTAATTTAATAGTAATAATAAATTAACGAAAGAATGTCTCACGCGTATATAAATACAATACAATATTTTGTCCTGTACAACAGGTCATATTGAGTTATACAAAGTTATTCATTTTATCAAAAGTAATTTGGAATATAAGTTTAAGGTAAATATGCGCAATAATCGAACTCGAGTTACACACAAGCATTTCTCTTTTTTACGGGTTATTTTTTTAGCGACTTCCGCTTCAAATCGTTATGGTAATTTATTAAACCGTGCGCATAGTCGACTTATTTGAATAAATAATTCGTTCACCGGCTGTGGTACAATGTGTTCGTTATGTATTATATTTGAAGAGGAAGATGTTTCCCGCATTTCATCGCATGAGGCCCTTCCCTTAAGTGGTTTTGATTTAAATATTTAAAATAATATATAAATGCACTTTTTGATTGTTTTAAACGCTAATTTATGTTTTTATTATACCCGTCTGTTTTTTCTGATAATTTACATGTATCGTGATATGTTTTGTTCTATGCGAGTTTTATTGTCTGTACTGTATGTATACTGTAAATTGCTATTTCGGCCACAACCAGTTTGTCTCTCGTTTTTGGTATATGATTTTATTTTGCGTATACAATAGTACTAATTCTTTATTCTTTTTACCAAAGTATATAATCATTATAACTGGAATACACATAAGAAGATATCGAGAGTAGGAAATCACTTCTTTTTTGTGACACATCAGCTTTTTCGTTACTATTTTTGGTTATTAAGTTCGTAAATTCTTGTATTTAATTTTATAGATGTACATTGTAAACTGCAATTTTTCTTATGCGTATACATTATTTTTATTGATTATTGTTTTTATTAAATTGTACTATTTTCAATCGTGGTGATCACAATTTCGTTTGTATTAAGTTTGCTAAGGCTGGTTCTGATATCACATCCTTCGGTTTAAACGAAGTTTCACGAGTAGCAGCAACCTGTGCGTTGGTCTTTACTTCCTGTATCGCTACTTCTTCCTTTGAGCAATGAAGCTTTGTCTCCTTTGAGGAATGAACCTTCAATCAGTTGCAAGGCGAAGGACAGTGAAAGCAGAATAGACAAGAAGCCTGAAGCTAAAGTAGAAATAGCAAAAGTTTTTAACAGGGAACTGAGAAAATAGAGATAAATATGTTGGGTAAAAGAGGATTTGATTAAAACAAAAATGAAGCATACAAAAGCACGGAGGCCTTAAGTGAGAAGGTGAGGACTTCAGCAGCACCGCAAGTTCTAGCGGTGAGTACGATGTCTCGACTGCGGGACTGCAGGACAGTTTCGTAATCTTGCATTGTGATGTCAATTATTTCAATTAATTTCATTTCAACTAACACAAATTTGAGGATCCAAGCACGGAACATCTGAATGCAACGGGTCACCACATGTGCAAATTTGATTTCTCGCGCAACTCGTTTCAGTGTGTCCAAATTTCTGACATCCAAAATATCTCAATGGTATTGAGAAGAACGGACAAACATCTAGCCTATGAAATCCAGCCTTTACTTTTCAGGACATTTCAGTTTTTTAAAGGACGAAAAATGCGACGCGGCGGGTACGACTTCTCCGTTTCGTCACGTATTCAGTCGTCAATATGCATTAGATCCTTTTTTTTTTGTTTCTTTTCTTTCCCTACATCCCTGGGCCGGACATCCACTCAAGTATACGCGGCCCAGGGACGTGTCCTTGTGACTCTAATAGGGCCTTCCCACACACCGGCAGTACGTCCGGCTCCCGACGGGGAGTCTTATTCTTTAAGACTTTGGGGGTTGGCGTCCCCACGGGCCTAGCCTCTGCAGCTTTTCTTCCCACTATACAATGAGCTGCAGAACACTTTTCATTATACACATATACTACACCAAGAACACTACATAAATTACAACATACACACTTACACAATTACACAACAACAACCTACACTGATATTTCTTACATTTACACTCGGTGGTGTTGCGACATCTTACGAAATGCAACCGTAACCCAAGGTGGGAACAAATCGTGCCGATGGGTGAATGGCTCTACGTAGTGAGTCTCGAACGATGTCCTCTGGGCACCAGGGCGAACCCAGTTGTATTTAACTCTAGCTCCAGTACGAGTGCGCTCTGCTGGAGTGGTCCATTTTTCGCCGGTACTCGTGGGACCAAAATTTCAGTTCCAATAATAAACACAATGATGGTTGGTGGACCATCTGAAAAAGCCACCAAATCCAGTCTTGTGAAGAGACCTCGGTCAGCTTTGTCTGACGAGGATAAAAGTCCTACTGAAGAGAACCATTACTTATTAGAATCGAATTCTAAAAATATTAGATTCGTTGATCTCAGAAATAGTCAGGAAGGTGGCTCCCTTCAAAAGGTTTCACCTTTCTTAATAAACAAAACCATAACAGGTGCAAGTGGCTCCCCGAAGAATATCAGGAAATTACGTGACGGATCGATTCTGATCGAAACATTCAACGATGAACAGAGTCGATCTATCTTACGTCTCCGTAATATGGGTGGTATAAATATAAGTGCAGAAAGCCACAAAACTTTAAATACGAGCCGGGGTGTAATTTTTTGTCGAGACCTCTTAGATATAGATACCTCTGAAATAGTTGATGAGCTTTGCCACCAAGATGTTGTTGAAGTGAAACGTATAATGAAACGGCAGAACGGAACAGAAGAACCGACGCCGTCTCTTATACTAACATTCAATCTCCCTGTTCCACCAGAGAAGATTAAAGTGGGTTACCTCTTGGTTCGGGTACGACCATTCATACCCAACCCACGGCGATGTTTCAGATGCCAAGGTTTTGGTCACACTACAACATCTTGCACGAAAACTGAGAGTGAAAAATGTGCAAACTACAGTGGTCCACATACAGCCCGCTCCCGAGATTGCCCAATCTTTAAAGAAGAAAAGGCAATTCTCAAAATCTGTACGGAGCAAAAACTATTTTTCCCAGCTGCACGGAGAGAATATAAAATGATAAACAATTCACGGAACCTGGTTAAACCAGATGTATCTTTTGCCACCGCTACATCTAAAGAAATTCCTACAAATGTTAATAATCAGCAGTGCGGATCCTGCAATGAGCTTAAAAACTTTTTCAGATGCTTTCTGATCAAGTAGCTTCACTTACAGCCACTATCTCAGAGCTGACAAAAATGAATAAAAAGTCCTCCGTCGCAGTTAGTGAATCTAACAGTGTGATACATACGAAAGTTCCTGTTCCCAAAGTCGTACCGACACGAGTAGCGACTATCACAGCTGGCAGTAAGCCACCTAATGAGCTCCCCGTAAAGGGAACCCACATAACTATCTCCTCTGGGATGTCAACTGCAGCATCCCATTCAAATAAATCTCCTCCATCATCACCTCATATATTGAGGATATGGTTGAAGAACCACCCGACCCTAGGGTATCAGAGTTCCTTAAAATAAAAAAAATACAAAAAATAAAAACCGAATCACGTACAGCTAATTTTTATATAATTTCTGAAATTTAATTATTTAATTTTTTTATTTATTTTTTTTACACTTATGAACATTATTCAGTGGAATGTTCGAGGTATTCGGTCCCGGATTGAAGACATTAGAGTTCTGGCGCACGCACATGATCCACTAATCATATGTTTCCAAGAAACTCACCTTCTACAACATGACCCAATTACACTCAGAGGATACTTCTGTGAGAGATACGACTGCCTAGTTTGAGTGGTGGAGTGGCGATTTTCATGAAGAATGGTGTGTCGGCTACATGAATTCAACTAACCACTGTCATTCCTGCTATTGCAGTAAAGGTCTCTATCCCCTTCAAATTGCATATCTGCAACTTGTATCTCTCACCGAACACTGAGTTCAGTGCTCTAGATGTCTCAAATCTCCTCACGCAAATACCATCTCCATCGTTAATAGTAGGAGACTTCAATGCCCATCATATTTCCTGGGGCTCAATCTTCTGCTCCACTCGAGGAAATATGATTAACAGAGTGAGACAAGACTTGGACCTTTGTCTACTGAATCATGGATCACACACATTCATGTCATCATCTGGTACTGTATCTAACATTGATCTCTCCATATGCTCGCCGAATTTACTCCCTCATTTAATTGGTCTGTTTGTGATGACTTTCACGGCAGTGATCATAGACCAATTATTATTGGTTTCGGTGTAGACTGCGAGATTAAAAGAAGGCCACGGAGATGGATTGTAAAAAAGGCAGGCATTTGAGTGGATACCAAAAAGCATTCCAATCGCAGTATGACGATGGAGTGAACATTCTCGACCAATATTCCTCTTTTACGTCCATGATACTTGAGAATGCCAACCGATATATCCCACAAACATCGGGTAATCCTAGACGTCCTTTCGTTCCATGGTGGAACGATGATTGCAAAAATGCTATTAGGAATCGAGGCAGGCACTACGCAAATTTAATCGTAGGCCTACAGCAGAACATTTAAATTTATACCACAGGGCTAGAGCGGTGTGCCGTCGGGTATTCTTGAACGCTAAGAGGAATTCATGGACGAAATACGTGAGCACTATCTCACGCACTACTCCCACGTCTACTGTGTGAAAAAATATTCATGCAATTTTCGGATCACCGAAACAATCTATTCTCGGTCTTATTGATGAAGGAGAACTCCTTTCATCACCCTCGGAAGTGGCAAATAGTCTAGCAAAATCTTTCCGCTCGGTGTCTCTCACCTCATCATATAATAACGATTTTCAACGGTACAAGATACAAATAGATGTATTATCGTTAAACATTGGTGATTCGGTTGGTGAATTAAACACTCCATTCGTATTTAAAGAATTGTTACATGCACTTAAAAACTCACGGGACACTTCCCCTGGACCGGACAACATTCGCCTTTCCATGCTTTCACACCTTCCTAATTCGGCACTACAACAACTTTCGAATATTTTCAACGGTTTATTCTCCGAACAAGTCTTCCCACCCGGCTGGTCAGAAGCATTTATTATACCAGTACTAAAACCTGGTAAAGACCAAACCAACCCCTCAAGCTACCGCCCTATTTCATTAACAAGCGTTTTGTGTAAAATAATGGAGAGAATGGTAAACCGCAGACTTACATGGTACTTGGAGAAACATGGCTTTCTATCTCGAGAACAGTGTGGTTTTAGACAAGGTCGATCTTCTATTGACCATTTAGTTTCACTAGAAACAGCCATACAAAACGCTTTCCTAAATCGGCAGCACCACGTCGCTATCTTCTTCGATATAAAAAAGGCGTATGACACAGTGGTATTCTTAACACTCTCAAAGAATGGGGAATCAAGGGCAATATGCTTGCTTTTATCCGGGGATTCTTAAATCACCGAAAGGCTCGTGTTCGTGTGGATGATTCGCTCTCAGATAGTGTCGTCTTGGAGAATGGAGTGCCTCAAGGTAGTGTATTATGTGCCACCTTATTTTCTGTAGCCATAAACAGTATTACCAAATGTGTGCAGGCTCCTGTCTCATGTTCTCTATTTGCTGACGATTTTGCTATTTACATTGCAAGCCGTTCAACACCCACAGCAGAGAGACTACTGCAGAACACTATATCTCACCTTGAAGCTTGGTCCAGGATTACTGGTTTCACATTTTCAGCCGAAAAAACAAATTGTGTAGTTTTTTCTCGGCTACGAAACCCTTCTATTCCGCAAGTTTTTCTGAACGGAGAGACTATTACTATCTCTACTTAGGTTTATTTTTTGGGTTTTTAGGTTTATTTTTTGATAGCCGTCTTACTTGGGTCAAACATTTAAAGAATTGAAAATAAAATGTTCCAAACTTCTAGATATGATGCGAGTCCTTACTAACACCAACTGGGGAGCCGATAGGTCATGTATGATACGTTTGTACTATTCCTTTGTTCGCTCCCGTTTAGATTATGGTTGTGTCGCCTACTCCTCAGCTCGTCAAACCGTGCTTAAAATGCTGGATAGTGTAAATCATGCTTTCCTTCGGCTTGCCACAGGCGCGTTTAGATCAAGTCCTGTCGCAAGCTTACTTGTAGACTGTGGTGAACCATCACTTTGGGATAGACGAGACCAGCTTTTATTATGTTATTTTGCTCGTCTCAGAGGACAGCCAAATCACCCGGCTCTTGAGTCAGTCTTTAGAAATCCTAATCTAGGAAAGTATGAGGACCATCCACGTCGTACTGCACCTGTAGGTCTCCGTATCCGGCGTCTGCTGCAGCATATAAATGTTGACACACCGTCATTCTTTTCTACGTATCCTCCGTGGAGAATAAACCTTATAAATTTTATTTTTGAAGTTACGACATACAATAAACAATCAACACTACCTATTGTCTTCCAGCAAATGTTTCAGTGTGTTCTCTCCAAGATGAAACCAGACGCGGTTGTATACACTGATGGATCGAAACAAAACGATACAGTTGGCTGTGCATTTGTTGTCAATGAAAGAACTTATATGTTTGGTCTACCCGGTATTACGAGTGTGTTTACCGCTGAACTATACGCTATAAATAAGGCTCTAAACATCATTAACCCTAAATATAGAAAAATTCTTATTTGCAGTGACTCGTGTAGTGCTCTCCAAGCCTTAAAAAACTTTTATTCCAAACATCCTATCGTCATTGAAATTTATAACGCAATCGCTGAGTTGAATAATCGCAACAGAGAAGTAACTTTTTGCTGGGTCCCTAGGCACGTAGGGATTCCAGGTAATGAACAAGCAGATTCCGTTGCCAAAGACGCATGTAATCAACCTCCTTTCACCACCCCAGTTGCTACTTCTGATTTTATTAATTATGTAAAACAATCTCTAAGATCAAAGTTGCAAGGTGACTGGACTGCTGATGTTGATAATAAACTCCGGCAGATTAAAGATTCTGTGTTGCCATGGACTCCTCATGCAGAAAAACTCGACGTGAGGAAGTAGTCCTCTGTCGATTGCGGATAGGACATACGAGGGTCACACACGAGTACCTGATGTCAGCAGGACACGCACCCCTATGCGCACGATGCAACTGCCGCATGACTGTGCGCCACATACTCATAGATTGCATATGTTATGCGGCGTTGCGTCGTAAATTTAAACTACCCAGAAACATCCATGGTGTCTTGTAAAATGATAGTAAAGTTTTAAACCGGATGTTTCTATTTTTGCGTAGTGTTGGGTTAATACAAAAAATTTAATATTGTCGCGTATATTTTGTGTGCTGGAAGAGTTTTTAATAAGTTTGTTTTTTTATTTCTATTTTTGTGGTTCTGTGTTTTGATTTTGTTAACCGAATAAGGAGCCTTTTACACTCCCTATCGGAATTTGTTAAATTTTATATAGTTTTTTTTATTATTTTTGCTTTTGTGTTTTAAAAACTTCGTCTGTGATATTAGTTGTAAGCCTTTAAATAAAACTTAAAACTAATATATAAGTTTTATTTCACTTTTTTAATTTTTGTTTTCAACTTTGTTTTATTATTTTTTTTATATAATTTGTATTAGTTTTAAGTTTTATGTTAGTGTTTTTATGTTTTTTTTTTATTTAGTAGTTTTTTTTATCCGAGAATGGGCCCTTTACATCATCCATCTCCAAAATTGTTAAATTGTATTTACTTTTGACTTTATATTACATTTTATCTGTGATATTAGTTTTAAGTTTTATTTATCTTTTAGATTAGCTTTAATTTCTTTTATTTTATTTCATTTTAAAAAAATCCGGGCGATGATAACGCGTAGACGTTTATAGCCCTCAAAAAAAAAAAAAAAAATTATAATTAATATGGGGGTTACGACTGTACGATAATATGTGTGCACCCTTGATAAGCGTAAACTTCGCCGTCCGCATTCTGTGGTTGACAAAGCCGCCTGCGCTCGGTCTTCTAGCTGTAGTCGTGAACTACCACGAACTAAAAGGAGACAGTCATTGGCGTAAGCCTGGAACGTGACCCCTTCCGGTAATATCAATCTAAGAAATCCGTCGAGTACCAGGTTTCACAGCAGCAGACTGAGATCGGAACCATGCGGGCTTCCCCTGTTAACGGATTTTTTCACAGTTAGATGCGGATCTTTAGACAGAGCCGAGCGGTTAGACAAATAGTCATGTATAGCCTGGAGATCTACGGGAATATTGTGGCGTTCCAACTCACAGACAGAACTCCAACACAAGGAAAAAAATGCTACATCTGTGTCTATAAACATTGCCAAACCAATGGAATGGAAAGTGCTGAATGTAAATAATTCAGCACTTTCCATCTAGGCAAGAGCATTTAAGATGCAATCCTCTGTGCCAACGAATTTCATGAAGTCATGCTGGCCTCAATTTAAAAAACAGTTCACCACACTGCTTTGCCAGAGCCTTTACACAACCAGCCTTTCAATTTCCCGATTACCGGCAATAGGCTGATAAGTCGATAACTGCCGACCTCATTAGGATACTTTCCTAGTTTTAAGAGCACCCTCACCAAAGCCACTTTCCAACAAGTCGGGTAGCAGCCCAAGCTTAGGCACACCGAAAACAGCCTACCAAGCTCTTATGACAGGCAGCAGAAGGAAAAATATATCCGGGTAAACTTGGTCAATGTCCGGTGCCTTTTTCCGAGCCGTTCGAGAAACCGCTCGGTCTATATCAACGGGATTCACAGCCCGTACGCCAGGAAGGGCTACTACGACGATCTCTGTTTCACCCTCCGGAGCATCTGTAAACAGAGTATCCAGGAACGCCTGGTTAGTCGCCACAGATGTTAAAGTGTGATCACAACCACTAATCTCGCATCGAATACTGGACAGCACATGCAATGGCTTTGACCGGTAACATGGTTTTGCGAGCTGCTAGGGGTTGCGCTGCGATTTGCGTATAGAATCTTGTCCTAACTTGAGTCCGGCTTCCTTGATGGTATAAACATACTCATTACGGCCACGCCGGTAGATCCGCAGACCCCCAGCCCGCACGTCATAAACAATAATTCCCGTTAGGAGGCGACGCTGATATATTCTCCTAACGGAACTAACTCTCGCGCGTAGCACGCTAAAGTCAGAGGATCACCACTTTTTCCCGGGTTTCCGCCTGGGTTTAACAGATGGCTTCCCCAAAGCAGCGATCATGACGGCTCCATGCACTCTCCGATCAACGAACTGCCCACTACCTAAGCGTCCGTCCATTGGCCGAGGCCGCCGTAGGACCCTATATCAGCCAGTCTTGACGACCCGGCCGAGTTGTTCAGCCATCAATTCTACCTCCTGATCACGGCCCTCCTTATCGGAAGACAGTGTTTTCGGCAGAGACCTACCGAGTGACGTTTTCGGCAGGAAGGGATCGCCTGCAATCAGGTCCTTGGCTATGTCAACAAGGTCCTGCAAGCAATTTCCCCCTGATTGCTCCATAGCGTCTGAAAAACAAAAACACCGACTCTACTGCCAGGCACTAAAGTAACAGTCTGAACGTATATCACCTAACACAAGGCAAGGTGAGCGTCTAGCAGTGAACTATCCCGAGCAAGACCACCTGTTCTCACGTAGTCCCGCTCGAAACGTCAAAAGCTACAAGCTCCTAGATCAGACCACCGGCGAGATCTGAGCGAAAATCGCTTCCCGAACCTGCCAGAGGATCGAAAAGATTATTGGCCTCACGAACCTAGGAACGGGAACATGATGCAACACAAAGGAAACGTTCATACTTAGCCTACAGCGGCACTCCTGCAACACACACGCAGCTGTATAGCCTAAATTCCAAAACAACGCAGGTTGACTGACAGCCACTGATCGTTGTCAGCCCCGACGACGGGAACGTAGGAACGCTACACTTGGCAAAAAAAATAGCTACCGGTAGCGGTAAACACATGTTATACAGCGCGGGTCAAGGTGCCGAGAAGCGATCTATTACGGGCATAGAGTGGTCGGACATGTTAGAGGACATATTTGTGTTTCCGCAGGATTAGTTTTCCAATACGGTGGAGCCTCACCTCATCATGCAGATGTTAGCGAGACTGCGTTCTACAATAGATTCCTAGAAGGTCGGAGAGGCAGAAAAGCTTCTATCGTTCGGCCGCTTCGAAGTCCCGATTTGACGCCAATGGATTCTTTCTTTTGATGTCCAAGTAAAATTCATCGTATACTAAGAAAGATTAGAGTCGACCGCCTACGCCAAAGAATAACAGCCGCGGAAGGAATTCATGCAGACATTCCTCGTCGCAGTACAGAATGACATGGATTATCGGTTTGACTTCTGCAGGGATAAAATGGTGTTCGGACTGAGTTACATTAAAATACGGAGAAAACCTTTAGATGTTATTTCATGTAATAAAGACATGCATTTGTAATACTGAACGTAAAGAAGTAATTTTTTTGAATTTTTAAACAATTTGTTCAGTTTAGTGAAAGGATTATATGAAACTTTTTTAATTTCTCTTAATATACTTGGTATACAATGTTTGTAATACTTGAAATATTTGTAACGTTTGAAAACGAATGGATCAACTTAAGCGAGTTTTGATTTAACGACGAAAACTATTTTCTTTTTCAAAAAAATAAACCAAGATATTAGTACAATTAATATAATTAACCGATTAATAGAAAAGGGTTGTTTTTAAATACTATATAATATTATTTTATTGAACTTATAGAAACAGACACAACTTTTTTAATTTTTAAAAATTTCTATTCTGATTGAGAATTCCTTATAAAACAAAACGCTAAAAAAAACAAAACGAAAACGCTTGTTGTTGGGAAATTAACGTAATATACGTTTAGAATTTTTCAGATATTTTGAACTGAAAAATATTGAAGTGAAATATTAAATGTATTAACAAAATATTCCAATGTAAATTTGTAACAAAATTTGTAATTTATCGAACGAAATATTAAATATATTAGTGAATATTAAACTAATATTCAAGAAGAGAATAGTCTCGCTTTTTAATTATATGCAAGTATGAGAAAGACCCAATTTTCATAGAAACAAAACAAAAATTTGAATTGTCTATAATAATAAAAAAAACAATAATAATAATCCGATAACATCATGAGAAAACTGATTAGAGAATCCTTTCATAGATTTTCTATATATTCATTAAAAAAAAAAAAAAAAAATTGAAATACTGTTAATTAAATATGAATCGTGTTTTTCGAATAATATTTATGTTAACTAGATGAAACATAATATTTAAATGATGACGTTAAAACATAGGCGGTGTATTTATAGAACATCATAACATAAAACTAAAAAATTATTTTACGATTATTTAAACAGATACTTGGACAGTAGAAAGCTTCCGTGCTACACTTTTCATGATCGTATTAAGGAACAGGGTGAACGTTCTGGATTAAATTCATGTTTACCAAACATGCAATATAGTTAAAAAAAATACGTATATATAAATTTCTAATTATATTCTTGTTATACCGGCTAATATCTATAATAAATAACCGGTTAACTGGTTCTAACAATATTAGTAAATTATAGTTTTCCTTTATTAATCGCTTATGATTTTAGTCGATATAAACCGATTCGATTTTGAAATAAATAATCGTTTTAGATTAAACAGCTATTTTTATTTTATTATTTCATTTTTGCCGTACCAAAATCATGTAACCTATAATTCATATTTAAGGTATTTTATCGATATAAAATATATATTTCAGATTGGATGAAATTATTCATATTTTAAGGTATTTAAAAAAAAAGTATTGTTTTATTCAGTAATCGGAAACCTTAAAAAATTATTTTAAAAATGTCGAGTCTTCCCGCTTGAAACTTTATATCAAGTAAATTATTTTTTAAAAGTAAATAAAATTTTTCTGAAAACGTTATTTGCTTTTGTTAAAATAGGTAGGTTAAATCTATTTTAGATATAAATTTTCTGCTAAGAAATTATAATGATAAAAAAGTGAAGTTTTCTCACGACTTCACAAAATGTTATTATTATTCTTCGTTTTAATTTCCCGGTCGTAGCTCTTTCTATTAATACTGCACCGGTATAGTTATAAAGGAAAAGTATAATGATCGGCTAAATTTTGGGTTCAGGGTTTTTTCAAACGTCGATGTTTCATTACCCCTTAATCAAAAAAAGAAAAAAAATCGGTCGGGGCTGTGTCGAGGCACACGGCCGTTGGTTTAACGTGAAACGTTACAGACCTTGGATGAACTTCTTCCGAGTACAAACCGACCGACTCATCTGTAGTGTTAAATGGGAGAGCCACCAATTTGTTTTTCAAATATTTTGGTTCCTTCATTTGGCTAACTCCACAGATAAATTGGTCGGTCTATATATCATCGAGTCACGTTTAATGAATTGGATTGAAATAAAAACGAGACATAGACTGCGTACTAAATTTAATTTTAACATAAAACAAACGCTAAATGTACATGATAATTATTTCAACCAATATTCGACGACAATTTTGTTCAACATCGGTCCGTGTTTTGAGAAGTAAAATACATAAGGCGGTAAATAATAAGCAGCGGTAGAGGTGCTCTCGCTGTCGGCGTCGTTCACTGATTGCGCCGTGCCAGCTTTGCGACGCTCCCGAAACAGTCTCGCTCGCTCGGCACCGGACATTGGGATGCCCGTGCGTGGCCCATAACCTCCCTTTTTCAACGATATGAGTAATTTATTTTTTCGACTGTCTTTTGCACCACCTGAGACTAACATATTAAATATTTATACTTTTTTACATAATTACTTTAATTTTTTACACGTAGATACTGTCCAAAATACACTTATTATTACTTAAATCGATCTATCTAGACAAACTCTCAACACAAACACACGAATCACCGCGCTATCACGTCTAAGTCGTAAGGTACACTGAATTGAAATGAGCGAGAGCGCCAGTTTTGGCCGACCTGCACTGTGCTCCCCCGTCCTATCCGACCCGCTCACCAGTAACTCAAAGTCGTATCGGTGAACTGACCGTGTAAGTAATAAAATGAGACCGCATTTATGTCTCTGAGATTAATAGTTAAGGAGTTATTAAGGCAGGACGATATAGACCTTTTCGTTACGCTACAAATTTCTGCTCTGATACTCGTGTGTTTCGTTGTGATTTAAAAGACGTTTCTCGTTAAAAATTATAATAGAAATTATCATTCAAGTGATTTCTAGCTACTAAAGAAAAATATGGCATTGTGCCATAGCGCTAGAAAATCGTATGTTATCTAGTTGATAAAGTACATCCTTCAAAAGAGCCGGCAAATTATTTTTCAAGAAATGAATGGATGCGTCTCCCGTAAGGTTTTCATCGTTGAAAACAAACGGTTCCAGAATTTTGTCATAAACAATGCCACACCAAACATTAATGTGAAATCTATATTGGAAACTAGTTACCACAGTACCATGCGGTTTGTTTCCGCTCCATCAATGACTATTTTAGAATTGAGACTCCGTTTATCGTAACGGAGCGATAAGTAAATAAAATTGAATTTACCTTATCGATGTTGTCTAGAAGCCGATGACAGAAGTTTAACCGCTGGGGGTAACCTGTTGGTCGTAAAACTTTGAACCTTCTGGAATCCGAAAGGATAAAGATTTTCTTTTCCTACAGTCAATGTGGCGAGAGCCGCATTATCGGACCGTGTGGGAGTTCCTTCAGGCGGATGCTTTGGTCAACCGACATCAGTAGTTTGCCTAAGGGAAAATACTCCTACTGCGCTGCTGTAGGAAGCTAACCGAGAGATATGGCTGGCTACCAGCCAGATTAAGGCTCCAAGCGGTTTAGCGGTGGACAAGTACTCGCTGGCACTCAGCGGCCTAGTGGATTGCTGTCTTTCACGAGATAAATTTAAGTATTGACAGTCACATATGTTTTAGTAGTTGACGGGGTCCGCCTATCCAGTTTAGTGATATATGACAAGTGGGCGGATGGGACACGCAAGCGAGTGGTGTATTGTACCGCGCTTATTCCGCTCACGCTTTTACGTTAGCTGTAGGAGCTAGTTAATAGACTGGTCGCTAAACTGTTTCGCGGTTCAGTAGCCGTTTGTGGCACAGACATTCGGTCTTATGCTTTAGGGCGACCGAATGCGCTGGTGGCGGGAGAAATGCCAAGCAAACCGGTTCTAAAATCTTCCCCTTCGAGAATTGTGGCCCTCTCAATAAATGCAAGCAGTTAACCCAGCTTCAACTGACCCTTCATTGTTGCCAGGTCCTTAAAGATCGATTCCGAGAATCTACTTTTAATTTTAGCAGGTCAAAAACGTCTTTCTCCCTTTCTATGAAAACTGAATCCTGGGACTCCACAGTCTTCTCAAAACATTCTCTGCTCCATATAGATGCCACCACTTCGTCCACGTCTTCATTTTTAACTCCTTCCTCCGGCTGGAGTAGCAGCTCCTTATCATCACCAACATCGATCCTCGTCTGGTACGCTACTTCTTTCTCCTTCGGTCTCCTATCGAACGGGTTGAACTCTACGAACCCCCGCAAGGCCATCACCACTCTTGCCATATCTCCGGCCAGCTCTTTTAGTTCCCTGGCCGTATGGCTCTTTTCAGCTTGCTTCGTTAAGATTCCACTCACACTAACGTGCTCTTTTACATATTTATAAAGCTCCCCTTGCGGGTTGCCCTCCAGCCTCTTCTCTATTTGTAGATGAACTAGTACTTTTTCTGCAGAGCGACTTCTCTCCTTCCTCTTATCCTCTGTCGCTGCAGCCTCAGTTGACTCACCTGTTGTCGAGCCCCTCAAGCTGCATGCGTACTGAAACACCTGCTGTTGCATTCTCCGGCTTCTTTTAACCGTTTTCCCGGTAAAAGAGCTTACACGCAATCGGTTACTGGATACCTTACACTCGGCTATATAATTGCTACCTATATAAGCTACTAATAGTCTCTATAATGGAGATAACCGACTCTTTCACATTATCACTAAAATTATAATTAATTAAAATTAGTGTACTTCTAAAAATGTTAAATGTAATCAATGTAGATAACACTTAACAATACTTAAACTATACGATAACAAATAAAATTCTTATAGGCCACTGCTTTACAAACACACACAGAGACCAATGACAAGCAATTTTAAACCTTATTGCCAACCGACAATAAAGCTATAAAAAAAAAAAAACAAAGAAAAAACCAATTTTGAGTCGAGTGGGAGATTTTGTTGAGAGTAGACGGGGTCTATATTGCTCTATGTTTATTTAGTTTTGGATCGGGTTTTCGTTATTGGACTGTACATTGATAACTACGGTTGATTATTTGGACGTATTTTTTATATATATGAAGAGTTTGGACAACGGACGACCTTTGTCAACTTGAAACCTAAAATCTAGCATATATTTTTTTTTTAATATGACAATATTTTTTTAAATATGTAAGATATAATAAATATGAACATTTAATTAGCGTAAAAATAAAAACGTTCAGGAATATTATTTTAATAGTAATTTTGAAAAAAGTAAAACAAAAACAGAGTAAAATGAAAAAAAGGTATTTGAAAATTTGTATTTTTAATTGAGAAGACCCTCCTGCACCAGCTGTTTTCTATCTTCGAATAAAAACTGGATAGATCTATTTAACATCTGACCGGTTAGTATCGGTGAATAGGCAAAGCTATTTTAACCGGAAAACTCGAGTCAATTTTTTTCAAGTTACCTTTTTATCGCGACCAAAACTCCGAGCACTATACATCCAGATGGATTTAAGAAGAGATTTTTACAGAAGTAACTTTTATTTTAAATGAACCGATGATTTTTTGTTTCGCAGTTCAGTTCAAGATAAGTCGCTTTGTTTTGATTTGCTCCGAGGTAGTTCGTTTGTCCGGATAAAGGCCGATGCAGCAAATAAAATTTAGTATCTAGATTCAAATATCACGACAATATTTATAAATTGATACAAAAACAACGGCTGATTAGTGAAATTACTTAATTCTGATGATCGTTGTGATTTAGTGATTTTTAAAAACAGATCGAATCCGGTCATCTAAGTATTGACGTTACGTAATGAAATTTCTAACAAGAAATTCAGATTAGTTTCACGAATCTGAGATTTTTGTGAAGTATAATTTTATTCTAATCGAAATGGTTTAAAGTACTTTTGAGCTCAGGTTCGAATTTTGTCAAGAAATTGTCGAATCCCATTAAACTGACTATGGAGTTCGGGATACGATCGATTATTTGCAAGAAAGGATGAACTCTATCCAGAATAGAAGTTATGCAAATCGTCTATAATAATAGAAGCAAAGGTAAACTAGCAATCACGATAAAAAAACACAAATTTACGACTAAACTTTTTCACAAAAAAAATAAGTAAAAAAAAAATAACCTTTGCATAAATGCAAAAAAGGCGTTGTAGCACAGTTGTAAGTTTGGGCACAGTAATCTTGTACGGAATAGAAACTGTAAATATAACTGAAATATAAAATTCACAGGAAACAGAAAGAGGAATTTTAAGAAGGATTTATCGTCCAAGAAGAACACAAGAAGGCCATAGACTGATATCAAAAAAAGAGATGTACGACAAAATTGAAGACCTGGAAGTAACAATAAGAAAAGGACGAATAAAATTCTACGGTCACAGAGTCCGAATGAACCAATCCAAGGCTAAACAATCAAATTTTCTATAAACTCTGGAATTAGAAAAGTCAATACGGCTATATTAAACGGGTGAATGAAGTGCTCAAAAAGTTCAACGTTACAGAATACGACTGTCTAGATCGAAAAGAATACAAAAAGAGCATTTTTAATTAAAGGTTCCCGTAAGTGAAAAGAAAAAGCTCAGCAGAGAAGAATTGACTGAAGAAAGAACAGCTAAACGGTTTGAAAGAATGAATTTCTTCTGGAGAAACGAGAAAGAAATTACATGAAATGATATTTGCGTGATCCTTGAAGGCCTATCCGCGTACAAAAAAAGATAAAAGAACCACCTAAAAAAATTTCCTTTAAAATAAAATTAGTAGGAATAATTAATAGAAATAAACTTATTATTGGACTGAATACAGCATTAAGCGATGATTTTTTTTTTAAAGATGAAAAGATCTTGAAGAAAATTAGAAAAATTACCGATAGACAGGAAATGCTTGGCCACTGGAAAATCATTTTGGCAGTCGGCTCTTAAACAAACGAGTGATTTTTTGCAAATGAAAGTAACGTAAAGGATGAAATTGGATTAGGTAAAAACCAGCACTTCAAGAAACACAGAATTTGCAGATTTTTTTTTAAGGTCACATATAATAAAGAAAATAACGTAAAATCCGTACGTCATTTCTTAATAAAAATGAAAGTACGTTGATCATAATGGTAGTCAAAATTATTGTTGCGAGAGGTTTTGGCAAACCTCTACTTTTCATGATTCCATCTTACCGAAAAAACAAACAAAACCCGTGGAAAATTCTAAAATGGATGTATATATGTCCTTTTTTTCCACCCTACTGTCGGGCCGAATCCACAACAAAGCAAAGCACAGCCCAGGGGATTGTCTTCTCAAACGGCCCTCCCCGTCCGCCGATATGTATTCTTATTGTAAGGCGATATACGCACGTATCTTGGCCTGTACTTCGATAAATAACTTCGGTCTGAATTAAAACTTGAAATTTGGTTCAAATATTTCTAGACTTGGTCCATTTATGTCATGGCGATGAGATATTTACTGTCATTTTAAAAATGTAAACTTTTTGAGGGCTGTTGTAGGAACGTGATATTCGGTGCAGTTTCAAAAGTACTACATGAGTTGTTTACTGAAATTTTAAGTCGATCGGAGTTAGATGTGGGGATATAATTAACTTAGTCGATTTGGATTATTGTTATGTATTTTCAAAGCGGATTACAAAACGATCATGAGACTTGGAAAAAATATTCGTCTACTTAAGTTTTAATTTCTGTTAAATTTTATCCCATATCTGACAGGAATAGTGCAGAAAACAAAATAATTACTTTTTATTTTTAAATCGCCCTAACCGTTAAACATTAAATCAGGCTAAAACAATCCTGATTATGAGATCTTAATTGTATTATATTTTAGATCCCTAGTTAGGGATTCACCGTAAACAATTACATTATTTTACATTACAACGGCAAAAAAGTCAGTTTGATTTCATTTTGTCGTTTATGAGATATTAAGATTTATATTTTTTGTATTATGCATCATATAATATATATATATATATATATGTTTGATTAATATATGTTTGTTTAAATTGCAAGGTGAAAATAAGCTTCCACTAAACGTTTAAAAAAAAGTTTAATATTTTACATAATAGTAATAGATGTGAACACGTTTTAAATTTAAAAAAAATACAAATATCGTTTAACAACTACGTTTAAGTAAAAACATTCGTTTATACGTAGAATCGTTTATGGTGTTAGCACTACATACTCTCTTGGCCGCCCGGAGCGGGGTCGACTCATTCACCATCAGCAGAGACAATCCCCCACCACTACACTTCAACACAAACCACTAACATACCGCCCCTCTTGAAGTCATTGAGTTCAAGAATTAGGTAAAACACAAACTTTCATCAATGCTCTTTTAATCAAACCTCGAGATGTACGGATAGTAACAACCCGAGCCGTATTATCAACGCCGTAATGGAGTTCGACGATACGATCCAATTCCCATTGCAGTGGTGGTCTGAAATCGTCTCTGATAACAACAAGTGAACCCACCGAGGGAGGTGCAATACCTTTAGACCACTTGGTACGTTGCTGCAAAGTAGATAAATATTCAGTAGACCATCATCGCATAAAGTTCTGATGCAATCTTTGAATATTCTGCCAGTGGTCCAATTTATTTTCCGATACATGGGTTACATCAGGGATTGGTAAAGTAGTTAAAGGTCTGCCGACCGAGAAATGAGCAGGAGTTAAAGGTTGAAGGTCATTAGGATCATTTGATTGACTAGTAAGGGGTCTGGAATTAACACATGCTTCAATTTTACATAAAATAGTATATACATAATAAGATAAAATGCGATTTCCCAACACTCGTTTTAAATGACCTTTTACAGTTTACACCAGTTTTTATACGCCCCCAAAATGAGGTGACCGAGGAGGAATGAAATGCCAAGTGACACTGCTTGACGATGGGAAGCTGTTTAATTTATGCATTGTTTCTTTGTTGTTTAACATTTGGTAGAGCTCTCGCAATTGATTATTAGCTCCAACAAAATTAGTAGCATTGTCTGAACAGATATGTTTAATAGAACCGCGTCGAGCAGTCATTCTCTCAATGGTCTCTATGAATTTTTTTGTGGTTAAATCAGACACGAGTTCAAGAAGAGAGCTTTGGTTACCATACAGACAAAAAGAGCTACATAGGCCTTCATAGGTTGCGATCTACGTTGAGACATTCTTCGATAAAAAAAATAGTCTACAGAAGTCAATCCCGCAATTTTCAAATGGATTGGCTTGTTGTATTCTATAATGTGGTAAATCTCCCATGAGATGTTTAGTGGTTCTAGGCGAGACTCTATTGCACTAGAAGCAATCTGACTACAGAACGAAGCAAAACCTTTCCGTTTATAGACCACTATTTAGTTCTAAGGGTTGCAAGTAGTGCCTGAAGTCCTGAATGCAGAGTATTAATGTGGATTTGACGGATTATTAGCTTAGTAATGGGATGACTGGGTGGAAGTAGTATAGGATTTTTATGATCAGATGAAATTAGTGCATTTTTCAGTCTTCCGCCAACTCGAACAATATTGTTTTCATCAATAAATGGAGAAAGAGGTCAAATTCTGTTGCTTACTTCCTTCTTATTAATCAAGTTATTAATATCGTCTTTAAACAGCAGTTGAGCTTCCTTTAACCAAATTACTTCGGCTCTAAACAAATCTTCACAACTTATATATCCAATCTTCTTATTTTCTGGATTTTTACAATTATGTACAAAACGTTGGCAAAGGGCTGTGATGCTAAGTAGTTTGTTCCAGTTGAGAATTTATATAACAAATTAGTAGAGGATGCCGTTGTCAACTGAATTGTTGTATTCTTTCTTCAATTTGAGGATTTATAGGGGTTTTTTGAGTAGTAGTTGGCCACGCTTCTTGTTTTCTGTTTAGCTATTCGAGACCGTTCCACCATAATTTACATCCTATCAGCATTTCAGGTTAAGTAGATCTTGAAATAAGGTCAGCTGGATTATCTTGGGACTGGTGACTGATCCGGAATTTTGAGTCAATTCCTGAATCTGAGAAACCCGATTTCGAACGTATGTTTGCCACGTTGTTGGGGAAGAATGCAACCGATGAAGAACTATTGTTGAGTCAGTCCAGAGGGTAATATCATTTATTTGAATATGCTAAAAAAAAAAAACACATGAATTTCATATGTTTGATTAGCAGAACCACTTGAAACACGCCTTGGTATAGATAATTGGTTTAATATTTGTAGAGATTCTCTATATTGCTTCCATTTCACAACTAGCTTATCTGGAACTTCTTGATCCCAGCTAAGATCTTTGATAAGCCAAATATCTTGCATGAACAACTTTGCAGTAATTACAACAGGTGATATGATACCAATAGGATCAAATAATTTGGAGATGACCGATAGAATTACTCTCTTGGTAATCACAGAGGTGTCTCAGACAGAGTCAGTTGGAACCAAAAGGCATCAGCAGTCGGTTGCCAGTATATAACTAGCGTTTTAATTGCTGTATTGCTTGAATCTTGAATCAAAAAACCCGACTTAATCCGATCGTTTGAAATATTTCTGAGAATAGAAGAATTGTTGGCGCACCATTTCTGCAATTCGAAACCTACACTTTTTAAAATGCTAATCAGTTGTGATTTTAATTGTCATAAATCTTCAAGAGTTTCTCCTCCTGAAAGAACATCGTCCACGTAGAAATCTTCTTTAAGACACTGAACTGCTTTGGGAAAAGAACCCTTTCCTTTTTCTGCCAACTTAAAATTGCTAAATATGGGGCTGATGTCGTTTCATACGTGACCGTTTTGAGCTTAATAATAGTCATTGAATCAGAAGGATTATTCCGCCATAAGATTCTTTGAAAGTTTTGTTGAGAGTCATCAATTAATACCTTACGGTACATCTGTTTTATATCGGCTGTAAATACATAAGTGTGGATCCTGAAAGATAGAAAAATGGATAGTAAATCACGCTGAATGGTTGCGCCAGTCATAAGTATGTCATTGAGTAATTTATTAGACGATGTCTTTGCTGATGCGTTGAAAACAACTTGTAATTTAGTAGTACTGCTGGACTCCTTGATAACATGATGATGAGGTAGATAATATGTATGGCTGGGTTCTTCATCTTCAACTACAATTTCCATCTCGTCATTTTCCAGGTATTCATTTAAGAACTGCATGTAGCGAGCCTTTAATTCTGGCTTCTTCAAAAATATTTGTTCTAAAGCAGCAAACCGTTGAATTGTTTGGTTTTTGAAACTCCTAATGCAACACAAGGATCATCAGAGAATGGTAGTTTAAGGATGAATTTTCCATCATCTCTACGTTTAACATTCGATATATAGTGTTCTTTACATAACTGTTCTTCAACAGTTTTTGAATTGCATTGGGAATTTCTTCTACCTTCCAAAATGAAGAAATAAGTTCTTCTAAGTTATTTTCGTTACATGATGATATGTTGGGAACTGTGAATGATACATGAGCCACTACGGTATTTTTATCTGTTCTCATCTTACCGCTAGAAATCCATCCAAAAAGAGTGTTTTGTAAAATCAGTGAGCTATTGTCAAGTTGGATATTTCCTTCTAAAAAATACATCAGCACCCACGAGAACATCGATCCCTCTAGATTGACGAAACTCCTAGTTTGCTAAAATGGTATCACTGGGAATGTCAAGATTTGTATTTATGGAATAACGTGGTAAATTATTAACTATCTTCTTCAATACTAAAAAGTCAAGTTTTTTAATACTTAAGTTCAAGTTCCTTCTCGTTTAATCTTGACTTTACTGAAGTCCGCACGGAAAACTTGGATGACATTCCGGTGTCTCCAATTCCAGAAATAGACGTGGTTGACTCGAACTTTTTTAACCCTAAAGCAAAAGCAAGTGAATAAGTAATTAAATTGGATTGACTTCCGCTGTCCAACAGTACACGACAGTGATATTATGAACATTAGCAATCGGTGATCATAATAATAGCAGTAGCGAGTATGACTTCATTGTCTCTACAACAAGCATTGACAACTTCTTTAATATCAGAATTCTTTGACTGAGAATTGGTGGGTTGCTGAATTTCTTCAGTTTGTTTGCCTTCAATATGTAATATGATTTTTTTTTTTTTCTTTACTCTCCTGGGTCGGACCGACTTGATGGTATTACGCCACCCAGGGGAGTGTCCGTTACTCTAATAGGCCCTCCCCACCTACCGGCTATATACCGGCATGGCAGGTCAGGCCTACCGGTGGCTCTTTTGAGATTTTTTATTCTCTATTATGTCCTCTATGGAACCACATGATACCTGCAAGTCGTGATGTGACCCCCGGATCTTTTATAATACTCTCTTGTCCCTACAGCACACCCCAAGGAGTCCTCAGCGTTTCATTGAAACCAGCACACCTAAGCATGCTGGCTCTCACCGCTGAGGCTGTCCACCCAACCTAACATACTAGAAACCCATACTTTCATCTTCATTCTTCTGTTCTAGTACTGTCTTTATATAATCAGCGACCTTCCTCCAGTTCTCCTTACTGCTGAGCATGAAATCCATGGTCTCCTTCGGTGTTTTTCCATGAATACCCGCGTCGTGTCTTAGTCTTATCCATTTATTACATACTAAAAATGTATGCTCAGAATCACCGTCCTGTTTGCAGTACATGCACGCGGGTTCATTCCTTCTTACCACCTTATGGAGATAACTATTGAAACACCCATGTCCCGTCAGGAACTGGGTGATCCAATAGTCAGTTTCTCCATGCCGCCTGTTAATCCATCCTGTTAATTCTGGAATTAAGGTTCTTGTCCATCCAGCCACTCCAGCCTCCGCCCATCTCTCCTGCCAGATTCTATGTATGTTTTCCCTGACTTCATTTTCTGCTCTACCTAAAAACCTGTCAGTTCTATATCTGGCGATAAGGTCAATCGGTAACATTCCCGAGAGCACACAGAGGGCTTCGTAAGAAACAGTTTTATAGGCAGATACTACTCCCAGTAGTATCCCCCTATGTGCTCTCTTCAACCTGTCTCTATTTCTGCTAGTGAGATCACAACTCCATGCCGGCACAGCATACATCATTGTCGACACTATGGTTGTCGCTAAAACTCTTCTTTTTGATGCCCGAGGAGCGCTCTGCTTTGACAAAATTATATTTAGGCATTTAGTCAGTTTCTCCGCACTCTGACAGTACCTGCTCAGTAAATCTGCAGTTTTTCTGTAAGATGACTCCAAGATATTTTAATACTGTTACTTCCTCAATATTATAGTCTCCAATTCGTATATCTACTGGCTGCAATACACATTTTCCAGTGAATTTAATGTATTTACATTTTTCAATCGAAAGCTGCAATCCCCTATCAATGAGCCATCTACCGACTGTCTCTAATGCAGCGTTTGCCTTGTTTTTAACTTAATTGATCGTTCTGGCCTGCACAAGGATTGCCAGATCATCTGCGTATGCTATAATTTGTACACCCTCAGGAAATGTTAGCCGAAGCACATCATCAAAGGCAATGACCCATAAAAGTGGTCCAAGGACTGAGCCCTGCGGTACTCCCGCGCTCATACTGAAGGATATCTCTTGCTATTGCGCCTTGACTATACAGCTGCGATTTTTGAGGTATTCCTAATATGTAATATGCTATGATGAACAATGTTTACAGTCGTATGGAATCGTACATTCAATAGTTCTATGCCCTGATTTAAGGCAATTTATGCACAAATTATGTTTCTTAATCTTTTCGTAGCGTTGAGACGAATTTCTACTCCTTAGTTGTTCAGAAGTAAATGTAGGATCTTCTTTCTTGCAGATAGCACAAGTACGTTTAAAAGTGTTCGTTGCACGACAGTAAGTTTTGTTAGGTAATTTAGAGAATTGTAAATTATTCTGATTACTTCCAACAAACGGTTTTTTAACTTTATTACTATTTGAGGTGTGAACCTCTTCACGGACCTCCCGAACTACACATTGTTCGTATAGGAATTAAATAAACAACTTAAAAGAATATACAGAGGATTTGACATTCATACCTCTTGAATAGCTAAATTTGAAGCATTGGTTTCATCGTTTACACCTAATTTAGCTCGGTACGATTCCCATCGATCTCTTGTTTCCTTGTCGAGTTTGTTTGATATTAAAAATACTAAGAGGGTACTCCATTGTTCTGTTGGTTCACCCAAATTATTTAAAGCTGTTAAATGATTTGCAACCGAATCATGTAAATTTTTCAGATCATTGGCAAGAGGTTTATAAGGTGGAACGTTTAATATTCCCTGAATATGAGCCTTTATTATGAGTCTCTTGTTCCTAAATCGTCACTTTAAAGCTACCCAAGCAGAATTGTAGTTGTCATTTGTTACTTTAATTTCCTTTATAGTTCTAAGAGCATCACCAGTAAGATACGAGCGTAAATAATAAAACTTCTGTATTTTACATAATTTGGAGGAATTATGAATCATTTTTTTCAAAAATATCGTGAAAATCAATCCGTTCTTCATACTTTCCCGAAAATGTCGGTAAAGGTATATTCGGAAGTTCTATGTTATTCGAATCATTCGTTTGTACAAATGACGTTTGTGAGCGATCATTGTTTGAGGAAGATTTATTAGGAGACAGAAAATCTTCAATTCGGGATCGAATTTCAAAATAATTGTGTTCAAACGCAATGTTTTCGGATTCACGGGTATCGTCCGTGCTACTGAGAGTATCGAGTTCAGCTTGAACCGTGTTGAACTTTGACCAACAATCTTCAAGTTTTTGAAACCTACAAGTAAGATTTGATAAAGACGGAAGTGTAGGATCAAAAGATTCGAGAAAGGTTTTTATTCTGGTAACTCTACCTTTAATTTGACCACGTTTAAACCTTAAAGTTTTGAGAGTTTCCTCAGTTCAGATGACAATTTTGACATTTCAATATTACCGTCTACGCCATAATGTGTCAATTTAAACGAGTGTTGAGTTACAAGAAAATGTTTTAATTACTAACTTAAAAGTCTAAGCTAACACATGATTAGATAAATTGTATCGCAAACAAATTGAGAAATTAAATTGTAATAACACAGGGGCAAATATTTCAATAATTCAATAACTAGATGCAAGACAGTAACGAAAACAAAACATAAGCCGGTAATTCTAGGAATAATATTATACTTGGCGCAAATAGCTAATTAATGAAATGACAACATCTTACTCGTAAATAAAATTAGAGTTGTTTAAACAAATAAAAGTTTTACACATGAAGAGAATAATGTGAATGTGAATTTACTCTATAAGACTAAACAAACGCAAATTAGTTTAATCTTATAACATAATAAATGCGATAAGAAAGAAATGCGAGATAATGACGTCTGGCAGAGTCGCCAGAAAGGAATGTAAATGATGTACGATCGTAAATCTCGCTAATGAACTAAATCTAACCTAATAATAATAGCGATAAAATATTTAGAACATATGAGAATAAAGAACTCTTAAAATATAAATTCTTTATGTGCCAAACCCGCATCAAAAGGCAAATAAATTTTAAATAAATCTCTGTAATTAGAAATTAATATAGTATAACAATTCGTTTACAAGGCAAATTAACCTATTATACTAACAAAAGAATTACGGTTAAGATCTCAAATTGACAGTTACGTTTGACATTTTAAACCTATTCTGTTATTATCGGTGTTAAAAACTACAATAAAACTGTAAAAATAAAATTAACAAATTACAAATAAATTAGTAGCACGAGGAAAAGAATACTAGTCAAATAAGGGATATGATTAATATGGAAACAAGGATCTGAAATACGTGTTACGTTGATGGCAGAATATTCAAAAGTAAAATAATAATCGCTTACAGTAGTTGAGCGTCTTTCATAGAAACCTTTAATTCAATCGGCAAGAGGTCGAATCTGCGTGAAGTTGACGATGATCTGCGACACTCATAAAGACAGCAAAGCCCTCAGGAAGATGAAAGAAACCGTTTATCTTGAAGCGTGAAAATCTCGCGAAGTTGATTAAAGTTCACTTAGGAAGATTAAGTATTTTTGTTTAAACGCTATCGATTCCAGTTAGATCACGTTTAATTACGGAAATGTTCAGTTCGATTGAATTGCACAGTTTAATATCACGTCGGGGTACCAAAAAATATTTGTTTAAATTGCAAGGTGAAAATAAGCTTCCGCTAAACGTTTAAAAGAATAGTTTAATATTTTACATAACAATAGTAGTAATCGAGTACACTTTAAAATTTAAAAAATACAAATATCGTTTAACAACTACGTTTAAGTAAAAACATTCGTTTATACGTAGAATCGTTTATGGTGTTAGCACTACATCCTCTCTTGGCCGCCCGGAGCGGGGTCGACTCAATATCCATCGGCAGAGACAATCCCCCACCACAACACTTCAACACAAACCACTAACAATATTTATAATATATCATATTTTTCGTATCGTATATTGAGAGAGGAAACAAAATTTCCACGCGGCAAACATTTCTTTATTTAGTATCTTCTATCATCTAACGAAATTACACCAGAGGCTTCAGAACTACTCGTTAGTAATTAATTTTTTAAATTTTTACGTAAAATCCTTTTCCATTTTGTATTTTACATTCGACTGATATTAAGTAATAATATTAATTTTTTTTTTGTCTTCAGTCATTTGACTGGTTTGATGCAGCTCTCAAAGATTCCCTATCTAGTTCTAGTCATTTCATTTCAGTATACCCTCTACATCCTACACCCCTAACAATTTGTTTTACATATTCCAAACATGGCCTGCCTACGCAATTTTTTCCTTCTACCTGTCCTTCCAATATTAAAGCGACTATTCCAGGATGCCTTAGTATGTGGCCTATAAGTCTGTCTCTTCTTTTAACTATATTTTTCCAAATGCTTCTATCTCTGTATTTGAACCCTAATTTTTTTAAAATGCTGAACATTTTATTCCAGTCTACGTTATCGAATGCCTTTTCTAGGTCTATAAACGCCAAGTATGTTGGTTTGTTTTTCTTTAATCTTCCTTCTACTATTAATCTGAGGCCTAAATTGCTTCCCTTGTCCCTATACTTTTCCTGAAACCAAATTGGTCTTCTCCTAAAACTTCGTCCACTCTACTCTCAATTCTTCTGTATAGAATTCTAGTTAAGATTTTTGATGCATGACTAGTTAAACTAATTGTTCTGTATTCTTCACATTTATCTGCCCCTGCTTTCTTTGGTATCATGACTATAACACTTTTTTTGAAGTCTGGCGGAAATTCCCCTTTTTCATAAATATTACACACCAGTTTGTATAATCTCTCAATCGCTTCCTCACCTGCACTGCGCAGTAATTCTACAGGTATTCCGTCTATTTCAGGCGCCTTTCTGCCATTTAAATCTTTTAATGCTCTCTTAAATTCAGATCTCAGTATTGTTTCTCCCATTTCATCCTCCTCAGCTTCCTCTTCTTCCTCTATAACACCATTTTCTAATTCATTTCCTCCGTATAACTCTTCAATATATTCCACCCATCTATGGACTTTACCTTTCGTATTACATATTGGTGTACCATCTTTGTTTAACACATTATTAGATTTTAATTTATGTACCCCAAAATTTTCCTTAACTTTCCTGTATGCTCCGTCTATTTTACCAATGTTCATTTCTCTTTCCACTTCTAAACACTTTTCTTTAATCCACTCTTCTTTCGCCAGTTTGCACTTCCTGTTTATAGCATTTCTTAATTGCCGATAGTTCCTTTTACTTTCTTCATCACTAGCATTCTTATATTTTCTACGTTCATCCATCAGCTGCAATATATCGTCTGAAACCCAAGGTTTTCTACCGGTTCTCTTTATTCCGCCTAAGTTTGCTTCTGCTGATTTAAGAATTTCCTTTTTAACATTCTCCCATTCTTCTTCTACATTTTCTACCTTATCTTTTTTACTCAGACCTCTTGCGATGTCCTCCTCAAAAATCTTCTTTACCTCCTCTTCCTCAAGCTTCTCTAAATTCCACCGATTCATCTGACATCTTCAGGTTTTTAAACCCCAATCTACATTTCATTATCACCAAATTAAGATTCGCTATCAATGTCTGGTCCAGGGTAAGTTTTGCAGTCAACGAATTGATTTCTAAATCTTTGCTTAACCATGATATAATCTATCTGATACCTTGCAGTATCGCCTGGCTTTTTCCAAGTGTATATTCTTCTATTATGATTTTTAAATTGGGTGTTGGCAATTACTAAATTATACTTAGTGCAAAACTCTATAAGTCGGTCCCCTCTTTCATTCCTTTTGCCCAGCCCGTATTCCCCCACTATATTTCCTTCCTTGCCTTTTCCAATGCTTGCATTCCACTCTCCAACTATTATTAAATTTTCATCTCCTTTTACGTGTTTAATTGCTTCATCAATCTCTTCGTATACACACTCTACCTCATCATCATCATGGGCGCTTGTAGGCATATAGACGTTAACAATCGTTGTCGGTTTAGGTTTTGATTTTATCCTTATTACAATGATTCTATCGCTATGCGTTTTGAAATACTCTACTCTCTTCCCTATATTCTTGTATAGGTAATATTAATAAGGTCTTTAATATTTTATACTGTATGGCTATTTGAAATAAAAATCTGTCAAGGGCGAAACCAGGAAAGTTTGCCGTTTTTTTTTTCTAAATAATATCGTTAAAATTCATATTTTTATTCGGATGAAGGTTGCAAAGAATATGACAGAATGAACATTAAGCGTTGTTGTGCCGATGAAAGAAAAGTAAATACCGACCATTAAGTACAGTAGTATTTTGTCTGATAACGACATGAAGGACAATCCAAAAGGAGACTTGTGACAAAAATTAGAATAGTTTTTGGATAAGGATTTAAAATTTAAGATCCGTGTCAATAAATTATCCATTGTCGATGTTTTACCGACTTAATCCTCGTTCTCAAAGAGGAATGTAAAACCCAAGTCAAAGTGCCAATTTGGTGGCATATCAACAAGGAAGAAATACTTTAACGAAAAAGGGCTCACCGTTAAAATATAAAATATACATTTAAGATCTTTCGTTTTTACCTTTCATTCACAACCTGTAGCGTCTGATGTAGAAAAAAGTATATGACAGAAAAGAAAACAAATAATCTAATTTTACACAGTAAAAATTTACCGTAATCAAAATGTAACGCGTTTAATTTATTTTGTAATTTCTTTATAAATTTAAATCCATTTATTTATTAACATTAGCTTCTTACATAGAAGTAATAAAAAAGAACTTTTCAACATTTCAACAAACTTTTCAACAAAATTTCAACATAAATGTTGAAATTTTTTTTGTAAGGAATAAAGATAGATTTTAAAGTATAAAATAATTAAAAACTAAGAAAGGAAATACTCTCAGTTACGGGTAAACTTGTAGTAATGGCGCCACGAACAAAAAATTAATTGGTGTTACTAACCTGAGCGGACAGTCATAAGGACAACAGTTCATGCCGTGGAGTATAAATGAAACACACATTCTACATGCGATTATTGCTTTATGTTATTTTACTTTTTCTTCTTCACATTTTTTTTCACGTTAATTTTTATTCCGCTCATGTTTCTCATGCTATTCTCTAGCTTCCTTTTAGTCATTATTATGTACGATTTAATTACAGTGGTTTATTTAATTTCTCTTTCATCCAATTTCTTCTCGTGTTTCTATTTTATAACTATTTTATTCTTTTACTGTATATATACGTATTTTATTAGTTTAATATTTATTATTCCTTCTTATTTTGTAGCTTCCTTTTATTTATTTTATAATATAGGAAATAAAAAAAATTATCGGTAATTTTAAAGCTATTTTATATCTTTTAACTTTGATTTAGAAAAATAAATCATAAATAAAATAAAGTGTAACTCTTACGGTTTTTCCGTACAAGTGTTCAGTGTGCTGCGAGCGTCCTGACCCCCGTAGAAGAAAACACTCGCCTTAAGACGATCCCGGTCGCCACACCACCCACACCGATCCTGGCCCTGATTGGCTTTACCAGGAAGTCGTCTTTTAGACTCTCTAAACTTGATAACACAATACTGTCATTAGTTTTACCTGTGTCAGGATCCCACGGATACAAATGCCTCGGCAGACATTTCCATCGGTGTATTTAAACAGCCTACTATCGCGTTCATATGGCCTCTTCCAAACACTACGACCGCCTACCGTAACTTACAACCGTTAGTTACCAAATAAACCTATTTGCGGAAGCGCGATCCACGCGCCTTCCTCTAACAGCGAAGCTTTCACACAAAAACTATTTCTACATATAACTTCAATTAAACTAAACGACGAATTATAGGAAATATTTTGTCCTACGATTCAACTACTCAAATTCATTTGGATTTACTCAAAAATCAAGAAACGAATTCGTATACTTAATAAGCCTCTAATAAAAACAAACTCTATCTCTCTCTGCTGTGATCCGATTTCGAGAGCGAGGTCAAATGCCTACTCCCTTCCACATCGTAGCTCCATCGCAGAGTTCTTAGCACACACGGGTGTGCTAAGAACTCTGCTAGCTGTTAAGATGAGAATGATCTCATCCTAACAGCGAATATCTCAGCTAAAACGCCTATCGGAGCGAATTAATGACTCAGGCGGGGCGCCTAGCCACTACTCTATTTATAAATCCATAACAGCATCAAACCCCTCAGCCATCCTCCGCAGGGCTAAGAATTCAGGAAGCCAACAACTATGTTCCATTCCATTTTGGTTTTCCAATTAACTTACAGATTAAAACCAGAATTCTCCCTCGCAAGGTCTCTAATTACTTCTATACGTTCAGCTTCGTACACGGGGAACCGGGAAAAATAAAAAATGCATGCAACGGCCATCGGACGATTCAGTCCACCTGACCTGGCGTAAATGTAAACCTTCGTTTTCTATTGCTTTGATGCGCCCAGTGGTAAGTTGGCCAACCTTCTTGGCATCATAACGTAATTGGCGCTCAGTAGCAAGGATATGAGCGTAATACCAGAAATAAAAAGGACCGCCTCTCGCGAGACAGTGTTATAGAGACCGATCACATATAAAAATAGGTGACGCTGGGGTCTCAACAAAATATTTGTACCTCATTCGATGAGCCCAGACAGATTCAGCATACATAATTATAGCTTCGAACATAACCGTATATAGAACACACATGAATGAAATAAAGTCCCCGATCGGAGTAACGAAGAAAGTATTACAAGCGTATTGAAGGTTCTTCATGAATCGAACATTCACATCAAGGATAAAACATAGATACTACTGCAGTGGGACATTCCTAATACGATGAACAACCATTAGATACGAGGTCGTCGTGTAACAGCCAGTCTGCCCTTGAACAACATCATCGTTGTTTTCTCTGGACTAAACACCATCTTATATTGCAAACTCCAAAACTAGAGTACCTCGCAAGCCTGGTCAACTCTGAATTCGATCCTATTTCTCGAATCTCCTTTAACCAGAAAAAGTCCATCATCCCATTCGCATTCGCGAAGACGAATGTGTGTTAGCACTGTTCGTTACGCTGTACACATCCAGTCAATAGGAGAGTTTGTTCCTTACTTTAACTGTCGTATTTGGAGTAATAGAAGTTACAGCCGCTTCAATCCCGTGCTTCAAATCGGGAAGCTCGCAATAAGTAGCGAAGATGAATACACAAAACCATTTACAAAACTCCCAAAGGAAAAATCACATGACGCCAGAACAGATGACACCGCAAACAAGCTCTGTCATCGGATCCGTGCCGACTTATCCTGCGGTCGGGGAAAACTTCATTCAGTTGCTCCTGTTGAACTGTAACGCGGAGAATGCACACCGTCTTGTTCCTAGATTAAATACTCTGGCCCGTCTTTAAACTGTTTAAAGAACAATGTTCGCAGCATATCCAAATAAACAATTCCTACTACCTTCCCTTCAGCAAAGACCAACGGTCCGTAAAACCTGCCGTCGGGATATTGCACAGAAAACATTTAATTTTTCAGGACATCCTTTCCAATATTAAGAGTTAATGGGGATTTTCTGAGATGCAGTTACGGATGTTATGTGTGTTAACATTTCCACAAGATGAAATATTGACTCGTCACTGAACATTATACTTTACACAATCAAGAAAGTCATCTTCATGCTGCAATATTTCTATTCTGAAGTCGACTCGTGCAGCTTACCCCGTAAGCTTCAAAGTTTGTAACAGTTGCAAAGTACGGACGGATATTTAAGTGTTTCCTTAAAACATTCAACCTGCAGTAGTTCGCGGCCGCCCTTTCTTAGGAATTTACATCTTCAGATACCCTCAGTCGTCCTGTAAACTTCCCTTTACCGGTCGTTTCAAAGCGATTGAGCCATCGAAGAATATTATTGTCGCTTGGAGGATCACAATTAAACTTCTTTCATAACGCATATTGAACTTAAATACAGATTCACATTTAACAAACGAAACGTGTTTCCAGCAAAACACAAAGGCTTTTTATGTCCAGGAGTCGCCATCTTTGCTAACCGTGCTGCCAAGCCACAAGAGAGGAAATCTATCTACGGCCATCGCGTTACTAGAACTCTTTGCTGTTTGATTCTAGGTTTAATGCAACACTGTGCATCTCATCCAAGACATTTTATAACAATTTAAAATTTCAATATTTTAGGTAGATTTCATAAGAAAATTACCAATTGTAACGGGTACCATGATTCGACTTCCGGAAAATGTGGACATATCTTCGCGTTTCACAACTCCCAGACCCCAAAACCACCGGTAGTTCAAAAGTTTCTATATATATTTCACTTATTTGTGGACACGTTAACTGCCGTAATTTGCGCCAATCACTTTCAAATCGATAGGTAAAATATAACGACTCAAAAATCTCGATCGAGGTCGTTAATGGGCAATATCGAACAATGGGAGGGGGATTGGGGAGGTTTTTTCGAAAAAACAAAATATCGCTTATAACTTTAATTAATTATTGGAATTAATCTTGTGTATTTATAGAGAATTAAGGGTATTTGATATTGTTTTTTTACGTAGTAAATTTATTTATTTTTAAAAGGAAAAAAATTATAGCTGAGAAATTTCCTTGAGCTTAAAATCCTTGTACTTAGTACCTTCGTTTGCTTTCCGGCTGTATAATGATTATAGAAAAGCTTCACAGTAGAAGGTAGATTTTTTAAATTTTTTAATAGTGAATATTTCGGTTTTAAATGGATCTCCACTCTAAAATTTGTATAAATTTAACAATCAAAAATATGCGATAAAGAATCAAAATGTAACTGATAAAGCTTTTTATTCGAATGAATGATATTTGGGATTTTTTCGAATATATCTAGAGTAGTCGTCGGTAAAATTGTTCACCAGTATCTTAGTTACAGTTAATAGTTACGAGTATCGGATACTTTGATATTATCCGAAAAATTTGTCAATCGCTTCTCACAATATTTTAATTCGATTTTTACCACTGATAAAACATAGGTTAGAATGTTACTAATATCACTCCTAAAACGAAAATCCAGTCACTCAGTCGGAATCGACCTTATTCATCTTACCCGCAAAAAATGCATGCAAACTTTTAGCCGCAGTTGATACAATCCACAATTAAAATTTTTTTTACTAGATTCTGTAGCAGTTTTTCACACAAGATTTTTGTATTTCTTAAATTTTTCTTTCTTTGATATTTACTCTGAAGGTCTGAATTTCATTACATTAAAAACTTTAAATTTTATTTTTTTAACCCGCCCGACTGATCTGGAAGGGGAAACAAATTTATTTTTGAGTAAACCAAGAGGACAGTGAGTAAATTGAATTTATAACGAAATTGTCGATGCGATCAACACTTATTTTGTAGATACGAGTATAGTATTATTGGCGTGTAAAGAACTCGATAAAATAACGATTCGAATGCATAATCTAATTGAAGTTAAATACGGGAAGATTTTTGTGTGAAGCTTTCGGTTTAGAGGAAGGTGGAAGGATTGCGCTTCCGTGAATCGGTTTATTCGATAGTTGAAAGTTTTAAGTTACGGTAGGTGGTCGTGGTCGGAAGAAGCCGTACGAAGGCGATTGTAAGTTCTGTAAGTACACTGATGGAAATGTTTTCCGAGGATTTCTGACATCCTGACAGAAGACAGACCGATGACTATGATGTGTTATCAGTTTAGAGAGTTTAAAAGATTGTCTCCGGTAAAGCGCATCTGGGCTAGGAACGGAGGGGATGGTACGGCGAAGGGATCGTCATAAGGCGGGTGGAAAACCACTGCTAGACCATTCTGACCTAGGAGCGGTTAACCAGTCGTTGCAAATCAGTTGTTTAAGAGCTGATTTTCCAAGTAGGAAGTTCTGAGGTTCAAATCCCAATAAAAGATAGTTGTTCTTATACGAATTTGAACAATTTGGTAGATGATGAATACAGGTGTACAGGTTCTATTAACCACACCTCTCAGGGATGATCGGCATGAGTCTGTTCAAGACTACACATGATTTATATGTCATGCATATCATATCATCACATTTGGCCATGGGGGGGGGGGGGGTCTTTATTGTTCATTAATTAAAAAGATTGCGACCTACGCATTAGAAAAGTAAAAAAATACATATTTTATAGAGTTCCATGAAAATATTATACGATAAAAATGCAACACATTTTCACGAATTTTATAATAATTAACATATCAGGATAATATTAACATAGTCTACAATAAATTGTTTTTTTTTTCTTTTTTTGGAGTCGACAATCAGTTTGATACCGTTCCCCGTTTCCTTCTGTTCCATGCTAATCTCACATATATATCCCTTCTTATATGACCGAAGTAAGTATTAGGATATCTTGACGCATACACAAATGACTTAGTACGTCTCTTTAAAAGATACTGCCGTAGATTTCTCTCCTCTCCTATTTCTCTTAAAATATTTTGATATAGAATTTTATCGACTCGTAACTTTCATCTTCCTCTAACGTTTACTTTCTGTTTTTCCTATTATTCACGCACTTTTCAAACGTTTACACTCTATACAAATACTAATCTCAAGATCTTTTTTCCGATTCTTAAATTTGTATATGATAAAAGTATACTTGCTTTTATAAATGGATTTTTTTTTTTTTTTTTGCTTGCGGTATCCTTCTTACTTCGTCCGTGTTTTGTAAATTTACTATCTGAATGACAAAATTCTGCATTTGTGGTTTGATAAAAATCGATACCGATGTCAAAATCGGTCGTAAAAATAAGAATAATCACCTCATTTTAAAAATTACAGTACATAAATTGTTTTTTGTTATGAAAGAGCGGGCTTCAACAGCTATGGTCATTAGCTCGGTGGAAATCGGTAACGTATGAAAAGATGCCATGCCCCTAATCTAACCGGGATATTCCATACGAACTACGGGAACTTCCGCACAAAATACTGAGACTGTACCTACTCGGCCACGGAGATCGCCAGTACATAATTAATCGTTGTTTGATTACTGATTTAATATATATATATATACAATATATATATTTGAATAATGATACTTTGCAAATAAATTTTCTTCATAATTTTATAAGACGGAATTTTAGTTAAAATCAACTACTTGTTAAAATCATTCTTGTTGAAACCACTTATTTATTAGCCATTAATTTGTCCCTTATTAACTTTTAAACTTCTTACAGGTTTTTACGAGTTAAAAATTAATTATTCTTTTAATTTTTATTTAAGGTTTTTTAAATCGGGTTTTATTTGTGTTATTTTTTTTAATTTTAAAAAACTGCCTCCGTGAAAAAGAATTCGAGTGAAAAACGTAAAAAATTCGAGTGAAGAAACGTAAAGACGAAGTACATACTTTTTTTTATAAAAGTAAGAAAAGGAATAGAGAAAAATTACGTAAAAGATAACCGTCAAAATACTGTATTATTTTTTTTTTAAATTAATCTTTTCAAAATAATTTACCTAAAGTTTCAAATGAAAATTCTTTAAGTACAGAAACGACATAATGAAATATACAAGTATATGTCGACGATAAAAATTATCACGTTTAATTCTGCTAGTAGACAATGTAATTTCCCGTTTAAAAAGTTAAAAAATTTCTCGAAAACAATTTATACATTTCGGTATAAATTTTAAAATTTAATTCGCAGACCTAAAATAGATATCGACAAAAAAATGTTTAAAAAGATATTTTTAATGTATGTTTTGATTATACGGTTATTTGGCCCGTAATTTATTTTGTTATTTTTATATAAAAAATTTTAAATAAATTTTGTATTCTTTAAATATTTACTATAATAATTGAATTTTAAATATTGAAATGTTGTTTCATTAAAATAATCGGTTAGAAAAAGTAGATGGTTAATTGAATTCGAAGAATAATTGACATGTTATGTTATATAAATTATAAATATTGTTACAGCAAACTCTATGTCACTAGCAGTTTTTTATTAATCATTAAGGTCGTTAAGTTTCTTCTTGACATTGAATCTCCGAAGTTAAAAAAATTATATATATATATATATTATATAAATGAAGTATGTGCAAGTATGTATATACTTCTTTACTTTATGTAATTTAGCTATAACAAGAAAGAAAGAAATTGCAGTAAATGCAGTTAGCAGTTGCATTATATTCTCGTCTAACACCTGACGCTAGTAATAAAAAAAAACAATTGAAACCGAAAGTTATTCTTCTCTACATTTGAAATTATAGTTTTCTATCAAAATTATTACCTAGTCTTAATATATTTATTTGTTTAATTCAACATAATTACAATGTAGTTAAAATAAATTTAATAACAGTAATAAAAAAAACAAAAATAACAACTAGTGTATATGTATGTATGTATATATATATATATATATATATATATATATATTACATAAGAAATTATCTTTTCAAACATATACACCACTGTATTAAATAATTATTAACAAATATTTAAATCCATTAGATATAGTTTTGCAGCTGAATAAAAGGTAAAAATATTCATCTATCTGCCTGTACCGCTTAAAGAGTTTAAACTCCATCGATGTTATGCGATAATCATAAATTAAAATATATTGTTAAAAATATAGCTATAATTTTTTTTTTAAATATGTATAGTTAAAACTTTTAAATCGTTAGAATGTATATATATATATTAATATTTAAAACTTCCTACATCAAACATGGTAATATAAACAAGAACTTTTGTTAATAGCCTGATTCTTTCTAAATTATATTTCATTCTACATTATGATACTTTTTATTTTAATAAAAATGATAATTAAATCTTTTTAAATCTCATTTTATTTATCTCTAATGATTTACAGAACACAAACATAAACAACTTTATCGTAACATAAAACTTTAAATTAGAGATTCAATATACAGGTGATTCAAAGAAACGGAAAATTTTGAAAGTTGTGTTGGTAGTCGTGGGCGATTGGTAGCACTTGATAAGTGGCGCCAGCCTCTCTAACCTAACCTGCCATTTAGTTGTCATGGATCCTTGGAGTGGTGCGCAACGTGCATTTGCTATCAAAGCGTTTTACAAAAACAATGACAGTGTGGAGGGAGCGCGTAGAGAATTTCGCCGTCATTTTAATCTGGGATGGCACGACCGTGTTCCATCAGCACATGCAATTAAAACATGGATATCTAATTTTGAGAAAACTGTTCGGTAATGAAAAAGAAACCTCCAGGCCGTGAGCGAACCGTCCGTACACCACAGAATGTTCAAGCTTTACAAGACGCTGTCACACGAAGTCCACATCCGTCAATCCGTCGTCTCTCAGCATCTTTACGATCGCATAGTTCAAGTGTTCGAAGAATGTTAGTGAAGGACTTGCAATACCCTCCGTACAAGTTGCAGATCGTCCAGGAACTGAAACCGAACGATGCAGTTGTGCGAGCACAATTCTGTAATGTAATGCTTCATAAGATAAACGATAACGAAGATTTTGTTCACGAACTGTGGAAGTCAGACGAAGCGCATTTCCACCTCAGCGGATTTGTTAACGAGCAAAATTTCAGATACCGGACACAAGAAAATCCTACGCAGCTACACCAGCGTCGGTTGCACAGCCAGAAAGTGATCGTGTGGTGTGCTATGTCATCTTACGGTGTTACAGGCCCTTATTTTTTTGAGGATGACAACGGTCTTGCGATTACAGTGACGTCGGCTCGTTACGTAGACGTGCTTGAAACCTTTGTTGTGGAACAACAAAAGAGATTTCCGCCGATTCTTAACACAGCCTGGTTTCAACAAGACGGAGCAACGTCACATACTGCACGAATATCGATGGCAGCTGTACGCCGATTGTTTGGACAACGTGTCATTTCACGAAACGGTAACATTATATGGCCTCCCAGATCGCCTGATCTCTCAGCTTGCGATTACTTTTTGTGGGTCACCTTAAAAGCAAAGTGTTCCACGGTAGACCTGCTACAACGAGAGAACTGAAGGCAAAGACCCGAGAAGCAATTGCGGAAATTCCAGTTGAGATGTTACGTCAAACTATGAACAATTTAGCGAAGAGACTTCGTGAGTGTTTACGTAGAAGATGATGTCACCTGCAAGATGTCATCTTTAAAAAATAAACTAAAACGTATGTATCCTAAAATGGCAACATTTGTACAATTACATGAAATAAAATTCATTTTCTAAAAAAAAATTTTCATTAACGTTATTTAATTTTTTTAAATTTCCCGTTTCTTTGAATCACCTGTATATATATATATATATATATATATATATATATATATATTGGAATTGGGAAAAACATTTTTCGTATTCTCCCGGTAGATGGCAAATGGCTTTACGATCGCATAACTCTGGTAATATAAATCAGCTTTTGAAAAGTGTTAATAAGGATTTTTAGAAGATTTATGATAATCATTTATTTAATAGTTAATGGGTCTTAAAAATATTTGGAAATTAAGAAGAAATTGGCTACATTTTAAAATTTTATTTAAAAAAAAGGGAAGAATGCGACAAGCTGCTAATAAAATTTAAGATATTAATAAATATTATTTTGTTATTAAAAATTATAACAAAATAATATCGGACACGATACTATAACCACGCTGTAAGTATCGGACATGATAAAATACAGTACGTGTGGACAAAGCCGTTTCACACGCTTCAATCTGGAAATTTTGATATCGATGATGCATATCGGTCGGTCGATTTCGATGAAGTCGATAAATTGTGAAAAAAATTAAGCGAAACTGACCGATTATATCAGTAACGTAGTAAAAAACGACCGTAGAACAATTTTAAACCGTTTGTGAAGGCTGGATACAAAATTAAACCTAGATGTTCAGGTGCCACACGATTCGACAATGAAAAATGTAACGGTTCGAATTTCAATTTACGAAATAGTAAGTAAAGCAAAATGAAATCGAACTATTTTTTAAAAGAGCGATTAAAAATAGTTTGCGTACGAAAATAATGTACAAAAAATATCGCAGTCGAGGCGAGGTGAAACTTCAAAAATGATAGCAAAACTTAGATCATTACCGAGAAAAGCGATCCTTTGAGTGCGGTGAGATGAAAGGGATCGTTCACTACGAGCTACCGCCCGGTCAAACGATCGATTTTAATCTCTACCTCCATTTTTTACATATATATATATATATATATATATATATATATATATATATACATATATATTTTACGCAGGGCTAAGAATTCTGCTCGCAGATACCACAATGTGTCCGTATGCGGTTATGTCGGGTCCATCCGACCCGGGTCGATCAAACCAGGACCGACTAAAACCCTCCCCTATCATCCCAACCCCGTAGGGGAAGATACCCACCTTGTGACGTCTCCGATTGCCACAAATCTCCCTCCACTCATAGCCCTGATGGGCTCGAGAGTCGAAAACGAGAGTCGTCTTTCGCCCTCTAACTTTATCTCATAGTAATAAGCCAGGCCTCACTGGGATGGCACCGATGTAAATACCTCGGTAGACATTTACATCATTAATTTATAAACTCAGCTTTTGCCTTCGCTGCAGGCCTCGTCCGGACATCTTGAATGTCCTACATCGTTGCCCTCTGAAGTAGCTAACCGAATTCGTAGAAGCACGAATCCTGTTCCTGATTCTAAATTTACTGAACTAAATTCGTGTAAATGTCTCATATTCTAGGCAAACGAATAATAACATACTACAAAAAATGTTGTTCGCAACAACGAAATTTATTCCTAGTCCTTTGTGAAATCAAACTTTCAGTTCGTACCCTGACTTGGTTACTTTTATATACTCCGTCTGGTCTACCAGGGACAGGCAGACAGACCTTCTACTCCCGATCAGCTCCATCGTAGAGTCCTGCGTGACATTTACTTTCACTTACTACCATCGTCATGATGCCGCTACACCTCGGCTGCATGGGAATCCATGCCCTCGGCAGTTCAGTCGCCGTCCCGCCGACAGTGATGCTTGTTCATTGAAAACTGCCCTCGTCAAAACGACGCGACACCTCACGGTTGCATGGTTACCCATACCCTCGGCAGTGCAGTCGTCGTTCCACCGACAGCTAACATTTAACAATAATCACCATTACTTTTACTGACTAACCGTGGCTCGATGCCAACACGCCTACCTCCGACCAATCAACTGTCCATGCGGTCCCTAGGCACCCGGGGAGCTACTTTATTTATACCCCTTTAGTCGTTCTGCTCAGGGCGTGAAAACGGAGGAAGTCACCCACGATAGTCCTTTCTCTGCGAGTCTTCCAGTCGATTCACTGATCAAAGGAATTTACTCTCTCGAGCTCCCTAACAACTCTGATACGTTCAGCCTCCTACCGGGGACAAACATGGTCCGAAGTGTCATCAAACCTAGAGTCCGGACACAAGCCCGAATCTGTCAAATCAAACTATTCCTGAAAGCACCATGTCCTGAAAGGAATTGAGTTGCATACCGATTGCGGGAAACCCACCTAATTGCTCGCAGCTCCCTAACATTTGAAAGTATACCTTACGTGTATCGACCGGTAGAAGAATCGTTCCACCTAATTTGCCAAGAGTCAAAACCTTGGTCTTTCAATTTTTCGCATACGCCCAGAAATAAGAAGGACTCCCTTCTTAGAAATATACCGCTTGCTACGTTCAGTAGCTAAAATGTCAACGGGTCTTATGCCAGTTGATGGGCATCCCATTAATGGGATATAAACCTTTCAATATCACTCGAAACATGCCGCCCCGCCGCGTCACCAGACTTCTAGAGAAGGGAAGCCATGCCTCACAGAAGGGAAACCATAATGATCCCCAACTCCGGCGACTAGGCAACCCACTACTCAGACGAACACAAGACAAAAGTAAAAAGCGTAAATGCCTTAGCAGCTAGACTTGAACAAGCCTATCTTCTATCAAAGAGACAGAACTTAAGTGTAGGACCCCCTATGCCTCAAATCCCGAGCTGTTCATCTCCTTCAAGCAATCCGACGAATCCTTCTCATGAAGAGATACGTCCATGCCGGTTTTCTTCAGTCATCTTTACTTTTAGAATCTTTTAACATGTGTTGGATACAGCATTCCAACTGGACTCTGAGAGGAGCATTCGCTCCACAATGTTTCCCTCGTCGAGTGGCCCGATGATGTTGCAGCAGAGCCGTCTCTTCTCCTCCCAACTGATGCAGTGTAGTATCATATGCGCGGCGTGTCTATCGCTTAAGAATATTGACATGCATTGCTATCAAATCTTCTAATTTTTGCACGAGAGGAATTGACGACCCATGTTCCGTTAAGAACTGGTTGTCCAAAAATCCATCTTACTGTGTTTCCTGTTAATCCACTTCTTGAAATTAGGAATCAATGTGTAGGTCCAGCGGCCATCTGCCGCTCGATTCCATCTTTTCTGTCATCTGTCCAACAAGGCGCATCATGCAACCTTCTCCCCAAGAGCTCCCCTATCTTCAAGTGTAACGGAAGGATTCCGGATACATGACCTCAACCGACACCGTTCTGTAGTCTGCTACCACTCGCAATGCGATACGCCGCTGTACTTTATTGAGTGTTCTCCTACTCCCGTCCACAGCCAGGATATCACACCACACCGGCACGCATAAAAAGTTATGGAGGTTATCACTCCCGCAAGCAGCACTCTTTTCTTTCGTTGAGGACCTACTATTCCCTATTACTCTTGAGAGAGTCATGGCGGTTCCCTCAGCTTTCTCGCTGGTGTTCCTTATGTGTCGACCGAAACACATGCTTTGGTCCAATCAGACCCCTAAATATTTGATTGTCTTAGTAGGCCGTATAATACTCTCCCCGACGCGTATTGCGATCGGCCTAAGTCTTCTTCTGCCACTCGCTACCACGGCCTTAGATTTTTCATACGCCTGCTTCAGGCCTTTGATTGAAATAGACTGGCCTTTGCCAGTCTTTAATCAGGAGTATAACATCTCTTGCTTTGGCGGACAGTCCATCTACTGTCTTTTAAGTAGTTACTGCTACTAAATCGGCCGCATAGGCCGCTAAACTGAAGCCTTCTGGCAGATCCTTCCTGAGGAGTCCATCATAGACGATGCACCACAACAGAGGCCCAAGAATCGACCGCTGCGGGACACCCCCTTCCACGAGGAACCCCTACTGTCTCCTACTGAAAAGATTACGCCAAGCGATCGAGATAAATCGACTAGAATCGAGGGATAGGAAAGGTGTCGTCTTCGCATGTGACGACGGTCAAATATCTTCGGCGACCCGTCGAAACTTGGGGGGTTGGGCTTAGCCGGGAAGTTTTGGTTTTGAAGTTTTAAGTCCTGATCTTACCCGTAAAACTACAAATTGTTTCGGACGCTTCTAAAAGTACACAGTTGACTTCAGAAAAGTCCTTTGAAAATCACTTATCGCATTTTTTTGTCTAGAAAGGCAGGTCTACAGCGATGGAATTGTTATCTTATCTTAAAATTTCCAAAAGGTGGTGGTTCAAAACGGCGGATATTTGCTTTAATAAACTTCATTTGAAATATTAAAAAATTCGTTTTTCTTTTATATTAAAATACGAAGAGATTTTTTTCCGACCCGAGAACACATAAGATTTTCTCCGTATGTATTTCAGCTATGCTCAAAATTTTTATTAAGAAGTATATTTGAGAAAGAAGTAGGTAGAAATATTGACGGTAGAAAAGAGATTATTTATCATTTTTATAAGAATCGCTTACCTGCGAAAAAGTAAAGGGAAATTTTTATTTAAAATACCTACCGTAATTCAGGTGCTATACAGGTCTACGAGTGATACACTCATTTTGTACGCTTTACATGGAGACCGGTTATAAAACGTATATTATTGGTCTCAGAGAAAGTAATTTGTGATAGGTGCCTCTTTTATATCAGTAGTTTTACGCGTATTACAATTGTAACAGAGACTGGGACGCATACTTTAACAACACATTTATATATTTTTTTTTTTTTTTTTTTTGAAGACATACTTTACCTCAAATCAGTAGGGAAAGTATTTAGACGCATACAAAAACATTACGAGTCTTTACGTATATCTTAAACGCATTAAATGGATTACAAGAAAAGGGATGTGTTAAACGGTATGAAGTACAAAGTCTATTCAGTACAGGAAATTAGTTAATTCAAAGTAATAGATTTTCTCCAAAATTATCATCGTAATAATTTCCTTTTCGTGAACATTTAAACGTACATTATCTTTATAAATTATTTGGGTTACAGTATTTATATAAAGTTTTTTAAAAGCATAATTCCTTTATACGAACAAATTTTTATGTTTACTGTAAACACTAAAAAACATTGGCAATATGTGTTTTTTTAAACATTATTTTTTGAACAGCTTTGAAAACTTTCCTTTTTAAATAATAAATACTTTAATTATGTATTCTAATGATTATAATATTCGTTCTTGGACAGTTTATAAATAATTATTAGTTAGTCTAATGTACAACAGATTTCACAAAAAAAATAGTAATAAAGAATACACACACACACACACACACACACACACACACACACACACACACACACACACACACACACACACACACATATATATATATGTGTACATACATGTACATATACACACACAGAGAGAGAGAGAAAGAGTGAGAGAGACTGAGAGGGGATGAGCGAAGGGGGAAGCGAGGGGAGGACACTCATACATTTATAATGTACAGTAATAAACTGATGATACAAAGAACCGTGATTATTTGTTCGACATGTTTTAGTATGACTACAGATGCCAGTTTCTTAACTCACGACAGATAATCGTGACCCGATTACAACCTCTCATTTGGTCAGGAAGAGACAATAAGAGAGTTAAAATGAGAAAGAGAATGATAAAAGAAAACTAGGATAAAATGAAAGGGATTTAAAGAAAGAATAGTCAACAAGACACACACACACACACACACAAAATTTATTTTTCCCCTTAACTAAAAACCGTTTTAATGAAAGGTTCATATCACAATAAAGAAAACTTATTACTGAATCTATAACGAATTTTATATTTAAAATAATTTTTTTTTTAATACAGAATGAAGAAAAAATTTCTACATCTTAAGAATTTTTTAAAAAAATTATATGGAAATGAAATCCATTTTGATAATTGTTCATTTCTCTTTCAGAAATTTACTATGTTAAATTAACCGTAATGTTTGATGACACAAAAAAAATCACTCCTTCCGAAAAGACAGATCCGTAAGAATAACAAGTACCCCGTGCTGGGATTACTAAGTAGAGTGAGAAACAAAATATTTTCCTGTCGCCTTCTTCATAGAGCAGAACGTAATATTGTACATCGGCATGCCGAGGCCGTTGAAATGAAGTTAATTTTCAGACCTTTAAGTAAGATTTTCACTCTTTCCTCCGAAGAATTCGGCTGTATAATGAATTTCACTACTCAAAGAGAAAGCAACCCCGATCGCTATCACTTAAACGTATTATATATGCGCCTCGGTATTAAGAAAGGTTACGACAGATAGTATACATCAACAAATTAATGAACCCCTTTTTGCGGGAAGCAATCCGTTATACAAACCGCCTGTCTTCAGTCAGCGAATTTTCAAAAATACAAATTAAAAAACCGAAATAAAAAAATAGTAAAATTCAATATTTGACAACAGCCCAACTACTAAATCGCATTCAGTGCCGATCACGCAGGCACACGGTCTACGCATACATGCAATCTGCTCATCACGCACATACGCGCAATAGTACAGTGGCTTTTCTATCTCTATCGGTGGAAGTTAGTCCTGTAGACTTGATATCGTATGTTACTGGAACAGAAAGGTTTATATTTTGTTCGTTCACGGTTACAAAGAACCGTTATTTTTTGGTGGAATTTTAAATTTGCGTGAACTTTCATCGCTTTTGAAAGAGAATAGATTTATAATTATTTAATAAATTTATTTGTATTTCGGTTCGTATCGATTAGGCGATTATACTTTACTTTTATTTTATAATTATACATATTGATCCTATTATTTTCATTTGAAATTAATTCTTTTTGGCGATTATTTATATCCTGTATAATAAAATGTACGTAAGATAAATATTTTTACTTTTATTATTATTCTTTTAAATAAAAACGTTAAACTATACAATTTATTATTTCATAATACGTTTAAAACATAAATAGTATTGTTGCTTTACTTGTCTCCACATCTATTCTAAAACGTTCAGAGGAGTTTGCTTAAAAACTAATTTTCAGTCCGTAAACAAGCCGAATGACAGATGAAATCAAATGAAAGTAAACTATAGATTAATCTAAACAATACAAAAGTAAAATAAAAAAATCTAAATTAATTACTGATATATAAGGAAGAGATTGAAGATTTATTGCGCATAAATTTAACGCAGACTTTATACGAGTAAACTCCACAAACTTCCGTCTTTCCTTTTTCATATAATGAAGAAAAAAGTTATTTTTATATAATTAAAAGACTAGAAAATTAGTTAATGTAAATTTCCAGCACGAACAGATAAGAAATTTGCGAATACGCGCGTGTGAGTGTACAGCACAGGCGATAAAATTCCAATGCTCTTTCGTCTCCCGAGAAACCCCACCTAGCTTGCGGTCGTGTTTTCCGGGTTTTCAAACATTTATATTCCAAGTCCTATATATATATATATGTAGATGACCAGTACACGTAAGCGAATTAAAAACTAAACAATAGTTCAGCACAGAAGGATAATACACCTATAAAAAGCGAGCGGTGAATGTGTTTTACTATAATAAAATAATACGCCTTAAAATTTTAAATAAAATAATAATAATATTTTTAAATAAGCAAATGTTTTTATATAATAACCGAGAGGGCTACATATCAGAAAAATAAAAAAATTTGTATGACAAATGCTGTCATTCATTTCCCTATTTTTTCCTGTTTGTCATTTTGAGTGTGTTTTATTTTTTAAATTCAGTCTAATTTTAAGCAACTATAAACTATTAACTTATTGAATAGAGATGGAGATGAAATCAGGCTAAAAATTTTGTCATCAATTTTCTCCTATATTTTATAGTTTATCGACCGATTTTCAAAAATAACATCACAATTTATTTATAATGAAAGGCTTAATATTTTACCTAAATAAAATCTCTCTCTCTTCTTTTTCCTGTTTAGCCTCCGGTAACTACCGTTTAGATAATTCTTCAGAGGATGAATGAGGATGATATGTATGAGTGTAAATGAAGTATTAGTCTTGTACATTCTCAGTTCGACCGTTCCTGAGATGTGTGGTTAATTGAAACCCAACCACCAAAGAACACCGGTATCCACGATCTAGTATTCAAATCCATGTAAAAATATCTGGCTTTACTAGGACTTGAACGCTGGAACTTTCGACTTCCAAATCAGCTGATTTGGGAAGACGCGTTAACCACTAGACCAACCCGGTGGGTTACCTAAATAAAATCTATTTTGATAAAACTAACTATTACAGATTACAGAATTTATCATTACAATTCTAGATTTGGATTAGTTTTTACTTTTGAAATCTTCTGTAAACGGGTACCTAAGAATCTTGACCGTTTTACTTATTTAACTCTTCATTATTTAACTGTTAAAATACTAGTTTATAAATTCATGTCTATATTTAAATAAATTTTGGCAAAAATTTCATTCGTATATTTCTATTTTCCGATAAACACTTACCCGTTTAAATACGTAGATTTGTTTATTTTCATAACCTTTATGGTTATAGGCAAACTTATATGAATCATGTCATAAGCCGCTGAAAAAAAAACAGTCGCTTGTATAAAGCACTCTATGCCAGGCTTGCTAAAACAGTAAAGAGGAATGAACTGATCTCTGGTTACTTTGCTTCTTCCTATTTAAATTCAGTTGGTGTTAGGCCTATTAATAATAAATTCACTTTGTTCACTGTACACGGTAACAGGCTGTATATTATATTATTACTCACAGGGAAAGCAATATTTGTCTCGTTACTTTTTTATTTCAAATGTTTTATATACTTTAGAATCGTAGATAGAACGGGACAGGTAGTGAATACGGTTTTTTCTTTTCTGAAACAATACGCCGCTTTAAATCAGTGAGGATATAAAATTTAATTTTATATATATATATATTTTAAAGAATTACCACGTGATGTGTGTTAATGAATTTACTGAATAAAATAATATTATTGTATAAAGAAAGAAAATCGGATTTAAAAACGAAGAAAAAAGGTAAACGACTAGAATTAAAAAGGATTAAATGAAATAAGGTTAAAAAAAGGAAAAAAAGTGTGAATGTACGTGTATTGGCGCGCGTATAATCTTCAAAACGTAACAGAGTTATTGAGCCAGCCAGCGTACGTATCTGTCTGTTAGTTGTGTAGTCATGATGTAGCCTAAGGTTAAAAATATTCATGAATCTCCTTATTAGATGTCAACGTGAAAGGGTTAATGTTATGTATTCTTATGCGTTATATAGGCCTGGGGTGTCTTGTCAGGCGGTGCGGTGGACCGGTTTTTTGTAGCAACTGGCCTTGGGCGACGACTTCACCGGCTGCTATCTTAAAAAAAGCATTTGCTCTTTCGTTCCGCTCATAGCTTTACCTTCTTATTTTATATACCTCTCCTTTTTCCTCACCGCTCCCTTAATGACACCTTACCCTGGACTTTTGCAACCTGATTATAACTATAATGGTCAAAATGATGATCCTGAAAGGCATCCTTATACGATTATTTAATTCCTTTTCTTTTATTTTTTAATTTTATATTTTATCCCTAACAAATTGTTAGTAAGTCGGTTGATTACATTTATTTTTATTCGATTGAAATTAAATCGACTTTACAAAAAAAATTAAGCGGTATATCTTTTGACCTCGCCAGAAAAACTCTCCTTCTGACAGGTAACAATAATTCTTAATTAAATCGTTCTATAATTACGCATTATTTCAGAAAATAATAATTTCATTTGTTACTTTACCGGTATAACGTAATTTTTTATTCTTTTTTATAAAAGTGTAGTAAAATACCCTAGATAAAAGAACTCCTTTCTCTGTTATTAATGATGTTCAATAAATAAGCGGTTACAATGGTAAACCGAGTAGTTATTTGATTTACGGTAACGATAATATTTCTGTTGTCTGTAACGTGAAAACTTTTCTAAGCGATTTCGCTTGCGAAAATAAAACTTAAAGCGTAATATTTTAGTTTGAAATGTCATAACAAAAACGCTAAATGTATCGTTATATCCATATACTATAACAGTTTTCGTACCTTAGTCTAAAATAAAAAAACAAGCTCTTTATCGCCCTGAAAAAGTCTAAATTAGTCTTCAGATCGATGAATACCGTCGTAAGTACGATTCGTACGGATCGATAAATTTAAAATTTTAACTTTCCATAATCGTATATTTAATAATCCGCACTCTTTTCTTAAACAAAATATTTATGTCTTTATAAACCGTTTCCGTAATAGTCGATACAATATTTCGGCTTACGAGAAAGGCTAAAAATTACCGATCCTTTTAAAACATCTTCCCGATCTCTTAAACATATGTAATCTCTTGCATGTAAACTCTTCATATGTAACAAAATGAAGATTTTCTTTTACAAAAATAATATTACTCTGACTATGGTATTTTAAATAACACCGATTACAAAATTCAAAATTAATTTATGCACCTCCGTTATTCCTTTTAATAAATATATGCTTAAATAATTCTCGTTAAAGACTTCTGAATTTTTATTTATTTTATCTATTTAGTATCTTCATATTACTTCGTGCGTTTAAATTCTTAATTATTAATATATCGGCATCTGTGGCGCGAACTGTGCGTTTCGGCTTTCCATTGGGAAGTCCCGAGATCGAATCCCCGGTCAGGCGTGGGATTTCACATAGAACAAAAATTGTCATTCATCTAATCCTCTAGTAATATTTCACAGTGGTCCCGCAGGTTAATAAAAAATTATTAATATGGATTTAAACCGGTGTATTTTTTTTTTTTTGCATTTAGCTGTCTATTTTAAGGGGTTCTTCTAATTAAGGTTTTAAAATTCTTAAGTATTTCAAAATTTTATAAAACTGAACGGAAAACTAAAGTTGATTTTTTCCCAGAAACTGTAGCTCTCTGTCCACGTAACAAAGCTGGAGGCGCCTTCCTTGGTAAATATTCTGGAGATAAATTAATCCTCCGTTGGGACCTCCGGCTTGGGAATGCTAAGGAAGAGGGTCACCAGAAAATTAAAAAATAACATTCTACGAGTCGGAGCGTGGAAAGAGAGAAATCTAAAAAAGGTCGGTAGGTTAGAAAATTTAAAGAAGGAAATGTGTAAGTTAAATGTAGATGTAGTAGGAATTAGCAAGGTTCGGTGAGAAGAGGAAAACGACTTTTGGTAAGTGGTTTTAGAATAATTAACTCAGCGTCAAATAAAGAGCAGGTAGGAGTAGGATTCGTAATGATAAATAAGATAGGGAAGAGAATAGAGTATTTCAGAAAGCATAACTATAGAATCATTGTAATCAGGATAAAATCTAAACCTGAGCCGACAACGATTTTTAACGTCTGATGTTAAGGATGAGATAAAGTGTATATACGAAGAAATTTACGAAGCAATTAAACACATAAAAGGGGATGAAAATTTAATAATAGTTAGAGATTGAAATGCAAGCATCGGAAAAGGCAAGGAAGGAAATATTATGAATGAATAACGGGCTGGGCAGTAGAAATGAAAGTCAGTTTATACTTAGTCTTCTTGATCCTAGTCGCGGGCATCGGCCGAGAGGTTCCTGGCTCTGTTCCCTTCTCGATCGGCAAGGATCTTCTTCTTTCCATTGTTTAATTGAACACGGTACACAATGTAGCGACAGCAGGGGATAAGGACCAATTTTCCAGACAATATTATACGCACCAACACTAACTAAAGCAGTCAGCCAAAATTCACAACACAACACGCTCTATAAACCACCAAAATGTGAACTTCCTCGGAAGTACTAACTTTGACGTTTTCCTTCAACCGATTCCATTACACCACTCGTATTTTGGTGATCGGATTCAATTGAACACACGACTCAAGAACGGTCGGCCCGAGTCTATACAAGACTACACTTCATTTACGTGTCATACATGTCATCCTCATCTCATCGGACCTTGGGAAGGTCGCTTATTGTTCACTACTCGAACATATTGCAGTGTACACATTAGGAAAATAACATTTAAAAAGATAAATATCGATATATATATATATATATATATAGTCGGATAATTAGTAGTCACGTGCGCTTTTTTCTTATACTGTGTGTAATGTAAATAATTATATTCCTAAATTTACCACTATCGGCCTGATTTTGTTTAATATTTAATAACATGTAAATGATATACATATTTTAGAATTTTATAAAAAACAAATTATGTAAATAGATTGTTTTTTTTTTTACCTTTTAACAAGAAGATTCTGGGTTTGAATTTTTTATCAAGTTTGGCATTCTTCATATATTACAAAATTCATTTCTCATCATGAAAAGAGAACATTTTAGGTATCTATATGTAAATCGTAATTGTAGATAATATATATATATATATATATATATATATATATATATAATGTTAAGTTCGTTTGTGTACGCTTCCAAAACTCAAAATGTTCTGCACCGATTGAATCAAATTTTAGCACGATATATAACCCTCATCAAAGATTGTTTTCATCTATTTTTAATAAATCTGTCTATCTATTTTGAATTTGTACAGTTTTTTTAATAAATAAGAGGCTAATAAATCAGATGGAAATGTAAACAAAGGAAAACCAATCAGATCAATGCAAGATGGCCGCTGTCAAACACAACGACCAATGACAAAGAGCCCGTGTGGCCGTTGCCAATGTAAACAAAATCACAACTGATTAAGTAAAAAATTTCTTTGAATTATATTTAACAGCTAAAACATCTGTATTTTATTAAAAAAAAAACAAAAAAACACCCAAAAAAAAGAAAAGTCACCAAGAAGGATGACTTACAGTAAATAAATTAAAACACCCGACTTTCTTATAGCCCAGATAGACTTAAGACTATGCAATCAAAAAAAGTCGAAGTAACCAAATACACAGAAAATAATATCCCTACATAATGACCAAAAAATCCTTTGTTAGGTTAAATATTCACTTTTGTCTGAATTTACAGAAGGCATTTACAACGAAGCATTGATAAATATTGAAGACAAGTGCTTAGCTAATGCAAATAAAGTTCTTAGTCAATTGGTAATGCCAGCACCCACCCCAGCTACGATTTTGGTTACAACATTGGTGATCTTCAGTCATATGTCCAATCAAACATTCCCAAATTAAAGCGTGAACAGAAAGGCATTTACGATCCCATAATGCAAATGATAAATGACGGAGTTGGGGGGACTTTCTTCTTGGATGCGCCAGGAGGAACTGTGAAAACATTACTCATTAGATTGATTCTAGCAACGGTTCGATCAAAAAATCACATAGCCTTAGCTCTTGCTTCGTCTGGAATAGCTGCGACATTGTCGCAAATCATCGAGACTCCCACGTGAAATATTTCCAAAGCATCCTGTATGGGAAAAGTATTACAAAAATGTAAACTCATTGTTTGGAATGAATGCACGATGGCACATAAAAAATCGCTTAAAGCTCTTGATCGATCGTTACGAGATTTGCGTGGAAACGTTCAACCGTTCGGGAATGCTTTGATATTGCTCGGAGGAGATTTTAGGCAATCATTGCCTGTAATTTCTCGATCGACACCAACAGACGAAATAAATGCTTGCCTGAAATATTCAACACTGTGGCGACACGTACGTACATTGCAGTCGACTACGAATATGCGTGTCCAGTTGCAGAATGATCCATCAGCTGAGGTATTCTCACGACAGTTACTGGACATTGGAAACGGACAGCTGTCAGTCGATGAGACGTCTAGAATATATCATTTGCTGATAATTTTTGTAAACAGTAACATCGAAAGAAGAACTGATCGAAAAAGTATTTCCTGATATTCAAATTAATCATAGAAATCACAATCGGCTCGGTGAACGAGCTATCCTTGCCAATTCGATTGGCATTTGCATTTACAATCAATAAAGCTCAAGGTCAATAGTTAGAATTGTGTGGTTTAGATTTAGATGCGGATTGCTTCTCACATGGACAACTGTATGTGCGTGTTCCCGAGTCGGCAAACCAGATAGCCTTTATATCTACGCAAACAGTGGAAAACCAAAAAATATTGTATATCCACAAGTATTGCAAAATTAAACTTCTATGAAACGTATGTTTTGTTTTGTTTCTCATTTCTCATCCATGCAACTACAATGTGCCACAACGAAGCGTGGCGGGTACAGCTATTTGTACACTTTATTTGTGATTTTTATAAATAAACCTTTTTGTTAATGCCACATTATATTAATTGTATTATAATTTTATTTATATGCATACGTGCATAATCCACTGAATTCATGCGTATAAGAGTACGTTAAATGATTTTACTATGTATAAGAAAAAATAACTTCTATTTTACATAAAGTCTATTTTATACATAGTGTAAAAAGGTCGGTATGACGGACTTGAGTGACGGATTCCTGGCAATTAAGAGAAAGTAGTAGAAAATAAAACAACGGAAGGAATCCAGAAGGGAATTAAAAGGAATCCTTTTTCTAAGGCTAAAAGGTCCGTTAACAATCGTTCTTTGTAATACTGCCAACGACACACCTAAAACAGATGTTGTTCAATGAGAAGAATTACCGGACGAGAGTAGGAATTTATGGGAAAATTTAAGGTCTCACGCTTTAACTTGGGTCTGGTTCTGCAGATCAAGATGATAGGAGTATAAATACAGCAGGAAAGACGTGTTAAGATCAGTTTTGAAGAAGCGTGTATAAGCGATTGTAAGACGGCATTATCTGTCAAAGTGTAATAATTCAGGGTGCAAGGTGTGTTCGGTGTGACATCACAAGCATTCCAGTGTGGACAGTACATGAGTTCACGATGTGATTCGGTGAGTTACCGATAGCCAAGTATCGGTAGGAATAGGGTATTCAATTCATTCGTAATCTATAGGGTCTGAACAGGAAAGGTATTTGAATAAAAGAACTTTTAGACTAATCTTATTTTCGTAATAATACAATACCAGTTGATAAAGGTGTAAAAATATAAGCGGTCATTATAATTTATCTTGTCGATTGAACTGAATTCTTGTTTTTATGTTTAACTATCTGTAAATGAATCTTGTCCTTACTAGAAATGATATTTTGTAGGTAACCATTGTTTATTATTATTACTATTGTTTGTTGCTGTCGTTGTTAGTATTATTATTATTGTTGCTTATTATTGTCGTTTATTATTCTTATTGTCATTTTTGTTAGCGATTCGTCTTATTTTACTATGTTCTTAAACTAATAAATTGCAATTATATAAACATTTTTACATTGTTAATCTCTCAATATCTGATCGAACCGCGAATACGCGACAATATATTTTGAGTTTTTTGTTAAAAAGGCGTTTTTTTTACGTAAGATGGCCGAGTCTGTAACTGCGACTTGACTTGTCCGACATTATATATGCTGTCTGTAATATAATAAAAAACTAAAAACAATAAAGCAACTCAAAACATTTTGATTGTTCAAATGAAAACTGGTTCCATGTTGTGTTCTTATTCTCGTTTTTATATTATTAAAAAAGTAACGATAAAAACTATAGTCCCGTAGAAATATTGTTTAAACCTTCAACCGGTTTTTAATTTTATTTGTATTTTGTACTGTACCATTTTAGGTAGTGTTATAACCTGTTAATTTTAATTTCATTTTTTTTTCGCTGTGTAAACTTAATATTCAGGTTAGATTTTTTAATAAGAAATTATAATGTTAATAAAATAAAAATTATATTAAAAGAGAACAAATATGTCAATTTTCATTATTCTATATTACGAAGATTATTTATTATATTAACTATTTTTTGTCATATCACTGTCCTTACTGTCTGTCTTTCTCACTCTCTTTCTTCTTTCTGTCTGCTTAATAATACCGTTCTTAGCCTAAATCTGAAACTGAATATTGCATTATACGACAGATAACTGTCAGCCTAAATATAAATGTCAGTCCTTCTGTAATTTGTTCTTATTCAATATCGCAAAGGATAAATTTTTACATGTTGCACGACGAAATCGAAATATTTTATGCGTATATTTCTTGACCGTAATCTGAAATATTTTTCCACAACAAATTATAAAAATGACCAAATTATAGTTTGTTAGATGTCGGTTAATTAATTCGGGTTCTTTGGTTTTAGGTATATTTTTTACTACTTTCATATTTAAATGACAAAAATATTAATACAATTTTTTTCCCTATCGCCTCTTTTATACCGTTGACTTTGAAATTGAATAAAGCACGCGTATATTTCACCGCATACTATTTTTTTTCATCGATATATTATAGTGTACAGTAAGCAAAACCTTAATTGTTGTCGGTTACTCGACATTAATCTCATATTTACTCTTAAAAATTAGCATTCCATGCCAGACTTACTAAAGAAACCGAAAAGAGGAGTGATTTTCTGACGTCTTCCTTACCGAGCCAAATATATGGTTGTATACCAACATTTCGGCCGCCTCAAAATTTCAAAGATTAACACCTACACACCGTTCACAGTAAGAACCGGCCACGGTAGAGCGAATATCATCGCTCTCAGAGAAACCGACTCTGATTATGTAACTATTGTAATTTTGGTTATTTATATCAGTGGAACCGTAAAATGAAAGCGAGACAGACTATGTAAAACAACGTTTATTATGCACACTGCTTCGAATAAGAATAAGAAGTGATAACCGATTTTAACTAAATATACTTTTATGGCTTTTATTTTTCATGAAAGCGGGTATTCTACTCTTACAAGCTGTGATATCCTTTACATTAATATAGTACGCGGCATTATATATAATAACCTTTACGGAATATTTTCTGATATCCCGAATAAAAGACCGATCGATAAATAAATGAATAATACTTTTATTGCATAAAAACAATACAAATTTAAGGGGAGGGGAGGAAAAAGCTTTGTTTTTTACAAAATCCCAGAAAAGTACTCACTAAGCGGTTAGTGTGGACTTCTTGATAGTACCGTATCAACGCCTCGTTTTCGTCAGTCGCTTAGCCGATCCAACGTCTTGCAAGGTATTTATTTATCCAGATAATTTCGAACCTCTATGTGCCAGTGAAGTCGATCTCCATATTGTAGAAGACTGAAGCTTCTTCCTCGAATCCAGGCACTCACTTAAAAAACAGACATAAAATCCTCTGGTTGCTAGGTGTTTATAAAAATATAACGTGGAAGTTTTCCGTGGAAAATAGCAAAAAAGGCGTTCCCTTTTACAAGAATCGTGTTTATGTTACACATTTTCTCTAGGGATTTTTGTCTCCTCCCCCGCATTCGTATATCGTGTCTATTAATATTTCCGCTTACGCGAAATTTACATTAGCCACAAAAAATTAGGCGCTGAAAGAAATATCTTTTTTTCTTTTTTTTTTCCCCCCCTCTCATCGCCCCTGGCCCGGACCGACTTGCTGGTATAACGCCGCCCAGGAGAGTGTCTTTAGACTCTAATGGGCCTACCGGCTGTACGTCCGGCATGGCAGTTCGGCCCACCGGTTCAGCTCTTTTTGAGAGGTCCTTATTTTAGTTGCCCGATTCTGACACCACGCCATACCTGATTAGCCGTGACGTGGTGTCGGGTCTTTTCACTGATCATCCTTTTCCAGTGTTCCTATCTAAGAGCCCCGGAGTCCCCAGCGGCTCATTGGAACCGACACACCTCGGCATGCCGGCCCATCTCGTTGGGGCTGTCCTCCCTACCCTAGTCTATACTAATATCCTTGACTTCTCTCATCAACATATTTCTGTGCCAGAATATTCCTAACATATCCTGCTACTGTGTTCCAGTTATGTTCACTGCTAATCATAAATTGTACTATATTATCAGGTGTTAATCCGTTGATGTTCTGGTTAAATCTCAAAACCTCCCACCTGTCACACATGAAAAAGGTGTGTTCCACATCATCAAGTTGGTCGCAATACATACAGGTTGCTTCATCCCTCCTGCCTATTTTATTTAAATAATAATTAAATACTCCGTGTGCGCTGAAAAACTGTGTCAAGTAATGATCCATCTCACCGCATCCTCTTCTAACCCACTGTCCAATCTCAGGGATGCAATCTCAAAGTATAGATTTCCTCTTTGGCCTCTTGTTCTGTTTTTCCTTTAGACCTCTCTACCCTGTATTTCGCGGTAAAATCGATCGGTGGCACCCCTGTAAGCACACAAAGTGCCTGGTAGCACACCGTTAAAGCAGACACCACACCAAGTAGTATCCTCCTGTGTATTCTGACAAGTTTCTCCTTGTTACGTCCAATGTCTATAGCCTGATGCCAGACAGGTACCGCGTACATAAGTGAAGATATTATTGTTGATGCTAACAGTCGGCGCTTGGATGCCCTGGGGGCATTCTGTGCCGTCATTATGATGTTAATACTCCTCGCCATAATTTCAGCCCTCTTACAGATGTTGTTTATGTGTTCCGTGTATTTACCGTTCCTATGAAGGGTGACACCCAAATACTTCAAACTGTGGACTTCCTCAATAACATTACCGTTAATAGATACTAAAATGGGACTAGAACCCTTCTGCCTACTATGGCAACACACCTACATTTTTCATATGACAAACTCAGACCCCTAGAGTCCATCCACTCATGAACAATGCGAGTGGCCGCATTCGCTCTTTCTTGTACTTGATCAATCGTTCCGCCCTCCACTAGGACGGCAATATCATCCGCATAAGCCAGCAAATCCACTTCGTCAGGGAACCTTTTGAGCAGGAGGTCGTCTATGACTAACAGCCATAACAATGGCCCCAGGACTGATCCCTGAGGCACCCCACATTGCATCTAGAAATGTATCCTTCCCTCCTGAGAATCGATGCATCATTTCCTATCTGACAGATAATCCTCAATTTGCCTCAGAATGTAGGGGCTCAGCTCCTATGAGGTCATCGCCCTATTTATATGTCTCCAGCCAACTGATCCGAAGGGGTTCCTTATATCGAGTGATATTATCAACGGTATGCGTCTAGTACGCCAAGTTCCTCGTCTGACCTCGTTGGCCCAATTTGTAATTCGACAAATGATCTGCACCGTGGACCTCCCCCTCCACAAACCGTACTGATTTGAACTGATCCCCACACCCTGTTCTAATTCCTGTATAATTCTGCTCGCTAGCATCTTCTATACGAGTTTAGCCATGGTATTTAGCAGACTCAACGGCCTGTAGGTAACCTCCTCATTCAAAGGTGCACCCTTTGGAAGGAAGACCACTCTGGCCTCCTTCCAACATGCAGGGAAAAACTCTCTCTAATCCATAGCTAGCAATCTGTAGTAAGTCCCAGTGAGTCTTCCTAATCAAACCCTTTATTACCGCTGCTGGGATCCTGTCAGGTCCGGGACTCTTCTTTAATGCCAGACTCTTGGCTGCCAATTGTAATTCGTCAATGGTGAATCTCCTACCCTCGCAGGGGGTGGGTTCGCTATCTTCTGCCATCGTTCTGGGGAACAAATTCGCTACCTATATCTCTGCGCTTGCCCTGTCTAACACCGGTAGTCCTTCCGAATCTCTTCGTCACTATGCGATAGGCCTGGCCCCATGGGTTAGTGTCTAACTCTTTACAGAGATTGCTCCAACATTCTCTTTTCTTCTTTTTAATGGCTTTATTTAGGGCTCTTCTGGCTTCAGTATACATCTTTGCGGCATATTGGTATTCCTCTCTACCGTCTCTAAGTAATCTGTGTTTCTTTCTCCTTAAGGACTGAAGTTCTTGTCTCAATTTACCAATCTCAGCTGTCCACCAATATACGTTTCGTCTTCTTGCAGTACTATTTGCCATCCTGTCTATCTCTTGCATAACAATATTCGATAGAACTTCAGGGGTTTGTTGCTGGTTATCCCTTAACCTTTCAGCTGTCCTGTTAACTATAACTTCTATCTGATCAGCTGTAAAATTCAATGGGCGGGGATACTCCGCTCGCTCGAACCCTGCGTCTATCAGATCCAGTCTCATTGCTCGATGATCGCTGGCGATCTCATCAGGGAGGACCATCCAATTAAATTGTTCTCCTCTCCATCTGTTATATAGTTTTAAAACTGACCTTATTTTTACTAAATGCATTTATAAGTTTATTTTAAACACAAGTCGATAGTTTTACTATCCCGTCTAAATAGCGATATAGCAGAACTATAGCTCAAGAATGGAAAGTGTAGTAGTACGTCCGATTTGGGCATATGTGTTTTGACAGCTAAGGAACCCCAAAAAACCAAAATATTTTCTGGATGTACGTATGTTCAATGTCGGCCTCTAAATCACCTTATATCTCCAGAACTACTGAACCGATTTTTAACAAACTTGGTCAGATTACTTTTACATATGGGGAATTTATGCCATTAAATTTACAACTTAAAATATCAAGGGAGTGAGGTTGTAGAGCAAGGTTACCCTCAGTATCTCTAGAATTCGTCTAATTACGGTCATATTTTTCTTAGTCACATTTGTTAACGATTAAAAAATAACAATATTTGCAAGATATAATGTTGGCAAAATCGCACCACCAGCTTAAAAAATGCTGTTGCAATCGAATTCTATGTTGTGACGTCACAGCTGAGTGGTAGAATTAAATAAAAGAGTAGTAATATTTAAAGTTTAAAAACGTAACTCTCTCTGGCCAGGTATTGACTCCGATCGCCCGCTCCACTCGATACCTGGTGCGTTAAGCCTTACGACAACACCGGTCTGCCGACCGTACAAGCGAAATTTGTTCTATGTAAGTTGTGAAAGTACATTAGTTTGGTTAGTGCAGACGATCGCCGCTAGTACCGCCACACCGCAAGAATTAAATACGGTACGCGCGCGCGCTTTAATTAGAATCATTTTATTAAATAAACGAAAAGATATTATATTTAAATAAAATTATAAATATTTTTAATTAAATTGTGTATGTAAGTCGTGCATCAGAACAACCAGTACTTGTACAACTGCGTCCTCAGTGTTTTTGTTAAAAGATTGATTAGTAGTATAATAATAGAACGTTTAAATAAATTTTTATTTTGTATATATCGTATATTTATTTATTTTTTTCTTTTTACCTCTGAAACAACCGATAGGTATTGCTTCAAAGGGTAAGATGAATGACAAGTAGCGTGTGAAAATGCCATGCCTGACCGGGATTCGTACCCGGGATCTCCGGATTTAAGGCCGAGACACTACCACTCGCGCCACGGAGACCGGCCATTTATTTTATTTATAATATATTTTCGTTACCGTTGATTAGTATTTGTTCGCCGTACCGTAATGACATTTAGCTAGTTATTTTGATATTCGATTAATTTTCACGTAACATATAAGAAATTTAATAGATAAATATAGTTTAAAACATTATAATGTACAGTATATATATCTTACATTCCAAAAGGCCTTAACTTGGATCAATAATTTTTTTTTTCATCATTTTCCTACTTATTTCATTGATCGTATAAATTTTCTCACGAATAAAATTTTTTAAAGACTATCTATATTTTTAACGCGTGTAAAACTAAAAATAAACATTTAAATAAGGAAATATTACAAACTACTTTATTTATATAATGTAATATTTATAATTAAATTTCTAATTTCTGAAGTCGGTGCCAAAATAAGATTAGTAAGTAGTTCTTTTTTCTATGCAGTTCTTTTTTTTTTTTAATTTACTGCTAGCTAAAAAGGTAAAATTTAATAAACAATTTAAAATAAAAGTCTTTTTTGCCTTAACTAAGACGGTCTTGTACATTTATAAAAATATTATTTTATAACTGTGTAATATTTTATTTTATAAGTTTCTGAAATAATTACAGTTAACCATAATGATATAATTTAGGAATAGTTACGGTAGTCGATAACTCTCTAAGATCAAAATAATTTAAGTTTATGCGATAAATCAATAAATAATTTGAATGACCTTGAGATATTCAAACTACTATTTCTAAAGTGTATTAATAATAAATGATATAGTTATGTACGTAGATTTATTATCTTTTTACACTGATGTAAGATAGATCACTTCTATTTCAGATTTTTTAATATCTACACTAATAATTTTTATATAATTAATTAACTTAAAAAAAGGTTTAAAATCTAGGTGTCTTTTGATATTAATATTAAAGAATTTGATGAAGTAAAAAATGTAAATATATATATGTATATAATTATTTTTTTTAAATGTATACATTTTTATGTATGTACTCGAGTAGCATGTATATCTATCTCGACTGAGAAATTTCGAAAAACGTTTTAACCTTTAGAAGGAAAGGTAGATTTTGGTTGACACATTACGATTGCACGGACTAGCGTAGATATACAAAATTTGATTTAGAATTCTAAATTCATTCTGGTATAACAGCATTAAAACTCGATGACCTCATACTAATGACTGAAGAGTTATTCTCACTTATTAGCAACGTTTCAAAATCTAAACACCAAAAAAAAAAAAAAATAATATAATTAAGTATATAATATAATTCTATATATTACATGTAATTTAATCTCATTAGAGAACATAGATATGAAGAATTCTAATTTATTATCTCAGACCGCTCTAGATTTCTTATCTTAGGTAATTCAGATTCTAACCGTCTTGAAGTAATAATAATCATCGATATATAGACGGAAAATGTAGTTTTGTTTAAAAACTAAGATGTGTGTGAATTTTTATCAGCTGGGAACCATCAATCCTAATTTAGACTATTTTTTCTGTCATCAAATAAGATCGATTATATTCAGTTACCTCCACCAAGCTACAGTAGTAAGAATGCAACAAGTCAAAGAGGTCCCGACATCCTTAGGTCGTGTCCAGTTAAAAACTATGAAAAATCGACATTTAGGAAAATAAAAAGGTTAAGAAAAAAAAAATATATATATATATATATATATATATGAGTCTGGAAAAATCACTTTTACTATAATATATTCAATCAGAATATTCACTCGATGTTATTTTTTTGTACGACTTAAATTTGAAGGACTCTGTTTAAGAATCAAGTTTGTGTTAACAAACAAATTGGAATGTTCCGCAACTCTTATCCAGTAATACCGACCGTTCATCAGCAAACTCAAATATATTCTTAACTTAAATATTAATAATAAAAATTTAAGTCACGAATATTAATCAAAATATTAAAATTACTGTTTTATTAAAACAATAATAAAATCGTATAATATAAAAACGTTTATGTGAACGTTAAAAAACAGTATAAAATACAACGTAAAAAGAAGAAAATAATTATGTAAAATGTATAGTAATCATAAAAGAGTATTACGTAAAAGAGACGTGTAGTAATATCTATCGCTGGTTAAAATAAATGAAGGTTAAAATAAATGAAGAAGAACTTTTTAATCGATTAAACAGAAAATTAAGAAAAAACGATGTGCTATTTTATATTAGCAAAACAAATAGATGAAAGAATTATATTTCTAAGATTATTAAGGTTCATCGCATTTAAATGCAACAGTAATTATAATCAGCGCGTTTTAATAAAGCGCGTCTAATTAAAAATAAAATAATTAGTTTATTTAGGAATCGTAAGACGTTATTGTTTGTGTGAATGCTTGAATGCATTTGAAATGCAAATATTTGTGTGTCTTCACGATTAACAGAGAGAGAGAGAGATTGAGCGAGAGAGAGAGTGATTAAGAGAGAGAGAGAGAGTTGATATCTACAAATAGGGCGGCCTGATTAATGTTTGATTCAAAGAAGGCATTAGCTTTTTAAGTGAACTTTTAAAATATGAAAATAATCGGTTAATAATTGATACGAAGTAAGCTAAATAAATTTAATGTACCGCATGTACATTTTAATTCCAAAACTAATCGTAAATATATGTACATTTCAATTTTTCCTTACCTTTTTCTTTCATAGCGATAATCTCTTTTGATAAAGTACTGTATTTAAGATATTAAATATTCTCGAATCGATTCTGATCAAAAGTAGTACAAAAATAATTAATATATTAAATAATAAAATGGTAAGCAACAAAGAAATTTAAAACAAAATTACTTATCCGATCTGAAATACAGAACTAAATAAGACTGCAGAAAGAGAAAAAGTTTTGTTTATTAGAAAATAAATAGCGTTTACTTTTCCGGTGTTCCAAACGAAACGGTGTACCGATGTTTACAAAAAATTAATATTCTATATCATTTATATAGAAACAGCAGTAAATACTACAATGAATTTTTATTTACAGGATATCCTCAACTGGGCCACAACTTATATCCAGACGTGCCTGAACATGTCTTAAAATACATGACGAAGCGCTAAAGGAGTGACTGCATTTAGACATTAAATTCATCCAGGGTAAGAGTATCGTAATTCCAGAAACATTCTTTTTTTGCTTTCCAAAAATAAAAACTTGTAGCGGTAAGATCTGGGATTCTCAGTAGTCAGATATCCTTTGTAATGAGCCTGTTCCCGAAAATTTCAGCCGTCGAATTTAGCGAAACGTTGGCGGTACGCTCCATCTTGTTGGAAATACGCTCCGGTAATCTTCCTCACTTAGTCGACTGATGAAATAATAAATAATTTCATTGCAAAAAGTTCAGAAAAGATAAATGATTATCCTATTAGGCGATACAGCACAGGAAACTCCAATTTCTTCGTTATGTAATGATTATTCCAAGATTATTCGAGGATTATTCGCATATAAACCCGACTGCTCTGGCCGTTGACATAGTCCGAAAAATGAAACCACGAGTCGTCTGAAAAACATTACATCAAAACGATCTCATTTTTTATTTAAAAAAATACAAAAAACAAACGGACTGGCAATGGCAGCATTCAATACGATTATGAAAGTCATTTTGTGGTGTAACTAATGCGCTGCTGTTATTTTGTACGGGTTGGTTTTAAATTTTTAGTCGGTGCTCTGTGCGTACTGCTCCACGAGATTTCTGTTTGTCGTGACAAATTTGTGATAAGAGTTTTTTGGGAGTTCAACTACACGATCAGGAATATGATCCAATTTTTCCTCCGTCAGGAAAGATATGGTCTTCCGGACATTAAAACTAATATTAAAAGACGCTGAAACAAATATTTTCTGTTTTCTTTAAATGATAGTTTTCAATATATTCCCGTTCGGTTTGCAAGATTTTAAAGTAAATTTCTTACCTACAAAAAGTGATCTTTGAAACTTTAAGAAGAACATAAGATTTGGTTTGCTTGGCATTTCTCCAGCCACCGACCCATTCGGTCGCCCTAAAGCATAAGACCGAATGTCTCTGCCACAAAAGTCTACTGAGCCTCGAAACGGTTTAGCGACCAGTGTCCTAAACAGCTCCTAGAGTTTACCTAACACCGTGAGCGGATTGAGCGCAGTGCCATACACCACCGACTTACGTGTCCCAACCACTTACTTGTCATATATTTATAAAATGGGTAAGCGTAACCCGTCAACTACTAAAAATATATATGACATCCATAAATTAAAATCCTCTTTGAAAAAATTAATTTTATTAAGATAATTGTCATCATGTTGGAACGAGCGCGGTAAAGGCAAAATTCTAACGAGGAATCCTACCTTTTTGTGTGATGCCTGTAGTAATTAAAATTTACAAGGAGCGCTTTTCAACTTTCCTTAATGCATTATGAATACTTGAATGACGAATTTTTCGCATACTATTTATCTTGCTGACTTGTGCAGACTGCGAATAAATGCCTGTTGCGCATCTGTCTGACATTTTCGTCAGATAACTTGCTGCGTGAATATGCTACGTTTTGAATATCCCTCTTAAATAAAACTCACCGGTAATATTTGCAATCTATATTTAAATTGTTATTAATATTTAAAGTTGCAAACATTTCTTATAGATACTCTGACATTATTTGCGAATAAAGTCTAATAAACATTATTAAAAATACGTTTAAACTTGTTTAAAGGCAAGTCACTCTGATCGTTGTTTATAAAAGGCTAAGCAAAAATGTAAGCTAAAAATATTTTTTTATGCGAAAAATTCATTATCAAAAAAATAAAAACTACAATGACGTTGGTTATATGAAGCGTTTTTGCGAAAGACTTGAAATTTTTTGTAAAAGCGTTTTCAAGTGTATTATAACACAAAAATTAGCTGTTTTTGAATATTTTTTAGATTGATATATAATGTGTGTGTGTGTGTGTTAAAAAGTGTCAAAAGTTACATAATATTTATTTATATTAAAATTCTAATCATTTCTATTAACAAATTTTAAAGAACTACTTGTCTATAATCACATTGACTGTTAAATAACATGATGGCATACCAATGCACGTTCAATGTACTTGTATTTATTAATGTTAAGATTTCATAGCAGACAGTATGGTGCGTGTTAACAACTGCATTTTATAGTTCATGATTCATCTACCAGATAGCGTTAACACTGAAAATAAAATTATTCTTTCTTATCAGTTTATTTGAATGTGTGTGTTTGTGTATATATATATATGTGTGTGTGGGTGCGAGAGAGAGAGCGTGCTTTATATTTTTATCTGTAGAGCTTTACAAAAGCGTGACTATCAATTCATGTAAATATTTATCAGAAGAAAGAAATCACTGAAAAAAAATTCTGTAAAAACCAAGTTAACAATAATTCATAACTTTTATGACTAGAGCTATAAAAAATTCGTTTAAAATCATTAAAAGAGAGTTAAAATTATGATATATATTGCAGCAATATATTTCAAGTGTCTTGCAGTAAAGATGATTTTTTTATTGCTTCCAGCTCGCAGCGTTTTTTCTATTTTCAAAAAATTTATGACAACGTTGGTCTGTAACCGTTTGCTTTTACGTTTATTTATTACACATGCAATACATAATAACGCGTATTAATTTTATAAATTAGAAATTAACGTTTAAAAAACTACTTCAAAAGAACTCATTGGAAAGTAAAAAATAAAAGTTATTTTATTTTTTATTTTTAATTTTGACGTCATATTAAATAATAAACGCCTGCTAACCACCCGGCTAATCATACTTAATTTAGTATCGATTTCAAAACGTCGAATTATGAAAAATTGAAAAGATATTTTTTTAAGTTTATTGTAAATGAAATATATTAATAGTATTTAATCTCAAATTTAGACTTGACTGAACGCGATTAATATTCCACAATTTCCTTCATATGAATCAAAAACAATAAAGATGCCAAGTGCGGGATAAAAATATAAGGAATGTAGGAATGTTTTAAGGAATTATTTCTAATCGTAATTTTATATATGTTTATTAATATTTATTTATTTATTTTCAAAGCAACAAAAGGCTAACGCCCATTTTACATTTATTTTATGATAAATTAATTTTTCTAGTATATGAAAGGACCAGGATTCGAACCTAGACTCTATTGGATTTGTATTCGGAAAGTTTTTGTATTTTATTAAACACAAAATTTAAAGAATCTTTTCCAAATTGATATTAACGAAATTTTTTACGATACATTACGGTTAACACAAATGTTCTAAACTATTTTACACACGTGCGCGGGCACAAATAGTTCTGAAAACAACAGATGTAATTCATTTAGTTATGAATTTTAAAAATTGTATTCTACGTCTAAATTGAATAAATAAACTGTAAATTAATGTCGAGTACAAACATAATTATCGATCGTAGCCGATTATGGCATATTTAGACGATGTTAAAGGTATCTTGTTATTTATTATCGATTTCGAAATCACTGTTTCCAAAAAATACCGAACATCAATGGGTATTACTCATCGATTATGGATAACAATAAGCAGATATTTCGATATATTTAAAATTCTTTTTGTAAGATTAAATATTTAATTATGTACCGAGAAAGCTAACATAATGAATGTATAGCAAGAGAATGTGGTCTCAGAAACAAGAATTAGGTTAACTTAGAAATAAATATCTAATGCGTAGCCTATTAAAGATATTATGCGTGATCAGAAATATAGGTATAACCGCATTTAGCGGTTTGGTAATACGCAAACTTACGGGTCATCCGGATGCAATACGTTCCCGCAAACACAGGCTTGTTTCCTCGTGTATCGCGCCGCTGTATGTCCGAACCTCTGGCATCCAAAACATCGCAGTGGAATAGGGATGAATGGACGAACATCCGACCTATGAAATCCAGCCTTTATTTTTTCGGGGCACTTAGGTCTATCAAACGTCAGAATATGCGACGCGGAAGGTAAAACTTCGTTACGTCGCGTGTTCAATCGCCGACACGCAAAACTCCTTGTGCGTGAAACTCCTCAACGATTTCTTCTTCAGTGCAATTTAGCAAATCTCTGCATACTACAACACCTTTGAACGTATTAAGCGTGCCGTGTGGAACAACTTCAACATCAAACAAACGAACTTCTCATGGCTTTCTAAAGCCGTGATGCCTGTAGATCGTTTACAGTCTCTACAAACAGTCCCATAGCCGTCTTCCTAGTTTCTTTAACAGGTCCTCCAGCAGCTTCCGTGATCCCACGAGCAATCACGAAAGAACTGTCTTTCGAAAAATCTCCTTCTTTCTTCTTAATGACTAACTACTTGTAAATTAGTCCGCTGCTCTTAGGTTGAAACTTGCGATCCTTCTTTTACAAAACTATGAATTCATTCTCGCTAAATTCGATACGCTTCCTACTCTTCCGACACAAGGACTTTCCAGGACGAGGGTTTTTACGTGGATCCTCTGCCAAGGAAGTCGAGGAAGTTGAACGTTCCATAATCCTATGTTTCATCGATCAATACGTCGCAAGGTTAGGGTGGAAAGACGGTTGGGCGTGCTCAGAATCGTTGAGATGATTGATCCTGCCTGGGTTCCCCCCGTCAGCCGCCTCCCACAAATAACCGGATCGGGGGAGGGGTGTCAAGTACTGCCTGATCCACGATACCGACGTCCTAGGGCTCTCACGTAGCAGTAAGGACTACGATATCCTTACCCGCTGGACAATCCCTACCAAGAGCCGAAGAGACTGACACAAGCAGCGGAAGCGCAAGCCTTCGGCAGTGTAAGCTTACAGCAGCCCAACCAAAACTCGGCTCTACAACCGGAAAAAGGGATGAGCACTCCCCGTCCGCACTTCGGACAGCCGGCACTCCGGACTCCACCCAACGACGGCAAAACAGATCACGGTCATGCCGCCCGTCCCGCTACAAGCAGAGAAGCCAAAACCACAACCGGTTCGGACAGCTCAGGACCGTCAAGCCCGTACTCCAGGGAGCTCCTGAGAAAACTATTGCCCCGTTGGCCGACGTAAGCGAAAGTACTGATGTACCATGTCGTTGCCTGTCCCGGACATGTACGTAGATGTTATTGCGTGAATGTGGGGTTGGATTTGTCCGGGTTTTTTAAATTATTTATCTTAATAATGATTTCATTCGTATATTTATTTTTGTAGACGATTAAAACTTCTTTTTACTCGATTAATTTAATTAACTTTTCTTAAAGATTTATTTATTATTTTTAGGTTTTAATACTTTAATAATTATTAATTTAAACAAAAAATAATAAAGGATAAGGTTCTTTTTTAACGTAGTGACTATTCCATCCGTTTCATCCGATAAGTAAGGAAAAATATTGTTTATAATACGTGAAAACTAAGAACGAAAAATTAACAATACATGTAAAATAAAGCATCTTGTTACCTACGATGCCCTATCGCGGAACAGCATTCCCTTCAATGTACTACGTATTACCAGTGCAAACAAACACCGCTTCAGACTACTCCGATAGAATTATTGCCCGTCTATGTGTTTATTCTTTTTAAACTTTGACGAATAGTAATTTCATTTTACGATTATAAATGCTTGCGTATGTGTTTACAGATTATTTAATTTATTATGTAAGCCTTCAAATTAATTTGTAAGATTAAACCTGTAACTGACAATAATCGTTACATTTTATCTTGATATCGACGTACAGTATCAGTTCATAGAAAATATTTTCAAGACCTGTTTTTATCATACGTACACATAAACAACCTACATAGTACCTAGACCACTTTAAGTTTCATTACTACATTATTTCCTTTTAATTCAAATAATATTTCCATTTCACTCTCACTCTCTCTTACGTGCGCGCGCACACACACACACACACACATATTTTATATATATAAACAATTTTTTTTAAATAATTAATGTAAAAAAATATAATTAAAACTTTTAAATTGTTGAGATAGATGTTTATCATTATCACAGATATTAAAAATAAAGTTGTATTCGTTTAAAATAAAATTAATTACGTTACGACACAAGAAAGAAAAAATAGTAAGGGGAAATATTTTAATAAATTAATGTCGGTGTGTATATATATATATATATATATATATATATATATATATAGTTACCATTTCAGGCCATTTTCGATCCATTGCAAGATGAAAGTCTCTTTGGCACGTTTGCAACTGATACGGTCTTATGCAAGACTGGCAGAATGCATTGATCGAAAATTTTCTTTTTAAGGCAAAAGGGCAGTTTGTTCTTGAAAACAATGTTAACTCTCCCGAATGTCTGTTATCCGAGCTTAACTCGTCGTTCAACTTCTTTGATTGTATCGCTTTCGATTGACATCCGTTGGCCAAGATATATCAACGACCTGTTCGAGTTCTTCTACAGAGACAGAAATTTTTCTTTGCTCGGCAAACTTTTTGACATGACCTGGTTCTTTTTAAGGTTCATCATTAAACCATAGGGTTTGCCATCCACCTTCATTTCCTGTTTATGTCTTTGTAGTTTTTTTATTTCTTGTGAGAGGAGAACGATTTAATTTGCAAATCTCAAGCGGTTTAGATACACCCCAGTTTTTTTATATGTCCTCTTCTTTCGATTCCAGCTTTCTAAGTAACTCTTCGAGGCAGGCTAAGGAAATATACGCTTAGTGTCGCCTTGTCGTATACCTTTTTGTACATTTTTCTCTACTTTATGTTCGTTGACGCAGGTAGCTTTTGCTTCTTCGTATATCGATTGTAGCAAGTTTATTTAGACTTTGTTTACAAACCGTTTATGTTTTTTTTTTAGTTCAGTCATTTGACCGGTTTGATGCAGCCGTCCAAGATTCCCTATCTAGTGCTAGTCATTTCATTTCAGTATACCCCCTACATCCTACATCCCTAAGAATTCTTTTACATATTCCAAACCTTACCTGCCTGCACAATTTTCCGGTTATGTAACGCAGTTAAAGAATGAACAAAGAAAAGCCATGCGTAGGGGCATTGTTTGCTAGTGTCTCTCTATGACTTCCTAAAAGAGTTCTGTCCTCTATGAGTTGGAACGCCGCAATGTTCTACTGTTGAGAAACTTGTTTACATGAAAATTAAAAACCTTGCTTGAATATCTGCGTCCTTTAGATCGGGGATAAAACATTTCAAGAACAGCAAACGACAAACTTTCAAGTATCAAAGCGATCGAGGGTAGATTTTCATCCTAATTTCCGTAATCCAGGATTCAACATAGTTTTTCTCTGTTTTGCAGATCGATTTTAATTATTAAAAACTTCTTAATTAGGGGTTAAGAATCACATTCGATGTTCCGGGAACAGTAGCAAATCCATGATTTTTCCGGAGCTTTATAAACCAAAATCTCGATTATCCACGCCTTTGAAATTATAAAAAGTATGTTTTAAGTATTTCATTTCGAAATTTTGAGACACCGATTTCGAACTCCAAGATCATGAAAATAGTAAAAGGCCTTGGGCCTTTTACTATTTCCATTTAGGATTTTTTTCTTATTTATATTTGTAATTTTTTCCCTAAATTGTGCAACTTTTTTTCATTTATAAATGCATTACTTTTAGGAAATAGTAATCTCATTTTAAAGCACCTATCTTTACTTAAAGTCTAAAATAAAACATATCAAAAATAGAATTCTTTTTGTTTTATTATGTTATTACAAAAATAAAATTCAAATTAAAAAATTAAATGAAACTGAATAAAATAAATGAGTTGTGAAAAAATAATGATAACAAAGAAGCCGACGATCTTTTCTTTTTACTCTTTTTAAATTGTCGGCCGCCCTGGTACTCTCTCACTCCTTCAGTCTCTTTCGTTTTATGTTGCCGTTAGAAAACCATCCGTCCATTGTAAACTCGACAGCTTAACTTTCGATACGGTTAAAGTCCGTCAACCGTGGTAGGCGTCTTTGATGACTGTATCTTAAATTCTACTTAGCGAGTAAACTAAACAAATTAATTTTAATTAATTTTACACCTTACACATAATAACTTGAATATTTTTTATATGCAGACTTTACAGTGTGCTGACAGATTTTTTAGAGGGAGTTAAAATCAGTTCATTTTTTCAATACGTTGCAATTACGTTTGTAATAGCAAGTACTTTGAGTCAGAATGACGCATACGTACTTTGATTTTGCTATTACGTATGTAATGGCATGTACTTTGCTAGTACGCACGTAATTTAATCCGTATTATAAAAATTTGATTTTTACAGCTTTAAGTATAGTTTGAAGTCATTCTTTTATTCAAAGCGTTTTTATTTTCACTACAACCTTAAGAAAATTATATAAAAAGTGGTACCAGTAAGCGTTAAAAATAAGTCTAAAAGTAACTTTAAAAGCGGATTTGGAAAAAAAAACTATTTTTACCGAATACGTTATATAAATTTTCTTAAATAAACTTATTTCAGACATAATATATATTCAGGAATTCCAAAAACCTTGCCTCGTCCTAACTAGCGGTCATTCTTTACCGTTTCTCTGCGTTTATTTCTTATTTTTATAAAGACGCAGGTTTTTATTTTCACTACAACCTTAAGAAAATTATATAAAAAGTGGTACCAGTAAGCGTTAAAAATAAGTCTAAAAGTAACTTTAAAAGCGGATTTGGAAAAAAAAACTATTTTTACCGAATACGTTATATAAATTTTCTTAAATAAACTTATTTCAGACATAATATATATTCAGGAATTCCAAAAACCTTGCCTCGTCCTAACTAGCGGTCATTCTTTACCGTTTCTCTGCGTTTATTTCTTATTTTTATAAAGACGCAGGTTTCCCTTACGCACATCATGCAAACAGTTTTTATTTCTAAGGTTCTGGGTTCGAGTACCGGCCGGCATTTTTTCACGCGCTTCAAAAAGGTAATTTAATTATCATTTATCGGCAGCCGCTACAAAGTGCCAGCCAGAATAAACGGAATGTAGAGGAGTTAATCGATCTCCAAGTCAGTTGTAGACATTAACGTATCTATTCGCTGTTCCGAGGGAACAGACTGTAGATATTTAATCGTGTCAAAAAAAGTCTCTCTCTTATTTTCCGGTAAAAAAAAAATTAAAATAATTATAGTTTAAAAAAATAAATAAACACTACTTTAAAATAGCCACTAACAACGATAAAAATAGTACTTTTCAATTCATTTTAAATAGTAGAAAATTAAGACCTCTATTCCTCCTTTTTTTTTAATTTTGACGTTTTGAATTCGGCACCAAATTCATGAATACTAAGCCTATTTAAAAAAAGTCAAATTTAAAAATTTTACTTAAAAGTATTATTTTTTTCTTATTTTATTTTCTTCATTCTTTTTTATTTCGTTTGATTTTTAATTCGTAAAAGGTTAAACGTGGAATTTAAAAATTAAATGAATTTTATCAGAAGATAGATAAACGCAACAATGAAAAAGCATAATTAAGGAAATATTCACTTCCTTTAAATATAATTTAATTTTTAAATTATTTTTTAACATACGATAACTACTGTTCTCTTTGTTTAGTTGTTGGTGGTTTTTTTCTTTCGTTCCTTTTTTTGTTACGGTTAATAACCCTCGCTTTTATTTATTTTTGTTTTTTTATTCGTAACATTATTTTTTCTTTTTAATTTTATTTTTATTACGTTCATCGACTTAAGTAAAATAGGTTTACCCGTTGCATCGGTCTACCTAATAGTATACTTTGTATAATTTAATAATAAAGTAGATTATAAAAGAAACAAGATTATAAGTCGATGGAACGATAATAATCGTATAGTATAGAGAAGTAGCTAAAAGGGCGATGACGTATTACTATACAAAAGATTCAGTAAGTAAAACAAAACTTTAAGATTTTGAATCGGATTACAAATACATTACGGTTCATTCAACTTTCTAGAAACAAACAAATAGGTATTGTCCCCGGCTTCGCCTTAATTTTTTGAGGAGTACGATCACTAAAGTTTATTCCCGACGCTGCTTAAACGTTTCTTTCGGTACGAGAAATAATTATTTGAATATTTTCCTAATCGATTAATCCTGTTATTTTTTACGGATTAAAAAGCGTATGCAAAAAATAGACGAATAGAATCGCACGCTGAATTTTTCAATCGATTTTTGACGATAAAATATTCAGTAAATTCTTATTTGTTGTAGGCTAATCGTTTAACCTCAACCTATTTAATAAATCCTAAAAAATTAGTTTTATATATTTCAATCGTCCTCCTCTGTTTTTACCTTTTACATGACTTTCCGAAACTGATGTCTTCACATATAATTTTGGCTCTCTGCAATATTCTGCCCCCGTTTCTCTCTTCTCTCGACTCTTTGTCGTCTGAATATCGCTTCCTTCGTATTTTACGGATCCGCTTCATTTTCAGCATCCTTCGGTAAAATTACATTTCAAGCGCATTCTTTTCCTTTCTTTTTTTCTTTACGTCTATATTTCAGTACCGAAAAGCTACCGCACTGCACACAAAAAGTTTAAGAAATTTTTTTAACCGCATTTGATTTTTGTTCAAACCTGCTACTTTTGTTTCTCTAATTTGATAAATATTTATTTCTAATTATTATTCTTTCAGTCAAATTTTGATAACCGCTTTTCAAAGAAATGTATCTATGCTATTCAGAATCCTATATTTATTTTTCTGCCAAAAAAAAACAATGTTACATTAAAACATATCTTTTTTTCTTTCTTGTATAGTTACGCGATTTAAAAACGTTACATTCAATTCATAGACTGTAAATGCGAGTGTAGTCTGTTTCATTTTAAAAAGTAGCATGTGAATTAAAACGGCTTAACTATCTGAGGAAAGAAAATAAAAATGTTATTTAGTACAATTTTACGATAATTAATTCTTTCATATATACTTATACGTTTGACTGACGCGATACGAATAAAAAAAGTAGAAATAATAGATTTAAAAATCGAGCAGATCTTATCAGTAGCTGTTATTTCTTCACTAGACATTATTCATTTAAAACCGATTGTACACTATCGTATTCGTTTAGACTCCAAAAAATGTAAGTGGTAAAAAAATATAACAAGTACTAAACACGAGCGATCAAATTTGTACGTAAAAATTTCTTAATATTTTCCATTAATGTCCTGGTGAATAAGCAAAATTAGGAACGTTGATCTAAATTCACGTAGAAAATTAGAAGAATAACAATTGTAGTAAGTTTAGCGCATACAAATTGGTGACCACAAAAAGGCTACCTGGTAAGACAAGGTTAACAACTTCATTACCTAAAACACATTTAAGCGTTTAGGCATTTAAAGATAATCAAACTTAATAATAACCCACCGGGTTGGTCTAGTGGTTAACGCGTCTTCCCAAATCAGCTGATTTGGAAGTCGAGAGTTACAGCGTTCAAGTCCTAGTAAAGCCAGTTATTTTTACACGGATTTGAATACTAAATCGTGGATACGGGTGTTCTTTGGTGGTTGGGTTTCAATTAACCACACATCTCAGGAACGGTCGAACTGAGAATGTACAAGACTACACTTTTACACTCATACATATCATCCTCATTCATCCTCTGAAGAATTATCTAAACGGTAGTTCCCGGAGGCTAAACAGGAAAAAGAAAGAATCAAACTTAATAAATATTTCAGAATTTAAAAAATAATTTACTTATAAAGATTTCTGTACTTCGGTTTTATTTTTCTCTCACCCTTCCCTCTCACTCATTCTCACTGTACTTTTTTATCCGTGTGTGTATGGTATGTATGTATGTGGTAGTGGTGGTGGTGGTGGTGGTGGTGGTGGTGGTGTGTGTGTGTGTGTGTGTCTGTGTTTGTCTTTGTGTTAATAATTAATCGGTTCTTAAGGAAATTATGTTACAGAATTTTAATAAATTTTATATTACAGCTATTTTCACACTACTTTCTGGTAACGTTTGGTCTTCATTTATCATAAGATTATAGATATTCCACTGCGTAAAATATAAAAATTAAATCTTTTTAATCCTCATCTTACTATACCGACGAAATTCCGTTACGACACGATTTGAAGAAATCCACGTATATTTTTTGTGGTTTATGAAACAAAAGAATTGAGAAGATATAATTTTATAAGCGATTAATTCCTAAAATTCCGGCATTCATATACAGATTCTACCACTGCTAAAAAAAAGAAGGCTAAACGAAATCCGTTTTACTTTTAAAACAACAAAACCATAGAGAAAAAATAAAACGGGTAAAAGTAAAGCAAGAGTAACAGCAACAGTAAAGTAACATCGATAAATAATCTATTTTCTTCTTGCTTGTAACTACGTAATCCATAAACTTGTACGTGTGTCTTAATGCGATATATTGAAATCGTGCTTTAAAAATAAGAAATTGTAGTCGGTGGTAATCGATAAATTACGAGCAATCTAAAATGTTTATTTATCTTTATCGGAAATTAAAATTCGGTGTCAGTCACGGTATTGCGGTCGGTTAAAACTAACCGTATGTCAAAGGTTGTACGAGAACATATTAGTTATTATCGCTGATAAAAATAAGTTCTTGTTTGGCGCACGGGTTAACAAGTTTCAATACCGCGATCGGTCAAAGGAATTACTTATCGTGACTGGTCAAAATTTGGCGTAATCCGATCTGTCACTTTCTTTCAGAGCTTTGATGGATTACAAATAGGGAATCCTGATCGGGTGGAATTTTTTACACTCGGAATGGTCAATCCCTTTCATTACAATAACTTGTGGAAACATGCTCTTCGTCGATCGGCCAAGTATATTCGTACTTGTGATTGTTAAGTTTGAAATTTCGAAAACTTAACGAGCACTAATCGTGTTAAAGATTAGCTTTCTACGACCGCGATACAAAAATTTCAAACGTTGAAAACAACTTTCTCCCTTTTTAATTTTGCGTAAAACTTAATGCCATCGATGTCACGTAAAGAGAAATTGTCGAGCAATTTTCGAAGAATGTTTATCGAGCAAGTTCGGAGATATCTACTTACGTACATCTTGAAATGAAACATCATTTCATCCTGAAATTTCTGTAACATTTATTTCTGATATTTGGGCTGAGGTGTTCTTGAATACTATATAGAAGAATATATTTTATTTTACAACTTCAGCTTTATGTAGTAATTATTTGAATTATTGTTATTATTTTTTTTTTTAAGTATGTTTTAACAGGAAATTTAAAAGTAAAGAAATATGTAAATTATTAAGGATAAAATAATGAAATTAATATAGTAAAAGAATAATAAGAAAGAATGTTGTCGAAAAAGGTCAAAATTTATAGCCGTCAGTATGATACACTGGTATGTAATGATCCACTATTATGAGGCTTGTTATCAAACAAATCTGTGGTTTACACTCGAGAACACAAAAATTTAACGTGTCACATATTTAAATTACACTCATTATTTAATCTGTATGTAAATTCTGTTTTGTATATATATATATATATATATATTTGTGTGTATGTGAGTGCGTGAGTTTGTGATATATCTAACAAGATAGTAAAAAAAAAAAATGGTAACTAAAAAAGAAACATTATGACGTAACTTTTGTGTGTTTCTAGTAGAATATAAATGCATTTTACAGCGCTAAAACTTTTTCCTTCATTGTAGAATAAAGGATTATTTTTTTATCGCACGAAAAGTCCTTCCAAAAAAAAAATATATACATAAAACATATATAAAAAAAAAATGAAGAAATAGTATATAATTTAGTTAATAGCATTAATGAACATTTTCTAATAAAAATTCAGGCGAGTAAAAACATTTCTAACACTCTAATAAAAAATAATGAATTTTTTTTATCAAAACTGATCTTAGAACGTACAACTCTATCGATCAGAGAATGCCGGTCTTGTTCCAATACTACTAGAGTACTACATTTAAATAGAAAATCGTTATTTCGTTCTAAGGACAATCAAACGTAACAGAAATATTTACTTTATCAGAATAAAATTATTTTATAGGATCGGTTGTGAAAACGGATTGTTTATGTTATTCAGAACGATTAATTTATTTATACACTTCAGATCTGTTCTCTTGAAATTTTGTTTTTATATGTGCGAGTAGTGGTATCTGTAATTATTAATATGTTATAAACATTTCTGAATAATTTGTAGGGTTTGTTTTTAAATGAAAATGTAAACGGTAAAATAAAACAATATAATATGCTTTGTATAATAAGAACCAGCGTCGGTAAATTTAGAATAAACAAACCGTCCGGAAGTAATTTTCAAATTTAAAATAAAAGTTTATATATAAAAAAAACTGATAAAAATTATGCGTAAAACGTTTGTACGCACTGATAATTTTCTTTTAAACAAAACGAAAAGTAATATTATTCTAATCGACACAGAATAAAAATACAATTGTATCAAAAAATTTGTCCGATTTCAAAAGGCTTTAGTTTTTAAACGACTAATATATAAGCTCATGGTAAATTATAAAGTACTTTTCTGAATATCAAATCTCTCTTGTAATTTTCAGAAATCACAAAATCGTCCCCCCATATGTACGGCATATATCTACACGATTGTTAAAGTCGTCCTGCACTGCAGCCACTGTTGTTTTTATGCGGTTTTGCATGCGGTTCACAGTCGCCTGAAGATGAGGAACATAAAAAAAGTCTTTCACAAACTCCCAGAAAAAAAATCATGACAGCGAGATAGGACGACCTTGTGTGAAGTGGTGAAATGCCAAAACGGCAGGTGTTTATTACATATCTATCGTTTTAGAAGCTCGTTTAAAGAAATGCTAAAACTTGCAGATGCCAGTGCGGTAGTGCTGGAATATTTTCAGCGCTGTAAAACCGGTTCTGTAATATTTCCAAATATTAAATTCCCGTAAAACCCTGTTTTACGTAAAAAGTACGGACCGTAAACCTTTTCCCGAAAAACGACGCAGAATAGTTTTGGAAAGTCCTTCTTTTTCTCGACTGATGCATGTGCCGGCTCTCATCCCCTTATCCTTGCTTTGTGGCAGTTCACCTTTCCATTTAGATGAAACATGACCTCGTCACTGAACACTAAGAATGAAAGAAAACTGTAATCTTTGACCACCATTTTGTCTCCGTCAACTTTCCACCACCCTTCCACCATTGGATCCCACCCTCACCCTTCTTCCACACGACCTACCACCATCTTATTCCCACCATCTTCATTCGGTTGATAAAGCGATTTAGAAACAACATAGATATTGTTAAAGTAGTCACCTCCGTCTTGCTGTATGCAGTTCCGGCATGGAAGGAAGCCTTAACTCGTCAACGGAACGTCAGGATGCTTGCCTCCCTACACCGACGTGCTGCGCTAAGGATCACGTCGGCCTACCGCACAGTATCAGGGCGGGCGGTGGAAGTAATAGCAGGAACTCCTCCCATAGAGCTACGGGCCGGGCAACTCGTACGGACATACGAGGGTATGCCAAAGGCTGACGCTAAACGAGACCTCATAGCGCGCTGGCAGGAGGTTTGGACGGCGGCCTCGACAGGGGCATGGACGAGGAGGCTGATCCCGGACTTGGCCCCGTGGGTCAGGCGGAGGCAACGCGAGGTTGATTACTTTTTGACACAGTTCCTGTCTGGACACGGGGAGTTCGGGACGTACCTGCACAGGTTCCATCGCCGGCGTACGTCCAGATGCATGTACTGCGGGAGAGAGGACACACCTGAGCACACCTTCTACGCTTGTGACAGGTGGAATGAGGTGCGTCACAGGTGCGGGACGGAAGGCCTAACGCCCGAAACAACGGTGGCCCATATGCTCCGTGGGGAGAGAGAGTGGGAGGAAGTGAGGAGGATGGTGGCTAGCATTCTGAAACCCAAGGAGGAGGCTGGCAGAAACTGGGAGGAACCATAGTAACTCAGCGACAACTTATCTGCTGTGTCTCACGTATAGTTTATTATTGTTGTTTTTTATTGTTGTTGTTTTTTTTTTTTGTGTATTGTGTTGTTATTTTCGAGACCGTGATGATTTCATCACGTCGCACTGTTATTAAAGTGTGTCGTCATTGTGTCATAAGCCCTCGGCAACGGCACTGCAGTCTGAAAACCAAGGAGGAGGCTGGCAGAAACTGGGAGGAACCATAGGAACCCAGCGACAACTTATCTGCTGTGTCTCACGTATAGTTTATTATTGTTGTTTTTTATTGTTGTTGTTTTTTTTTTGTGTATTGTGTCATTATTGTGTTATTATTTTCGAGACCGTGATGATTCCATCACGTCGCTCTGTTATTAAAGTGTGTCGTCATTGTGTCATAAGCCCTCGGCAACGGCACTGTCAGTTACCGTTGCAGGGGGTCTTGGGTTGTACATGGATGTAGAAGAAACAAAAAAAAAAAAAAAAAAAAAAAAAAAAAAAGGGGGACAACTTGTACGAATCGTGGTTGCCGTGTAGGGCAGGAGGCAGCTTGGATGCAGAGGCCACTCTGGCTCCTGCATATGCAAGAATGCGGGTTAGTCGGGGTTGGTCCGATGATGCATTCGGGACCCTGAAGGTATGAGTAACGGGGGGACGCGGCGGTTTGCCGGCTCTGTGCAACGCATAGTCGGCAACCTAGTTTAGGGACGGGAAGGGTAGCCTTTCAGCTGAGGGACGTAGCGGTCGCCCAGAAGAGGGGGGCAACTGCGTCTTGATGAGGCTGGAAGGACCCCGATGGGTAGCCGTAACTGGCAAGACAGGGGGGCAGTCTACTGCCACGACACCCTGACATTCCTGCGCAAAGCCTAACGGCAGAGGCCAGGGATGTTGGGGGTGTTTAAAAAAGGACGATAAAAAAAAAAAGATATTGTTAAAATTTAAACGGTTACAGTCAAGTAACAAATTAAAAACCTCGTTCGTTTTACCAAAGTCGGAAGGACCTACAAATAAACATTTGATATTACTGGGAAGCAATTTCATATATCTCTCATTTTATCGTCAACACCGTTTGCGATTAAGTTAACGAAATTACACTCTAACCGTTTATGTTGCGATTCCTTGAACTTCAGTTTTAAAAACGACACGTTTTTAGAAGCGCTTCCGTTTACAATACGTCTTTTTTATCAACCTACGAATCGTGACTCTTATCACAGCCCCTCCATAGTTCGTTCAACCACATCGATTCCTTTTCGTTTTAAAATTTTCTCAATTAAAATTATACCGTAGTACTTTGTTTTATTTAATGCGTAGGCGTAAAATGATCTTTTATAGATCTCATTTATACTGTCTTTTAACATATGTGTAACTGGTGTTATGGGCTGCAAGACGTGTACAGTAAACATTTCATTAGTCCAGTTCGGCAAGTATTTTTTGGACAAATCTATATAAATATATAAAATAAAATATATACATAAAATACGTATATATATATATTTTTTTTTACCTCCGGGAGCGCCGTTCGTATTGCTTCATAGGTTGACATCAATGATTTGTAGCGTGTGTGAAAATGCCATGCCTGAGCGGGATTCGAACACGGTATCTCCGGATGAAAGACGAGACACTACCATTCGCGCCACGGAGGCCGGCGGCAAAAAATATATTATACTTACTCATCCTCATCTTTGTCACCGACGTTTTTTTTTCTCCCTTCTCCCCCAAACCGGTTATCCATTTAAGTATACTCGGTCTGGGAGAGTGTTCTTATACTCTAAGGGGGCCTTCCCGCCCACCGGCTATAATTCCGGCACGGAAGGTCGGCCCCCCCGGTCGGATCTTTTATTACTTTTATTGCTTGCCTGTCTCTAATCCCCAGGTAGGTAGCCAGGTCCAGCAAAGCTGTTCCCTAACGTACCTTGATCTTACGGGCATTACTGGAGGTCATCTTCAAAACCACAGCAAAAGGCAACTCTCAGTTTTGTTTTTGCCTCAGTCAGGATACCACCGATACGAATGTCACATGTGGCATTCGCATCGGTGTACTGTTATCCGTAAAAATAAAAAATTAAATTAAATTAAAAACCCATCTTACGTTAGTCTGAAACAAGACTGAGTAAACAAAATACGGAAAGGAACTGAAATCCACTATCTTTACAAAGGTAAAACTGAGTTCATTACAACAAAACAAACCAACAACTTACCAATTACAAAACGATTTTTCCGTTTTTATGACACCACGTCTATTCCCCTCACGATTTTAGGTTAGTTCTAGGAACTAGTTAGGACACTGGTCGCTAAACGGTTTCGATGCTCAGTAGCCGTTTGTGGCACAGACATTCGCTCTTATACTTTAGGTCGACCGAATGAGAAGACGGCAGGAGAAATTCCAAGCATAAAATAAAAATTTCGCTTTTATATCCAGTAGCTTAATTCAGGCGATCACACCCACCGCGTCTCCTGATATAGTTTTAGACCCTCTGATGACTATCAGGAGAATTGATCTCTGCATGCCCAATGGAACTTGTGTAAAATGTCTAAAATTCCGCCGGTGGCGGTCCTAACCGTGACTTGGTAATGCTACGTGAGCCTCCATGATTGGACCGGGTGGCGTTGCGGGGTTTTTCCCCGGCTCCTGCGCGGACCGGAATGAGGTTACAATATTCTTCTTGGTAGGTGACCTAAATTGGTCGACTTATTTGCGTGTAGGTCTAAATTTCTAAGTTGCGTAAGACATAATTTTGATCGGTACGAGTGTAGCACTGATTCACCTGTCAACTAAGGCACTCACAGTCACGAACGGTGCTGTCAAATCTGGACTTGGCGCGGGGTTCGCGCTTCCTGTGTTTCGGTTAGTTAGTTTGAGAGAATCATGTCAGGTTGGATGTGAACATGTCCATTTGAGGCCTATGTGAAGGCAAAATTTGGTTTGCTCGTCCATTGAAATCAGATCGGGCTTCCCTTTACCGGCAGTTGGGTCTCCTCCACTACAGCGTGGTAGTGGTGGCAACCACAGCCCGTAGTTCCGGGTCGGCGTCGGTCGTCTTTCACCGGCGCGGTCGAGCAATTCCACGCTGGGCTGGCTTCTGCTGCTAAGTCCGCCCGCTAGGGCGATTCAAGTCCGGCAAGCTGGAGCGGGAAGGTCGCGTCCGCATCCAGCGGCTCTCTCGGCAGGCCGGCCAGGCCTGCTGCTCCGGCGGGCATGTTGGCACTCGCCAACATCATTCCTGGCTGCCTCAACGTGGGATGTCCCACGTTGAGGCGGACAGGAATCTTCTCTTGTCTTCTTCCATCTTCTTCTTCTTCTTGTTCTTCTCCAGGTGATGGTCGACGATGAATTAAAAATTCACTCTTGTGCACGCTCTTTTATTGGAGCATGAGACTGGTGGGGCCGCAGCGCTGCTATGGTGGAAGAACTGCCCGGTCATCTGCGCGGCAGGAATGACGTTGTGCAAGCGCGTACATGTACTGTACTCCTGCTGACACCTCAGCTGCTACCGATGCCGTCTGCCGATACTAAGTTAGGCATATATGTGGAAACAATTTTTACGTTATCTTCATTGTAAATTCAACACATATAACAGAGATTAGAAAACAGTAATTTAATTTAATAATTTATATTTGCATAAAATTATGGCTAATTAGTTAAGAACATTTATACCTTATCACATTTATTTTTATGAAATAATTGAAGTAAATCCTTATAATATATTTATTGAATTACAACTACGTTAAAAATAAAATCTAATCTTCGTCTTAAATTTACAAAAATTTGTGAAAGCATATATTAAGAAAAAGAAAAAAAATATATATATATATCTTTCATTTCATATATAATTCTTTCTTTTGTCTTACCAAAGAAATTAGTATAAAGGAAAATTTTTATCCGTACTTATCTTGGTATGATTTTCGACTTCACATAAATATCATACATTAATATAAATAGATATATAATTCATATATATGTGTGAATTAAAATTGTATCTCACTGGTATCTCATGTGTCTGTGTCTGTGTGTGTGTTGCAGTCGGAGTCTTCTAATCCACAGTAAGATTCCGATATTTGGTGTTTATTTACATAAATGATACATACATTATATAGGATGCAGGAAGCGTCATCATCAAAGTTAAAATCTATATATATATAAATATATACGCAGTACACTACCCTGCTGCTATCCAGTTTTCATTTATTAAGTTCATTGACTCCTTTCTCTTCATCATGAAGAAGGTTAATAACCTTACACGATTCTACATATATATAAATATAAACAACAGTAAACTGTGAATAAGTATATTGTAAATACATATTTGAAAATAATTTCCGGTATATTATCAAGATGCATAGATTAATTAACAAAATTTATATATATATATATATATATATATATATATATAAAATGTTACAAAAACCACTGCCGGATGTTCTTAAGAAAAAAATTGCAATCCTTTTTAAAACGGAAGTACATTTATATTTGTAAAAATAATAGTAGAAGTAAAAATAATGAAGTGAAACATAACGGTTTTTTTTTGGTAAAGTGATGTTTTATGTATTCTTTAATTGGATGATATATAAGATAAAAAATAAATTAGAAAAATATTTTAACAGTTCCTTTCTGTATATATATAATTTTTTTTAATTAAAAACTAATATACAATTACATACATCAGATGTGACTGCTTTAGAATGTGGATAAAAATAATGAACTTAAAGATAGGTCAGCTGCAAACATGTAATCTTGCTGTCTTATTTTATCCTCCCCTCTTACTTTGTTCATGTATCTCGTAGCACATGTCTTATTTCACCTGCTATAATAGTAGTCTATTAAAATAAAAATAGTCTTATTAAATCTTTGTCAATGACTTAGAAGCTTAATAGTAGTTTCGTGATAACAATAAATCATTGACGACAATCTTATTAAATTTTTCATTCTTTTGTTTATTATAGATGTACTATTTCAATTTCGTTACTCAAATTTTAAAAAATTGAAGATAACCTTACTTTGATTACCTTTTGAACACTAATTTTAAGTAAAAATTAAATATAATGTTTGACTAAGTATTAAGTCTTTGCGCACACACAGTACGCCATGGCTTTTCAAGGTTTCTGTTGTGTAACCTCTTCGTGTGTTTGATGGATATTTCCCAAGCCGGCTATTATTTTATTTCTGTCCGTCTATAGTGGTAAGGGGTTCACTAGAAGAAGTGCTGGAGGTGAATCGAAAATACCAATAGTAAAAATACTATTTCAATTGATTTTATCTGACCGGGTATAGGAAAGCAGATTTGATCTGCAATTGCAAATAGATCAAAATTTTCAGACAAAAAATTAGATACGATTTTATTTCCTTAAGCCCCTTGATCGATTTTGATAACCTTTTAACCTTAAGAATTAAATTACCTTTTAACCTTAAGACCTAACTCTTAATGCGTGCAAGAGTTAGGTCCGCAAGAATAAGCTACCCGCGTAGCCCCCTAATGGGGATTATCGTTAACAACGTGCGCGCTGAGCGCCTTCGGATCTACTGGTGTACCCGTAATGAATACGCTCACACCATCAAGGAAGCCAAACACAAGTTCTGGCAGGACTCCATGCGCGAGTTGCAACGCAATCCCTGGCAGCTCGCATAGACCTGTTACAGGCCGAAGCCATTGCACGTATTGTCCAGTGTTCGGTGCGGTTTGGTGGTCGAGACCACACATTAACATCTGTGGCGACTTACCAGGCGTTCCTGGATACTCTGTTTCCAGATGTTCCGGAGGGTGAAACGGAGATTGGCGTTAGGGCGGGTGAAACATCATTCCCTGGCGTACGGACCGTGGAACCCGAAGATAAAGACCGAGTTATTTCTCGAATGGCATTGAAGAAGGCACCGGGGATTGACCAACTTGATCCGGATATATTTTACCATCTGCTGCCTGTCATAAGAGAGCCGTTTGGCAGACTGTTCTCGGGGTCCCTAAGCTGGGGTTGCTTTCCGGCTTGCTGGAAAGTGGCTTTGGTGAGGGTGCTCTTAAAATCTGGAAAGGATCCTGGTGAGGTCAGTAGTTATCGGTCCATCAGCCTCTTGCTGGTTCTCGGCAAGTTGCTAAAAATGCTGGTTGTAGAACGGCTCTGGGAAAACATCGATATGAATTGTTTTCTAAATCGATGCCAATATTACTTCATGAAAGGTGTTGGCACCGAAGATTGCATGTTAAATGCTCTTGCCGAGGTGGAAAACGCCGACTGTAAATACGTTTTAGCAATTTTTATTGGCATAGAGGCAGTATTTCCTTCCTTGTGTTGGAGTTCTGTCCTCTATGAATTCGAACGCCGCAATGTTTCCGTAGCCTTGCAGGCCGTAGTAACAGACTATTTGGCTAATCGCTCGGCTCTGTTCGAAGATGCGCACCTAGTTGTGGAAAAGTCCGTCACCAGGGGAAGCCCGCAGGGTTCCGTTCTCGGTCCTTTGCTGTGGAACCTGGTTTTCGACGATTTCTGGGATCGACATTCCCAGAAGGGGTCACGGCCCAGGCTTTCGCCGATGAATGTCTCCTTTTAGTTCGTGGTAATTCACGACTGCAACTGGAAAGCAGAGCGCAGGCGGATTTGAAAACCGCCGAAGGCTGGATGGACATGCAAAATTTAAAGATTTCCGTGCCCAAGACGAAGTTTATGCTTCTCAAGTGTGCAGACAAATTATCATGCAGTCGTAACCCCCACATTAAATGTAAAGGCTGTGTAATCAGCTGTGTAAGGGTTCATAAGTACCTAGGTTTTTTTTTTTGATGAAAAGTTGCTTTTTAGTAACCACATTAGGCAAGTTGCGGCGGACGCCGTCTCAGTGAAGTACAAACTTAAAAGGATTGCTTAGAAAGACTACTGGTTGTCGGGCCGTCTAATGTACATGGTGTACCGAGGCGTCAGGTTGGGCGCTTAGCTTGGACAGTGCCCAGCGCAGAGCCTTGATAGTATGTACTGGTGTTTTTAAACAACCTCCTACGAGGCTACTTCCTTATTGGGAAAGGCTCTCCCAATCGATTTAGTAAAGAAAGTTCGGCCAGCCATGTGGAAGTTACGAAGAGGTTGGGAGGCCGAGGCATTTGGGATGCGGTTTTGAGCCGGGCCAGAACCGGAGCGGAACGGTGATCACAATGCACTGGAGCTAAGTTTCGTCCAGTTGCCCATCTGCCGTCTGTAGAAGAGGCTTTGGAGCCTCACGATGGAGACATGGCAGCTTGAATGGCACACCACCACTAACGGAAGATCTTTGTATAGGTTTATACAGGATTCCCAATCCTGGGATGGTACACCACGAGTTCATTTTTAAGGGCAACGGGTACCCAGGTGCTCACCAACCATGTTGATTTAAAGTAATATCTGTTTCGGTTCCGCCTAGCGGCTGAGGAGTTGTGTGTTTACGGGGAGGTCCAGTCGAATGAGCATATGATGTTCGACTGCCCCGCTCTTGGAGGAGGCCAGAGACCGAGCCACCCTGGAACTTAGAGGTCAGGGGGAAACTTGGCCACTCACAAACGCTGAGTCAGTGTGTCGAGAGCCGCATTGTCGGACTGTGTGGGAGTTCCTCGATCAGGTTGCGATGTTCAACCGTCATCGCTAGATTTAAGGGTAAATTTATATTTTGGTTATATTGATTCCTATGGCGCCGCTTTGGGAAGTCTTTCTTGAGATAATGGCTGGCCACCAGCCAGATATAAGCTCCAAGCGCTTTAAATGGTGGACAAGTACTAGCTGGCATTCAGCGAACAAGGCGTGACAGCCAAAGTTGCTGTTTTTTTATTTTATTAACTGTTCTTTTGTTCTTTAGTTTTAATATTGACAAGTGAGCGGCTGGGACACGTACGCGGGTAGTGTATAGCACCCTGCTTAATCCGCTCACACTGATAGGTAGCTCACTTGGAGCTTTTAGGAATTAGGTAGCTAAACTGTTTCAGAGGCACAGTAGCTGTTTCTTGGCACTGACATTTAGTCTTATGCTATAGGGTGACCGAATGGGGTGGTGGCGGGAGAAATGCCAGTTAACCAATTACCAATAACTTTAAGAATCGCTTTTCGGCTTCAGGCCCCGTACTGTAAACTTGCAATTTGCATTACCGGTAGCGATTTTCTGCAAGGACAGTGTTCTACGTACACACCGTCGGGGCTGTACAAGGATCGGTGGCAGTTAGTCAACCTGGGTTGCTGCGAAATCTTTCACAGTAGTATGTTGCAGGAGGGTCACCGTCGGCTAAATAAGGATTTTTTCTTGTCGGTGTCCTCAACTCGTAGTTCGTGAGGCCAATAAGCTTTCTGGATTCTCTGGCAGGTTCGGGAAGCGATTTCGCTCCGATCTCGCCGGTGGTCTGACTTAGGAGCTTTTAGCTTTTGACGATTCGAGCGGGGTTACATGAGAACAGGTGGCCTTGCTCGGAAAAGAAATTGTTAAACGCTCACCTGCCGAGTTAGGCGTTAGTTTCTTTCAGTCTGTAGACGTAGTGCCTGGCATCCCAGTAACTGTTATTGGTTAAGTTGCAATGGAGTAATCAGGGGAAGATTGCTTGGAGGACTTGATTGGTTTTGCCAAGGACTTGATAGTCGTTGACCCCTTCCAGCCGAGAAGGTCAATCAGCAGGTCTCCGCAAAAGCCCCGGTCCTTTGCAAAGGAGGTCTCGGAGGTTTCCACAGGGAAGGCGCTGTGCCCTCGTAAAGCGGATTGCACAAAATATCCGACCGAAACCTCTGTCACGATTTGTGCGAGGAAGGCTGCGACCAGAACCGCACAATAGAGCGCAGCAAGGAGGGGCGAGCCAAGCCCGAAGGGCGGCTCCCCACGAAGTCAAGGGAAGTGGAGGATGGCGGTGCAGTGATCGGCCCTAAGTGGGAAGTCTTGGGAGGTAAGCCTGCTGAGAAGCAGGTGAACTCCAGGTCCGAAGGTTTAAAGCGGATCGAAAAGACGCGATCGGAGTAGACCAAAATATCCTCAAGAAAGGAGTCGAATGTCCTTGGAGATCCGGCAGCTTGTCAACTCCTGTTTGAGTCAATGTGCATTGTTGGTCTCGGGTCTGGCATTAAAGTGTGAGAGACTCCAAGGTGCCAACCTTGCCTTAGACGCGGCCGTTTCACGGCTGTCCGGCAAGGTGGACCAGATTGTGGAGGGAGTCAGGGGCTTCAACCCGGTGACGGGAGAAGCCCGTCACCGGTGACGGGCACAGGTGACGGTGACAGGTGAACTATACAAGTCTATAAAACGGGTGGAGGATAAGGTTAAAAAGCTGGTCCTGGGGCTTCTTCGTTAACGACACAGATATTTGTATACTATATTCCAAAGGCGACAAGGGTGGAGGGGCCCGAAATCCTCAGGGCCGTGCACGGGCAAAATCCTTAATTGGATATATCCGTCGAGGATATCCTTCGGGAAACCAAGGTGGTCAGGCAGCTGGGGAGGAAGGAAGCCCCAATGAGTCGCTGGGTGTTGGAGACCTCGCAAAAGATCTGGCAGGTGTTGGTAGCCGGTCGCCCGGTGCTATAAGTGCCAGGGCTTTGGTCACACATCTCTCCGCTGTAGAGCGCAGTCAGAGATGTGTTGTCACTGTGCTCTTCCAGGACACAGGGAAGCCAATTTCCCTGCAGAGTCGCTCCTGCCAAGTACGTCGCCTGTACCTTGGTGAAAGGCAGCGATGCTGAACACGGATCGGGGGTAAGCTGTGCAGGGCGTATGATATTGCACGGGTGAGAGCTGTAAAAAGCATAGCTTATGGCGACGCCTGAATTGGGGAAAGCGTTTGAGGACAATCTCCACCATGTTGAACGCTTGCGCCTGGGGCAGTTGAATCTTCATCATGCCCTGGCGGCCAACAGTGAATCCATGAGTCGCCTTGAGGAGTACAACCTCGAGGTCCTCTTGGTCCAGGAGCCGTACGCGGTCGGGGGTAGGGTGGTCGGCTTCCACAGGTTGGATGTTATTCATTCTCGTCGGGAACGGCCACTCTCCGCAATCGTGGTTGGCTCACATTGATTAGGTGTATTTTGGATGCCCCAATGGTCGGATGACAATTCACCATCGTGCGCCTCACGAGAGGTACGCTCGATGTCGTACAAATATCGGGATACTTCCAGCATGGATAGAGTATTGATGACTTGCTGGCAAAGTTGGGCAGGATTCTGGACGGTCTTCCGGGCACCAGAGTGCTGGTTGCTCTGGACGCTAATGCCAAGTCTTCCGTCTGGGATTCACCACTCACTGACCCCAAAGGCGCTGGTCCCGAACAGTTCGTTGAAGCCAGAAACCTCTACTTGATTAATAATGCAGAACAACCGCGGACTTTCTCTTCCGAACTGGGGGAAAGTTACATCAAAGTCACTTTGGTGACTTGCTGCAAAGTACAGTAGTTGGACTGTCTGGCCTGATTCCAGTGTGGGCGATCATAGACTTATAACCTATGAGATCGTTTACGAAAGCGGTCTAAGACATCCAGATTCGGAACGCCATAACCTAAGTGGCCTGGATCAGCATAGGCTGCGCCGCGAATGCCCGGCTGCCTTGTAGGGATTGAAATGGCGCTGATCTTAGCGTGCTGCGCGCAAGAGTTAGATCCGCTAGTAGAAGATGCCACCTTCGCCTCCTAACCGGGATTATCGTTGATGACGTGCACTCTGAGTCTCTGCAGGCCAATCCGCGCGCCCGTAATGAGTATGTTAATGCCATCAAGGAAGCCAGACTCAAGTTATGGCAAGATTGCATGCGCGGGTTGCAGCACAGCCCTGGCAGCTGGCAAAATCATGTTATCGGCCAAAGCCATTACACGTGATGTCCAGTGTTCGATGTGGGTCCTGGATACTCTGTTTCTAGATGCTCCGGAGAGTGAAACAGAGTTCGGCGTTAGAGCGGAGACTTCGACCTTCCCTGGCGTATGGGTTGTGGATCCCATAGACATAGACCGAGTGGTTTCTCGAATGGCACTGAAAAGGGCACCGGGGACTGACCAACTTGACCCCGATATCTTCTATCATCAATCTTCGTTTTTAAGGGCAACGGGTGCCCAGGTGCAACCACGCCAACTTGAACCAATATTTGTTTCGGTTCCGCTTGGCAGCTGATGTGCTGTGCGTCTGCGGGGAGATCCAGTCAATTCAACATCTGATGTTTGACCGCCCTGCTCTTGGGGTGGCCAGGCCCGGGCCACCCTAGAACGTAGAGGTCAAGCGAAAATTGGCCACTCATAAGCGGCGAGAGCCGCATTTTCGGACCGTGTGGGAGTTCCTAGATGGGGTTGCCTTGTTCAACCGGCATCCGTAGTTTACTTAAGAGAAAGACTCTTACCGCATTGTCGTGGAAAGCTAACCCTGAATATGGCTGACTACCAGCCAATTATTATGGCTCCAAGCGCTATAAAATGGTGGACAGGTACTTACTGGCATTCAGTGACCTAGGCGTGGCAGCGAGTTGCTGCCTTGACAAAATAAATTTTATTATGGATGTTATATATATTTTTAGTAGTTGAAGCGGCGCGTCTACTCATTTTAACATATATATGACAAGTGAGCGGTTGGAACACGTAAGCTGATGGTGTATGGCATCGCTCTTAGTTCGCTCACGCTGTTAGGTAGGTAGGGAGCTTATGTTACCCAAATCAGCTGATTTAGAAGTCGAGAGTTCCAGCGTTCAAGTCCTAGTAAAGCCAGATATTTTTACACGGATTTGAATACTAGATCGTGGATACCGGTGTTCTTTAACGGTTGGGTTTCAATTAACCACACATCTCAGGAACGGTCGTACTGATACTGTACAAGACTACACTTCATTTACACTCATACATATCATCCTCATTCATCCTCTGAAGAATTATCTAAACGGTAGTTACCAGAGGCTAAACAGGTAAAGAGAGAGAGGTAGGGAGCTGTGTTAGGATACTGGTCGCTAAACTGTTCGAAGCTCAGTTACCGTTTGTGGCACAGACATACGGTTTTATGCTTTCGGGCGACCGAATGGTGTAGTGGAGGGAGAGATGCCAAGTAAACCAATTACCATAAGAATTACACAGTGTTAAAGGTAGAATTAAAAAAAGAAGTCAAAGTTCTTAGTCGAAAATTTTGGATTCCAGTTAACCTGGTATGTTAGGTTGGGTGGACAGCCTCAGCGGTGAGAGCCAGCATGCTTAGGTGTGCTGGTTTCAATGATCGGCTGAAGACTCCTTGGGGTGTGCTGTAGGGACAAGAGAGTATTATGAAAGATCCGGGGGTCACATCACGACTTGCAGGTATGATGTAGTTCCATAGAGGACATAATAGAGAATAAAAAATCTCAAAAGAGCCACCGGTAGGCCTGACCTGCCATGCCGGTATATAGCCGGTAGGCGGGGAGAGCCTATTAGAGTAACGGACACTCCCCTGGGTGGCGTAATACCATCAAGTCGGCCCAGGGGAGTAGAGAGAAAAAAAAAGAAAAAAAAAGGTTAACCTGGTTGACCAAATGATTTTTTTATCATCAAAATGATAAAAATCTGTTAAGAATATATTTGCTAAAAACAACAAATTATAATAAATAAAGACGTTTGTTTTAAAGATTTGGGTCCCACCCCCTTGGTTGATGGCTAATTCATACAACATACAACATTACTCGTATAACATATAACATTGGCTACCTTATATAACATTTTTTATAACCGTGTCAACTTAATGAAATGTAAAATTGCATGAAGTATCGGTTATAATAAAAATTCTAGCAATTTTAAAATTTTAAGTCGGAACCCTTTTTTGAGAAAAATTTCCATGTCGTCTGCACTAATAGGTACAGTCAGATTTTCAGCCTTAAAACTTAAAGTAAGAAAAATCGATATTTTAAATCCGGGTCTCACTTTAACCCTTATTTTTGGGGGTTAGATGTTTATTTATTTTGGTAATTGTTTACGTCGAAGTTCAGCCTGATTTATTCCGATGTTATTTAACGAGCTAAAAAACTATTATTTACTAAAAAAAAATAAAAATAAATGAAATATTTATACCGTGATGGGATAAAGAAATCTGGCCAAATCTGAGATAACTATATATAGTCAAATATTTTTGCAAATTTAAACTTTTTGGTCGACGGACTATCGGTATAAATGGCAAAAATCGTCCCGCTCCTAAAACTTCAGAATTTTAAGAAACTTAGCTATACTTTCATCGTATTGAAGCTTATTTCTCTATAATCACAACTTTAAACCAAAAAATTGAAATCGGGGAAAACTACCCCTCCCCGCTTTAAATTTTCTGCAAACTTTAATACGGTTATCATTTACTCGTGTATAGAAATGTTGGAGCCATTTTCAAAGAATTTACGTTAGATCAATCCGGAGATAAAATAAGGCCGACACAAGTAAATACGTAGATATTTCTATAACTTATTTTTTGGACAAGGATTCTTGAAATGTGAACAATCGCAAAAACCTCGATACTTAAATTTTTGCCCGTTCGCTATACTTTCTCTTTACAGCTATTCTGCGCGACTGCAATACATCTATAGCCGGGAAAGTAACAATTATAAAAAAAAAATATCCTGAATAACAAACTTTTATTTATAAAACAAAATTCTTAATCCTTAACCCATCCTATTGTCTGTATACGACTCTTTGAACGTCGATTAATAATGATATGAATGACATAGGTTAAAATGTCGTTCAGAAATTATTTACATAATCGTGACCTCATCTTAGTATATTTCCAATACGGTAATATATACAAAGATATGAACCCGATTAGGAATAAAAAAGGATTCATTTCAGCACTACATTTTATGAAGACAGATCAAAAAATCAGAATCATTAAAGCTCATTAAAAACCGTGAAACACCAAGATGATTGAAATAACAATTTTCTACAAACTTACTTTAACGATTACACAACCGCAAATCATTGATACTTAAACGTTTAGCGAATATCAATGGATATCTACCTTCTCGATCAAAACATGAAAAATTCAACACATCTACTTACCGTTCTACCGAACAAATTGCTGTCTATGTATAAGATTTACTTTTTAAATTCAGTCCAAGTGAATCCTATTTTTTTTGCTTGTGGTTTTTGAAGATAATAATAACAGAAAGACATAAAAACAATTATAAAACAGAAATTAAAAAAAAAAAACAAACAATAATACAGTACTAATAGTTCTTTGCTTTTCTTGATTAAATAAATTTTTTAATTCCAAGCCGATATAAAACAAAACGAAGACTAAACCAAGGAAGCAAAGCAAATAAAATAAGATTAGCGTTTCGATTGACAAGAAACATTTAAATAAAAAAAATCTACATCCTGTAATGCGAAATTTAGGCATCGCACTACAACAATAAAACTGAATTTTTATATTCAGCAGAAAGAATGACGTTGGAAAATAAATCAAACATTTTTTACATCCTTAATAAGGCCTGAGGTTAAAAGGTAATTAAAATATATAAATGAAGAGAGAAATGAAGACACGTGAAGAGCTATACTAGAGATTAAAATAAAACTACAGACTCAATACGAAAAGCAGATTACGCTTCTTTGGAAATTAAAAAGAAATCAAAATTAATGAAAACTAATTGACCGAGAAATGATATAAAAGTCTTCTAAAATATAACAGCAAATCTAATGTGATTAAACAAATGGAGGAACTAAAAGAACTGGACATAATGGAAGAGGAAATCCATAACAAAGAAACGCTTAGAAACAAAATCAAAAATCTACGGAGATTCCGAGAAAAAGGAACTGCGAAAGCAGGCAAACCGAGAACAGAAGACTAACTAACATAAAGCAAAAGAATGAAAAAATATTGGCGAAACATCAATCCAAAAAACAAAATGCGAAGTGAAATTGTTTTAACGCAGTCCATAAATAACTTAATGGGAAAATAACAATTTTACAGATTAATTGTATTATTTTGTTCAAAATTTTCCATTTAAAATTTTTTTCAATCTATAATGGAAATATCAAAGAAACATTGAATAAAAAATAAGGAGTTATCAAAATCAGTCCGTTTCGAAAATCGATAAACGTTAATAATATTTTTTATTTTTTTGAAGTCAAATAAAAAGCAGAACAAACTTTTATAAAACGTGACTATCATACGGTTAATAAAGTCGACTATTTATTAAATTATTATTTAAATTATTTTTTACACGGGAAACATTTTTTCTTAATTTCTTTTGTACATTAAAAATAATTCAAGCTATAAATTTATACGGTCAAAAAACTAAACACGCAGTGATATAAACGTATTAAAAGTTCATTGAACGTTTAGTATTATATCAAACCGAGTCACAAAAGAAATTACACTATGACATAAGGAAATTTACCAGCACATAATTATTTTAACGTCATAACAAACTGACACGTGTTTTTTATTTTGTGATGTGAGTACAACTCGATAGCAGTTCTCATCCGGGTTTCGTTGTATTTGCCAAAATTATAATTTTTAATGACACACGCTTGCGTAGTAGCAACAACTATTATTTAACAGCGAGTATAATATGTACTCTGCTGCAAAAGATAATTGGAATATATCATACATCGAGGGGAAAGATAAATTTGTAGATGAATTTAATATAAAAGCAAAATAGCAGAGGAGAAGGGAGGACCGTATCCATCCATCCGCACATGAAAACGTCTTAACCTCTCTTTCTTCTATTACAATCTTTATCTTTTTATTAATATATTATATCTTATTCTACGTTACGCTCTTAATGATGATCTTCTGTCGTCCTTGAATAATACTGAAGAAGCGGATGAAGCAGAAAATCTTGAGATGGACGCAACAGTTCATTGAACTTTAGTAAATAATGGTAATGCAATATCCTAACTGCAATTTACACCTGTTAGACAATTAAAATCCGTCATTATTGCAGCCGTTTATTTATTTGTTTTTATATTTCTTGTTGATGTTGCTGCTTCTGCTGCTGTTGTTATTGTTATTGTTATTGTAAAATACTCTACTTTCTACTATACACTAATTAATTAATATATTCTATTGTTAAAAAATTAGCGTATATGATATCGAAAATACTTGAAATTTACATTTTTCCGTTAATCGATTAAAAACGTTTTTCCATTAATCCGATCTGTATTCCGAGGCTGATTTTTACGGTTTTTTTTTTTGGAATGAAGATTTTTCCAACCGATCCGTTGCAGGCGCATAGCTTTAATCCCTGACCTGGAGGAACAAGGTTTTTCTGTCAGGGAGTTTTTCCCTTAGCCGAAAAAAAACATCATTTTAAGGCGCAGAGAACTAGCCCGTTTCTATTCTGTTAATAATGACGATCCGCTTGCCAGTATGTACCGACAGATTAGTCGAGGACTCACGGAAGTAGCATTTGCCGGTTGAGCTGACCGACTGCTGCGCAGAAAGCGCTATCCTAATCGACTTAATAAGTAGACATTAACCGCATTTAATTATGGAACCTATTCGATACGGTTCCCCACCAGCGCCTTTTACCGACATTTGATCTCCATGTTTGGTTTACAAAGCATAAAAATGGCCCCAATTCGCTAGATTTTATAATAATTGATATGAAAGTAATACTTAATATTCTCCTTGTCAGTTATTTTTGGCAGATATTTCAGAAAAAGAGGATAACAACAAATAATAAGGAGGTATCTATAATTTATTCCTGTTTATAGTGAGCTTAATTTTTACATTACATTGCTTTTCTTTGTAACTTTATGTATAGTTTCTTTTAATACTTTTCGTGAAAGATTTTATGGCGGTTACTATTCTTTAAGGTGTGTATTATGAAAGGCGAAAGCGATGTAAAGGTTAATGATCGGTTAGGGAATGCAAATGTCTAATGTAAAGTTTATATGGATCCTTTCTGAAGATTAATTCTGAACGTGATCTACAAACAGTTACTCCGTTGAGATACATCGGTTTTAGTAAGAAATTATTTCAATGTAGTAGGAATTAAATTGCCGAAGCAGTCTATTAATTAATCGTAGATAATTGTTAAAAGTAATTTTTATAGCAGGGTTATTCAGATATGCGGATAAAAAGGGTATTTAATTAAAAATTAACACTGAAAGTAGTTTAATGTACATTAATTGTATTTTTTCTCTTGTTGAAGATTTCCGGTTGGAATTCCCGATTTCTGCCAACTACCGATGAACTTAAAGTAAGTTTTAGGTTACTTGATCGTTTATATCCTTTATCAGATTAAAAGGATATCTCTGTATCCAAGCGTGGCTTCAGATTGTAAAGTAAATCGATTAATTCAGATAAGCCAGTCGGGAAATATCTATTGAGTGTTACAGTTAAATTACACGAAAACAATTCGTGCGTAATTTTACCGTAAAACATATTAAGTCTTTTGCTTAAAAAAAAAAAATAAAAAAAAAACAAAGGTTAATTTCAACTTAACTAGAAATTTTTTGATTACTTGTGATTTCCTTTTCTTTAATTAGATTTTATCAAAGTGAAAAAGGTTATTGGAACCTTGAGAAAGAGTCATTTTAATTTTTGTTTTTCTTTTCCACTACGTAATTGAACAGAATATTAATAAAGTACGGGAACCCTTAAATAACTTTAGAAACTGTTAAGTATCATCATCATCATGATTTGGTGATGGGCTGTTGGCAGGTCTCTGACACCGCTGTTGTCTCCATCTGTTTCTTTCCCGCGGTTTTCTTTTCGTCTTATCATAATCTTTACTATTTAAACATAATGGCGACTATTTAAACTGTTTAGTCATTATTTATTTTTATAGAATTATCTTGCTTCATTTGTTGTTGTAAAATGTTCATCGACCTTTTATCGTGTACAAATAATAAAATTACTTCATGAAAGTTCATTTGTTGAAATCGGTCGATAAACGGCTAAAATATGGCTGAAATCATTAAAACAATTCCCCAGAATTATTCAGATTAACAATTTTTTACCTGTTTTCACTTTCTGTACCGATTGAACTAAAACTATTTAATAAGAATTTCTATAACGGTTTATCTTCCGGTTATGGTTAGTGAAAAAGAGTGCCCTGTTTGAATTCTTGGGAATATTAATTAATACTCTAATACGTTTATTTACCTGAAAAATTGACCCCAGAACTAGATCGTAAGTAAATTTTCATAAATTCAAAATCAGAACGAGTTGATTCTGAACGGTCGGTATAAAGGTTTGGGAGTGGGATTTATGACTGACAGATTGATGTTTTGATTTGTGTTCTAAAAATTATTATTAAAGCGATCACGGTCAGGCCTGAACTTTATCCTAGCGTAAATATGTATATTGTGCTTACGGTACAGACGATAAGATAAATTTATTTTATTACTATGAAACAAGCTAAACTTTAATATCTAACTGCATATATTTACTCAGACATAAAATATATAGAAAAAACCTGTTACAATGCGCTTTGCATACGTTTTTTTTAAGCCTCGCAGGAGGTTATTTTAAAAACACCAATGCATAGAATTAAGGCTCTGTGCTTAGCACTCCTTACATTTTAAATAAGTGCTCGATTTCTTTCCAACCTATGCACCAAAACGGACTCGGCGTAAGAGGTCATACTTTGGAAGACACCTCGGAACACCACGTAGAAATGACGGCCCGTTAGTCCGTAATCGTTTAAGAGCAATCCTCCTAAGCTTGTGCGTTACAGAGACGGCGTCCTTCGCTACTTGCCTTATGTGATTGGTAAACAGCATCTTTTCATCAAACAAAACGCCAAGGTACCGATGAACTCATACTCGACTGATTACACAGCCTTTATACTTAATAAGAGGGTTACGACTGTATGATAATTTGTCTGCACCCTTGAGAAACATAAATTTCGTCTTGGGCATAGAAATCCTTAAAATTTGAATGGCCAGTCAGTTCTCTGCAGTTGACCTAGCCGCCTGCGCGCGGTCTTCCAACTGCGGTCCAGGTTCCAGCCGTGCAATCCGACAAGTAGTCACGTACTACGGCCTGCACGACTACTGAAACATTGCGGCGTTCCAACTCATAGTGAACGGAACTCCAACGCAAATAAGGAAATGCTGCCTCTATGTCAATAGCAATTACCAATAGTAACATATTTACAGTTTGCGCTTTCCACCTCGGCAAGAGCATTTAAGATGCAATCCTCGGTGTCAACCCCCATCGAAGCCATACTGGCCTCGATTTAGAAATGAAGTTCATATCGATGATTTTCCAGAGCCGTTCTACAACCAGCCTTTCAAGCGACTTGCTGATTACAGGCAAGAGGCTGACGGTCGATAACTGCTGACCTCACTCGGATCCTTTCGTGATTTTAAGAGCACCCTCACCAAAGCCACCTTTCAACAAGTCGGAAAGCAACCCCAGTTTTGGCACCCCGAGAACAGTCTGCCAAGCGGCTCTCTTATGACAGGCAGCAGATGAAAGAAAATATCCGGGTCAAGTTGGTCAGTCCTCGGTGCCTTTCTCAGTGCCATTCGAGAAACCACTCGGTCTATATGTATGGGTTTCTCAGCCCTTATGCCAGGGAATGGTGTCCTACCGGCCCTAACGCTGACTTCTGCTTCACCCTCCGGAGCGTCTGGAAACAGAGTATCTAGGAACGCCTGGTAAGTTGCCACACATGTTAAAGTGTGGTCACGACCACTAGACACGTATCGAACACTGGACTTCACGTGTAATGTAGTCGGTAACATGAATTTCTCCCTGTCCTCCATGCGCCATTCCAACTCTTGTAAGGCAACCGCAGCCTGTGCTAATCCAGGCCCCTTAGGTTATAGCGACCCGTATCTAGAGCTCTTGGACCGCCACCGTAAGCGATCTCATAGGTTATAAGTCTATGATCACTCACACTGGTTTCGGGCCAGACAGTTCAACTACTTAACTGTAAACTACTACTGCAAACCTAAGCAGACCGTCTGTCACCAAGGTGATGTCGATGTAACATTCCTCCAGTTCGGAAGAGAAACTCGGCGGTTATTCTGCCTCATTAAGCAAGTAGAGGTTCCTGGCTTCAACGTACTGTGCGAGACCAGCGCTTCTGTGGTCAGTGAGTGGTGAACCCCAGGCGGAAGAGTTGGCGTTAGCGTCCAGAGCAACCAGCACTCTGATGTCCGGGCAATCGTCCAGATTCCGCCCCAACTTCGCCAACAAGTCATCGATTCTGCATCTAAGCTGCAAGTATCCCGACACCAATACGACATCGAGCGTACCCCTCGTAACTCACACAACGGTGAACCGCTCATCAGAGAACTTGGGCAATCAGATGACACCCAACGAGACCGAACCGTCTACCATCGCAGAGAGCGGCCGTCCCCCACTAGATTGAATAATATCAACCCCGTGGAAGCCGACCACCCCATAACCGACAGTGTACGGCTCCTGGACCAAGAAGACTTCGAGGTCGCAGTCCTCAAGATTCCTCATGGCTTATTGGTGGCCGCCCGGGAATGGTGACGACCGTCCTCAAAAGCTTTCCCCAATTCAGGCATCGCCATACGCCGTATTGTTTACGATCTTCGCCCGGGCTATGTCATGCGATCTGCGTTGTTTGCTCGACCCGGTGTCCAGCATCAAAGCATTTCCCCAAGGTAGAGGGAGCGCACTTTGCAGAGGCGGTCTTATTAGGGCAGTTAAATTGTTCTGTGCTCAGCAAAGACGCAAAGACCACACATCTCCGATTGTGCTCTACGGCGGAAATAAGTGTGCCCAAGCCTTGATATTTGAAGCACCGGCTTCAGTTATTCCGAGCAGGCCTTGCTCGGAACAGGCCTGTTCTCACACAACCCCGCTCGAAAATGTCAAATCTTAAAAGCTCCTAATATAGACCTCCGGCGAGGTCGGAGCGAAATCGCTTCCCGAACCTGCCAGAGGATCAGAAAAATTTACTGGCCTCACGAACCTATGAAAATGGGGACACGATTTAAACAAAGGAAACGTCCTTATTTAGCCGACCGTGGCTCTTCTGCAACACACTACGCAGCTGTGTTGCCTAAATACCACAGCAACGCAGGTTGCCTGACAGCCACTGATCGTTGTCAGCACCGACGACGTGAACGTAGGCACGCTGTACTTGTTGAAGCAATACATCGCTACCGATAGCAGTAATTGCAAGTTTTACAGCACGGAGCCAAAGGCCGCGAAGCGATGGTTTTTGAAGGTAAAGTAAAGCGAGATCGGATGCTTGCATATATGAACATTTTTTTTTTTATTTTCCGGTGATAGATCAGTCTCTTAATATTAGTTAGCACCTTCCGGGACATTCCGTGTACATTTAATATTGCTTAGTGTAATATTGCCTTAGTATTCTTTAAGATTTCATTCTTTAGCAGAATTTTTTACAGCGTTGTAAACTGGCTGGAATTTACTACGTGTACTTGGCTGAAATTTATCCTATGTTTATATTTCAGACCTGTGGTTATATTCACATCCGGATATATATGTATATATATATATAATATAGATATGCGATACTTACTGTAGAATTTTATCTTGAATAACTAATCTTTGACCGTACTTAACGTTTAAGTAAGATGACATGATGTTTATCATTTTTGTATGAAAATTAAACTCTGCTGAATAATAATAATACATTTGCAAATAATACTATGTTCTGTAAGTTACAATTTTTATAAATATAAAATTTTACTTAATTTTAATTTTTTTTTTTATTTTATTTTTTTTTATTTTGGTACGGATTGTAGTAAGATGCATCGGTGAATATTTAACTTTTGTGTGCGCGTATAATTATAATTTTTTAATTTATTTCATATTCTGGCGATATATATTTTTTCCTTTTTAAAAATTAGCAGAAGACCGGTTGTAAAATAAGATTACAGTATATAATATTATAATATCAAACGAATCGTCGGAAGGAACCTTTTTTCTGCACACATAAACATACGAATAAATAAATATAAAGATACATACACACACGCGTATATACATACACACAACAGTCAGGATTACAAGACGTGATCAGCATAGCTGCGACTTGTTTTGCCAGAACGTTGTGTTGTTTGGATGGCGTCCTTAGGTTAACGCCCTAACGGTCCTTGAACTTTCCCCATCTTCATCATCATCTTTGCCTTCTCCTTATTTCTCTTCTTCTTCTTCTTCTTCTTCCTATACTTTTTTTACATTATTAATATTATTACTAGTTTTTTTTCTATTATAACAACAACAACAACAACAACGTGTTCCGAAAACAACAAACCATCTAAAACCTTCAAAACCACTACTTGATCACTATAATTATTTACTACTTTATGGCACAACTTCAACTAAAAATAATAAAAAAAGAAAGAAAAAACGTAATAGTAAAGATAAGATATAAGCAAAAAATTAAAAAAAATACGATGTTGATTCGCGAACTAGAAAGACTGCTTTGCATATTTATCATGCCTTTTCTTTCATACTAATTTACGCACTCCCATTTTTTTTTGTCTTCGGTTTTTTTGTTTTATTTTTTTATTCTATATTAGTTTATTTCTCTTTGTATTATGTACTCATTTATTATAATGATATATATCGTTCGAGTAATGTATAATGATCGACTACATCGTCCCACCTATGATAGCGAACAGTAATGTACTCTCAAAAATATTACTTCAATAAATATTTTTTTTAAATTGTATCCTATAAAATTTTTGCTAAATTGAATTATACGTGTTAAGGTGGTAGGGGGGTTTACAGTCTTGAAATTAGGGAAAATGAATAATACTTTTAAAAAAAGGCAGGTTCGTGCGATTCAGAATTTAATTTCACATCTCCAAGTTTTTTACCCCGAATTATGCTACCGTTGCGTCCTTTGCATACGAAACTGCGATACTGAAATTTGACGGCGACCCGGCTTTGGCCTCGGAAAAATTGCAAACGGCGTTGGATGCTGTCAAATTATGGCTACGTAAGTCGACGAGTTAACCGGTTAACGTCCAACCTGGTAACATTTACAACGATGAGGAAAGATTGTCCACGGGTTCACCTTGATGATGTAGTTATTCCGCATTCCAACAGCGTTCGTAATCTAGGATTACATCTGGATCGTTGCACAATATGGAGGGACGGAAGAAATGAAAGCAGCTTGACGTCAAACGTAAGAAAATGTACCGGCTAGCGGGCAGAGGATCTCAACTGTCTTTGTCAGACGAGGTGCTGATATAAAGGTGTTCCTGAAGCCGATCTGGACATACGGAATTCGATTTCGGAGCTATCCAAAGGTTTCAGAGAAACATTCTAAGAAACATCACACAACCACCGTGGTTGTTGAAGAATACTGAGATTCACGAGTAACTGGGACATCCCGTTTGTTCGCGAAGAAATTTTACTTCTGAGCGCGAAGTATATATCTCGATTTAACTCTCGCGTTAACCATCTTGTTTTAAATTTGTCGGACAATAGCGAAAATTTCAGACGGCTTAATAGGCTGAAAATTGAGTTACATTGCTGTCCCCATGCGCGTAAATATTTTAGCGAAATTTAAAGTTTCAATGTTTAGGCTGTCTAGAGATATCTATTAAAATACAGGCAAACCCTGCATTTATCCTTGCGGAACTTTTCATAAATTTCTTTGTGAGGCTATCAATTAACATCGAGATTTGCTAAAACTTCAACACCTAAAATCTGACAGACACTTTACCTTATAGCGTATATCTGACCTTAGCGTGCTGCGCGCAAGAGTGAGGTCCGCTCGGGCTAGATACCAGCGTTGCCCCCTAACGGGGATCACTGTCAACGACGTGCGCGCTGAGCGTCTGCGGACCTTCCGGCGTGCCCGTAATAAATATGTTCACGCCATCAAGGAAGCCAAACTCAAGTTTTGGAAGGACTCCATGCGGGAATTGCAACGCGATCCCTGGCAGCTCGCAAAGTCTTGTTACAAGCCGAAGCCATTGCACGTGTTGTCCAGTGTTCGGTGCGGGTTAGGTGGTCGTGACCACACTTTAACATCTGTGGCGACCTACCGGGCGTTCCTGGATACTCTGTTTCCAGATGCTCCGGAGGGTGAAGCGGAAATCGGCGTCAGGGCGGGTGAAACACCATTCCCTGGCGTTCGGACCGTGGAACCCGATGATATAGACCGAGTGGTTTCTCGAATGGCATTAAAGAAGGCACCGGGGATTGACCAACTTGACCCGGATATTTTCCATCATTTATTGCCTGTCATAAGGGAGCCTCTCGGCAGGCTGTTCACGGAATGCCTAAGCTGGGGCTGCTTTCCGGGTTGCTGGAAGGTGGCTTTGGTAAGGGTGATCCTGAAACCTGGAAAGGATCCTGGTGAGGTCGGCAGTTATCGACCCATCAGCCTCTTGCCGGTTTTCGGCAAGTTGCTGGAAAGGCTGGTTGTGGAACGGCTCGAGGAAAGCATTGATATGAGCCGTATTCTAAATCGAGGCCAATATGGCTTCATGAAAGGGGTTGGCACCGAGGATTGCATCTTAAATGCTCTTGCCGAGGTGGAAAGCGCCGACTGCAAATATGTTTTGGCAATTTTTATTGATATAGAGGCAGCATTTCCTTCCTTGTGTTGGAGTTCTGTCCTCTATGCTTTGGAACGCCGCAATGTTCCCGAAGCCACACAGGCCGTGGTAAGAGACTATTTGTCTAACCGAACGGCTCTGTTTAAAGATGCGCACCTAGTTGTGGAAAAATCCGTCACCAGGGGAAGCCCGCAGGGTTCCGTTCTCGGTCCCCTGCTGTGGAACCTGGTGTTTGACGGATTTCTGGGATTGACTTTCCCAGAAGGAGTCACGGCCCAGGCTTTCGCCGATGACTGTCTCCTTTTAGTTCGTGGAGATTCACGACCACAGCTAGAAAGCAGAGCGCAGGCGGCTTTGTCAACCGCCGAAGGCTGGATGGACATTCAAAATTTAAAAATTTCTGTGCCCAAGACGAAGTTTATGCTTCTAAAGGGCGCAGACAAATTATCATGCAGTCGAAACCCCCACATTAAATATAAAGGCTGTGTAATCAGCCGAGTAAGGGTTCATAAGTACCTAGGTGTTTTGTTTGATGATAAGTTGCTGTTTAGTAACCATATTAAGCAAGTTGCGGCGGACGCCGTCTCTGTGATGCACAAACTTAGACGGATTGCTCGGAAAGACTACGGGCTGTCGGGCCGCCAAATGTACTTGGTGTACCGAGGCGTCTTCGAGAGTATGATCGCATACGCGGCGCCGGTTTGGGCGCACAGGTTGGAAAGAAATAGAGCACTACTTCAAAATTTAAGGAGTGCCCAGCGCAGAGCCATGATTGTATGCACTGGGGTGTTTAAAACAACCTCCTACGAGGCTACTACTGTATTGGGAAAGGCTCTCCCAATCGATTTAGTGGTGAAAATTCGGGCAGTCATGTGGAAGTTGCGTAGAGGTCGGGAGGCCGAGGCATTTGGGATGCGGTTTCGAGCCGGGCCAGAACCGGATCGGAACGGTGATCACAATGCACCGGAGCAAAATTTCGTCCAGTTGCCCATCTTCCGTCTGCGGAAAAGGCTTCAAAGCCTCGCGATGGAGGCATGGCAGCTTGAATGGCACACCATGACTAAGGGTAGATCCTTGTATAATTTTATACAGGATTTGGGGGGATGGTATGCCTCGAGTTCCTTCTTAAGGGCGTCGGGTGCCCAGGTGCTCACCAACCATGTGAATCTAAACCAATATCTGTTTCGGTTTCGCCTGGTGGCTGATGAGTTGTGTGTCTGCGGGGAGGTCCAGTCAAATTTACATATGATGTACGACTGCCCGGCCCTTGGGGGGGCCAGAGACCGTGCCACCCTGGAACTTAGAGGTCAGGGGGAAACCTGGCCGCTCACAAGCGGCGAGGCAGTGTGGCGAGAGCCGCACTGTCGGACCGTGTGGGAGTTCCTCGATGAGGTTGCTATGTTCAACCGTCATCGGTAAATGTAAGGGAATAAATGTAAATGCATTTAGACTCCTGAAAGCTTTGCTGCTGGAAACCAATTACCTTGGTAAGAGGGCTGGCCACCAGCCAAATCAGCTCCAAGCGCTGTTAAATGGTGGACAGGTACTAGCTGGCATACAGCGACCGAGGCGTGGCAGCCAAAATTGCTGTCTTTTTTTTTTAATTAATCGACGATAAATAAATTGTACAAGGGGTGCGCCTCCCCGATCTAGTTTTACGTTTGACAAGTGAGCGATTGGGACACTTCAGCGGGTGCTGTATGGCGCCCTGCTTGATTCGCTCACGCATGTTAGGTAGCTCACTAGGAGCTTTTAGGATTTGGGTCGCTAAACTGTTCGAGGCTCAGTAGCCGTTCTTGGCACGGAACATTTGGTCTATGCTCTAGGGCGACCGAATGGGGTGGTGGTGGGAGAAATGCCAGTTAACCAAATTACCTTATAGCGTGGAGATTCACGACCAGCTAGAAAGCAGAGCGCAGGCGGCCTTGTCAACCGCCGAAGGCTGGATGGACATGCAAAATTTAAAGATTTCTGTGCCCAAAACGAAGTTTATGCTTCTAAAGGGCGCAGACAAATTATCATGCAGTCGAAACCCCCATATTAAGTATAAAGGCTGTGTAAGCAGCCGAGTAAGGGTTCATAAGTACCTAGGTGTTTTGTTTGATGACAAGTTGCTTTTTAGTAACCATATTAAACAAGTTGCGGCGGACGCTGTCTCTGTGATGCACAAACTTAGAAGGATTGCTCGGAAAGATTACGGGCTGTCGGGCCGCCAAATGTACTTGGTGTACCGAGGCGTCTTCGAAAGTATGATCGCATACGCGGCGCCAGTTTGGGCGCATAGGTTGGATAGGAATAGAGCACTACTTCAAAATTTAAGGAGGGCCCAGCGCAGAGCCATGATAGTATGCACTGGTGTATTTAAAACAACCTCCTATGAGGCTACTACTGTATTGGGAAAGGCTCTCCCAATCGATTTAGTGGTGAAAATTCGGGCAGTCATGTGGAAGTTGCGAAGAGGTCGGGAGGCCGAGGCATTTGGGATGCGGTTTCGAGCCGGGCCAGAACCGGAGCGGAACGGTGATCACAATGCACCGGAGCAAAATTTCGTCCAGTTGCCCATCTCCCGTCTGCGGAAAAGGCTACAAAGCCTCGCGATGGAGGCATGGCAGCTTGAATGGCACACCACGATTAAGGGAAGATCTTTGTATAGTTTTATACAGGATTTGGGGGGATGGTATGCCTCGAGTTCTTTTTTAAGGGCGTCGGGTGCCCAGGTGCTCACCAACCATGTGAATCTAAACCAGTATCTGTTTCGGTTTCGCCTGGTGGCTGATGAGTTGTGCGACTGCGGGGAGATCCAGTCAAATGTACATATGATGTACGACTGCCCTGCTCTTGGGGGGGCCAGAGACCGAGCCACCCTGGAACTTAGAGGTCAGGGGGAAACCTGGCCGCTCACAAGCGGCGAGGCAGTGTGGCGAGAGCCGCACTGTCGGACCGTGTGGGAGTTCCTCGATGAGGTTGCTATGTTCAACCGTCTACGGTAAATTTAAGGGATTATTAAATGTAAATGCAATTGGACTCCTACAGCTCTGCTGCTGGAAACCAACCTTGTGAATAGGGCTGGCCATCAGCCAAATCAGCTCCAAGTGCTGTTAAATGGTGGACAGGTACTAGCTGGCATACAGCGACCGAGGCGTGGCAGCCAAAATTGCTGTCTTTTTATTGTTAGATATATAGTTTTAAGTTGTTAGAAGGGGTGCGCCTCCCCGATCTAGTTTTATGTTGGACAAGTGAGCGATTGGGACACTTAAGCGGGTGCTGTACGGCACGTTGCTTGATTCGCTCACGCATGTTAGGTAGCTCACTAGGAGCTTTTAGGATATTGGGTCGCTAAACCGATTTGAGGCACAGTAGCCGTTCTTGGCACGGAACATTTGGTCTATGCTCTAGAGCGACCGAATGGGGTGGTGGTGGGAGAAATGCCAGTTAACCAAATTACCTTATAGCTGTAGCCCCTGCAGCAAATATAAGACAGCTATTGCCAGCAAGTGAAAAATACTTGTGATAAACAAGAATAAAATAAAAGCTGTGTTTATGTGAGATAGTGATAAAAGACAAAACTAACAAAAAAAAAATTTGAACTGTAGAGATGAAAGCGACATCTTGTAAGCGAAGTTTCGATCAAATAATTCGAGCACCGATAATTTGAATTTTTCAAGATTTCGTTTTGTTTCTCTTTACCGTATAATATTATCTTAGAAATTTCTGATTATCCTACATTTTTCGTTTCGAGTGAATTCAAGGGAAAAGGTTTATCAAGATTGTTAACTGAAGGGAATTCCCCAAAATATTATTATATGGAGTTGAATACTCGTAAACATGCAATCTCGCGTATACAATGCGTTGTTTTTAATCTTGTTTAATGACTCGCTCAATGTTTTACTGAATTTACAAAATTGAGATCCACAACGGAATTAAAGACAATTGAAATTAATTTTACCGAGCGAAAAATAATCTTACAATATTAAAAGTAATAGAATTGGATTTATTCATTTTGTAAATAACTTTACTTTCCCGTGTACAGCTTTATAGCTACAGCAGCAGCATAGGGAAAGAAGACAGATCGGATAGGATAGGGGTTTTTGCAAATATTCTCGTTTCAACATACCCTTAGTTCAGAACACAAAAAAGATTATAGAAAGATGTATGTAGGTCTATATGCGTGTCTCGGGGCGTATTTTTATTATCTGGCTCAACATAAATTCTTTGAAAACGGCTCAAAAAAATTCTACGTATGAGAAATTGATGGCATTAAATTTTGGACAAGATTAAAAAAGGGGAGAGGTTGTTTTCGCCTTTTTGAATTTTTAACTGTTTGTTTAGCGGTTGTAGAAAATTGAGATTTATTTCGATGGAACTGCTTATTTAAAACTAAAACGTGTTAAATCGATCGGGCATATCGGGTTTGTGTGAAATTCAACAGTATTTCTAAACAGTTTTTGTCTCATATCTCGAAAACCAGTCGACCAAGAAAACTGAAATCTGACACAAATATTTAGCTACATATTTCCCGGCTTTGGCCTGATTTTAGATCCTATCGAACAAGAAGGCATCACTATTTCCATAATTTTCTTTTAGTAAACTATAATTTTTTAAGCATTTTTTCGGAAATGTTGCGACGAATCGGATCGACTTATTGAACTAAATAATTACTCTGCTGAATAAACTTTTAAGCCTTGAATGTATATTCAATTTTTACGACGAATATTTTACAGTTCTAAGGAGGGATGAAGTAGAAATCTGTAAAGGGCAAAGCCGGAAATTATCCAATCTTCTGACAGCTTTTTAGACATAGTATCTTTATGTATTTACCGTAAAACTATTTCATGTACTTTTTTTTTGCTTGAGTATTAAAAAAATACTTTTTTTCCAAGTATTTTGTGATGCTGCTATAATCAAGTTTTCCATGGTTTCCCTTGATCCACCGAGGTAAATGCCGGGGCGGTTCCTTATTTTTATCCGTTGAGTACCACGGTATCTTCCCGATTGTGACTCTGTCTGTATAGTATATTATTATATCAGTGCTTCTTAACCTGTGGCGCGACCCCCTAAGGGGGTGTGATAACACTAAATCGGGGATGCGAGCATATCGAAAAGAAAATATTATTAAAAAAATGTATTAATTTACTGAAAGGAAAGCAAAACAAAATACATCCCGACTAATAAATAATGAATACACATACACTGATATAATACGCTTATAAATAGGATTGTATCGGTACTGCACGATATATTTAACAATTAACTTATTAATACTAGATTAAAAACAAGTTTAATAATTATTAGTGGCTCCCGTGAGCCTGTCTTGCAGATCAAATTTTGTTCGAAGGAAGCTTTAATATTAGAAACAGACACTCTGAGTTCTTTTTCTATGTTTAGCCGAGATCTATATTTTGTCTTCAAAGCAGCCACCGTAGAAAATCCGGTTTCACCAAAGTAGGATGTTGAAAATGGTAATAGTATTCGAAATGTACTTGTTTTCAGTGCAGAACACTCATCATTCATCCCTGCCCAAAATTCAAAGAATGATTTATTACTAAATTGTCTTTGAATATCGCCACTTGCCGTAAAGTCAATGAAGTCTTCTTCGGCAGTTGAGAGCCCTTCGGATGTATTTTGAAAGGGATCGTTAACCCGCTCGTAACTTGCTACCGAGTTGTCGTCAGCAAGAAGATACTTTTTAACATTTTTTGCCGGCATGGCTAAATGATTGTCAACGGTTACAAAAATAACTTTTACATATAGTTCTTCAGCCTTGTAACATTTAACACATTCATCCACATTTACAAACATTTCTAGGTCTTTTTGCTTTAAATTTCTGCTCCAAAATTCTAATTTTCTACAAAAGCACTAACTTTCTCACTCGTATCCAACATATGTGTATTTGCTCTTTGGAGTTAAAGATTCAAGGTATTTAATTTCTCGAATATGTCGACCAAGTAACTCAATTCCATCACAAATAAACCATCTCGAAACTTCTCGGCTTCCGGTCGGTTTTCCTCTTCTAGAATAATATGTCGATTTCATCTCCTAATTCAGAAACACGTTGCAAAAAATTTCCCACGTGATAACCATCTTGCCTCGCAATAAAATAGTAACGCTGAATGTATTGCACCCGTGTCTTTACAAAGTGCAGAAAAGATTCTTGATTTTACGAGTCTCATTTTTATATAATTTACTACGGTTACAACCGTCGTTAGCACAATGTTCAGACGAGGACACATCTCTTTGAAGCCAAAGTATTTCTGTGAATCATGCGATGTGGCCAGACACACTGTGGATATTTTTGTTTCACAAGTGGTTGTGTACTTTTGGAATCTTCCAAAAATCAAACGAGCACCATCAGTGCATATTCCTTCGCAGTTTTTCCGCTATGTTTGCCTCGTTTAAAAAATTATTTAAGATAGCAAATAATGCGAGTGCTGTTGAATTCTATCGGTTGCAGAAAAGTAGTTCTTCTACTGCTGTCATACCATCATAGAATCGAACATAGGCAATGAGATGAGCATTTCTATAGCTATCTGTCACCTCATCAAGCTGAATTGAAAACAATTTTTCACGCAACTTCCCGAAAAGCTGATGCTGTACATCTTCAGCTATATCACCGTTTCGACGGGCAACAGAATCATTTTATGTAGGTTTGATATAGACATACGCTGGAATTTTTTGGCAAAATTATCTCCAAATATTGTTTCTACAATCTCAGTTGCAGCTGACAAAATAAGCTTTCACCGACCATTTGAGGAATTTTACATCTGACTATTTTATATGAAAATTTGTAACAGGAAAGTTTTTTCATTCACAAATTGTTTTTAAATATGCTTTTCATATGGTTTTAATTTTAATTCAAGAAATTATCGGGGGTTTTTAACGTACTCACTATGAAGCGTTTCCGAATATCTTTAAGTTTATTAGGTTTCATGCTGTCTGCTGCCAAAACTTTTAAGCAAATGACACACAGGGGCCTTTCTTCTTCATTTACTTCAGTAACTGGTAAACCCAAAATTTAAGTATTCTTGAAAATATTTTCTCGATTTTTTTTTGGGAACCACGCTTGTCTGCGCACTATTTGATGCTTCACTATCGTCTAATGCTCGCTTACGCCCATTTAAAGATTTATCCATGATTCTGTAAATCTACTGCCGTGAGTATTTAATACCGTGAATTGCAGTTAACACGCAAATTACGATAGATCCGATTGTGACAGAAGAATCGACTCGACTGAAACTGGCTGGAATCGAACGACGTGCAGCATTTAAATAAATTTGTGCAGATGGTCGAGCAGAAGTTCCAGAATCTCGAGAAAAATTGGAACTTCTCGCAAAGCCGCGAGAATGTCTGACATGGTGGAGGTAAGACAGAAAGCAATGGAGAAGCATCAATTTAATTTTGTCAGTGCAGCGGATCGGCGGATCGGTGTTGTCAAATATTAATAAATTTACTTATTCTTGGTAACCTTAACGTTTTTAATTAAGGTCCTAATGTAGCTTTAGCCTTAAAATACATTATTACTATACATTGTTATTGTATGAGAGAGGGGGTGCGATGAAAATTACGATCGAAAATTGAGTCGCAAATACTGAAAGCATGAGAAACGCTGTATTATATAACGATCAGAATAAAAGATTTATTCATTTAGTAACGCTGTTTTCAAGAACACCGGACATAAGAGATTCATATCGTGTTCATGCATCCTCTGAAAGCTCAATTAATCCTCATCTTCATTTTGCACTTTATTATAAAATAGGTTACCAAAGGTAAAAGGAAAAACTGATAATTTTATAGAAAACCAATGTATGATTAAGTATTTAATAGTGGACTTTTTGTACGCACGTAAAAGTACAAACTCAATGACGATTTATATTGCTTCTTTTTTTCAACAAAAAAGAATATTTGTGATTAAAATTCTTTTTGTTTAACAGAAAGAATTAAAACAGAAAAACAAAATAACATTTTTTAAGAATTAAAAAGAACATTAATAATAATTACCCTTTAGCTGTATTTATATTTTACTACATTAGTTACTTGCAGTGAATGAGTGTACCTAAATAAATACATGCGCGCGCGCACGCATACACATTTCAGTGCATTAGTAAGACCGTGTTTCTTTTTATTAATGATTTATTATAATATCTAGATGTTTAATTAATATAAAAACTTAAATATTTGAAGGTAATGTGAAAAAAAACATTTTAATCAGGGGCGAATAAGTAAAAAGAGTACATTGTTGTTTGTTGACTACTGTACTGTTTTTAATTGATTAATCCTTTAGATGTTTTTCCCTATAAGGTAAATTTTTTCTCAAATTTCTACCCACGCATTTCTACTCAAAAATTGAATCAAATTTCCATTTTTTTATTTTTATTTACATTTTGTTTATATCTATGAGAAGTATTTACATCTCACTTTCCTACTTCATACTTCTCATTTTAATATTTTCTTACTGCGTTTTTTTTTTATCGAATGTCAGTTTCTTGTTAACTTTATTTTCCCTTTTTTTTTTGTGCTGGAGGAGGGAAAATCTGCAACCAGACGCCCAGCAGCCCATGCTGCTGAGTGTGTGGGGTTTCCCGCTGAAGGCGAGAACCCGCTAAAAACCCTCTCCTACTCACGAAGTGGTGATATAACCACCGTTAGGTTTCGCATCATCACCACCCGTGACCTCGGGTACACTCGGTGTCATCCTCGAGAGGCGGCTTCCAGCGTCCCCCGAGAGCACCCAGGAGCGACGATCCTGTTGGATACCCCACTGCCTAACCCCGAGAGCCGGCTTCCACCCCAGCCTTCGAATCGTACGCCACCCAATCATCTCACTTCTTCTTCCGTCTATTTAGAGAGGACTCCCCGAAACCAGCTTACACATACGTCCCAGCCCTTTCTCAAGCCTGTCAAGCCTCAGAAGTGACCACCCAGTCAATTGGTCTTTCGGATTCCCATCTGGGGTACCTTAAACATTCCCATCTGGGGTGTGTTCGACATCATTTGTTTCCTCGCAATATTGACAGCGAGGTAGCTCCCTTCGCTCCCTGGAGTGGAACGACCCATGTCCCGAAAGTCATTGGGCCGTCCAAAAATCCACCCCCCATGTCCTCGGTCGAGCCAGGTCTTGATACATGGGATCAACTTGTAAGTCCATCTGCCTGTGGATGCCGCATCCCACATCTTTTGCCACCGTCTAATCAGTGCAGTTCTGGTCTCTGAGAAGTTCTTGCACGGGTATCTCTCAGTATGTTACTTGGTCATCAAACCGATTGAAGGCATACCGGTCAACAGCAGTAGAGCATCAAGTGAGTCATCAGTAATGTAGCGACCGCCCAGGACACCCTTTCCTTCCTGCACATCTCCATGATGTGAATAGTAAACCCCTAAGTCCCATCGAGCCAAACACCTCAGTATTTGACTCTCCTCGAGGGGGTCACGTCCACGCCCTCCAGTGTAATGGAGAATCGAGATATCCACCTCCTACCCGTCATCAGGAGGATCTCAGTCTTCTGTAATGACACCATCAGACCCCTTACCTTCAACCGCTCAACCAAGTCCCCCGGGTTTGATTTGCATGGGTCTTCACCTCTTGCTGTCACCACCACAGCGAGGTTGCATACGCAACCAGCCGGAACACTTCTACGTAGAAGGCCGTCGTAGACCACATTCTATTATCGGGGGGATTGACCCCTGGGGCACCCCTCTCTCCATGGCCATAACGACCTCCTCTCCCACCTCCGAGGTAATTATCTCCCAAGCGCATGTATTAAATATTAACATAAGGGTAAGTTAACACATTTAATTTTGTAAATATATGTCCATAATAATGGGATCCAGGTAATTATGTATGTCTGTGTATTATTTTGTATTCAAAAAAATTGTTCTGACTTTTTGAGAAAGCTCCAAGAAGTAAGATTGTACTGTACAAGTGAGAACATATTATGTAGGCTTAATAAATATTTAATAATGATGAAAAGTTTTTTCCTTTAAGGGTGTAAAGCGTATTTTCTAAAAAAAGTTTCGCTATCTAGTTTCACGTATAAAAGTTTCATCTAAAGTTGGAATTCCTTTTTTATTATCATCTGAGTAATTTTAAGAGTTCATAAATTTATTAAAAAATAAATAAAAACGAGAGGCTTTTTTTAACTTTAAAAAACTTAGAACAGATACTAAGGTACTGATTTTCTGTAACGTATATATTAATACGATAAACAAATAATTTATTTTGTGATCGGAAAATAAAAAGTACTAAATTGATCTCATCAAAGATAAATTAAGAATATAAAACAAATTATATGAAAAAATATAGATGTGTTTAAAATCCATATTAATCGTTTAGATACTGACAAATGATTTAATGTTAAAGAAAATAAGTAAAATATATAAAAATTAATTCACAATTTAGAAGCCGCTATTGAAAATTATTTTAAGCAGATATTTACGTAAACGTTGAAAAGGACGCAGATAATTCGTGCGTTTAGAGAAATAATTTTTTTCTTCCATAAAAACATTTTTTTTTTTATCGTATTTTAAATAAATTCACGGCAAGACTATTCAAATAATTTGGTAATTCATTAAAAATTGCAATATTAATATTAATAATATAAATTGTGCGTAATAAAGCTCTTTCCCGTAAGCCGAAAATCACGCTGAGTTATACGAAAACAGTTCTGGGTTGCTGAAGAAGGATATCGTAACCCTTTTAAAATAACTAACCGTTCTTTTTAGCAAAGATTGCACATTCGTTCATATAAACACACGGATAAGTTAATATATTAAATATTGTAATTATAGGTCTACAGGATTCATATTTAGGGGCGATAGACACCCCGTTTTGACACCCCGTTTTTGTATCCTAAAAACTCGTTCCGACATTTTGAAAGAGCCCAAAGGGGTGATACTATAATTTAGACGAGAATACACGTAGGCGTAATAAATATTTAATAACGATGAAGAACTTAGTTTTATTTTGGGGAAAAACAGTCCGGCTTTTTCTTGAAACGAAATCAATTTGATCGTCCCGAGAACATAACACCTAATAAACAAACCAGAAATTTTTCTTTGCGAACAACATAAAAATGTTCATTATTATTAAAAGTAATTCTATCCGTACGATCGGCAATCGTTACGCCTACCTGAAAAGCACAACGCAACGGTTCTGTCTATTCTTAATGTTTAGCGGTTTTTAACTGTCTACATTTAAAGTTGCACAAAGATCTAACTTTAAATATAGTCAATGGACGGATAGTAACTACAATCCACACCGGGAATAATTCTTTGAGCCGCTTCAAACAAATTTTCAACTCCTTTAAAATAATTATCTTAAGATGTATTTACACATATACGGTCCGCCAAAAGGACTGGGTTTTAGTGAAGAGTTAAAACGATTTTAGATCGAAGGTATATAATTTACGTTTTACTTAGCGTTAATGTTTATTTGAGAATATGCGCTGAGATAGGAACGATGAAGTATCACGATACCAAAAGGTGATTGCGTTGGGGGATCTAAAGCGTGCCGTATAATTTTTACTTTCCCTGCAATAGGTATAACGATAGTATACCTATTGCAATATACCTGCCGGTCAAAATTTTGTGTCGAGGGGAGTTTGAAAATCTTGATGTTTCATGATCCCCTCTAACGAAAAACAATTGAAATCAACCGTGGAAAATCGCAAAAGGAGATTTTTATATAGGCATGTATTTTGATAAATATATTTTAACATTAATATTTTAAATCTGATTCAAGAAATTCTATTTACCGGGCATTAATACCATTAAGGGAGCGAATTATTTAGTAACCCACCGGGGTTAGTACTGTACTCGCTCATACTCGCTGTACTCGTCATCGCAAATCAGCTGATTTTGAAATCGAGAGTCTAAGGTTCAAATCCTGCTTAAGGCAGTTACTTTTATACGGATTTGAATACTGTTTCGTGGATACCGGTGTTCTTTGGTGGTCGGGTTTCAATTAACCACATGTTTTAGGAAAGGTCGACCTGAGATTTTATAAGACTACACATCGTTTAAATTCACGCATATCATCCTGATTCATCCTCTGAAGTAATACATTACGTTTGTTCCGGAGGTTAAACAGAAAAAATGGATTATTACTGTCGTTTAAAAATTACAATTTTTCGTTTATTTCGTCGGGCAGACCTGAAATTCGGTACAGCGGTAACAGTATATAAATTGTTTACAGTGAAATTTGAAGTCATCAAACTTTAGGGTGCAGATAAGATTAGCTTAAGTCTTTTACAGTTTTTATAATATATTTTCAAAACGAGTAACTAAAAACTTATGAAACAGAAAAAATACGAACGTTCTTGCAAGTTTACCTTAAATTATTTAAATTCTGTTAAACATAGACCGTATCCAAACTTATTTTTCAAAACTTACTGAATATTACTAAAACGGCTTAACAATTAAGCGCCAAATTAGACCGATGTATTTCTGTAATTAAATTTTCTATATGGAAATTGTAAGACGGTATACGATATAAATTTTTTTCAGTTTTCTTCTAACATCAATCAACAGAATTTATACTTAAAAGCGAAATTAAATTAATACGTTTCCTTATAAGGGAATCGTACAAGGTGATATTAATTTTAAGAAATCTACGACCCCCATCGGGCAAAAGGAGTAAAAATGAGAACAATGAAGATTTTACAACAAACCGAAGGAAATATTTCCATAAATAAACGACCGATTTTCTTTTCTTCGTGAAAAATAAAGAATATATATCTACGTATAAGTTCAGACAGTCAAGGGAAACGCATTTTATCGTGATTAAAATATCTATAATTATGCAATATTATTTTATCGAACATTACAAACGCCGTAACAAATAATTATTATATAATATAATGTTATATTATAAATATATAAATATAAAAATGTTAAGTTCGTTTGTGTACGCTTCAAAAACTCAAAATGTTCTGCACCGATTGAGCTCAAATTTTAGCACGATATATAACCCGCATCAAAGACTGTTTTCATCTATTTTTAATAAATCTATCTATCTATTTTTAATTTGTACATTTTTAATTTGGAAATGTAAACAAAGGAAAACCAATCATATCAATGCAAGATGGCCGCTGTCAAACACAACGACCAAATTTCTTTGAATTATATTTAACAGCTAAAACATCTGTATTTTATTTTTTTTTAAAACACGATAAAAAAAATTTTTGCACGATATATAAACCCGCATCAAAGATTGTTTTCATCTATTTTTAATAAATCTATCTATCTATTTTTAATTTGTACAGTTTTTTAATAAATAAGAGGCTAATAAATCAGATGGAAATGTAAACAAAGCAAAACCAGTCAGATCAATCCAAGATGGCCGCTGTCAAACACAACGACCAATGACAAAGAGCCCGTATGGCCGTTGCCAATGTAAACAAAATCACAACTGATTAAGTAACAAATTTCTTTGAATTATATTTAACAGCTAAAACATTTGTATTTTATTAAAAAAAAAAAAAAACACCAAAACAAAAAGAAAAGCCACCAAGAAGGATGACTTACAGTAAATAAATTAAAACACCCAACTTTCTTATAGCCCAGATAGACTTAAGACTATGCAAACAAAAAAAGTCGAAATAACCAAATACACAGAAAATAATATCTCTACATAATGACCAAAAAATCCTTTATTAGGTTAAATATTCACTTTTGTCTGAATTTACAGAAGGCATTTACAACGAAGCATTGATAAATATTGAAGACCTTAGCTAATGCAAATAAAGTTCTTAGTCAATTGGGAATGCCATCACCCATCCGAGCTGCCATTGCTTCATTTGATGTGGATTTACGCCGTGAACAGAATTACAACATTGGTGATCTTCAGTCATATGTCCAATCAAACATTCCCAAATTAACGCGTTAACAGAAAGGCATTTACGATCTCATAATGCAAATGATAAATAACGGAGTTGGGGGACCTTCTTCTTGGATGCGCCAGGAGGAACTGGGAAAACATTCCGCATTAGATTGATTCTAGCAACGGTTCGATCAAAAAATGACATAGCCTTAGCTCTTGCTTCGTCCGGAATAGCTGCGACATTGTTACCAGGTGGAAGGACTGCGCATTCAGCTCTGAAGTTGCCATTAAACATGCAAATCATCCAGACTCCCACGTGCAATATTTCCAAAGCATCCTGTATGGGAAAAGTATTACAAAAATCATTGTTTGGAATGAATGCACGATGGCACATAAAAAATCGCTTAAAGCTCTTGATCGATCGTTACGAGATTTGCGTGGAAACGTTCAACCGTTCGGGAATGCTTTGATATTGCTCGCAGGAGATTTTAGGCAATCATTGTCTGTAATTTCTCGATCGACACCAGCAGACGAAATAAATGCTTGCCTGAAATATTCAACACTGTGGCGACACGTACGTACATTGCAGTTGACTAGGAATATGCGTGTCCAGTTGCAGAATGATCCATCAGCTGAGGTATTCTCACGACAGTTACTGGACATTGGAAACGGACAGCTGCCAGTCGATGAGACGTCTAGACGATATCATTTCCTGATAATTTTTGTAAACAGTAACATCGAAAGAAGAACTGATCGAAAAAGTATTTCCTGATATTCAAATTAATCATATAAATCGCGATCGGCTCAGTGAACGAGCTATCCTTGCCGCAAAGAATAAAGATGTCTATCGACTTAATAATGTTATTCAATCCAGCATTCAAAGTGAGGAAATTACATATAAGTCGATTGACACCGTTGTGGAAGCAGATGAAGTAGTTAATTATCCAATGGAATTTTTATACTCACTTGATCTGCCAAGGATGCCACCACACATATTAAAATGGTAAATAGGTGTGCCAATTATCCTGTTGCCGAATATTAATCAGCCAAAACTCTGCAACGGCACGCGACTTGCAGTTAATAAATTGATGAATAACGTAGTGGAAGCAACGATTTTAACGGGGCCTTTCAAAGGTGAATATGTCCTCATACCTCGAATGCCCATGATCAGGACCGACACACCGTTTCAATTTAAAAGATTGCAATTCCCAATTCGATTGGCATTTGCAATCACAATCAATAAAGCTCAAGGTCAAACTTTAGAATTGTGTGGTTTAGATTTAGATGCGGATTTCTTCTCACATGGACAACTGTATGTGCGTGTTCCCGAGTCGGCAAACCAAATAGCATTTATATCTACGCAGACAGTGGAAAAACAAAAAATATTGTATATCACAAGTATTGCAAAATTAAACTTCTATGAAACTTATGCTTTGTTTTGTTTCTCATTTCTCATCCGTGCAACCACAATGTGCCACAGCGAAGCGTGGCGGGTACAGATAGGGAAACGCAGTTTTATCTTGATTAAAATATCTATAATTATGCAATATTATTTTATCGAACATTACAACCGCCGTATCAAATAATTATTATATAATACTATGAAATGAAAGATGAGAAATTTATTAAAAATTGATGAAAACAATCTTTGATGCGGGTTATATATCTTGCTAAAATTTGAGCTCAATCGGTGCAGAACATTTTGAGTTTTTGAAGCGTACACAAACGAACTTATCATTTTTTTATAAATAGATTAATATTTATACAGACTCGCCGGATCAGTCTGATGGTTAAACTCGTCGCAAAATCAGCCGATTTTCGAAGTCGAGAGTTCTAAGGTTCAAGTCCTCGTAAAGCTTTTGTATGAATTTGGATACTAGACTGCGGATACCGGTGTTTTTTTACGGTTAGGTTTCAATTAACCTCAGGTCTCAGGAGCGGTCGACCTGAGTTTATTCCAGACTACATATTTACCGGTGCATTTACACTTAACATTGCACTTCATCTGCGGCTAAGTCAGGCCTGACGTGCGGTAGCGGTAATTTCATTTGCCTAAACACACGCACCCAGAACCGGCAGTACCTGGAAAACCGGTCGTTGAAAACAAATAATATCTATACCGCCAGGTACAATTCGTAAAATGTAAGAACGCTTACCTATTTGTCTGAAATACTTTCAGAACATCAGAAGACTTATTTTATAAAGTCAATACGTAATTAAAATATGAAAATATTACTTTTAAAATTATATATAGTCAAAAAAATAGTATATTTAAAAACATCGTACGTCCATTACGGTGCGATATAGAATCTCATTTTGTAACGTTCCGTAGTAGAACATAACGATTCAGATTGCGTATCGTACCGTGGTGGATACAGAATGACAACATTATATGCTCGTTTTTTTTTTTTTTTACTTCGTATTTAAAAGGAAAATGTTCATATTTTAATTACGTGTATTTGATAAAATAAGTCTGCTGATGTTTGAAAATATTTCAAACGAAGAGGTAAGTGTTATTACTTTTTATGAACTGTACCTGACGGTATAAATATCGTTATATTTTGTATAATATTGTTAGTATATAACAGTAGGTGATTAATCTATTAAGTATTATACCTTTATTTCATTATAAAACACCTTTACGTATGGAATGTTACATTTAAGCGTGTCACCGTTATAATTTCTGAAACCGGGAAAGTTATAAAAATATTCAAACGGGAAGTTTGTTTATTTTATCCTAAGCGAAAAAAGGTTTGACACGGTTTTCACTTCGCTTCTATTGTGCCAACGCGGAACCAAATTTTCGTACTATTTTGATAACAACCCCTATTTTTATGGCCGGTTTTGTAAAAAGTATCATTATAACACTTATAATTTTTTACGGGTATTTTCCTCTAAATGTAAATGTTCTAAACTACAGTCTGTAAAATAGTAAAACTACGAGCAGATGCAGATGTGCGTAAACAATCTTATTATAATATTTGCTTTCTGTCTGCGTCTGTTCTACAAGATTACACTAGTTACACAATATTTACGTTTTATATTCAGTCAAGTGATATCTTATATAGGTTAAAACGTGGGAAAAACTTAACTTCTGTACATAATTTATCTGTCTGTATTATTTGCCAAATACTACGTTTTAAATTTCTGCTTTATTTCTTTCTCGGGTAAACACTCTTTCCTTTTCTAAATTTTTTTTATCCTTCTCTTCTTCTCAGCACATTAATAATATACGCTAGTTCTTTCGACTTCTTTCCTGTTTTTTTATTTTATAGATTAATTATTTTAGTATAGATTAAAATAATTGTTTGCTTAATATTAAAAGATACGCGTATTAATAACAGCTATTCTAAACGCTTAACGAACGTAAAATGGAAAACGAGGTTACATCTAAAACCATCGATAAAAATATTTTACGGAAAATATAAAATTAGATAATCGTTTGATTGCTAAACGATCCTAATCGGTAGACATCGAAGAAAACATGTTTAGAGTGCGCCTCAAAATAAACGAAAAAGATTTTATAATGTATTCTACTAGTGAAATTAACAAGAAAATTCATATAAATACGGGTCCAGAGACGCTTCGTTTACAAGTTATCGATTGACAATATTTCAGATTTCTGCACCGAGGATAAAATGAATCCATCTTGAAATTTTCGTCAATTCATTCAGAGTAATTGCGTTACAATACTCGTAAACGAGAATTATCTCTGCACGCTCCCAAAAACTGAAAAGACCTTTTAAAAAAAGAGATCTCAAGCGCTGTAATTTTCTTCAATTCTGAAAGCGTACAAAGCTATCCGAATGCTATGCACAAATTTCAGTCATTGGTCGTCCGTCAATATAGCTGACACTAAGTAAACGGTTTCCAAATTTATTTTTTCAAAACTTTTCAAAATGAATGTTCATTTTTTAATTTTGTTAACGTAGTATGAAATTTAAATAATACTACTAAACCATCGTCTTTTTTAATAATCTTATAATTATTTATAATACTTATTTACTTTTATAATACATGTTTTTAATAATCGATTTGTTTTTCTTTATAAATTCTAGTATTAAAATGATTTTGTTTCGGTTTGAAATAATCATGCATCTCTCTCTATCGATTTCCGGTCCGTTTTGGTTTTAATAGAAGTCAGATTTTTTAAACTACATAAATTATCTCTTTATTAAATTATCTAAAAATTCCGATGAAAATTTTAATTTATTTATAAAAATTTAACAGAGTTGTAAAAAATGTAACCGATTTTTTTAATCTTATTAAAAAATTGTGTTGCAATAAACTTCTCAAAAATTAATAAATTAAATTAAGAATCAGGTTTTTTTTTTTACTTTTAACAGCGCTACTTTTTTATTTGGTTTTATTTTTTAAGAATTTAATTACAGAACTTATCTTTTATTAAGGTTATTTCGCTAATAACTGATGAAAATGTAACGATAAAAATAAATAAGATACGAACAAACAACGACATTCATTTGTATGTTTGTATTAAAACGTATGTGTGTATTAGTCCATATGTTTTAATTATTTAATCGCTTCTTTACTTCTTTACCCTATTTATTATATCTTTTTTTTACTCCATTTCATTTATTAAATAAAATACAAACATTAAGCAGCAGTAGCAGGAATTAGGATATCTTGTGGTCAGTGTCTGCAATATTTTATTGTACTGTTCACTTTTAAACGTTCAATGACCCCGATTTTGCCAATCCGCACATATGCTTCTCGTAAATCATGCGTTATGATTATACGAAAGATAATTTTTCAAACCGAACTAAAGACTACGCATTTAAAACTTATTTTTTTTTATTATTTTGTAATTTACTCGTTTAAGATGTATGTCATACGAATAATTTCAGACTTATATCAGGCTTTTAAACGGCTATTTTTTAAACGCTAAAAAATGTATTTCTAATCGTAAAAATAATCTTTTTTTTAAGAAAATATTAAACGGACTCAAAAAATAAAAAATTATTGTTGCGCTTAATTAAAATTACACAATAAATAAAAAATAAAAAATAATTTTTCCAATATACCCGCAATAAAATCTTTGAAATTTATTTTTTGAAGTCTGCGCAATTTTTTTTACTGAATTACTAGTGTACGAGTTATAGATTACGAAATTTATAATAGTCGTACAATCCAGTGATATTGAAAGCAAGTGATTACGATATATAAGTTACACGACAGAAGAAATCGAATTGAAAGTCATTCGGTATTTGAATCGTCTCATAATTAATTTAAAGTTTGGCGCCGATTTCAAAATCAAGTTTCAAATATTGTATTAAGTCGACGTTAAAAAATTATCTTTCTTTTTAGTAATTTTATTTTCTTTTTGGGGTCGGTTCATTTTTTTTTTTTTAATTTTATTCTTTCTGGCTTTCTAACATCGTCAAAGTGGAATTACGATCAAGCCTATAAAAGGGACCGCTCGTAAAAGAAAACAACGTTTTCTTAAAACAAGACAAGCTCATTCAAAACGACTTAAGGATTTGAGAGAAAGTACGCGTAGGAGTTTAACATCGTAAATTAGCAGAAACCGTCTAAAATAATTTTTTTTTCAGCTTACATGAAATGTAGATCGACAAAAGAAACGGAGTCTGGTAACGTCAACGCGATTCGATCCGCAAGCACCTTTCACATGAGAGTCGAGAACAGCGTTCACGTTGGTTTCTTCGACCGATTAACGTTTATACAATGAAACGCACGAAGAACGTTCGCATGGATCGACTGTTGCAATAGATCGGCAAAGTGAAAAATTGCGAAACGAAGGAATCTATTAAATCTTACTAGTCTATTAAGAATACATCAAGTGTTGAGTAATCTAAGGCGCCTATTCGATGCAGAAGCTTTCAGAAAAGCAATAAATCATTCTGGAATCCTGTACAGTACTTAAACGAACTCTATATCCACAACGACGATGTAATATCAATATTACCGATATAAGGTGTATAGTTCCTCCGCATCTAGGAATATCAGATTTAGGAAATATAGTAGTAACACGTTTTCGATGTTCAAGTAGCCTAAAGAACTCAAAACTTAACTCAAACAAATCGGAACATATTGGAAGACCGCCCGTATCAAAAAAAATCGCCATACTTATCGGACATTGAGAAGCGATCGTTAAGTTGAAATGTATCTTTCCTAAACCGAAGTGCGGAAAATGTAGTCGAATTAGCTAAACTTCTACTCCGATTAAGTCAAGCTGAAATCATTTCATCGTCAGAAAGTCTTATTCAACAGTCGAAAGAATTTGAAATCAATACGGGAAAATTATCGAGTTCTTTGCTGTAGTTAATGGAGACTAAATTTTATACCGAGATTTAAGCCATTTTTTTTCTGAAGGTACAAATATTGCAGAAATTATAAAAATTCAGGCTCATCCTTTCATTAACGAGAATACTCAAACTGCAAATAAGGTAGATATGAACGGATGCGGTACAGCTAGATCGGAGTTTTACGTCGAATTTTTTTATATGTCCGGTACCATGGTGGGAAGATTCTGTATTGTTTAAAAATAAATTTATCCAAATCGGTACGCTCGGTGAAATGTTATGCCCGGACAAACAAACAAGCAAAGTATATAAACGGGTCGAATTGAAGATTTTATTCTTTTTGAAATCGGTTAAAAAGATTTTAGGTAGCTGTAATAGGGCTTCGGTCTATAGATACTAGAGGAATAATAAAAAAACATAGGTAAAAAAAGTTTAAAGCTACTGGTCTTGAAGAGTAGCATTTACGTACCATCCATTTCACGGATATTTAAACATATTGTTATGAAGAATGTATACTGCATATATAACCCTTTTTTTCTTTTTTTTTTACTGGAAAGAGTTCTATTTTACGTGTAACTGCTGTAGATACTGTCAGACTTAATCTATTTATAAACATCAAAACTATATACATATATTATAGTAACAAGATAAATTTTAGTAATTTGTTCAACAGGTGTGTCAAGATGTAAAGAAAAACAGCGGCAAGCGGCTTACGAGATGAAATCCTTTCTATTGTTTTTTCCTTCTTAATTTTTTTTTTTATTTTGTTTTTGAAATGCGATTTATATGATAAGTTTAAGAATACAGTAATACGTGGTCTATAGTAACCGTTGATTGTAATCGTGATTAAAAGAAATGAACGAGTTGTGTTGAATTTGGAATGAGAAAAAATATTTCAGTCGACTAACCTTGAGAAGTCAGTGACTCTGTACAAAACTTCTCGTAGGAGAGTATACTATGTATACGTATATTTTAACATGAATATCAGTTGAAAATCTTTATGTTCAACGGTGCGTAACGCACTGACTGCATGTCTTCATATATATTTTTCCATACATACACACTTTTCTATCTTTACCTTACTTCTGTCCACTTATGCGCGTCAACGTACTTTCTCGCTATACACACACAACATTTTCAACTTTTTTTTTTCTACTTTGACCTACCATTTTATTTTATACATGTATATCACCCTTTTTTTACGGTTCGTTTAATACAATTAAACATTCATTAGTTATGTTAGATCAGGTTTCAATAAAAAAATAAAAAGCTGTAGTCCAGACGTATAACATACTTATGTAGATTTATGTAGATAAATATAAATATATATATATATATATTTTCTTTTATATTATGCTGAGCCTAGGTGTACGTTATGTAATCATATATACTATATACGAGTACATATAACACTAAAAATTCTTATTGGTACCGCACATAGATTTGTTTGAATAATTAATATTCTATGAATTTGTGTGAGAATAACCTCTTTTCTAGTTTATTGTTGATGTAACTTTTAAATTATCGTTCGTGAATAAATGTATAGATTAACTTTTATGAAGAATTTGTCCTTTTTTAAATCTGTATGCCTTGAACTGGTACGTCGTTAATTTTTAGATGAGCAAAAAAAAGTGCTAGAAAATTTGGATCTTATTTGCAGAATTCAATTATTTATAAAAATAAACTATTTTCTCTCTGTTGACTGCTTTGTTATATCAAAAGGCCAAAAGGCTAAACACATCTCTATTTTAATTTTTAATCTAAATTTTTAATTCAAAATGTATATATACGTATTTTATACGTTCTGACGATGAAAATATCTGTCAAAAAGCATTCTACTTAAAGAAAAAGGCGGGGGAGAAGTAATATATAAAGCGATTATCTAAAATTTGTCTATGTCATTTAAAAATTTCAACAGAAAACGTGGCGATCCCCCGATCCGAATTTAAAAGAATTCCAAATCGACCGTCTTGCCGTTTATTTTAAAAATATTTTTAAATATATTTAAAAAAAATATAAAGCCAAGTTAGGAAAAAGACCGGCAAAAAAATCAGATTTGACTTAGAAAATTAAAAAAATAAACCAGAATCTAATTTAAACTTCAAACAAAAAGTAATAAAAAGTAGAATAAAAAATCGCGAGGAACTAAGAGTTGAACTATCAGAAACGGCCAAAAATACCTGTTTTCTAAAAAGAATCAGAAAACTCGTACGATGGAAACTCAGACACATGAATAGGGTGTAAGTGAAAGATTAAAAGCTCGGAGAAGACGGTACTCCTCAAACAATCTAACACAAACGAAAACAATGTAAGAGCAGAACTCATCCAAAATTACCCGACTATCAGAACGATTAAAAATCCAAAATTATCAGAACGACTAAAACAAAATATGAAAAGAATCATTTGAAGAAGACTTCATGAAAAACAAGAGAGGTTTCTACAAAACGTTCAAAGAAAAGCTTACCGAATACCGATGACCTAATCTTTGCCTCAAGATAAAAATGGAAAATTAGGCCTAAGTGACAAAGATAATCGCAAAATTCTATCGACATAGTTTGAAAAATTATTAAATTGCCAAGAACCAGAAGAAAGATTTTGATTCCAAAATCTAACATCACGAACCGAAAACTTCCAACGGCCTAATGAAATAGAAATAGACGAAGTCATCCGGAAATTAGAGAACCAAAAACCAGCAAGTAACAACTTGATGATAGCAGAATTATAGAAAGAATCAGAACAACCAAGAGAACCGAAGAACATTCTAGAAGAGATATGGAAAACTGAAAAATTTCAATAGATTGAAAAACGCATTAATAAATCCACTACACAAAAAAAAGATAAAACAGATGTAAACAACTATAGATTTCCTTTTTTCCTGTGAGGTAAAAAAATCCTCTTAAAAGAACTTATATAATAGAATCAAACTAATTATAGTCAAATAACTGGAAGGCTATTCTTCCAGTTATTCAGGTAATCCAGGTAATTCAGAAAGGGATATTATGTGCAAATCAAATTTGGAATCTTAAAACATTAATACGGGCTAGAATGAAAACTGTGAAATCATATTCGTAGATTTTAAAAAGGCATACGACTCAGCGATTAAATCGATAGGACTTCCTTATTTAACATCCTAGAAAAAGTCGGTGGAAGTCGAAAATTGAAAGGAATTTTAATTAACTGCCTAGCCATTTCCTACGATATTGTAATTCGCTCCGAAAATTGGAACAAGGCAATATAACATGTAAACCACCAGAAAAAACTAGCACAGAAAATAAGACTAAAAATTTCTTTCAAAAAGATAGATTCCATGACGGCATCAAAGATTCCCCCGAGTCTCTAAATAGGTAATAAGGAAAAATCAACTAAGTCAAAATATTTAAAATTCTGGGAGAAAAAACTTTAATTACTTTTACAGAGAAAGAACCCGAACAAACGAAAACGTAAAAATTGGTATCGGCCTACCGACTAAGAAAAGATATTTACAACAAAAATTTCATTTCAATAAAAGCCAAAATCAGGTATTATAATAAAGGTTTTTATAGATAATTATTTTTAACTTCTCAGTAATCACGGACCCTTGTGTTAGATTGTTTAAATTGTGTAACAATTACTTGCCTGCCAGCGGAGAATTTAACAATTCCCATATTTATTATGTGTTTTTTTTTACATTATTTATTTTTTCAAATTATCGAGTGAGCTAATAAAGTCGGTTCCCCTGATTACTAGTTTAAAAAATAAAAAGTAAGTAATAATAAGTTTTTTTAATATATGTACTCCACGGTGGAGTTGTACAGACTTTCATCCGGATGGTACCAGCTTCGAAACCGGGTCAGGTGTAACACTTTTCATACGCTACAAAATTTCGATTCCATATACCCTTCCAGAAGCTTTCGTTGCTTAATGGAAGTTTTCAAAGCATCATCCTTATGGATTCGTTGACGACTTGTAACATCGAATAAATGTTTTTTTTTTTTATTTGTTTATAAAGTTTCGTCCCATTTATAAAATCAAATGATTTTTCAATCGACAGCTCGGAGGCAGTTCAGATCGTTTAGAATGAATAAAACAATGTTTTTGATATATTTCCAGAACAAAAAAAATTGCAAAGCATCAAATACGATGAACCGTTTAATCGTTACTTTGCATCTTAGCCGTTCAAGAAAAAGTTTGATCGGGGTAATCTCTAAGCTAATGAGAGTAGTGAGGTGTTTCGAGAATCGCTGTCAACAGTAGGGAAGACAAAAGTTAGTTTATTAGCTCGGCAATAAGAAAAAATATCTCGTAATATACAAAGATATCGATCGGCTGTTACGCTTCAACCAAAAAAAAAAAAAAATTAAAAAATAACCTTGTTTTAACCATTACTCGCGGTTTAATCTTTGAGCTACAGAAATGAGGCTCTGCTTTGTAACGAATAATAAATTCCGCAATGCTGTTAAAAACATCTTTAAAAGTGCACGAAAAACTCTCGGACGATAAAACTTAAACTTCGATTCATTTAGAGCCGTTTGTAACTTTTTTAAAATACTTCTTCCCAAATATATTGGGGTCTTTCGGGTTGATGCACCAGATTTTAAACCACAATCACGGTCATGCTGACCGAAAAGGCACGAATAATATTCTTATATTTGAAATAAGTTATATGTTTTCCAGAGTGCGGCTAGTTCCAGATCTATCCGATAGTTCAGCGTCGACATATTTAAAAATTTATTTTTCACATTATGTAAATCGGTGGTACAGCATTCGGAAATCTCGAATGAAATTTTTCGTGGGCGGATCCGGTATTCTTACTTATTTTTCTACCCGCACTGAAATGTAAAGTCTAGTCCTTATTTTGTGTACTTAAAGGCCATTATTCATTAAACGAATATAAAAATTAACCAACCGATTAACGAATAGAAACTATATAAGCCGATTACTATCGCGGCAAAATTCACATTTTCCAATCGTTACAGAACGACACAAGATTTAAATTTGCACGGAGGGTAAACTAACTTTAAGCGCATCGCATATATAACATGTTTAAATGATATAGGAGAAAAAGGGTTTAGTCATAACTTTCTAAATTTACAGAATATCTCTTTTTCTTATCTATAATAACTGATAAAATTTTTTTTTTTATTTATTTAATGATATCCGTTAATAAATTATGTTTTCTAAAAGTAAGAAGCTTACCGATCCCGGTAGAAGTGTAAATCAAACAGAAAAATTTTTTTTTTTTACTTTGATACAAAATTATTCCGTCTAAAACATGGGGTTAAATTGCGGGCTTAATACTTTTCCTCTTGACATTTGCAGAAAATGAAACAAAAATTATATAAAATGGCACTTATGAAATGAAAAACAATTTAAAGATCGTACTTTTAATAGCGCTGAAAAATTTTATTTTAATATAATTACATTAGAAAAAGTTTGATCGGGGTAATCTCTAAGCTAATGAGAGTAGTAATGTGTTTCGAGAATCGCTGTCAACAGTAGGGAAGACAAAAGTTAGTTTATTAGCTCGACAATAAGAAAAAAAAATCTAGCGGTAAACACGTCGTCATAAATCAGCTGATTTCAAAGTCGAGAGTTCTCACTTTCAAATCCTAATAAAAGTAGTTGCTTTTATTCGGATTTAAATACTAGATCGCGGATACCGGTGTTTTTTGGCTGTTGGGTTTACACGTTTCAGGATCGGTCGGCACGAGTTTGTTAAAGATTACATGTTTACCGGTACAATTAAGCCGCTATGACTTTAATTGTTGATGCGACTATAAATAAAAAATACGTATAATATTTCATTATTTTATATTATATATGTACATATGTATAATTTGATAGAAAAAAGCAAAATTATAATAATACAATTTTTAATAATACTCGCGTATAAAAATGAAGGTGCAAATTATAAACGGCGGTAATAAAATAATATTCTATAAATCTATACCATTATAAAAAGAGGAAGAGGGTTTTTGTTTGTTCATGATAAACAAAAAAACTACTCGATCAGTCACAACCAAATTTTTACCCGTGTTTCTTGGGATAACCGAGAAGGGTTTTAGATATATTTCATCTCGAAAAAATGTATACAAATATATTTGATTAATTGTCGCCGTGCTGGTATTATGTAAGCCGATATCATATAAATAAACAAATATATGTTTTGTATTAGTAGAGATTTGTCGGTTGAAGCACAAACTTTAATGAATTGAATTGTGAACTGCGAGTCTGTATCGCTGTGCGAGCCGGGTTTGAACTGAACGATTCGAATCGATCGTAATGAATAATATTATAAAAAAATTAAATTAAATATACGTTAAATAAAATAAATTAAACAAGTTTTCTTTAACAACAATATCTCCACTGGAAGGCTTCCCGTGGAGACTGCGTATGAAGCTAGAGTTGTGAAGTAAGCAACCACCTCGTGGAAGGCTAGCTAGACCAATCGATCATCACCATCAACCGGTAACAAACGAGGTGCCCCTGAGCCGCTGTTTTGAGAGGTACAACGGAGTGCTCTTATAACATCTCTGCAAACAACAGTCCGATTTTCAAATTTTAAATGGCATGTTTGTTAGTAGATTGAAGGCTACCTTTTGCACCACCAGTATAGTCTCGATAAAACAGAAGACGGTTAATCGGAAATGCCCATATATTCACATAAATTTTGTCTGTTTCTTTGTTATTGCATTACGCGAGAACCGATCGACCGACTACTTTCAAATTTGCAGGATACAGTCGTGTTATCCCAGGGAAGGTTTAAACCCATCGGCCGAGACCCTAGCTCCCTTGAAAGTTAAGATATTAAAAATAATTTATTATTTGTTCGCCCTTAAGGAGGGTGAAGTTGTAAAGATATTCATTAAGGAAAAAATAGATTAATCCTTTTACTTCATTATTATATTTCTGCTACCACGGTAAAGAAATAAGTTATGAATTTTTTTGTCGTCAAAGGTGTGCCTACTTTAATTAAAACGGTTTTCTATCTTTCTAATTTAATTTCTTTCTCGGGTTTCTGTAAAGCCTGAATACTATAATTATTATTTATCGGCATTATTTTCACAGCCGTGAAGATGATGTACACTGTGGTGGTCCAGGGGGTACATCAAATAGATGGCTGAATGGATGGGAATAGTGACCGAAGCAAGCTCTGCGAGTGTCCAGGGCACCGGTTCCTTTGGAAAATTGGGAATGGCGAGCCAAGCGATCTCTGTGGACACGGGGTAAGCCCCTTGGCCCCGGGAGGCCTCAAGAAGCCTCTGAGTTGGTTCCGACATTCGCCCGGGTTGATTTGAGTCCCGAGGGTGCAGGTTCTGGCTAGACGGGCCGGGTAGTATATATAATATATTAAAACGAAGAGTTCGGTCTTTAATCAAACGGTATGAATTTTTAACCGTATCAAAATGTTCTCGGTAGTTAATCGGGCTATTTATATATTTACCTCGTTGATCTTTAGGAGATTTACGAAAATTAATAGATTTTTGTAAGAATTTCAATTTTCTCTGACTTATTCCACGAATGAAACAAACAGTTTTTGCACTTAAATCTCCTTAAAAATTTAGTTATAATAAAACTTTGCGTCTCTAAGCTTTGTATATCTTCACGCTGCTGATTAGTTAGCTTTTAATAATGCACCTGAAAACAGCGCATAATATTAACCGCGTAAATAAGAATTATGTTCGTTACGAAAATTCGTCCAATTAAAACGCTTAAGAATGTGTTTTGTAACTTTAATTGGAACAGCCTCAAAACATTTAATTTGTTTGAATTAGGAATCGTCGCCGAAGTCATACTCGATAAAATTCTCCGTTTTTACTGACTTGAGGTACTCTGATAAAGCTCTACGTTTGTTAGATTCAGTATTTTTTTGCCTTGCCTTCATCCTTAGTACCCGCATTAGCGATAATATAAAGTAAATATTATTTACTAAAAATGTACCCGAAACTGTATAACTGAATATTATAAACCGAACTAGATTCTTGTATGAGGCTGACTGTACTACAGGATTAATATTCGGAACGGAAAGGATGACGCGTAGATTTACCTCCATCTTTGCGTAGTAACTGGACTAATACCTTTCTTTGCCTGTACGAGGTTTTACGATACGCCTACCTAGTCGTTGAACTGTAAATGATCGGGCGATTCGGATCGTTTTTAAGACTGTCATAATAAGCGATAAAACAAATATCAGAAAAAGGGATCGATCCCCTTTTTCCCTGTACATCCCCTGCATTTAAAATGTTATATTTATCACTTAAAATTTAGAAATCCGGAGATCAGTGCACCTGTAGATTAACAATTTTTTATTTTTATACATCCACGGTTTCAAACCGGTAACACCGTACGAATTTAAACAAGTATAAACTTATACGGAATCCTGTATCGGTGTTAAATTTCTTTTTGTTCTGGTGTTTCGCTTGACACCAGATAATTTCAATTACCTTTACATAAGCCCCGTTTGTGGATCTAGTAAATTATACGAACGGTTCACTTAGAAGTGATTACAATTCTGTAGCCGTATACGCCCCTGCGGAAGAATATTACCTTAAATTATCGGTAAAATTTTGGATACTATTTCATAAAAAAAAAACTATTATTCTCTCTGGCCGAAATATCCACCGTATAATTATTTATTTTTAGAAAGAACACGGCTGGCTTTTTTCCGCTTCGAGAAAACTACTTTCATCGATTTCTAATGTCGAACTTCAACGGTGCTACCGTGAAATTTTTTAATAAATTATCCGCACATTTTAACCCCGGTCATTTAATTGGTCGTCTGTAATATTTCGGGTAAAAATTCTTGTTCTAAAAAATGTTATGATTTCTATTTCTCTATCTCAAAAATAATAAGCGAAGTTGTTTCGCGGAAAATATTTTAATCGTTTTAAACGTAAAAGTCCAGTCACGACCTCGCATGTATTCGTAACAGTCCTGTTTGACATAAATTTTGTGTTCATCTACACACTGTATTTCCGTTTCACAATACGAACACGATATAGAAATCCTTTGTGTTGTCGACACGCAATGGAATCTTCGTTGATTTGAATGCATCTGCCGGATGAAAAAATGTATTGTTTATTAACGTCCTGAAAACTAACGCGCTAATTAAGTAATAAAAAAAGGATGAACACGTTGTACTCGTATTATATAAAATGACAAATGTAAAGACATCTACTGGCGACAGATGTATTAAAACAAATAACATCAATCGGATATATAAAGGAAAAAGAGCTATGCGCTAGGAAAAACGACATTTTCATAATAATAAAAAATCGTTACCGCATCAGAAATAAAGCGATATTTGTAAAAATAAGAAATATATTAAATATCTCATTCCGTACGCGTTATATATAAGTAGCTTTTGTAACAAAATGCAGCCCCACTAAATTAACAAAGTAATCTAGTTTTTCACGATACGTAATCGTTAGAATACTTGCCTCTCCGTAATTGTTAATTAGCAGTTATTAAACTTCTTTTTCTAAATATTATTCAAACTCTTTATCTACAATCGGCTAAAAGCACAAACATACAAACAATATATCGATATATCTAAACCGGTTTGATCATACGTTAATTTGTAAGTGACCAACGGTTACTCTTAACACGGCCAATATTTTTTTTTGTCTTCAGTCATTTGACTGGTTTGATGCAGCTCTCCAAGATTCCCTATCTAGTGCTAGTCGTTTCATTTCAGTATACCCTCTACATCCTACATCCCTAACAATTTGTTTTACATATTCCAAACGTGGCCTGCCTACACAATTTTTCCCTTCTACCTGTCCTTCCAAAATTAAAGCGATTATTCCAGGATGCCTTAGTATGTGGCCTATAAGCCTGTCTCTTCTTTTAACTATATTTTTCCAAATGCTTCTTTCTTCATCTATTTGCCGCAATACCTCTTCATTTGTCACTTTATCCACCCGTCTGATTTTTAACATTCTCCTATAGCACCGCATTTCAAAAGCTTCTAATCTTTTCTTCTCAGATACTCCGATCGTCCAAGTTTCACTTCCATATAAAGCGACACTCCAAACATACACTTTCAAAAATCTTTTCCTGACATTTAAATTAATTTTTGATGTAAACAAATTATATTTCTTACTGAAGGCTCGTTTAGCTTGTGCTATTCGGCATTTTATATCGCTCCTGCTTCGTCCATCTTTAGTAATTTTACTTCCCAAATAACAAAATTCTTCTACCTCCGTAATCTTTTCTCCTCCTATTTTCACATTCAGTGGTCCTTCTTTGTTATTTCCACTACATTTCATTACTTTTGTTTTGTTCTTGTTTATTTTCATGTGATAGGTCTTGCGTAGGACTTCATCTATGCCGTTCATTGTTTCTTCTAAATCCTTTTTACTCTCGGCTAGAATTACTATATCATCGGCAAATCGTAGCATCTTTATCTTTTACGGTCAATAATGTATTTATTTTTTCAATAAAGCACGAAAAATAAACAGAAGGAAATAAACAGGTAAATGTATAACAGAGAAAAATTTAAATATATATATAGCCGCATATAGTTTTACACGACATGTACATTTCACTAGCACTTATTATGCCATATATATATATATATATATAATATTACGATTACGCGTATGACTATGAGCGCACATTTTTGTGTTCGTGTATTCCTGTACGAAAAATAAATAATAAAATATACCTTTACAATGAAAAAGAAATTTTATTATATTATTTTGGTATGGCCTGGCCCAACCAGTCATTTGTACACACCTTGAAGTCATGTCCGCGCATAATATATGGCTTTAATATAAACTTCAACACCTTGTCTTGAATTAAAAGTACATCCTGTAAAACTTGTACGTTTCGTTCTCTTACTTCTGCTTCTTCTTTTCTTTTATATATAAACAGTATTTATTTGTTATTCTATTTGAATAATTTAAGAAGAAAAGAAGTAAACTATCTCTGGTACAGTTACGTTGATTGTATATTATTTTTATTTTAAATAAAGTAATAAAACTGTTATTAAATATCTATTTTTGATATTTTTTTTATGTTAACTTAATTACATTTTCTTTTTATCCTTAAATGTTTTTTAACCGAATTGAAGTTTTCAATTCGACCTGTATGTTTCATTTTAATCAAGTTTTATTCTTTAACCGAATTTAATTTTTTTTTTTTTACAAGAAATTCCTCGTGGTTCCATTATACCTATTTGCATTATATATATATATATATATATTAATTATATTTAAACATTTATTACATATTTGATTCATCGAAAAATCACTTCATTCTTCACTCTTCGTTGTAAGCCTGGTAGGCATGATCTTTATTTTTATGAAGAACTATGCCATTTTTCGGAGCGTCATTTTTATGTCAAGTCGCCTGTTATTATTACAGTGAAGTGCCTTATAAAAATGCTGTGTGTTTCATTCATGTTTTATAAAAAATAAAAATTAATTAATAGATAATTACTTATCGGTATTTGTTTGTAATTTTTATAAAAAATGTATAATTTTAACTTTTAGGAAGGGTTTTTGATTCTCAGGTCGATTATTTATTTATTTTTCATTGTTTGGGATAAATTTTGTAATACTTCTCTTACTAATTACCAACGATTCGATTAAGATTTGTTTAAATGACCAAACTGTATTAATTAATTTTGCGTTCAAATTTATTACGTTTATTTTTATTGACATTATCATTACAGTTGTAACAATTAACTTTTTATCGTACATAATATTTTCGTAAACCCTGAAAAATATATTTATGCATAGATATATGCGTTATAATATGAGGTATAAATATTTTAATCTGCTTTGCAAACACGTTTTTCAGACGATCCTAAATTTTAAATAAATATCCCGCTAAATAAATTTCTAACGGTTTTCCTTTTACAGTTTCGATGAAAAGGCATTCTTTGTCCGTTATTCTACCGAATATTTTTGAAAACTTGTTATTTTTGTGATTTTTACAAACCGATTGATACCTATTTTATAAAAATCGGTACTGCTGTTGAAACATGTAGGGCTGTAAACAAAAAATTATCTCTTCAACGCGTAGTCGCATATGAAATAATTTTCCGAAATTCTCATTACGAATTGTTACAAAGTTTACCCTAATCTATATTACCACCGAAGCAACCGTATATCTATATTACTACGTACCGAAGCAACAAGTTAACTGTTAGAAGCTAACATGTTGAGCGGTTTAACTACAATTTTCTCGTTATATTCTTCCGCGTTAACAGGATGTCATCTCGTAATTAATGACTATATCAGTACATGATGTCTTTCGATTCTATTCTTTATAACTTAAATAAATAAATTAACAAGTAATATAATTCACCTTACCGGCACGTCGATACGTTCTCTAGATCTTTCGGCTAACTTGGAAGCCATCATCCGGAGTTAAAATTAATACAGTAAATTAAAAATCGTAGTTAAAATTTAAAAACAGTTAATTTTAAAACACCGACACCCCTTTGCGAATGTGGTGAAAATCAAACTGTTAAGCGCATCACAGAAGCTTGCCCTAGGACAGCTTATGAAGGGACTCCTGAAGATTTCCTGATGGCGACTAAAGAATCAGTAGCTTATATTAATTTGTTAGATGTTTGTAATTTTTGACTGTAATCGGTGTTGTTTCTCGGTGCCACACGCTAAATAAACGATTCAAACGTATAAGTTTTTACTTATTAAACATCATTTTCTTTTTCATTATAGGGATTAGGGATCTAGACCTGTTCCTGTACCCGTCGTTTCCTTTATCTCCCCGCATCTCTTCCTACAAGTCGATAAGCTAAGGTAGCTGCTGGTATCTTCTCTCCATCATACTCGAGCAGCAACACCACCGTTATCTGTTTTGTTTTATTCTATATCGCATAAAGGTTGTACTGAAAGCTCTCTTCGTATATTCAAATGTTTGATCCTTTTCCTCCAAATGCAATCATATACACTACTTAAAAACCTCATCTCCGCTACCAGAATTCTGCTACTCAGCTTTTGTCGTTTACAAACGATTCACTACCGTATACTAATAGAGTGGGAACCGCTCCTGTCATAAAATTTAATACGCGTACCTTTCCGTGTTTTATTTTTCAGATGCTTGTGTATGTATTCGCTAAGTGTTTCAAACGTATCGTTATCTAACTCGTAATACTGCCCGGATATTCAAAACCCTTTACTTGCTCGATCAACATTTCTTAAATCACTATCTTAGTCCGACTTGGATACTTCCCTTTAATGTATGCTGATCAGCATAAATTAAAGAGTTTATCCGAATGTCCACTGAGAGCCGCATATCAGATTCAACCCAAAATTTCCATATACCCAAAATATATGTTAAATAACGTCTTCGATGTACAACAACCCTATCGAACACAGGGAATGGCCTCCTAGATCACCGTCTACGTTAATCCCGATCACTCTCCTCATATAGGCCTTACAAGACTTGAATTAAATATGCTGGGAATTCTCTAGCTTGGACACCCGTAGGATGGAGCACTTTACACAATCAAATGCTTTAGTGAATTCGATGAATGCTATGTGGGTTTCAAGGTTGTATTCTCTTCTCTTGGATATTATTTACTATTTTAAATTAAAAATTGCAAAGGATAAGTTAAAAATAGCAACATAGAATATTATAAAATACATCTCAGGAGATAGAACTTAGTAGAATTTTGGGAAACAAAAGGCATAAATAAATATCGCTGTTGACGGAAACAAAAAGAAGCTGTCTGCTTCAGAATATGTGGAAGAATATGCTATTAAATATTAGGCGAATCAGACAAAAATATAATTTTAGCATAAACAAATTTTACACGACAAATATTTTATTTATTTTAATAATTTCGGTAAACGTTGGTATATAATTACTGGTTAAAAAAATAACGTAAATGTAGTCTTGTAATAAATGCAATTGTACTATTCTTCATTAGACCGTCCGTCTCACTGTAGCGCGACGCAAATAGACCAGATCCTGCTCACTTGCATTTACGAACGGTTATAAATACATGTAAATTTACTATTGTATAGGGCTACGATAAAACAATCCGTATAAAAATTTTCAAAACGATAAAAAAGAAGAAAAACTTTAATTTTTAATTATCTTGGTTTCAGCCAAAAATATAGATGTTTGCAGATGTAGTTAAAGAAAAATAGTCAAGGTGTTGAGAGAATCGCGTAAGTAGCCTATCTTAGGAGATGGTAAAAGCAGAGTTCAACGGTCAAATACAACAAACATTATTAGAAACTAAAACCTTATTTACTACATAGGATTGCTTGATATATCGATAAGCGTAATGATTAGAAGAGGAAAGGATATTATTTTTTGCGTGTCAAAAGCAACATGTAGAAGCATGTACGATTTGACTGTTTGTCGAAAGATTACAATTATTAATCAAACATTTTAATTAAAGTAAAAGGTTAACGTTCACACATACGCCGTACATTCTTATATTAAAATCATTGAAATTAATTTAATTTTAAAGTAATAATGAAATATTAAACCGTTTAAATTATTATTGATGTTCAATTTTAAAATGAAAATAAATCAAATAAACAGTGTATTATCATGACGTATAGAATAACAATTATGTTTAATGTAAGTTGACAAGTTCTCAACGAATGTGAATAACAATAAAAATGTGTTGTATCATATAATATAAATTCTACAACCATTGGGGACTGTTAGATCACTTTTTACTTTCTTTAACTTTTTCTCAGATTCTGTCTAGAATAATAAATATATATATAATGCTATTCAATACATACACACACACACACACACATATATATATATATATTTATATATACACACTCACACGTAATGTGTACATTTTTTCTTCTTTTTTTTTTATAAGCACACTACATCTGAGATTGAGAATGGATGGGAAACGTATACATTATATAATGCAGTGGTAACAGTAAATAGTAAAAAGGAATAAATTGAAAGAAAGAAAAAAAATTTAAAGTGGAAAAATAAAAATAAAATATAAACCAAAAAAAAGAAAGATAAAGGTTAGTGAACTAGAATGACCTGTGAGTTGAAGAAACTGGTAACGAAAAGATGGTGCGTGATTATATGCATGTGTGTGTGTATGTTTGTAGTGTGTGGTGTGTGGAATTTAGCCGATCACAATACACCTCTCAGCTACGTCGTGTACGCAAAATTGTACGTTGCCTCATGGTGTTATGTATGTGAATAGTAGCTTACATTTATCGTAAACGCGTGCACGAAATAACCGGCTCAGCTTGATTCTTACTTTCTTTTTACGGCAGAGAAGTTGCTGACATTTTAATAAAAGAATATCTAAAAGTGTTACAGTTAGGCGTTAGATTTTCTTCTCGATTCTTATTTTTTCCCCAAAAAATGTTCATCTTCTAATCGAAAATCTCCTACCTTACAGTTAACCGTTAACATTTCTACACATCATCGTATTTTTTTCAAAACTTTTTCTCTTCCTTTTCTTTTTCTAACATCTCCTCTTCATTTATTTATTTTTCTACTCCATATTAATTTATTTTTACTTGCCTCATTCTCTATTCTGCTTCCTTCACCGTATTATTATGCATTCTACTTATGCCTTCGTCTTTCTTATGCAATCGTACGTTTGCTGATATGTAAAGAAGGTTAATAACCCATTTTAAAGCAAAATAACCAAAAAAAATGTAGAAAAGAGCCTTTTTTATTTCCCGGTCTCTTTTTTGTTAATCTAAACAATTTTATTTTATTTTTGATATTTATCATTAAAAAAAAAAAAAACAGAATGAAAATTACAATTCTTTATATATTTTTAATGTCAAACTTAAAGCCGTGTGAATAACGCAGAAAGGATTATAAAAATATGTCTTGTTTACAGGATTTCTCATATTATCCTTTCGCAATTTGAGCGGTTTTAGAAGAGGTGTTTTGTTTCATATCAGACCTTTTACAAATGCGCCATGAATTTATCACGCTGAAGTGTTTTCTTACACTTAATCGGCTTAAACCCTTTAATCACAGATTGTATTTTAATATAACTTTATCGCTATATACCTACTCCGATCTCGTTTTTCTATAAATTTACTTTATTTTCTGATAATTATTTCATAACTACTCACCGATTGTTTGAATTATATTAAATCCTGGTCCGTAGAGTATTAATTCTAAATTCATATATTCTTTGCCAGGCTTCTAGATTACAGAATTTTTTACTCCTTTTTCTCCCTTTTCTTAACCGTATTTACGTCACGGACTTACCGATACCTTTTCTATAATTCGTAATTTTTTTGTTATCTTTCGTCGTAATCTTAATAGCGATGCTTAAGAATTCGGTAGGGATTTGTTCTTCCTTTCGGATTACGATTTACTCAGGTTAACTTTTTCGGCAAGAGAATTTATTTATTTATTTTTAAAGACGGTTAATTTTTGAACGTTTTTAATTTATATATATTCAGTGTAACACCGATAAAAGAAATAAATATAGAAATGAACGATTAGGGTACTTATATAAGCAAAAAGAGAAGTCTGTATGATTTTTTTATATATATATATTTTTTAAAATTCATACCTTTAAAATCAAATTAAAATTAGATAATAAAGTGTTAATACTCGAATTAAACTTTATACGATATAAATAGACTTCGTGTATTTTTCTTACACAAAAGAATTTTTAATTAAATTTTTAATAATTATTATCCCGGGAATTATAAATTCAATCAAACTATGGTTATATTAATTAAAATCTGAAGTATTTTAATCTGAACAATATTGAACTTTCCTTGTTAGTCGACGGTTGAGGAGTAGAGGTGTAGACATTGGTACCCCACACTCTCAGATTGGGGAATTACAACGCCATCAACGTAGACCCATGGTCAGTCACCTCTCCTCATCGTGATACTCACAAGGTTCGATTTTCGTTGCTTATCGCGTACACTTCGTGTACTCAACCGCCTGCTGAATAAATCCGACTCAAATTTTATATTATTCGATGCTAACCTAAACAATATGACTTCTCTTTTATTTAAACATTATCTCGTAATAGAATTTGATAATCGGAATTTTGGGACGGTTTTCATTTCTTCTATTGTCACTGTACATGTGTATATTTTGAATCGCTTCATTACGTGCGACAGTTTGTCTCGTATCTTGTTCGTCTGAGGATAGATCATCCATTCATTCTTACTAACCCTTTTCCATTACCCTTGATCCTTCCCTTCTCGATGTTGTTCTCCCGGTTATGGCGCTCAAATGCATTGATTTAGTTAGGGTGTTAGAACGCTTTTCTTTTTTTATTATTAATAATACTCGCATTAATTTGGTTGCAGTAAGTCTAATTAAAGCCTTTATGTATGTTGTTGAAAATTATTTTGTCTGTTATCATCTTTTTATTTCTTTTGTTTTTTATACTCTTTATCTTTTAAAGTGAAATGAAATGAGGTAAAACAATTTCCGCAATTGTACATTTAGAAGACATTTGTCTATTATTCTCCTTACAATTACCGTCGGTTGAATAGTTAAGTGTACTTTAAAACCCATAATAGTAAGTTAAAAAATAGTTATTTGTTAGTAAAGCACAGCGTATTATCTGTTGGAATAATGCCAAGGCGAGCTAGTGCATCCACGCATGCAGTTTGCATCGTAATAATATAACTATACTTTGTACTATATGCACTTTTGTCGTTACTGAAATGAAGATTAATTTCGCATCTACCCACACCGATTGACTCCTTGAACTCTCGTATAAGCACGCTATCCTTTTCTTTTCTTTTTTTCCTTTATGCCTCCTTCTATTCTGTTAATGTTTTCTTTTCTTTCTTTGTTAATGAATATATCTTTCTTTTTCTGTATCGGCACTCATTAACTTTCAGCTCACACGCTGTGAATTACACTTAACAGAAATTAAACTTTAATAATTGCCCGCACGGTTTTAACGAGGACAAAATAAATTTAATATTAAATTTAAACGGTTACTAAAAAGGAAACTACTCCTGAAATTTATTAGATATTACATATTTTTCTACGCGTATATACATTTTCTTCGTTTAAAACGTTTTCTCTAAAAGTGACATTTTTTTACTGTACTTTCCTAAATATTATAAATTATACGATTGGAAAAGTGTATAACGGGAAGTGTATTTGTATGAATATACTTTACGTTAATAAATATATAGATTAAGAAGTACGAAAAAAAAATCTTGTGGAAAATCTCCCACCAAAAAAAAAAAAAACTAAGAAGGCTGGAAAATACGCTACATTGAATATAAAAAATTTGATTCTCTTATACAGTTAAAAGAAAATGACTAGTATTTACGGCCACCTTTACCGAATGAATAACAATAAATTAGCAAAGACAATATTCGACCGCTTCGCAAACAAAAAAACGGAAAGTAGAATGGTTTACAGAAAATCCTTTAAAATTTACAAGAAAAACAAATAACTGCATAAAATATTAAAAATAAAGAAAAATGATCAAAAGCATGAAAGGATTTCCCGACAAATCTCCTCGAAATAAAGGAGGAGACAAATGGAAGACAGAAAAACATTCAGAAGGAATGAAAAATTGTGCGAAAACATTAAAAGAAAAAAGAAAGCTATATAAAATTTGTTACATGTCCTTTAAGTGAACAAATTCGAAAAAATATATTTGTATAAGTATAATAATAAGGAAGGATTACGGGCTGTCGGGCCCCCATTTGTACATTGTGTATCGGAGTGTCTTCGAAAAAATGACCTCTTATGCCGCGTCCGGTTGGGCGCAAAGGTTGGACAAAAACCGAATATTTATTCTAAATTCAAATTTCGAATTTTTATTTAAATTTAAGGAGTGCCCAGCGCAGAGCCTTGATAGTATGCACTGGTGTTTTTAAAACAACCTCCTTCGAGACAACTCCCGTATTGGGAAAGGCTCTTCCAATCGATTTAGTGGTGAAACTTCGGGCAGCCACTTTTTTTTGGTTTGTCTGGAATTTCACCCACCACCATCCGATTCGGTCGCCCTAAAGCATAAGACCGAATCTCCGTACCGCAAACGGCTACTGTGCCTCAAAACGGTTTAGCAATCGATATACTAATTAGCTCCCTATCTACGCGAGAGGAATAAGCGTGGTGCACTACACCACTCGCTTGCTTGTCCAACCGTGTCCTGTATAAATCTATACAAGGACTTACCCTTAGTCGTGGCGTGCCATTCCTGCAACCGTGCTTTCATCGTGGTACCGTTTTCCCCGCACAGCTCGACGCAAAGGTTTCGGCAGGATTTTTAGTGCAATCCGCCGGTGCACAAGGACGCTTCACTACCATCGTGAAGACCTTCTTTGCAAAGAACCGGGGTCGAGGCGAAGACCTACCGATTGACCTTTTCTGCTGGTAGGGATCACTGGCTACCCGGTCCTTGGTCAAACCGACCAAGTCGTCCAAGCAACCTACTCCGGATTGCTCCATAGCAGCTTTAAATTAAATAGTACCGACTGAAAAACGCCAGGCACTACGTTTTCAGCCGGAATGAAACTATCACCTATCTCAAGACCTGGTGAGCGTTCACGATCTCTTTCCCAAGCAAGGCCGTCCGTTCTCACACAACCCGCTCGAGAAATCAAAAGCTAAAAGTTCCTAAGTCAGACCACCGGCGAGGTCGGAGCGAATCGTTTCCCGAACCTGCCAGAAGATCTAGAAACTTTCTTTGCCCTCACGAACCTATGAAATGGGGACACGATTTAACAAAGGAGACGTTCTTACTTAGTCGACAGTGGCACTACTGCAACACACTACGCGGCTGTGTTGCCTATACCCCACAGCAACGCAGGTGTCTACCTGCGTTGGCGTGGGGTATAGGCAATTGGTCGACAGCAATTGGTCGTTTTCAGTCCCGATGACGTGAACGTAGGCACGCTGTACTTTCAGAAACCAAATTATCGCTACCGGTAGCAGTAAACACAAGTTTTACAGCACGAGGTCAGAGGCCGAGAAGCGATCCATCAGGCAGCCATGTAGAAGTTGCGAAGAGGTGGGGAGGTTGAGGCATTGAAGATGCGGTTTCAAGCTGTGCCAGTCCCGGAGCGGAACAGTGATCGCAATACACCGGTTCTTAATTTCGACCGGTTGCCCATCTCCCACCTGCAAAGGATGCGTTACAGCCTCGCGATGGATACATAGCAGCAAGAATGGCACACCACGACTAAGGGTAAGCCGCACTCTCGGACCGTATGGGCGTTCCTTGATGCCGTTTCTTTGTTCAACCGGCATCAGTAGTTTATGTGAGGAAAAAACTCCTATCTCGCTGCTGTGGGAAGCTACCCGAGAATTTCGGCTGGCTCCCAGCACACTAAAGCTCCAAGCGCTTTAAAATGGTGAACAGGTACTTTCTGGCATTCAGCGACCTAGGCGTGGCAGCAAATTGCTGTCTTAACGTTATAAATTTATTTATTGTACTCATACATATTTTTAGTAGTTGACGGACTGCGCCTACCCATCTTAGCAAATATATGAAAAGTGACTGGTTGGAACACGTAAGCCGATGGTGTACGGCACCACCCTTAATCCGCTCACGCTGTTAGGTAAGCTCTAGGAGCTATGATAGGATACTTGTCGCTAAACTATTCTAGGCTCAGTAGCCGTTTGTAGCACAGACAATCGGTCTTATGCTTTAGGGCGGCCGAATGGGGTGGTGGTGGGAGAAATGCCAAGCAGACCAACTCTAATTGTCGAAAGAAGAGATGGAAGGGATTATAGAACAAGAATGGCAAGAAGAGTGGACAGGGTCCAGAGTGGGAGAATGGACCAGACGCCTAATCCCTAATATTAAAACCTGGAATAACAATAGACTCGGAGATGTCAATTTTTACATGACACAAATACTGACGGGGCACGGCTCTTTCGGTCAGTATCTGTATAGGATCTGGAAGAGAGCCACCCCGCAGTGCATCTATTGTCCAGAGAACGACGATGCCGAACATACGTTGTTCATATGTCCAAGATGGGCCGTTAACAGAGGTCAAATAGTAATTAATGGTCTTACACCAGAAAATCTCATAAACTGGTTGGGGTACAACAATGAGAACTGGGAATGGTTCCGCAGGTTCGCCGGGGAGGTCCTGCGGGCCAAAGAGGATGAAGACAGAAGAATGGGAGTATAAACAGTAGGGTAGGGCGGACAGTCACTCCATGGAGGGCCTGTACGCCTTGGTGTGCGGGTACCTGAGAAGGGGGTGAACTCCAGGGGAGTTTGAGTTTGGGTTAAAATAAAAGACCAAGTCCCGGTCGGCGGGGTCGTTCCTGCGGGAGCCGAGGCTCTTTGTGGGGTCGGCGCTGTCGATTAGAGGCCAAAGGCGTAAAGACCGAGTCCCGGTTCCCTGCTGAGGCGCTGGGGGACGGCATAGCCGGACCTTGGCTCTAAAGCGGGGGATTAGAGGCAGGCAATGTAAAACAAAAGATCCGAGACCGGGGAGGCCAACCTGCCGTGCCTGACGTATAGCCGGCGGGTGGGGGACGCCTCCTTTGAGAGTAAAAGGACACTCTCCCCGACTGAGTATACTTAATTGGATATCCGGTCGGGGAGAGTAAGGAAAAAAAAAATAAAAAAATAAAAAAAAAAGACCAACTCTAATTGTTTAATTTTTGTGGGTTTGTAATTATTTAATTATAATAATTATGATATTTCATAATAATTTTTAATTATTGCTATTTTAATGTGTATTTTTATTGAAATTAAGTTCTGGGTATTGTATATTTGAATTGTAGAAAGTAAATTTTTAACTATGTTATTGTTTTAAAAGTGAGTTACTAACAAACACCGTGGGGGAGGATACCTCATTGCAGCCATTGCAGCTCGGACTTGCACAGTTTTAGAAGACATGAACTGGAACTGGTAGAGGAATGTATGTGGATCGAGGTAAAATTGCTCAACGGGCTTAATTTACTGATCGGCAACCACTACTTTTTCCTCATTTTTCTCCTGTGATGCTAAAAAATTATATTGACACGATCGAGCCTGTTCTGGACATCACACGTTATCGAGTCATTATGCTTGGTGACTTCAATATTCCAAAAGTATCTTGGAAGAATTGTTGTTTGGGCCCGGTATTCATTTTTATGCCAAGAAAAAAAGCGGAGCTATTATTTGAATTTATGGGTAGCGTGAATTTAATACAGCTAAATAACCACATCCCTTTTAAGGGGAAATTTGTATTTGATTTGGTGCTGTCCTATACTGGTGAATATGTCTCTGCAGAGGCCTTCTGTTTAGTCAACCCTGATGATCCTCATGATCTGTTCACTGTTAATGTCGGTATGCGTGGTGTAACTCGTAACAACGAGGCGTGTTTGATAAAGGATTATCGTAAGGTCGATTCTCTGGAACTCTATAGGGCAGCTGAGGCCACAGATTGGAGAATCATCCTTCGAGCAGTTGATTCGGAGGTGGCTGCTGGTGATCTGAATGACGCTGTTGATGATTTAATGAATAGAATTGGGCCATTTCGTCGCACCAGAGTGCAGAAGTCCCCTTCTTGGTTCTCAAGAGATTTAATTGTAGCTCTACGCAACAAAAATAAGTTTCACAGGAAATTTAAGAATTCTGGTCTTTTATATTACATTCTCTGAATACGGAAAAACGTGAATGTGAACGTCGATATACGTCGATATGAATAGTGAGGTTATTACAGATCCATCACAGCTATGTAATTTAATTAGGGAATATTTCCATTCTGTTGATAATCCCAACAGTGGTAAAATATTTGATAAAAAAATAGAGACGAACAAAATTATTACTGTTCTTACTATAGAATCTGGTTCTACAACTGGTTTTATAACCTGGTTCTATTCCTGAAGGCTATAAAAGTTCTTATGAGAAACTCTGCTTGTGAATTTGGTAAAATTTTCCCGATTGTGATTAAGGGCATTGGAAATATTTTAGCATCAGTGCCTGCGCTCTGTGTTTAATTTAAGTTTAAAATGCGGAAAGTTTCCCGAAATTTTGAAAATTTCACTTGTATCTCCAATCCCCAAAATAAGTATCCTGCATGTTTAAAATGCGGAAAGTTTCCCGAAATTTTGAAAATTTCACTTGTATCTCCAATCCCCAAAATAAGTATCCTGCATGACAACTAACTGTAGGCCGATCTTTGTTTTGGGAGTTATCCCTAAGCTATTCGAGAAAAATGTTCCCAATCATCTATATGATGCACTTAGGGGCCAAATTTCGTCGGAACAACTATGGCTTTCTTAATAATAAGTCTACAACGAACCTAGTTGATATATTGACTTACATTGTGCCTAACGTTGAACATCGGAGTTAGGTGGATGCCGTCTATTTTGATTTTAGTGAGGCATTCGATACTGTTCCTCACAGTATCTTGATGAGTAAATTGAGGTCTTACGGTCTTATTTATCCAATTCTATGTTGAATAAAATCTTATTTAACGAAAATTTAAAGTGAAGGTTAAAGAAAAGCTTTCTGCTGAGTTCTTGGGGTTCCGCAGGGTTCCAACTTGGACCAATTATTGTTTGTTTTTTTTATTAACGAAATAGGCATATACCCTATCTATTATTCATGTATACTGATGATCTGAAGATACGTACTGAAATTAGGAATGCACCTGATTGGATTACGCTACAACAGGACATTTATCAAGAGGTCAGATGGTCGAGATTCAATGACATGGAGCTTAACGTCAGTAAGACTAATGTTATTACTTATACTAGAAAAACCGTACCGATTATATACGAATAAAGAATGAATGACGCAGTCATTTTCAGAATCAAAAATACCAAAGATCTGGGTGTTAATTTCGACGCTAAGCTATTATTTAATGAGCATGCACCTGGAATTGTCTCTCGAGCTAGGAGGAACTTAGAACTGATTTTCTGGATCGGTAGACATGTTAAACATCCTTATTACATTCCTGCGTTTGTATCATGCGATCGGTCGTCTACTGCTGGAGTACTGCAGCGTCACCTAGAATTACGGGCGCAAATCTACCATAGAAATTACTGAGGCCATCTAGAAGAAATTCATTAATTCATCGGTTATTAAAGGTTTTGTTCATCCAGCCCCTTATGTGCAGCTGAGCAGATTCTTTCAACTGCCCGCTCAGTCAGCGCAGTAATAGAGCTTCTGTCTTGTATCTCTTCAAGCTTCTGCACGGTCGGATTAATGGACCTATTGAGCTGATTAGTCTGAGAGTGCCTTGTGGAAGGATAAGACAATTTCGGCATTTTCAGTTCATGGAGCGTTCCTTTCATTCTCCTCTGGCTCGGAGGGTTAAACATGCAAATGAGATAGCTAACTCTGAACTCTGTGGATTTCTTCGCTTTGTCTAGTCGATGCTTTAAGGTTAGGCATTTGGTGGCATTCTATGATATTTATGTTTTTTTATTATTTTATGTTCTATATGTTCTTCGATGTTCAATATTTTTCTTTGGTTTTATATATATTGCTTGGTGTTGCTTATTTGTAACGTTGACTTGGACGTCGCTTGTTATTAATTATTAATATTTTATTTAATCTAATTTATTTTAATTTTATTTATATTTAATTTTAATCGATGACAATTAATCAATGGGGATTTTTCTACTGTTTATATTTTATCTATGTACATGTGCTTTTTATGAGTTAAAATGAATAAATATGTGGCATATTAAGGCTTAAGGCTGTTCAGTCACATAGTTTCCTCCGTGGTACCTGGCAGCAGGTCACATTTGTGGGAGGAGATGGCAGGGTGCAGGAAAGAATGGGAGCCCTGCGAAAAAGTTATTATTATTATTATAATACTCTATAGATAACATCATCAAAAGGTAAACGTCCGCATAAACATTTAGTAACAGCACTCTCCTTTACTAGTATCATTAATTCCCGCCAAAACTAAGGGCAATGACTTATTATGACCAAACCACAACATTGGATTCTTTATCGGTCAGTACCACACACATGCAAAACAAAATACCAAAATGAAATATGTATAAGTACACAAACACACAGACACGCATGCACACGTGCGCATGATATATTGTCTAATCTTGAAGAACTACAAATAGATACGAATAACAACTATGATTTTACTCGTAAATATTTTTACTGCGTATATGCGTATGAGTGTGTATACGTAAATGCGTTCTACTTCTATCTACATATTAGGAATTTAACATATGTTGTTTCATTCTGATCGTAATAAACAATAATAAAAAACGATTTACAGTAGAGGGGGAAAGATATACGGAAAAAAAAAGAAAATTAGCACATGGTATTATTGCGGGTGAGTTGTACACAACTCGTTCTGCGTTGTAGAATAGTAAACAAAGGTTATTAACCCTGACACCGTATATAAATAATAGACATCGTATTTAACCTAGGTCACGATTTATGTTTTATATCTATTAAATTTATTTTTTTATTTATATTATTGGCTTTTATCTTAAATAAAAAATAAATAGGTAAATATTTTTTTTTTGTAATTTAAAGACTTTTTAAACAATTATAAATATCGTTCATACGCGTATCTTCATAAAAAACGTTAACCTAGCCGCAATAATGCTTACCCGAAGTACAAAATTTATTTATTATATATTTTTCATTTAATAAAATAATAGCGTCTCGTCATAATTTGTAGACAGTTATAAGTTGCGTTGTACATTTTAATATTTATTCTAATATTTTATTAGAAATAATTTTTATCGTACATTCTAATATTTATTTATGTAGACTGAAATTTCAGGCAGGCATCTAGCTCCCGGGGGTGGCGAAAGTTAGTTGATACTCAACGGCATTCGGTATGAACGGTTGACGGTAATACTGTGCCCGGACCCAACTCTTAAGTATAACTAAAAGTTAAATCAATAGTAATAGAACTATTTCTCTTAAATAAAAAAACTGTTTTCAAGAGATTGGCATTTTTAACTAAAAATATGTACGACAAGACAACTTTATCAATAAATGAAAAATTGAGACGCTTAATGCAGTATTAAAACCGGTAATCCTCTACGGAACACAAATCTTCTACATATCAGATCGATTCTTAGAATCGCTTTAAAAAACTGACGAAAAAATTTTAAGAACGATCCACGGCCAAAGAACGGAACACGGATAGAGAATGAAGTCAGAGAAATTTACAAAATTAAAGAAAAAAAGATAAAACTTTTGAAGATTTAGAAACCACGATCCGAAAAAGAAGACTACATTTTTTGGGATATATAGATTCAGATAGATCGAATAAAAAATCTTTTTATAAGTTTTGGAAATATATAACTCAGCCCCCTTATGCAAAACAAGTAAAGGAAGACCTAAATAAAGCAAATATAAAAATAAAAGATCGTTTAATAGAAAAACATTTAGAGAAAAATCCGCAGAATAAAGGTTGTTGTGTATCAAAAAAAAAAAGAGAGCGCAAGTACTGGGCAGAAGAACGAAAAATATAGCACAGCAAAAGAATGAAAGAATTCTAGAGGAGAAAGAGGGAAAATCAGAACATCCCAATCGCGTAGAGGAAGACATCCGCCTCGTGACGTTCCGGTCGCCATCAATCAAGCACTTTTGGGCTTCAACGGGAGTCGTCTTTCGCCCTCTGACTTTTTACATCTCATAGTAATAAGCCACGCCTCGTTGAGATGCCACCGATGTAAATGCCTCGATAAAAATTTACATCGGTGATTGATTAACTCGGATTTTACCTTCGCTGTAGGCCTCGTCCGGACATCTTCAACGTTCTACATCGTATCCCTCTGTACTAGCTAACCGAGTTGCGGAAGCACGAATCCCGCGCCTTCAATTTCGTGAATGTCTCGTAAATCGAGGCAAATAAAACACAACATACCACCAAAGATGTTGATCGCAACAACGAAATTAGTCCTAGTTTCCCTTACTGAACTCAATTTTAGTTCAAACCCCAGACTTAGGTTAAATTAAATTAATGACTTGGTCTGGTCCACTAGTGAGAGGCGGACAGATCTCCTACTCCCACTCAGCTCAATCACAGATTCCAGCGTGACAGTTATCTCATAAACCATCGTCGAGATTCCGCTACACCTCACGGCTGCATGGTATCCCATACACTCAGCAGTGCAGTCGCGACCCTGCCGACACTGTCGTTTGCTCATTCTAATCTACTGTCGTCAAACCCACCGGGTTGGTCTAGTGGTTAACGCGTCTTCCCAAATCAGCTGATTTGGAAGAGGAGAGTTACACCGTTCAAGTCCTAATAAAGCTAGATATTTTTACACGGATTTGAATACTAGATCGTGGATACCGGTGTTCTTTGGTGGTTGGGTTTCTATTAACCACACATCTCAGGAATGATCGAACTGAGAATGTACAAGACTACACTTCATTTACACTCATACATATCATTCTCATTCATCCTCTGAATAATTATCTAAACGGTAGTTACCGGAGGCTAAACAGGAAAAAGAAAGAAAAAAAAGAAAGAATCTGCTGTCGTCAAAAGGCCGCTACACCTCTCGGCTGCATGGTATCCCATGCCCATCAGCAGTGCAGTCACCGTTCTGCCGACAGCTTTGCAATTATAATACCTCTTGTCTGACTAATCGTGGCTCGCTGCCAAAGCGCCTACCTTCGTCCAACCAAACTCTCCAGGCGGACCCTAGCCTACTCTACTTGATCTCCTCGGCCGTCCTGCGCTGGGCGAGGAATAGAAGGAAGCCAGCAACAATTGGCCAGTCTCTGCGAGTCCTCCATTTGACACGCAGATTAAAGAAGGAGTTTACTCTCTCACGTTCCCTAACAACTCTGATACGCTCAGCTTCGTACCGGGGGCAAACATACAGGACACGATCCCCCGTGTCATCGACCCTACAATCCGGACACAAGCCGAAGTCAACCGACCTAAACCTAGCCAAACTATCCCTAAAAAAACCATGTCCGAAAGAAATTGAGTAATATACCGATTGCGGGAAACCCAGCTAATTGCTCGCAACTCCCTAACATTTTGAAAAATACCGTGCGTGTATCGACCAGTAGAAGATTCCACCTAGCCTGCCAAGAGTCAAAACCTTGGTCTTCAATTTCTCGTATACGCACTGAAGTTAGAAGGCCTCCCTTCTTGGAAACATACCGCTGACCAAAATGTCAATGGGTTTTATGCCGGCGATCACAGTGACTGCCTCTCGCGAAACAGTTCTATAGCCACCGACAACAGCTAACAATAGAAAACGCTGGGCTCGCAAAAGAATAATCTTATAACATTGGAATTATAAACGATGAGCTCAGACCGGCGCAGGGTACAACATTATAGCCTCACAGACACCTTTGTAAATAATGCGCATGTTACGATAATTCAACCTCCAATCGGGATGGATGACTCTACCGACACCGAAGAAAGCATCGATGGCCTTCTTCCCTACAAACTGAAGGTGCTCCTTGAAGAGAAGCCTCTCATCAAGGATAACACCCAGATATTTCTGAACGGTAACATACATAAAAAAGAAGGCTGTCCATCACAACCCGCGGGTGACGGGTTGCGGTTAGGCGACCCTTCAATAACATCATAATGGTTTTCTCCGCACTGAAAACCATCTTATGCTGAAGACTGCACAACCTTAATACCTTACATACCTTTGTCGCTCTGAGCTCTATCTCGGCACGCGAGCTGCCCTTGACCAGCAGCAGTCCATCGTCGGCATAAGCCACGATGCGACAGCCACTGGGCATCCACAATCGCATGAGAGAATCTAACTCAACGACCCAGATGAGTGGACTTATAACACTGCCCTGTGGATAACCTTTAATTAGGGGTTTTCCTACCTCCGAACTGTCGTCACAAAGGACGACAGTTCTGTCGCTGAAGTAACTCGAGACAGTTCTGATCTCATTTAGCGTGCAACCACGCTGCTACAGTTGAAACAAGGCAGAGGGCCACCACAAGTTGTTGAACGCCCCGAATATGTCCAAAAAGACATTGAGAGTACATACTTGCACTCGCTGGCCCAAGCCAAATCCATGACCCTAAGAAGCGCGTTCTCTGTGCCATTGCCGGGGCGGAAACCATACTGGTCGTCCATCAGCATACGGTTAGAAGTTAACTTACTATTAATGCGGAGGTAATAGTAAGGAGGTAACCTTCTCGAAAACCTTACCTACTACAGGCGGAAAATCAGAACAGAAGGAATTGAAATGATATTTGGGGACTTGTTCGGAAAAAAAGTTATTTTTTAAGGTTTTCATACATAAAGATTTAAAATCAGCCGAAATTTAGTAAATATTATAATGTCAGCTGGATATTTCAGTTATTATGAATTCATGTTTAGAGAAAGAATCAAAATAATAGCTTTCGATGTATCTTTTTTAATGAAGAAAAATTCTGATTCTAATCAGAACCACGAGATGAAAAACATTCGTTTATTAGTACGGATATAATCTGTACTTAAATCAGATTAATATTTGTTTGTATTCATTTAGACGTTTGCTCAATTTATATAATTCTGTAGGAGAACGGAATACACGGAACGGTAATTATTCCTAATAAGTTAATAAGTGTTTTTCTAAATAATACAGAAAATTTGTTGTAATTGATTTTGGAATATGTTAAAACGTTAATTAAAATTTACTACAGGAACATTCGATAAATACTTTTTTCTTTTTTTTTTCTTTTTAATAACTATACTGATGGGGTCGTAATTGTCTGGGTACGGTTGTCTGGAAAGGTTGTTATTGTTTTTTTTAGGTGTAGCTAGTGTGTGTGTGTGTGTGTGTGTGTGTGTGTGTGTGTGTCCACGCGCACACACTCTAACACACGCGTGTGTTAGAGAGAGCATGTCCGTTTAGTCTTACCTGTTATATTAATAGTATTATTAACTTTTCAGGTTATTTGTTACTTTCTCACGGTATTCAGAGTGTCTGACGAAGAAACGTAAAATATTTCAGAGCCTGTTCAATAAGTGAAAATAAAGAAAAAAGTACATACAAAAATGGTTCTGGAAATGCTTCATTTCTGAGTTTTATCTTTTGAAAAAATTCGTCCTGATTTCTGATCAAAGGGTACGACGAAGCGATACTGAAATTCTTGCGATTTAAATTAAGGACTAAATTTCACGGGTTTTGACCGGAAAAATTGAATAAAAAAAGTCTCAGGACAGATTCTCTAATGATTTTTTTTTCGAAAATAATTATATAAAGCGTAAAAAAATATGTCGTAAAACACAAAATTTTAGGTTTTATGTACAATAACTTCGTTAAACTGCCGATAAAGAAGTAAAATTTTACAAAAAGACAAACTGATCTGCAAAAAACAAATTGAATCTGTAGCAGCGTGGTTGCACGCTAAATGAGATCAGAACTCTCTCGAGTTACTTCAGCGACAGAACTGTCGTCCTTTGTGACGACAGTTCGGGGGTAGGAAAACCCCTAATTAAAGGTTATCCACAGGGCAGTGTTCTAAGTCCACTCATCTGGGTCGTTGAGTTAGATTCTCTCATGCGATTCTGCAAAAATTTTTTTTAATTTCAAGAGTAGTTTATGAAATTTGTCTTTTTATTAATAAAAAACTATACGGTCAGCGACAGAAAAATACTGTATTCTTTACGTCTTTTCTGAAGAAAATTTCTATAAGGAGTTGAAAAGATATATTTTTTGATTTAATTATTTCACGTTTGTAAAATTTAACGGTGTCCTATAGAGATTGTATTGCATTTTTTTATTAAGCGAATGAAATAAATAATGTTATTATTTATTTCATTCGCATTTTCATTAAAAACATAATTTTGATTGAACATAATAATACCATTTTTGACGTAAACATACTTTAATACTAGCAAAGAATTGAAATAAACGTCTTCACCGTTAACAGGAAAACACATAACAAAAATGTGAAAAAAACTTTATACTTATTAGTTTTAACTGGCTTGAAAAAAAAGAAAAGTCATACCTTTGGAATTTTCTGATTGTAAAAAAATAACTTAGTCGGTTTGAAAATAAACTTAGGTTTTTTCTTTCGCAATTTTTTTTAATCTTTAACAACCGAAAGTATGTGTTGATCGTTTTAGAGTACTTTTATTTCTGCAAATCTGATTATAATTAATAAACTCATCGGCTAGAAACGGGATATGGTTCAAAGTGTTACTAATAGTTGGCCGGTCTCTATTTAGTATATTTTATAAAATTATTTATCTAAATTTCAGGATAATATACAGAAAATGTTCGATTACCTTAAACGAATTAATTCTCAAATATAGGAAACTTTCTGTATAATTTTTTAACGCGTTAAATTTATACTTACTCGTACAATAAGACTTCAGAATCTTGTATTACTGTTCTTAGAGTAGACGAGAGGAATAAAAGTCAAAGTAAATCGCTAATCGTTTTAATAATGTTTGTTATACCGTGTACGAAGTAGAATATGGGTTTTTAATCTGTTATATCTTTTTTATCTCTGTGCGATACCCCGACGGCAGTTTACCGGCCGTTCTTTTTCTCTAAAGCGAGCTTAGCAGGAGTCGCTTATTCGGAAACGATGCGTACATATCTCTTTCCTCTAGAAAGCTAGAAAGCAGAGCGCAGGCGGCTTTGTCAACCGCCGAAGGCTGGATGGACATACAAAATTTAAAGATTTCTGTGCTCAAGACGAAGTTTATGCTTCTGAAGGGCGCAGACAAATTATCATGCAGTCGAAACCCCCACATTAAGTATAAAGGCTGTGTAATCAGCCGAGTAAGGGTTCATAAGTACCTAGGTGTTTTGTTTGATGACAAGTTGCTCTTTAGCAACCACATTAACCAAGTTGCGGGGGACGCTGTCTCTGTGATGCACAAACGTAGAAGGATTGGTCGGAAAGACTACGGGCTGTCTGGTCGCCAAATTACTTGGTGTACCGAGGTGTCTTCGAGAGTATGATCGCAGACGCAGCGCCAGTTTGGGCGCACAGGTTGGATAGAAATAGAGCACTGCTTCTAAATTTTAAATAGAGTGCCCAGCGCATAGCCTTAATTGTATGCAATGGTGTTTTTAAAACAACCTCCTACGAGGCTACTACCGTATTGGGAAAGGCTCACCCGATCGATTTAGTGGTGAAAGTTCGAGTAGCCGTGTGGAATTTGCGAAGAGGTCGGGAAACCGAGGTATTTGGGATGCGGTTTCGGGACGGGCTAGAACCGGAACGGAACGGCTATCACAATGCACCGGGTCTAATTTTGAACATTTGCCCATTTCCCGCCTGCGGAAGAGGCTTTGGAGCCTCGCGATGGAGGCATGGCAGCATGAATGGCACACCACGACTAAGGGAAGATCTCTGTATAGATTTATACAGGATCTGGGGGGATGGTATGACTCGAGTTCATTTTTAAGGGCGGCGGGTGCCCAAGTGCTCACCAACCATGTGAATTTGATGCAATATCTGTTCAGGTTTCGCCTAGCGGCTGATGAGTTGTGTGTCTGCGGGGAGGTCCAGTCGAACGAACATCTGATGTTCGATTGCCCTGCTCTTAGGGGGGCCTTAGACCGGGCCACCCTGGAACTTAGAGGTCAGGGGGAAAACTGGCCGCTCATAAACGGCGAGTCAATCATTAGGAATAACGAGGTCGCAAATCTGTTTTTGAGGCACAGTAGCCGTTATTTGGCACGGAACATTTGGTATATGCTCTACGGCGACCGAATGGGGTTGTGGCGGGATAGATGCCAGCTAACCAATATCTCTTTCCTCGACTGCAAGATGGATTAGAGATGTTTATCGACTACAAGAAATACGCCTCCTCATCGACATAATTCTGTACGGGTTCGGTCGAATGAGTTCTCCAAGATCGCTGGATAAGACTTCACGTATCCCACGACAGAGGTCGTTTGCGGTGACCTAAAAGTTCACCCGATCCGACTCCGTGTAATTTCTGCTTTCGGCATTCTATTTTAAAGGATCTTGTGTTTGCGCCTACGCTATTTACCGAGCTACCAGATTTGAGGTACGGTATCGAAGCGGTTGTAGCTTCCGTTACTTCAGACATGCAGGTTAAACTACGGGACGAACTCTCCTATTCGTTGGGTACGTGTTGCGTGACAAAAGGTGCGCTCACATTGAACTCTGGGGAAAACTATAAGAATTGCACCATTTCATTTTAGTTGTTATTAATTACTGTACGTAGAAGTTCAAAAATGAAAAATAACTTTTAAACCTCCGATATTTTTTTTTGGATCCTCCTATATAATAATTAAAACCGGGAAAAGTAGTTTTGTATTAAGTACGTGTGCATCGTTTTTACTTGCATATTGCAAATTAAAAAAAAAGTTTGAAAATATTAAGATAGATTTATACGTTCTTTTTCTGGTCATTGCCGGCCATTTTTTCCCGAAAATGGAAGCGTCTACTTTATAGCTGAGTATCAATTTTATCCACGTTACTTATATGCAACTCTAAACAGGCACATTGAATTAATTCTTCTCGGGTTAATAAGAAATTTTCAGTAGTGAATTACGTTAAAGGACTTAATTTACAACCGGTTAGGTTATAATGAATAGCAGAACAGATTATATTTTTTTTAGAATCTATATTACACACTCCTTTTTTTAAGATATAAATTTTTGGATTTTTTTTAACGTTTTTCATTGTTACCTATTCATTAAAATTATTGTTCGTACAACAACAAAATCGATACCAAATCTCAAAATTACAATGTTTTAAATGAAATATTTACTATTATTATGCATTCTTTATTTCATTCTTCCAAAATTAACTGAAAAATAGTTTTTTTAAGCGATACAAAATATAATCTCCCTTTAACCACAAGGAAGACCCAGAAGTATGTAAGTAGTATGTGTTAGTTGTCAGAAACAAACTGTTGTCGGTGATTTAGCACGAGGCAAAATTAAATTTCAACAGTGAGGTAGATATTCGCAAAAATAAAAAACATACTGTTTATAACGTACTGAATATAAAGAGGGCAATTTTTTCTTCTATTTCCCGTCTACATTAAGTTGATTACGAATATACTTATAGCATATCATCAAAACAACCGAAATTCAGTTGACATTCAGCTACTGAACGCGATGTCTGCTCTTCGTTCGCCCAGAGCCAAAGGTAACTAACGGGTCTGAACGCTTACTCCCCACTACAATGATGGTGTAACAGTGGTGATCATGTTGAACGATAGATACACGCTTACAAAAGTTGTGTTTGTTTTTTTCTCTGCGTCCATCGTTAGGATTTCTGTGTTAACTAATAGAAATATTTAAAAACAATATTTCTTAATGCGTTTCAAAACATTTTAATCGTTTATATCCTTTTTTTGGTAACTAGTCTATTAAGATTAACTTTCCGACTACGCAATAATATTATGTAATACTTTTAAAGTTGTCCTTGCAATAAATGATGCGATCGTAGTGTTCTGGTGGTAGATTAAAATTACTATCCTAAAAATAACTCGAAAAGTTATCTTAAATTTTCATGAGATGTAACGTTACGAGAAAAACGTGTTCGTGGAATTCACTAAGAAAGTTTTATACGAAGTAAATTATATTCGTTTAAAAATTGAAAAGCCATTTTTTGAGAAAGTAATATTCATCGACTGTAATTTTCTTCAAATTTGAAAAAATTAGCAAAATATTCAAATGTAATACACAGATTGCAGTTATTAATCTACTGTCAATACTTTTCATTTACAAAATAATAAAAAATTTCTGAATTTATTTTTAAACGGCTAATTATTCTTTCTTAATATTTTTAATATAACTTACTGTTATTTAGATAACCCTAATAAACTATGTTCTTATCTAATTTTTCCTCTTATTATTTTAAATAAATGATTTTTTTTCTAGACAGACGTACTCCAATACTGTCTCACCCTCTGCTAGGGCTTCCCATCGGGGTCCTCCCAGTTTCATCAAGGTTCAGAGGTCTTCCCTCTGGACGACTACAACACCCCTCCGCTAGAAATGTTTTTGGTGGTTGGGTTCTAATTAACCACACATCTCAGGAACGGTCGAACTGAGACTGTACAAGACTGAACTTCATTTACACTCATACATATCATCCTCATTCATCCTCTGAAGTAATATCTGAACGGTAATTACCGGAGGCTAAACAGGAAAAAAAAGACTACACTTTATTTACATTCATACATATCTTCCTCTGACGTAATACCTTACAGCAGTTCCGGAAGATAAACATAAAAAAAAAAATAAAAAATAAAAAACGAAGGCATACTCCAATTCTGAAATTATTCTTGTTTCGTTTTAAAATTATAATACAGTATTTTTTTGCAATGTTTCGGTCTTCTTTTATTATTGATATAATGAAAATCAAATCTACTAAACTGTTCTTCATGATCAGCCAACATACACTAAAAGAAATGCAATTCTATAAAAATTCTGTTTCATTTTTAATGACGAAGGTTCCGAGGTTCGAATCCTAGTAAAAGCCAGTCGCTTTTATATGGATTTAAATACTATGCAGTGATAACAGTGTAATTTTGTGGCGTTCTCTTTCTCTGTCTTTTTCTGTTTATCCTCCGGAACCACCGTAAGGTATTACTTCACAGGATGAATGAGGATGATATGTAAAAATATAAATGATATTTAGTCTTGTACAGTCTCAGGTCGACCGTTGCTGACATGTGTGGTTAAATGTAACCCGACCGCTAAAGAACACCGGTATCCACGATCTAGTATTCAAATCCGTATAAAAGTAACTGCGTTTATTAGAATTCGAACCTTAGAACTCTTGACTTCGAAATAAGCTGATTTTCGATGACACGTTAACCACAAGATCAGCCCGTTGGGCTTAATTTTGCGGTCGGGGTTCAATTAACCACACGTCTAAGGAGCGGTCGGCCTGAGTGTACAAGACTACACTTCGTTTAGATGTCATACGTATATCATCCTCATCTTATTGGGCCGCGGAGGGTAGTTGCTTATTGTTCAGCAGTCGAACATATTACATGCACGTTAAGACAATAAATAGATTTTGTTGTACATTGTTATTTATACTAGAAATTAAACGAAGTTATTTTAGATAGGATCTTGAAAATCATGTTCCGTTACACAGATATTTTTATATTTTACAAAAATTACTAGAGATATAAATAGATGAGGGACTTGTTATATTCAATTTTCCAGGTCAAGACCATATGAAACCATCAAATTTTCCTCATAATTTAAGTCGCCAAAATTTCAATACGGCTTCATTTTACCCTTGAAGCAGAAATCAGGTCGAAATTTTTATAACTCGAAAACGATGCGTTTAGTTACACAAAATTACTTGAAATGTTTTCTTTAATTTTTTTTTTACTTTTAGATGTAAAATTTTCCGTTTCTCTATAAGACACCCTACATATATATATATATATATATATATATATGTATGTATTACACATATACGTTTTAATCCGGGCTTATTTCGACAAATAAATCATACCGGCTAGGAACACACCGATGAATGTAATGTCATTCAAACTTAAGCAGATGTCCAGGTATATGCTTGAAAGATGCAAAAGAATCAGTAAAATATAATGTTTTAGAACAAATCTAGTTATTGTGCACTTCCCAGATATTCTTCTCTAATAATAATTTGGATCTGTATATTCTTTTACGATCATCATACAGCATATAATACTTAGAATTTTTGTCTTTTCCTAGTAATATTTTCTGCAGTAACAGATTTTAGTTAACAAAGGTTACACATTTTAATATACTCACATTTATTCATAAAATCATACCTCCATCATAGCAGTTATTTACTTTAAAGATGAATCCGGAAACGATTAGGCTTCGGGCAGCGAAAAATGACCCGTTTATTATGATGTTTTCAACGTTAAACTATAGACGTACATACGTTAAACTATAGACATGAAGTGCGAGACAAAGTTAGTAGCATTACCTGGTTTTTTATATAAACAAAATTTTGTAAAGGTTTAAAAAATGAAATAAATAAAAAATTTAATTATATCTTAACTTAACTCAACACTTCGACTTACCTCGTAAAATCAGAATGAGTTTTGAAGACGCAAAAATCAGATCGTTGTTCGGAGCCGATAAAGTATCGTACAAATATTCGGTAAATTAAAAGTATTAACTTAAACGTTCATTTGTATTTATGAACGCGCAACCTTTACTAAAAAAGAGCGGACGAAATAAAGAAAAATCTACCCGCTTCTATCAAGCAAAACAACAGAACTGTTTTCGTACAACTAAAAACAATATTTCAGCTTGCGAGAAAGGGGGTTTTATTGTACTTCCAATACTATTTTTTATAACTTATTTAACTGTAAAAAAAGGCATCCTGGAATAGTCGCTTTAATATTGGAAGGACAGGTAGAAGGAAAAAATTGTGTAGGCAGGCCACGTTTGGAATATGTAAAACAAATTGTTAGGGATGTAGGATGTAGAGGGTATACTGAAATGAAACGACTAGCACTAGATAGGGAATCTTGGAGAGCTGCATCAAACCAGTCAAATGACTGAAGACAAAAAAAAAACTGTAAAAAACATCTTCCGATTAATCTATTTCTAATAAAATTAAAAGATGTTTTCTTTATCGAAAAAATATAACTGCGACGATGGTTTTTTTTAGGTCATTAATAATTAAAAATAGTATTTTTTTAATATTATCTTTATCAGCCGCTGCCAAGTAGGTAGCGTCTTGGAATTTCGTGCGGGGGGCCCGGATTCGAATCCCGGTCAGGCATGGCATCTTTTCATACGCTACACGTTTCCACCAGGCTAGCTATTGGTGCCCGATCTTTCATAACGAAAAAAAATTATATTTTCCGTGTCTTCTTATACCTGTATACGGGATATTTTTATTTACGCCTTTTTATTATATTATATTTTAGAATCTTTATCGATTTAATTTAGTAAATATTTTAAATAATTAATACGAATTTAAAACACTTCTATACTCTATTTTATAATTAATTGAATATTTTAGAAAGTAATACGCGATCAATACTTTACCACCGTTTGTCGTTTAATGCAGGCAAATATTGGAGCGGTTGTTAAATATATTATTATTACGTAACGATTACAATAAGCGATTTATTCATAGTAGAAAATGTTATGATCCCAAATCATAAAGCTACACTATTAAAATTTAGACATCGTTCAAAATAAAATCGAACTCTGCGACGGAAAGGTAGCGTATCGGCTTTTCATACGGAGGTCCCGGGTTTAAATACAGGTTAAGGTATGGCATTTTTTACACGCTACAAAATCTTCATTAAATATTCCCTACAGAAGCTTGGAAGCTTATATGATAAATCAATCATCCAAAAAAGAAAAGAAAAATATCAAGTTAACTATTAAGTTACAGCGTAAGATTTAAATTAATTTAAATTGTACATTATTTGTTTTTGATTCAAATAACGACTACTCGTATTACCAAGAATGGTCTTCTAAGATTTTTTATATTTCAAAGAAATCTTGAATAATAATTAAAAACAATACTAACAAAAAAGTCGTATTTTAAATTTAATCTTTCATATTTCGTTGAAAATCTTCCTGAGAAAAATTGTTTCATGAAGAATTTTAATTTTATTTTTTAACGTACAGACTGATAAAAAATGAACGTTTATGTAATACGTCTGAATACTATGTATGGAAAAAGAAACACTTTAAAAACACCTATGTGTTTCCAGGATTCACCGCAAGATAACGTTATGTGTATAACTAGTGATGTGTAATACTAGTTCACAGTTTTTTAAGTTACGTAAAGTTTCATATTTTTTCTTTAGAATTAAATTATATATATATATATATATATATATATATATATATATATATATATATGGAAACATAATTAAATACTTTCATTATCTATAAACACAAAGATAATGTAAGAACTGAAATACACAGTTCATAAATTTTTAATTAGCTACAACAAAAATGATAAAACAAAGGTTTTTAAAAAATAAAAAATAAAAAAACTCTAAAATAAACAGCAACTAAAATAAAACTATTATATTTTCTTAAAATATTTTTTAAATTTCTACGTTTTAATGTCGGTGCCAGATTAAGAATAAATAGTAAGTTTCAACTGAAGTAATTATTAAAATGACGTCGATTTTTTTAAAAAAAATAGAAATTTAAAGAAAATGTAATAAGTATGTTTTTAAATTTTAATGCTGGGTTTTTTCTTGATGATTTCCCCACATAAGCTTGAAGCTTGTCCGTGGAATATGAAAGTGAAATTGTGTAGCGTATAAGAAATTGCCGCGCCGCTAACCGAGATTAAAACCCGGGACCTCCGCGCGAAATGCAGAGACGATATCTACCCGGCTACGGAGATCGGTAAGATTAAATAAATTTTAAATTTATTTTATTTTATATTACTTTGCCGGATTATAGTTAGCTCTATTGCTGCTATACACCAGTTATAACCTGTTGTGGAGCTGAAAAACTCCCATTAAAAGCATATCGGTCTGTAAAAAATTACGATGTCGGGGTTTTTTTTGCGAATATTGACGTTTCATGATCCCCTGAATCCAAAAAAGCCATATAAATTCCCAGAAGATTTACGTGTGTACGTATGTATACACATTTCGTAGGTACTTGTGTCGGCCTGTATTCCGATCGACATCTCCGGACCTACTCGACATAAATTCAACTAAAATGGTTATATATGTGGAGTATTGATATTAAATTTTGGACAAGATTAAAAAATGGTGATTTTCTCTTTCAATATTTTTATTTTTTTACAGTAGTCGTAGAAAATTGATCTTTAGTACCGTGGAAGTATTTGTTAAGTTGTTACCGTTCCAAAGTTCGAAATCAATCAGATTTGTGCGGAGCAGATATTCAACATTATTTCTAAACAGTTTTTGTCTCGTATCTCGAAAACCCGTTAACCAAAAAAGGTGAATTTTGACGTAAATATTAGGCTATATATATCCCGGCTTTGGTATAATTATTGACTCCATCGGTCAAGGGGGAGTTTTTTATTTTTTGGGAAACTAAAATTGTTTTAGCCGTATTGAATAGTGTCCCATCAAATCGAACCGACTTACCGAAGTAACATTACTCCATCAATAGAATATTAAGCTTCAGAAAACAGGAGAAAAAAAAATTGATATTTTATTAAATTAAAATATCACCTATAAGTTTAATTTTTAGATTGAAACTCCAGCTGTATCTTCTATTAAGGTAAGACGACATATTTTTTTAAAAACAAGGGACCCATCTTAAGAATTTGATTTTTCTTTTATTACGTTTGATACATTATTTTTTTTTTAATTTACGGTTGTAATTATATATTATAAATGTTACACGAGATAGTCGAGCAAAGAAGTCAAACGGGACCCAAACCTTTTTTACTAAAGTCTTTTATTTTAGCTGTTTTACTCTATATACAGCATAACTCTGATGATAAAAACGTTATTAGGTAAAGGTCAACTCAGTTCCAAAACGTTTTGCTAAAAATTTTTATTATTTTCAATTATACTTGTAATACCGTATAATTTTTAAGGTAAAACTCTTCTTTGATCGACGGGGTCAAACAGAAACCCAGATAATTTTATTAAGCATTTTGAACTTTTTCACAATTTTACTCTAAATATTGCATAATTTATTCATTAATATTTTAACACCCTATGGCGTTTACTTGAAATAAAAATCGGATATGTACACCACATGACTTCCTTGTGCGCCTATTAAATTACATATACACTTTTTTTTTTTAATGAAAAGTACATAAATTTTTAATTCATTAATACCTTCTGATATTTTTCATACATTTTTTTATTGTTATTATTATTTTTTTTTTCTTTCCTTATTGTTATCGTTGAATTATTATTTATTGTAATTGTTTTTTACAATCGGAGATTAATAATCATTAATAAATTAATATATTTAAATATAAAAAAAAGTTAAAAAAAAAGAGATGATATCTCATTCGAACCGATGTGCCTTCCCCCTTATAAGATCCGAACATTTCATTAATTAAAATTTCATTTGACTATAACTCTGGAACCGATGAAAATAACTACCGCTTATGATATATCATCGAAAAGCTCTTGATGAGAGCTTATTACTGCGGTTAAGAAGTTCAAAATCCAAATTGTTTTGGATTTTTTGGACACTTTTGATTCAGTCGATTGCAATCAATATGGGAGCTGCACAACTAGATGTTACAACAGTTCTAAATCCAAAATTTCAACATCCTACGGTTAATCGTTTTTGAGCTATGCGAAATATATACGTACGTATGTCATACCGAAATTAGTCAAAATAGATTCAGGGATGGTCAAAATGAATATTTCTATTGACACTTATAAACCGAAATTTTTTGCGATTACAATACTTCTTTTACTTCGTACAAGGAAGTAAAAATGCGTGAACGGTAAAGCCGGAAAGTTATGCAACCCTTTGCCGTATTTATTTTATTATTTAAATCGAAGATATGATAAAATCCTAATAATAATAATAATTTAAAAATAATTTGGCATTATGAAAAAAAAAGTCTTAAGAAATGCAAGGCGAGCGCTTGAGACTTAATTAAAATTTAAAAACGACTAGTACAAATAAACCACTAGAGATTACAATCTGGCATGAGCTAGGTTTTTTAAATGCTTTAACGCATATTAATTTCGTTTTTATTTCAAGTTTAATAAAAACTAATTTTCTTAAATCTTCTCGTGAAAATACTAATAATACAACGGCAATGAAAAAATTTAATTTGTTCAAATATCCGTATACTGGATTTCTCTTCAGGAATCTGTTTTTCTCTCGGGTATTTTTTGACTTCTGAGAACCAAGTTAATCCGGTTTTTCTGTTTTTAAACAATTCGAATACTTTCTTTGGCATTATATTTACGAACATTCTTGAAAGATGCCCGTAAAAGATTAATCTTTCTTTTCTAATAAATTTAAAAGTTTTTCATTTTTTTTGCTACATTTCGGAACTATTTTTTATTCTCCAAGTTCCATTTTCTTCCGTGGATCATAAAAGTTTTGTGAAAAACTTTTCTTTTTTTATAATTTTTCCATTTCTCCCTTAATGTTTAGATTTAAATATTGTATTGCGACGTCTTAGTTTTGTGTTTATAAAAATCACTTTTTTGTGGTAGATCCTTATATTTCATATCCGGTAAATCCGTATATTTCTCTGTATTTCCGATTCCTTCACGGCTCACTGATTTTTCTAAGACGTTTTGTCGGATCATTTTTCCTAAGTATTTAATTTTTTCAAAACTTTGAGTTCAAAGAATTCGATACAGTTTTTATCGGACTTTATATACTTTTCCGCAATATAACTGTTTATCAATAGAGATAGCAGAATTGTTATTTCGATTATTAAATTTATACTTAAAACACTAACCAAATTTAATATTATGTAACATCTTTATAAACGATTTTTTTTAACGTAATCTTGTTTTTCAATTTATTGCCGAAATTATGAACAATACCACTGAATGATGTTCTTACGATATCAAATGTTTTTATTGCATCAGTCATAGATATTTATAGCTAACACCGCAAATAGTTATAATGTTTGACTTATTATTATTTTTATTAACGTAGGTCAGTTATTTACTCCGTTGTTATTATTATGTAATAAGTACGGCATTGTCAAAGTAAATGTTATATTTTTTCTTTAACATAAGTTTTAACGGTTAAGTAATACTATAGAATGTATAATTTTGTACGGTATTAATGTACATTAATAAAGGGATTAAATAAGACTCACGTGTTAACTGCATGTTTTATTAATTGAAAATTAATATTCAAATAAACATCGATTAGACCGAATAAAATTAACGTTATAATTATTACAAATGATAAATTAAAATAATTTGTGTTATTATTTATATTTTACTGGCAAATTTGCATTCCATTTCTCATTTTTTTAGTCCAATCAAAAAAAAAAAAAAAAGAGGCAGATTAAAAAACCAATATTTTTACTATCAGAGCAGTAGAAACACACAGAAACAACCAAACTGCTACGATTTTTGTGTGTGTTTTTTTAAGCTGTTACAGTTTTCATTTTTTTAATAATATAAAAAACACATGGCTACCAACGGAGTTTCTATATCAGCTGGAACTAAAAAAAGAAGCCAAATTTTCAAAAATTAATTTTTCTAACGATTACATGATTTTTCGGTTCTTTTGTAGCCGTTTTCGTTCAAATTATTTAAAGACAATAAATTAAAAATTTATCTAGAAGTATTTTACTGTATTTCATTTTACAGTCGTACAGTTATTTTGTGGGAAAACGAAATTTCTAGAACGACTCTAAAAACGGATTCATAAATATGAAATGCAAAAAGTAAGAGTTAAATACGATCCCCCTTTTGTTTTACCAAATTTTCGCGTTTAATTTTTTTTCCCGCAGAGTTTAATTTACAATAGGTTTCAGTTTACCGGAACCATAAGTAAATTTGAATACAAAAAAAAGCCTACTTGCAGAGAGGGGTTTCCGTTGAAATCTTCAGAGAACTAACTGTATATGTTTGCATATCTTATACAGTACATCTTATATAGTACAGTATACATAAATATATAATAAACATAAATAATAAGTACGTACAAAGACGTGTGGTCCGAAGAACATTGACAAAATTCGGAACGTAAAAATAAATAGAACAACAAAAAATAGTATTATCAGTCGCACAAAGAATAACTAATCGAAGAAACAGTGAAGCAGATCAAAGAACCGGCAAAAGTAACTGGCGAAACGCAATGAAGAATTTCAACAACGCACAACACTCTAGGGTAGCTGATTTACCACAAATCTTTGACAACTTATAGATCTAATACATAGAGTCGTTTTAGGCGCCTAACGTCCTCGCTGTTATTCAGGAGGTTAACCGCGAGCCAGTTCACGTGGTTGTTCGGTCTCGTTTTGAATCTTGTACCGAATCGGCGTATCTCTCCTCGAACGGTTGGCGATCCCAGATAATCGTGTATTTCAGTGTTCTTCACAAACCACGGCGCTTCTGATGCATTTCTCAATACTTTGTTCTGAGATCGCTGTACGACTTCGATGTTACTTTCACTTATCGCGCCCCATAGTCGATTTGAGATCTGTTTCAGGACCGCTGAGTACAGCAATCGCTTGTTAGGTAGTGATAGTTGTGACCCCCAGCCTAACAACCAGTACATTTCCCAGAACTTAACGTTAAGCCGCGTCCTTTTCTCCCTGACATGAATCCTTCACGTCAGACGACGATTCAGATGCAGTCCTAGGTACGGTACGCTATTACCATGCGTAATAAAAATACCATTAAGTTGAACTAACGAGCAATCACCTCTCATCATCGAAAACTAACTCGGGTAGACTTAGTCGATCTTCCGTACATTCATTTTCCATTATGCTAGCCGTTTATTAATTAAATCCGATAGAGTTTGTAGTTTAGCAGAAGCTACGATAGGATCAAAACCCACGACCAGGATAAATGCCGTGTGGAACAGCAAACCAGAAACTGTCCGAAAACCTTTCTTGTAATAGATACAATTAAAGGACGCTTTAGCGGATTCAATGAAAAATAAATTAAAGGAAGAAAATTGTGCGTTAAATGCAGCGGTATGACCGGCCGGCCTACTCTAGCCACTCGATCTCTGTATCACGAAGCCTTTCATAGACCAGGTGTAAAGAAAAACGAAAATTCAGCAGTCCTCTAACTGCTTCCGGAAAAATAAAAGCGGAATAATAATAGCGGAAATAATAGGTTCAAAAACCAAAAAATAGATTGAACCTATAATAATAGGTTCAATAATAGCGGAATGGGGGTTTCTATCGCCTGGAAGGAAATCCCGAATGAAATAATACCTCTTTACTTTAAAAAGTCCAGCAGTTGCCACGCTGTATTTGTTCGATCTACAAAGACGTCCCAATAAGGAAACCGTTTCCAGAGAGAATAGTGATAGTGAAACAGAGTTTATCAGGTTGCAATTAATACTTTTTTCAATTTTAATTACCCGTATAAAATTATTTTGTCTTTGTAATTATCTTATCAAATTATCCATTTTTTTATATACAATTTTTCGAAGTAATTACTATTTGTTTTTGTAAATTAATATTATTATTCTTAATTTTGTTTATCATGTTTTTTCACAAAATCCTTTTGAAAAATAATGGTGCGACATAAATTACGGTATATATATCGTCGTCCCGAGACTTCGACTTCAACTTTCCCGAGACATCAAAAACTCAATAACAAGTAGTAATGATATTATTTCTATTACAAGTTGTTTGTTTTTAATTCAACTTCAACTACAAAATTTGAAAATCAAATGGGAATATATATATATATATATATTAATTGGAGATTATTGCGTTTTTTTTTATTAATTTGATGAATGAAAACTCATGATTTATTCTATAAATGAATTATAATATAAACATCGATATTGCTAGTTTTTTCATAATAAATATTTTTTTTATAATTTACTAAAATTTAGACCTAAATTACGAACAACATTATTTTTTTTCTTTATTGGAATAAAAAATTCATTTCGAACCTTTAGCCAATATATATATGTATATATATATATATATATATATATAAAATAATAAAATGCCTTTTGCTCATATTTTATGGCAAATCTATTTGTCCCATCATTTTTTCCTACCATTTAATATCCCAACATAATTATTTATAATGAATCGTAGATAAATCATGTGCAAAGGAATTTATGATACATATATTTGATACACACATACATTTGTATGTGTGTGTGATTGTTTGTTTTTGTTAATTTTTAATTTATTTCCCTTATATATGAAAACAATTAATTTTTAAGGTCAAAAACGTTTCAAGTCTATTACCAAATAAGAATAGAGGTCAAATAATTGTGTAACTTTTTTTCTTTGACAATAAAGCATAAATTAATTGGTTGATTTAAGATACTATATTATATAACTAAAAAAAAAATATATTAAATTACATTTGGAGTTAACTATGGGTGAAGATAACAAAGACGCTATTACAAACAAATATTTATCACAATAAAATAATGCATTTCAATCTGTGTAGTAGGCTTAAAAATTAGCCATGTGGAAATCCTTTTTTTAACTTTATTTTGTTTTTCTCGTTTCAAATCAAAGTTTTTTTTTAATATTAATATTAGCGAATTTAAATATATTTGACATAAATTTGCCTTTCTTTCATAATCATAACAGTAAATTTGAATCTATTTTATCGGTTTTTCTTTTTGATATTTAAATCAAGTTAAAGAAAGAAGTAGATTTATTAGTAAAATAGTATTGTATATACAAAAAATAAATTGAATCTCTTAATATGTGATCGGTCGATGCCTTCAGAAAGTTGTACTATATATTTCTCTCTCCTCTTCGATTCGTCGTAAGACCACTTTCATTTTGTACTTAATCAAAACCCATCTAATTTTTAACATCCGCTTGTAATAAAATATTCGAAAAGCTTATATTCTTTTACCGTAAAACTCTAAATATATAAATTATTATATATATATATATATACGGCAATCCTGTAAGTTAATTTATATATATATATTAACTTACAGGATTGCCGTTCAAAACCAAGTTAAGGCAGGCCTTTACTAACTTTTCAACAACAAATCATAGATAAATTAAAGTTAGCAATTTTTTTTTTCCAAACGTGGCCTGCCAAACGTTTTTTTCCAAACGTTTCTCTTGTGCTATTCGGCATTTTATATCGCTCCTGCTTCGTCCATCTTTAGTAATTCTACTTCCCAAATAACAAAATTCTTCTACCTCCATAATCTTTTCTCCTCCTATTTTCACATTCAGTGGTTCATCTTTGTTATTTCTAATACATTTCATTACTTTTGTTTTGTTCTTGTAAAAAATTAAATTGTAAGTAAATTAAATTTACCTCGAAACTATTTTTTTGGGATAAAACCGTTGCACCCCGGCTCCCTTGGAAAGCGACTCAACAATTTTAAACGGAAAGGGTAGGGTGGTTACTCATTATTTTATACAGAAATATAAACACTTAGACCTAAAACATTTCAGGTTATTATTTCAAGACAAATAATATTTTTCACGGCTATTTTGAAAAATGGCCTACAGTAACCCCAAGTAATGGTCTCATACAAAAAAAAAAAATTGTTTTGAGGTAGGAGGATTCGCTCAATTTTATTTTATTTAGTTTTTCACTATTTAGCAGTTATTTAAAATGTACTGCAGACCGCATTTGAAACTAACCGTCAAGAAAATTGAAAGGTCACCACTTTGGCCAAGATTGTCGTAGTCCGAAGATTTTTAGGTGAAAAGCGTCTGTTTAAAATTACGTACCATCTCGAGTCTTTCCATTTAAAACGTTTAACTTCGCCCTCCCCCTCCGAGGGGCCGCTGGATGTTCAGGTGGATGGTGGTCTCACATCAAAAATAAATCTTTTTAAGATAAGAGTATCGGCTAAATTTTGTTTTCTACGTTTAACTGTTACTTAACTGTTTAACTGTTATTTAAGAACGGGTACTTTGTTAATAGCCAATATACGTCTACATTTGTATTTTTCAAATCTAAAACTTTTGCGTTGTAATATGGAGTCGAAACCGAGAGTCATGCCTGGCCGGGATTCGAACCCAGAGAGTCTTTTTGGATAAAAGACTGAGACTTTACTACACTGCCACGAAGATCGGCATTTTATATTTTTTTTTATCTGTTGTTCTTAGGTTCGTATTTAATGCTAACAGATTTCTTTATCTGTGTAAAAAGTTACTTTCTGAATCTGTCTCATTTTGATTTCCAACTACATTTTGGCTATTCTTTATAATTTTCCACTTAAAAAAAATATTTAACGATTGATTCTGTACAGAGGATACAAAAAAGAATATCGGGGATTTTAAATCCGCTTAAAATGTCTAAACTTTGTCTTACGGTAATAAATCACAAAGATAAAGTAATAACTCTTAGAGTTTTTCAGCAAGGATGCAATAATCTACTGTAACCTACTGTAAATCTACTATAAAATCTACTATAAATCTACTGTAACCTCTGTATCCCATTAACCCCGGATAATTATCCTTTAACCAACTTCTCCTAGGTCTCCCTCTTTATTTCTTTGTACTAATCCTTCCTATCAGAATTATTAATTTTCCCTGGATTTAACAATTCCACTTATTTACATATTCCACAGTAGATTCTTCGAATCTACTTTCTCTCTTGTCAATATCCAGAATCATTTTTTCTTATATCCGTTAAGAATCTGTGTCTGACAATGGTCCAACCTTACCCAGGCTGTTCTATAACGGACGCTTTCGTACGGTGTAAAACCGTACGAGTGTCTATTGACACTACAAATCCTTTGACCTGAATTACTAGTGTTTTCTTTCTTGGATTTCCTTCCTTACACCAAAAAGATCCGATTGTAAGATGCTACACACTCTCACTCACCCGTCAGCGTTTGGATAGGATTTTCTGGCTACGTAAGTAAGTTAGTCTGTGTACTAGAGCGTTCCCCGACGGGGAGTCTTATTCTTTAAGACTTTGGGGGTTGGCGTCCCCACGGGCCTAGCCTCTGCAGCTTTTCTTCCCACTATGCAGTGAGCTGCAGAACACTTTACCTCATACACATATACTACACCAAGAACACTACATAAATTACAACATACACACTTACACGATTACACAACAACATCATACACTGATATTTCTTACATTAACACTCGGTGGTGTTGCGACATCTTACGAAACGCAACCGTAACCCAAGGTGAGAACAAATCGTGCCGATGGGTGAATGGCTCTACGTAGTGAGTCTCGAACGATGTCCTCTGGGCACCAGGGCGAACCCAGTTGTACTTAGCTCTAGCTCCAGTACGCGTGCGCTCTGCTGGAGTGGTCCATTTTTCGCCGGTACTCGTGGGACCAAAATTTCTGTTCCTATATTAAATTCCAAGATGGTTGGTGGTCCATCTGAAAAAACCACCAAATTAAGTCTTGTGAAGAGACCTAGATCAGCTTTCTCTGACGAGGATAAAAGTCCTATCGAAGAGAACTGCAAATCTTTAGACTTGAACTCTAAAAATATTCGATTCGTTGTTCTCCGAAACAGTCAGGAAGGTGGCTCCCTCCAAAAGGTTTCACCTTTCCTAATAAACAAAACTGTAACAGGTGCACAGGAAATTACGCGACGGATCGATTCTGATCGAAACATTCAACGACGAACAGAGTCGATCTATCTTACGTCTCCGTAATATGGGTGGTATAAATATAAGTGCAGAAAGCCACAAAACTTTAAATACGAGCCGGGGTGTAATTTTTTGTCGAGACCTTTTAGATATAGATATCACTGAAATAGTTCACGAGCTTTGCCACCAAGATGTTGTTGAAGTGAAACGTATTATGAAACGGCAGAACGAAACAGAAGAACCGACACCGTCTCTTATACTAACATTCAATATCCCTGATCCACCAGAAAAGATTAAAGTGGGTTACCTCTCGGTTCGGGTACGACCATTCATACCCAACCCACGGCGATGTTTCAGATGCCAAGGTTTTGGTCAGAGTACAACTTGTACAAAAACTGAGATCTGTGCTCGATGTGCTAAAGATGGTCACAATGACACTAACTGCGAAGATAGTGAAAAATGCGCAAACTGCAGTGGTCCACATACATACTCTGTGGTCCACATACAGAGAATTGCCCAATCTTTAAAGAAGAAAAGGCAATTCTCAAAATCTGTACGGAGCAAAAGCTATCTTTCCCAGCCGCACGAAGAGAATACAAAAATTTAAATAATTCACGGAACCTGGTTAAACCAGATATATCTTTTGCTACCGCTACATCGAAACAAACTCTTACAAAAGTTAATAATCAGCAGTGCGGATCCTGCAATGAACTTAAAAAACTTGTTCAGATGCTTTCTGATCAAGTAGCTTCACTTACAGCCACTATCTCAGAGCTGACAAAGGTGAATCAAACGTCTTTCGTCGCAGTTAGTGAATCCAACAGTGTGATACACACGAAAGTTCCTGCTCCCAAAGTCGTACCGGCACGAGTAGCGATTATCACAGCTGGCAGTAAGCCACCTAATAAGCTCCCCGTAAATAACCAACATAACGTAAATAACGTAAATAACCACATAACCACCCCCTCTGGGATGTTAACTGTAGCATCCCATTCAAATAAATCTCCTCCACCATCACCTCATATACTGGAGGATATGGTTGAAGAACCACCCGACCCTAGGGCATCGGAGTTCTTTAAAATAAAAAATACAAAAAATAAAAACCGAATCACGTACAAATAATTTTTATATAATTTCCGAAATTTAATTATTTAATTTTTTTTATTTTGTTTTACACTTATGAACATTATTCAGTGGAATGTTAGAGGTATTCGGTCCCGCATTGAAGATATTAGAGTACTAGCGCACACACATGATCCACTAATCATGTGTTTCCAAGAGACTCACCTTCTACAACATGACCCAATTACACTCAGAGGATACTTCTGTGAGAGATACGACTACCTAGTAGAGTATAGGGAGAGCGGTGGAGTAGCGATTTTCATGAAGAATGGGGTGTCAGCTGCAAGAATTCAACTAACCACTGTCATTCCTGCTATTGCAGTAAAGGTCTCTATTCCCTTCAAATTGCATATCTGCAATCTGTATCTCTCACCGAACACTGAGTTCAGTGCTTTAGATGTCTCAAATCTCCTCACGCAAATACCATCTTCATCGTTAATAGTAAGAGACTTCAATGCCCATCATATTTCCTGGGGCTCAACCTTCTGCTCCACTAGAGGAAATATGATAAACAGATTGAGACAAGACTTTGACCTTTGCCTACTGAATAACGGACCTTATCAACTGGTACTGTATCTAACTTTGATCTTTCCATATGCTAACCGAATGTACTCCCTCATCTTAATTGGTCTGTTTGTGATGATTTTCACGGCAGTGATCATAGACCAATTATTATTGGTTTCGGTGTAGACTGCGAGATTAAAAGAAGGCCACGGAGATGGATTGTTGAAAAGGCAGATTGGAACGGATATCATAAAGCATTCCAATCTCAGTATGACGATGGAGCGAACATCCTCGACCAATATTCTTCTTTTTCGTCCATGATACTTGAGAATGCCAACAGATATATCCCACAAACATCGGGTAATCCTAGACGTCCCTTCGTTCCATGCTGGAACGATGATTGCAAATATGCTATTAGGAATCGACGGCAGGCACTACGCAAATTTAATCGTAGGCCTACAACAGAACATCTAAATTTATACCGCAGGGCTAGAGCGGTGTGCCGTCGAGTATTCTTGGACGCTAAGAGGAATTCATGGACGAAATACGTGAGCACTATCTCACGGACTATTCCCACGTCTACTGTATGGAAGAAAATTCATGCAATTTTCGGATCACCGAAACAATCTATTCTCGGTCTTATTGATGAAGGAGAACTCCTTTCATCACCCTCGGAAGTGGCAAATAGTCTAGCAAAATCTTTCCACTCGGTGTCTCTCACCTCATCATATAATAACGATTTTCAACGGTACAAGATACAAATAGATGTATTATCGTTAAACATTGGTGATTCGGTTGGTGAATTAAACACTCCATTCGTATTTAAAGAATTGTTACATGCACTTAAAAACTCACGGGACACTTCCCCTGGACCGGACAACATTCGCCTTTCCATGCTTTCACACCTTTCTAATTCGGCACTACAACAACTTTTGAATATTTTCAAAGGTTTATTCTCCGAACAAGTCTTCCCACCCGGCTGGTCAGAAGCATTTATTATACCAGTACTAAAACCTGGTAAAGACCAAAACAACCCCTCAAGCTACCGCCCTATTTCATTAACAAGCGTTTTGTGTAAAATAATGGAGAGAATGGTAAACCGCAGACTTACATGGTACTTGGAGAAACATGGCTTTCTATCTCGAGAACAGTGTGGTTTTAGTCAAGGACGATCTTCTATTGACCATTTAGTGTCACTAGAAACAGCCATACAAAACGCTTTCCTAAATCGGCAGCACCACGTCGCTATCTTCTTCGATATAAAAAAGGCGTATGACACAGTGGTATTCCTAATACTCTCAAAGAATGGGGAATCAAGGGCAATATGCTTGCTTTTATCCGGGGATTCTTAAATCACCGAACGGCTCGTGTTCGTGTGGATGATTCGCTCTCAGATAGTGTCATCTTGGAGAATGGAGTGCCCCAAGGTAGTGTATTAAGTGCCACCTTATTTTCTGTAGCCATATACGATATTACCAAATGTGTGCAGGCTCCTGTCTCATGTTCTCTATTTGCTGACGACTTTGCTATCTACATTGCAAGCCGTTCAACACCTACAGCAGAGAGACTACTGCAGAACACTATATCTCACCTTGAAGCTTGGTCCAAGATTACTGGTTTCACATTTTCATCCGAAAAAACAAAATGTGTAGTTTTTTCTCGACTACGAAACCCTTCTATTCCGCAAATTTTTCTGAACGGAGAGACTATTACTATCTCTACTTACGCCAAGTTTTTAGGTTTATTTTTTGATAGCCGTCTTACTTGGGTCAAACATTTAAAAGAATTGAAAACAAAATGTTCCAAACTTCTAGATATGATGCGAGTCCTTACTAACACCAACTGGGGAGCCGATAGGTCATGTATGATACGTTTTTACTATTCCTTTGTTCGCTCCCGTTTAGATTATGGTTGTGTCGCCTACTCTTCATCTCGTCAATCCGTGCTTAAAATGCTGGATAGTGTACATCATGCTTTCCTTCGGCTTGCCACAGGCGCGTTTAGATCAAGTCCTGACGCAAGCTTACTTGTAGACTGTGGTGAACCATCACTTTGGGATAGACGAGACCAGCTTTTATTATGTTATTTTGCTCGTCTCAGAGGACAGCCAAATCACCCGGCTCTTGACTCAGTCTTTAGAAATCCTAATCTAGGAAAGTATGAGGACCATCCACGTCGTACTGCACCTGTAGGTATCCGTACCCGGCGTCTGCTGCAGCATATAAATGTTGACACACCGTCATTCTTTCCTATGTATCTTTGCTCATATCCTCCATGGATATAATAAATATATAAACCGTAAATAATAATTTTTTACTCTAGATTTCAGTCAAATTTTCTTTAAAATTGTATTCTATTCTGCTCTATGCAATGCTTATTCCAAACCGATAGATCCCGCTAAACCTTCTTAATTTGCCGTGGATACAAGAATGATTTCCCACGGCCAGTTTTTTTTTTTGTCTAAATGTAAAATTTACAATCGGTTCGATATTACAGAAACCGTAAGTAAATATGATGCCGTATTCAGTCACATGTAGAAAGACTTCCATCGAAGCTCCATAAAAAGTTATATACTAATATTCCTGTAAGTAAACATGTAAAGTATTTCGTTTCTACTACAGACTCTATTCACGTATAAAATGTTCAATTTTTAGTAATTTTTATTCGTGAAATTTAAACTGATCTTGCGATGGTTCCCGCATTAATCTGACTCTTCTTCCTATAATCTTAAAAAAAATCCTTTTTTAATGTAGAGTGGTAGTTACTTCTACTCTGATGAATTCCAGTTTTAAATTTATTCAGTCCTGCTTTTTTAAAATGATATGTATGTAATGTTTGTGATAATATTTTAATCACAAGATACATTTATCTCTAAGTTAAATTTACTTTTCTAGAAATTATATTTTTCTTTACCTCAGTATACATCTGCTTCAGTCAATCTTTCTTTTCTATTTTCTCTGTAATTAAATGATTAATTTTTTCTAATTATTTTTAAAAACCTTTTAGGACTATTTGCTTTTAAAAATTTTTTATTTTTTTTATAAAACTCCTAAGAAGCAGACAGGTAACTCTACTTATGAATACGGTGAAAGTTCCTTTACCTCTTATGCATCGCGTTACACAGCACAGTTCGTTGAAGCCAGCAACCTCTATCTACTTGCTTAACGAGGCAGAAAAACCGCCGACTTTCTCTTCCGAACTGGGGGAAAGTTACATCGACGTCACCTTGGTGACGGGCTGAGGGTCTGCGGATCTACCGGTGCGCCCGTAATGAATATGGTCATGCCATCAAGGAAGCCAAACTCAAGTTTTGGCAAGACTCCATGCGCGACTTGCAATGCAACCCCTGGCAGTTCGCGAATTCATGTTATCGGCCAAAGCCATTACACGTGCTATCCAGTATTCTATGCGGGTTTGGTGGTCGTGACCACACTTTAACATCTGTGGCGACTTACCAGACGTTCCTGGATACTCTGTTTCCACATGCTCCGGAGGGTGAAGTAGAAGTCGACGTTAGGGCCGGTGAGACACCGTTTCCTGACGTACGGACTGTGGAACCCGTAGATGTAGACCGAGTGGTTTCTCTAATGGCACTAAGAAAAGCATCGGGGATTGCCCAATTGACCCGGATATTTTCTACCATCTGCTGCCTGTCATAAGAGAACCGCTTGGCAGGCTGTTCTCGGGGTGCCTAAGCTGGGGTTGCTTTCCGACTTGTTGGAAGATGGCTTTGATGAGGGTGCACTTAAGTATCCCAGTGAGGTAGCAGTTATTAACCCATCAGCCTATTGCCTGTAATCGGCAAGTATCTGGAAAGGCTGGTTGTAGAACGGCTCTGGGAAATCATCAATATGAACTCACTTCTAAATCGAGGCTAGTATGGCTTCATGAAAGGGGTTGGAACCGAGGATTGTATCTTAAATGCTCTTGCCGAGGTGGAAAGCGCCTACAGTAAATATTTTTTGGCAATTTTTATTGACATAGAGGCAGCATTTCCTTCCGTGTGTTGGAGTTCTGTTCTCTATGTGTTGGAACGCCGCAATGTTCCCGTACCTCTGTAGGCCGTAGTACGTGACCACTTGTCTGTTCGCACGGTTCTTTTTAAGGATGCGCACCTAGTTGTAGAAAAGTCCGTCACCAGGCGAAGCCCACAGGGCTCCGTTTTTTGTCCTAGTGAACTTGCTATTCGACGGATTTTTAGGACTGAAATTCACGAATGAGTCACGCCCCGGGCTTTCGCCGATGACTGTCTCCTGTTAGTTCGTGGAACTCACAACCGCAGCTAGAGGATCGAGCGCAGGTGGCTTTGTCAACCTCAGATAGCGGGATGGACATTCAAAATTTAAAGATTTCTGGGCCCAACACGACTTCTTAGCTTCTCAAGGGTGCAGAAAAATTATCATATAGTCGTAACCCCAGTATTAAGTATAAAGGCTGTATAATCAGCCGAGTTCAAGTTCATAAGTACCTAGGTATTTTTTTTTATGTGAAGTTGCTATTTAGCAACCACGTTAGGCAAGTAACGGCGGACGCCGTCTCTGTTATGCACAAGCCTAGGAGGATTGCTCGAAAGGATTACGGGCTGTCGGGCCGTCATTTGTACATGGGATTGTCATTGTCATTGAGATCTCTTCGAAAGTATGATCTCTTACGCGGCGTCCGTTTGGGTACTTATGTTGTAAAGAAATCGAGCACTTCTTCAAAATTAAAGGAGTGCCCAACGCAGAGCCTTAATTGTATGGCTCTTCGAGCCGGGCTTGTACCGTAGCGGAACCGTGATCTCAATGCACCGGTTCTAAATTTCGAATCGCGAGGCTTTACAGCCTCGCGATGGAAACATGGCAGCAAGAATGGCACACCACGACTAAGGGTAGATCCTTGTATAAGTCTACACAGGATTTGGGGAGATCCTCTCCTTCGTTTTTAAGGGCAACGGGAGCCCGAGTGCTCTTCAACCATGTAAATTTAAACCAATATTTGTTTCGGTTTCGCCTGGCAGCTGATGAACTGTGTGTCTGCGGGGAGGTCCAGTCGAACGAACACATGCTGTTCGACTGCCCAGCTTTTGGGGGGACCAGAAACTGGGTTTCCCTGGAACTTAGAGGTCAAGGGGAAAATTAGCCACTCACAAGCGGCGGGTCAGTATGGCGTGAGTCGCATTGTCGGACCGTGTTGGAGTTCCTTAATGCGGTTGCTTTGTTCAACCGACATCAATAGTTTATCTAAGTGTAAAGTCCTACCGCGCTGCTGTAGGAAGCTAACCGAGAAATATGGCTGGCTACCAGTCAGATTAAGGCTCCAAGCGCTTTAATGGTAGACAGGTACTTGCTGGAATTCAGCGGCCTAGGCGTGGCAGCGAATTGCTCTCTTTGACAAGATAAATTTACTTATTGATATTCATATATGTTTTAGTAGTTGACGGGGTGCGCCTACCCATTTTATTGATATATGACTAGTGGGCGTTGGGACACGCAAGCGAGTGGTTTATGATAACGTAAACCACTTGCTCACGCTTTTAGGTTAGCTCTAGGAGCTACTTAGGACACTGGTCGCTAAACTGTCTCGAGGCTCAGTAGCCATTTGTGGCACAGACATTCGGTCTTATGCTGTAGGGCGACCGAATGGGGCATTGCGGGATAAATGCCAAGCAAAAAAACAAAAAAACCTCACCTCTTATGCATTCGGTTTCGAAAGGTTAAGGAACTCTACATCGATTACCAAATAATAAATTTGTCATTAATAAGATAAAATGTATACTAAATAAAGAATACGCTACCATTATACTCTGATTACTCAGGTTCAAGGTCAAAGGAAATTATTAATACTGTTTTTTTTTTTTTTTTTATATATATATTATACACAGATAGATTTATTACACGTAGACTAAGTTTTATTACTTTTAATACCGTAAATGGAATTTTCTGTTTTTTTTTCTTATTTATAAGACATTGACATTGAAATACATGATCAGAATTTATATATATATATATATATATATATATATATATATATATATGCGTAGAAACATTAAGGTGATTATAAACACCAGAGGTCAGAAAGTTTATGGGCTGCCGTTTTACTGATATTTAATATATCAATAATAAACAATATTTAACTTTAATGGTTTCATATTTCCAATTTTATTATTTACAGTATACATCTATACATGTTTGACAGGCTATATTTTTGCTAATGAATTCGATAATTAATGCTTGCTTCATCTTAATTTTAGAAAAAATTAAGTGTGGTCTTATTTTACTTCCCTATCATATTTTTATTAACCTATGAATTTTGATTAAAATATTATTAGTTTTCTTCAAAAAATTAAAACAGCAGTAATTGACTGTTTTTTAATCTAATCCGACTTATGCTCTTGTGAATCTCGCAAAAAATATCTAAACTTTTTCCCTTTTAACCTGCCTAGTATTTAATATTTTCAACATTTTAGCAAAATATGGATGTGTGTGAACCGATGTTTAGAAATTCATTGATCTTTTATTAAAAAATAGACTGTAATTAATGAATTCCAAATACATATGAATAATTAAATCGAACCAGTATATATAAAGAATTGTTTCGAAACCGAAAAAGGTAAATTAATTTACTTTACTACGCTATTTGTTCAAGTCTTTCTTATATATTCGAATGACGTTAAGCAGTTGAGGTATAAGCGGAACGAATCTGTTTTCTCGGATAATCGGCTCTTGTTCACGGAAAACATAGTTAAAGTAACACGCACTTAGGCTATTCAGGAATGGAATGGGTACGGCGCATACCAACATCAGACGGAAATTCATTCTGGACAGGGTGGCACGTACGGAACTCGTGATCCGCAATACACGGAATATGAAGACGTTCTGCCGCCCAGAATATTTGGAGACCATTCCCGATATTTCCCTAGCCTCCGAAGAGTTGATCACGCTCATCCAGGACTGGAGAGTTCTCGAGGATTACACCACCAATATATCTCGTTTAGAGTAATAGATGGTGCACGGGAGCGCCCGGGGCCTCCACAGATGGTGAAGAGATACGTCAATGAAATCGACGAGAAGAAATTCAAAGGAAAGGTCTCCTCAGCGGTGGTAACCTCTGAAAACATCGCCAACGGGGGGATGACGCTGGCGCTGTAACCGTAAATGCTTCGAACATGCGGCCGATCGTTTCTGCATGCGACGCCTCGATACTTGGGACCATACTGTTGAGTACTGTGCTATCATCTGGAATTCTGTTATGGACTGTACGTGTAATAGTATAGAAACAGTGCAGAAGTGACTATTCTATATGCTGCGTCTTCGTTGTAATATCTCTTCTTTGAAAAAATACCAAGATGAAGGGCTCTTTCTGAAAGATGCAGTCGCTCAAGGTCAGACGCACTGTTCAACAGCTTGTCTTTGCCAATAAAATGGTTAATGCGGTTGTTGAATGCGACTTAGAAACTTGACTGTACGTGTTCCTTTTATTCGCTGTAATGAGCACTGTCTGTTTAAATGGTGTAACAATAGTAGATTGACACCTATAGCTAGGTGTGTTAGCAGGCTAAACGAGTATGGTTTTGTGTCGATGTATTTCATGTTAAACCCTGCGACATAATAAGTTTATTGGAGTAGAATTTCTTATTAGTGCCTGGTTAGGTCAATATTTTGTATTGTTTTTTTTTGTGTTTATTTGTTTATTTAATGCATTATTTTTGACGTTCCCCTGCTTCATACGTCCCCTAATAGGATTAGTGCATATAGGAATCTTCTCTTTACTATTCTGTGTACTATGGTTACATTAGGGTAGGCCATTCTGCTTCTCTGTTATGTGTTAAACGGTTCCGGGTCGAGTCCTGGTAGAAAGGGAGGTGGTTTTATGCTGTTGTATGCTGATGGTGGTTGGATAATACCGCCAGTGGGAGCCCCTGCACTGGTGCGTAAATGCATTTCCACCATCCTCCAAAATCAAATTTATTATTATTATTATAGACATAAATGTTTCACTTTTTTGTCTTATCATATATGAAATTATAATTCTATACTTTGGAAGATAATTCTGTTTAATATTTGAAAATTTAATTATTTTACTTTTAAATAGACGTGGCCGCGCTCATATTCCAGCTTGCATTTTTGCATTTATGTGGGCTTGACGTTACGATACACAACGTTATGTTTGGCTTAACAAAGAAGGCAACGAGAAACTACATCATTTATTATTTTTCAGAATAATACTGTCTATATCTAATAATTAGATAATTATTGTTTTCAAGTACTTTTATAATGTAATTTTTGTTAGCGACTTATCAAGTCGGGCTATCAACCGAACACTTAATTCATCAAAAATGTTCATTAAGGATAATTTACACACGTTAATAGACTATATGGTGCAAGATGTACTGAGAATTATGAGGGATTACTTTTTTTAAAAAAATGGGAGCAAGTAAGGAAATTTTTGCTTTTCATTAAAAACCAAAAGGAACAGTAAATTAATAAATTTTAGAGACACTTTTTAGAGCTAAATCCTCCTCTACGTGGAATTTTTAATAAAATTGGACAGATAAAGACTTATGCATAATCTGTTTAAAAAAACACAAATAATAGTAGTGAAAAAAAAAAAATAAAGAAACTTAGTCTCTGATTAAGAAAGCATGAAACATAATTAGACAAAGAAATAAAACAAATCTGATTTACAGGTAATCACAACAAATGGATTAAGTTTTATGTATTTCGGTCGAATAAATTTCTATGATGAAACAAAACGACGAAATAACTAGTAAAAAATTTTAAATACACATCAAATTAATGTTTAAACATCTCTTAATCACTCCTCCAAATTTCAGTCCTTAATGTTAATTAGCTTCGGTGATATGAATTTTGTAATAAAAAACACATTATTGTAAATATCTCTAGAAATATTAAACCGATTAAAGTCTTTCGAAGCTTAAAAAATTAAAGGTAAAAAAAAATAAATACTTTCAGATGTATTTAGTTTCATGTTTCTGTTGCATTTTCGACCAAATATTGTATTTTAGAATATTGCAAAATTTTATAAATATTATTTAAAAATATAAAAATGAACTAAAATTAATGTTTTTCACAAGAAAAAGACACATTTTGTTTTGTTTCTTCTTTCAATTAAGACCAAGTAAACCTAGAAATGCCTATACGCTCAAAATTTACGGAAATTTCGAGTGTTCTTTTACAACATGCTTATTTTACAATAAATAATTAACTTACAGCATCCGGTTCGGGGATATTTTTTGGACGACAGTAGAGCTATTTTATTCTAAAATTTGAAAGGTTTTGAGTAAAAAAATAAAAAAGCTGCTGAATCTCAAACATCAGGAGAATTTTTTGAGCTTTTTTACACTTTCTTCGTATTACACGTGACCTAATTACGGAATTGTTATCTATGTAATCTCAATTTAAGCAACTAGACTCGTCGGCACATATGTTGGTGCAGAGACTGAAAGCCCACACTAGCATTTTTTATCCATTGTCCTCTGTTACAACCAAACTAAAAACATTGTCATTTTCTATATGTCTTTTGCGGTACGGTAATGTATGATAAAATAAGTTTCATAAACTTGCTGTAACGTACGTAATTGTTGAGTTCTATTGAAGATAAACATTTACATGATGTTCACATCGACAATTTTGTGATAAATGTGAATTCAGAATCGGACACGATCCCATATTAAACCGACAATGTTGTCAGTCGGCGTAGTACCGTGCCAAATGTTTGCTGAATGCTAGTAGTTTTTTGTGCCCACTTATGTGCCGATAGTCGTACCTAAATCTTTTACCTATAAAATTTTTTACTAAAATGATCTCCGGCCGAAATATACGCGATTTTTGCCGTTCAATTGGACCGCTTTTTCAATTTTTCCCCTTCGGAAACCCGATTCATGTTGCTTTTTGGTTAGAAATGTTACATCATCGTGCCAAGTTACAGAGCGGTACTAATTTTTCCAAAATCAGTGCCTAATGATTCTGGTCTAAATTTGGAATTTGCGCCGATTGCAATATTCGCCTATAAAAATTCAAGTTATCTTTTGGTAGATATTTACACACAGAAACTATTGAAATATATTATTATTATAAGAAACTAAGAAATATTTTTAATATTTTAACAGTCGCTAGTGAAGTAAAGAGTAACAAAACCAATTTTATTATTTTCATAATGGGAAAACGAATAAAGCTTTATCGGTGTGTGACAAGGATGTCCATCAAGACTAAAATGGAGGACGTGGTGTAGCCACCAGAATCGCCAAAGAGATGTCTTCCCCTTAGGGTGTCGGTATGTATAACAAGATTCAAATTCAAAATTTAAACGATTATACAAAAAGATAAATAAACCCGATAACCGATTTAATTTAAGGAATTTAAAATTCTCGGGAAAAGAAATTTTAAACTCTGACGAAATGAAATGAAAATGCACAAGTAATACTTGGTCAGAGAAACTATATAAAATACGTTTAATCGAATTAGCGACAGAATCGCGTATTTTGAAGACATTTTGATCGAGGAATATACAATTTCAATAAAGTAAGATAGTAATTTCCTTACTATAATAATTACATAAACAATCAGATTTTCTAGCGCAAATTTCATTTAACAAACAATGTTATGATAAATTTATAGGCGCGAATTTCACATACCCACCTAAGTCAAGCGTCATATCTCTTATACAGGTCGGAGAGACAAAGATTTATCTCTTAAGAAAAAGGATAGCGTTAACCTTAAATCGGCTAAAAGAAATATCCTCTTCTTGAACCAAATTTTTTTAGAAAGGAGGTAATCATTTAATAATCTTATAATTAAATCTTTTTCATTAAAAATTCTTTTACTACATTTAAAATTCTGAAAGGCTGTTCGGATGTCTGTCCTCTATCGTTATTCAATGGCTAAATTTCAGTGTCATTATTAAAAAAGTAAGTTTTCCAACTATCCAATCTAATTCCTATTTTACGTATTTTTACTATTTAGGCTATAGCTCTACAGCTTCTTTAGCAGCATAGTTTTAAAGAAAAATGAAAGCGATTAACAATATTTTTAGGTATCGGGGTTTTAGCAAATGTTGACGTCCCAAGACCTTCTTAGTCGAAAAAGACAAAAAATATTGTAGAAATTTCCAAAGGATGGAAATTTCAACCCGTGTACATACGTGGTTCTGCCTATGATATTTTGATTAATATCTACGAACCGGCTAAAAAAAAAATTATAAAAAGGCCAAAAGACTAATGGATTTTTTTTTTACTTTTTATATGGCGGGTAGAAAATTGCTGCATTGAGTCGTACGAATAAAAAAAAAAATGATGTGATTCGGGCAGTTTTGAATAGTTTCTCCGTTAATGAAAAGATTAATTTATATAGGAGAAAATGGACAGAACACTTGAATTCGTACGGAAGAAGATCGAATCCCGAAACGAGCTCTAATTTATGCTCCTTTTGGAAGACGTGGCAGAGGCAAACCGAGGAAGAGATGAAGTCGGAACAGATAAATTACCTAACCCGTGCAGGAAATAATGATAAACCACAACGAGCATTCTTTTTTGTTTTTTTAAATTTTTAATTAAAGAATATAATTTTTTAATTACAGAGTATTTTAATTTTGGCAAATATGTAAATTTAGTTTATTAAAAGCAGGTGTTTTTAATTTTTAGAATTCATAACATTGTCCTACTAAATTTTTTTCTTGTTTCGATTTTAATAATAAAAGTCAATTTTTTTTACTTTTCATAGATTCTGTTACATAAATTTTCTCAGAATTAAGTTATTTACAAGTTTTAATGTAAGATTCACTCATTTATTGGTCATTTAACAATGTTGTACATCAAACCCGTAAAAAAATGTTTTTTGTCGCCGAAGTTTTCTCGGATATCATGAAAACTACTACGGGAAATATATAGTTCTGGGGACTGTTTCATTCCATTTTTCAGATCGAAAAGCAAAGAAATCATCAAGTTTATCCTTTATGTAATGCCTTAAAAATTTCAGTATGATCTCATTTCACCGGAAAGCTGAAATCCGGACAATTTTTTCGCTATTCGTTAACTTGATAACAACGTGTTTCGGGACCCATGTTAGTGTGCTTTTTCCTTATTTCTAGTCGTAGAATAAGTTCCTAGATTATTTCATTTATATATATATATATATATATATATATATATTTACATATAAGTATAATATTTCTTCAGTGTTTATCGATTATGAGGCCTTAACGTTCGAAATGAACAAATACAGATTTTAGATTTTAAGTAAAATTACTAATGTTACTAAATATTTTTAGCATTTTCTTGTTTTCCAATATTGTTAAATAATTAAAACGTATATATATATATATATATATACAAACAATTTTTTTTTAAAAACAAACTAAAATTATTGACAGATAAATACAATTTTTATATACCTCATGTATATATATAAATTCAACCTACCCGTATTTCATGTTTTATACATTAATAATGATATTTTAATGTTTATTTGTAAGTGGAATCAAATGATGAAACTACTGTTAAAGAAAAGTTGTAAAAAGCATAACGAAGTTCAGAAGATGTGTTAAATAATCGGTACTGAACAGCATTTATATATATATATTTATATATATATATATGTATATGTATAAAAGACTTAATGGTATCTTGACTTTAATGGCGCCAGAAGTCCTTCTGACTAGCAGAGTTCCGGTGTCTGGACGTTGTAATATCAACGAAGAAGAAACAAGAAGTAAGAAAAAGAAACCGAGCATAGAATATTGTAAGACAAAGATGGAATGATAGAAAAAACACCGTCGTTACAAGGCGCCCTATTGGAGAAGAAATCTTGTACAAAGGTAGTAACATTAAAATAAACGTGGTAATATTAAAACGAACGATAGATATTGTCATTTTAAACAATACAACCGCAGTATAGTTTTACGTTTATTTTTTTATTTTTACTAAAAATAAATAGATAAAATAAAATGATTTATATATTATAAATTATTTTATTTTATAATCCGCGGAACCGATTTAAAACTTGCTAAAGTCGAGTTATATGTATCTGTATGTTATAAGTAGCTGCGTACTCGGAAAGTTAATTTTTAACTCGATCGTAAATTATTATATATTTATACGTCATTCAAACTAAGACGTAAATTTATTGTACGATCAACTATTATATAATCGTGAACAATAGGCTTATTCTTTCTCTTTCTGTAAAATACAGCCCCCTATCAACCTCTATATTTTGCTTCCTTCGGTGCGATTTAATCGCAAAACAAATAAAATCCAACCTACCTCTATTTTCTTATATTTTTATTTCGTTCATTAACTAATCCCAGTAGCTGTATCGCGTGTACCTATAATACAACTCGATGACATTTAAACGATTAAAATAATCTTCGTTTGTAAAGTAGCGAACAAAGCTTGACCTCGATTCATTAAGTACGGAAAAATAATACGCGGTCGCATCAGTCGACAGGAAATTTTTCCGCCGCGGCAGAGCGGTAGAATCTCTGCCTTTCATCCGAATGAGTCTTAGTTCAAGTCTATGTAAGACCTGGTTTTTTTTACAATCGCTAAATTTATTTATCGACCGAAAAGATAATTGTAAATAATTACAGTTATCCCCCGTGAATAAACATGGGGCTGTAGTTACAAGACTGAAAAAACAAAAAAAAAGTACTCCGGCAGCTATATTTATATATTTCATTAAACTGTATCATACAGATAGAATCTGTTGATATATGTGATTGTCATTTTACGAAATAGAATATTTCTAACGTAATTAGATTTAAATCTTTCGTTCGGGTACATTTAGATTAATATTATTACGTAGAGTTTTGTTCTACTTGAAACTGCAAGTAAATCGTATTACTGAAATATTTTGTTTCGATTTGAATTAAAATCCAATTTCTGAAACTTTTATTTGGTTTATATCGACTTTATTTGAAATAAGAATTCCCAAAATAAAATTCTATAAAAAGATTTTTGGAAATTTTTACTACTTTATCGGCAACTTTTGAAAAAGATAAAAAACGCTTTCTTCCACGTTAATTTTCTTTTCTATCGCCTCCGTTTTCAATGAAATTACCAAAGATAAAGTTTTGCGAACTATTTCATTCGATCTTTCAGTCCATAAAAATAATGGAAATCTACTCCTTTATTCAAGTTTCGATAATTTTACTTCGGTTTCATATTTTCCTAGGAGCGACTTAATGTCTTGTTCACCGGCTTAATTTTTATTGGCTTTTCCATTTTGAATACATCGTTGCCGTAGTAACCTGCGAGGGCGTTAAATGATAACTGTAATCGGAGATACGGAAGAAAGAATGTCTTGTTCATCGGTCTAATTTTTATAAGCTGTTTTCCCATTATATTGTTACAATAATTACCTGGGAGCGCATTAAATGATAACTGTAATCCCAAATACAAAAGAGAAAATGCTTTATTCATTGGTTTAATTTTTATTGGCTTTTCTATTCTGATTATTTTTACCGTAGTAACCTGCGAGTACATTAAATGATATCTGTAGAAAGAATGAGATACGGAAGAAAGAATGTCTTGTTCATTTCATTAATTTTTATTGATTTTTCTATTCTGATTATATTGTAACCTTAGTAACCTATGAGGGGGTTAAATTATGACTGTAATCTGAAATACGGAAAAAACAATGTTTTGCATATTGGTTTACTTTTTATTGGCTTTTCTCTTCTGATTTTATTGTTACCGTAGTAGCCGTCAAGGGTGTTATATGAAAATATTAGTCTGATATACGGAAGAATGTATGTCTTTTTCATCGGTTTAATTTTTATTGGCTTTTTTATTCTGATTATTATTACGTAGTAGCCTGGGAGGTCGTTAAATGATAATTGTTATCTGCGATACGGAAGAGGGAAGGTCTTGTTCATCGGTTTAATTTTTATTGGCGTTCCTTTTCTGATTATACTGTCACTTTAGTAACCTGCGACGGCGTTAAATTATAATCTGAGATACGGAAGAAGACAAGTCTTGTTCATTATTCTAATTTTTATCTGCTTTCGTATTCAGATTATATTGTTACTGTAGTAACCTGCGAGGGTGTTAAATTATAACTTTAATCTTAAATACGGAAAAAGGAATGCCTTCTAGATAGATCTGTTTAGTTTTTATTGGCTTTTCTATTCTGATTGTATTGTTACCGTAGTAAACTTAGAAGGCGTTAAATGATAACTGACATCTGAGATACGGAAGAAGACAAATCTCGTTCATTGGTCTGGTTTTTATTGGCTTTTCTATTCTGATTACATTGTAACCGTAGTAACCTTCGAGTGCGGTTACTGATAACTGTAATCTGAAATAAGGAAGAGGACTAGTTTTTTTCATCGTTCTAATTTTTATCGTCTTTTCTATTCTGATTATACTCGTATAATCGGATAATCGGATCGCTTCTCGGCCTCTGGCCCCGTGCTGTAAAACTTGTGTTCTGCAACCGGTTGCAATTTGATTCTGCAAGTACAGCGTTCTACGTTCTCGTCGTCGGGGTTGACAACGATCAGCAGCGGTTAGTCAACCTACGTTGCTGTGAGGAGTTTAACCGAGCGGCGGCGTAGTGTGTTGCAGGAGTGCTGCTGTCGGCCAAATAAGGACGTTTCCTTTGAAATACAACGTGTCCCCGTTTCGTAGTTGGTGAGGCCAGAAATTTTTCAGATCCTCTGGCAGGTTCGAGAAGCGGTTTTCCGCTCCAACCTAGCCGGTGGTAGGAGTGTTTTATTCTTCGACTCCTCGATTGGGCTGCCGAACAGACGGTCCGTCGGGGTACAAGAGGTTTAGACACTCACCTTAGTTTTGTGGATAGGTGATAGTTTTAAACAAGCTGTGTTTGTAGTACCTGGCAGCACAGCTGGTGTAGTGTCAGGCATTAAAGCGATGGAGCAACCCGGAGGAGGTTGTCTGGAGGACTTGGTCGGTTTGGCCAAGGACCTGGTAGCCGGTGACCCCTTCATGCCGAGGAGGTCAATCGGCAGGTCGCCGCCGAGGCCCCGGTCCTCCGAGAAGGAGGTCACGGAAGCCCCTCGGGTAGTGGAGCGCCCGAGTGTAGCGGCTTGCACTAAAAGCCTGCGGGACACCTCTGCTTTGGGCTGTGCGGAGAAGGCTAAGGCTGGAACCGTACAGCGGGAGCACGGCATAGAGGGGGGCGCCAAGTCCGAAGGACGCCGACTTGCGAAGCAAGGCAAGGCGGAAAGCGGCAAGGCGGATTCTGTCCCTGAGCGGGAAGCCGCTGGAGTGAAGCCTGTGTCAAAGCAGGTGACCTCCAGGGCTGAAGGCTTGGGGAGGATCGAGGAAATGAGGGCCGAATGGGCCAAAATTTCCTCTAAAAAGGAGTCACGAGTTGCTCTCGAGTTGAGGCAGCTCGTGGATGCTTATTTGGCTGAATGTGGTATGTTGGTGACGGGACTGGCGATAAAGTGTGAGGGCCTCCAGGGTGCTAACCTTGCCCTAGACTCGGTCGTTACTCGACTATCGGGCAAGGTGGATCAGGTCGTGGAGGGAGTCCGGAGCTTTAAGCCGGTTAACGGCCAGGCTCTGGGCGAACTCCAGAAATCTATTAATAGGGTGGAGGAGAAGGTTAAGAAACCTATCTCCTTCGCCGCAGTAACGGCCGCGCCTGCGCCTAGGCGGGTAGGTCCGCCGCCGCCAGCTCAGGCGCCGGCTAACAAAATCAAGCGGGCCACTGTTAAAGTGGTCCCGATTAAGCCTGATCAGGGGGCTTCGTCAGCGATGACGGAGCTAACCCTTAAGAAGATCCTGGACCCGCGGAAAGAAAGGTTCCAAATTTCCCGGGTCACGAAAACAAGGGATCATGGAGTGATCCTGGAGGTTGTAAATGGGCAGCAGGCTAATCAACTGCTGGAGGCCACAGTTCTGGCAAAGAACGGACTGAAGGCTCAGCTACTGGCCGAGCGTAGACCGCAGATATTGGTCTACGATATGCCGAGGGCAACAAGGGTGGAGGAGCCCGAAATCCTCAAAGCGATCCACAGCCAAAATCCATCATTGGATATGGCTGTCGAGGACTTCCTTAGGGAAACCAAGGTTGTCCGGCAGTTGGGTAGGAAGGACTCCCGGAGTAGTCACTGGGTCCTCGAGACCTCGCCTAAGATCCGGCAGGTCTTAGTGGCCGGTGGTAGGCTGTTTTTTGGGTGGACTGCCTGTAGGGTGGTCGACCATGTAGAGGTAGCCCGTTGCTTCAAGTGTCAGGGCTATGGACACACCTCTCTCCGATGCAGAGCGCAGAAGGAGATGTGTGGCCACTGTGCCGCTTCGGGGCACAGGGCAGCCAGCTGCCCACACAAATCGTCGCCCGCTAAGTGTGCCGCCTGTGCCCAGGTGAAAGGCAGTGATGCTGGACACCGGGTCGGGAGTAGGCAGTGTAGGGCGTACGAGATAGCACGGGCTCGAGCTGTAAAGAACACAGCCTATGGCGACGCCTGAACGGCGGGAAACCCTAGGGGACGGCCTCCACCCACTCGAACGCTTGCGCCTGGGGCAGATTAATCTGCACCATTCCCGGGCGGCCACGAGTGAGGCCATGAGGCTCCTCGAGGAGTACGACCTCGAGGTCCTCTTGGTCCAGGAGCCGTATGCGGTCGCGGATAGGGTGGTCGGCTTCCACGGGGTGAAAGTAATTCATTCTCGTGGGGGACGGCCGCTCTCTGCGATCGTGGTGGGCTCAGACGCTCTGGGTGTGTTCTGGATGCCCCAGTGGTCTGATGAGCAGTTCACCGTGGTGCGAATCACGAGGGGTACGCTCGATGTCGTACTCGTGTCGGGATACTTCCAGCTTGGATGGAGTATCGATGACTTGCTGGCGAAGTTGGGCGGGATTCTGGACAGTCTCCCGGGCACCAGAGTGTTGGTTGCCCTGGATGCTAACGCCAAGTCTACCGCCTGGGGTTCTCCACTCACAGACCCCAGAGGCGCTGGTCTCGAACAGTTCGCAGAAGCCAGGAACCTCTACCTCATTAACGATGCGGAGCAGCCACCAACTTTCTCCAGCGAACTGGGAGAGAGTTATATAGACGTCACTCTGGTGACGGGTGACTTGCTTCGAAGGGTAGGTAGTTGGACTGTCTGGCCCGAGGCCAGTGTGAGCGATCATAGGCTCATAACCTATGATATTGCTTACGGAGGCGGTCTAAGGGCACCAAATCCAGGTCGCTACAACCTAAGGGGCCTGGATCAGCGCAGGCTGAGGCGGGTATGCGATGCTGCACTGCAGGGATTGCAGTGGAGCATGGAGTCCAGGGAGGAGGTGGAATTGATGGCGGAGCTAATCGGCCGGGCCATCAAGACTGGCTGCGACGAGGTCCTACGGCGGCCTAGGCCAATGGACGGACCCGTCATAAGCAGCCAGTCCGCTGATCTGAGCGTGCCTGGAGCCGTCATGACCCCATTTTCCGGGGGGTCGTCTGTGGAAGGCAGACGGAGGCCCGGCAAGAAATGGTGGTCCTCTGACCTCAGTGTGCTGCGCGCAAGAGTGAGGTCCGCTCGGGCTAGATACCAGCGTTGCCCCCTAACGGGGATCACTGTCAACGACGTGCGCGCTGAGCGTCTGCGGACCTTCCGGCGTGCCCGTAACAAATATGTTCACGCCATCAAGGAAGCCAAACTCAAGTTTTGGAAGGACTCCATGCGGGAATTGCAACGCGATCCCTGGCAGCTCGCAAAGTCTTGTTACAAGCCGAAGCCATTGCACGTGTTGTCCAGTGTTCGGTGCGGGTTAGGTGGTCGTGACCACACTTTAACATCTGTGGCGACCTACCGGGCGTTCCTGGATACTCTGTTTCCAGATGCTCCGGAGGGTGAAGCGGAAATCGGCGTCAGGGCGGGTGAAACACCATTCCCTGGCGTTCGGACCGTGGAACCCGATGATATAGACCGAGTGGTTTCTCGAATGGCATTAAAGAAGGCACCGGGGATTGACCAACTTGACCCGGATATTTTCCATCATTTATTGCCTGTCATAAGGGAGCCTCTCGGCAGGCTGTTCACGGGATGCCTAAGCTGGGGCTGCTTTCCGGGTTGCTGGAAGGTGGCTTTGGTAAGGGTGATCCTGAAACCTGGAAAGGATCCTGGTGAGGTCGGCAGTTATCGACCCATCAGCCTCTTGCCGGTTTTCGGCAAGTTGCTGGAAAGGCTGGTTGTGGAACGGCTCGAGGAAAGCATTGATATGAGCCGTATTCTAAATCGAGGCCAATATGGCTTCATGAAAGGGGTTGGCACCGAGGATTGCATCTTAAATGCTCTTGCCGAGGTGGAAAGCGCCGACTGCAAATATGTTTTGGCAATTTTTATTGATATAGAGGCAGCATTTCCTTCCTTGTGTTGGAGTTCTGTCCTCTATGCTTTGGAACGCCGCAATGTTCCCGAAGCCACACAGGCCGTGGTAAGAGACTATTTGTCTAACCGAACGGCTCTGTTTAAAGATGCGCACCTAGTTGTGGAAAAATCCGTCACCAGGGGAAGCCCGCAGGGTTCCGTTCTCGGTCCCCTGCTGTGGAACCTGGTGTTTGACGGATTTCTGGGATTGACCTTCCCAGAAGGAGTCACGGCCCAGGCTTTCGCCGATGACTGTCTCCTTTTAGTTCGTGGAGATTCACGACCGCAGCTAGAAAGTAGAGCGCAGGCGGCTTTGTCAACCGCCGAAGGCTGGATGGACATTCAAAATTTAAAGATTTCTGTGCCCAAGACGAAGTTTATGCTTCTAAAGGGCGCAGACAAATTATCATGCAGTCGAAACCCCCACATTAAATATAAAGGCTGTGTAATCAGCCGAGTAAGGGTTCATAAGTACCTAGGTGTTTTGTTTGATGATAAGTTGCTGTTTAGTAACCATATTAAGCAAGTTGCGGCGGACGCCGTCTCTGTGATGCACAAACTTAGACGGATTGCTCGGAAAGACTACGGGCTGTCGGGCCGCCAAATGTACTTGGTGTACCGAGGCGTCTTCGAGAGTATGATCGCATACGCGGCGCCGGTTTGGGCGCACAGGTTGGAAAGAAATAGAGCACTACTTCAAAATTTAAGGAGTGCCCAGCGCAGAGCCATGATTGTATGCACTGGGGTATTTAAAACAACCTCCTACGAGGCTACTACTGTATTGGGAAAGGCTCTCCCAATCGATTTAGTGGTGAAAATTCGGGCAGTCATGTGGAAGTTGCGTAGAGGTCGGGAGGCCGAGGCATTTGGGATGCGGTTTCGAGCCGGGCCAGAACCGGATCGGAACGGTGATCACAATGCACCGGAGCAAAATTTCGTCCAGTTGCCCATCTCCCGTCTGCGGAAAAGGCTTCAAAGCCTCGCGATGGAGGCATGGCAGCTTGAATGGCACACCACGACTAAGGGTAGATCCTTGTATAATTTTATACAGGATTTGGGGGGATGGTATGCCTCGAGTTCCTTTTTAAGGGCGTCGGGTGCCCAGGTGCTCACCAACCATGTGAATCTAAACCAATATCTGTTTCGGTTTCGCCTGGTGGCTGATGAGTTGTGTGTCTGCGGGGAGGTCCAGTCAAATGTACATATGATGTACGACTGCCCGGCCCTTGGGGGGGCCAGAGACCGTGCCACCCTGGAACTTAGAGGTCAGGGGGAAACCTGGCCGCTCACAAGCGGCGAGGCAGTGTGGCGAGAGCCGCACTGTCGGACCGTGTGGGAGTTCCTCGATGAGGTTGCTATGTTCAACCGTCATCGGTAAATGTAAGGGAATAAATGTAAATGCATTTAGACTCCTGAAAGCTTTGCTGCTGGAAACCAATTGCCTTGGTAAGAGGGCTGGCCATCAGCCAAATCAGCTCCAAGCGCTGTTAAATGGTGGACAGGTACTAGCTGGCATACAGCGACCGAGGCGTGGCAGCTGAAATTGCTGTCTTTAAATTAAGGACGATATAGTTTTAATTTGTACAAGGGGTGCGCCTCCCCGATTTAGTTTTATGTTCGACAAGTGAGCGATTGGGACACTTCAGCGGGTGCTGTATGGCGCCCTGCTTGATTCGCTCACGCATGTTAGGTAGCTCACTAGGAGCTTTTAGGATTTGGGTCGCTAAACCGTTCTGAGGCTCAGTAGCCGTTCTTGGCACGGAACATTTGGTCTATGCTCTAGGGCGACCGAATGGGGTGGTGGTGGGAGAAATGCCAGTTAACCAAATACTCGTATAATAATTCCGGAACTGACTAATGATGAATCATCTAGGAACTTCATCAAACGCATTTGTAATCTCGTCCTCGGCCTCAGTCCTTTTTGGTTTCAGAGAATGAACTGAAACCCGCTTAATAACCAGGCCGTGGCTGAATAGGAAACCTGACCCGGTGGATGATGGGAATATTCTTTTCTTCCAACGGACCTTATCTTCTTTACATCTCGAATATATTTATGATGCAGAAGGAGGAACGCAATCCTTTTTCCATCCGTTAAAAAATATGAATACCGGTCGTAACAAAATATATTATTTCTCAAAAAATTTCAGCAATAAGGAATAAAATTCTAGGTCCTGCTATATAGGGGATGCGTTAATCCACCTCCCGATACGTTTACTATTCGTTCCGATTCACTGCTGATATCTTAATCGCACTGACAAATGGCAGTTGTCATACGTTTACCCGTCATATTTAAGTATGCGCAGTACATGTAGTTAATAAAATTTACCTGTTGAAAAGTTTTTTATTTCTTATCCCTGATATTGAATTATCTTGGTTCTTGTTTACTTTAAATCAAAGAATTCTTTTATTTAAGCAGTAAATTATAAATAATACGACGTAATCAAGATATCAAAATTAAGTTAACACGTGCAAGGAAATATTTCGTGAGCAATTAAATTTGGAATATCGAAAAATAAATGCGAATTGGTTTGTAAATAAAAACATACTACAATTGGATTAATTGCAACGAAATATAGACTAACGAAAACTAAAATTTAATAAGGCTTTTAGTGTAACATTATCGCAGAAATTTTACGTTTTTTGGGTTGATGAGTTAGAAATAAAGGAATTGTACGATTGAGAATAGAAATTTGTAGAAGCTTTCGCTAAAAAAGAGGTTCTCATTGAAATAAGTAATTTAAGTAAAATTATTGTAATAATTATTAATATTATTATTTAAAATTAAGCTTAATCGACCGACGTGAGTTAAGTATTTTTACAGAAGGAGACGGTAATAGGTATAAAATTAAGAGAAATTCGTGTTAGAAAAAATAAAAAAAAAGAAGTCGGTAAAAAGTCGCATACACTTCCCGATTTCAATCTTCTGGAAAATACTTTCCATTCTAACTGTGGAGGATTTCGCCTTCAACAAACTACAATTTTAAGAAGGAAAGCGCCCAAATAAAGAATAGTGTAGCTAAATTATTCTATTCTTTAAGTAAAGTTTGAGATACGACCCACGGTAACCGTATCACCTCATACCCTTTACCGCTTGTGACCAAAATTAAATGATCAACCACCCGTATTCAAAAATCATCTTACTAAATTTCATTAAAAAATAAATTGGTTAATCCGATCTGAAAATACCAAGAACAACTGACAAAAAAAATAAGTTTATGAAACCCGATCCGTGAATGAAAAATAATTGAAATGACATTTAAATATAGAAGTATCTAAGAAAATAATGTATCTTTTAGTCCTGAAATCACAAAAAAGAAAAAAGCTTCGATCCCCGTTACGGGGGTTTGAATAAGATCAATGTCATCTGAGAGCATCTTAGCTACCTAAGCAGCTTTAAATTACGTAAAAAAATTAAACTTACACTTAGAGAAAAATTTTGAGATACTGGACCAATAAGGCTCGTCCGTATCTCCCTACTCTCCAAGTCGATTATGACCAAAATTAAATGGCATTAATACCTTGTTTATGAAAATCATCTCGTCAAATTTTATCCAAATTGATCCATTCAGTCTGGAGATTTCAAGAAAAAAGCAAACCAACATAATTCATAGTCAGTTACACAGTATAACTAGTAGCCGGAAAAGTGAAAATAATTGAGGATTTAAGATAGATCACGTACTCATAAATAAATAAGAATTTAAAAATGAGTAAAGAAACACAAAACATTGGATATTTTTCGAAATTAGTTAAATGAACGATAAAGAAAATTGGTAAAACCTATGAAGTTTTGTTATAATATTTTATTAAAATAATTTTCTGTTATCATTATTCGCAAAACCAAATTCCATACAGTTTAAAAACAAACAAATATATTACATATTCTACTTTTTACCGACTTTTCGAAAAAAAAATATACAGTATTACATTCAGCCGCATGGTTGGAGTGGGGGAGAGAATGAATTTCCTTCATGCTTTCATTTAGGAGTACGAAGATACCGTTCTCTGAAAAAGGGGTTTCCTTACACATGTATTTATAAGCCTATGTATAAAATAATGTATTTTGTTGTAAATTTGTAAAACAATTTGATTAATTTCAATAAATGTTATATATGCTAGAAGTACGGAAATAGGAGTACGGTATCAAAATCGGAATGACGTCACGAATTCAAACCGGCGGATACCGCCATCTTAGATTGTGATATCAGTGACGCTAGTAGCCCGTCAGTATTGCCAACCTTGTAATACATTTTGTATTAAATTATTGAAGTAATATTTCAAAGGTTGGTACCACTGTTCAACAGCTGTTGTACAGCGGTCAGTTTCAATTAAATAAATAAATAATATTTGAAGTGAAAAAAAACTTGGTCGGCTAGGACTCGAACCGTGTCATGAAGAAACGCGACTTACTGACGCCTTAAACCAATTGGCAACAGCGACCTCTAACCAAAGATGTGGTTTCGTCAACATCTTGCAGCAGACTGAGCTCTATAACGTCAGCCCTCTTCGAGCTACTATAGACTCTAATGACAGCTTGATGTTTTCCTTGATGCAATTCCTACACTGTGGTAAATTTTGCGTGTTAATCGGTTCGTTACACTAACAACATCTTATGCACAAATCGCTGAAGGAATAGTAAAATCCGTTCTTGGCCAATTCTTCTTTGTTTTTAACGTTTGTATTTTCAAATGATATCAAACGATCCGCTTCTCTGGCCAGATCCAACGGCTTTTTACACAATATCAACCACTCCATGTAGAAACATCCGGTTTGCAACGCGCATTTTCCGCTTGGATGTAGTTGATGGTACGGACAGACTACAATGTAATTCGAATTCGGCTTTGGTGCGTCCTCTTGTATCATTCAAACATTGTTATGATATCGACGCAAAAATTCAGATTTCACCAACCCCTTTCTGTATATTGTAGAGAACTGTGAACAAAGTATCTTCATAACATCATTGCTGTATTCAGCGTCAACGTATTCCCAATCTATTTGTAATAGTTTCTTTCCAACCAAGGGGCCATCCGCACTGTACTTCGATTTCAATTCAGCGCGCGGGTACGGTGAACGAAACTGTATTATCATGTAGCATCCGTTGTCACTGACAACAGCTAGTTCTTTAACTATAAACTCACCTCGGTTGCCGAGGAAGCTGTGATACTCGATAAATCCTTCCAAGACCATTGCTCAACTGCGAATGCGAGGTCAAAGATAACTTTCTTAGTCCCCTTTATTATATCAGCGTAGACGTGGTGGGGGTAACCCCCTCCATGTTTTCTTCCACAAATCCATCATCATCATTATGTACACGTAACGTTATATTAGGTAATGAGATATTGATATTAGTAGCGTTTACTATTGGTAACAATGCTGCCATCGCTGAAGGTGATGATGATGATGTAACATTCACTACGGTTTTGACAATATTATCATTTAACATAACGTAAGGAAATGAGAAACTCGTATTAACGACGTTAACCATTGCTTTTTCTGAAGGTAACGATGCTTTAAAGTTGCTAACACTGTCAGCAGACATATTTTTGATGTTAATACGGTAGTGTTTTAAAAAATAGGACATGCTTCCACGGTTGATGAATTACACCACATTAACGAAATTTTAACCGGTGATAGTGCAGCAAATACCACCCTGCATTGTATCAGTTTCATCGTTGTACACGTTTCACCTCCTGGTGAACGAGCCACGTCCGGGTCCTAGAGTGGCGGGTGACGCCTCCCGGTGCAACGGCCACGGCGACCAGGATCATCCTCAAGGTAGGTCTTACTTAATGGTGGTGGCAGCTGTAAACGGTCTACGTGTTGCACATGCGCAGCCGTTTTTAATCCGGCCTGGTATGTATTTATACCTCTAATTATTTTTCCGATCTATAAGAAATAATTTTTTTAGTACTACCTTTTATTTATTGCAAATAAATTTGTAAGATTATTCTATTATATATAAATGTACTTTTCATACAATCATTTAAATAAACTCAAGGTTTTTATTTCTTATTCGATTAAATAAAATTAAAAAAAGAGTATATACTTTAAATTTTCTTCTGTTACAATGATACATGTTATATAAATCACGTTTATATTAGATGTCGGGGCTTTAAAAGAGCCTTTTTTTGGTTAACAGATATCAATTAATCGTTGCAAACTATGTGTTCATCACTTATATTTAATTCCTGGGTGTAAATTTACTGCTTTATTTGTAATAATACAAAGTAAAAGTATAGTGTGTGTGTTGCGTGACGCTACTGTCGATCGTGGGAATCTTTTAACACACACACACACCTCTAAGATATTTTATTATGTATATACAGGTATCATATAAACAACGTCTTAATGCTGAATTAATGTTTACGCGATATATTAGTGAAAGTTTACGAACAAACAAAATAAACAAACACACACACACAGAGACAGAGAGAGGGAGAGAGAGAGAGAGAGAGTGAGAGAGAGAGAGAGAGAGAGAGAGAGAGTTTTGAATTACGATAATTTAGCACATTCCTATGTTTGTGATCAGTGTTAAGTTTTAATTTACATGTAGGCTCGTGTCTGCAGCGGTAGTAGTAGCAGCAGTAACGGTCTACGTGTTGCGCATGCGCGACCGCTTTGAATCCGGTGCTGCGATTGGTCGGTAGGATGTGGTGCTTTCGCGCCTACCACTGTAACGGACGTCAGTCAGCTGTTCTTCAGTCACACCTCACACTGTCATCAACTTCGCGTTGCTACGTCAACGCACACGCGCAGCCGCGGCCCTCGCCGCTGCCGCCTCCTGGTGAATGAGCCACGTCCGGGTGCTGGAGTAGCAAGTAACGCCTCCCGGTGCAACAGCCTCGGTGACCAGGATCATCCTCGAGGTACATCTAAATTCACACACACACACATAATATATTTTCTCCCACGCAACCAATATACAACATTTTTCACTCAACAAAGGGAAAAGGGAAATTCCCACAGAGAAAAAGGGGTAATCCAAGATGGCGGCTGCGACACTCGCGCTCCTTGTGGTCACCAGGAGTACTAGTGACTCAGTACTAGCTCCGCGTGCGCGCGTTTGTGTGTGTGTGTGTGTGTACAGACTGATGTGACGTTAAAACTTACAATTCATCATTTCACCGCTTATGTAGAACATTTTTCACTCAATACATCAGGGAGCCTCTATAGCCGATTGGTTTAAGGCGTCAGTCAGTCACATCCCGTCATGACACGGTTCGAGTCCTAGCCGACCAAGTTTTTTCTCACTTCAAATATTATTTATTTATTCAATTCAAACCGACCGCTACACAACAGCTGGTGAACAGTGCTACCACCAACCTTTGAAATATTACTTCAATAATTTAATACAAAATGTATAACCAGATTGACAACACTGAAAATAAATCAAGTTGGCAACACTGAAGGGCTACTAGCGTCACTGACGTAACAATTCAAGATGGCGGTGTCCGCCATACTGAATTCGTAACGTCATTCCAAGATGGCGGCGTCCTCCTTCTTGTATTTCGACGCCGTACTTTTATTTTCGTACTACTTATGCTGTAGTAATGCATCTGATGTTTTGCATGTGAAAATTTGATGAAGGTTGGTCGTGTCGTTTTTTAAGTTACGCCCAATTTAGGTTGAAAAAACGTGAGGTTTTGTAGACTATGTAGTAATGTATTTTTCATACGCGCTCTTTCATATGCAGGGAGTTACAGTAGTGAGCTAGTTGAAATTTGATGCTTTTCTGTATGGCCTACCGATTAATCGAATGTACGTAGTGCGTTGTACTCTGAAAATCAGTGCTTTTTCTGACTGCGAAATAACGAGGCGTCGGAAATGAAACGTAGATCTTCTTACACAGAACAACGCAAGAATTTAATTTACATATACTCTACATTTATAATTACTGGAAAAGTCCATCGATCCGGTGGTAATTTTTATTAATTCTGGTAATTCCCTTTAGGGAAAATAAGTTGAGCAAAGTAATCGAATAGTAATCTATCTACGTACATATACACACAGTCGCATAATAACCTAATATGCCTGCCGATGAAATATATTTTTTGTACTTATTTTCTTTTTTCTTATTACGAACTTGAATTATAATCAGAGTACCGGTTGTTTTTTGAACCTGTAACAAATCTTACCGCAATATAAGCTCAATAAGACTCGATGTATACACAGAATAATACAATGAGGCTACTGATGTCGCTCTAGGCATAAATTTAATTGATTTTCTTTATTATAGTTTTGCTACAGGTGTACAAACCGATTCGCTTGAAAACAACAATGGTTAATACACTCGGTAGTCTATCATTATTACATTAATTAAAATTATTTTTATTATTATTTTCACGAACATCGATGCCAATCTTATAACGAATTAATTTTCTTTACTACTGTACTTTGTACAATTTTCTTTTAACTAGATTTTTTTTTTAAGTCGTACTTTAATATCACACCGCTATGATTATGATTTTAGGCTCAACTACTTGGTATCATTTACCGTAATGATTACTATATTATCAATTTTACTTAATTTATTTCGGTTAATATAATATTTTCACAATAACATCTACAAATCTACAGATCTACAGAAACGCACAGATCTACGTTTTTCTGTTCTTCAGAAAAACGTTCATCTAAACATAGACATGGAAACGCTTAGTTTTCGAGCTCATAGGTTACAAAAAATTTATTGAAAATAAATAAATGAGAACGTATTCAAACTTACTACTTCAATAATTATTATCCAAACGTCCTCATTCGCCTTTATACAAAATTTCGATACATTTAAAATTCCTTAGGTGCTCTTCTCATGTAGAAGGATTTTTCGTATAATTTCAACCGCGTTGAATAATTTTATATGTAATTTTTCTTTTCTACTACGTTTTGTTCGTATACTAACGATTTCATACGATCCGACATATCCGATCGAGGGCCAACATTCCTTCGACCAGGCGACCTATGAGGTCGATCCGATCATTTGTAAATATTTATATTTAAGTAATTTCTAAGTTCTTGACAAAAAAAAAAGGAGGAGTCTCTTCGTATTGGAAAATAATTTTTGTCTTTTTATAATGGAACGTCTTCTAAAAAAGGTAGAAAATTATTTCCTAAGATATTGAAATACAAACGCTTTTCCTAAGGCGATCTTCTGAAATAGTAAGTCAGTAAATAATATAACGCTAAATACTAACATAAAACCTCTGTTGGAAACGACCTTTTATGTGACATGTGGTTTTCTGAAACCGCTCGATGATTATTTCGCGAATTATTAACTTCATTTCTTGAAATAAAGATCGCCTTACTACGTCAAAACACCTGCAAGCGGACTCGTAATTTGGCAAGTGAAACGCTTGGCGATTACGGTAAATTTTAGTCGTTTTAGATCGAAATGTTGTTTAAGGGTTTCCATAGGTTATTAAAAGGAGTGTAGCTGAAAAGTGTACCTGTCTAATTATCCATTTTCGGAATCTACTTATCAAAATAAACACAAAAAATGCTATATGAAGAAATGGAGTTCCCCTTAGTTTTCTTTCTGTTAATTAAATCGATTAATAAATTTAATGTCGTTATTAATAAACATTTAATTATTAAAACTATTTTTTTTCATTTTTTTTTTTTTTTTGTTTAGTGTGGAGATGAAATCCAGCCGATAATTATTATTAGCGTTTTCTGAATGAAGTAATTCGATTTTTTCGACCGATTTTAATAATTAAAATTGCGTGTTGTTTGCAACGATCGACTTAACGTATTACCCAAAAAAACATATTTTAATAAAACTAACCGTTATCGAAGTGTAAAAGATTAAAAAATTGAGGTGGCCGCCATTTTTAAAACTTGTTTAAACTGTAATTTTTTTATAAATTATAGAAAGTTGGCATATACATGTGTACCAAATGTTATAATTATTAAGTTTTTTGTCACAATCGAGTTTTTTGTCACGTTTAAGTTACGATATAGAAAATTTATCGTATTCTATTTATTTTACACTTTTTAATAACACATTTTACTTTTATTTATCTATAATAACATATAATTTACATAAAAAATATTTTTTTTTAAACTACGTAATATATTAAACACATATTTTTTTAAACACTAATATAATTATTCATTAATTGATTATTAAAATGATGTAGCTGCTGTTTATAAATTAACACTAACACAAGTTAAATAAATAAAACCAATAATTCTTCAAAAAAAAAATATGAAAAATATTTTTATAAATTTAAATTTATTTTACGCGTTTAAATATTTAATAGAAAAAATTCAAGCGTTTATTATTTCCGTCTAAAAAAGTTTAACTGTTAGTGATTCTTGATTTTCTATCTATTCATTCAAAATCTTAATTTTCTAAGTACTTAATTTCGAGTATTATGTGTTTTTACGCTATTCCATTTTAGTTTTACTTATATTTATATATTCCTTTCTTTATCTTCTCATTAATTGATATATAACTTTTAATATTTTATGATTCCTTACGAGTATATGATAAAGCGTGATTTTTTGTCAAACCCCACTCCCGTCGCATAATTTATTAATAGCTCCTTTAAAACAAATTCATATTTTTTACTTTCAGCATATATATTTTTTAACTCTTACGAAATAATAGTACACTTGATGAAATACTTTCATTTATGGCAGTGATTATTTCAGTTTCAAATATTAAGAGTACGTTGAAAATAGTTTTACTCAAAAAAAAAGCGCATTATAACAATTTTATAAATGAAATTAGGATTTTTCTTTGAAAAAAAAATCGCGTTTGGTAATAAGAATACATCACCACCCTGGGAAAATACTTTATGTTACCGACCGATGGTTTTATTATTTCAATTACACTAATATTCATTTTTAATGAAATTACCTTAAAACAAGGTTACGTCAAAAAAATGATTTATTATCTTATGGAGAAAAAAATTGTTGAACTATGAAACACAATCTCATCTTTCAACTGCATTTTTTTTTTTTTGACGTAACCAAAAAACCAGCTGTTGTTAAATCTTCGAAGTCTGGGTAAAACAACGGTAGAAGAGGTTTTTGTATGGATTTTTGTTCCCGCCCCACACGGCGGGGTGCGAACCATAAATCATAAGGGTGTATATGAGGGTGTGCAATGACACGCGCCCACCACACTCCTTTTTACTTTTTCTATTCTATCTCTAACTTTAAAAAATATTTCTTTTATAATTCTTTTCTTCTCTGTGATAAAATTAAATTTCTTTTAAACTCTCTCTGAAATAATTTAAAAACGTGTATATTATTAAGATCAAATAAAAAGTTTTATATATTTTTCACATATATTTTATCTCGTGAATCACTACAATTCTTTTAGTATATAATAAATTTATATTTAATGAAGTATTAATAGTTCGGGATGTACAAATCGATCCCCCCCTGGAATCAAGGCGTTATTTTAGCAAGGTCATCTCTCTCTCTCTCTCTCTCTCTCTCTCTCTCTCTCTCTTTAGCATCCGATATCACTGTAGGGTATTACTTCAGAGGATGATATGTATGAATGTAAATGAAGTGTAGTCTTGTAAAGTCTCAGTTCGATCATTTCTGAAATGTGTGGTTAATTGAAACCCAACCACCAAAGAACACCGGTATCCACGATCTAGTATTCAAATCCGTATAAAAGTAACTGCCTTAACTAGAATTTGAACCTTTGAACTAACGAATTCGAAATCAGCTGATTAGTGATTTAACCGCTAGACCTCCCCGGTGGACTTAGAATGATCATCTAATTAATATTAACACACACAAAAAGAATCCGTATATATTGTAGAGTGCGTTGAATTATCGAAAACTTCCAGCTTTTTGAGCCGAGTGTAACGTTATTAAATTATGAGTTTTTTAGAACCTTTGTGACTGAACTTACAGAAACTAAAACCGGTCGCACGATAAAAACGCACGGCAAACCTTACGAAAAAACAGAACGAATTTCAGGACATATCCGACGAGCAAAAATAAAAGAAAACATTTTTATTAGCGCGGGTCCGGAAATATTTCGTTTTCGAGTTGAAAATTTTAAAGTATTTCGCCTTGACTTCTGCTCCAGCGGTAAAGTAAAGCGTTACTGAAATTGTTGGGACGTAGGTTAAGAAGTAGACTTCATGGTTTCGTAGGGATTTTGACCTAAATAAAAAAAAAAGAAATTAGGTCTCAGAACTGCATCTCATTACTTTTGAAAAAATGGTTAAAACAAAAAACAAAATTGGTGCCACAAAACACAATTGTTTATTTGACGTAAAATACCTTCGTCGAATTTCCAATAAGTAAATAAAATTTTGCAAGGAATTTTCTAGAGAATTTAATTCTGCTGATAGAATCTGTATAAGTAACATCGATTGTACATGAAAAACAATTTAAAATATTTGAATTTTATTAAAACAAAAATTGTTTTATTTATTATTCGTATTTTTCGCACTATAAAATAACATTTTCTAATTCTATAGAAACAAATCAAAAAAATAAACTTCCTTTTTGCGATAAGAAGTAAATCGATCGTTTTTTACGTACCTATTTGTTTACGTAGTTTTTAAACTAACTTATAGAGAATCTTAAATTAGTCCTTTTACTTTTCCCGATATAGTTACATTTTTATTACAGCAGATTAGTTTTAAAGTAAAAGTATAGCGATCAACCAAAATCTGGGCGTGAGTTTTTGAAAATGTCGACGATTCAAAAAGCACAAAAAAGTTATGAAAATTTGCGAAAGACACCCTACGTATACTTACATATATCGGACTGTAGTTAGAATAATATCTCCTGATTGGATCAACATAAATTCTTGGAAAATGACCCTAGACATGGTGCATGGAGGACATTAAATATTTGACAATATTTAGAAAAGAGGAGTAGTTTTACAAACTTTAATTTAACTTTATGTGTAACGGTTGTAGAAAATTGAGCTTTAATACGATAAGTGTTTATTGTGTTGTTTAAAATTCCAAAGTTTTATCGATCGGATTTAAGGGCGGCGGATATTAAATATTATTTCTAAACAGTTTTTCTATCGTATCTCAAAAACCCGTGAAAAAAAAATTGAATTTGGCATAGATATTTGGCTTTATATTTCTCAGTTACGGCCTGATTTTTCGATCCCGTATTACAAGAGGGCATCAGAGTATCCGTTATTTTATTTTTGTAGTAAACTAAAATTTTTTTAGCCTACTTAAATAACGTTGCGCCAAATCGATTCGACTTATAAATAATTATCGCAAGAAATAAATTTTTAAGCCCCAAAAAATTGGAAGTTGACGGACCCGTACCTAAACTAACAATCTTTTAAACCTTAATTGTCAAGAGCGAATATCCAAAAGTATCTAGGATTAATGTAGTCGACATATGAACATTTTTAAAAAGGGGACCTTATGGGATCCGCGACTTATTAACTGAAGATTTTTTTATAATTTCTGTTTTTTCCCTCGCTTTTAATTTGTTATTGAAAACGTTATATGCGGTAGCTGTCGAACACAATTGTCAAACGGAAACCAAATTTGTTTACTAAAAATTTTGACTTTATTAATTCTGAATTAAAGTCTAAACACAGTGAATAATTTTTATAATAAGAACGTAATACGGGGAAGGAGTCAGCCGGGACCCAAAAGTTTCTACTAACAATTTGGGTACTTCTCATTTATACTGTAAATATTGCATCATTTTTAAGGTCAGTTGATCGAAGAAATCAAATCGTACTCAATTTTTTTTTAACTTTTTCGCAACAAAGATCATATCTACTTCCTGTGCCCGGTCAGCCAAACCGATAAAAACACTATTTTCACTTTTATAAGTAATAACAATGGTTATAATCATTAAAGACTTATGTTTAATAATAATAATATTCTCGATTAAATAATAATAATATAATAAATCAATTCATAGTTGAAAAAATTTGCTGATAAAGCAGGCTTGCAGATTTCCGTTTCAAAGATAGAAATGATCTCAAGTACCTGTAAATATCCCAAAAAGGCAACAGAAACAGAGTACGGCAAAATTAAGATCACGCCCCGTTTTAAAAATCTTAAAATATAATTAGTAGAAACGGAAGAGATAAGACCAAAACCCGCAATTTAGAACGACTAAACTTATACTAAAAAGATTCTTACAATAAAAAGAACCTTTACATAAATGCAAAATTCAGGAGTTACAAGTTGTAAGACCGATAATCTTGTACGGCACGGAACAGATATAACCGAAATAGAAAATCTGTTCAAAATAAAAAAGAAAAAGTTTACGAAAGATTTACGGTACATAGACTGAGACAGAGTAAAGAGATATATGATAAAATTGAAAACGAGGTAGTAACAATAGGAAAACGACGACTAAAATGCTAAAGAACCGATCAAAACAAACAGATTTTCAGTAATCTCTGGAATTATGAAGGTCAACATGGCTACGTTAAACGGATGAAAGAAGAGTTCAAAATTACACTATATATCTGGTTCGAAAAGAATACAGACAGAAAATTTTTGAATTAACGGTTCCTTTAGGTAAAAAGAAAATACTCAACACAGGAGAATGGACTGAAAAAAGAAGAGGTAAATAATTGGAAAGAATGAAGAACTTCCGGAAGAAAAATAAATAGGTTACATTTAATGATGATATTTGCGTGATTCTCGAAGGCAGAAAAAAATATTAAACATTTTTATTTTCTCTCATTTTATTCAATAAAAGGAACAGAAAATCCGTTTGATTTTTGCATTCGTAAATCCGAATAATAATATTTACAACTTTATTTGTAAATTTAAATAAACTTTACGACTTAATTTTATTGTATGTTTTCCATTTAAAAATACCGTTGAACATAAGGAACAGCGCCGAGAGAGTTTTTTAATCATTCCTTGCCGGGGTTTTTTTCTTTTAAATATTATTATCACCCGTGATTTTTACAATGTTTTAGTAACGTTACTTCATATCGCTTGTCTACTGGTTTTATTTATTTTTATTATAACACCTAAAATTTTTTAATATTCCTAAAGGATTTATTTCTCTCTTTTATTTAAAAAGTTTTAAACAGACCCTTAACTAAAACAATAGCTCAGGATTATTAATAAATTTTGAAGTTAAATACCGCACACCTGCAGTATGCTATAACTAGGACGATCGATCGTCCCAATAATTTAACTTCTTATATGGAAGAACGAACTCTTATCGTTGAAAACCCAAACGAATTTTAGAAAAAATTATTCAAGCGATGAATATCATCATTTCAGCCGTTATCAATGCGCTAAAGAATGAAGGCCTCTTCAGCACGTTACCGACTGTTAGGGTCTTGTGCGATCTTCTGCCGGTTCGAGCCGGTGTACTTAATATCAGTGATCCGACGAGCCTTTAGTCTTTTGCGTAGGCGTTTAACATCTTGCGGAATCCATCTAACATCTTGCTAACTTAGTCCATCTGCCTTCGGTTTTTCTCGGTACATAGCTTGGCTACCGCCGTATTAATTCTTTTACTTTCACGATGATATCGTATACTTTCGTCTGTTCTGAAGTTCATTTACAGGGCTTCCTACCCGTCTGATAACTCCAAACGTACATCGTTCCGTATTTTTTTTAGCTATCCGCAGCTTCTGAAGTGATGGAGCGGTTTATCTCCAAGTTTCGCTTCCGTAGGTAAGATCGGCAGGCTGTATCGATCGAAAACTTTCTTTTTAAGCCAAAAGGGGGGAAACGATATTAAATCTCTCGGATGCCTGCAGCTCAAGCCTAACTCGTCGTTCAACCTCTTTGATTGTTTCATCCTCGGTTGACATCGGTCGGCCGAGATGTATGTAACGAACTACTTGTTCGAGTTCTTCCCGACAGAAAAAAATTTTTCTTTCCTCGGCAAACATTTTGAACATGACCTGGCTCTTTTTAAGGTTGATCCTTAAACTATAGGGTTCACCAGCCACCTGCAACTCCTGTGTGTGTAGTTCTCGTGGTTCTTGTGAGAAGAGAACTATGTCATCTGCGAATCTATATATATATATAATTACACTTTTTTCATTTTAAATCATCGGGTACTTTCCAATGTCATTAATCTTTTACACTCTTATGTAAATATATATATATATTTACATTATAGATATATATATTTACATAATAGTATGATTTAAAATGAAAAAAAAAGTGTAATTTTTATTGTAATAAAATAAAAAAGGAGCGCAGATACTGAAAACATAACGCAGAACTCCTTATCATCCTCTCTCTCTTACACAGATTAAACAGATGAAAATTTATGTCAACAAAGACAGATACTATGAACCCAAACTAATCAAATATATTTGGATTCCCACGAACAAATTTTTAAGGAAATGTCAAATTATAATAGGTCGCTTGTAATAAAAAACAAAATCTTTTCAAAAAACATTTAATAAATTTATATTGTGTACCTTTCCGCTATTGAATACAGATGTTAAAATTCCTTTAATCGCATAAAAGTTGATTGTCTTACCGATAAAATTTGTGTTTTTAATCTTATTCTAAAAACTCTTTTAGAAGTAATAACTTAATGCTCCGTATTTAATGTTTATTTATTAACTGGTTTTTTTTTTTTTTTAATTACTTATATTTTCTTACTGCTACATGGCCTCAGGAATTCCAAAATTCATCACAGTAATAACAGTCCTCCGATTCTTCCTACTTTGAGCCAGTCCGACCGAAACGCCCTACACCTGTTTTCCCAGTTCAAACCTAGTATTATTTTTCCAATGTCATCTGAGTCTACCTAAAGATCTCGTTCCATTAAGTCTCCCGAATAAAACTCAAATAGCTACTCTATCGTTCCCGATTCGCGTGACACGTCCCACCCAGCGCGATCCACGACTATAAATCATTTTAATTATATTTTAGGGATTAATTCCCCCCCGTCTCACTCAATCTCTCTCTCTCGCTCTCTGTGTGTGTGTGTGTGTGTGTTTCTTCGACTATCACTGCCCGGTATTTTCGTCAATTACAGAACCGAATATCTTTTCAGAATTTTTTTTCTCAAAAGATCTAAACTTTCTTTCATTCACTGACCTCAATGACCATGTCTCACGTCCATTTTAATCCGTTTTGATAGTTTTCGAGAGCTATTAGATTAATCACGAAATAAAAACTGGCGTTTCTCGATGGAATCTTTTCTGAATTTCCGACAGATTTTATTTCTATTCGTTAGAATCGTGTTTATATTCATCAGTTCTTTCAAAAGACCTAACCCCGTTATTTGAACTTTTTTCCGTCACCGTACAGTTAGTTTTTTCTTCATTCACACTCAGGCCAATTTTTCCCCGTATTCAGTAATGATTTTCTCATTTTTTTAAATTATATTTCTACAGTCAAATACTTACTACTATCAAATCGTTCGCATAACTTAGCTAACAGATGTTTCTGTTTAAAAATAGATATTTCACCAGCGGTTCTATTTAATCGATGACATATTCTAACACTAAGTTAAACAAAAGAGGAGAATTGAAGTCTCATTGTTTCAGCTTTTTATAAATATCAAAATCATCCTACAGTTCATTCTCTACAGGAACTATTCGTCCGAATTTAATTTCATCCTAACTGACTTCACGGGAATACCGAAACGAATCAATATCTCGTATAGCTTATCTCTTCATAAGCCTTTTTAATATCAGTAAATGGTCGATGAACCTCCTGTTAATAATCATAATTCTTCTGGTAGTGAAGATTTGATCTGTAGTAGAACTATCTTTTCAAAATGCACACTGATTTTAAAATACAATATTACGAGTAGATCAGATTTTGTAAAACGAGAAAACAAAGAAATCCTCTATAATAGTTACAAATTTTCCTTATTCTCTTTTTCTTGAATAGGAATTATAATAGATCTTTTCCATTCCAGAATCGATTGTTTGTTCCAAATTATACATAACGGTTTATGAATTTCCTTTCTGTCACCATAAGTCCGATCCTAATTTTATTAATTCTGTATTAATCTGTTCCTGTAGCTTTATTCTTTAATTCCATTATCGATTGTCGTTCCTGTTCGATCGCGTGCGGTTCAACAGTTTGAATTTCGAAGTGTCCAGCTCCTGGTGAACATTCAATGCTTCGCTAAAATAATTTGCCCGTACCTTAAGTACTTTTTAAATGCGCAACCAAGTTCTCGCTATTATTATTCACTGCGTTCACTCGTCACCTAAAGCTTTCCTAAACCCGTTACTCCTCGAGTATTAGCGATTCATAAATAACTTTTCAAAAGTTAAATATATGAAAAATTTAACTTAGCAAACGGTACTGACTTGAAACGATCTACGCTTAGTATGAGATCGCCGTACCCAGGACGGACAACTCAAAAACATTTCACCGGAAAAGGTACGGTTGTATCATCATTTTAAAGAGGATTGAAAAGCTAAAGTTATGACGTAAAACTATTTGGATTAAGACAATCCTAACCCAAACGGCATTTATTTAATATTTTTCTCTAGCAGAAAATTTCTCTAGCTTTAATATTGTTTCAAAAGCAGGTACATCTTACGGTGGCTACTCCTTGCGGTGTATACCTCAGTCTACTTACGATTGATTTTGGTGTTATATTCTGCCTTTTCTAGCATTATCAGTTTGCTAAAAGTAGTTTTGAGAACGGAGGTAATCCGAAGCGTCAGCTACGAATGATAGTGTGACAAAGATAGGAAGAGCAAAAGATAACACTCCAAACAATTATGATAACCCAAGCGGAAATACATAAATTATCGTAAAAATCTACTAATAATGATAGTTTAAAATCGAAATGGCAGTCTAGTTTTAGACTTTCTATGTTGATTTTTTAATTTTTGTTTTCTTTATTTAAATATTTTAAAATTTATTTCCACGACTGTTTAGCACAGCGTTTTTTCTTTATATAAGATTATTTTTAAAAATAAATGTATTCGTACCCGTTTATTAATTAACTTTATAATGATAAATTAAACAGCATAAGGTAATAAAAATGTATCTTATTCTTCCCGTGAGAATAAAATAGATCGGTTAAATATAAAAAGGACAATATAAACAGCATATGATGAGCTAAAAGGAAAGAAATGAGAACCGAGCAGAGGTGGGATCGTTGTAGCCCGACTTCCGTAGACTAAAATATAAAAAAGAAGAGGCTGGAAAGTTTAATATGAGGTAAACACCAGCTGTGTAACGTCGACTAGACTGAGGCAAGTACAATCCGTATTATTATTATACTCTCTGAAAAGGTAAAATTTTAAAAAGAATAAATCGGCTACCTCTCACCAAATATACCCACGGCAAACGACAATACGTTCAAAATTCGCAAGGAATACAAAAAGCTTATTCACACCTGTCTTAAAATTTCGAAATAACTCTACACTTTATTCTGACTATATAACCCTTATACTTTTACTACGTATTATCTTTTATTTTATTTCACGCAGAAATGTCATTTCAAGTCTTTTTTTTAACTACTCTTACTTTTATTTTCCTCGTAAAAATTTTGAAATAAACCCTCTTCAAGATATATAGTATGTATTTTATTTGTTTAATCGAGTATTATAATCCTCTTACTTTGAGGCCAACGTAACGATCCACCCTTAAGTTTTCATTTGTTATATTCGATTTCTTGTCGTGAAAAGAATTCCCTTCTTTAATAGTCGTATCAGCCTGCAGCTCGGAGAAAGCGGTTTTAAAAATTGTTGATTTTTTCTTTCCCTTTCGACATTTTCTGGATTCCTTTTATATTTCCAGCGGAAGATAAAGATCATGTAAGTAATTCTGCTGCTTCATCTCTTCTTTGATCGGTTCTCTTTTTTCTGTCTTTGTTGTTTCACGATAAAACTTTCATCAATTTTGTAGTAATTACAAACAAATACAACATTGTCAATGTTGTAGTAATGTTTTCTGCGGTAGATTTTTGTTTTACGCTAATATTTTAGTCTTAAAATATTTAATGTAATTTACGTGAAACGGCACGATGTTTTTTTTATGGGAAAGTACACAATGTTTCACGAAGAAAAGAATTTCAGGAATGCCTCCCTGTAAATGATGGGTCGCAATCCTAAAATTTTCATTTAAATTTTGATTCGCCTTTTCATCAGAGCACCCTAGTTGCTCGGTTTATGATGATCGTTTCAATGTAGGAGCATTTGCTAAAATTAATTTTTTTTACGTTTACCTTTTGAAATGTTATTTAAGGATTCCCATTCTTTACTAACATTCTGTATCGCTGTTATATAAAGCGGTCGGTCGACCAAATTGAATCAGGGAAATTGTTATATTAAGATCGCCTTATGAGAGTACAAAGATGCCTGATATTGCATATAATTATTCAAGCCAAAATAGTGGAAAAAAAGAATGCAGGAAGAAAACGTACGAGGGGCGTTCAGAAAATTCTTGCAATTCGGTACATTTGGACCGCCGACTTTCCAAATCTTTAATACCTTCAGAATAATGCGAATTGTCCAACTCTGTAAAATAAGCTGTAATCTCAGCTTTGACTCCATCATTTGAAGTTGAATCTTTGCTCAGCGAACTATTTCTTCAGACTTGAAAAGAGGAAGTAATCACTAGGAGCTAACGTGGCGACTATGAAGCGTTTCGAAGCGTAGATCATTGGGTTTTGCAGCAACAACCCGAGACGTGTATGCAGGATTGCATACACATATTTGAAACAGCACTTGCTTTTCGGCCAGACGTCGAGGTTTAGTCCAAGTAGTACCCTTCAATCGGTCCGATAGTGAAACAGATAATCTCCTGTAATAGTCCTACCTTTATCCAAGTAGTTTATGAATGCCTCACCACGAGAATTCCCAAAGACATAGCCGTGGCTTATCCTGCAGATGGAACCGTTTCGGCTTTTTTGGTACAATTTCACCAGCTCTCAATAAATGTTCGATCTGTGAGGGTATCGGTTAATCCGTGTTTCATCTGCTTTTATAAAACGTCGAAGAAACTCGGCGAAATCGCGTTTAAAAAAACCTCGAGGTTTGATCGAATGGTTTTTGGTCGAATTTTAACAAATCCGGCACCCTTCAAGCGGAAAGCTTTTACATATCTAAATCATCGTGTAAATTGTAGAGCAAACACTGTATTTTGGTGTCTGCGATGTCAACAAGCTCACGATCCTTCAGTGGGCTATCACCTAATACGGCATTGCGGTTATTTGTGATGATTTCACCGGTAGTAGCTATTTTTTTCTTTTTTTGGCGTCCCGAACTTCATCTTAAATGGATGTACGATCGCGTTTAAATTCAGCTGGCCACTCTGTCGAAAACGAAAGAGAAGAATCCTTTAAAGAGGAATCTAAGCCTATTTGTACATTTTATTTTTTAAAACAAAGTACTTTACGACAGACCAACTTCAATTTAATCATTTTTCAGTAACCGTCAAAACTCGTTTGCTTTACTCGATCGCCGCAACTAAATACACGCGTCCAAAAATTCATGACTCGTTATCAAAACTGTTATGTTTGAGAAATATCGTAGTTATTTTGTCATACTTAGACCCTATCTATGTCAGACCGAAAGCTTTCTGAACGACCCTAGTATACAGTTAATTCAAAACTCAAGGGAATGGTTTAACTGCTTATCATGGAAGCCTTTTACTGCCGCGGTTAACAGGTTGTAGATAGTCGTATTGATATTCAATAGAAGATGACACCTTAAAAAGAAGATCGTTTGTTACTATTATTTCTGTTTAAATCGCCAAAAGAAAGTAATAATTTTGGTTTTAATAGACCAAAAGATGCGACGACCTTTTTTTAACTCGGTGTTTTATCATTTTATGTTTTTGCGACGAAGTTACGACCTAACGAGTTTACGAGTTTATGATATTCTACAGATAAGTTCCTTGTTATTCTCCGGAACAAAGTACTTGTAACGATTTTTTATAAACTCTTTCATTCAAAACAGTATCTAGTATTTTTCTTTGGCGAGGGGGAATTTAACGCAGAGGGAAAGTTCTTAACGCGTGGTCTCTCCTTAACTATTGATCTACTTCATCCACCTCCTCCTGACGTCATCCATCTATAGAAGCTTATTTCAATACGTTTGCGAATACACGTTATAGATTTATTAGAGATCATTAAACGTAATGTTTGTTTCTGATATCGTTATCGTATCGCTTACGCAGAATCATTCCTTTCTCGGTAGATTATTTAAAAAAAATAATCCTACGTTAATTTTCGACGGTTTTCATTTCAATCATTTTAAATACAAAGAAGATCTTCATACAAATTTTAAATACGGAAAATACCTCTTTGGTAATCATTGGTCGGTGACGTCCGATGTCCCTGAAAACAGTGATTAAGATATCACTACTATATTAAGTATATTTTTTGCTGATTATTCGTTTCGTAATAATCGATTTCAATCGACAACATTTGTGCTTTAATTTCAATTTTCAGTTTATTAAATCCATGCCGATACAGAAAACAATTTATTAAATAAAACACAAAAACGAAATATTTACGGAAATATTTCTGTTCATTAAACGGTCGGTTAACGTCGATAAAAAAATATATCTGTCCTGATCTCTCTGAAGACCGGACTGAAGCACTGTAAGACTATTTGAAATTTAAAATAATTCGTACGATTTTAGACAAGTCTACAAAAATATATTACTTGTAATATACTAGTAAAAAAAAAAAATAAACCTATACCGATCAAACGCCACGATTGAAACACCAAATTAAATTCATTGCGTATTATATAAGCTTATATCTAAAAGATTTAACTCCTATTTTAAAATTTATTATTTTTTTTTTAGCGTTAGTAAAATATTAACTTTATAATTTTTTTTATAAAATTAACCTTGAATTTTTATCTGAAAAGTTGTTAACATTAATGTCACGGTGTAATAAACGATAACTGATATCGTGGTCCTCTTGAGTACATAACAGTAAGTAATCTGTACAGGTCATTAATCTTTTTCGTTGTATAGGAGTATATTAATATAAAAGTGTAAATTATATTTTCATTTCTGAAATATTTGAACAATTTATTGCTTTTTTGTAATATTTGAATTTGTATGCGTATATTTTTGCGTTCGTAATATTACAGTAAACTGTTTACGTATACAAATTTAGATAAAAGTTATTAAATATAACCGATGGAAAATTTCCTTTTAGAAATTTATTTTTTGAGTAATGTTATTATAAATGGTTTTTTAATGCTTTTTTTTTATAGTCGCATCAACAATTATAGTCATTAGCGACTACGGTAGCATTATCATGTAGTATTATATAAAACAATAAAAATCATAGAGAATAAAAATAAACAACAGAGAAACAGGAACAATAAATAACAAACATAGACAGGTGAAAACAATAATTACAATATAAAATACATAAATAAGACAAAATCAATAAATCGTATTCTTCCTTCCACTGTAGGAGAGGAACCGCAACAGACGTTTTATACCTTCGTTCTGGTTTAATAGAAATTCCATGTCCGAACTCAGGTTTAAGTTTTGTCGGATGATTCCAAAGATTGGACAATCAAAGAGCAGGTGGTACACGGACCATTTGACCGTGCAAGCTTCACAGATCTTCTGAGGAGAGCCAAGTAGGTGAGCGTGGGTAAGCCTGGTGTGTCCAATCCATAGCCGAGTTAAAATAACTTGGTCTCTTCTGTTGCTCGGGAAAAGAGGTTTCTCGAGCACGTTCCCCCGGATGTTATGTAATGCCGTGGAAAGACTCACCAACCAGAATCTATTCCATTGAGCCCGCAATTTTACAAGGACTGATCTCATGAAGTCTCTCTCACATGTTGATTGTACTCGGACGCCATTTGTTGCAGCTCTCTTGGCAGCCTTAAAGGCCCGTTCGTTCCCGAGGATGCCAAAATGTTCCATACCAGTATCACAGTCTTATTTATCCTTGAAAGCATATCGTGAATAATCTGGACGATGAATTCAGAACGTTTGCAGCTCAAGCTCACGAGTACACTTCTAGACAGACTTACAATTACAGACTTGTAATTACTAGGGAGATGTCATCGCTACGGGTTTCGATAACTTTCAAGGCGGAGTAAATCGCAAAGGCCTCGCAAAAGAACACAGAAGAACAGGCATTAATTTTATATAATATCTCGGTGTCAGGAAGAGCAATAGCACAGCCACATCCATCGGCCGAGACAGACCCGTCTGTGTAGGTGAGAGTGTACCCTCTTCGCCACGTTAAATTGGTCTCTAACAAACTGGAAAACTGTGACCCGTTTACGACTTCCAAATTGTAAGTATACGATCTCTAGAGACGTGCGTAATCAAGGGGCGCCACATCCTATTTCCTTTTCAATGATTTTCAGGACAAGCAGATTTATTTCTTGGAGATAACGAAGCAGCCTGAGCCTGAAAGACTGCGGTAAGGACATCCTTCCTTCAAGTTGCGAAGTGCGAGCGTGTCTGGTCATTTGCGGTGAGCAGTTGATCACGTGTTTGATGGTCTTGTATTTCCTTCTGTAACGCAATGGGAGTTGATCGGACTCCACCAGTAAGCTTGGTATACGGAAGTAGTGAGTGTCGCTATTGACATGCGAATGCAGGTGTTGTGCAAGGGGTCAGTTATGTCCTTAATTATCTCTTCGCAGAGTCATATAGTACAGACCCGTATTCTAACTTCGAAATAACAATGCTTCTGTACGTGTTCAAGATGATGTATTTATCCGCACCCCAGTTGCAAGATGAAATGAGTTTAAGGACATTCATTCACCTTAGACATTCAGCCTTGGTGTATTTAATGTGGCTCAAAAAGGTCAGTTTCTCATCAAAAGTTACGCCAAGAAGCCTAATCTCGTTTGTTCCCTTTATCTCGTCTTCACCTAAGTTCTCACCAAGTCTTTGCATCCAACTGGTTGCGTAGAGAGTACAATAAATTTTGACTTGGTTACATACAATTTGAAACCACTATATTGTGCCCATCTGTGCACCGAGTTCAACGAATTCTGCATTATTTTCCTCGTAGTTCCAATTTCCTTACCTCTGCAGGTGATAGTGATATCATCAACGAAAATATTTTCTTAACTGGCAGAATGATAACATCAGCCATCCCATTGATAGCAACCAAGAAGAGCAGTACACTTAGGACAGATTCCTGTAGGACTCCGTTTTCAATTTTGAAGATCTTTGAAAGGACTCTATTAGCTCTAACACGGATTGTCCGTTTACTCAGAAAATTAGCTATGAAGCGCAACATATTCCCGTTAACATCATTCTTTACAAGGTAGCAATTACCCTCTCTCTCCAAGCCATTTGATAAGCCTTTTTAATGTCTAAGGCCACATCAAGGTGTTCCATGGAGGCGAATGCCTCTCACACATCCGTCTGTATAGATACTAGGTGATCCATAGTAGATCTCTTTTCTCTGAATCCGTATTGGTAGTGGAAGAAGAATTTGATTCTCTCTAGATGACATTTCAGTCTGTTATTTATCATCTTCTCCATCACCTTGTAAAGGGTGCACGTTAGAGCAGTCGGACGGTAGTTCTGTGCGAAGTGATGTCACGATTGGGCTTAGCCATTAGGATGACCACAGCCTCCCTGCAGACTTCCGGAAACACTCCTTCCCCCAAGATAATGTTGAACAGGTGTAAAAGGTACTGAAGATCCTCATTAGAGAGTTCCCGAATGAAGGCATACAATATTCTATCAGGTCCTGGACTAGAAGACTTTAGATGTACAAGTACATCTCGTAATTCACTCAAGGTGAGAGGGGCGTTCAGATCCTGGTTGATGTTATTCCGTTGAAGTATGTCCTCTAAACTGAATTCTGGGCTGTTTATTATCCTCAGAAAATTGTTATCAAGGTTTGAGTCTCTCCAGTTCCGTGAAAACCTGTCACCCAGAATATTCGCAATGCCATAAGGGTTGTGAATTACGCGACTATTCTCAACCAGATCATGTACATGATTGGTCTTATACGTTCCCTTGATTTTGCTGATCTTGTTCCATACCTTACGCATAGGAGTATGTCTATTAAGCGAGGCTAGGAAATTGCACCACGTTAGACATTTACTATCTCTATATGACCTTCTAGCCTTCGAACGTCTTTTTTTATATTCGACAAAGGTTGCCTCATTCCAATGCCGTTTGTATCTGTTAAAAGCATTCTTTGCCACCTGCATCGTTAATTTGCATTCATTGTTCCACCAGCGAATACGTTTCTTACCAATGAATTCAGACGTTTATGATATACTGAGTTCAGCAGCACACATCACACGATCTTAAGTTCTTAAGCTTTTGAAGTCTATGTAACTCAAGACATATGGGTTATCCTTGGCTTGCAAGATCTCTGCTAGGGGTTCCAGCCTATTGGGTTCCGCGTCAAGCCTGTCATCATCCTTTTTTTGCCTTCTTGGATCTTGTTTTGCTTACAGGTCTCTGACTAGGAAGATCGTTCGGCGCCCCTACTGCATTCCCAATGTCTCCCTAATGATCGTCTGTGCTAGAATTGGTGGACAGTGCCTTCTTCTGCGCCTTACTCAGAGCAGCTGGAGGTTGGCAAAGGTTAGGAAAACCGGTCTCTGAAATCTGGTCTGTACTCCCTTGAGATGTTCGTAGGCTGCATGGGTTTCCCTCTTGCAGGTTGCAATTTTTTGCTACATGCCCTGGTTGTTTACAGAGGAAGAAGGATACAGCATCGGCCGAGAGATATATCCAGAACTGTGAATCATCATAGGTTAGGTTCATGGTGCTTGGTAACTTTATAAGATCTTCAGGGTGTACATATACCTGGCGACGAAAACTCACGACATGTTCGTAGCCCGGTCCTGGGACAACAACAAGAAGGGAGGAAATAGCCGACCCAAGGCGGATGCCAGAAAGCTAAAATTCTTCCTCTAATTCCTCATTCGGAATAACCAAGCACACATTGGAGAGAACTTTAGTTAAATTTAGACTTTCTTTTGAATTTAGTTAACAAAGGGCGAATCTCCAGTAGGTGGTTCCCAACATTAACTTTATTGTGCTTCTCGGTAATTGATTTAACATGATCACTGTTCGCCAGGTAGATACACACCCGGTTCATAGGGATCTTAGATGCATACAAGATGTTATTAGGAGTAACCAGTTTACCAATGGCCACGATATATGTACTAATCGGAATATCTCCTATGGCATCCAGTACGATGGCTTGAGTTTTGCTAGACTGAGTCAGTTTCTGGGCCACGGGGGCGTAACTTCCTCGTCTCTTCGTTTGTCCAGTATGACGGGTGTCATTCCCTGAGGATCAGCTTCATTTAATCGGTCACCATGTTTACTCAAGATTGTCTGCGGTTCACTTCTGTCTGGTGTCTTCTCACAAACGTTTTTACAAATGTTTTCTTGGTCGGTCACACTCATAACTATTACCTTGTACTCAGAGGAAGCAGCACATTTGAGATATTTGTTTATGACGTTCAGCTGGGCCGAACGTCGAAAAAGTCGAACTTTTAAGGTTATGTAGGGTTATATGGCTGCGTTACTGCAATTATAGAATATTAATGCCCCAGCGGGCTATTTTAAATATTGTCTAGTCCCATCCCCAAGACCAATTTAAACACAAATAAAATAAAAATATACTGAAAACGGGTCATTTAAATATTACAACTAACACGTCGCATAGACAGCTGTTTTCTGATTATAAATGCTACTTAATTGAAATGCGAAAATAAGTTTTCGTATCGTGTTACTAATATTTTTACGTGATGGTAACGAACTATTGATTATATTTATTATTGAAAAACCCTTCTGGTATTTAAAAACCGGTTCCGTCATTTCTCTACAGTATAAACATAAAGCCGAGGTTAAAACTATGATCCGTAAACTTAAAAATTTGCATAAACTGCTACTTCATAACTAAATAGTAATTTATACATAAAAACCAGATACTTGATATTTCGATTAAAACGAAATAAAATATACCAAAAAAATTGAAGAAGAATGATGAAGATAACTTTGTAATAATTTAAAAAAGTACCATAACCAATTTACGACTATATATTAAGATAAATGTAACCGATTAATATTTTATATGGCAATTTAACATTTATGACAATTTTCCTGCGTAAATTTGATAAGTAAAAAGAAAGATGAATGATGTCGGCGATTCATTATTACTTTTTCGGCAGTAGTTATATAGCTGTAGTAGCTACAGTTGTAAGGTAATCGGCTGTGGTGACCTTGACAACTCATAATTTTGGGTGACGGAAGTTTTGCAAATCTCGACTTTTATGACGTCCGTCTAACCAAAAAAACGTATGGAAAGATGCATATATATATATATATATATATATATATTAGCATCCCCGTCGCGGCGCTTCGCCCGCGCTATATGGTTACGTACTTGCGATTCCCGGTCATGATCGCTTCGCTCGCCTTTCGTGTCTATCCAGAATGTTCTGCTTCTTAGATCCCACTGTGTTAATTAAACGCATGCTTCTGAGAATAATAATGATACATTCAAATTAAAGCCTGTTCAATTTATAAAATATATCAATGTATATCTTCAGAACAGCAGTTTGGTCTGTACAGGACCTGAAACTTTGAGTGATCTGAAGAATGCGGGTTTCAAAATAGTCGGCCTTCATCTTAAAAATATTAGTTATAGCTTGTTATCCGTACGAAGGACGGGTAAAAATGTAATTTACACCGTCGTGAACAAACTTAGAAGGATTGCTCGGAAAGACTACGGGCTTTCTGGTCGCCAAATGTACTTAGTGTACCGAGGTGTCTTCGAGAGTATGATCGCATACGCGGCGCCAGTTTGGGCGCATAGGTTGGAAAGAAATAGAGCACTGCTTCTAAATTTATGGAGTGCCCAGCGCAGAGCTTTAATTGTATGCACTGGTGTTTTTAAAACAACCTCCTATGAGGCTACTACCGTATTGGGAAAGGCTCTCCCAATCGATTTAGTGGTGAAAGTTCGAGCAGCCATGTGGAAGTTGCGAAGAGGTCGGGAAACCGAGGTATTTGGGATACGGTTTCGGGCCGGGCTAGAATCGGAACGGAACGGTGATCACAATGCACCGGGTCAAAATTTCGAACAGTTGCCCATTTCCCGCCTGCGGAAGAGGCTTTGGGGCCTCGCGATGGAGGCATGGCAGCATGAATGGCACACCACGTCTAAGGGAAGATCTCTGTATAGATTTATACAGGATCTGGGGGGATGGTATACCTCAGGTTCATTTTTAAGGGCGGCGGGTGCCCAAGTGCTCTCCAACCACGTGAATTTGATGCAATATCTGTTCAGGTTTCGCCTAGCGGCTGATGAGTTGTGCGTCTGTGGGGAGGTCCAGTCGAACGAACACCTAATGTTCGACTGCCCTGCTCTTGGGGGGGGCCAGAGACCGGGCCACCCTGGAACTTAGAGGTCAGGGGGAAAACTGGCCGCTCATAAACGGCGAGTCAATGTGGCGTGAGCCGCATTGTCGGACCGTGTGGGAGTTCCTCGATGAGGTTGCGATGTTCAACCGTCATCGGTAGCTTAAGTTTAATTTTAAGGGGAATTATTGATTCCTGTAGCGTGTCGGTGAAAACCTTCCTAGAAATAATGGCTGCCATCAGCCGATAAGCTCCAAGCGCTTTAATGGTGGACAGGCACTAGCTGGCAAACAGCGACCGAGGCGTGGCGGTTTAAATTGCCGTCTTTTTATATATAGTAACTTATTTTTGTTTTAATTGTAACAAGGGGTGCGTCTCCCCGATTTAGTTTTAATGTGACAAGTGAGCGGTAGGGACACATAGGCGGGTGCTGTACGGCGCCCAGCTTAACCGCTCACGCAAGATAGGAGCTCACTAGGAGCATTTAGGATAACGAGGTCGCTAATCTGTTTAGAGGCACAGTAGCCGTTTTTGGCACGGTACACATTTGGTCTATGCTCTAGGGCGACCGAATGTGGTGGTGGCGGGAGAAATGCCAGTTAACCGTCGTAGGGTTACCCGACAAACAACACTAGGAGGTGACCGTACTTCATTTCTCTTTTTTTTTAATTACGTTTATTTTATGATTTAGTCACCGGAGCCAGGTGCAGCCAGTCGCGTCGCACACACAGTACCAGTGGCAGCGGCTGTGTCGGTTGAGCCGCCGCGCCGTACACCGTCGCACCCATAAAAAAACCCAAAACGTTTTTTTGATATTTATCTAAAGAGTATTTACAAACTCCAATCTAATGAATACCTCGTTTAATAGAATCATAAATGGGGAAAAGTTGCGATAATTTTTCAAATCTTCTTTTATCCTTCTTCACCCCTTTCAAGGTCGAATTCCGAAAATCAAATAATCGGTGTTTAGATATGTACATGAAAATTACACAACTAAAAATCAAGGTAATATCTTGATTTGTTACCGAGAAATTAAAAAAATAATAAATTCCATTGTCACCCGTTTTACCCTTTAATACGAAAGAATCCTTTCGTAGTTTGCACTTACCCCGTAACAATAACGTGTATACAAACATATATAGTAGGTTTTGCTGGCCATTTATGAATCTATCAGTCGGTAAATCAGGACAAGTCGCTTAACAGGGTTACATATATTGGCCTGTATTCTGATAATTAACTCCGAATATCCTAAACATTAAAACTTGAAATCGGGATCAAATATTTCTGTATAGGAGGCATTGGTGTCATAAAACTTGAACTTAGACAAAGAGACGGGATATTTACCGCAATATTACAATTTCAACACTTTGTGGGAACATCGTTTGTAAAATTGAGCGGATATTTGGGTTAAAAAAAGGAAATACATTCATATAAAAAGATAGGGTGTCAAACTGGCGACCCGCGGGCCGCATGTGACCCCCGAGATTTTTTTTATGGCCTACGATGCTCTGAAATAAAACGAAAACAGAAGAAGATGTTACGAAAAAAATAGCACTTAGGACAGATCGAGGCAATACCGTACACACAATTTCGTCATGTTAGAAATGAGTTAAGCCCTCTGGATGGTGCTGCTTCGTAGCGGCAGCGCCAGCTAACATTTTTAGAAGGAAGCCTGCATCAGTGATTCAGTGCATTACTTCTGTCACATGTGCTACATTTTGTATTTCTTTTTAGTTTGTTATATTTACAGATCACAACTTAAGTAAGTGAAAATGAATAATAGTTAGAGTTTGTTAAAAGTTTGCATTATATTATTCGCATCTTGAAGGTTGTATTGATATCTAAATGGTATTTGATTTCACATGCTTTGTTACTTTATAGATCTCATATATTCTTTCTCTACATTTAAACACTTTTGATAAGAAGTCCTTCAGTGACTGGTTTGATGCAGCTCTCCAAGATTCCCTATCAAATGCTAGTCGTTTCATTTCGGTATACTCCCTTTTCCTTCTTTTTCCTGTTTAGCCTCCTGTAACTACCGTTTTAGATAATACTTCAGAGGATGAATGAGGATGATATGTATGAGTGTAAATGAAGTGTAGTCTTGTACATTCTCAGTTCGACCAATCCTGAAATGTGTGGTTAATTGAAACCCAACAACCAAAGAACACCGGTATCCACGATCTAGCATTCAAATCCGTGTAAAAATAGCTGGCTTTACTAGGACTTGAACGCTGGAACTCTCGGCTTCCAAATCAGCTGATTTGGGAAGACGCGTTCACCACTAGACCAACCCGGTGGGTTAACGGTATACCCACTACATCCTACATCCCGAAAAATTTGTTTTATATACTCCAAACGTTGTCTGCCTGCACAATTTTTTTTCTTCTACCTGTCCCTCCAATATTAAAGCGACTATTCCAGGATGCCTTAAGACGTGGCGTACAAGTCTGTCTCTTCTTTTAACTATATTTTTCCAAAAGCTTCTTTCCTCATCGATAAGTAAATATTACACACCAGTTTGTGTAATCTATCAATCGCTTCCTCACCAGCACTGTGCAGTAATTCCACAGGTATTCCGTCTATTCCAGGAGCCTTTCGGTCATTCAAATCTTTAATGCTCTCTTAACTTCAGATCTCAGTATTTTTTCTCCCCTTTCATCCTCTTCAATTTCCTCTTCTTCCTCTATAGCACCATTTTGTAATTCATTTCTTCCGTATAACTCTTCAATATATTCCACACCTATCGACTTTGCCTTTTGTATTATATATCTACCAATTCTCTTTGTTCCGCCTAAGTTCGCTTCTGCTGATTTAAGAATTTCCTTTTTAACATTCTCCCATTCTTCTTCTACATTTTCTACCTTATCTTTTTTACTCAGACCTCTTGCGATGTCCTCCTAAAAAATCTTCTTTACCTCTTCTTCCTCAAGCTTCTCTAAACTCCAATGATTCATCTGACACCTTTTCTTCAGGTTTTTTTTAAACCCCAATCTACATTTCATTGTCACTAAATTATGGTCGCTATCAATGTCTGCTCCAGGGTAAGTTTTGTAGTCGACTAGTTGATTTCTAAATATTTGCTGAACCATAGGTTTAGGTTTAGGTTTCGATTTTATCTTTGTTACAGTGATTCTAACGCTATGCATTTTGAAATACTCTACTCTCTTCCCTTCTTGTTCATTACAAAACCTACTCCTGCGTCTCCATTTCCTTTAAAGAGGGAAATGGATAGCATAAATATAGATGTAGTAGGAATTAACGAGGGGAGTTTATTAATACAACATACAACCTTTTTTTTTTTCAGCTAACTTCTTAAAAAAAAATTTTTTTCTTTCGCGCGGAATATTATATTAATAATTGTTTAATAAAAGGTGATAAGAGGAGTAAAAAGAAAAAAAATGTTTTATTTGTCATCATCTACTGTTGAATTGTTTTACATGGAGCACTCCGAGAAAAAAGGGAAATAATTTCAGGACAAATTCTACAAGTGAAAATAAATAATAATGTTCATACATAAACATGGATTGGAACTGTTTCGTTTTTAAGTTACAGCTTATGAAAATGTCCTGATTTCTGAAAATTAAATTAAGGAAAAATTTTTAGTTTCATACGGTTATCAGCTTGAAAATTGGATTATGCTCAAAGCCTTTAAATGGAAAGCGTTCCTACACTTTCACAATCCTTTGTGAGTATCATTTGAAAAGGAATTGATAAACAAAACTTCTGCCGCAAAAAACGTTAGGCTACGTCAAACCCTAATCAAAATGGCCGTAATTTAATAAACATTTTCACAACTAATCTAAAAGATGACCGATAAATTTCATAATACAGCTCAAGTAGTGGAATCATACGGATAAAATCGTTTGCTGGTAGGATTTTTTTTAGCGTTTCACAGTTGAGCGGTTATTTAAAATGTATCGTGGATCGCTTTCGAAATTAGCTGTGAAAAGCACTAAATGACTGTCTTTTTGACTAGGATTTTCGAAGCCCAAATGTTTTTACTTCAAGATTTGTTCTTTTCAATCCTACTCTTTCCGTTTCAAATCTTTGACCCCGAAAGATCATTTTGATGTAGGATCAGTTAATTTAATATTTCTATGTTGAAAAGTTATTTAAGGAAGGCCGTAAATTATTAGGGCTTTTAATATAACTTAAAGTCAACAACCTGATATATTTTTGATATTCAACGGATATACGAGGTGTGTGAGAAAAGTAATGAAACTGACTTTTTACTTACCAAAGTTTTTATTTTTTTCAAACAACAATATTATCCCCAAAGTAGTTCCTTTGGGCAGCTCTGACCTATGCATTGAAGTGCTTCCACATGAGTCGTGTTCACCGGATACTTCTCCCGGTGATTACTTTCTCTTTTCAAACCTGAAGAAAAATATCGCTAGACAAAGATTCCTTTCAGATGATGAGATCGAAGCTAAAGCAACCGTTTATTTTGTAGAGACAAATAAATTATACTGAGCGTATTAAAAATGTGGAAAGTCATTGGCGTAAATGTATCGAATTGCAAGTACTGAAAATACTTGCATTTTTAGGAGAGGAAAGATTCGAACACGATACCGCAGTCAAGCAATATGTGCCCACTCGGTGACGGGATCAGAAAGCTACCTATCCCATGGAGAAAATTTATTTTTGTTAAAGCAAATTATGTAGTAAATACCCATAAAACTACGTAAACTAATCCCTGTTTATATCTGAATGGCCCTCGTCGGTGCAATCGACTCGCACCACAGTTCCTTTTCTAGCAGTCCGATTCAAAACCTTGTAGACGAATTTCTAAATACTTTGTATCTGCATCATCACCGTATGTTACGCAGCTCTCAAGAAACATTTTGTAAATTTGCTTTTAATACATTTATCCCATAGAACCGAAAGTAATGCTACGATTCCTTTCTTTTCTTTTTATATTTCTTTTCTTCTCTACCTCCGATGAAAGAATCACTCTAAAACATCTAAAATCACCTCATTCCTGATCCTTAAGTTTTATTTCTAAATTTAGGCTTTTTTCAATGATTTTTAAATGAATAATATCCTGTTTCCATTCCTTTCCTGAATATAGCTTGCTCTTCTTTTATTGACTGTAAAACGAACCTTTCGTTTAGAAATTTACCGATTCGAGAACAAATTGTATATAACTATTCTTTTTATCTCTCTCTCAGTTTTTTATCGTATTTTCTTAACTTTTAATTAGAGTAAAAAATTAAATTTTATTTAATTAAGTAGAAGTCAAAGTCAAAACTAAGAAATTTTAATTACGTGATGCTTTATTGGGATTATATGAACGAGACCTTTTTTTGTTTTAAAAGGTCAGCACTAATAGTAAGAATTTATTTTTATTTATACAGTATGTACGTGTGAACGTGTGGGTGTTTTTGTGTTTGTTTAAGGCACATGTATATTGGATAATATTTATAAGTTTTCTTTTATTGTAGCTTCATTTGTATGAAACATTTTATTTATCATATTTTTGTTTTTCGTTTCTTTTGTATTAAAATTCGTTTAAATCTATAACGACTCAGAATTTTAAAAAAAGTCAAGAATATATAAAAGATAAAACAAACTTAGAATATATTCATACACACACACACACACACACACACACACACACACACACACACACACACACACACACACACACACACAAAACATAATAAAAAAAATGGAGTGAGCTGTCATTTGTATTTTAAATAAAATTCAAATCATTGTTTGGCCTACACGCAGCTTCTGCCAAAATATAACAAATCACGGTTAAAACATTGATTAATTTGTTTTATGTCCATCGGTGTTAAGGTGAATAACCTAAGACCCGTATTTCAATACCTTTTTCTTGCTTAGAGGCATCGCCCAATTAATATTGATGAATCTGAACTATTGTGTGTCAGTACAGCCTGTAGCCTATAAAAGAAAGGAGGGGAATAACGTACTTAAGTAAGAAAGAGAGGGAGGGGAGAACTATAGGCTTACAGAAAAAAAACGAAATAAAGTGTATCGGTATTTCATGCAAAGCAAATACATAATAAAGAGGTTTTTTAGGTGTCAAAATGAATCTACGTACAGTATAAATAATGAACTAAATCGTACTGAATTTATAAAATATGCGTGTCAGAATTCAAAATCTGTGTTGCGAAACAAATTCAAATTTCTTTTCTCTAATTCGTCTCTACAGTCGTCTTTCTTTTCTTTTTTTCTTCCTTTACATCCTCCCTGATTTCATAATAGAATTTTATATTTGTCTCCGAAAGGATATTTTTTTACGTTTAAGAGTATGTCTCGATCTATTTGTAAGCAGGTAAAAGAAGGGAGTTTCATTTGTGTCAAAAATTCTAACACGGAAATTTAGAAATTTTATTTACCGGCACTTAACGAGATGAGGTCAAAAATTTGTATCCTGAAAACTCATTCTTATTCTTTTAAAAATAACTCCAAAAGATAATATGATATTTTAGATTAATTATGCGTAGGCGTAATTAATGGTGAGGTATTAATTGCACCTTTGCAATTAAATGCAGAGGTGTTGCGGCAAATCGGTGAAGAAGAAGCGTTTGGAAAAATATAGCTAAAAGAAGAGACAGACTTATAGGACATATCTTAAAGCATCCTGGAATAGTCGCTTTAATACTGGAGGGACACGTAGATGAGAAAAATTGTGCTGGCAGGCAACGTTTGGAATATGTAAAACAAATTTTTAGGGATGTAGGATGTAGTGGTGTAACGAAAAAAACGACTGGTACTAGAGAGGGAATCTTAGAGAGCTGCATCAAACCAATCAAATGACTGAAGAAAAAATAAAAATCGAAATATAGATTAATTTGATTAATCCCAACATAATTACCGTGTAAATCTGGGAGAGATGACTAAATCGATGAGGACTGACATAATTGTAGAGAAAATTAATTAAAATAATTTTCTTTTAACCGGCAAAGGGTAGCATAACTTCCAGTTTTACTCTCATTATTACAAACAAGCAATAGAGTTTTTAAATATTCACGACTTAATTAAGAAAAATCTTGTCGACAAAAGGCTCTACGTATTAAATATTTATATGCTATCTAATATAACCATTTAATAGCATCCACAATTTGAAAAACAGATGAAGTATCAGAAATTACGAAAGTTTAAACACTTTTTTAGTCCTTAACTCGAGTATCCTTTTTTCCAAAAAAAAAAGTAGTTTTCATCTTGTCTATATTAATACTAGAGTTAGAGTTTCAATCTTGAAAACTAAGTTAAAAAAAATCGATATTGGTTACGTGTTAAATTCAGCCCACTAGTTTTTGATCTTAAAAATTTATTTATCGGAGTAATTATTTACTTCAACTAGTCTTGCCTGATTTAGTGCAATATTATTTCAACAAGGATAAAAAACATACATTATAACAAAAAAATCAAGCCAAACTTGTAATAAATAATATATACAGTGAATTGAATATTTGCGCCTGATTTCAAATATATCGCGTAATGGATTTTCGAGATGCGAGATTAAAACCGTTTAGAATTAATGTTGAATATTCTCCCGCTTGTAAATCAGATCGATTTAATAATTAAGAATTTTAAATAAATTCTTCCATCGTAATAAAGCTCAATTTTCTACGATCACACTATATAAAGGAAAAAAGAATTAAAATCGTTTAAATTACTCATCTCCCTTTTTTATAATTTTTCCCAAACTTTAATAACAACAACGCTTCATATACATATAAAAATCTGTTGAAGAATTTATGTTGAGCCATCCCGGAGACAACAGACCGACAACACACATGTAAGTACATACATCTTCCGGAAATTTCTAAAACTTTTTTGTGTTTTTTGGAACAAGGGAGTCGTGAATAGTCGAAATTTTCAACAACTCAGATACACAAAATTTTCGCTGATCGTTACTTTACCTTGTCTCTCTCTGCCTCTCTTGAAGCAATAATAGAAATTGTATACAAGAAAGTAAAGATCGACTTCATTCTTATACTTTTCTTTAGCAGACTTTTAAATATTTTTGAAAATTTTAATCTGTATGTATGACGGTGTAAAAACAAAGGAGCGCTTTACAATCTTCTATGAAATAAATGACCTTTTAAATTCGGGAAGAAGACAACATGTCAGTTCGCTAAATTCGTTGAGTTAGAGGATGTCGAATAGGTTTGAATTTCCAGTTCAAAAGGGTATCAAAGATAACGCGCGATGCGTGCAGCCGAGTGTCATTGTGCTGCAAAATTAACTATTCGGTGGAATTTTGAAGCGATGCTCAACTCGGATGAATTTTGAATTGATTTCGAATCGATGCTCTCGCCGTGTAAGCTGTGGCACCATCCTCTGTGATATCAGTGTAGCGCTGATATCACTGTAGCTGCGGTTTCCTCTCTTCAAAAATGTAAGGACTAACACTCTCTGTCTTTCTTTTCCACACTGAGGTGGGAGAATACCGTTTACGTACGCCCGCCAAGACTTGTAACAGGTTCCGCTAGGCAATCCCTATCTTGGAGACACCGCAGCATATTGTTACTTTTGAGCTACGGAGAGGTGTTTGGTGTAGTTCACGCGGGTCCTCCGACGCCCAGTACCGACATTTCTGTATATTAACTTAGCCATCCAGATGAAAATGGGCTTCGTCACTCATCATTATTAGAGTGTTTTCATCTTCCGTAAGAATGGCGTTCATTATGCCGCAAAATTCTTTGCGTTACACATAATCCCTTTCGGTTAGCTGCTGAACGACACTTATTCTGTACGGCTGAAATTTGAGATCGTCGTGTAAGATGCGATGAAGCGAACCACGTGATATACCCAGCGCTACAGCCTGTCGTCTAGCGGATCGTTTGGGACTAGCAAGAGATCCTCTTCTCACTCTGTCTACGTTTTCCGGAGTCGAGACTAAACGGGGAAGGCCAGGTGAATTTTTCTTCATCACAGATTCAGTAGTTTTAAACGCCTCAACCCATCGGAGTAAGGTATTTCGATCGGGAACTGCACCTCGACGTTCGACATTAAAATTTCGACGGGAAAGACATTGAACCGTGACCGTAGAATCATTGTTTCTAAAGAACTGCTCGTCGACAGCAGACGATATTCTACGCTCCAACGCTCCTTAGCGACTGAAACTGCGCAGTCTGAGCTCTCCGCAAGAAGTCGCCGAAGGTCAATACACCACTCGCCGCTGAGTACTAGCGGCTTAAAAAACATGCGTTTCCTCTACTCCACCTTATCATAACATCGCTATAATCTCAATTTGTATCCACTTTTAAGGAATTATAGCTTTTATAAAGTGTACCCGTTTTTATAAATGCATTCCTACTCTTCTCTGATTAATTCTTTTTTAAATTTGTATAAACTGTTATAATTAATAACACAAATTTTTATTATTTTTTTTTTTATTTTTGTAGACAAAGTAATTTTATTATTAAAATAGAATTGTTAAAATCAACCGTGATAGAAATAAATTTAAAAAAAACAATCTTCACTGAAGAAATTTAACGTAATATTTTAAACATGACGAAAGAAGAATTACTCGGTGATTATAATATTTATTAATACAAACACATTATTTATTTATTTATTAAAACTAAAAACGAGATATTAGTAAAGTAGACGCTATAGATAAATTTTATTCTTAAATATACATGACATTGAGACGCTGAGCGATATTAATTTAAATTCAATACGTAGATGAAAAGAAAAAAAGGACAAGACAAATAAAAAACCAGTTATAGACAAAAATAAAATATTTATAAAGAAAAAAATTATACAATAGGCCTACTTGTATAATATTATGTAAGTAAAACTAATAAAAAGGAACGAATAAAAGTTGTTGCAACAAGAGACAGAAGAGTTTTATGCAAATAAAATGCAATCCGAATGTTAATATTCCATCGGATCAATTGTTGTCCTAGGTCATGTAATCCTTTTCTCTCCCACACAATTCCATCCTTGTTCATTTTTATACTAGTCAGTCATAATTTTTATTCTCCTCTCCTTCTCTTTTAATACTCCTCACTCTATTTATTATTATTATTAAAAATATATTTTTTTTTAAACAGTTTCTTAATTTTTTTTATTCAATAATCATTATATATAAATAAGAATATACTTTTACACATGTACGTATATAAATAAATTTTTTCTCATTTTTTTAAAATTAAATTTTTCCGGATAATTCTAGTATCTGGTGAGCAATGAAGTCTAAATAATAACAGTTTAGTATTTTACGGGATCATTTTTCACGTAATAATACTTCTAAAACTTTGACTACACAGTTTCCATAAATGAAATTTATTTTAAAAAATTATATATTTAAAATGATTGTCCCAAATGAAACAGTTTGTCGTTGTTTACAAACATCTAATTCATTATATTTAAATAATAATGGCCGAAACGAGAATAATTAATGCAATGAACTTTCTATTTACAGATGTTCAATACCGCCATTATTTGCCTCCATGCATGCCTGCACCCGTTTCTTTATGTTTCAAAGATACATGCTGAAATAATGATTGCGTTTAAACCAGTTTTACCGGCCGATTTTTTCAAAATCGGCCGGTAAAACTGGTAACTCCATGCCCTTGATCAGGGTGTTTGAGAAAAAATGTGAGCAGGTCTTCTTGTAGAATCCGAGAAGTGCCTCAGCAAGGGTGTTACTCTAAAATTGAAGAAGTTGAAAGTTTCTATATCTGCCCTTGCAGAAGGATTTGAGCCGTTGGCCTCTAAACCCGAACAAGTAAGAGAAGTAACAGCGATAGAAAATATACCGGTCACTGAACCTCCTAAGGCCCACCGGAGCCGTTGTGCAGACGTTATAAACGACAAGAGGGATGCTAGTGGGTCTCGAAAGCAACCAGAGGTTTTCTTCGTCAGTATGAGGGAGAATGTTACCAAATCCATAAAGGAGATGAGGTGTGACTTTCAAGTTGTCCTGCGTTCTAAGAGGTCGAACCTGAGAATTCGTAATATTAAGGAGCCTAATAAGGGGCTTGTCGTAGTAGCTGATGATAAGGAGATAGTTGATATGATTTTGGGCATTCTAAAGGTTGAAAAATCTGGTATGAGAGTCTATCATAAAAGGAAGAGGCGCCCTAGGATAGTAATCTATAATATCGACCGTCGTCTGGCTGACGAGGCGGTATTGACTCTTATTAGAGAGCAAAATACCAAGCTGGACGAGGCTGCCTTTACGGCAAAATGTAAATTTTTGTTTAAAACGGGTAGGCGCGGCGCGAAGCGCTACTGTGGAGTGTTTAAGGTGGGGGACGGGGTATTTCTTTAATAAAAACGTATATTACTAAGGTTAGACTGTTCATCGATTTTTCTTCTTGTCGTGTAGAAGAGTACATCGATGTCCAGCGGTGTTTATAGTGTTACAGGTTTGGTCACAGGGCTAAGTTCTGTTATCAGCCTTTTATTTATGCTCATTGTGACGAGGAGAGGCATAAGCGTGAGGATTGTCCCAAAACGTTTGATCATCCATCATGTGTTAACTGAAAAACTGCTTTAGGAAAGAACATAACCACACTGTTGAAAGTAATGATTGGTGGAACTTATTTGAGAGCTGTCGAGATGTATTTTAATTCCCTCTTATTTTTTATCAATCAATTTAGTGATCAGTTATTTTTGGTCAGTCAAATGCGCAAGGTGCTTATTTAGTATAAGTTGAGCTGAGTGAAGTGACTTTGCGTCGTAAGTTGGATGCTGTCTTGTTGCAACATCCTTATATTGCATCTGGTGACTTGCTGGGTATTGTAGGATAGAAGCGGTTAGTCATCGAGACGTTCTGATGTTCTTAACATGATTCCCTCAAACTAACTAACCGAAACCGCGGAAGCGCGGATCCCGCGCCTAGTATAGATTTGACAACCGTTCGTGACTGTGAATGTCTCAAAAAACGAACGAGTTTAAAGTTAAATCAGTGCTACACTCGTACCGATCAAAATTATGTCTTACGCAACATAGAAATTCAGACCTACACCCCAATAGGTCGACCACTGTAGGTCACCTAACAAGGGGAACGTAACCTCATTCAGGTCCGCGCAGGAACCGGGGACAAACCCCAAACCCCCACCCGGTCCCATCATGGTGTCTCGCGTGGCATTACCAAGTTACGATCACGACCGCCACCGGCGGAAGGAAGCCACGCTCCCGGTCGTACGGGTTAATAAACCCCTGTGGCGCGGCCACCCGTTTCAGCGCAAGCCCCAAAGCGAATCACAAACTACACGATCGACTCGAATTCACCAAATAAAGCCAAGCCAAACTCGCCCGAAAGGCACTATTCCCGGAGAGAGACTGTGTGATATACCGGTTGGGGGAGACCCATCAATCGCACCTAAATCAGACACTGTAGCAAATATATCATGCGTGTAGCCATCTGTGAGGGATTCGTCCCACCTGATCTGCCAAGACGCAAGGCCCTGGTCTTCAATCTCTTGCTTTTGTTCTGACGTCAATATGTTATTTACCTTGGAAATGTAGCGTTCCTAACGCTCATTAGCCAACATATCTATCGGTTTGATAACGCCTATAACACTGACTGCCTCCCGCGAGACTGTTCTATAACCGCTTATAACAGCTAACAATAGGAGTCGCTGGTCCCGCAGCATAATAGCTTCACCGACACCTTTGTAAAGGATACGCATGGTACGGTAATTCAAGCCCCAATCCGGATGAACGACTCTACGGATTCCATAAAAAGCATCAGCGGCCTTTTTTTGCTACATACTGTAGATGTTTCTTGAACCGAAAATTCTCATCAAGGATAACACCCAGGTATTTTTGAGTACAAAATGGGGAGACCAGCCAATCGGCCCTTAAGCAACATCATTGTGGTTTTCTCTGGGCTGAAAATCATGTTATGTTGGAGACTCCACAGTCGGTGTGTCTCACAAGCACCAGCAGCTCGAAACTCTACCTCATTACGCGAATCCCCTTCAATCAGTAGCAGCACATCGTCGGTATAAGCGACGACACGACAACCACACGGCAACCGTAAACGCAACATAGAATCGAATTCTATGATCCAACGAAGGGGACTCAGAACACTGCCCTGAGGGCATCTTTTAGTTTAGGTCTTACGAACCTCCGAGCCGCTGTCACGCAGGGAAACGGTCCGATGTCTGAAATAACTTGAGGGCACTTCTAGTTCATTTCGTGAGAGAAACTGAGAGAAAACATGCCCGGAGAGAAACTGTGTGATATACCGATTGGGGGAGTCCCATCCAATCGTTCCTAAATCACTCGGTTTAGCCTCCGGCACCGGCTATGTTGTAACGTCACAGGTAAGCGGTAGAATTAAATAAATGAATAATATTTAAAGTGTAAGAAATTATTTAAGGTGGCCACTGGTACCGCCAAACCCGCGCTAATAAAATACGGAACGCGCGCGCTTTACTTAGAATCATTAAATTAAATAAACAAATAATATTTTTTTTAAATAAAATGACAAATATTTTTAATTAAGTTGTGTACGAATGTGTGCGTAATCCGTGCATCAGAAAACAACCGCGTGGCGGAAAAATCCTGTAACTGTGTTGTCAGCTTTTTTTCTTTTAAATAACGTAAATCATTAGCGATTTCGTTGATACATTCCCCCTACCGTATCGGTTGACAAATTAGGTTTCTTAAACAACTGTTTATCAGGACAAACAACTTCAACAGACTTAATCAAAAACTTTTTAAGGAATTCTCCATCAGTAAATGGTTTTGATCGTCTTGTAATGACATACACGAGATCAAAACGTACATGAACCGTTGCTTCACTCGATTTATTTGTTTCAGAAAAAAAATTTTATGTTGTAAGTCAGACTTCAAAAACTGTATCTTTTCCTTTTGCGATTCGCCTTCCAACATTTCAAATTTTTCTTTATTATTCATTTCGTAATGGCGCCGTGAATTGTATTCTTTCAGAACTTATGTTCCTTTATTATAAATAAAACATACAATTTATTGCGCACAACACCAAAGGATTTATCTTGAAAAACAGGTTTTTCTTTGTCCACATTTTTTTTACCCATTGTTAAAGCAGTGGATTACAGCTTAATTTCTTAATTTAAATCATTATTAAACTTTAATTTTACAAGATGTCGTACGTGAGCAACATTCAACAGTAATGCAAAATTCTAATTCTGATAGGTGTCTATATAATGCAGATCTAACACAAACAAAAATCAACAGGTTTTTATTAGCCGTACGTTAGTTTGTTTTTATTTGTATAACAAATATAATCTGCGCAGCTACGTATCCAGGTAACCGACTAGTGACTAACTCAAGGAAAATATATATCAGAAGTAACAACTGGATACAAAAATCTGAAAACCAAAATACTGAAGCACCACCAACTGTCGGCTGGCGAACTAAATTTACTGATTATAACTACGTAGGAACTTCTCTCACCTTATCCCTATCGCGTGACACGGCAAACAAGCATAGAATCACAAAGCCCGATCTATTCATTTTATCTCTTTTCCTTCGATAGAAATCGCTCGCATAAACTCAGTTCATATCTCTATGTATCAAAAATTGCCGGATTTACAAGAAATACGTAACTGGTATGTATTCGCGGGCCGTGTAAAATTACTTCGGACCTTACGCGGCTAGTAGGCTGCCGGTTTGAGATTACTAATGTAATCGATTCGATGCGATTATTAAGTACGGTAGCAGTTTTATAATATTTAGTCGGTGTCTTATGGAAATACTACCTCTTCAGATTTGTTTGTCGTGAAGATTTTCTGATAGATTTTTATTTTGGATTTTGAGCCTGGCGATCAAAATCAATATAATCAATCATTCCTCTGTCAGGATAGATGGTCTTCCGGAATCTGGAGAGTACTTGAAGGATCCAGTTTCTCGGAAATTGTCGGTTAAGTTTCACGCAGCATAGTGTTCTGGAACATCGATATTTGGAAACTTCTGATGAAACTTTCCTTCGCATGTTTTGTGTACTCACCGCCACAATGAAACACATTTTCAACCAAAAAAAAATCAGCTTTAAGTCTTAAAACCAGGGTCCCACTGAAACAAAAAGTAAACAAAGCTGTGAAAATAAAACGTATTGTCGACAATGAGACATGGAAATTAGCTGTTAGCTTCAATATTGACAATAAAAAAAAGAGAAAAATTGCATTTTATTGATTGAGAGTCAGATACATTTATTTGAGTGTACGGTTACCTTTGGGATATCCTGTATATTCCCCGTATAATTCGCACGCGCACGCGCGCGTGTGTGTGTATTTATGTATAGAGAGCAACACACCAGGGCAAAACTTATTAAGTCTATATTAAAGAATGGAATATCCATCCGTAATTTGTTACGAAAGATCTATGCTTAATGGAACAATTGTTAACGCAGTAATATGCACCTGTTTAAAGAACATTTGATATTTCAAGGTTTTTATCATTTCTATATTGTTTAACATCTGTCTTCTATACTGGTTATTATCTTAACATCTAAATATTGTTTGTTGGCTTAGTAATGTTCAACAATTAAAGTATTTTTAAAGTGATTAAAAAATTAAGTGCAAACCGTATTTACAATAAAAAAATATACACCGTGCAAATTTTATTATTTTATAAACAGGAAAATAAATATGCCATGCGGAAACCCTTAAATAACCTTTTGACAATGAAACGTTTAATAATGAAGTTTAGGAAATACGCCTACCTAGAAATGATTCTATATCTTCGCGATACTATCACACTCAGCTGTCCCCGTAGCGGCTTCAAATGGGGACCCGCTAAAAAACTTTAATGGGAACGGTTGAGTTGTGGTCATGATTTTAAAGGCTCGCTAAAAAAAATTTACATAAAAAAAATTTCGGGCTGACAACCGTAACCAAAACTGACGGCTATTTAATATTTTTTCAGGTAATTTCAAAATAGCCTAGAGTACACCCGAAACGCCTGACTCATAACCAAAATAGACCGTTTTGAACTAGGAGTTATTTCTAAATTTCGTTGTTTAATTTTTAAAATTATTTAAAGATTGCAATTCTTTGCTAAAACTACACGTAAAAAATCATAAAACATAATTAAGAATCCTTAAATCTAGCCAAACAATGGGCTTTGAAAAGATTCATGCCATTACGTTGTCATAAATAAAATATAAGCAAGCCTTACAAAATCCAAGGTTTTAATTTTAAATAATAATAAAATAATGCAAAACCTTTTTACAGTTGGAAAAATGTCAAAATGTCAAAATTAAAAAAATCATATAAGAGTAACGTTATGCATTTTTAAACGTTATTCAGTTTTACATAAAGAAATTAAATTATACTTTGAATACATTAACACATTGTTGAGTATTCTAATCAGCACATCTGCTTATCGTCATAAATTTTCCGTTTAGATTCGACTGGCATTTTGATGGAACTTTTTATCATTAATTAGAGATTCACCGTAAAAATGGAGTTTAGGTTAATGCAATGGTTTCACAGTTAAATATTCTCTTATAATTTTTGCAAAAAGACTAAACACACATACAATATATATATATATATATATGTATGTATGTATGTATGTATATTTACTTATTTATCTTGTCGCCGAATGACTTCGATAGAATGTGGCACCTTATCTATAACCTTTTGCTAGCCCTCTAAAAAGGGCTCTTTGGAATCTTATAATGGTGACCCTGAAAAGGGTCACCATTATATGTTGAGTCCGGTCGTTGATCTCCGGTAAAGTCGGCTCGATATGATGTAGATGGAGGGGGATTTGCAGCTCGTCCATTGGAATCGGATCGAGCTTTCCCTCACCAGCAACTGAGTCCCCACACTGCAGCGGACGCTGTAGTGGTGGCCCCCAGAACCGCACAGTGTCGAGTCGATGTGGATCGTCTTTCGCTAGAGCAACCGAGGCGGTGCTAGTCCGGCTACCTCTTCACCACTACGCCTTTTACAGCTAGCGGGCTTCGTGCCGGGCCTGCCAGGCCTACTGCACAGGCGGGAATGTTGGCATCCTCCGAGAGATCCCACGTTGGGCCAGCCGGTGGAATTCTTCCTTATTCCCTGTTACGAAATGTAACAAATTACGAAATATATGTTCGCACGAAATAGACCGAGCGAAGATCGTGCATAATACGGCGTATGGCGACGCCTGAATTGGAAGAAGCTTTCGAGGACGGTCGTCACCATATTGAACGCTTGCGGTCTCCCGGGCATAAGAGTGCTGGTTGTTCTGGACGCTAACGCCAAGTCTTTCGCCTGGGGTTCACCACTTACTGACCCCAGAGGCGCTGGTCTCGCACAGTTCGTTGAAGCCAGGAACCTCTACTTGATTAACGAGGCAGAACAACCACCGACTTTCTCTTCCGAACTGGGGGAAAGTTACATCGACGTCACCTTGGTGACCTTTGGTGTGGAAGTAGTTGAACTGTCTTGCCCGAGGCCAGTGTGAGTGACCGTAGGCCTACAATCTATTAGATCGTTTACGGTGGAGGTTCTAGAGCTCCAGATTTGGATCGCTATGACCTAAGGGGCCTGGATCAGAACAGGATGCGGCGCGAGTGCGCAGCTGCCTTGCTGGGGTTGGAATGGCACTTGGAGCGCAGAAAGGAGGTGGAATTAATGGCTCAACAATTCGGGAAATAAATTTGGTGCTTTCTTCTAGTTTTTGATTTAAGAAATTAAAGAAATTGAATAATTAATAATACAAAATTGAGTAATCAATAGTGGTCCCAGACCTCTATCTCACTTAGTTTTTAAGAAAAATGGGGTAAAACGCGCAGACGTTTTGTTGGAAAATACACATTTTAGGTTTGGAATAAAATTATGAAACAAATACAATTATAGATACCTTAAAAATATTATCATAACATATTAAATATGGACAACAGAAAATAACATTAAAAATAACTTTTCAGCTAAAAAATTGCAGCATTAGTATCGACAAAATAAACAGAATTATCATTTTATAAAATACAATATACTCGTATATATACATGAGGTGTGGCTGTTAAATTACAGAACTAATGCTACTACAGAAGAATGCTACGGCCAAATTCGTATGAGCGATAGCTCTGTAGCGAGAAATCTTCTCTTTCGATTGTTGCAACTCCAGTTTCTGTAAACATATTAGTTTGGCCGTGGCCTTTGTTTGGATAACAACTGCTTTTTTTGTTTCCAAAAAAATAATAAGTATTTTATTAGAGCAAAGAATTGTCGTGAAATTTCATATGAAAATTGGAAAAACCGCTACTGAAACTTACCTTTTATTAAAAAACGTATATAGAAATGAATGTTTATCACATGCGCGGGTTTTTGAGTGGTGTAAATGTTTCCAAGATGGCCGAGAAGATGATGTTCGCCCGGGTCTTGTTTTTTTTTCGATATTCATGGGATTTTGTACCTTCACCGGGTTCCTGAAGGTCAAACTATTAATCGACATTACATTGAGATCCTTACTTAACTCCGTGAAAAAATAAGAAAAAAACGATCCGAATTCTAGAAGAACAAGTCATGGGTTCTTCATCAGGACGCACCGGCTCACACTGTTTTGTCTGTCAAGACGTTTCTACCCAAGTATAACATCCCAATGTTAGATCATCCGCCTTATTCGCCTGACCTGGCACCATGTAAGATTTATCTGTTCCCCAAGGTCAAATCAGCATTAAGAGGAACAAGATTTCAGACCGTTGAAGCTGTGAAAGAATAAGCGGCACGCTTCATGAAAGAGTTCACAGAAGAAGACTTCCAGCACTGTTTCGAACAATGGAAAACTCGCATGGAGCGTTGTAGGGGTAAATAAAGGGTGTGTATATTGAATGGGATAATAACTAAATATGTATAAATTTAAAATAAAATTATTTTACAGCATTAATCTCGTTATTTAGCAGCCATACCTCGTATAAATACGAGTATATATATATATATACAGGGTCATTCACGAAAACCGGATGTTTTTAAAATAATCATAAAAAATTGAATATTTACTTTAAAAAGTTTTATTGGTACTGAAACACTTGTTAAATCAAAGCATTTGTTACTTACTCATGAACGAAAAATTATGTCCGGCAAGTGATGTCCATTTTGGGCAATACATTGTTGTAGCCTTTCACGGTAACCGGCCTCAATACTTTGCAGCATGTCTACATCAATCTGGGTGACGTGTGACGAATTGCGATCTTTAGGTCCTCCAATGTACGCGGTTTATTGCCGTACACACGCGATTTCAGAAACCCCCACTGAAAAAAATCACAACTACTCAAGTCGGGGGACCGAGGGGGCCAAGGAATGTCGCCGAATCTGGAAATGATCCATCCCGGAAACAAGTTACGGAGAACAGCCATCGTTACCCTCGCTGTGTGCGCTGTAGCTCCATCCTGCTGGAATAACACATTTTGAAAATCGATTCCCCGGTTTCGTAACTCAGGGATTATTAGATAACGGTCGTAGACTGTAATACGGATCACGACGGATAAATGAATATCTACTTTTAGTTATACACAACAGTAGTTTCTTAATATACAGTCGCTTGATCGTTAGAACATGGAATTCTTGAAACCTTCGTTTAGCGGGATAAAGCCTGGGTTTCCCCAAGGTTGCTTTTGTATTATGACGAATTAATAATATTACTTGCACATTTCCACGCCACTCCGTGCCCTTAAACCGTATAGTAATACGACTGAGCTGATCCAAAGTAAATTAACCTGCACATTCTGGCATCTTTTTACTTGTTTGTATTATCGAATTATGAAGATTTAAGTTTACAACAAAATTATTTATTTATTTTAGGGGATTTCAAAATATATTGCTGTGCTTCGACTTGCAGACTCATCAACGTCTAGAGGGTTTACTTCTTATTTTTTCTTCGTCTGCCGCTGTAGCTGATTACAAAATAGACATCATTATTTTCAGAGAAAATAGCTCTGATTAGCGCTTCCAGGTGGTACACATGCGTTACAACCGTGATAAATGCCCGGTCAAATATTATAAAACCATAAATTTACGTATTCCTTCGGCTTGAATCGCGACGTAAAGGTTCATATACGTCTGATATATATATATACGTCATATACGTCGGTCGCAGTTCATATACGTCCGATGATTCATCGGCTCGAGTGAATGTCAAGAGAAATACAGCTGTATTCTTTAAAAAAAAGGAGATACATGTGAAATTTGCCACGAAGTGTGGAATGTCGCAGTTGATAAGCGCCATTTTCCAATGCGGAAGATTGGTATTCTTTACCTTTACCAAACCTGCCGTTATATTTTAATACTATCTTCTGTACTGTCCTCGGCCAACGTGGTATTTTTAATCGTAATTAATTCGCATCATCCGTGAATGTAACAAACTATAAGTACACCCGTTACAGGAATAAGTGTAGCAGCTGCCTATAAACATCTGATTAAGAAAGATGCACTACATACCTGCAGATTTTCAGAATATTATATTCTTCACCCGATCGCTGTATGAAGTCCCTGTATATGAAATCACCAATTTGGAACCTATGTGATTTAGTTTTTACTACCCGTTTTAAAATCCTTATACGATTTTTTGGGAGTTTTTAAATCTATTCCCGCGGAATGGAATATGTGAAATATTAAAAAAATTAATCGATTAATTACTGAGCTTTTTTTTTATTAATATAAAATAAATATAAGCACCTTTTAAGTGCTGATAAAAAAAAATTTGCCTTCAACATGCGATATAGATCGTCGAATATAAGCGATCGATAATATTAACTGAAAACCAAAAGTTATGATGTAAATGAAAAATATGTTATAATAAAAAAGGACTCGTAAAAAAATCGGTTATAAGTTTTAAACTAACATGTCATTTTATAAAAGGGTAGTCTGTTTAAAATATGACTGATGATTCTTGTATAAATATTACAAGATTGTCTCGTCTTTCTCTTTACACGACACAAATACATCGAAACACACATACACAAACGCATTCACACACAAAAAATGACATACAATGTAGGTCTTTGTCAAGAATAGTATAACATAGGTTTTTGATTTATAGTTGCAAGCATGCATAGAGACAACTGAATAATTTCTTTTTAAATTAAGGTTAGGATTTTACTTTGTTATCGTTATTATTATTATTAAAGAGTACAATGTACGCCAGTTAAGCCTAAAATTACGTCATGAATTTATATACATCAATTCTTCATGTGTTATTTCTTCTTTGTATTTTTTTTATTATTTGTATTTTTACCCGAATACATAAGATTATTAGATTGTGAATTCAGAAAATTGGGAGCGCTTGTATAACATTTTTTATTTACGTATTAATTAGGTTATATATATTGTTTAAATTACGTAATTAAAATCGTTTATACACATTAAAAAGTTATTTTATAATATTTGTCCTTTGTTCAGTGGGTTTTAAATAAAAAAAGGTTAGATATATTATTGGAAAATGAATTAGCTACCTCTAAATAATTTAAAAGGCACCCGGGTGTGAGGCTATACAAAAGCATCCTGTTTTTGACATTACCTCCCCAACAATTAGTAAGTATAACAACTTTACAGTAACTTTCATAATTAAATAAAGTACACATTTGTTTATTCTTTATTAAGTATTTCTTAATATAAATTAATTTTAAATAATAAAATATTTTAATTGCGGCATAAATTATTATATTACGCCTCTAAGAGTTCCTTCTCAGTAATAATTAATTTTAAGCATTCCTGTATATTTACAGTCGGTACGCTTAAAACGTCGTGCGGTTAGAAGAAAGGTAACGATCGTGTGAGGTATATATATATATATATATATACACATATACTGCCGAACAACTCATAATTATGAGTTACCCAAAAACTCAAAGAAACTCTTCCATCCCTTTAAAATACCCAACATGGAACCACACATTACACTGACAGAAATTTGAATTACAGGGGTTAAAGAAGGGTCATAGTTTGTAGTTTGCAAGCTAACTCTGAAGTTAGAACATCAGACTGCTTGCAGCCACTAGTTTCCCCCTGTCATTCCCATCCTGAGCCCCGTAGGGGAAGACAACCGCCTTGTGACGATCCGGTCCACACACCACCTCCTCCATTCATATCCCTGATGGGCTTTACCGAGGATCGTCTTTTAGACCCCCTAAGCTCGATAACAAAACACAGTCATCGGTTTGGCCTCTCTCAGGATGCCACCGATTCAAACGCCTCGGCAGACATTTCCATCGATGAATTTACACAACTTACTGACCCTTCGTATAGCCTTCCAATCACGACCGCTACCGTTATTTACAACCCTCAACTATCAAATTAATCGATTCGCGGAAGCGCGATCTCCACACCTTCCTTCAATACCGAAGGTTTTACACAAAATCCCTTCCTGCATCTAACTTCACTTAGACTAAGCGTTCAGATCATTACCCGGTTGAGTGTTTTAAACACCAGAAATCACTATTCTCATACCGACAAAACAAGTGTTGATTGCAACAGCGACAATTTTGTCCTACGGTTCAGTTTAATCAAAAAATTCTTGATGTCCTTAAAAATCAAGAAACAATTTAAAAAATTTAATAGGCCTTCAATGAAAATATATCCCATCTTTCTGCTCGAGGGATACCCTTGTTTATCCCTGACCCCATAGGGGAAGACACGCTCCATCACCCCCTCCGTACCTAGCCTTTATTGGCTTTACCGGTGGTCGTCTTCAAGTCTTCAAAACCTCGGCGTATGACATACTTCAGTCCGCTTCAACCAGGATGCCGCCGATGCGAACGCCACAAGCGATATTCCCATCGGTGTACTACTACCCACGGAGAATTCAAACAAAACACATTATCCAAGTCTTACACAAGGATGAATGGAATAATCTATAACGACAACGAAAGAACTGAACCGACCCCTGAAAGGCGAAGTATACAGTCAAAAACCGGCCGATTGAACGGCAAATGTAGAATAATCGGCCTCTAGTTTCGCTAAAGCATGAGCCGAAGAGCTGTGTCGGTATCCGTCGACGGGATTTCATCCCGTCGTGCCGGGCTTCCCTAGTACTCTAGATCCCGCTTTTCTCCGATAAATAAACAGCAAAAATCAATTAATAGATGTAATTGGATTGTGTTTGTATATTTACATCGAACACGCTCCGGCTAAATAGGCATCAATCCACGCTCCCTTAGACGGTTTACGGGTGGTTACTACCGCGTTTCCAAACCATTGTCCCATCGGACGCGACTCGTATATGGAGCTGATTTGATGGGGCTAAGGTTATTGTTAATATTTTTTTTAAGAAAAGATTACTTTTATTTAAGTATGAAGACAAAAAACAAGATTCACATCCGTAACCTTTAATATAAAAAAAAAACATAAATTTACTTAAAGTAAATTTTGGAAATGTATTTTCAAAACAAAAAAAAATCGTTTAAAATAAAATCGATAGAATTAATTGAAAAAAATTAAATTAAATAAAATCCATCGTATCAATAAAAATGTACAGGTGCCCGATCGAAACTCGTTTTGTTTGGCCACCTGCGAGGTTTTATCTAGATAAAACAATTACCTGTACAATACATCATTTAAAGTGAACCCAAAATTTATTTCTTCCAAAAATAGGTTACACCTATCTTTATTTTTTTATTTTTTTATTTTAATCGACAACCAAATATGGTAGTCCTCCTTTTAATAATTCAAGACTTTATAAATTTAAACTTTTTTTTTTAAATTAATGTCGAAAATGTACATATTTACGATAATGTTAAAAATATGTTAATACATAAATTAAATAATATTTTTTTTTAATTCTGCTATTATGAAAAAATGTTTATCATACATACGTACGTACATAAAATTTTTGCATTTGACAAAAATATTATTAAAGATCTATTAACAAGTCTTTTTGTTGTTGTTTTTAAATAACTCTAAAAAAGCGTACTTTTTTTAAAGTTTTTTTTTAATTTTAGGAAAAGAATTTACATTATATTTTTTACATGCAATACGTTAAAATGCAAATACAAATGTTAGAAAAATTTTATCATCGATTAAAGGTCATTTTTACTTTAAGATGCAAACATACCGTCATTTTATAGTAGAAAAAATATATAACGCGTCAAGTGACATATTTTCAGCTGAAATTTAGTTAATTTAAACTTTGTTTTTTTTTTTTAATTTATAACGAGTTTCCTTCAAATCTAGTACATTTATTAAAAAAAATTAAATCAATAAATGATATTTTTTACACCGTATCTAATTTTTTATTATCACCATATCTATTTACAATTTTATGAAAAATGAATTTATTATACATTATTATTTAGCTCAAATAATATTATGCTTATTTTTAAAAGACAACAACCGGAGAGATCTACAAACAGCCGGTCGCCCGGTTGTCTTTCTAAATCTTATCGTTATTCTATTCGTGCACTGACTATCTATGCAAACGTTAATCTTCAGAACGAAGAACTTAACAATCGGTTTGACGTACGATGATCTAAAACGGTAAGAAATTATTAAGAATAATGAAAACGATCGTTTAAAATAAATAATTATCTACCGGTAAAGGAGATGCTCGTCAAGAATAATCAACCATCGTACCAAAAATTCCTCTAAGTTCAATCTTCATCACAGATTTCACATTTTTCTTCGTCTCCAAAAATTGTTTTTCATTCAGAAATTAGAAACCGCTCGAGAACGGGTATGGACTTCTTAAAGGAACGTTAACATTTATCTCTGAAATTTTATGACCGGAGGATATGTTCAACTGAACTATCGAACATTCAGCTAGAGTCCCGTTGAAATATTAATAAGGCGTGTAAATTAAATAATATTAATATTATCATTGATTTTTAATTAATCCTAAACGCTAATTAACCGTTAATAAATTTCAATGAAATTTCTTTTTACCGTCTCAGTTGTTTAATGCGATCTGATCTCTTGCCGGTTTTTGAATTAGGAAAAAATATACGGATATTAGTTTACATTCCCTCTTCGAATGCAAACAGTATATGCCACAAATAATGTTTCCCGCAGAAAGATTTACGTAAATTTTTTTCCGTTACGCTATCTATTTCAATTTTTTTCTTACGGATTCTACTCTTGCGAGTCAAAGGTGAAACTATTTGGAGTCACTTCGTTTGAAAGCAATAACGTTCAGTGAATACTAGTTGTAACCGGTTAAAAGCGGTGATATCTATCGATATATTCAACTCGTCGATGAATTAAGTGAGAGATCGCATCGATTCTAAATTTTCATAACAAGACTGGCGTTCCTGTTAATTTTTGGGAATGAATGTGCCATTTTCCCAAATTACTTCTTTTTATACGATCGTCAGATTTCCCGGTTATAACTCTATCGCTGTTATAACAACACGGCTCTAAATTTTAAATATAGCGATCGGCCCACATTTCGACGATAGGGATTTTCGCAGGTGTAGATTTTTTAAATGTAGATTGAAAAAAACACAAAAATTTAACAGAAATTACTGAAAGATATATATGTGTGTATGAACACGGGCCTATATTTTGATTAATATCTCCGGTATAAGTTCTTGGGAAACGGCTTCCTAATATTCGAGCGATCCATTATTTATTTGGACCAAATTATAAAAAGAGAAAAGATATGTTTCGCCTTTTTAAAATTTGACATCTTGTCAAAAGAAATATACGACCGAGGTTTCCAATTACGGCACATGTGGACTGAATCGTCCGATGGCCATTACACGCATGTATTTTATCTTTTGTGAAAAGTACGCAGGTTGTAATGTAGATTTCCCCCGATCGGCCCGGGGGTCGCACTTCTAAGAATTTTAGTTTGATAGTTAAAGATTATAAATCATATTAGGTGGTCGCGGTCGGAAGAAGCCATTCAAAGGCGAAGTAAATTGCGTAAATAGACTGATGGGAATGTCTGCCGAGACGTTTTTATCAGCGGCCAAAACCGATGACTGTGATCCGTTAGCAGATTTAGAGGGTTTAAAAGACGATCTCCGGTAAAGCCCATCAAGTCTATGAACGGAGGGGGTTGTGTGGTGAACGGCATAATCACAAGGCGGGTGTCTTCTATCGGGCTCAGGATTTGACTTTTTGTATAGCGGTGCTACAAACTGAGCTTTAACATGATGCAAATACTTACTAAATTATTTAAAATTCCAAGTTTTATGTCGATAAGACTTAGAGGTGGCTGATATCCGTATTATTTCTAAATAACTTTTGCCTTAGATATCGATAACCCGTTGACAAAAAGAATTGTAATTTGACAAAAATATCTTGGTATACATATCTCAGCTTTGGACTGATTTTTGACCAAATCGAATAACGGGACATCAGGTCCCCGCTTTTTTTTTAGTAAACTATAATTATTTTCCCTCATTGAATAACAATCGACCGAATCGGGCTGACTTATTGAAGTAAAGATTAACCCAATAAATAGCCTTTTAAGACCTCAGAAAACAAGAGAGCGGAGTGGAACCCGTACTTTAAATATTTCTTCTTAAACTGTAATTATCCAGATTGAAAATTAACTGCACTAATCTACATATTAACCTTTTTTAAAAAAAATGTTTTATTTATATTATTCTTTGTTTTTTAATCTTATTATTTTCTGGATATATATATATGGCAAAGAGATAGAGTTTTTTCATTAATACCGAAGATTCTGGGTTTGAATGCCAGTTAGTTTCTTCATACGTAAGATAATTCATTCGTCTTTTTAGTAATCGTAACTGGATGTCAGCCTGTTGTTACTGGAGGATATAAAATATATATACACAAATTATAGTAGTTCAGCAATAGAAAAACTACTAAACCAATTTAACAGATAGCGCTATAGTGCTATTGAATTGATAGCGTATATTTCAATTAAATGCAAAATTTATAAAAACCTTGTATTATTAATTAAAATATAAAAAATAAATAAATATATTAAATTTTAAAGTATAGCCGTTGAATGAGTTAATAACGTTTTTTTTTTTTGATGAAAATAATTAAGTATAAGTAATGAATAAATATATAAAATTATACAGCTTATACTCATCCTAAGATCAAAATCCTTTTAAAATGAATTTTCATACCACCTGTCTTGCCTTCTTTCGCAACCCATCTGTCCTTATCATCATCTTATTTGCTAAAGTTATCTCTCCAAAGCAACTTAAGAAATTCTAAATTACACTTTATATCATACGGGTTGATATATAGAAACGTGCGGGTTAATATAATAACAAAAATTATGGAATCAGAATTAAAAATCTATCCTTTCTACAAATCTTCTATATTACTTTTACATATACGAGTATAATATATTAAAAAAATTATCATAATAAGAATAATGGTAATAAAAAAATTAAAACTTTTTGTTTGTTGAAGTTTTGATAATTTTATCGATCTATTCACCCACATTAAAATGCAGACATCCGGCGCCAACATTTAATTGCTTTTAAGAAAAGAACAACACACACACACACGCACATATGTTTCTTGTATAAAAGAAACATGAATAAACACATTTAATTAGAAATCCTACCTATAATGTGGATGGCCATTGAACAGTCGATGACACAGAATTTGACTGGTCATGGAAAATTCAATCATCGGTTAAGAAAGATGAGAAATTTTGATGATTCTTAATTAGTTTAGGTATGATTTGTAAGCGGCATTGCAAGCGTGGCTGAGTGGTAGCATCTCGGCCTTTCATCCGGAGGTCCCGGGTACGAATCCCGGTCAGGCATGGTATTTTCTCACACGCTACAAATCATTCATCTCATCCTCTGAAGTAATACCTAACAGTGGTCCCAGAGGTTAAAAAAGAGTATGATTTGTAAAGAGATATTGTTTTGGTCTGTCTACAGGTAGAAGATTTATGGAATTGATTACGTCTGAATAAGCTCAAAGAAGAATGTATGTGGCTAGAAACAATGATTAATAATTAGAAAAATTAATATTTCGGTGTTATCTTCTAAATTAAGTGTTGAATATAACATTACATTCAGATATGCAGTAAAAGTTATTTTTATCAAAAATTATTTGATAGAAGTATATTTAATTAAAAAATAAGCCTAAACGTAATTAAAATGATCGGCTGCAATTCCTTAATCGAATTCTTACAAAAAGATAAACGATACCAAATTACTTTGATTTCAACAACAGAGGAAGGCCGCGGAGACGCTTATTATTGCACATACCTTGGTATGCGATTTGTCAATCTCTGCAAAATAAACGGTTGTTTCAGCTTTGATCGCATCATTTGAAGTGATTCTTCGTCCAGCGAGCCGATTCTTCCGGTTAAAGATGAGAAAGGAATCGCTGGGAGCCAACCCCGGTAAATACGGAACATGCGGAAGTAATTCGAAGCGTAGGTAATACGGTTTATTATAATTGGCCTATATGCAGGCCTGTTATCGTAATGACACAGTACTTTCTTTTTTGGCCAGAAGTAAACGTTTAGCCTGAAGAGCGTCCAATCGGTCCAGAAGTGAAGTTAGTACCGTACCGTGATAATTTCAAAAACCATAGCCGTGACTTTTCCGCAGATGAAACCGTTTTCGCTTTCTTTGGACCGATTTCACTTGCACCCACTCACTGTTTGGTTTCTGGCGCGTAACGGTAAATCCATGTTTCTATCGAGATGTTTTCGATGCCGGATAGCTTTATTTTTGTTTGCTTGGCATTTCTCCCGCCACCACCCCGTTCGGTCGCCCTAACGCATAAGACCAAATTTCTGTGCAACAAACGGCTGCTGAGCCAAGAAACAGTTTAACGATCGGTGTCCTAAATAGCTCCTAGAGCTTACCTAACAGCATGAGCGGAATAAGCGTGGTAACATACACCACCGACTTACGTGTCCCAACCGCTCACTTGTCAAATATTTACTAAAATGGGTAGGCGCACCCCGTCAACTACTTAAAACATATAAGATATCATAATAAAATATATTTTGTCTAGGCAGCAATACGCTGCCACGCCTAGGTCGCTGAATGCTAGCAAGTAACTGTCCACATTTTTATAACGCTTGGAGTCATAATAATTGGCTGGTGATCAGCCATACTCAGCGATAGCTCCCCACGGCAATGCGGTAAGTCTTTTCCTTAGGTAAATTACGGATGCCGGTTGAATAAAGCAACCGCAACTAGGAACTCCCACGCGGTCCGACAATGCGGCTCTCGCCGCTTGTGAGTGGCAAATTTCCCCCTTGACCTCTAAGTTCCAGGGTGGCCCGGTATCCCCAACAGCAGGGCAGTTAAACATCAGGTGTTCATTTGACTGGACCTCCCCACAGACGCACAACTCATCAGCTGCCAGGCGAAACCGAAATAGATATTGGTTCAAATTAGCGTGGTTGCTGAGCACCCGTGTACCCGTTGCCCTTAAAACAAGCTCGAGGCATACCATCCCCCAAATTCTGTATAAACTTGTACAAGGATCTTCCCTTAGTCGTAGTGTCCCATGATTAGTGATCCCACTGTGCCAGAAAAGCGACTTCGCATTAGCATTGTCGCCAATAAGGATTGGACCATTACCCGCAATACGAAGGATCCTTTCCTTCTCGATAGGTGTTCCTCAATGGGATCCCTGTATTGGAAATATGAACTAAGAACTGTAAGGTTCTGTCCGCGAATGGCAAGTCTGACCGCAAAATGATGCGCGTCAGAAACGTGCCTATTAATTATTTAAAAATAATTATTTTTAAATAATTACTATGGACTTTGCTCATTATTATTTTCTATTTAATAACTGATTGTACATTTTCACCTCTTCAAGGTTTTAAAGTGGTTTTCCTTGATCCATCCAGCCGGGATAAGGTGGAACAGACCCTATTTTAACATAGCATAACTACCCATTCTTTAACGGATTTTATATTATTCTTTTTAACGATCATAATACAAGGTTTTTTTTAAATCATTTCATTAAGTGCCAACAGCCTTCTGGGAGGGTGGATAAGCGGGTGGAAGTAAGGTACTCTCTTACCTTTGGATGAAACATCATCCCTAAAGTCGGATGAACACTAGAGATCAACAGCATGGAAATGTGAAACGCAAAAGGAAACCGCTGCATTAGAGATCCTTGAGATATCCTGAGAATCAGCTGTTCAACGTGGAGTGTGCTTTTGTAAAATTTAAATCCGTAGGAAATTAGTCCCCGATTCGGATCTCTGCTGGGACCGCAGGAGACTACACTCAAAAGATAATCAATAAAGGTAAATATCATAGACGCATTTGAACGTAGAATGTCCGAACTTTGCGACAATGTGAAAAATTGGAAATAAAGAATAAACGTAGATGTCTCGGGAGTGAGGAGATGGGATAGAATGACGCGGGTAATCTTTGGAGTGGGAATTACAGGCTAATACACACAGGTACCATCCAGTGATGTCCAGGAAGTAGGAAGTTGTTATTTTAAGTAAGAAAGTGGTAATATAGTTAGCGGGTATGTACAATTAAACGGTAGAATTATTCTAGTCAAAATAAATTCAGACTGTAACAGTGCAAGCGTACATGCCAACTTCAAGTTAAAAGACTAACGACGTGGAGCAGGCCTATGACAAATCGGATAATATTATAAAGAACGCTAAGAGAGAGGGGATCTTAATCATGACGGTTGATTGAAACGCTGTGTTAGGCCAATGTGCTAATGAACCTGCTGTTGAACCGTATGGACTCGGAAGAAGAAATGAAAGAGGTGATCTTTTCGTTGAATTTTATACTAAACACCACCTAACGATATTTAACCCGTGGTTCCAACAATATTCAAGGGGGAGGTACACTTGGAAGATGTCTGATGACAGCAAGCGATATCACGTAGGCTACATACTATTAAGAAGTAGAATTAAACCGAGTCGAAGATTGCAAAAGTTATCCTGGAACAGACATAGACGGTGATCATAATTTAGTTCTCAGTGATTGTGAACTTAGATTGTAAGTGCTACCAAAAAAAGCTAGTCAGAAGTGATGCTTGGAGAAATAATGGCGTTATATTAATAGCATATAAAAAAAACGAGACAATCCAAGCTACAGTTAAAAGGGGAGATGAAGCGGATGGAATAGAGGAACTGCGGAACCGCTTAAAAGATACTATGCTAAGAAAATTTCGAGAAGAAGACAGAAGAGAAGAGTTAGAAAAGGATGAATTACATAGATCATTATTAACGGTAGAGAAAATTGAAAGTCGCAACTAAACAAGACGGGAGTAAAAATACAAGTTGCTGAGAAAAAAAATAAATAGAGATTCAAAGGCAAAACAGCGTTTTTTGAATGAGAGTTGTAGAGAAGTGGAAGAGCTGATGAGGGACGGTAAAACATAAAAGTTTTACATAACTATCAAGCAATTCTTTGGCGAGCGCAGATTGAGAGTTGGCTTTGTGAGGGCAGAGGATGGAAAGATACTGTATGATCAAAAGATATAACTTCTCCTAGTATTGTTTTTATCTCTTTTCAGTATCAAATGCAACGAAAATGATGCAATGGTTTTGGAGAAGGATGAGGAGGTTGATTCAGAAAAAGTCAGTGATCCTACTTTAAGGGGAGAATTTGTTTTAGCTTTGAGAAAGATGAAGGACGAAAAGGTGGAAATAACTTACCTGTAGAATTCATCAAGGCCGCTGACAATAATTCGCATAACGTTCTATTCCAACTTGTCACTAGAATTTAAGGTCAGGGGGAGATCCCGAGAGACTTTAAGAAAAATGTCACCTCTCCAAAAAATGTGTAAGCAACAAACTTCGAACAACATAGAACTCTAAGTTTGGTGCCGCATGCAGCTAAGTTGCTAAACTCTGTTTGATAGAAGCATTGCTGAAGACAAGTTTGGGTTTAGGAAAGGAACAAGGGACGCTATATTGGAAGGAAGCAAGACTACATGGTATCTCCTCCGTTGTTCAACGGTTATATGAAGAGAAGGCTGGATGATGTAAGAGAGAAATTAGGTGAAAACGGCGAAGTAAGGGTTCAAGGAATTAGAATAGATATATAATACGATTTGCTGACGATATAGCGGTATCGGCTGAGAGTTAGTGGATCTTGTAGTAATGTTGGAGTAGATGAAACGCACGTTTGGTACGGGTTGTAATACGCACACAAATAAAACAAAGAGAAAATTCTTGTAGAAAGTGGACATAAAACAAAAGTATATGTCATGCTGGACGGAGAGCGGTTGGAAACTCCGACTTCTTTACGCAAAGAAGAGACAAACAGGCGTTTGTTAAGATGTGATGGGTTAATAAAAATGATAAACGCTAAAGGTATTCTAAGACTGAGGTACATCTACCGCATTGTGGGTGGTACGGATCGCGGGACACTCATGAAATCTAAGGGACTTGCGGAGAATCGTAATGTTTGGAGATTAGTTGCAAACAAATTCTAGTATTGACAACAAAAGAAGAAGTAACGGCTAATATTCATAAAATCAAAATTATAAAAAAAATTTATCGATAAACGCTAACTTTCTTCAATCTTTTTTTAAGTTGTTAATAAAAATAGTTTATTAGTACAGATTTGTAAATCGACAAGAAAATACCCATACGTAGGGATATAGTCGTTTTTATTAAAAAAAAAATAAAAAATTAGCAAAAAAAAATCTTTTACATACCTAAAAGGATGTATAAAACGTTAAACCTTAAGGAATAAAGATTCCCGCCAAAAGTAATATATAATTAGAATATCAGCTGTTCTTAATTGTATGTATTTTTTGACCTGAATGTTTTTCTAACTACCCTACCTCTCATACCAGCCCTGTGTTTGTAAATATATATATATATATATATATATATATGAAACGATAAATTATAATTTGACCTTTAAGGTATTAAACTATCCTTAGGTGTGTATATCTAATAATCTTACCAAAAAAAAAAAACACACGTACACCTGGTGCTTGGTTTTATCTTCTACATCTGGTTGAAGATTTTTGTTATAAAGGAAATGCAGTTTATAAATACATACGATATTTATTCAAGTATACTCACTTTTCTAATCAACATTTTTTTATTTGAGAGTAAATGTGATTTATGCAAGGAAGAGATTTTACATAGGTTTATAACGAAACTAAAATATGAAAAAGAGTAAGAAAATTATTGTTATTTTATTGAATATTTTATTTTTGAATATTTAAAAAAATTATTGTTTAAAAATTAAGGTGTTTGAAATACGATATATATATGTTTTTATTTACGAGTATAACAGTAAATGCGTTTGTCTATTTCTCATTTATAAATTACTTGTCGGCAAATGTTTATTAAGATCTTTATCTGAAAAGCAAAATTTAAAAAAAAAGTTACAGTATTCATGAAGAAAAAATTATTTTACAGCGATTGAATGTTTGCTCTAAATAATAATTAATAAACAAACCCTGCCGACCGGATTTCTTAAACATTCTATATAATTCAGTTGAAAATTACTCATCACACAATTGTGGGAAGTGAGCAATTCTTTTCCTTATAAAAGTCTTTATTTTATTAATCTTTTTTTTTTTTACAGTATAAAGAGAAACAAAACTTTTAAAGGTATTTTAAAATACTAAAGCTAACCGGTAAATCGAGGCCAGAACCTTTAGGATGAAATAGAGAGACCTTACATTCCACTGAAGTCGACAACTTATTTTCTTTAGAGAGAATATTTTTCACTATTTTCATTGACTTATTTCATATCCAGTAGTTTTCTTTTTTTGTAAATAACTACATACAATCCTTATTAAATTTTCTCATTTCAAAGATAAAGTAAAAGTTCTTAAATCTAACTTATGGACCGATTTGATGATTCTTCTCATATACTTCATAAAGAGTTCTCTGGCGGATCGATTATAATTTTTCTCCAGATAAAATCAAAATGTAAGATTTATTTATTAGAAAAATTGTACGGAGACGATTTTATGTAACTTGCTGTAATTCTAATATTTAAAATTTTTTTTTTTTAAATTGAAAAGAATTTTTTATAAAAATTAGGTAAAATATGAGTATGAATATACCGAAATTCCAGAAAAACTTTACTCATATTCGAAAGTAGTCACTTTTCGTGTTTCTCTTATTCCTTTTCTTATTTTTATAAAAACACAGATTTCACGCTTTTCGTATCTTGAAAAATTCGTTTTTTGAGACGGGGAAGCGTTTTCTAAAAGGTGACCCATATTTACACGAATAAACTACGCATAGCGATTAATAAACTAGAAAAAGCAAAATTAAATGAACTTTAAAAATAATAATAATAAAATCGACCAGAATACCGCAATAATTTTTTTATATTCGTTAAATTTCGAATTTTTGAAGCCGATTCGAAATTAATTATAAAGTGTTAGTCGGTGTTTTTAATTTGACGCCGACTTCTGATAATTGAAAGTTTACGAATTGAAAATGTTTGCATTTTTAAGACGATCACCGTTTAAGCGTTATTTATATAATTAAATTCTTATTATTTACAGCGATATGGAACCGGATATATAACTTAAGATTTATCTTTGAGAGTCTTCTTTATAGAAAATAATTGAATTACAAAAATATTTTTAAATATTTATTTAAAATGAAAATAAATTTATCTAGATTATTTATAATCGATTACAAAAGCAAAAAACCTGCAAACAAAATAAACATACCTTTTATAAAGTTATGAATGGAAGCAGGTGACGTTTACATCCTATATACTAATTACTTAATAATAGTAGAAATAGCAAGAAAAGCATAATTTTTGTGTCAGAATTTACCTTTTAAAAGTTGAATTGAATAAATACCAGGTGTTTGCGAAATGAGGTAATGAAATGGAAAAAAAAATGGTAAAATGGAAGAAGAGGTATTATATAGATAAAAAAAGAAAGAGTGAGACATGTGTGGGAGCGGTGGGGGGAGAAGAATAAAAATTGGGTAGTAGATAAGTGATGAAGAAATGAGAGGTAGTTTCCGCCAGGTTGAAGTCGAGGAATTTCTAACTGATTTATTGCTAAAACTTGAGATAGTATAATAAAACCTGATAATATAAAGAATGAAGGAAAGCAAAATACTACAATAATAGAATGGATATAAAAGAATAAAGGTGATAGAAAAGTAGTAGTAGTAGGTCGATATCCTCGTCTCTTTCTAGGAAAAATGAAGAATCCTCTCTGTCGGTTTTAAAACAGATGGATAATACACTGGCACAAGCCACTGATCCTTTTTCTACAGCATCTGTCACTGCTTAATGAGGACTCAGCTAGAATAATTTCAACGGTAGAAGGATGAAACCAAAGGAAAGAATCGTATTTATTACACTCCTGCTTTTAATTTAATAGTTTTTTTCGAATATAAACAATTTTATATACTTTAAATTTAGTAATATAAACTATTTTAATGTTATAATACCTTAACAAATAACCAGATAGTCATTAATTGTTGTTTATTTTCATAATTATTTACAAACTCGTTTATGGAAAAATATTTCGGTAGATTTTATCAATATTTTTCTTATCTTTCAGTATATATATATGTGTGTGTGTGTGTGTGTGTGTGTGTGTGTCTGTGTATATACATAAACTTAATTAGTTTCGGTAATAATTCACAAACCGCAAATCAACCATGTATATTTATACGAAAGGTACCCGTCTACATCATTTTTCCACGTTTTTTTGATTATGTCCAATACAAATAACATGAAACTCTTCAAAAAGCACATAGATACCACTAGGAGAAAATAGGTATTTTGCCTGGAGAGGAGCCACTCACTTACTTCCCGCTTTCCCTCCTTATTGAACCTGTAATATCAGCCTCCTGACAGTTTTTTAAGCGGTCCAACACATGTGAAAATTACTGGAGTCGATGAACGCAATGATTATGGAAAATACTCAAGCAAGTAGGGTTCAAGAGTTACGAACAAAATATCTTTAAACAGAACTGCACGTGACAGGATGCAACTGATTCTTGAATCGTTTCACTGGTGATGGGGTCTTCACTTGCAAAACAGAGTTAGTTAAAAAAATTACCCCTCTTCCGTCCCAAACCTTTCAGGATAACTATCTTTCTTTGAAGAATTTATCTTCAATTTTGGTGATTATAAGGTCATCCACTGATCGCTTTCTTGGTTTCTGCCGTTCTTGGTAGGGCCGTCTTCCTACGGAAGACGGCCCTATAGACGCGGTATAAAATTTCCCCGGCTCTAGTCTTTTTCAGCACGACAGACCAGGCTGATGCTTTATACATAATTTTCAAGACCGTTATTTCTGTTATAGCCCTCCGCTTAGAGGTCAGAGGCCTCCAAAATCGGCCTTTATCCGTCCGATGGTGAGAGCCGTTTTTTTGGCTTTCTGAGATACCTCGGTCACGACCGAAGCCAAGTCATCGTGACAATCTTACTTAAAGAATTTAATGAACCGCTGACGACCGTTGTGAAGTATGCTTTTCCGTGACTCACAATTAAGCGGCCGACTATTTCATTCGGTTTTACTCGCCGACTCTTCTTGACTTTCTCTTCGATCGCTACAGTACTTCTTGCGTCACTATTCGGGAAGCCTGACTCGATCGAAAGAGGCGATACTGATATCACAGTCTAGGAACTTCCTAGTCCAATAGCGCATGCCGTATTACCGCACGCGTATCATCATACTGAACTTTCATTCGTCGATGACTTTAGCCTTATGTAAGGCTTAGCAGATAGGTAGCGCTTATTCCAGCCTAAGGTATACATCTTACAAATCATGACTACCACTCTAGCAAACAAATATGAAAAAAGTCGAGTTTTTTTTAATTTTTAGAACACTTATAACTTTCATTTCGCTTTTCCTTTAAGACATAATATAAATTAATATAAGTATTACATAACTTCATTTACTTTTATTCATTTCTTAGGAATTCATTTCTTATTCGTTTCTAGGAAAAGGGAGTAGGTAGAACTCTCGTACTAAACACGTTTAGACTGCATCATTTGCGAGAGTCTTAGGATGATACGTAATAATAATAGATTTTTGGGTCAAACAGATTGTTATGTCATAACTTGACATATGTCAATAACAATGACATATGTCATAACTTGACATAACAATCTGTTTGTTATGAGGGTCATTAACTTGACCCTCCAACCGGTTTGCGAATGAAGTGATGAAGTGAGATCTAACGTTTTATATTAGACTAAAATAGATAGCATGTTTAAAGAAGATAGAAAGGTATAGCAAAAGAAATTAATTATGTAGACTATCAGAAAAATGAACGGGGAATAGAATATGACATATTGTGGATTTTTAGTGTCATTATGTAGGGAATTATTAAGCTTCAACCTTATCGAAAAGATACAAGGATGAGTAATATTTACGTGAAACGTGCTTTTTGAATCGTACTTCTATTTAATAAGCTCTAAAAGTAATGGATATTTATTTAAGATTAATTTTTACACTTTTTTTTAAGAATGTTTCTGTTGTAACATGTATGAGAGATTTTGTTTGCTTCTTTATACATACAATACAATACCAAAAAAAAGATTGTATCAACAAAAAAAACATAGTTTTAAGAAGTATTGTCATTAATATATATATATATATATATATTCTGATTACAATATTACAATTTTTTTTAAAAATGTAATTTTTAGAAAATGGAAGTTAATATTAATACTAATGAATATTTGTAATTAATATCACAGATTAGACAGTATTAGAATTTGATGAAAAATAATTGTTTTTTTTTTTTTGTATCACCTGAAACTTATGTAATTCGAATAAATAATAATTATATAAAATATATCTGTAAAAATTAGTTGCATAAGTGTTGTAGGTCTGCTGCTAGCAGATAAAATTATAATAAAGATCTAAATACGTAAATTACAGAGGCAAAATTCATCACACGTGAAAAGAATGGCCTACATGCATTACAAATGATAGTTCAAGAAAAGAAAAAAAGAACTTTGTCCGTGTGTGTGTGGGGGGGGGGGAGAAAGAGAACAAGTATAATTTTCTTATACGTTAGAAAAAAATATAAATATGAAATGATTTACATATCACATCGCATTATCTTGTTGAAAAAATTAAAACACACACACACATATAAGCTAAATATAATGTACAAAATAGGTGTGTATCGTGACTATAAAATGTTCAAAACAGAAGCTAAAAATTGCCATTTAAACCATGTATCTAATAAAAATAACGTTACTAATAACAATGATTTATGAAGAGAGAAAAAACTGAATTACGATTATTCACTTTACATAAATATATTACCGATGTAAGGTGTGTGGGTGTCAGAGAGAGAAAGAAAGAGCGCGCTCTCCTTTTTGTTTTTTTTTTTTTTTTGTTTTTTTTTTACCTTTTCTTGTGTGTGATGGTTTTAAGCGAAAATTCATTTATAAAAAATATTTAATTATATTTTCCAAGAACCGATTAAACATTTAGATTTGTTTTAAACATTGTTAAATTTTCTTCTATTATACGAATTGTTTATTGTACGCAAAATGAATAACATTATAACGCTTTTGAATCGTTTTAAATTCTTGAAAATTTGTATTCAAAAAGTATTTTCGGTCGTTCTATTTACGGTCTATTTACTTTTATGCAAAAATTACAATCTTCTTCTCAAATCACAATTAAAATAGATTCAACAATATAAAAAAGTAGTAAAATTTTTAACGGTAATAATCATAAAAAAGCAGCGCAGCAGAGAAATTAATAATTTAAATTAAATATTACATCTGTCAGATAGGAAGATTATTTAACCGTAAATATAAAAATATTTAAACCGTAAACAGTAAAGGAATTACAATTAAATATTTTATTTATATCGGTACACAGATATACATTATAAGATCGTATCAGGAGTAGTTAGAGGCGCTAATCTACAGATAAACAAAAGAATTTTCACTAGAAGAAGAAATGATAAAAGTATGAAACTATATATGCGAAAGTAGACAATTTAGATAGCTTTAATGGAAATATTTTCAGCGTTAAAGGTAATACCACTTTTGGAGCCGGCTCGGTTCGGTTTTTTAAGTGGTTCATTCTGTGTCATCGATGATCAGTCGGTTATATTTATAATGACGATATTATGTACTTATAGGTTAGCAATGTAAATAAAAGAGTTAACGTTATTTATTTTGCGGTGTTTCTGTTAATCGAAAGTTTAAGCGCATTTCTGGTCAAAAATGTTAAAATTAACCGAAGTAAAAAATATTAACCGTTAAAACTTTAATCGGGTATTTTTCTAAATTATTCTGTTTATTTTACACGGTGATAAAGTCCAAATAACTTTAAAAAATAATTACGTTTAGTTTTTTTAAAGATAAATCCACCCGACAAAATAAATTGTATTCGTTTAAAGAAAGTAACGGGCATAAAGTAATATCGCTCTACATATTTTAACATTATTATGAAAATAATTACGAAGCTTTAAACTTATCGTCAAAGATTCACAGCGACTAGTATAGGAGAATTAGATACTATAAAAAATTTCTTATGAAAAAGTACCTTATATATTTTACTTGTACGCAAAATGAGAATGATTTTGATACGATAGCGAAATTTTGTTTCGGGATGAAGATTCTTTTGTAGTTTAAGCCTGAGATAAAAACAGTAATATCATTGTTAAATTACATTACACTTGTTTAAAAATATATTAATGTGAACACACACACAAAAAGAGAGAGGCAAGCTATCCACCGATTCTCTCGCGTTAAATCTCTCCGCGTTTAATAGTCATGTATAAAAATATCAGTGTTTTAAATGGATACACATAGTTACGTTTGGCCTAAAGTATCTGGTTAATTTCATAACGATATATGTGACGAAGGGTCGCTCTATTTTAAAAGGGTTTATTTAAAAATTAAAAGTCTTAAATCTGTCAGACAAGCACTTATACAGCCAATCATGAACTTTTTATTCCTCTTCCCACAACTTATATCAATTTAAGTAACACATCACGCAAGCATATATATATAAAACCACTTGTTTTTTGTAAACTGACAAAATACAATGATAAAAGACAGAAAAAATATGTTATGTCCACTTAAAATACTTTTAATATAAGGTGCACGTTCTTTCTAAACACGGATTTACTACATATATACAAGTCTCATTATATATTTACCGACCGGTCAAAAAGTTAAAACCTCGTTTTATTTTTATCTATAATAATTGACGTATTTTATTTCATACGTAACTTACTATTGCTAACCGATAAAATTCCATTTTATTACTGAAATTTATCTACATAACAAAAGAAAATTTTAACGATAGTAACTTAACTTTTTTTTACCGCATGTTAACTTAAGTGAGAAAATTTAATTTTCCTAATAACTAACATTTTCTCATTGTTGTTTGCCGATTTCTTCTACCTCAAGTACTCAGGTTATCCCTCTTTTTTTCAGAATTATGTTCAGTAAAATGCTATAAATTATTTTCAATAATAAAATTAAAATCCATAGGTTACTCGGGATTCTTTTAATCTGTAATACGAAGGGGAAAATTAAACTTCAAATTTATCGGTAAGGATAGTGTGGATTAATTCAGATTGACGACTAAACGGTAATTTTATTGACGACAAATTAATTAATTATAATGTTACAAGTCGTTTACTTTAAATAGACACGCAAAAAAATTATGGAATAAATAAAAAATACAAACACCGCGTATTATCGCCTTGTACATAACAAAACTAATTTATTTAGTAAAGGTGCAAGTGGAACGTAAGGACGTGTGTATTTGTTTCTAATAACAAAAACTAGTATATAATGCACGAAAAACATGTAAATTAATGACTTTTTTACAAGTCATTTATGACTTTTTTTCACCTAACTTCTAGTATTTCCTAGCGTAATATTATAGCGGTGAATTCTAATAAAAGACATATATGTACCTCAAACCGTCGTATTTTACGGTATACTGTATTCTATTAACGGCAAATTAATTTTGTATAATTATTTTAAGCTATTGTTACATTTTACTTTGTTCTATTGGCCGAAGTAATTAAAGTTTCAAATAACCGACGAGTAACGTGTTAATACTGGTTATGTATTTGAAATATGTCAAGCGTAAGTCGGTACAAACGTGTAAACTATCAAATAACCATGGGATAGACGACAGACAATATCTTTAGGCTAAGTACTGTATTGTGCAAAACGTTCGGTGCATCCTAAACAACATTATGTTAAAGAATGCACTATGCGTGATAATATAGCTTATTTATTTCAAAAAATTATTGGAGGTGCCCAAGCGTAGTTCCATTTGAATCATTATCGCTGCAGTATATATAAATGAACCGTCGATAAACGTACCTCTTTAAATTAAAATATTCATTAAACTAAATAAAAATGTAACTACCAGCAGAATCAATTTTAACAGCGTCCAACCTCTATATGCTTCTCTATTTGCTGAAAAATATAAGGGCAAAATATATGTTAAGAAACGCAAAAAAAAACAACTTTAGATTATATAAATGAAGATAAATGAAGAAAGACATTTCTCATTTCTCGATTAAATAAAAAAGGGGATTATTTATTGTTGTAACTGATTTTTTTTGTGAAATATATAAATGTAATCGATTTATTTTTAATTAATTTGCCAGAGAATAAATGAAGATTATTTTTATTAAATAAAATTACGTTTGCTCTTTTATTTTTGTTCATCAATTATTTGATCGGTTCGATTAAATAGCTTTCCACATTCCTTTCTATTCTGCTTTCTTTTTATTCAATCCTTTTAAGTTTTATAAATTCAAATCTAACTAAAAATCCATATTATCGTTGAAAAATTCTCTGAACTCTTATCATTAATTTTGTCTTAAGACCCCTTCATTTCGTATTTTTTTTAACCGACCTAATTTTCAATGTTCTCCAGTAACATCACGTCTCAAAGATCTACGTGCTCGTTCCCTTTTTATTTTCCATGTTGTCCGTGTTTATTCTTAGATCTAAATTTAATAGTTACAAATCTCTTTTATGCGTGAAATTTATTGTTTACGCCGATTTGTTAGGCCCATTTCGATTTCAAGCGAGCGGGACTTTGTCTCCCAGCTCGGCGGCAAAATATCTAAGTGTACGGTTAGAGAAGAACAGATCATTTACTATGTTCACCGGGCTGGTCTAGTGGTTATCTCGTTATCGCAAATCAGCTGATTTCGAAGTCGAGAGTTCTATGTTTCAAATTCTAGTAAAAGCAGTTACTTTTACTAGAATTTGAATACTAGATATTTGAATACTAAATCGTGGATACCGGTGTTCTTTGGTAGTCGGGTTTCAATTAACCACACGTCTCAGGAACGATCGAGCTGAGCGTGAAAGACTACACTTCATTAAAATTAATATAGGCACAGGATGAAGTTGCTGCGCCAACAACACAGGCTTAACCTACGTGTTATAGCGGGATATCGGACCATCAGCTGCGAGGCAGCAGCAGTGATTGCGGGAATACCCCCGATAGACTTGCAGCCCAGGATGAGGTCAGTCATTGCCTTGGGAAGGAACAGGGAGGAGGCAATCCACATGTTTCAGCTCTGAGATTACAGATGACGTACCGCCGAGACAAGTCGGTGGACATTCCGACTCGTTCAGGATGTAAGGAGCTGGGCAGAACGTAAGCGCTATGAATTAACCCATTTCCTTTCTGGGCACGGTTGCTTCGTCGACTTCTTGTACAGGATTGGACGAAGTGAAACAAGAAACTGCAATTACTGTGGGGAATTGACTACTGCCGAACGAGTCGTATTTTCATGTGTTAGATGGAGGGATCTGAGGGCTCAGCTGATGGACCAAAATGACTTACAAGTGAACGACATCATTACAATGATGCTGAGAGATAAAGAAACACGGGCTAGAATTTCTAGAGCTGTACTAACAATAGTCCGGACCAAAGCGGTAGAGGATAGGACCAGACGGGCCGGGAGTTTGCCGGCATTGGAGGAGTGCCGGTCTGGCGGCGGATGGTAGAGCATTTCCCTCCCCCTACGGAAAACAAAAAAAAACTCCGCCCACCTGTAGTAATCTTTACTCCTTAAATAAAATTTTGAAAATTCCGGTATATTATGTTTTCTTGAATCTTAATAATTATCTACATAATTCTTTATCTCCTGAATTCTGCCTTATCGCATTACCTTCGTTTTATTTTCACACCGAATAGTTATCCGAGTAACGAATCGATATCATTTAGTAGTACTTTTAACTAGATCCTTTTTTCTACCTAAAAGGTCTTATATTTTTTTCCTTTACAATAATAATACAAACATTGAACTATATGAAGTAGTTAGCACAGAAAAGAAAAGTATAGAAAATAACTTATCAAATCAGTCAAGCGACTGATGACTAAAAACAAAGAGAGGGTTTCATTATTCTTCCTTTTTTATTTTCTCCTCGGATGTTTATTTCTCGATTATTTTTTTATTTTTTAAGTTTTAAATTACTAATTTATTTTACTAAAACAGGTAATTTCTTTCGATGATGATGATCAGCATACGGTGTTCTGTCCGGCAGCAGATCGCTTATGCCACCTCTGTCTCCATCTGTTTCTTTCCCAAGCCTTCTCCTTCGATCCCTTATAGTTTCTAGTTTGCCGTCTTCATCTCATCTGTTAATTTCTTCCTCGTCCAGTCTTCCTTTTTCGTTCTACTGACCCTTCCGATACGATTGTCAAGGCTTCACACAAACTACTTGTCCTAACCCAATTTTCTTTTGTTTATTGAACTTCCCGAATGAGTTCTCTTTCTTCAGTAATCCTGTTCGTCACTTTCTCATTCCCATTTTATTCCACCGTCTTACATTTACATAATAACATCGCAAAAGCTTCTATCCAGTCCCACTCTTCGGTCCGTGTTTCGTTTCAGTATAACAAGAATTGGTTTGTGGCGTTAGGCTAATTTTAAGTCCAGTACATACTACAACGAAGTAATTTCCTCTTTCTTTTTGAAGGCTTTTTTCACATCGCTACCATTTCTTTTATTTCCATCGAGTTTCTCCAGACCTTTGTCACCATAAATCTGTAAATCTCTGTAATTTTTTTAATTCCCTTCCTTCACTCATTCTTAACACTAAATTCTCTTTAGCGTTTCGTTACTTTAGGTTTTCCTATATTTATCTTCATTCAATACCGTGAAGGAACGAAAGAATTCCTTCCTCTAGAGTCGTAAACAATCTTTAAAGCGCGTGTGTGCCATCGATTAGACTTACCGTATCATCAGGAAAAACTATGCGTCTTACTTATTCCTTCTTTTTTCCTACCAAATTCCTTATGAAATCTTAAATGTTGAACATTGTCAATGAGAGGCAGCATCCTTGCCTAACACCTCGACTTACACCCAACCAGTCGGTCGTATTTTTATTTACCTTCATTACTGCTGTTTTTCTCGTGTATAATTCTTTAATTAAACATTAAAAGACTTTCTGTCTTTCCATTTTACTCTTTTCTCTTTAAGAATTTCCATCGTATTCTCCCTTTTGTCTCTATCAAACGCCTTCTTTCTAAATCTATGAAGCACAGACTTACTCGTTCCCCTTCCTCTCACAAAGTATCTCTCTCCACGGACTCTTAGTAGCCCGTGGCATCTCTGGATTCCTTTCCCTTTCCTGAAACCAAACTGTTGCTCTTCTGCATTCCATCCGATTTATCATCGGTTATTAATCCGTACTATAAAAGCGTTTTCTGTTCGCATTTAACCCTTCGGGTTTTATATTTCGTTTCATTAATCTTTCGTTATCGACTACGATATTTTAACAATCGAAATGGGGATTTAGTTATTAAATTTTATTTAAATATTGCGGTATTAAATATTAACTGTCCGGTAGATGATCTTTTATCCGGAGTAGTACTTTCCTGACGTTTTCCTCATCTTAGATTTTCAACCGGGCCGAATACAGGATTTCTGTGACGTCATAAGTAAAATTCATAGGACTTTGAACCCTGAAGGTCAAAAATCAGGTCGAAGATAAAAAAGAGAAAAGATATAAAAAAATTATTTTAAATAAAAAAAAAAAATTAAATAATCCGAATCGACGGTTAAACAATTTAAAACGTCTTATCTCTGTAACGATGTAGAGTGAATATTCAGAGTAATTTTTTATTTATTTCGATGTACAATAAGCACGTTTACGCACTTGATTTCATTAAATTTTTCATTCTATTTCCCTATATTTGAACTTACTTATGTTTTTTTTTCAATGTCGAAAGTATGCTCAAGCCTAATAATTTTCATTGATGGCGGGAAATTAGTTTACTACTTTTGTATCGATGCCGTTAAACCTAATCGCTTCATTGTAAACAAGCATATGTTTACAATTATGCTCAATAAACGAAACGTTTAATGAGCTTGCCGATATATGAACGTTCACTTTGCACAACGAAATAAAAAAGATTACCGATCAGATTAAATTCTGAATGTTCACACTAGGACCAAACGTTTCAGGGATAAAAAGTTAACATTTTTTTTTTTTACCTTTGACCTAAATTTTTATTTTTTTACCTTGTGCCTCCAAAGTCCGACGTCACCTCAGAAACTATAAATCTACTCTAATCTTATGATCGCCTCAGCCGATCACGCTGAGGCTATTTATTTCAAAACAGCTGTAAACGTTTCCTTTTCTTCAACGGAGAAAATATATATTAGGCCTTTCCACGGAAACGAATACATGAATTTATTTCTTTACATTATCGATCCCCTTTTCCTAATAGTTATGATCGATGTAAATCATCTAATTTATAATCGGCTCAGCGGTAATCAAAATTAATTTCACTGTTAGTATTGATGCCGGTTCGCTTTAGTGAACATAAAGAAGGTGTTATTTTTCGATTGTATTTCTGATGGTTTTACGTAAAATGTTGTTTAGATCGGTCAATGGGATTTCTGTAGTAAATAATTAGTCTTCCCGTTTTTAAAAGTTAGGTTTTTGTACGCGTATAATGTTTTTATTCTATCAAGAATTAAACGTATTTTCAATAAACCACTTTAGTCATGATATCAAATAAAGCGTAAAATATAATTGTAATACCTCTTTACTATCGGATTTTCTATATTTTTATCGTTTCATATTCTTTCACCAGAATTTTGATTTAATCGTTAAATCTGTTTTGTTATACGTAAGCTATTTGTATCGAAGCTAATATATTTATTAACGAACGGCAGTTTTATAATCGATTAAGATAGGGTCTGTTTTATGATAGCTTAAATCGATGATTTTTATTTACCTAAAACGGTAAATTTTAAACAGTATATATTTCAGCGTAATTTTTCTGAATTAGTGTTTATTACGTTTATTATTAGCGTCTATCTCTCATTTATTTATTTCTTATTTATTTTAATTAAATATAGAACAGTAAAATATGAACATTTTTAATGAATAAATGGGAAACACAAAAATTGATCTCGGTTCTAGAAAGAAGATTCAAGGATCTTGAAAAATAAGGCGAATTTAAAATTAAATAGACAAAACATCTATTACTATGACTTATTTTCGTTTTCAGTATTGTTTTTCACCGAATATTGAACATTATATGTATCGAATGTATTATAAATTTGATGAAGATGAACAGGAAAAAATTAGATACCATATATTGGTTGTACGTGCGTGAGCGCGCGCGAGAGTGTGTGTGTGAGAGAGAGAGAGAACTTATTTTTCTATTGTATGCTGATATTTAGTTTTTAATTAAGCAAACGTCGAAAAAAATTTTATAAATCCTTATTTTACTCAGGAGCTTTAAGTCGGGTACTTAAGAAAAACGTTTTTTACAACCTATACTTACACTTTGAATATCCTTATAAATCGGAATAATTCCGGCACACACAAGTCTCCAAATTATAAAGGATTAATATAAGTATAGGCTTCAGGTGGATACAATCTCTAAGAAAAGATATTTTTCTTTTAAGTAATTTTTTTATGTTAAAAAATAAATACTGTAAAGAAACATACGCAGTGCAGGCGAAATCAGCCGGTTCTACCGAATTTAGCAACCCGCACAACACAACACCAGCTGAGACTCCTCAGTCGGGGTCGGGTCGTCTTGGCTTGCAGGTCGCATCGCAGGTAGGTTTTTACTTATAGTTGTGAGGGTAAGATGTGACGGCAAGCAGCTGCCGTGCACCTGGCACGCAGCTGCTACTCGGTCGGCGCTCTGATTTCTTCAGATTTCCCGCCAAATTACACCTGTCGCCCCCTTTCTTGTTCTTCATATATTCTTATTTCTGTCTTTCTTTTTTTTTTCCTCTTTCCCCCTTTTTTTATTTAATTTTAGGTAACCTAACCGTCTTCGCATCGTATAAGTCTTCTTAGTAATTATTAACTAAAAAAAAGGATACCAGATGTCCTTCTTTACCGCCAAAAATCTGGCTCGTGGCGCCGGTCTCGACTAACGTTGATCAGGTGTCATCTGTAAATATAGCACAAGAAAAAAGGTCAAGAAGTGTATATTTCACCACCACGCGTCCCGTTTCACCGATTTTTACGTAACTGTGTTAATTTCAAAAATACTAAACAGAAATCGTTTATAGTTTTTATAGTTTTGTCCATTATAGCTACTCATCCAAAATTGTATGCGCCCTGACCAGAAATCTATTGACCGGTTATGTTTAGTAGATTTTATTATTTAATTTACTTTAAGAGATAACCTCATAATGGCGGTATTACATAAAATCTGTTTTCCTTAATTAAATAAGAAAAATGGAATCTGAAATTTAAGCGTGCCTGCAAATTTTTACCAAAGGTTTACTATAGATTTATAATTTTGTTTCATCGTTTACCGTGTGATGAATCGATATGTTTCACGTACAAACATGGAGGGAGCAATAACCTTTTCAATTTTTTACAGTACGTAATAATTTACAAAATGTCTGATTACATTTTAAGAGATATTATGTCTTAATTATATTTTTTTTGTTTTTTGAGACATCTACACTAAGATTTAAAATAAAAATTATGCTGATATATAATCCTAAGTTGACGAACAAATATATTTATTTGAAAAAAATTGAAAAACAAAAAACGATGATAATAAAACGGTCAAGCAAAGTTTATTTATGTTAAAATAAGCTAATTCATAAATGTTATTTCAAGTTTTAGTTTGATTTCAGCCGGTCAAAAGTAAAAAAAAATCAACTAGAAAAAAATTTACGCCTTTTATTATTTTATTTCAAGTCATCGAACTAGAAGCAATTTTTTTTTGTTTAAAATACTATGTACTCAGACTTAAAAAAAATAATCTATTTTAAAAATATCGTTATTCCTTTTTCTAATTTATATATTTTTTTATCCATGACCACTCTAAAAGGAAGAATCTGTTAAGATCGTAACGATTATAATTTTTTTTTTGTGTGTTGCTTTATGTACGATCAGTTTTCTGAACAACGAAACTATAAGTAAATTTTATAACCTAATAATGACGTGAAAGAGAAGCATCCAGTGATACTTTCCAAAATAACATAAAGGTTTAAACAAAATACATTACAGTAAAACATAACGAATAAAAATATAATTAAGCGTAACAAAGTACACACGATTCTACAATTAACTGCTTGTTAATAACAAAAAACGTTAAACGGTAATGTAACTTAACTTAGATATAGAGAACGATAAAAATTAAATGGCTAACAACAGAACAATCGATTGAATAAAAAAAAAATTGTCACACGTCATACATGAGAAATAAAGAAGACATGTAACAAATTAACACCGGTTACGTATAAGAAACAAAGTCGAAACCGCGATACTTGAACAATTCATAAACAACAGATCAAAAGAATACGTATTAGTAAATTAAAATAATTCATAAACAGTATCAGCAGAATTTCAGCAACAAAAGAATGATATTCAACGCACAACAGCCTCTAGATCCAACACATGCAGCTTCTTTAGTCGTCCCACATCTTCACTATTACACAAAAGGTTGAGAGCCAGATGGTTTTCGTGCGCGTTAATCTTAAGTACATACTTTAAACTAAGCCGGTGAATTTCTTCACCGATTATGGCATCCCTAGGTAATCGTGGATCTCCTTGGTTCTTCGCTAACCATGGCAACTCCGAAATGTTCCTCAGCAGTTTGTTCTGGAACCTTTGGATGATGTCGATATTGGTAATGCTTGCCGTACCCCAAAGTTGCATTCCCTAGGCCCATAATGGCTTTAAAATCGCCTTGTTTAAATAACAACAGTTTGTTATTTAACGATAAGACGGATCTTCTTCCTAATAATCAGTTCAAACGTCTACGCTTGATGTCTAATTGTTTCCTCTTTTCTCTAACATGATTTTTCTATGTTAGACGGCGATCCAAATGAAGTCCTATAGACGATGTAAAAATCTGATAAGTCAAGCAACTTTGTTACATCTTTAAGCCAGTATGTTGTCTGTACTCTAGAAATTACATTCAATCTTTAAAAAAAAATCTGATGTGGACACTGCATGGCTCTTACGCATGTTAAATATGCACATATATACTTTTTTTTCTACACTTCATTTAAACTTATTTAATTTGAAAGTGAAATACGATTCTCCAATTCTTTAATAAAGTGGACAGTTACACGATTGCTGAATTATTAGTTTTTATTAACATTCAAATATTTACACAATCTTACATGAAACATTAGGACAGAGTAAAAGTTCCTTTATTATTCGTATTACTAGATCAGTATTACTCGTATCTTCGTGAGTTGCTGATTAACAAAATTTTTAGATTTCTGGTGCGTTGTATAAATAAAAGTTAATAATTAAACTAATCCGTTTAGTGAACTCCTGCATAACGGTTACAAATGTTAATTTCGACCTTACGTTGTAAAATATTCATATTGGATTTTTTAATGAATAATCAAAAATGAAAAAAAAAAAACAATCATACAGGAAAAATAAAAATAACATGAAGAAATATATTTCAAAAAAACGGCAAGAAGATGAATATGAAGGGTAAGAGAATGAATGTTAAGAGCAAAAGAAGAATAAAAAGACTAAGAGAAGATGATAAATATAAACAGGAAGAAAATGTTAAAACTAAAGAAAGAATAAAAAGTTTCAATCCAAAAAGAATCAGCAGGAAGAAAATGTTGCAAACAAAGAAAGAATAATGGCATTAAGAGAAGATAAATATAAAAAGGAAAAAATTTTAAAACCAAAGAAAGAATAAAAAGATTAACAGAAGCCGACAAATATAAAGAAGAAGAAAAGTTAAGGTCAAGGAAAGAATAAAAAAGATTAACAGAGGATGATGAATATAAAGAGAGAAAATATGAAAACTAGAGAACGCTACCGCCGACTGATACTGAAATTGATATTGCGAAAGTAGGTCACGATTTAGGTGATAGATTGTCGGTTCATTTAAAAAGACATCAAGAAACGTGTAGTCTTCTGGCCCAAGATTTAGAGGTTTCAGATGATGATGCGGAGCATTCATCAATGTTATCACCATCTGAAAAAACCACTCTGACCGAACAAACTCAAACCGCGTATGAAGGTGAAGAACCACTTAAATTTACAAGAAACACTGATATTGAGGTAGACACTATATTTACACAATTTTCTGAAACGCAAGTTACAATTACAAGTGAAGAATATAAAAAACCTATAAAACCATATTTAGAAATGTTAAAAACAGGACCAAAATTATCATTGGATCATGTGTATGGCGTGAAGTACGATAAACATACAAATACAAGCACTTGGGTAGCGCTAATATTGAATTTATAGATGATAAAATCTGTTTGGAAAATTTAATCTAATCGACCACACCGGTCGTTTTAGAGTTGTTAATTTATAAAAATCCAAACCTAAAAATGGTTCACACGGCTGATATGCACACACGGTAAATTTCATCAATCCGAATTCGGGCCGACGGAATAATGTTTATAAAGTATTTAATCTAAGTAATTAATAAATAAATATATTGTTTTTTTTTTTTTTTGCTTTATATGACATATTTTGTTGCCCGAATTCGGGCCGACTAAAACTGATCATTTAGAAACTACAAAAAATCCGTTTCATCAATAAATTTATTGCATTCTGTTGCTTCATATGATATATTTTGGGGGTGGAATTTCCTGTACCTAATTTAGATACATTAAAAAATTATTAATCCTGAAAATATTGTCGATAAAGATTGCTGTTTATTATAAAAATGTGGTGAAAAAATTACTTTATATGAAATATTTAATCGAATTTTACAATAAAAAAGCCGATCCTCGAATATGAGGCTCGGCTTGAATATTTTGGACCACCAAAATTGATATTTTATAATTTTTTGAATTTATATTTCCTGATATGATTTTTCAAGTTGTGACTGTTATTACAGCATTGTGATTATTTAAAGTAGATGTCAGCAATCACGTCAATCGATCAAGAAGTGAAACAGGGCCCAAACTTTTAACTGAACATTTTGATTTTTTAGAAATTGTAGTCAAATCTGGTTGCTATTCATGGTCATCCAAGCCGTTTAAAACACTATTTCCATTATTAAAAAAAATCATTAATAACTTGAATTTAATAACAATAATATCCAAGATTTTATTTTCATTATTTAATTTTATTTAATAAAATCATAAAATCCATGGCACTAAACGTTATTTAATTTCTGCATTATCAGAATCCAAATCATAATAATAATAATATCTGATTCCATTGCGTCTTGCAAATGCTAGCCTCCAACTCCTACGAGATGCTCCAACTGACGAGACAAAAATTGAGAAATGGCGAGCCGGTGAGCTTCTGGGCGGTTTTATCAAATCTGCGCTGGACGACGGAGTGGACCACGATGCTTCCTTCTCATGGCTAAATAACACCGGGCTGTTTGCCGAAACTGAGGGATTTTCTTTGCGATTCAGGACTCGGTTACCGGCACGCTAAGTTACCAAAAGCATATATTCAAGGATACTGCAGTATTTTCACACCGCCGTCGTCTGTGTGAAGCAGCGAATGAGTCCATCGAGCACACGATCGAGGGATGCCGGGTTCTGCTCCGACATAATACCCGTCCTACCGCAACATTATAGCGAGAATCCTCCATAGACCTGGGACTTCTTGAAGAGGACGTTTCGTGCTATCGACATGCTCCGCTTTCTGTGATAGAGAATGATCGATGTACGATCTATTTCGATCGCACTATCCTCACAGATCGACCGGTGGAACATAATCGCCCTGCCATTGCTGTGGTAATGAAAAAGGCGAAGATCATCTGCATCGTTGACGTTTCCATACCGTCGGTCTCCTAGAGGAGATATACTGAAAAGGTCTTCGAGTACCAAGACTTGGTAAATTAGATCAGGAAGATCTCGAGTAAGAGTAGAGTGAAAGCGGCGCCTGTAATCACGGGTGCACTATGTAAAATACCCGATACTCTGCGCGGGTACTTAAAACCCCAAGCGTTCCAACTTACCTCTTACCTCACCGTGGAGAAATCCGAAATTTTTAACACGTCCGCATCGGTAAGTGCTTTACTTTTGACTTGAGCCGCTGAAAAATCTATAGTTTCGGGACATCCTGCATCTGCCAGTTTGGCCTTATAATATTTGGTTTTATACACTGTAATTAGCCAAAAACAGTGAGGAAACAACAGTTCAGTCCCCGTGCCTTGCTTAAGCCGGCTGGGGCCTTTTTCTCGCATATTGAATTGTGTACGCGATAATAATACTTATGTTTGTAACTTTTATTTTAAATTAAATAAATTTTACTTAGTTTAATACGATTTTAATGTTTCAATTAATTAATTTTTTTAATATAAGAGAAAGCACCTTGAAAGTATAATAATCCTTTGCCGGCTTTTTATTAATTGAGGATTAAATCCTAAGTCGTACTTTTTAAAAGATTTAAAAAAACAATTTATTATCGTAATATTATCTCAATTTTTTTTTTTAAATATCGTTTTCGAGCCGACACTAAGTGTTAGTATGTTGTGGATAGTTGTTTAATTTTAATAAGAAGCTGGTTTTAAAACTAAATAAATAAATTCGATGAAGAATTAATAAACATTAATTATTTTTACGAGTACTTTTTAGGATTTACGTCGGTTTTACATATTTTAAGTTTATTTTACTTAATTTTTGTTTTTAAATACTTAACGTTGTACTTTGTTTAATATTATTAAAACTATATAATACACAACCGTTTTCAATTAAAACAATTTTTATAAATATTATTATTCTGCAATTATTTTACGAAAATTATCTGTTGTTAGTTGCGCTTAAAATATGAAAACAAATCTTTTGTTATGAATTAAATTAATTGTAAGTTATCCATTTATGTATGCACATATATGAAACGTTATTCATATATAAATTTTAAAAACCTTGTAAAAGGCTCTTCTGTATGAATTAACGCGGGCAGAACCATATTCTTAACGAAAGACCATTTGCATACTCAAAGATTTCTTCCTGATACGAGTTTTTTCTCTATAATTTATAAGAAAATTAATAAAACGCTTGAAATATTTCATTAACTTGTTATAACCGAGTAGATTTTTTTTTTTAATTTGTTGAGTATGTCTTTTCATACTCCACCACTCTGTTCACCTTCCTCTCGAAGTCTTCAAGAGCAATGTTTGGAGAGATGTAACAGCTTATCAGCCTGAAGCCTGCTACATCAATCCAGGAGAAAAAGCCGAGCCGCAACCAGAACCGCTAATCGCTATCCTTCGTGAAAAAATACAAATAGCAGAGTCACGGTCCACATTGCTAACCCAATGGAGGGAGGGTCCTTGACTGCTTTACAGTTGGGCTCGCTAGTCATCAGGACGTCCACCTTCTAACTTGCAACCGTCTTCCAAAGTAGATCGTGCGCATCCCTGCTTCTATTTAAGTTTATTTGGAGGATATTTATACATCGGGCTTGGAGGGCCAACTTTTCCTCCGCCTGTGGCCGTTATGTCACAAACCGCACACTTCATAATCAAGGTACACTGATCTTTATTGCACCCATCCATATCACAATTAAAAGAAAGGCTGCTTCTATCCGCGCCGGTACAGACCAACGTGTGGTGGCCCAGCAACACATTACGGAATTCGCTTTCCACATCCTGACCCCGAGGGGAAGACTTCCATTATATGACCGGTCCGACCGTCACGCCGCCCCCTCTGTACATAGCATGTCCTCTGTCATCTTCCTGTCCTCAAGATATATCTCATCTGGTCGCTGTCAAGATGCCAGCGATACGAATGCCACAAGCGACATTCACATCGGCGTGCGCCTAGTTAGAAACCTACAATCATAAATAATTTTATCAGGTCCTAAACAGGACCACCCGAACCCGACTGAGCTGATGTAATCACTAGGGATGTGATGTTAGGATGTTAGGATGTGTGATGTTAGGGATGAGTTCAGCACACAATTCAGGCATCCAGCTAACCCGTAAAATAATAAACAACAAACTAAATAAACTGAACATATAAATACAAACTAAATTATCCATGAAATGTATTTTTTTGAAGCGTGGACAAAAATTCCACGACTGACCGGTACTCGAACCCAGAACCTAAGAATGAAAAAAGAGTCGCTACCAGTCGGCATTGATTCTTATCTTTTTTCTTACAAGCGAGAAAATTGAAATAAACCTTTTCCTAACAAGAGAAGTTAAGTTTAGTAAAGAAAGCGTGGATTAGAAAAGCCACAACAATACATTTTAAGAAATACCTGGATTTTATTTATTTTTATAACAAGAGTAGCTTACAATTTTTCTGTTTGTGTGTATATAAATATATACATTTTAAATAACGAATATATAAGAAACCAAAATTTGAGACTGAAAATATAATCGCTATAATTATATAGTTAACGTATATAAGAATATATTTAACATACAAATTGCATATGTGGACATGTGGACGAACAAAACAAATTAAAAATTGAATAAAATTTAAAAAAAATAATAATAAATACAATATAGAAATCACAGTAATCATCGAATAATTAAAACGTATAAAAATAATCGTTAATTTTTTTCTTGTTTCATTTCAAAATGAAGTGAAGAGCTGTAGAGTAGAGATACAATTAAACTAGTGGACAGAAGTAAGCTACAAATCAGCAAGCAACGAAAGAGCCAGCAATAGAAATAATAATAATATACGTTGAATTCAGTAATTTAAAACTTCCACTTAAGAAAAAATAAATAATAAACTCTAAGAAAGGAATAAAATATACAAATTATATACTGCTCTATATATACATATATATTTTTTGTTCCTTTTTTTGTTTTTACTACGCAAGATATGATACAACTTAAATGGTTGTGAGCTGTGCATAATTTAAGTTCTGACAGTATAATATCGGGCACAGAAGCTCAGTACAAAATAAAAACGTTTTCATGTTGGCCTTCATGTATATTTTTTTTGTTTTACTTCGTTTTGTTTTTTTATTAACTACGCTCTAAAATGCAGCTACTCTATTTTTTAACAATATATATTTTATATATCGCAATATAAAATATAATATAAAATAAAATATTTTATATATATTTTAAGTATTATAAATTATGTATGTTGTAAATTTTTATTTTATATATATAAGATATGAAATTCTATAATAGGTTTATTAATATTTCTTTTCTTTTATAAATCGATAAAAATAATATTTTAATATTGAAAATCAGATTCCTAATGTATATTTTCTTAAACGAAAATTTCGGTACCTCTATTAGTCACGTAACAATTTTGAGGAAGAATAAATTTGGAAGGAAGAAATTTCGTTAAGAAAAAAAATTTTACTTAAAATTTAAATCTAGATGGTAAAATGACAAATAGAAAAAAAAGAGATAAAAATACATAATAATCGATAAATAAACTACATTAAACGATCGCTTAGTTACAAACTGTTGCCGTTGCAGGCAAATCCGATAAAGGAAAATTATTAAAATGCATAAACCGTTTAAACTTTTGGTTCAGACTTCCCCAACTCTCGACTATTTCTGCATTTTTCTTTTACAGGTCGATTAGGTAAAACTTATCTCAAAAATGTAGACAATATGACTCTTAAACCGACCGAAGACATCTCCTCGAAAAAATTGAAAGGAATGGTATACGGGTTAAACTTTTTATTATAATCGATAACTTATAAAAAGATTATATTACAGAAAGATATAAATTTAAAAGTTTTGTTAGATGTTGTTACCTTGTAATCGATAAAAGAATCGCTAGAAGTCTGCGTATCGCTATCGATAAAGAAAATTTCCCGAAATTTGGTTTTTATTACAAAAATTATTTAACTTTTCTGTTCTGTTCGCATTTACTGTATTAATGTAGTATTCCAGTCAATATGATCGGTGTTATATCTTTTTATGAGATTACTAGCTCTACCCGCCACGCTTTGCTGTGGCACATTGTGGTTGCATGGATGAGAAATGAGAAACAAAACAAAGCATACGTTTCATAGAAGTTTAATTTTACAATACTTGTGGATATACAAATTTTTTTTGTTTTTCCACTGTCTGCGTAGATATAAAGGCTATCTGGTTTGCCGACTCGGGAACACGCAACATACAGTTGCCCGTGTGAGAAGCAATCCGCATCTAAATCTAAACCACACAATTCTAAAGATTGACCTTGAGCTTTATTGATTGTGATTGCAAATGCCAATCGAATTGGGAATTGCGATCTTTTAAATTAAAATGGTGTATCGGTCGGGATTAAGAGTATTCGAGGAATGAGGACATCTTCACCTTTAAAAGGCCCGGTTAAAATCGTTACTTCCACTGCGTTATTCATCAATTTCTTAACTGCAAGTCGCGTGCCGTTGCAGAGTTTTGGCTGATTAATATTCCGCAACAGGATAATTGTCATTTTTTTATCGAACCGTTGCTAGAATCAGTCTAACGAGGAATGTTTTCCCAGTTCCTCCTGGCGCATCCAAGAAGAAGGTTCCCCCAACTCCGTCATTTATCATTTGCATTATGCGATCATAAATGCCTTTCTGTTCACGCGTTAACTTGGGAATGTTTGATCGGACATATGACTGAAGATCACCCTAAGCACTTGTCTTCAATATTTATCAATGCTTCGTTGTAAATGCCTTCTGTAAATTCCACGGTCATATAGGTATTTCCTAGGCGTACTCTATGCAAAATATCCTCAGCCATATGCGATCGATATCTTTCCCATAACTCTGTGGGAGATGAAGGAAGCAAGCGGTCAATATAATTGCGAATAATGCGCGAATTTGGTATGGATGTGCAGTGTTGCACGCGTCATTAATACATATATCCCACTGTTGGTCGTTTTCTAATAAATTCAGAGCTTGGTGAAAGGCGCAGCTCAATCACGACACGATCACAAAAAGTACCTCGATTATAGTGAATATTTAATTCAGATTGTACAATAATCTGAATCAGATGCAAGTGGATACGTTTTTTTTTTTTTATTAATAAACAATGTAATTGGGAACAGGTATTGTTTCACATGTGACTGCGGTTGTCTTTAGCTAGTATGGCGAGTGTTCCCCTCGCTTCCGGTAGAGGCCGCGGTTACTGGTACACAGCTGACCGTCAAAAAAACTGTTTTCTCGCGGTCGCGGGTATGTGACTGATGCGAAAAATAGATAAAAACAATCTTTGATGCGGGTTATATATCGTGCTAAAATTTGAGCTCAGTCGGTGCAGAACATTTTGAGTTTTTGAAGCGTACACAAACTAACTTAACATTTTTATATATAAAGATTTGTGGGCTGAGAAAAAAAACCTTAAGTCGTACGAAAAAACACATCATTTTAAATGCTTACAAAAGCAGAGTACTTACAAATTACAGAATAATCAAACGGCGTTGATTTCAGATGTTAATAAACTGCTAATGTAAGTAGAAGTTGTGCTGCTTCAGTGTACAGCGTGATTCTCGAGTATGAATCTACTAATGAATTACGGTCTCCAAAGAAAACAAAACCCCGCAGGTCAATTGAGAAAAAGGTGAGATTTTGATAAAAACGCGATTCGTAAAAAAATTACACGAATTTGAATTATTTAGAAATAGTTTAGCTGTGTATTATGTCCTTTGGAAGAGAATTCGGTTATTGTCTTCGACAACGCTTCTTATCATTAAACGAAAAGAATTCCGGCCGTGTTATAGAAAAACAATGATATCAAAATGTGACTTAGTTCAAAAGGAATAATTTTTGAAGAGGTTTAAGTTAATATTCAATCATTGCAAAGGGTTTCGCGTATAATTAAAAGTAATTATAGTCCGTATAAAATTGGTTTGACACACAACGCCATATTGATAAGTCGTGTTTTTATTCGGCTCCTAACGAATATGTTTGCTGGTCTCCGTGGCGCGAGTGGTAACGTCTCGGACTTTAATCCGGTGGTTCCGAGTTCGAATCCCGGTCAAGCATGGCATTTTCATACGCTATAAATCATTCATATCATCATCTGAAGCAATGCATAACGGTGGTTTCGGAGGTTAGAAAAAACAAAAAAAAAACGAATACTTAGTTGTGTGATTTCAGTGTTACTATTTGTGAATTTTGTTCTTTGCTTTTACATAGCAAAGAACGCTAAATTACTAAAAAACGATTGTAACGTCCCCATAAGAAATTAGGTAAGAAGGAGAGGCAAATTTTTAACTTGTCCCTGCGTTACTTTCACAGTGTTTAGCGAATTCAATGTTATATTTTATATACGGCGTAATAAGTTATTTTCCCAATTTTTTAGAAAATGTTTTTTTTAAATCTTCTTTTAGTTAGTGAATTCCACCTTGGATCGACTGATGTCCAAAGAACATAAAAGTATGAATTGTACACACACATGTCAAGATGTAAAAATTATCACTGGCCACCGGTTAGTTATGTGTTTGTAAGTGTATGCGGCTACTTGTCGGTCAAGCGTATCTACGGCGCCTTTAGTAGCATTATAATCTAAAATTATTTGTGTTTTTTGACTGATTTTCTGATAATCAAGGCAATCTCTTAAATTTAGTCGAAGTAATGTTGAAGTAACAATTTAAAAAAAAATACCTCGCCTCATTATTAAACATAGTTTATATCTATGCATTTTCTGATCCTTTTTCTCCAAATGATCTGAAAAAAAAATTGTTTTGTTGCATTTATTATATAATATTTTGCTAGTTCTTTTCTGCACCCCGCTAATAATATTTCTAATAAAATATTGAACTCTAATATATATTGTTATCACATATATTCCTAACTTAATATCGGCGGACGGCAACGGTAGCAGCTCAGATGTCAGCGGGAGCACAGTATACGTACGCGCTAGTACAAGCGTCACTACCCCCACGCAGTTCTCTCACCAAGACAGCGCTGCACCCCACCACTCTCAGGCTCCAATAAAAGAGCGTGCAAGAGAGTGATTTTTTAATTCATCGTCGACCACCACCTAAAAACCTAGAAGAAGAAGATGGAAGAAGACAGAAGAAGTTCCCTGGCCACCTCAATGTGGGATCTCCCGGCGGATGCCAACATCCCCGCCGAAGCAGCAGGCCTGGCCGGCCCGCCGAGCTGGACGCGGACGCTACCTTCCTGCTCTAGCTCGCCGGGTTTCAATCTCTCTGACCGGCGGACTCAGCAGCAGGTGCAGGCCCAGCGTCGGATTTCTCGGGGAGAAACGCGCCGGCGAAAGAGGACCGACGCCGACCCGACACTGCAGGGCTATGGAGGGACACCAGTGCCACTCTGTAGCGGTGACCCAACTGCCGCTGAGGGGAAGCCCGGTCTGATTTCAATGGACAAACCGCAACTCTCCGACTTCGCCGGAGACCAGCTTCCGGATCCAACAGCTCTTCTCAGAGCTAACGCAAAAAAAAAAACGGCCCTGTTCAGGGCTAACACATGGTTATAAATTACAACGAGCCGTCGAAGCCATTCGACGACAACAGCCCTTCTCAGGGCTGCTACAAAGTTATAAAGTGGCACGTGCCGGTGAATCCATTCGACGATATTATTTAATAAAGTTCATTTCTCTGCGATAAACATCAAGATTAAGCGGTAATCGGTAGGTTGAATAAATTATTGCATTAAAATCAGCCTTTCAAGATAGTTATATCACCACTGCTGCGACATAAAATGGATTTTTGTTTTCATATTTTAAACAAAATTTTTATGAATGGGGTTATTAATCTTGTCTGGTAATTTATTTCGTAATCCGTTTGACATAGTTGTTTATCTACACTTAAGCCCGAACATGATTTCAAACAGTCGAAGGAAAAGAGATTATGACTACATAAAAAGTTACGCTAAAATCGCTAACCGTATTTTAAACCTGGAGTAGGGTTCATTTTTAAAAAACATGTCGATTTGAAGTATAATTTTCCTGTTATATTGTTTTTTATATTAAATTTAGATTTTCCGTAGAGTACATTTTACTTTAGGAAAGTGTCTAATCTACCCATACGCTTCAACAGCTTTTAAAATAAATTATTATAATTATTACTTCTGGTACGGTAGAACGCTCTGGCACACTGCTGCAGCGAATGGCTACGTTTGTCGGCTCCGCTTGATGATGAACGCTCGAGACGTTCAAAACTGCTACGATCGACAAAATCGTCACAAAAATCCATAATTCCATATTAAATTATAGCCTGCTGAAGGAAAACGAAGTTGCCAGTGTAGCAAAAAATTCGAGATACTGTGTTTGCTACCTTTTACACGATAATTTTGGGTGTGACAATCCTTTCCGCGTGATGGCTGCCGCATTTAAGAGACGATCAATAACACTTCCAAGGGTGTTTATACTTATTAAAACCCGTTTCCGCTGAGTTTTTTTTGCCGTTTTATAACAGCAGTTGAAATATGGATTCATCATTTCACGCCAGAGACTGAACAGTGGGGGGAACAGGTGAAAGTGCGCAAAAGAAAACGAAAAAGTTGTAGCTTCTGGAAAAATCACGGCTACTGTTTTTGGGATTCTCGTGTTACGGTAGATACCTGAAAAAAGGCAAACCATCATCGGTTAGCATCACGCTTCACTATTAAACCGATTGAAGGAATTATTCAAGCTAAACGTCAACATCTGGCCTAAAAGAAAATGCTCCTTTCACAACTATAATACTAAGATGCTTCTGCACACGCACTGTTGCTATAGCATTTCCATGACATAAACTTCTAAGTGCTGACACTTGCGCTTTATTAGCCGGATTTGGTTTCCAACAATTACTGCCTCTTGCCATACCTGAAGAAATTGTTTTTGGTTTAAATGGATGCAATAGCAAGATTAAAAATATTTACAATATTTAAAAAAGTTCTGAAAAATCTTTTTTGTCAGGCCGAGAAATTTCCGAACAACCCTCGTATTAGAGAAATTGAAGGTAACCTTATCTGTGAAGAAAAAATAAAAAGCTTAGAATAATTGACGGAATAGAATTCTAGTGCTGCTACAGCTGAAATTAAAAGAATAGAAATGGAATTCTCCTGACTTTCTTAGCCTGGAAAAAATCCCTTATTCTGCAAAATCCTCGGAAATACACGGGCAATATTACCACTGTAGCTGGCGCCAATCTTAACACAACACCGGTTGACTACAAGGAAGAGTGTAAAATAAGGCGACGGAATTTGAAACAAAGAAGACCAAATATTTATCTCCTCTTCATTTTCATTTGCTAGAATTTTTATTTTGCATCAATTCAAATTAAATAAACCGGGCAGAACGCAAAGAATAAATTATTAATAAAGCGATCACGTATGCTTTTCGTACATATACAAGTACAATTAACGACGCCCTTCTAAAAAACGCAGGCAAATCTCCATCTGCTTTCTAGAAGAAAAAGCCCTACCTCACATTTCATTATTTTCCCTTAAAAATTCTACCGATACGCATTTTCATTCTCATATCTTAAAATTATTTATTTTATATTTAGACCTACATCCTTCCTTTCAATCTACGAATTCCCTTTGCGAAGTCCATAAATACAGTTGTTCTTTCAACTACGTAAAAACTAGTATGCACCCTGCCACCAGTAAAAAAATACAATAAATCGCTTTAATTTTAATCTTATTCAAATTAAGAATTATGAATATAAAATAAAATAAAATTAATTTTAATTAGTTATCGGTACTTTTAAAACGGTTACAGGTTAAAATGGAGCTTTTTATATTTATTTGCTATCGGCTAATAATTTTCTGTACATAGCCTTCAACGATGCAAAACGTGAAATTATATTTATTTTATATATTTTTTACTCGGATTATCAGAAAAATACCCTATCTGATTAAAACACCTATTATACCGATTACCAACGTTATATCGTTAAACGTAAAACCCTAGAATCGGGCAAAATGAAGATATTGTAAAAAAATCATTTATTTTGCTTTTAATACGGCATAATAATCTAGCTAGACGAAGGAAGAGGTGGCGTCCCAGGTGAGAATGGATGAATGAAATCGTGAAGGCCAAAATGGATAGGAAAGGTCAAACAGACGATGGTGTGTTTAACAGAGGAAAATGCCGTTTTCGAGTTGCGGTAAAATTTTACGGCCTTGTACAATAAACGAAAGCCGCTACATAATAATAATACAGCGTATTATTCATTTAAACTGTTTTAAATTAAATAAATAAAATTAAATAATAAAAAAAGTTTAAATTAAATAAATAATTAAAGTATACTTTTAATTTTATTCGGTTTTCTGTAGATAAGTAAGTCTCTTTAATAAAATGAAAGTTAGCAGAAAAATAAATACAACAGTGGGCATTTAAATAAAGCAATTCTCTTTTTTTTAGTGATATTAAAGGCGTGAGTTTTTATATATTTACTCAACGGTAAAAATATTATACGAATTTTTTACGCGCGTGATACGTTTGAGGTACAATTATTAGTGTACATTAACTTGAGAAATTAATAAATTTAATCAAGTTATCAATAATAACGGATCAACCTCCAAATCGACTAACGGATTTCATCTTCCAAATCGATTTTTTGATTTGATAATGTATATGTCAGTCACGCTTTGATGTTATTTAGGAACGCTGTTATCGTTCGTCCTGTTCCTAACTCTCCTACCTTTTCTTCTAGAAAAAAAGACGCATCAGGATAAACGAGTTATCCGTCTGTTCTGTTTCTTGTTGATTATAAAATTGCGGTTTTCTTCTAGCCTCCTTACAACGCAGGCGTTACCAGGATGCTCGTTGGGCTCGGCTACTGAATGCGCTTGATCTTACCTTTGAATTCACCGACAGCCGATACTGTCGCACATCAAAGTTTTTTTAAAAATACTTTTTCTTTAATAGTGACAAAGGCTTGGATATCGATAGACTTTCTTCTTGTTGACTGTTTGGCCTGAATGATCCAAGTCTTCCGTCGAACGAAATGAAGACTCCCGAGTACCTAAATCGTTTGACTTTAGCGTTTTTCTATATTTCGTTTATTAATCGAATAAAAAATAATAATAATAATTTCGGTTATTAGTAAGTTAAAAAAGCGCAAAATATCAAACCGTGTAATTTTTGCGATCCACTTTATCAATTTCAGCTGTATCTATGCTTTTTATCGATCGATTTAAAAAAAAAGTGTTATTTTGTCGGCAAAAAATTAATTTTATTTAATAAAAAATAATTTGATACAGCTAATGTTTACGAAGCTGAAAATGATTATACATCTTTAATACTCAAAGATAAAATTATCAAACGTAATTCATTTCGTAGAAGATGTCGCGCATCACGAAAGTACCAGATTTCATTTAAATATCTCAACCGTTCTGTACAGGTACATATTGTTATTGAAAAAATATAAAATAGTAGGCAAAGGTAGGGCATTTGTCCTTGTAAAGTATTTTGTTTTTTGGTTGTCCTGAATCAGTCCCTTAATTTTGGACAGCACCTCCCGGGAGACACTCTGTATATACGTATATATATATATATATATATATATATATATATATATATATAAACGTTCTTAAGTACATACAATCAAACAAACAAGTATTCCAGTGGTTATAAACCGACATAAGGAGGATTTAACAGATGGTATAGACTTAAAGAATCTTCTTTTTTAATTCCAAGGTCCGTGATGTATTCGATTATGTAGGCGTGAAAAAAGATGCAGTGCCCAGATGTTAGCTTATTCTTTAAGAAGTGGACAGATTAACATAAATGTTCATGTTTCGATGGATGAGAATGAAAATAAAGCATTTAAATTTATATTTTCTTTATCACTTTTAATTTAAAATACAATATACACGAATATAATTTATTTATTTTTCTGTTGCAAAAATAATGTATTATTTCAACAAGTTAAAGAAACAATATTGTTTTTTGTTTTTAAATGATAAAATTTTGTGTGTGTGTGTGTGTGTGTGTGTGTGTGTGTGTGTGTGTGTGTGTGTGTGTGTGTGTGTGTGTGTTTGTGTTTATAAATATTGTTAACTATAAGTAGGAGGAAAAGAATTTTTGCCAGAAAAATAAATGTATAAGTGAATTAAAAACTTACGACTAGATAAAAATCGGGGAAAAAGTTACACGTGGGTATACTCATATAAGTTGGGTAAGCAGAATCGTTAAATGTCCAAACCATCTAAATACATAAAACGAATTTCAAATATAAAAATATTTGTAACCCTTGTGTATTTAATAAAATAAAAAACAAAAACTACATATCCGAATATGAATTAAATAAAAATTATCGGTAAAATTAAAAAGATAAAGAAAAAATGTTAATCGGTCGGTTAATAAAAACGGATATATTATTTAATTTTATAATTAATCGATTTGTAAACTTGTAATTATTTTACTATAATGGCAAATTAATTTTTTTTTTTTGGTTTAAAATAAAACTTTCATCATTTTCAGTCAGTCTGAAATTCATTAGGCTGATTATTTAATATTTTCAGCCGACTAGATTATTAAAGGAAAAGGTTCTCTTTTAATTAGGTGGGCGAGATTATAAATAAATATACGGGGTTCAGAAAAACTAATCAAGTTTTGTTATTATTTTTTTACAAAATAGCATGTACTTATTATCACTAGAGTAGTAACTACTTACTGAAATCGTACTACTATCATTATTAATATTTTCACTTTGGAAGACGGAATCTAAATTATGAATCAGGAGTATATGTAATCGACCTATTTCGAAAAAAAATTGTATATAATATGGTAAAACAATTCGTTATCTTTGTTGGAAATTGTTACAGATAGATGGATATTCAGTCTAGATCGTTACTGTTTTTAATAAACAAATAATAGTGTGCGGACTGTTAAAATTGAAAGTAAAATCGACTGATTTTACTGCAATTAAAGAGGCATCGGCAAAGTTATGAACTGTTTTTGATGCAAATTTCTGGACCTATTCCATTACGCTTCCCAGAGAGATCTTCCCCTCTAAAAGTTATGATTCCCGTCTGTTTATCGCACTCAATTATGTTTCGATGTCGATGTTTCGTATGAAATTTAAAAAAACGTTTTTCGTATGGAGTAAAAAAACATGGTATGTCAAAAAACTACGTAAATAAAAATAATAAACGATATCAATTTCTAATCTGATAAGTTTCACGGTGTTTACTTCATCTTTTTCAATACCGCAAAAGGAAATTCCGTAAGCATAACACGCGGCGATCTGGACTGCAATTCTATTGCGCTTTAAAGACCGATCAATTTGCTGTAAAAGATTGCTCTTTAAAGTAATCGTATATTGCGGTAGTTAGTGCGGCCATCGTAATAAAGAAATAAATTTTTAAAATACTGTAATTTATTTTCACTCGTAGAATAGCTTAGATAGCGAGCAATTTAAATACTTTTCTATTTTTATGCCTTCAAAGAAGCATGATCTCAAGCTTCTTGACAGAATATATTCGTATAAATTAAACGGTATCTCCTTTACCCGGTCGGATATTTTAAAGGATGCTTCAACACATCAAATAATAAGTTAAGTGGATCTCCTTGACCTTTTAACGTCGAATTATAAAATTCCTGAGGTCGATAAGGATCATCGTTCTCTATGATACCGAATATTACCGCGGTGAATAACATTACAGTTTTTTGAGATTAGAACGCTTTGAAACGAATATCTCCAAATTTCCGATTTAACGGTAAGCCTTCTTATCGATTTTATTGGAATACGAAAGAGACTGCCTGTAAAATCTTTGAATATTTTTTGTCACTCGCAGAAGTTTTACTTCTTTCACTTCTTGGACAATTCATAATAGAATCGCTTTAGTCAAAAACTGACTTCCAAAAGTTCTAAACTACCTTAAACTTGGGGAACCGAAACGAAATTATTATTCCACTCTTTAATTATCGAATGAAATGGCAGCTGGAATATCATGTTTTCATTAAATAATAGGAATTCATTTGTTAATATTTTACTGCGAATAAAACCGTTACGTTTTTATAATCAGAAATAAAAATAAGCAAAAAATCGACAAAATAAATTAGAATTGGAATGTAATTAGGTATTTTAACAGCCTTCAACGTACTATAGAGTTAAATTTAAGTAATATAAAAATAATTTCAGTTTTAAAACGGTGTAATCCCGTTTTAAAACCGTAATTATGTTTTCATCGTTTTAATCGGTAGCAAACTTTACCAAACGATCTCTCTGTGTTGTCATCGATTCGTAGATAGGTTTGCAGCAAGCTTCCAAAGTTTTCTGTCCTGTGCCATCCTCTTGAGTTCGATGTCGTTCCTGATCTGCCTGACATATTCCCGCCTCCATCTTCCTCGGTGGTTCCTTTCCTCAATAACGGTCTGCAGGATCTCCTCGTGACTCAGCAGATGTCCTGTTAATATATCTTCTTGTAAGATTCTTCTATAGGGATCGCTTTTCATTTATTCGTTTGAGCACCTCATCGTTAGGTACGTTTTCTTTCTATTTTATTTTTAACAATCCCTTGAAGCACCGCATTTCAATTGCTTTCTGGTTCTTCCTTTCAGGCGTTTCAAGTGTCCACTTTAAACTTCCGTACAGTGCTGCGCTCCAGACATATGTTTTAAGTAACCGCTTCCGTACTTCCGTACTGATGGTGTTGCAACGTAGTAGATCCTTCTTTTTATTAAACGCTACTTTTATCCAAACTTATTCGTGTTTTTATGTCTCCTTTGCTTATGCCAAACTATATATTAACGAAATGAAACTTCTATTCAAGTTTGAATACGTACGATTTTAAAAATATAAGTCATTTATGAATATGAAATTAGAAATGTGTTTTTCAAAACAGCTTACGTCCTAAATCGATTAACATAATACATCGGTTTATTACCGGTTATTAAATGGAAAGTAATAAAGTTGTACTGCCAAATTAGAAATGAGACTTTCCCTTTTCTTTACAATAATAGATGAAAAATTAACTGAATTTTATAAAGTAGGTCAAACAAATACATTAATTCATCATTCAAATTAGTATCCGTAAATAATTTATTTCTAACACGCATAAAACGAATAATAAATATTTCAAAATAGAAACTTCAATATGTATTGGAACGTAGAATTTATTATACCTACAGTATTTTAAATAACTATAATATAAAAAACGTATAAAATTTGAATACATGACGTAACAGGTACAAATCAGAAAGTCATTCACTGTATTAAAAATAATTCATAAAATCCATAAAAAATCGTTTTTTATTGTGTATAAATCAAAATATAACTGTATGCATTGGTGTATTCCTAAGTAGAAATAATACCAGTATCTTTAATATAAAAACTTTTATTTTAACTTATTTCTCGATAGATAAATTTTGTAATCTTAATTTAGGAATCATTCGTTTTTATTATACAGTTCTTTATAAATTTTAATGTGGGGATCGGTTAACTATAAACGGGAATATCGTTTTTAAGATTTATTAGTACAAAAAAGTACCCTCCCTAATGTTTTACACACCTTTCCCGACGTGTGGGAAGCTGAATGATCCTTTTTTCATTAAAAGTTTGAGGATGTGTTCACATGAGGTCATTTCAGGATTGTACGCGAATTTATTTACTTCGTTGTCGCTCTAGAATCCTACATAGTAATCTCGTTGCAATGCTACGTTGTGCTCTGTAATCGTTATCCTCCCAATGTCTCCTTTAACGGCCCAAACAAAAACATATCTGAATCGGATATATTTGGATATACAGGGATGTGCTAAGGTTTCCTTGTAAATTTAGTTTTTCCCTGTGCTAACGGCTGTATGAAAGCCGGCGTTGTCGTAAAGGAGCTTTAGAATCTCTGATTGGCTGACGGCGCTTTTTGTTCCTGCAGGGGGCTTTCGCATTGTCCAATAACTGTCAGTTGTATGCAATATTCAAAATGCTACTTTCGTACAGAAAACTGACCGGTAATACCTCTTCCCAGTCCCAAAATGCGGTTGCGAGGACTTTTCCAATTAACGAACACGTTTTCATCTTTACAGAGCAAGGTTCTCCTTCGCCAAACCGCATTTCCCGATTTCGACTCGGAAGTCCACCGATTCCATGTCCGATCGCATGCCAATATTCGATCCAAAGAATTATTTCCTTCTCGTTGAAATCGAATCTGGAGCCTCTTGGTAAATTTCTTGCCGGGTCAGTTCCTGATTTTGGGTTAAAGGTCTTGGAACTCGCTTCGAACAGACATTGGGGTGCTTTGTGACAATGGAATGGGTACTTCCATGACACACCTACTTCCTAAGCGATTTCATCGACCGTAAGGTGCCGATCATCTTCAATTAGGTCAGGGATCGATCGAATGTTTTATTCGCCACACTGGTCCTTAAACAAGTTTTACGACTCATTTTTCACATTTTCAGCCCTCCTTACGTACATGACAACATCATATTTCCAAACTTCACTCGCAGTCTAGTCAAAACTGAGAAAGGTTTTACTCTCTTATTCGTGTAAATTATATAATATATTGTACAACGGAGATTGAAACCTCTTTCTTTAATACAACGGTACTGACAAGAAAAATGAGAATGGCGAGGAGGTTGGAGCTTTTATTCTTCCCCATATCAACATCGTCAATATCCCTTCGGTCCGGTCCACTCGTGTTTGTAGGCTAGCCTTGAAAACATAAGCCCAGTTTATATGTGACTGACCTGGTAGATAAGCAAGGCCGTAAAAATTATTCGGTGATTGATTTCAGTATTTAAATATGTTTAAAAATTTCATTACGATGAATAATATTACACACGCACACATAACTTTTTTAAAAATGAATAACAATGGGATTTGACTTAAAAATCTTTTAAAATTTGTATTATTTCTGATTGATACTTTCTGTTTTGCAAGTAACAGCTGTTATTAAAAATGTTATGTAAGGTATCTGTCGAACAAATGAAGTCAAATGAAGACCAAATCTTTTTTGTTTTTTTTTAACAATTCTACATTAAATAACATATAACCTTGACGATAAAAAACTTCATTTTATCAAGAGAGTCAAATCGGAACCAAATATTTTTATTGAATATTTAGATATTTTTGGCAACTGTACTCTAAATATTGAGTTATTAAATAATCATTAATAATTAAAAACTCTTTGATGTTTTTGAAATAAAAATATTATAATCGCAACATTGGGAAAGTTATGTAGCTTTTGTCGGCTTCGTTTTTTCTACAAGAAGGGTTTAAAAAGTTAACCCTATGTTTAACTTATAAAAAAGCTATTTCAAGAGCCTTTTTTCGCTCCTGAAAAAATTAAAAGTCGTCCCCTTGCCGGACTTCTGTGTGAATTTCGAACGGTTTGAGATTTCTCCCATGAATTTGACTTTGAAGATGGTTCCTAATAATTTTTCCTAGATGATGGCTGTGTTCTTTCTTTAGACTCCAAATTCTTGTAGGGTATTAAACAGGTTTTGTCTGTCGACAGAGTCGTAGGCTTTTATAGAGTCGACAAATGCGACTGTGGTGTTCCGATATCATCTGATGAGTAGTACGGTCTTGAGTTTCCAAATTTGTTCGATATAGAACCTTCCTTTTCTGACTCCTGCCTGATACTCGCCAATCTGCGGGTCCGCTTGGAGTTTGAGTCGGTTCTAGAGAGGATCTTATAGGTGACTAGGAGAAGTGAGATCCATCTGTATTTGTTCGGATCTGTCCTGTCTCCTTTCTTATGGAGTGGGTGTATCAAGGCACTCTTCTATTCTTTCGGGATTTTCTCTGTTCTCCAGACTTCCAATATTATTCTGTGAATTTTAGGCGTTATATTTTTGCGGTTCAATTTCCAGAATTCCGCTATAATCCCATCTTCGTCAGGAGCCTTGTTGTTTTTCAGTGATTTTATTATGTTTACAATTTCTTCATGTGTAGGTGGAAGCGACTCAGGATTTGGTGTAGGTTTTACAACCCTTAGTTGTTCCAAGGACGCTTCGCAGTTGGTGTATTGAAATATTTAATTAGAATTTCATAGTTATTTTTCGTAACTTCCAACGACCCGCCGGGTCGTTGGAAGGACAGGCTAGGAGGCTGGTAGCCGGCAAGATTTTGTCTGAACGGCTTGTAGAAATTCCAGGTGTTCTTGGCAAAATCCTCTTCTATTTCCTTCAGCTAATTATTGTCGTAATTGCGTTTTTCTCGTCAAATAATTTTGGACGACGTTTTTCTTATTTCTACGAATTCTTGCCACTTTCCTGTTGTTTTATGAGTGTTGAAATTATTCCAGGCTCTAATCCTATCCTCGACAGCTTGATCACACGTGATGTTCCATCACCTGTGTTCTCTCTTTCTCAAAGGTTGGTGTAATTTTATGGTTTCTTTCAGTTTTTCGGCGAGTTCAGACCAATCAGTGGTATCAACCCTATGGAGTTCATCGGTGATCTTCTGCTGAGTTTTAGGTGTTGGTCAGTACGGAAAGTCTGGGTTATTCTTGTCCGTTTTTTAACGGGCTGTAATTTTACCTTGATTTGGAGTTGGTAGTAGTTAGACTTATTTTATCAGATTATTTTATTTGGACCGATTTTTTAAAAACGTTTTTATTGTAATTTATTTTCTCCTGACCTTATTATCTTTGTTTCCCTAACATTTATTTTCATTCCATGCTCTTTCATAAAAACGGACTTAAATAAAAAACAAACAAAATTTATTATTTGTTTTATAATCCAAATCCTTCGTATAAAAAATAATTTAATAAAATAGAAACATATGAAAATAAAATTATAGAAATATTATTATTTACTTTTTCCAGCGACTACAGACTTTCCGTCCAGTTATAGTTAATGATGGCAGATGAATTGTACAGCGTCAATCCTGATCGGGGATTCGAACGTAGAAACTTTTATATTGGATCTTTTTTTACCGCAATAAAAGATGATCTATCTTTTTATTTAGATAGATAAATTTAAAAATAGTTCATAAAAAATAGAATAAAAACATTAAAAAAATTTATATCTTTATATAGATTTGTATGCTTGAATTAAGCATGTCCGAAATTAATATAATAAATAAATTAAACACTTATTAAGTTCATATAGAAAAAAAGGTAAGTAAGTGGACAAAAAAACCTCGTAAGAGAAAAAAAATAATAATGAGGACAAGTAGATGAAAAAATGAAGAGCCCATTAAATCATTAGTTATTCTATAATGGTGGGATTTATATATTGACCTCATGATGTGTTACTATGGAATGTTGTACTCAGTGTCCATTAACATAAAGCGTGGCTAATTACTGGCATATACAGTAAAATGTAATCTTTTTTATATTATATTTTGATTAATGGGATATATATATATATATATATATATATATATATATATTAAACGGTTTATAGTCCCCTTCATTCAGTATAATACTGCTCTCACCAGCGGGATGTATACCTGTGTAATTTCTAATTTGCCACTCGGTAAAATAATTTGTAATTAGAAAACTTTGTAACTGAAAAAAAAAATACATTTTTTTCATAAATGGGATTTATTGTCTACTATAAATTATATTTATAGAGATAAATTTGTTATATTTTTCTTTGAAAATAAATGTGTGAATACATCTAATACTTACAAAAATGTTAAGCTTTAAAAAAATTGGAATACGCTGCAAAAACTTTAATTAATTTTTTAGTTAAAGACATTTCTACCTCAAAATCCGACGTAATTAACAAAAGGTAAAACAGTGTAATATATAAACTTGGTTACCTATCGGTGTACTTTCAAATTAACCTCTACTAAATCGGATTAAATCAAAGTAAAAGAATAACTGATAGAATAAACAATACCCGCTTCTGATTTGTAAGCGGTTGAAAAGAGTAGGCTTCTGATCGATTGAACACCTATATCGTAATGAAAATCTGTTTCATAATGATACAAGTTCCTCATTATGGTACATTACCTCACAACGATACAGGTTCCAGCCGCGTAATTCAATCTTTATAATACAGTGTAGAAAAAAATCGATTATATTAATCCCTTAAGAAAATAAAAACAAGAATGTAGTGCTGACTTAGTATTTGCTGAAAATGTATAGCGGCCAGTCTGGAAAAACTAGATTTTTTCATGCAGCCTGTAATTAACACTAGGAGAAACCCCGTATGGGATCTCGTGGCAGTGAATAACGTTAATTTGAAAGAAATTTATTTCAAATGCCATTCCAGCCTGGCTAAAATGTCGGTAACTTTTAATTACTACAGTACACAAATTTTCTTATTTAGTTTATCAAAATAATTTTTTTCCTTTCATTTTTATTAAATATTAACTTTATTTAATAAATAAGCTCCGTTAAGAGGAGAACCGTTAGCGATTCTTTTTCTTAACTTCAATGTTGCAAGTTTAAGTTAGGTTAAAATGAAGTCAAAAAAGGTTCTTTTCGGATTTTTTTAGCTCTTTAATCTTTAAAGGGATGAGTTTAGTGGCGATGTCAATTCAAGTAGAAAAACATAAAACAAAAATGAACAGGAAAAATAATAACTACCGCCTCAAATCTTTACCGTAAATCATAGGGTAAGTTATTAAAATTTCAGACTAATCGGCAATGATATAACGTGTCTTGTACGATCAACATTATTTGTGAGTTTTATTAAAGATATATAAACGGTTCAGTTATGAATTTACGGAGAATCATTTTTGTATAACAGATAATTATAAGCAAATGATACATTTTTTAACGATTAAATTTCGTAATTTATAGTATCTTTATTAAATACGTATAATTTTAATTTATTTTTTATTATTATTATTATAACTAGTTGAAATCTTTTGTCGTAAAAATTATAACGATACAAGTTTGAATAAATTAATTTCAAAAACAGAAGAGTATGTAAACATAGAAAATTTAAAAAGCATACGATATTATTATAATAGTAAATGAATAACACTTTAATTTGAATATAAAAATAGATGGTAGCTCATTTGAACAATATATTTTATGATACGACAAAATCCCTTCTCCTTTTCATTATACAACCCACTCACCAAAACTTCATATTATTTCTCCCTTTTCCCCCGTATCCGTATACTGACGTACACACTCGTTTCTTACATTTCTTTAATCATTTTCTCTTATTCTTTTTGTGAATATCATTATCTCTCACTCTTATTTGATCTATCTATCTCTGTCGTTGGCTTTTTATTTCTTTTTTTTTTCTATTAATATGTGTATGAGCGCGTGCTAACGTTTAAATAATGACTCTAGTGTTTATTAAATATTCAATTTTTATGACTTGTGTTTTTCATTATATTAATACTTAGCTTGCTACACAGTGTTGCCATAATTACTAGTTAAATTTTCCCCGCGTATAAATATATATATAAAGAAATAATTCTCTTTTTCTTATTTTTACTTACGATCATTTACAAAATGCAGTAATAAAATATGGAAGCTAATTCCTATTTTTCATAATCTGAAACTTTCGTTAATTAAATAATTTCGTTTAACTTACTAATAATTTATATATATATATATATATATATATATATATATATATATATATATATATATATATATATATTGTTCAACAAGGATTAGCCATCCACCAGCTCCGGTCCTAAGGAAGCATTTTTCCACCTCTTTTGTGGCCTTCCTAAACGCCTTCTTCTCCTTGGTCGTTGTATTTCCACCGATCATCTCTATCCTCCGTCCTATATATGTGCAGATATCATTTTTTTTCCATCGTCAAACCATTAATAGATGTTTCCATTAATCCATTAATGGATGTTTTAATCCATTATTTGATCGCTTAATCCATTAATTTATTAAGCATTCAATTTCTGACGGACGTCTGAGGATCTAATCCTACCTCTGAACGAGTAACTTTTAACAGCACAATAAAAAATGAAGAAGTAATGAAGAGAGGTAACGAGAACAGAAGATTAATCCGAATAATTCAGAATTGAAAAGCTAACCGGCTGTGATATATCATGTGAGGAGAAAGCAGTATTACTTCTAATACCGATCCTTTGGGCAGTACAAGGTGCAAAAAAAGATTAATGATTATACATGATCTAAGATTAAACGGAAGCCATCAGGGTCTTAAAGGTTTTACGTGGGCAATAAGGAGAATGAAGACGGACGAAGATGGGGTTGAAATAAAAGTTCAAACGGGTCTGAGGTACTTATCGGTAGAACCCTGGCTTTCGAAAATAATACAGTAAGGGTGTGTGTATGTGTGTGTGTGTGTTTATCAGTTAAATAATTTAGTTTAAATATCAAACAGATGTTCTTCCAAAAAATTCTTCTCATGCATTCCTTGTACCTATACTGTTTATGATATCAAACCAGTGATTACTCTCAAACCACCTTGCATTATCTGTAATGAATATTCTCGATGATGCGTGAGATGTTCCATCGATATGCGATAGTTTTCATATGTAAGTGACCTGACATCCGTCACAAGTCACCCCAAAAAAAGTCGTAATCAAAGCACTTAAAAAATAACAAGTATTTATGTAATGACAGGCTTATTATTCAATGTGAGGAATGAAGTGGTTTTCGTTGGCTCCTTTATTGAACTAAACAAACGATTGTATATCAGCTTGTCACGCCCACCGAAAAGTAAATTCGCGCGTTTGCATTTATCACTTTTAAGTAATTAAATTTTCAAGAATACACGCGCCTATTTTTATATACCTACTATTTATATGGGTAAGATGTCACACCTGTGAAAGGAGAAACCTTGCTTTTCTTTTAAAAACAGCACTATCTGTTGGACTTAAAAGCAACACACGCTAACTAAATATTTTACGATTCCATTTCAATGTTTCTGATATGTATGTCCGCTATAGACTAAAAAAACTACTGGATCGATTTACGCGCGGGAAAAAGGGAAAAATCTACAAAGGTAAAGGGAAGAAAAAAAAGGGAGAAGGGGTAAATGGAAAAAAGAAAAAACGGGGAAAAGGAAAAACGGGAAAAGGAAATGAACAGGAAAAGGGAAAGGGAATTAAGGGAAAGAGATATGAGGGAAGGAGATGGGTGGAAAAGGGTCAAATGGGGAAAGGGGGAAATTCGGGGAAGGGAATACGATAAATTAAAATCGGAAAAAGGAAAATGGGAAAAGGGGGAAAGGATCGTGGGAACCTATCCCAAAAGGGAAAAGAGGAAAGGTTGAATTTTGTGATGTTCCGTAATGTTCATTTTTTAAATGTGTATCAAAGTTTCAATCGCATTCATTTAATCTATATATATACTCAAATCTAGCAATAGCGAGCCTTACCAGGTCTAGTAAGAAATATAATAATAATAATCGATATTAAACGTCTGTGCACTTTATCATTTTCCTTTTTTGACTTTCATAAATGAAATTGTAATTCTATGCTTTGGAAGATGTATCTTCCAAAGGCTTCCGGCTTAAGAGAAAGCCGGAGCCTGTGCCATCAACAACCTCTTCCGAGGACGAGGTGAGTGATATGAATACGGCCTCACCCACCCAGGCTAAAGCGACCCCTGGCAGTCGAGGATTTTCTAAAAGCGAAGGGCAGACCGGGCAGTTCTGCCCCGCTGGCTAAAGTAGTCCAGGAGGACATGGACTACTTGTTTGAATTTCTAGCCCTCCCTGGCGGCGTCAGTGTGGGAACGAGGAAGACGGTTCTTCCCCGTCTCGTGAAGATTAAGGAGGCTTTTGCGGCGGCTGTGGTGAGGTGGTTTTGAGGCTTTGGCTTCTAGGTCCCAGGAGGCTAAGGTCCAGCCTAAGGTAGTTCAGGCACCAGCGCTACCCAGGCGCTACGCAGATGTGCTTCGAACTAAGCGAGAAGCCAGCAAGGCGGTTAAAAAGCCAGAGGTTTTGTTTTTAAATAAGGTGGAGGGCTCGAAGGCCACGAGCCAAGACTTTAAGCGAGATTTCCGGGCTGCCCTTCGTGGCGACCGGAATCAGCTGAAGATTAGGGGCATTAAGGAGACCAGCAAAGGGCTGGTAGTTGTTGCAGAAAATAAGGAGACAGTACGTGTTAGGCTTGTCTTCAAGACCGGTAAGCGTGATGCCCCACGGTATCACGGAGTGTTAGAATTAGGGGCTGGTCTCTGCCAGAAGTTCGTTTCGGAGGGACGAATCTTCGTTGACTTCGGTTCCTGTCGCCTCAGGGAGTACCTTGACGTGCAGCGATGCTTTAAGTGTTGTAGGTTTGGCCACAGGGCCAGGTTCTGTAAGTATGCGTCGGTTTGCGCGCATTGTGGCGAGGAAGGCCACAAGCGTGACGACTGTTCGCAGAAAAAGAGGCTCCGTCTTGCGTCAGCTGTAAAAGGTTGCGCTAAAGTCATAGGCACTCAAATGTCAAAGGCTTAGACGCTAACACTCGTGCCAAGGAGTGATCAGGATTTTATTATTTCTTTGATATAATTTCTCTATTCTTATTAAGCGACCTTAATTTATTACCTTCTATTTGATCAACATTGTCGTTACATAATCGACGACGGTACAGTTTAACTCTATAGATATTTTTTATATTTTAACATGTTTTTAAAAATAAAATGGAAAACTTTTTTATATGGAAGTTTTTTTTATATTTCTAATGTGTACGTCGCAATCTGTTCAACTAGTAAACAATAAGAATCCTCCCCCAAAAGCCGATGATATGAGGATATATATGACATATAAATGAGTTGTAGTCTTGTACAAACTCAGGTCGACCATTCCAGAATTGTGTGGTTAATTGAACCCCGACCATCAAAGTACACCAGTATCCGCTGCCTAGAATTCAAATCCGTACAAAAGCGAATAACTTTTACAAGGATTCGATCTCAGAATAGAAATCAGCAGAACTCAGCTAAAAATTAAAAAAATATATATATTAAAAAAAGTCTATCAAAACCCCTGATTGAATAACAAAAAAAAAAAAAAAAAAACAAGGAAAATTCGCAACTTTTTTCCGTTTAAATTATTTAATAAGATTCATCTTGGATTTCTGAATTCCAATTAGAACCAACTGGATAAAGATTTTTTTCGTTCCCGTTGAAAGCTAAGTTATCCGCTAATCCGGTTAATTCCGGTAATCCGCTAAGTCAGCGCCAAGCTAACTTAGGAAAGAGTGGAATGAAGCGGTTTCCCGCTGACTTCATCACAGATGAAGTAAACGGCTGGATATCAAGTCAAAAGAAATACAGGTATTATTCAGCCGGCAGGCGTTAAATCTGTATAAGTGAAACCTTTACTTACTTTTTACAGGGACTAGCTCCTCATAAGACAACACAATTTTTTGAGAGGGTGACCGAAACCGGTGCTTCTAGTAACTTACGCACTTTACACGGGTCACAGGACAAGTAAGACCGTGATAGACGATGTAAAGCGACAAATCATTTTTTCAAGTAATGGATTATATTTAAGCAGGTGATTCATAGGATTCTTAGATAGAATTTTAAAAATATGACATCAGTAATAACCATTTTATTTTTAAATCAACAAATAATCTTTTTTCTTATAATCAAGTCAAGATGTTGGGTTTTATTCGAATAGATTCAAGATTTTAAAAATTTGTAATAGATAGATAACTTTTAATACCGTAATTAATAATTTAATACAATACTAATGTTACGACTATGAGGAATTAAATTTTGTTTTTAATCTTACATTATATTATTAAAAAGTTGAAAAGTTTTATAAAACCATACATCTAGAGTTATACCGGGGAAGATTTTTATCTTCAAAATTTTTCTTAAGAATATATTTTTCATAAACTCTTTCAGCTCTGTTTTTACTTCCTTGTACGAAATAAAGGAAGTGATTGCGAAAAATTTCGGTTTTCAAATTTTAACGGAAATATCCATTTTGACTAGTTACAGCGTGACGTCTGTAAGTACGTATTACGTATGTATCTTGCATAACTGAAAAACGATTAGCCGTAGAATGTTGAAATTTTGGATTGAGGACTGTTGTAACATCTCCTTTTGATTGCCATCGACTAGACCAAAAGTGTCCAAAAATTCCAAAAATCCAAAACATTTGGATATTGAACTTTTTCTTAACTGCAATAATAAGCCCTCGTTGAGAGCTTTTCAACGATATATCATAAGTGGTACTTATTTTGGTTCCATAGTTATACCCAAATAAAATTTTAATTAATGAAATATTTGGATTTTTCAAGGGGAAGGCACATCGGTTCGAATCAGACTTCATATACATATTTTTTTTTTAACTTTTTTTTTAATTTAAATATATTAATATATATTAATAATTTATTAATCTCTGACACTAAAAAAAATTTGCAATAAATAATAATTCAATAATAACAATAAAAAAAATATCAAAAGTTATTAGTGAAATAAAATTTTATGTACTTTTCATTTTAATTTGATAATTTTTATAGAGGTTAATAATTATTAATATATCAATATATTGAAATTTAGAAAAAAGTTTTAAAAAAATATTTGTATATGAAGTCGGATTCGAACCGATGCAATCGTGTAAATATCCACTTTATTAAAGATTTGAATGATCGTATCTCACTTTCAAATGAAACAAGTTTAAATGAAGTGCAGCAAAAAATTGGTATATGTAATTTAATAGGCGTTCAAGGAAGTCATGTAGTGTCCACATCAGATGTTTTTTTTTCCAAAAAAACCTTCCTGATTCGTTAACCATTGAGGATATTGAATCAGAGTAATTTCTAATCGAATCCTCGACTCGTTAGACTTTTAGTCTAAAAACGAAAATATTTGTAAACCTTATCACAAACTTGCTTCAAAAGTGTAGTTTTGAAAGGACAATAATCTCCGATTATGTATATTTTATTTTTTTAAAGTCATAAACCGATTAACATGGACTAAACTTGTGTGGTAATATTTATTCTAATTATAAATCTTTTTTTCTTTTTTTTTTAAATAATATTCACATACGTGTGTTACTCGTATTCCCCACACGGTTTAAATATATAGATGTTATGGGAGAAAGGTACGGTAAGAAGGTACAAGTGTGTATACAGTTAATCGAATACAAAGGTATATTAGAACGACAAAAATAAATTTTAAAAATTTTAATCTTTCATAGTTCATCTATTTTAAATAATAGCAATTCATCCGTCACATAACAAGATATAAATGGTAACATATAGAAAATGAAAGCTAGCGTGTGACAGTTACACGGGAGGGGTTAATATTAATATATTCTCCCCTGACTATCGGTAAGGGGCAGATAACAAACTAAACAAATAGGAAGTTAATTGCTTTTATAAAAAGACAGAAAGGAATCCGATCGAATGACTACTAAACCCTTCTTTACGTTTATATGATCGTACGTAAGCGCGCACACACACATTTCTTTGAAGCCTCACCGCTAATTTTTTTTTTAATGACCAAAAAGCAACAGTATTTGAAAAGGTTATATGTTAATGTATATATTAATGACGAAATTAAGAGGTTCAATATTAAAATAAGGTTTTTAAAACGGGCTTTTAAAATAAGTCGAGAATTTCATTCTAATAGCAACTTAAAACAACTCAAAGCGACTTTGTAACTTTGTCTGGAGCGAACCGCTACAAACCTAAACGTGTAACATTTTAGAAGTTAAATTCTGTACTTACATTAGCAAACGTTGACGTATTTACCAGATTTTTTTATAAAAGATGTTAGAAGTGAATGCCTGTGCAGCGGTGCACTTTTGTGTTCGACGGCGGAGCACCGTGAGCAGAAGCAATGACGACGTCTTACAGAGGTTTCAGAATAACCTGGCGACGTGTATAACAGAGGCATCTGGAAGGAACGATGAGATCCAGAGTTATTTAGGACTACGGTCCGTACGAGAGGAGATACAACGTACCTCGGTTCAAAGTAGAATTTTGGCTTAACCACCGCACAAATTACTCGGCAGTAAATCTACTAGACAATGAGGAACAACATTAAAAAGTCTAACCGACTGCACGTTCTAGAACTAAGTGTACCTATAGCGGATGTGAGTATTGTGTATCATCTGTTTGACTCTTAATTTTGAATTTGTTTCATACGCTTTCCTTTTTTTTCACCGGTCATAATTTTTTTTTTTTTTAGTTCTAATTATTATTATTTCTTACTTTGTTTTCTATTTTTCTAGCGGTGTCCGGTGTCATTGATAATTGCTAATCGTGTGTGCTCGGCGTAAAAGTTCTTATTATAGTAATGTGTAATTTTCGAGGAGTTTCGCTGAAGACGACTTATCATGTGATTCGGAATGTCATCCGATTTACTAAAGGTTTATTTAAATGTAACCGATTATAAATAAGCTTTGAAACGACTAAAGAAAACAATTTTTGCGTTCGAGTGATCATATAGAAATTCATCTGACGCAAAATGTTACTGTCATTGCAGTCGATTTCTTGTTGAATGTTCGCCTTCAGTTTTTCGATAGGGTGGGAATTATTCGATTCTATTCGTAAACTCTATCCCTTCAAATAACCCTGAATGATACGCAAATAACTGCAGTTTGACCCCCGGCTCGGTTAAGTTTTAAAACGCTCAATCTGCTCACTACATTCTGAACTCTCATGTCATTATGCAGTTATGCTTTATTTATGAATTATTATTTTCAATTATTTCAATTCAAATTATCATTACAATAATAAGACGATATTTTTACCGTTTAAAGATTAATCCATTGATAATTACTGAAAAAAATTGCTCGGCTGAAACGTTTTTGCCAGCTTACACAATGGCAAAGTCTCATTATTCAAATAGAAGTAAAACATTTATGTAATTGAACCATTTTTTTTTGACAATTTAAAACTATTATTGATGCCACCTGGTGTGAGACAATATACATTACACAAATATATATATATATATATATATATATATATATATATATATATGAAAAGTTATACGCACCGTATTCCAGGAGTTATTTTTTCACCATCTAATTACAGCAAGCATACAATTATTTTCAGAATTAAATAAAATACCGTTTTCGTATAAATTAGTTTATGATAATAATTCTTAATTTTAAGCTTTCTTATTTTTATGGTTTCTTGTACAGGAGGCGGCAGAAGCATAAGTGAGAAAAAACGTTAATCGCGGGGAAATTTAGCATTTCGCCTTTATATTGCACAAGTAAAAAATTCATAGGTGTCGGAATACGAATATCGATGTATGTATATATTAAAGAGGTTGAATTTTACTTCTTTTTGTTTCAATATTTTATTTGAAAAAATATTACAGGTTGCGACTTGATTCTATGTCTACGGCTAACGCCGATCGAGCAACTAATGCGTGCTTGTCAACTACCCAATAATAATTTATATTGAAATCTGAATAATGATACATAATGGTTTTTTGTTTTTTATATTATAAAATTATTATTAATGTCTGTGGATATTTTATCATCTGCATGTGCTTCCTAGCACGCATGTGCGCGCGTGCTTGCGTGCATTATTCTGAAATGTACTAATAAAGAGCAGATAGAAAAAATTTCCAGGAAACTGACGAATGATTTGTTCATTTAATAAACTGTTTATCTTGTCGCTAAAGAATTTATTACCAAGGAAATCTTAATTATGAATAACAGCAAGATCGTCTCATGTTAAAGTTTAATTCGCTATACTAAGAAGATCGACTTTGAAAATCTAAATTTAGTATAATTAATCTGCGTTTACAGGCGGTGTATTACGTCGCACGGGCCAGATCAGCATATTTTGTCTTAAATGACTTCTAGAGTTATTTTTTTATAATCGAGCCGGTAAGAACAGTCTTTATCTTACTCCGTAGAGAGAGGATTTATTGTTCGTTTAACTGTCATCCTTCTGTGTTATATTCCACGGATAATGTACAAGAATCTGAGAAAAAAAATACATCCAAGAGAGGAGGAAATATAAGAAAGAGAGAGAGCCGAACACAGTAAAGGTCCTCTTAGACTACACCGACACGGTAATTGTTAATTACGTGTAGAACGGACTATTAGGTATTCATAATTCCTGAACCGTCATCGATATCACCTTTCCTTCTCTTTCTCTCAGTAGCCTCTTCCAGTTAATAAATTTATCTCCACCCAAGATTTTTTTCATCGAATTAATTTTAATTATTTTTGTGTTTTTTTAATAATAAATTTCTTGTTTTACACTGGAAAAATTTTGAAGTTTAATAAATTGTGTTATTTTAAAATTAGCAAAAAGAAATAATTTCCAAAATCTATAATCGTGATAAAGTTTAAAAATACTGTGTTCTAAATCCTTAATTAATTTTTCTCATAACAAACTTACCGAAAATGTAATGCAATTTTTATAACAAGAAAAGAAAAATAATAACAGGAAGTGAGTTATGTGATACTGCCGTATAGTCATTTATGTTTTATATAGAAATCTTTTTTATTTATATATTTTATTGAAAAGATTATTTTCTTTTGCATACATATATATACACACACACACACACACACACAACACAAGTACAAAAGATTTTTTTCTTTTTTCTTAAAAAATTCTGTTTTTATAGAAAATCTGATCCTGAATACTTACTATATCTTTAAAAAAAAAAAGAAAAAAGATAAACCATTTTAACCGAAATAATGATATAAGACTGGAACATGTTTAAAGAGCTGTCTTTTTTGGCGGGAAATAATAATAAAAAGAAAAGTTTTCATCCCATGCGCACCTGGTAAAATAGAACTAAGGGTGAATGGGTGTATAGAATTCTTAATCTTCAATGCATTGTGCAAGCCAATGTATTGTACTTCTGTGGTATGAATATGTTTGCTTACATGTGTGTGTGTGTGTGTGTTTGTTATGTTTATGGAGAGAGTTTAGTCCACCTGCGACCTGTTAGCCTTTTATAAAATTTCTCTACCTGCCCAGAACGTTGGGATTTCTACTTCTCCCTCGCGAACCCTCCTGAAGAGATCTGGTTTTATCGTAAAATCGTAAGTCTGTTTTATACATGTAGATATCGTCCCTCTCAACAGCGCTCACTCATTCTCTATCTATCTCTCTCTGTGTGTGCGCGCGCGCGCGCGTGACTTATCGGCGTACTATTTTTAAAAGGAAAGGATTGATAAATTATTAAGAATATTTATATTTCCTAATGTTATATTATTGAAATATCATATTGCAAATATTTATTTTGTATTTCACTTCACATTACAAGTAAACAAAATTTATATATAAAAATAAACACTATTACTCCGACTGTTACCGGTTTCTGGATCTAGCTGCTTCTGCACGAGGAAAATTAAAATCCTAGTCACCCTATGACGTCTAATGTTAAATGTTTCTTGAATTTTTTTCCGGTATTGTCGGACGGTAAAGTATATAATACTTATATGTGTATCTGGATATAAAGACAACTTCTGATCAGATCCCAGAATTAATATTAAATTGGATTCCATCGTGTTTTAAAAATTGCAAATATATATCTTTCATAAGAGTCTACTTCAAAAATAAACAAATAAAGACTAAGCAATAATACTTTTTTTTTAGTTTACTAGTTTTAAGGCCGTAACAAATTAAAAACAATTAATAACTGTTACGTTAAAAGCAAATTTAAAGAACTGTAATTTTTACGTTTTAAAAAATGGTTTTTGAAATCGGCTTTATGGTTTTTAAAAAGAGGTATATTTCGTTTAAAAAATTAATCGTTTTACTTTTATTTTTTTAAATTTTTATTGGCCGGCAAAGAATTCTATCTACATAAAAAAACCACACACACATAATAAATACTCCTACACTGGCGAAAAGTCAGTAAAAAAAACTAAGAGAATTAATGCAGAACTGATGTAACGAGACTACTACAAGGAATGAGTTAAGACTCTCTTAAATGGTTAAATCTATTAATTACTCTCTCGTCTAGGTAGCACTGCTGCAGCGCTGCTACAGCGCTGTAGCAGAGCTACAGATAGCGCTGTAGATAGCAGCTGTAGCTGAGGTTTTCACCGGATCTTGACGTTTTGACACCTCAGGAACCCATAAAACCGGGTGAATTTTTTCCGGATGTTAATGTTTGTAGGTACGTGTGTATGTGTCTATATATGTGTGTGTGTGTGTGTATATATATATATGTGTGTGTGTGTGTGTGTTTGGCCTCTAAATCACCTTATACCTCCAGAACTACTGGGCCGATTTTGATCAAACTTGGTTTGATTACTTCTATATATGTCATTAAATTTTCAATTTAAAAGGTCAAGGGGGTGAGGGTGTAGTGCATGGTTACTCTCAAAATCTCGAGATTTCACCTAATTAAGATCATTATCATAGGCACATTTTTTAACGATTAAAAAATTACAGTATTTGCAAAAAAACTTTTTTTTCCAAACCGCACACCCATCCCAAAAAATTTTCTAAACTAGTGGTTAAGTGGGCACACTGCGTCAATATTACCCCTTTCCACCACAAGGAGCGCTACTGTAGCACTAACGTACAGCTGTTGTAGTCGACTTGACGTTGTGACGTCATAGGTGAGCGGAATAATTAAATAAATAAATAATATTTAACGTGTAAAAAGTAACTCGGTTTAGCAAGGTCTCCAACTCAATGGCCCGGTCGACTCGGTACCTGGTGCGTTAAGCCTCCCGGCTACACCAGTTGCCGACCGTGCAGGCGAAATTTTTTCTATGTAAGTTGTGAAATTACATTAGTTTACTTAGTGCCGACCGGCCCCGCTAGTACCGCCACACCCAGGCGAATTAAATACGGTATGCGCGCACGTTTTAGGTAGAATCATTGAATCTATATATATATATAATTTATGAATGATATATAAAAAACAGAATTAGAAAATATTTATCAGCAATCATAATACCGTCCGGTAACATAGAATAATAAGTTGTGTTTGCAAAAAATTATTTTCTTTTGCGCGTGAAAACTAAGTTTAGATAACAGGTACCGTACTAACCGTAGCTTCAAAATTCATTTCGGCCCCGTTTTTTAGCCTATATTTTAATTAATAAGTATCTCCAGAACAGCACAACTTTCTTTCTTTTTCCTGTTTAGCCTCCGGTAATTACTTCAGAACGAGGATGATATGTACGAGTGTAAATGAAGCGTAATCTTGTTCAGTCTCAGTTGGACCGTTCCTGAGATTTGCGGTTAACTGAAACCCAACCGCCAAAAAACGCCGGTATCCACAATCTAGTATTCAAATCCGTGTAAAAATAAGTGAATTTACTAGGACTTGAATGCTGGAACTCTCGACTTCCGAATCAGCTGATTTGAGAAGACGCGTTCACCACTAGACAAACCCGGTGGGTTAGAACAGCACGATTTAAATTCTGCGAAAGTAACTCAATATATATATAGAGCTGAATAGACTGGGAGGGGTTACTTTCGTTATTTTTAATTTTAGATTGTTTAGTAAAGCGGTAGTAGAAAATGGAACTTAAGTCCGATTAAAGTCGTACTTATTAAGTTATTTAAAATTCCTAAGTCGATCGGATTTATTGATGGGACTTTCTTGATCCTTCAAGAAAGTATGTATATATTAAATATCTTTACACACATTGATTTATAAATATATTTATTTATTTTAATTAATTCTTATTATAACAGAAAGAAAAAGCGTTCATTTTTTGTTTATTTTCTAATTAAGGTATACGTAATGCAGGCAGAGACAAATAAATTTTTTTTTTAATTTACTTTTTATAAAGCTATAACCGATTTTTTTTTTTCTTTTGCTTTGTTGTATCTTTTTAAATAGTTTAATTACACAGAGATAAAAATAAGTTTTACTAAATTTAATAAGAATTCACAAACATAAAAACGATTAGATTGTAAAACTATTAACGTCAACGATCTTACTTTGAGCGTGCGTACAAATGTAAATCGATAAAATTTTTTTTTTCAACTCGGATAAAAAGAGTAAGATCCGCAAAATTGTTTTTAATGGTTATTTTACTTAGCTGAAGTCGCGTATATAGTAAAATTAATTATACGTAACTAATAATACGGGTATACAAATAGTGTTGTATAATGTTTTCTCTGTTTATTTAAAAATTATTGTACACTAAAACAACTTTTTTTTAATTTACAATTTACTTTTACGTTTTAAAAAAAAATGTTGGGCATTTTTTTTAAATTATAGTATAATAATAATAATAATAGTACTACACTGTTTTCTTTATCTATGAATTCTTTAATTTACTATTATTGAATTTATAAAAGTAGAAAGTAATTCCTTACGTTTAAAAAATAAACCTGTTTTTGCGATTTGTGTTTTTTTGTGTGTGTCGATCAGATAAATTGTTATTAAGTGCTACCGTTTATATATGTACACGTAAATAGAATTAATTGCATTTAAAGTTCCAACTGATGTTGTTGCAAGACAACTAAACAATGTCGATATACTCATTAAATACAGCGAGTGAAAAACATAAATAACAGATTACATTACTTAATTATGTACATTATTAATATTCTACTCGATTTACTTCAAAAATATCTATAACTTAGCTATCTCTCGGATTTTATTTAGGTTTAAATTTTTTTAACTAAAATTAATTATTAAAAAATAACTTTTTTAATTTTGTTTTTTTATCGGTTATTGAATATTATAACAGTACTGTAGTTGTAATAAACAAACACGCTTTAACATAGGTTCCCGATCGATACATTCTAATATATACCTTCCTCCCTTTGTGTTATTTAATAATGTAAAAATTATTTACAATGTACAGTAAAATTTTAATGTTTTTTTCCATAATTTATTTACTCCTTTATAAAACGTGTTCGATCGGTTATATTTTTTACCTTAAATTTTAACATATTTTTTCTACGGCTGTATTATAAAATTTGAATTACGCGACCTGAACCGCGTATCAAAATGAAACAGAATTCATTATGTTGCATGTAATCGACCGATCAAAAGCTTTCTTTTTTCAACCGCTAACCGATCAGAAGCGGATATTTTCAATGTATCGGCTATTTTTTTTTTACTTCGATTTTAATCCGATTTAGTAGTTAGCAAGTAGAGGTTAATTTGAAAGCACACCGATAGGCGACTAAGTTTCTACAGTACACTGTTAGTCGGATTCTGAGAAAGAAATATCTTTAACGTCGATCGATATTAAAGAAATGGCAAAACTGTTGCCGTAGAAATGATTTTTTTTTTTTTAATTAAAAACATATTCCGTAAACGATGTAATCTATCGTCGATTTAAATCGATAACCCCAATATTTTCTCAGCTGAAGAAAAAATACGGTATGCGACTCTTTGTAATGGCCATTAATGCACTTTTACGAAGTTTACGACACTCGCCAAGGCTCTTGTCGTAACTTAGTTCTCACAGGTTCATTAATGGCTATCGTTATAGGATCGTTGCGTAATCTACTATTGCGTATTCGTAACAGTAATAAGTATTTAATCTGTTTAATAAATTTAGCGATTTTTATAGATTGTATGGAGCGATGATCATAACACGATCGAAAAACTCACACGCGCTATAAGTCGAGTAGGTGGTAGCATTGTTGTTTGAACATCTGATCGCTTTCAATTCATATTTAGACTCGTTTGAGCCGAATGTCTTCCCTAAAATGTCTTAGAATGTTACAAAATAATTTGGCGTTAACAATCTGGCTTCACGGAATGAATTCACCGTACACAATCCTGTGAATTCATAAATAAATGACGATGATGTTCTCTTTCTTTCGTTAGTCTCTGGAAAAGAGAATTAACTAGAATATTGTCACAGGGTCGCCTGTAATGATCGACGATACGAAATTTTTTAGCTCATCCTGGGTCGCTATTCGACACGGAATCCGTTTTACTCGGAAGAGGTCAGGAACTTGAATATGAAAAAAGTGTCAGTAGAATTTTAAAACAGATTAAATAATAAATGTTTGGTACGTAACAATAAACCAAATAGTACGCATAATAAATCGGCAGATATGCTACTATACGGATAAAAATATGAACGGTCCCAGAGTTTACCCGGATCGATCAAGGAAAACATTTTCTTGCATTTTAGAGTAACATCGACTTGAATTGATTTATCAGAAGATTCTCGCAACAGTATGAATAATTACGTTCGTATTTTCCTGAGTTACACTCACAGTGAGTCGTCTGGATCTTTTGTCATCCTCTACTATTTTTTTCTCTTCTTAATGCAAGGCAGTTTTCGAGTAAAAACTTTTACTCGAAGCTCATTGAAATATCGCCTTAGGCCTGCTGGATTATATCAAATATTTTATCGATAACCCGAGCTTATCTCAGAATTTGAAATAACCTCTTCGGTCTACTTTACATTTCATATTAAATGTATGTGAGATCGTAAACTTCTGTCGAGTAACATAGATCTCAACGTATACGGAACGACACAGCTCGCGATATGTCGACTCTGCTCACTGCTGCTGTGCACTTTAATTTTTTTATATCCGTTTAACAAATTAAAAACGGATAATTTTAATTCGGTAAATAAATTAATCGGACGATAGATAAATAGAAGGGAACTTGATATTTTAATTTTATTAACGAACAAAAGATATCGTGCTTAATATCGGTAGAGTCTTGTTGTCATTCAGCTTAGTAGACGAAATTACATTCTTTGATAATATCGCTTTTAAAATGATTATATAATGTTTTGTCCTTCTGTTCACAATTATTTAATTCCCCTGATAAATTTCAATTATGTAAATGAAACAATCTCAGTTCGAATGCGTTAAACAATGTTCCACTTAACTGCGCTGCTATAGCTCTACCAACAGACTCCTCCTTGATCTCGTGACCCTTTATTTCTTATAACCGGCGTCATTAGGGTAATTTAAGTTCCTACACTACTGAATAATAAAATTATTGTCTTTTACGATTTAAATCCTCTTCTACTTATAATATTAATTTTCTCCAATTTAAATGACTTTTTTTAATCCCGTAATTTTTACTTTTTTTTACATTCCCGGCTGTAGCTCTATCGCCGCAAATATCTCTGCATCAGCACAACTGTGAAAGGAAAGTATAGGGATCAATCAAAATTTGGGTGCCGGGGAGTTTCGAAATGTCCGTTTATCAAGACCCTCTTAGCCCAAAAATAACAAAAAAAGTTATACAAATTTCCGTAAGGTGTAATGCACGTACTTAAGTAAGTTGACCTGTATGTTTTAGTTAATACTTCCAGACCGGCTCAAATAAATTCCTTGATAATGCTTCAAATTATTCTTTTCCTGTTTACCCTCCGGAACCAGCGTTAGGTATTACTTCAGAGGATGAATAAGGACGATGTGTATGAATGTAAATGAAGAGTAGTCTTGTACAGTCTCACTCAGGTCGACCGTTCCTGAGACGCGTGGTTAATTGAAACCCAACCACCAAAGAACACCGGTATCTACGATCTTAAAAAAACATTTTTGAAGTGAAAACTTCTTTAGCCGCGTTGTACGGAAATTTTGGGATAGACTTTTGAACGGGAAAAAAAAAGAGCCGACTCGTAATCAAAAATCGTTACGAGACGCTAGAGCTATATATATTATAAATGGGTTAGTTCTCACAAAATACAAAAGATGGCGCTGATGTGTGACCGCGTACTTTAAAATAGTTTAATATAGGTTTTTTTTTTAAATTGTTGGTTTTAACTAATTTAGAGATGAAATAGTTATTAACAATTAAAAATTAGTTTGAATTGCCAAAATGTTTATTTTTAGTAGTAATAATTATTTTAATTAAATAAATACCTAAATCATTTTTAACTCTATTTAAATAATGTCACATCAATCAACGCCATCTCTTGCATTTTAAGAGAACTAGCCAAGACTAACACTATGTATATTGTACATTCTAAAATTCTAAATACATGCGATACAGTACATTAGTACATTCTAAAAAAGAATGCGATAAATTATACTTCTATAAATATATATACGAGTGTATAGGCATAGTACACGCAACGGGGTAGATAAAGAATATATTTTATACGCCATTCGGGATATTCAAAAGAATAAAAATTATTTTTTTACATTTACACGCCTAATAATTTACTTATAGTTAATTCATTAAATTTTATTATATATGTTTATTAGGATAATCCAATTATGGAGGCTAATGAAGATAGAAGTCAGAATTCAATTAACAGTCAGAAAAGAAATACAGATGAAGAAAGCGATAATGATGCTTATAAAATGAGTAAAAAAGATGAACGTTCAAAAGAATTACGAACATTACGTAATCTTACGTATAGGGAAAGTCAAAAGAGAAAATTTTCAGAAACAGACATGTCCGATGAAAAAACCAGACAAAAAAAACTATCGAAATTGCGTTCCAAAAGATATTGAGATAACACAAAAAACTCTTGATCAAAATCAAAATATTGACAGAAAAGAATCATTAAAAACAATTCTCAACGATTTCGAAATAAAACCAGAAATAAAAAATCGCAAGCAATTCATATATCACAGATAGCAGGTCCATCACACGTTAATGTTCCATTTATTTCAGAAAATACAAAAAAATTTAAGCATTCACGCATTCCAGAATCTTCAACATTCAATTCAGATAGTGATTCCGACTCGTTTACGCAAAATATTAACAATTTTTTTACAAAAAATAATCAAAATTCCTATTCTACTCATATCAGTGCACATCTTTAGTTCCATAAGCGATTTCTTCAAAACGATTTCTGTCTTGTTTGTGATATTTGTGATAGATTACGGTTTAAAAATTATTTAGAAATATTCAAAAATGAAGATACATCAAATAATAATATTCAGTTAATAAGAACGCTACTCACTATTGATAAGATACCACAAATTAAGATATGCTCAACTCGTCTATCTGCAATTAATAAACAACGAATACCGCCTTTATCTGTTTACAATGGATGCAAATACCTTCCTATTCCAGAAACTTTGAACAAATTACCATTAAATTTAGTATCAAAAAGACTTATTTCACCAAGAATACCATTAATGCAGATTAGAAGATTAAGATTTGATTAAGATTAGAACGTTCAGGGACAATTTGGCATCTATGGACAAGTTATTAATGTTCCTATAGAAGTTAATACAGTGGTTAATCAATTACCAAGAAATGTGGATGACCGTTCTATTACTGTTCATATAAAAAGAAAAAAATTCATAAGTCAAGTTATGTATATGGATTGGTTAACAAAAGAGAAATTAAAGAACGGTTAAAATATTTAATAACGACTCCTCTTTATGAAGTCTACAACATTAGTTAGTATTAATGACAAATTTTTTGAAGAAAATTATCCAGCAGTTAATGAACATGAAATTACTGAATATATTCCAACTGAAGAAAGTTTAATGTCACAACAACAAACTGTGGAACTCATCATTCCACATTAGTGGAACGATGAGATGTATTTACGAATAGCTCCTGGAGAAAATGAACGTTTCAATTAGTATTTTGTTTGACGAAGATGCAGAGGAATTATCATTTTCACAAATATACCTCGGGTAATTCCGCAATTTTAGAGATGGCGTTAATGTTACGCCATTTATGATGGCAACTAGCGAATTAAGATGCTCAGATAGAAGGGGAGTTAGCCTTTTTCACCTTTTTATATACGGCTATGAAAATAATAAGAATCAGAGTACGCGATTCTCTGACAATTGCATTTAAGTACGTCGGTAAAGATACAAACATTACAAAAGAACAGATTGAAAATGAAAATTACATTCTAGGATGAGTTGAAAGTAATTTGGCTTTTTTGAGTTCTATTCCAAATTCAACTAGGTATTGGTCTGAAAGGAAAAAATACCTTTTTGCTATGATCAGGCGAGTAGGAAAGCCTACTGAAATAGGTTGGCCAAATTTACTTCAATTTTTGTACGAACTAAAAAATAAAGAAGAAATATCTCTTGAAGCTGTTGCAAATTTACACTATATGGTAAAAAGTACATTAATTAACGAGGATGCAGTTTTCACTATTTTAAAAGAATCCGATTCCAACATAGAGGAAGTCCTCATGCTCACATTTTAACAAGGCTTGATAACGGTCCTAAAGATGAAATTAATGAAGACAACAACGAGGCTATAGAATTTATAGATTGTCTAATATCCATTTCAGAATCAGAATCATCTGGTTATATTAAATTGCAAACACATAAACATACTTTCACGTATTATAAAAAAAATATTTTGTTCGTACAAGGAAAAGGCACACTGACTTTTTTTTTTAAATGACTTTTTGAAGTGAAAACTTCTTTAGGCGCGTTGTGTCAGAATTTTTTGTACATATGAATTACATGGGAACATGGGAAAAAATCGCTGACTCGTAATCAAAATCTGTAATAACGTAACGCAAGACGTTAAGCATATATATATATATATATATGTGAAAGAGAAAAACGTATAGAGGGAGAATATATATACGCATATATGATTGTATAGTATAACATGTAGTAGCAGAGCATGGTTGGTGGGAGAAAAAACTGCCGGTGATTCACAATAATACTCCCTCTCTCCATCGCACATAATAATAAAAAAAAAAATAATTGTTTAAATTCAGTGTAAGTGTAACATGTTATAATATTTTTTTATTGAGTTTGGATAACATATGTGAAGATTTTCAACACCTAATTTATATTAATCATTAATCTTGAAAATACTGTCGGTAAAGATTGCTGTTTACTGTTAAAAAATTACTTTATATGAAATATTTTGGTCCTGCAATTCTGTGGGAGCAAATTTCCGCTCCCGCTAGTATCTCGAGAACGGTGGCCGCTAGTTACGTGGGACTAGGACCTATCGTTCCGGATGATCGCAAAGGAACATTTCAAGCTTTTCAAAATCGCGTTAAAAATACCCTAGGACGCAGTTTTCGAGATAAGCCCTATTTTTATTTAATGAAAGGTATGTCTGAGAAATCCCGTTTCTTATGTGAAATATAAATAAAATAACATCAGCTGTCAATAATTTGCTATCACAACTATAAAGAATTAAAAATTCACAACACCCGCTTTCGCTGAAAGTAATGATGTCTTATTGATGCAGAACATCATTATAAAATTACAGCGTTAACGGAGTAGCTGTTAGATTATAAAAACCAACAATAATTTCGAGGTTTTTGATCGTAAATAATGATCAATGATAAACACAAATATCGATTAAAGTAATCATGATCTACATCGTCATCATAAATTTGAAATTAATCGTGCTATTTGCAGTTAAAACATATGTTTTACTATGAATTTTTCGATAAATCAACTGTTTCAACATCTGAACACACATTCATCATTGAAACTAGGCTTTATCATCATTGAAACTCTTTAAAACCCGTGAAAAGAGACGTGGAGGTTCAGTAGCCAATTTCTTTGTTTATTCTTTGTTGTAATGTTGGGGGCATCTCAAACCCTTGTGTTACTACGTATGTAACTTTACGAGGTGGTGAAGAGCCTGGAAGCCGGGAAAAAAAACTGAGGATAGTTAGTGTTCGGGATAATCCGAAAGGTGTACAAATCGTGGCTAATGATAGTGAAACCGAGAAAGGAATCAGAAATAATAAATATCCCACCACAACTGTCACCACAAATCATCCTGAGGCCACGGATGATTGTATACGACGTTCCATGAGATATAGGTGAGGAGGGGTGTGATGAGACAGTAAAAGTTCATAATTAGGATAAGTCTGTGGAAGAATTTGCGAGTCTTTTTAAGGTGGTATTCTGGGCTGGCCGCAAAGAATCAATCTAATGTGGTGCATTATGTTATTGAATGCGAGAAGCAATCGCGAAAAAATTCCTAGAAACCGGTAGGTTGTTTATAGATTTTCAGTTACGTAAAATTAAAGGTTATTTAAATGTAAGTCGATGTTTTCGATGTCATGGCCTTGGCCATGTAGCCAGGGTTTGCAAGGAGAAGGAGCTTTCTTCCTTCTGTGGCAAGGACAGGCATCTGGCGAAGGTTTGTCAGATTAGAAATGACGGTGGTCCTCCGGCCTGACTAAAAACTACTCTCGAGCCCGGAAGCCGGCGAATCACGATTGCCTTCCGAGGAATGTCTCGCGTACAAACGAGCGCGGAAACTTTTGAACGGCAGAGTAGATATGTAGGCGGTTAGTAGGATTGAATGTTTCCTGGCTTCCCGATATTCGTCTCGTTTTGTAGATTTATCCTTTGTATTTTGTTTGTTAAGTTTTCGGTTTTATGTTTTACGAATTATGTTATTCTTGATGCTTTGATAGGTTCGATTATTCTGCGATATTTGTTATTTTTACTTTGGTTCGCTTAGGTTTTAGGATTATTATCAGCGGATTTAATGATAGGAGTTAGTGTATTTTTCGTATGTTGTTTATTCTTGTTTTCGTTATTAGTTTAATTTTGCGTTTATTGTTTTGTTATAAGTTTGTAGTAAGTTTTTAGTTATTTGTACCTACAAATATCTAAAACAGTTTTCGTGTGATTTGTTTAGTTTATGACTGCTCACACTTGTTTCTCGTTTGTGATTTATTAGGTTTTGTTTATTAGGGTTAATAGGCTTGTTTTATTATTAATTGTTATGCTTTGGGTTTATTGAGACGTTATTTCGGTTTGGTATTTATTGTTGTTTATTCAGTTAGTGTTTTGTATTAGGGTTAGTTAGTTTTTACTTATTTGTTCAATTTATTTAGTTTGTTGTTTGTTATTTTACAGGTAAGTTGGATGCCCGAGTTGCGTGCTGAACTCATCCCTAACACCAGGTTGAATAGTGGTTGCATCAGCTCAGTCGGATGGTCCTGTTTAAAATTATTTATGATTGTAGGTTCCGAGCTATGCGCGTTACACCGATGTGTAATGTCGCTTGTTGGATTCGCATCAGTAGCATCTTAACAGCGGCTGGATGAGATATGTCTTGAGACCATGAAGATGACCTCCGGTAAAGCCCCTAAAGGCTAGGTATGGAGAGGGTGGCGGGACGGTCGGACCCGTCACATGGTGGATGTCTTCCCCATGTAGTCAAGATCCTACTGACGTAAATAATTACTCCGGTAAATAAACTGTTAAGCCCCCAAAAATAAGGAGGCTGGGATTTTTGTGATTTCTGATACTGCATTTTATGGCTATCATTAAAGGATAGTTCATGCGGTACATACGGGACTCGAATTGTTTTACTAAAACTTTTGTTTTCTTCTCATATTTAGTATAATTTTAATTAAAAAACGTCATAATTGAAGAAATGATTAACATAGTTATGCGTGGATTATGAATTATCCCCTTAAAACAAAAGTTACAATCTCTTCTTTTTATTACTATGCTGAAATTTAAATCAAAACTACTTAGTAACTTACATAAAAAACAATCTTTGAAAATAGATTTTGTAATTTATGATACGATTGAACAACACGGTCTCCTGCGATTGAACAATGTGATCCAGTCGAACGAACACATGATGTTCGACTGCCCAGCTCTTAAGGGAGCCAGAACTCAGGCCGTCCTGGAACTTAGAGGTCAAGGGGAAAATTGGCCACTCACAAGCGGCGAGTCAGTGTGGCGAGAGCCGCATTTTCGGACCGTGTGGGAGTTCCTTGATGCGGTTGCTTTGTTCAATCGATATCAGTAGTTTACGTAAGGGAAAAGAGTCCTACCGCGCTGCTGTAGGAAGCTAACCGAGAGATATGGCAGCCAGATTAAGGCTCCAAACGCTTTAACGGTGGACAGATACTTGCTGGCATTCAGCGGCTAAGGCGTGGAAGCGAACTGCTGTCTTGGACGAGATAAATTTAATTTTGATAGTCATATGTTTTAGTACATGACGAAATGCGCGCCTACCCGTTTTAGTGATATATGACAAGCGAACGGTTGGGACACGTAAGCCGATAGTGTATGGCACCACGCTTATTTCGTTCACGCTTTTAGGTTAGCTCTAGGTGCTAGTTAGGACACCGGTCGCTAAACTGTTTCGAGGCTCAGTAGCCGTTTGTGGCACAGACATTCGGTCTTATACTTTAGGGCGACCGAATGGGGTGGAGGCGGCAAAAATGCCAAGCAAATCAATATGATCTCCTTAATATAAGTTAACATCAACATCATCATAAAAGATACGGATAGGCCAGCCAATCTTTTCCATCTCCATAGAAATGGAACAGATTGCCCCCACAAGTCTCGGTCTCACAAGTCTCCAAACTCCTCCCTCCATGTGTTCCTCGGCCACCCGATTTTTCTCATACCGATCGCTTTATAATCTCCATAATCTTATTTCCATCCGTCCTGTCTATTCTATTCATCCGTTACTGCCTACCTTTTGCAATCTTGCTTTCGATACCGACAACTCCTAATCGCTGACGTTTCGCAACGCTACTGATATGATCCTTCGATGAAACACCCGACGCTGTACGCTCAAATCTCATTTCCCTAGATTCAATTGTTCGACTTCGATGTGGAGTAAGAGTCGAGTCTAAGAACCGTACAGCAATGCCGGTACCGCCATAGTTTTGTAAAATTTAATAATTATTTCTATCCTCACTTTGCGGGTAACAGTCCTTAGCAGTTTCTGAAATCTATGCGGCTTATTATCAACATCTTCTGATTTAAAAAAAGACAGATGACAAACCGGATTCAATTGCAGTTACTTCTTAATATGTATAAACATATCGGTCATAAAAGTTGTAATACATCTAAATATTTTCAATAGGAAGCCAATAAAGGAATAATTCCGATCTCATTAGTGGACGTTAGCCGATGGAGAGCTGAAAATTCCTTTTTCGTGATTACTTTTTTACAATATTTTCTTGGTTTACAGAAGAGGAATTTAACGAAAATTTTCTTCGGTTTCAACATTCCCTTACGTAAACGGTTAGAAAGAATGTCAGTAGAACTGATAATAAATATCTCTACCTATCAGTCCGCTTATTTGTAAATCCCCTCCATACTAAATAAAAAATTAATGAACACAATGTAATTACGACAAAATATTTTAATAACAGATTTTATCTAAGTAATTTAATTAAAACAAAAATAATCGTATAATTAAACTTATTCCAGGCAAAGAGCACCTGTTTAGAATAAACGTAGTAAGACATCCTTAACTTCATAGTTTTATTTTAAGAACAGCCAGACACTCAACGTAATACCAGTTATTTTATCACACGTGTTCTATATCGAATTGTAATTGGCAATTATAAAACTGATTTTAATTTAAAATGTAATCCATTAAAACCAAGAAAAACCTTTACGACTTTTCAGTGTGTTTGTATATATATCGGGGAAAAAAGGAATAAATAAACGTTTGTACCGATTAATGTTAATGTAATATATAGTATTTACATAAAATGAGAATAATTTTATTTTTGATTTCATAAAACTGCTTTGATGAATTTTTGTTGATATTTAATTGACGAGTCGAAGATTTTTTAATCGAACACTAGTCGCATTTTATCTTTACTGATCCGATTGAAATTTAACAATTTGCTTCGTGATAATGATAAAAATTTAGATATATACCGTCATTTTATTTTTATTTTCCCAGCTGTAGTTAGACGGAGTGATTCACGAAGAATGTAACAAACTTTCAGGGCGGGTTCTACTGGTGAAATTAAAGAAGAAAGTTCACGTAAACGTAGGTTCGGAATCGCTTCGTTAGCGAATATCGGGTGATTTTTGTGTTTTCGATACAGTTAAACCGGACTATTTTTCTTGGAACTGTAATTCAACCAAATTAAGGGATAAACTTAGCGGTTTAAAATGAAATATGACTTGAAAAATTGAATAAAATAGGTCAAAGAAATGTATATTTTAGTAGTTTTCGATAAATGCGGAATAAAAGACAATACGCGTTACTGTATTTTAATTTTCGCGTATAAAAACTTTGTTAAACGAGTAATAAACTCGTAAACGTTTTAAACAAAACTTGTAACAAATTTTTATTCCGAGAAAAGAGGTACTAGTGAAGTCCACAGGAACTAAATACAGACGTAATAATTTCGAAGTTTAACAAAAGGTTAAACACATCTATATGCGGCAGATTTTAATTAGGTAATAAACGAAATAAAACGTTCAATAATACAAAAGAAAAGAATTAAAAACTTTTTAGAAAAATTAAATCGCATACATAAAACTGACTTACAAACGATTAAATAAATTGCAGTAAATAATAAATAAACTGTCGATCTCCGTGGCGGAGCGGTAACGTTTCGTCCTTTCATCCGGTGGTCCGGGGAGTTCGAATCCCGTTCAGCCACGGCGATTTTCATGCGCTACAAAATTCCATTTCCTTACCCCACGTACAACGTTCAAGCTTACGGGACAATGTCATCAAGGAAAAATTTCCGCTCGGTGGACGCAGCACTCTGCCCGACGAACAATGTTTTTTTTTGGTGTCTTTCCGTATTTCAGCAGTGTTGTTTAGTTGTACCGCAATGAAAATTGTGATGTCTATTTCTTTTACACTTTTGTTTATATAATAATGATGTCAAACGCCTCACACATTCTAGATGCACATTTCAAGTGGACCATTGAAATGTGACCACATTTTAAGTGGTCCAGAGATTTTAGAGGCCAACTGGCCTGTAAAACTATATCAGTTGATAGGATTGACACATCCAAGCCTATAAAGGTTTTTTAATTATATTTCGTCATAGTTTGATTTATTATCTAAATTTGTAATCAAATACTCGTATGTGTCTGGTCTGTCCTATTTAATATTTGCCATAAATCAATTTTTTTTACTGCGGGTTAGCTTTATCAATGTTAGTTTTGTTTAGAATAATATATTTTATTTGTAATTATAATAGCTTTTATTTTTTTTAATTTATGTAATTTCCAATTATATATATATATAAGAATGTGTGTGAGTGTATGGGTGTGTTTTGGTTGGGTGTGTGTTTAAACCTTTTTTTTAACTTAATTCAGAAATATGAATGCCTGTGCTCTATAACCTAATACTAATAAGAAATATGACTCACCAATTTTGTCATGTGGCAAGTTGACTCACGTATCACCAAAAAAAAAAAAGAAGGCAAGAAATTAAGAAGGCAGCAGTTGTTGCATACTGCATCAAAAAAAAAGAAAGAAAAAACGTGGATTTATCAGTGTTGGTGGCGGAGGTGGTAGTACTACCTAACATCACATCAGTTAATTTATCTCGGCACGCGATTAACTCCGATGAACACCTGACGAGCGTGGTCCCTCTCGTGTAATGGTAACATAAGATGTAGTTTCCTGTCAAAAGACGTATACGTTCTACTTATACATACTGTTTATACTTATATTCTTATTATATAAAATAAGTAGCGACGAACGATTTTGTCTCTTTTATAAAAATTAAAAGCATTTCCTGTATAAAATGACCTTGAATTTCACCTTGTCCTTTACGTTATTTTTAAATTAATACTTAAATGACCTTGTATTCGTATGAAAGTAATTTTTATCGCATACGGTTCCGTATACTATTCTAAACTACAAAGTAAAGCTAGTACGGTATTTTGCATTACTCACTCTAAAGCTGTCTTAAAGACAAAATATCTTAAAGTACATTTACAATGGACTAGTGAAATATTGAGCCCGATAATAACAATATACATAAACTAAGTATAAATAAGGCCATTCTTAATCGTACATCGTTTAAAAAATTAGTTTTTTTATTTTAATGCATTGTTGATAGTGAGAATGTTCTTCAGAAAATTAACTTAGTTCAAGTTCTTGATGTTTACCCACCGGGTTGATATAGTGGTGAACGCGTCTTCGCAAATCAGCTGATTTCGAAGTCGAGAGTTCCACCGTTCAAATCCTAGTAAAGTCAGTTACTTTTATAGGGATTTGAATACTAGATCGTAGAACCGGTGTTCTTTGGTGATTGGGTTTCAATTAACTACACTTCTCAGGAACGGTCGACATGAGGTCGTACAAGACTACACTTCATTTACATTCATACATATCATCCTCTGAGGTAATACCTAACGGTGGTTGCGAAAGCAAAACAGAAAAGGAAAAAGTTCTTGATGTTACTAATCAGCACTGGAACGCTAATGCCCTCATATTCTTACGTAAACCAATAACCTAAATAATAATAACAAAATTTTATTTCTGAATAGAACAATTACAATAAATATGTTATAACACTTTATGGGCGTGACCGACAACCGGTCATCCGTCAGGTTGAGTTCTTACATTTAATTATTCTACAACAAACAAAACCAAGATAAGATAATGATATAAAAAATTATCGCAAAGTAAAAAATAACATATTCCCTGACAATACTGAGACTCCTACTGCTATTAACAGCCGGAAAAATAAAATTAACTAGAAATAGAACAAAAACTGTAATTAGTACACCACGTATAAAATTTCCACGAATCTCTATCCGATTCAATGAACATAAATTATGATCGATGTAGTTTGATTATGAGCTTATATTGAAGTTATAGATTTCAGTGCAACGGAATTCAGCGATATGTATGTATACATTTTAAATATAAGCACACTTAAATACACACCAAACACGTGCACTCACACACACACACATATATATACGAGGTGCGACAATAAAGTAATGAGACTGATTTTTCTTTGCAAGATGTGGCAACCCTGCAGCTTGCGTAGGCACACCATCTTTGACCTTGATCTATAAGCTACTTCTAGTCCAAGCGGCACATTGATGCAACTGCTCAGTCGTGAGTTGTGCTGTAATAAGTGAACACGTGTATTTTGGCTGTTTATATAAATTGATGAAGTAATTAAACACTTAAAAGGGGATGAAAATTTAATAATAGTTGGAGACCGGAATGCAAGTATTGCAAACGGCAAGGAGGAATATATTGTGGGTGAATACGGGCTGGTCAAAAGGAAAGAATGAGGGAACCTTCTTATAGAGTTTTGCACGAAGTATACTTTAGTTATTGCCAACACCCAAAAATATACGTATGGAAAAAGCCAGGTGATACTGCAAGTTATCAGATAGATTATATCACGGTTAAACAAAGATTTAGAAATCAACTCGTCGATTGCAAAGCACATCCACGAGCAAACATTGACAGCGACTGTAATTTAGTGATAATAAAATGTAGATTGGGGTTTAAAAACCTGAAGAAAAGGTGTCAGATTTATCCGTGGAGTTAAGCTTAAGGAAGAGAAGGTAAAGAAGATTTTTGAGGATATCGCAAGAGCTCTGAAGAAAAAAGATAGGGTAGAAAATATAGAAGAAGAATGGGGTAATATTGTAAGGAAATTCTTAATCAGCAGCAACGAACTTAGTGGAACAAAGAGAACCGGTACAAAACCTTGGATATCGGAGGATATATTGCAGCTTATGGATGAAAGTAGAAAGTATAAGAATACTAGTGATGAAGAAGGTTAAAATTAGTATCGACATTTAAGAAATACTCTAATCAGGAAGTGCAAATTAGTGAAAGAAGAGCAGAGTGGAAAAAACGTGTTCAGAATTAGAAAGAGAAAATGATGATTGGTAAATAGACCGAGCATACAGGAAAGTTAAGGAGAATTTTGTGGTACATAAATTAAAATCTAATAATGTGTTAAATAAAGATGGTACATCGATTTATAATACAAAAGAAAAGGTCGATAGGTGGGTGGAATATATTGAAGAGTTATACGGAGGAAATGAATTAAAAACTGGTGTTGTAGAGGAGGTCGAACAGGATAAAAAGGGAGATACGATACTGAGATCTGAATTTAAGAGAGCAAAAAAGATTTGAATGGCAGAAAGACTCTTGGGATAGACGGGATACCTGCAGAATTACTAAGCAGTGCAGGTGAGGAAGCGATAGATAAATGATACAAACTGGTGTGTAATATTTTCCAAAACAGCGGAAGTTCCGTCAGACTTCAAAAACAGTGTTGTTATAGTCATGATACCAAAGAAAGCAGGAGCAGATAAATGAGAAGCATACAGAACAATTAGCTTAACGACTCGTGCATCAAAAATCTTAACTGGAATTCTATACAGAAGAATTGAAAGGAGAATGGAAGAAGTGCTAGAAGACCAATTTGGTTTCAGGAAAAGTATAGGGACAAGGGAAGCAATTTTAGCGCTTAGATTAATAGTAGAAGGAAGATTAAACAAAACAAACCGACATACATGGCACTTATAGACTTGGAAAAGGCATTTGATAACGTAGACTGGAGTAAAATGTTCAGAATTTAAAAAAAATTAGGACTCAAGTATACCGATAGAAGAACAATTGTTAACATTTGCAGGAACCAAACTGCAACAGTAATAATAATAGAAGAACATAAGAAAGAAGCCGTAATAAAAAAGGGATTCATACAAGGATGTTCCCTACCCCCGTTACTTTTTAATCTTGTCATAGAAGTAGCAGTAGATGATGTTAAAGAACAACTTATATCTGCAGTAACAGTAAAAGATAAATATGCTAGCTACAATTTGCTGATTATATAGTAATTCTAGCCGAGAGTAAAAAAGATTTAGAAGAAACAATAAATGGCATGAATGAAGCCCAACGCAAGAACTGTCACATAAAAATAAACAAGAACAAAACGAAACTAATGAATTGCAGTAGAAATAATGTAGATGGACCGCTGAATGTAAAAATAGGAAGAGAAAAGATTATGAAGGTAGAAGAATTTTATTATTTGGGAAGTAGAATTACGAAACACGTACGAAGCAGGAGCGATATAAAATACCGAATAGCACAGGCGAAACGAACTTCAGTCGAAAATATAATTTGCTTACATCAAAAATTAATTTAAACGTCAAGAAAACATTTTTGAAAGTACATGTTTTGTGCGTAGCTTTTACATGGAAATGAAACTCGGACGATCCGAGTAACTGAGAAGAAAAGATCAGAAGCTTTTGAAATGCGGTGCTATAGGAGAATGTTAAAAATCAAATGGATGGATAAAGTGACAAATGAAAAGGTGTTGCGGCAAATCGATGAAGAAAGAAGTATTTGGAGAAGTATAGTTAAAAGAAGAGGCAGATTTATAGGCCACATATTAAGGCATCCTGGAATAGTCGCTTTGATATTGGAGGGGCAAGTAGATGGAAAACATTGTGCAGGCAGGCAACGTTTGGCATATGTAAAACAGATTGTTAGGGATGTAAGATGTAGAGAGTATACTGAGTCGAAACGACTGGCACTGGATAAAGAATCTTGCAGAGCTGCATCAAACCAGTCAAATGACTGAAGACAAAAAAAAATGTTTTTCCCAGTCAGTTTTCCAGCTACTGCCGGTTTTGAGTTGTGTATAGGCAAATGCAATTACCGATACCGGCTTGCCAGGACTGACGTAGATGCAGATGTAGTGCAATGTAAGTGCAAACGTCTAGCAATGAAATCCATATAAAAGCAATTGCCTTTACAAGGACTCAAACATTCGAATTCGAAAACCAGCTGATTTTGCGATGACGAGTTTAACCAGTAGACAAACCCGGCGGATTTTATATATATACATATATTTTATTCAGTAAATCTAAACGAAACATCAATTTTTTTTGTAAGTTTTAAAAATTTTTTGTTTTTTTTGTCTTCAGTCATTTGACTGGTTTGATGCAGCTCTCCAAGATTCCCTATCTAGTGCTAGTCGTTTCATTTCAGTATACCCTCTACATCCTACATCCCCAACAATTTGTTTTACATACTCCAAACGTGGCCATCCTACACAATTTTTCCCTTCTACCTGTCCTTCCAATATTAAAGCGACTATTCCAGGATGCCTTAGTATGTGGCCTATAAGTCTGTCTCTTCTTTTAACTATATTTTTCCAAATGCTTCTTTCTTCATCTATTTGCCGCAATACCTCTTCATTTGTCACTTTATCCACCCATCTGATTTTTAACATTCTCCTATAGCACCGCATTTCAAAAGCTTCTGATCTTTTCTTCTCAGATACTCCGATCGTCCAAGTTTCACTTCCATATAAAGCGACACTCCAAACATACACTTACAAAAATCTTTTCCTGACATTTAAATTAATTTTTGATGTAAACAAATTATATTTGTTACTGAAGGCTCGTTTAGCTTGTGCTATTCGGCATTTTATATCGCTCCTGCTTCGTCCATCTTTAGTAATTCTACTTCCCAAATAACAAAATTCTTCTACCTCCATAATCTTTTCTCATCCTATTTTCACATTCAGTGGTCCATCTTTGGTATTTCTACTACATTTCATTACTTTTGTTTTGTTCTTGTTTATTTTCATGCGATAGTTCTTGCGTAGGACTTCATCTATGCTGTTCATTGTTTCTTCTAAATCCGTTTTAAAAATAATCATTGTTTATTATAAAATAATAACTATTACTGTGAATACTACTTTAAAAATCGTCAGTACTGAAAACCCACAACTTGAAAATAGTAAAATTAGACAAGAACAATGAAAAAAACAGTTAATTTCTAGGATATTTTTAAAAACATTTTATTGTAACCTATACGATATATACTTGAAACGGGTTAATTTTTAAAAGAAGTCACAAACGGATACATTGTTAAAAGTTATTCTAAAACGTTTCTAATGCATTTCTACGGAATAAAATAAAACTAAGTTCTATTACTTAACAATGTTATGAACCGAATTATTAGGCTCCAAACTCATTCAAACTCTTTTTTGTTATTATTAATTTGGCGTAAACAAACTGTTTTTTAATATGTATATATTCTAGTTTGCTTTATTGAAACACGGTAAATTTTTAATACTAAAATCTGATGTTTTATCATATTCTTTACTTACACTGTCAGGTTATTTGTGTTTTTGATTAATGCACATTTGTACACGTCATTATATCTGTGATTCGTTAACACATTGCATTTCAGGTCTGAGCAAAATATATTTCTACATATGAGGAAATGTTAACCTTAGTCTATCTTAAATACGTAGAATAAGACCTTAATTTCAGAAAATCCTATGTAAATATTTAAAAACAAATGTAATGGAAGTAAAAAATAAACCCAAACCTGCAACGGAATGATCGGTAACCTTACTAAACAAGAGTGGTGAAATTCTCACGGTACGATTTTATAATTATATATAAATAATTTTTTTTTTTTTCATTAACTTATTTGAGCCAAATGTATTTTCAATTAGGTCCAACATATGCCATTCAAAATCAGAAAGGATCTTTGCAATGCACAGTAAATTTTAGTAGCAATAATAATTATTATTATTAATACAAATCTTCTTACTGGTGAATTCAAAAGAATTAATTGGCCCCAAATGATAACAATTTGTTAAAATTCTACGTACGTTAAATATCACAATAGTAATAGTTCTAGGCGATCAAACATCTTTCTCAAAAATGGCACAACCCAATCTCAAGAATAACAAGCATTCCACGTTCGGTTTATAATGGAAAGTAAGCGGTGAAGTAGTTTCACGTTGGCTTTTTTACTCGGCGTAATGTTCGATTGCGTGTCATTATTCAAAGCCTATAAAACAGTAATAATGAGCTGGAGCAAAAGCTTCTCCGTATTTTAACGCAAAAGTAAAATAATGAACCTTTCCGATATTTTAAAATAAGTTTACTAAACCAGATACGTGCCGCTTTGATCGACCACATGTTACCATTTTTGAAGTTAAATTATAATTTCGTCGGTGTAAAATTTCTGTGTTTTTTGGACGAAAACTATCATAAGTGATTTTCATAGGCCTCTTTTGAAGCCGACTTTGTATAGTCCATTCGTTTCCTTCGCTATAGAGACCGAAGATGCAAGATCAAGACTATACAGTGAACGCATCAAAAATTCCGGACACTCTTTCTCTATTTTCGATTGCTCACAAAGATGTGCGGAGTCTGACGTTGACGTAATGAAAGGCGACACCTTTACTATCGATCAATTCTAGTGGCTTTACCTCGATCGCTTGGCGTAATCTTTCCGGCTGTTGACAATATAAAATAGAATCGATCGTTTAACCGGGCGGCAGCAGGTCATTGTAAACAATTCCTTTCCGTTCCCATCACTTTTTTTGGCGTCAATCCTGGTTTTTCTACCGTTTGCAGAGCTTCAACTTGCTTCGACCACGATCTTTCACTGTACATTATTTTCGTACGAGATCCAGTTTTCAACACCTGTTCCGAGTCTTTTAAAAAATGACACGATTTCGTTCCGTTTTAGCTATTCTTAGATGATAGTAGACGCATTAAATTTTGCATTGTCAAATCATTCACACAAACATCGAGTTTTTTTTGTATTCGATCTTCTTCACGATTTAAAACTCTTTGGCGATCGATGTACAGTTCGTTAACGATTTAACGATCGCTAAATGTTTTTCACGATTTTATCTACTTTTTCAGTCAGCTTGCGACCGGAGTGAGATGCATCATCATCAAAATATCCAGATCGGAACCATTCGAGTCAACTTTGTGTCACACGTACCGATACCGCATCTTGTCAATAAAGATCACAATTTTTTTAACAGCATTCTTCTTTTTTTGTAATAAAATTCCAAAATACATCAAATTTCTACTTTATTTTCATCAATTTATTAGCTTTCAAATAAATAATTTAATATAATCATAATCTTCCTAGAAATACTCACCGAAATATCACCTTTCAACGCAAGCGTTGCCAGATTTATTTATTTTTTTTTGTTGGTGGGGGGGGGGGACGAAAAACGCCTGTGCGTTATCATCGCCCGGAATTTTCTTTAACAAAAAGGTAAAATAACACTGGAATAATAAAACTAAATAAAGTTTAAAACAAATATTAATTATATAATAAAAAATTTATTAAAACAAAAGTTAAAAAAAAACTCAAAACTAATATTGCAGACGGAGTCTTTAAAATATAAAATAATAGAAAAAGGAAACTATATAAAACTTAACTAATTCCAATAGGGAGCGCAAAAGGCTCCCTACTCGGATAATAAAATTAAAGACATAGAACCAAAAAAATCAAAATTGAAAGTAAAGGGAAAAAATTTACAAAAACTCTTCTAGCATAAAATATATATGATAGTATTACATTTTTTGCAGTAATCTAGTACTACGCAAAAACAGAAACATCCGGTTCAAAATCTCGTTATCATTGTACAAGATACCACGGATGTTTCTGGGTAGATTAAATTTACGACGCAACGCCGCATAACATATACAGTCTATGAGAATGTGGTGCACAGTCATGCGGCAGTTACATCGTGTGCATAGGGGTGCGTGTCCTCCTGACATTAGTACTCGGGTGTGATCCTTGTATGTCCTATCCGTAATCGGCAGAGGACTACTTCAGGAGTTTTTCTGCAAGAAGTGTGCGTGCCATGGCAACACTGAATCTTTAATCCGTCGGAATTTATTATCGACGGTAGTCGATACCGGGTAGGCCAAACATATAAGTTCTTTCATTGACAACAAAAGCTAACCAACGGTATCGTTTTGTTTCGATCCATCAGTGTAAATCACCGCGTCTGGGTTCGTCTTGGTCAGAACACACTGAAAGATTTGCCGGAAAAGAGTAGGTGGTGTAGATTTTTTTATCGTATGTCGTAAGGCCGAATGTAAACTTTACAAGGTTTATTCTCCACAGAGGATATGAGCACGGACATGATGGAAAGAACGACGGAGTGTCAACATTTATATGCTGCAGCAGACGTCGGGTACGGACACCTACAGTTGCAGTACAGCGTGGACTTTCTTAAATTAGGATTTCTAAGAACGGGTCAAAAGCCGGGTGATTTGGCTGTCCTTTGAGACGGGCAAAAAAAGTTAACAAAAACTGGTCTCGTCTATCCCAAAGTGACGGCTCGCCACAAGTAAGTCTAAGTCTAAGTCTACAAGTAAGCTTGCGATAGGCCTTGATCTAAATGCACCTGTGGCAAGCCGAAGAAAAGCATGATGTACACCGTCCAGCATTTTAAGCGCGGTTTGACGAGCCGAAGAGTAGGCGACACAACCATAATCTAAACGGGAACGAACAAGGGAATAGTAAAAACGTAACACACATGACCGATCGGATCCCCAATTGGTGTTACTACCCGCATCATATCTACAAATTTGGAACATTTTGTCCTTAATTCCTTTATATGTTTGACCCAAGTAAGACGGCTATCAAAAATCAAACCTAGAAACTTGACGTAAGGAGAGATAGCAATAAGCTCTCTGTTCAGAAAAACTCGCGGAACAGAAGGGTTTCGTAGCCGAGAAAAGACTACACAGTCGTTTTGTCGGATGAAAATGTGAAACCAGTAGTCCTGGATCAAGCCTCAAGGCGAAATATAGTGTTCTGTAGTAGTAGCTCTGCAGTGGGCGTTGAACGGCTCGCAATGTAAATAACAAAATCGTCAACAAATAAAGAACTTGAGACAGGAGCCTGACACAATCGGTAATACTGTTTACGGTTACAGAAAATAAGGTGGCACTAATACACTACCTTTAGGTACTCCATTCTCCAAGACGACACTATCTGAAAGTGAATCGTCTACACGAACACGAAACGTTCGGTGATTAAAGAATCCCCGGATTTGATTATTACCGCAGTTATGCGATCCTAACACCAGCAGAATACGAAAAATCCCAATATTTGCCCTTAAAGTATTAACTACGTTCAACATATAGGAACCGGTTGAATATCATTACTTTCCAAAACGCAACTCTGATGATATTTTTCCGTATGCGCTAGCTTACGTCAGCCCCGAAAAACTTTGAGCCAGGTAGAATAAAAGAATAAATTAACGTACCACTTTCTCTATAAAAACAACGCGTTATATAAATTCCTTCAGTTATGTAAAACTTACCTGATGAATGTAAGACTCCTTATTGCGTCAACTGTTTTACCGATAAATAGTATTTTCTAACTCGAGCTTCGTGTAAAAAGCTGATACACGAGAGAGATAAAATGCTTTTTGTACTAAAGGAATTCATAATTAAGTATTCATATTATAAAAATTAGTCGGGTTAACAGAGTATAAAGCGGTGCGTTTGTAGATTAGTAGTAGCTACCTCTATTTAAGACAGTTTTGTTAAAACATTACATACGTACACGCTATAACTATAACGATTCCGATTACTCAGAGCTTGGAATAGCCCCGTATTCCTCAAGTTATGTTCACCAGAGGACAATTGCAGTTATCCATAAAAAAAGTAAATAAATATACAAAGTTTAGACCGTACCCGTTATTTAGACGATCACACCAGAGTAGAAAAGCCATTATTTAAAACAGCATAAAGAAAAGTAAGCCGTTACCATTAATCGAACTCAAGATAGAGTGTTTTGCAACTACTGCAACGAGATAGATGATGCTGAGCACACCTTTTTTGAGTGCAATAGGTGGGACACACTTAGACATAGTAAGGCACTCACAGGTATAACTCCAGAGACAACAATAGACTACATGCTAAGAAGCGAGTCATCTGGAATAATTTTGCTAGTTTTGTTAGACAAGTTGTTCTACAGAAATACTCCGATGAGAGAAGACAAGGTGTTGGCTAGAATAGGACTGGGTGGACAGCCTTGCTGGTGAGGTCCAGCATGCTGCGGTGTGTTGGCACTGTGAGCCACCAAGGACTCCACGGGTAACAGTCAGGCAACAGCACACTGAATACTGAAGGGACCCGGTACCGCGTCGCGGCGAACTGGGTCTGGCGTGGTGTATTAGTATTGCCCTTTTGGGTCCCCAAGGGGGCAATATTGATGAAGAACTCTCAAAAAGAGCTAACCGGTAGGCCGACCCTGCCTTGCCGGTATATAGCCGGTAGGTGGGGAGGCCTATTTGAGTTTAAAGACACTCCCTTGGGCGGCGTAATACCAACAAGTCGGTCCGGCCCAGGGGAGCTGAGAGAAAAAAAAAAAAAAAAAGGATGGAGTGTTTGAATTCAGGATTTGAATACTAGATCGTAGATACGGTGTTCTTTAGCGGTTGGGTTTCAATTAACCACACATCTCAGGAATGGTCGACCTGAGACCGTGCAAGACTACACTTCATTTACTCTCATACATATCATCCTCTGAAATAATACCTTACGCGGTTCCGGAGGCTAAACAGAAAAAATAAAGAAAGGATAGTGTGTATTTCAATTAATATTTTTATACGGCGATCAATCATATTATTTAATTTTGTCGTACGATAGATTATTACATGCCACCAGAATTTTACGTCCATCATCTTGATGTTTTCTACCGCTTAATGCTTAAATATCTTTTTCTTTCTTTCATCATAATTAAAATAAAACGAATTTAACTAAAGACATAAAATGTTAATAGTATTAAAAAAAAAATACATTAAATACTTTTTCAAACTATTTATTTGTATTCTTTAGCAACGTGGCTATACATTAATCATAATTACCATAATAATAATAACAACAATAATTATCATATATATTTATAATTGTTTCTTAATTTATAATTTAGTTATTATTACAACATATCATTTATTTTTATTAATTGTATTTTATAACTGATTTAATTACACCCTCACTTAATTCACATTTCCTACATACACCAATATAATAGTTACACTAATAAAATAATGAAAAAAAAATTATTTATATTATATTCTTTTAATTATAATTATTTATACATTTATATTATAAATTACAAACATACATTACATAAATCTGAGATCATATTTAATACATCACAGGTTTTGTTTTAATAATAATAATAAACACAGTAGTCATTCAAAAAATTTTTATTAAATTTTATTTTCATAATCCGAAATAATAAATTATTAAAAAAAAAAAATTAAGTATATGTAGTAAGAGATATCACTTATATACAGTCGGAAGTAAAGTAGAATAGCTCTGTTTAATTTGCATAACCTCTTCACTCCCTAAAAACTTAAGTTCAGAAAATAACTTCATTACCGTTATATAAACTTCTTTAAAATTCTAATAAACAAAAATAACTCGAATAACATCGATAAATTTAGGTCATTTTACTTAATGTAATATAAAAACCAGACGTAAATGTTTTTTGAACGAATAATATAATTGGTATTATCGAATAATTTTTTCTGTCGATCGGATTGTTCTCCCTCAAATCATTAAAATTTAGAATAGCGCTCGGCACTGTACGCCAAATAACCCAAACCTAATAAAGGTTACGTAAAAATATAAATTTCGCTAATCGAGATAGATTATAATACATAAAATGTTAAAACACAAATAAATTGTAATGACGGAATAAAAATGCACGAGAAAAATAAAATAAAATGACTGAATAGACACAAATGGTAACGATAAACACGACAAATAAAAAAACAGCGTACTTTAAATAAAGCAACAGTAGGGAAAGCCCTACTTTTTTCAAATTATAAATGCGATTTTAAAAAAGAAAAAAAGTAATCTGAAATGGAGAAAAATTCCGATCGAAATATTTCTAAACAATTTGTATTTTTCATTCTAAATATTCGAATATACATTTATAAATATAATTTAAAAAAAAATCAAACTATTTTGTGAACTAAAAATTAAATTCTTAAGAGGTAGAAAGGAAAAAATTACCGTTTTAATCTCTTTAGGCGACCGTAGGTCATGGAGTGATAAGGGTAGCACTACATTTATATATTTTTTCTTTTTTAAATTCTTACACGAATAAATATTAGTTCTTAAAAAAAAAACTAACCGCCTGATTATAGTAGCTGATTAGAGATGACTTTTCGTAGCGTATGACCAAGTCTTACTTCGATTCGAATCCAAAATTTACCGGAAGAAAGACTAAGTCGCTACAACTCCGCCACGGAGATCGATAAATCGAAAAGATAAACACCCTCCCGGAGTAGAATTTTAAAACGCTAATATTGGATTTAAAAGTCCTCTCTTTTTATCTTTGTTCTATTATAACTTGTTTAAAACTCATTCGCACATTTCATACGTTATGCGTAAAAGTAGAATAAATTTTGTATTTTTTTTAATAACAGTTATTAATTTAAAAGATGCCAACTCCAGTATTTTAAAAATAATATTAGAAGAGGTATGACAAAAACACGGTACTTAATTTATATTTAACGGTCGATACTGAATTACAAACATGTACATACATAAAAATTTAAGAAAACTTTTTGAACGACTAAATAATTACAACACTAAAAATAAAAGAAACTATTCTTAAAATATACAATATATAATAATCAAAAATATCATTTAATTATTTTGAAATAAAATATTAATGTATTATATATTTTTTTTAATTTTTCAAGTATTTTTTAAATAATTATTTGTACAAAGAAAAAATTACAGAGAAAGGGAAAAATTGAAAGAGATCATTCTACCCTAAACTTTCCCGCACGTTCGTGTAAAAATAGATTTTTATAAAATCTTAATCCGAAAAAAAGAGAAAATTTCAATAAAATGTGATGTTATTTTACAATTTTTTTCTTCGTATGTTACAATCACGCGTACATATTTTATGTGATGTAAATAAAAAATATTTAAATATAACCGTTTTTTGTTTTTAATGTCCGAACAGGCCGATTGAAAATATAGCTTGTCAAAGTTACTTTATCGGGATGATGTTTGATCGTGTCGGTATTTAACAGGCAGCAGGTACGCGGCGATGGCGATAATTAGAATATATAATAACGAATGAACGGCGGGGAAAACAGGTACTTAAGGCTATACACAGAGATCGTGTAAATACCATTAACTCTAAGCGTAACCGTACCCTTTAGACAGTTCCCCCCACCCTTAGCCGTATTCTCTCAGCGCGCGGTAATCGCACTAGGATAACCTCAATACTGTAAGTACTTTCGTAACTTTATCCGAAAACATTACAAAATAATAGAGTAAAATATTTTCGTTGTTATTCACGATTAAGCTAAGCTATTCATCGTATAATATACAAACTGCCGGTTCAGCGACCGCGAAAATACGCCGCATCAGTTACTAATACAAGTAAATGTACGTAACAAAATGGAATCGCATTTCTTTTTACACGCTGAAAGAAAAAACGATGAATTAAAATTACGATTCGAATTATTCGATGGCCTGCCGTAAAGATCCTTTTATCTACTAGAAAAGCGCCTTCTCCGGTTTTCAGTTTCTTATCGGTAATAATAACTATACACCGAGACTAGGAACTATTAAAAAACGAACAAAAAAATTTAAATATAAATTTTAATAAACGAATACCATTAATAATAAAGACCTTTAGTAATCCGTTTTACAAATCGGCATACCTTACGGTAAAATTTTTAATATAATATCGACGTTTTTTTTAGGAATAATAGATAAATAAAATAACGTTATTAGATCGGGTAGAGGCTAATAAAAGTTTGGAATAAATGAATCGATAAAATTACAACGCCGTTCGGGGAAATAAAATAACGTAGAAAAAATGGAATTAATTAAGATAAATTTATTTTAATTCTGCTACGTAATTAATCTCATTAATATTTATAAATAATAAACATTTTGCATGTAAAAATTAAAATATATGAAATTAATATAACATTTTTTTTCAAAGCGAATAGATCTAATATCGTTTTTACGCATCGACACACACACACACATATATATATATATATATATATATATATATATATATATATATATATATATATAAAATACTTAAGATTACATATGTGTTATTTCATTAAGTAATACATATTTATTCCATAGCGGTTTATTTAATAACATACTGTAGGATATAATTATATTTAAAATAAAAGAAGACTTGAATATAGAAGGGTAAAACAGAATTTAACTTTGACAAATGATAGAGAGAGCGAGCGACTGTTGCCATATCGACAATTCGTTACGTTTTCTATCTTCATTACAGGGCAAATAACTTTATAGTACTCGTACAAACTCTACCGCTCGATTTCATAAACGCCCGGGTCTATAATAATCGTAAAAAGAAAATTTATTATTTATACGGCTTTGAAGTATTATTAGGTACAAATTATATATAAATAAGAATAAAGTATAAAATAAAAAGCTGCGGGTATAAATTTGACGTTTGGTAAAATCTATTTCTACAGAGAGTAGTATAAAACATAATTTATTTTATTTTGAAAAATAAATAATTTTACCGTCGGGAGAATAAAGAATGCGAGGAGAGGTTTTGCATCTCCTATAATCTTCGCTAAAGAATTACGTTTAGCGCGAGTAAAATTCTGTGTTTGCAAAATCGTTTTTGTTTTTTTTAAGACTTTTTCAAAAAAAGTTGAACTCGCTATTTTAGTCCAGATATTACGGTAGTTCTAAAAGCATTGGATTTCGACGAGGTAAGTTTCCAGTAATCGCACAATATTATGTAATACTTTACCGGTACGAATTATACTATAATCCAAAAAGATTTCTGGTGAAACTGAAGAAAAGCTACGGACGAACAATATAAAAATAAAAGGTCACAAATAAAACGATTTAAAAAAATGAGTTCTTATAAAAGCCATAAGAAAACCCGAAACGGTATTTTAAAATTAAACAAATTTCTTATTAATCGGTTATAAATTAAATACATTAAAAAAACATCCATAAAAGTTGCATCGATACCGTTCTAAAATAATGCGTACATTTTATAAAATTAGTCCGACTTGATTTCTATTAAAAACAATTATACAATCGGAATAACGATGTAATAATACAAAAAACGAAGAAAACTATACTAAGAAAACCCAAACGCTAGGACCTTTGGTTAAGTATATTCTTCTTTGGGTTATTCCTAGCGTTTTTTGAGATCGTAAGTTTAAAGAAAGAAAAAACAAAGGATTGAAACTATCGTGAGCGATTAAAAAAAACCTCAACAAAAGAATGAACTTTTTTTAGGTAAAAAGAAAGAGAAAAAAGAGTGAAATATATTAAATAAATAAATAGGTCTTAAATATCCATGAGATCGTAATGAACTGAATGTTAATACGTAATACAAAACTTTAAGAACGACCTTAAAAACAACACCCTTCAAATTTAAAATAATACCTTAAATAGACAATAGTCGACGTTTCATATTTATTATTGAATTGCGCGTTAAAAAAAAATCCTTGTTAAAAGAAAGGAGACGGCAGGAGCAGCGGTAGTAGTAGTAGCCCTATCGCGTTACACTACGCTGTTACAGAGTACACTAAAATTATAATGATATCGATAACGATAGATAAGTAATAGTGTATAGATTGCAACGTCTTACTGTAAACCGATAACAACTTTGAAGTTTTTTAAAAGCGTCTACAGTTACGTATTGTTGTCGGTAAAAAAAGGTTAACGCGTGTCACGGGTCGACTGTCTACGACAACGCTATTTTTTTTTTTTTTTTGTAATATATTTTACGAAAGAGCGGACATCACGGGCTATTAATTATAAGCCCGGTGGAAATCGGAAACGTATGAAAAGATGTCATGCCCGACCGGAATTAGACTTCCACACGAAATACTGAGACGATACCTACACGGTCGAGGAGATCGACGATCGTTAATACTGCTGTTTTCGGTTCAATGCAATTTTACAACCGCAAAAAAAGCCGTCGCGTAAGATAGACGGGAGAGGTTGATCGTCTTAGATGAAGAAAAAACGCATTAATTTAGTAGCGCGTTCTTCCCCGTATTCTCTAAATGCTTGTTAAGTAGAGAAATAACTGGAACTGGAGAAATAACTGATTTGTTTAACGCGCGGTACAAATAAAGGTAAATTTATTTGGTCTTTTAATATAATATTGTTAAAAATTAGTAAAGGTTTGTCAAACTGAAAAATTTCTCTTTAAACCGCGTTATAGTTTTAAAAGTACAAATTTCGAGCGTTAATATATCCAAAGAGCTTACTTTAAAAACACAAACGGCAACACCGTTTCCCCTTCCTTTTATTTTTCTCAACCGATATTCTAATAACATCCGACTTTACAAGCGATAGAAACGTCGACTAAAAATAACTTATATAATTAATATCCATGAAAAAAATTATCAAATGTCAAGAGATATTATATACTGCCAAATTATTTTTTTATGAAAAAAAATTAAATAATATTTACAATTATGCCAAATATTTAAGCATAAAATTTTGTATAGGCTTACACACACACACGGACACACACACACATTCTATTAATTTTTATTTATATTAATATATAATTTTTTTTTCTTTTTTATAAAAAAAAGATAATGTAACCATGAGATCTGTTAGGTTAATTAACTTATTTTGGGAGAGGGGAACGGTTACATTTTGGACTGCATAAAATCTTGTATAATATAATTAATAAATAAATTGTTTAGTTTAATTTTATTTTATAATTAATTTAGTCCGTAATCATGATGACGATTTTAAGATAATTAAAAAAATAAAATATATTATTTAATAACAATAAAAATAATAATAATTATAGAAATAAAAAACATAAATTAAAAATCAAGAAACTAGAGTATTTTTGCCGATAAACAAGGCATGCAAACAGACTAAAAACGATCCTTGAAATATAGTACGCTGACAGATAACATTATTATAAAAAAAATTATATGCAAATTAACTCCGAAGAATGTTTTTTTTTAGTCTAGGTAAAATTTACTGAAGAAAAATTGTATATACACACACAGAAAGAATTCAATAATCGTTAAACGTATTATTTATTTTAAGTTCATAAAATAGCATAATTAAAAAGAAAAAGATATCTTGTGAGTTTTCCCGAAGTGAATCTTGTCGGTGAGCGTTTTCCTATCGGTAAGGGAAAACATTTAACTTAAAAAACTACTTGTATATGGAAAGAGGGATACTTATTTAATTAAAAAGTAAAATATCTATTCTTCTGACAAAAATACTGCTACTACCGAGCAGCATAATGAAATCGGTATCGAGTGACAAATTCATTCCCGCTTTAAAAAATCTTTGAAGTACTGTCATGTTACATATTAGTACGATGTGACGGGGACGAATATAAAACGTACGATACGATACCCCCTCCCTGTCTTTAACTTAATGCCCGCTCATAAATCCTGTTATCAGAACGTAATATTTGCGTGCAATAATCGTGAAATGAACAGGGAGTAGAAAAATACGAAGCGTCATTCTATTAATTCAACCGTGGCCAACATACGCCTCGCGAAAAGTTTTTCGATATTTGATTTTTTTTATAAGCGATTGAGTAATGGAAAATAAGGAAATTTAAAAAAAAACTTGCCGAGAATCTTCAGCGCGACTTATATTTGCGAAGAAACCTTTTCTTTAAAGAATGTAAATAAAAGTACGACAAATTCCATAATAAAATTTTGTTTACTTAAACGAATCGTTTTAATATTAAAGGTTTTTTAATTTTATTGTTTCGTCGGGCCCGTGAAAAAAGTTTTCTTTCCGATCGGCCCGGAGATAAAAACTGTTGGCCAGGCTTGCATTAATTCTCGCATCAAAAACTTAATAAATATTTTAAAATCCTAATTTATTTTGTTACGATTCAAATATAAATAACTAAAAGGTTCTACGGATTAGTTTTCTCAATCGATAAATATCTTTAGATTTAAAAAAAAAAAAATTAAATTTTATAACGCTCGAAAAGAAAGATAAACGGGATATATATTTTTGTATTTTAAACTAACTGAAAACCCTGAAAAAACTATTTTTCAACATTACAAAAAAGGTATTAAATATCCATATAACTAATTATTAAAAAAAAATTACTTAATTAAAATTTTTACAAACCAAACCATCTTGTACAAGCTATTCATATCGAACCAAATAAGAGATCAAAGTGAGAATAATAAAATTAATTACATTTTTAATTATATATTATAATTTAAAAAAAAAAAAAAATCATAAAAAATAAAAACTCAATATATATTTATATATGCTAGTAAGCTTACTACATATATATTTATTTATACATATATATATATATATATATATATATATATATATAATATGTATACATTTTCTATAACTTACAATTAATTACAAGCTAAAAAAAAAAAACTATCTACAATAAAGTAATAACAAATATAATAATAAATTTTTCTAAACAAAAAACACTATCTTGTACATATTTAAGCTTTGAAAAATCTGAGATCGTTAGTAAAGTAAAAATGTATTTTAAATAGTATAAATATACTTTCCGAATACAACATTTTTATAATTTAACTAAAAATTATAATAATAAAAAAGAAAAGATAATATATTTAAGAAAATAAAACAAAAAAAAAAAAAATGGTAAGAATACATGTAATAATAAAATTAATATTATCTCTAAAGGTTATACTTTATTTAAACTTAATATAAAATTTAAATAGAACTCAATTATTTTTTTTTATTTTTAAAAAGTCAACCAGTAAGATTCTAGTTGTTGAACGTTAAAAAACTGGAATCGATTAGAAACCCACAATAAAAAAATCTTCTTTTTTCCATTAGTAGTTAAATCATTTTATTGAAATCGATTAATATATATATATATTAATTATTATCGTAAAATAAAACTGAATTTAATTAATAGAAATTATATTAAAATATGAATTTTCTTTTATGTATTTTTATTTTCATTATATATTTTTTTTAAAATTAATTTAATTTAAACAGTTCGTTTCTTTTTTGACGGAGATATATTGTGACGGTTTCTTAGTTTATGCTCGATGGTCTTCTTAGTTGTCCCGATACCGATCGCCTTTGGTGAATTCCTTTTCCGACTTCTAAGAAAATCTGAAACAAATAAACAAAAAAATAATTATTTAATTTCTTACCAGGAATTTAATAAATATAATATAACGGTTAAAAAAATATATTAAAAATTATAAATCCAGTACGATGTTTAAAAATAAAAATAATTTTTTATACTATTATCAAAAACGAATCAGAGAAAAACGACTAAAAGTTATGGATGTTTACTAAAAAGGTAATGTAACCTATAATTTTAAGAAGATTATACTTCTACTATCGAAAAAACCGTCCGTCTTGAAGTTATTTATAAAATATAAATGATAAATGTAAAAGATAGTGTATTTTATAAAAATTCATTTTTTTTTTTTTTTTTTTTTTTTTTTGTAAAAATTAAAACGTATGGGACAAGTAGAAGACTTGCTGGAATAAGATAATGGTATACATATATATTTCACTTTCTTGTGGACACTTTAACTGCCGTAATTTTGCGCCAATCACTTTCAAATTGATACATAAAATATAACGACCCAAAATCTCGGTCGAATTCGTTAATGGGCAAAATCGGACCACGGGGATATAAATGGGAGGGCTTTCAAAACAAAAATCGCTATAACTTTCTTATTAAGTAAAATATCGAATTCGTTTAAAGTTTCTACTATTTTTTGCATAAGGGCCTAAAACTTATCTAAGTAAAGTTTTTTAATATCACCAACCGTTGGCCCAGGGGATGGAAAAAATGGGGTTTCGAAGACAAAAAACAATCATAGCTCTCTTAATAGGCGCAGTATGGAATCGGTTTGGAGTGGTACTTAGTCCTCTAAACAATACTTAAAACGTTTGTCTGAAACAATTTTTGATACGACCAATCCTTACGGTAAGGGATGTCCAAAATATTGCTGGAATTCTAACGCTTGTCGGATGCTAAACATGTGAAACTTTTTTTCGCACGGAACCATTGTCGTATCCAGTAAATTTGAAGTCTTTCTTAAATTTAAGGTGGAAATCTTTTTTATCCTCTACTTAGCATCAGTGAAATACCTCTGCCTTCCGGCGTGCCGAAAGGTTTTTTTTTTTTTTTATTAACTTTTTCTTCCTAAATCACTTATTTCACGATACTTTTCCATTTTATTCAAAATTAAATCGAATAAAATCCTAATAATAATTTTAATCTGTACGTTCAGGTATCACAAAAATATGACGGAATCAATTTTACCAAGATTAACAAGATTTTATACTTCCGCTAGCGAGGATCCGATGGGAAATTATATATAGCCGGTTAAAAAATCGCGAGGTAGGATTAGAATTGTTTTCTTCAGAGAATCCTGATACTAGACGCCAGTCTAGTATCTGAATTCAACCTACTTTTTTCTTTTAGATAATATTCGGGTCCGACTTCAGTAAATTGATACCGGCTTTCCGAGGAATTTATGAATAGAGCGACACGGACGTCTCATCTTAACCGTCGTTAAGAGAAATTTCACAAAAGAATTCTCAGAATTTGACATATTCGCTGTCATTTTTTAACCCTTGAGCCCTTCTGGAGTAGACATCCCTCGAGTTCGGGTCGACGATTGGTGAGATTTAAAGAGAATGCGTTTTAAATATTTGTGCGATTCATTAAAAAGCGGCTGCGCTTATTGACCTTATAGTTTCCTACGTCCTTAGCCGTAGAGAAAAAAATCACGTTTCCGAACATGATGAAACGAATTTCGGAAATATTTTCCCCTTCCCCTACCGTTCGCAGACAGTAAATACTACGGACGTTATTTCTTACATAAAGATTTATATCGACATTGTTTTATAAGGTCTCTTAGTCTTTCTGGCCGTTAAGATGCGCGTGAAACATTCGAGGTAAAAGCGGCATTAATCTGAACAACGATATTTATTATACAGCTGCTTCCTGAGCTGAAAAAAAGCGGTGTCTAAGTATCTATTACTACCTGCATCTCGGCGAGCTAGACGCGATGATATGCGACCGGAAGACAATACATACCTCACCCTTCTTAGTAAGCGTGGCACGAGACGACCGTTATTCTTTGCCATTTTTGTTGTCTAATGTCAGATCGCCCGCAACAATTACGATTACGAGAACCGAGCGTACATACATTGTCGGATGATTCTTTCATCGTGAAGACCAGAATCATATACTTTGTGTATAATCGCGCGTACAACAGATTTTCAATTATCCGAAATAACTACAAACAGATTTCGGATATCTAGGATTAACTAAAGTACGAGCGATAAAGATTTATTCATAAAAAATAAAACACATTCCTCTTGTCTACGAAAATACTTTATCGAACGTACATTTAAAGAAGGCCTGTCGTTTTCCGACTTTTCTAGAAATATTTAGTCGCCGATCTCAGGTACTGGGTTCTACACCGGCCACAATCGGCAAAGTTTTTTTAAAATTCAACTCTATAAGCGGTTCGGATTTTTCCTGAATAAAAATAATAATCAGAGTACTTATTTTAAATCTTTTAGAATCCTTTTTAGTTTGTTTAAGTCCTAAGTCGTATAAACCAAAATAAAACCCCCTAATTAAGTCCTTCATATTCAAACGATTTTGTACTTTTTCGGTTAGACGTTTTATATTTTTACTTTCAATCCCGTCTGAAACCGATAACTTATGATACCGAAATACGAGGCAACATTTTGAAAAATCGCACTGTTATTAAACTTATCTCGTAGAATAAAATATTTTTATTCTTACAGAGCGTTATAATTCTTCCCCAAGTCTAATACCTACCGGTTTAAATAGGTCGATCGAATAAAATCGGGTAGATGTATGACACGTCGATTTAAATACCCTGAAAATAAACGGAAATAACTATTGTATATTAAAATTAGTACGAAGATTTACATTAAAATGAAAAGGCATATGACGTCGATAAAGAAATATGTCTCACTGTAGTCGAAAAAAAAGAATAGAGCACTAATTTTTAGTTTTAGACCTTCGTACGATATGTAATCATAATAATGGTATCTTTTTTGTTCCGTTACAATTTTCTTCGTTATATATTTAACATTTTCGTTAATATTAAAAATTATTAATTTTTTTTTTTATCGTTTAGGATAACCGAGAATTTTAACTTGATTTCTGATAAAAAACAATTAAATGTTACTACATTTTCTTCATCGGACTTTTTCTTCTTTTTTTACGTTTAATACGATTTTTATTATTTTTGATTCTAAATTATAATTAAACGACGCGTATAGGCCTACTTCAAGTCCCATAATCTTAAGATTAAGTCTGAAATAATTACAGAGCTTAATCGTAATAGATTTACGATTCAAACCGTTTATGCGCAAGCGTGTTTTAAATACGCGGTTTTCAGATCGGATATGATCTGACATCTCCAATGTATGCGTTATATTTTAACGACATAATTTAAACATAAATTCTTTCAGACGGTTTATTATTTTTGGTAAAATTAATAGGGTTAATTATATTTACATCTAAAAAATAAAATTAGAACTGAAAAAAAAAAATCAATAAACGGGTTCCAATTAACGGCAATAGGATGAAATAATACTAAAATCGTCATCAAAAATACTCTTGACATAATGTTTAGTATGTAATCGTAGTAAATCATACACTAACAAAAAGCTGTACGAATAGATTTCAGCACGTGTGCAAAGATGATTGGTAGGGTACAAGGCCAACTATACTTGTTGAAACGTTAGATAACGTTCAAATACACAATGCATGCATACACGTATGTTTAGATCTCGTATAAACTTTGATAGCAATAAAATGAATAACTATCGTTCAGAATGCAAATGATTATTAACAAGAATTTATAAGTAGAAAGACATAGTCAGTCGCATGTGCATGGGGGGAAGGGTGATAAAGATATGTTAAAAACTAGGAAAATAAATACAATTTTGTTAATAGTAAAATACGCTTTAACGAAGCATCTAAAAGAAAACAATATGACATTTGACCGGTTTTAATGCTAATCTAGATCCCTTTATATTTAAACAAATTATCTTTTGTTTAATTAAAATCTGTGTTTATAAAGTTTAGAGATTTTCAAGAAAAAAAAATTAAGTATAAAGTCACCGTTTTTAATTAGATTTATAATTTTAATAAAAAAAAAACTAGAAAATAAAACTGGTTTCCCTAACCCAGAACAATAATTTCCATTTATAATTTTTCAAAAAGAACTTAAACCTGAATATAAAGGATCTTCATTTACATCGCTTTAAAGCGCAGTAACCGCTAAACTTGTAGGCTTACATACACTCTCATTACAGTAATATCTTTAAACAGTCAGAACGAGTTTTAAAAAAATATAAAAGCGGACTATCAAATTTTGGCACCGGTTTCATTCAATATTTCAGGTCAAAAACCATCAAGTATATACATATTCATTTTTTTAATTACCAAGAAATTCAGTCGGGCTTCATTTTACCCTCGGAGGAGAAATCAGGGCGAAATTTTTCGCAAACTGTCACTAAAAAGCGAAGCGTTTCTGGACTTGATTAAATAAAAGATTTCCTTTACGAATGAAAAGTTTTCCTCTTCGAGTGAAAACTCGAAGAAGATGATGTCTTGAAATCGTTTTCGTTTCTTCCTAATCGATTAATTTTTTGTTTCAATGATTATATACCATCGGTCACATTTAAATAAACCTTCGGTAAATCGGATCACGTGATAAGGGGTTCCCGGCGATGTAAAAAATTACACGCTTTAGTGTTTTTATTACAAAGAACTTTTGCGGCAAGAACATACAGTAGGTAATTACGAATAACACTGAACTCCTAACAGCAGCACAAGAGAAAGCAAAATAAAATAAAAATCATTAATAGAGAGAAAAACGATGAAATAATAAAAAGAAAAGAACACGTAATAAATATGAAAATAAAAATCGAAGAGATAATGCACAGCGTTATCTGTTGGAGATAATGCGTGTAAGTATAGCGACACTATAGAATCGCTAAGGTCTAGAACGTGCAGCCGTTTTAATCTTGTAACGTCATCCCCGTCGAATAAGAGGTTCACGGCCGAGCATTCAGGTGCTGTTAAGTCACAGTTCGTACTTTGAACTGATACTTTAATTTCCTCCCGGACGATGTAAAACCTAAATATTCGTGCGTTTCACTATTTTTTTTGGCAAACATGGGATTTCTGTTTATTTATTTATTTTGAAATCTCTATAAAATTTCGAGATCGCACTTGCTCGCAGTATCCCAAAATCGGATAACGTAGGTCCGGATCGGTTTTAGAATCGTTGGGTATACCGGCAGCTTATCAGGCAAAGATAATAGAAACCTTTGCCCGACGACCAGAACGTTTCTTTGATCTTTACGCTAAGTTGTTTTCGTTCGTATATGAACTTTCCACGTCGGTCGACGATCCAGGTGTACCGTTTTAACTTAATAAATCGGTAAAACGTAAATTATTTTTTATCTAACTGTCGAACTTTTTATTAGATTTAGATTCTAATAATAAAATAAATATTAAATAATACTCCTTCATCGGGATAAATCCACTTTTATTCGTACGTATTTCAGCCCTAAATAATTTTATTATGTAAATCAATATAACATCTTTTATACAGAATGTTCTATGAAAACACACACGCACACAAATTACTAAAGTGTTAAAGGATGAATGCAGTATTTAACGGGTTAAAAATAATATGAAGACGTAGTCTTGTTGGTTTGCCTTTTTATTATTATTAATATATTGTATTGTCGATCGGTAATAAAATAATAAGATAGCGATCCAGTTCTTAAAAAGAAAACGATAAACTATAAAACTCACCCCGTTTTATTTTATACGAACATCAACTGTCTTTTTATACAAATGCACCTTTAAAAAAAGAAAGAAACCTAAACCTGTGTATAGTGAATAGAAAACCTGTAACTCAGCAACCACCTCTCTCTAGAAGTCACAGACTATATATGTCTGTAACTATAATAAATATAATATCCGTATATTAAGTTTATATTTAAGTACTGAATTTTATTACTTTTTCCAAGTAATAATAAAACTGGACATACACATTTTATGTTTTTTTTTTTTTGTTGTCGGTTCCCCATCTTCTATTTTTTTCTTTTTATCCCATTAAATTTCTTCATTTTATTTTTAATTTACTTCTCCTGCGACATGAACCCTCTCTTATTTTCTTCTTCGTTTTTAAAAACGACAATAACGAACCGACCGTTTCTAAACCGATATTAAAATCCAAACCGTTCTGAACAGAACGAAGTAGATACAATATTGAAGATTTTTCTAATATAAGTGGAATGATATTTTTTTTAAATCTCTCTTAAATGTATTCGTTTTCAATTTTTGCAGCCGTTCAAATATATTCTACAGTACCATTGAAATAAGTACCTATATATATATATATATATATATATATATATATATATTTATGTATGTCGGATGAGCAGCAGTATGATGGACGTGTACTTATACTTAAGCGTCGTTATTAACGTTACAAGCTGTCCTGATCGCAGCAAGGTCGGCAGGTCAAAGGTTATTCTCTTGCCGTCTACGTATTTAGACTAAAAGATTTAGCGGCCGCGGCCGATCACTCACCGGTATTTCCAGATATTAATTGCCGTCAGACAGGAAGCGATGCGGACCGAAAAATTCTCCAGAGATGTAAGTACGTACATATATATGTCTGTCCCTGTTGTTTCGCTTCATATCTTCAGACCGGATGGACCGATTCGGAGGAAGTTTAGCACGATAATTTTTGTATATGGGACGTCAATTCCGTTCATAACTGCTGAAAGGGAGGGGAGGTAAATAAGACATCACGGATTCGATATGTCAAAAGTTTACTAAACGAACAGATAAATTTTTTCACGTAACTTAATGCCTCTTAGATAAGCTAAGATACTTTTTTATCGTTTTCGGTCTTATTCAAACTTCTACACTAAAGAAGCGGGGCGGGAGAAAAATACTTTTTTGTCGCTTTTAAGGCTCGAAGTTAAATTCACGCACTAATTAGACGATTCCGTTCCGTCAATACGCTATTTTGGTTATGAATTTCAGCAATTTTATTCAGGGACGTCGGTTAATAGGCGCATTTCCACCGGTTATGCTTTTTTGATATCTTCGTACCGGATTAAACAGATTTTTATGATGTTTTTTTCTTATGATTTCTACGATCGTTCGCGCCGTTTAATTTCGGTTACGTTTCAGTCAAGGAAACGGGGGAGTTTCCTTGAAACGGTCCCGATTCAAAATTTAACTGTAATGTTCCGCTTAATTTTTCTCCTGCTTAATTATCTGTCAAAAACGAAGCCCTCGGTAGATGGAGAGAGATTAATAAATAAAACGATATGAAGTTTCAATCGGAATAAATATAACAATTTATCGTAAATATTAACAAATTAAATCGCTAAATTTACATTAGTTCCAAACGCAAGTTTTTATTTGCTTAAACCGGACACAGGACAGTATATTGAAATGCATTACAAAAAAAGAAATATTTTTAAATAAAAATAATTAACGATAATTTAAAACCGGGAAAACTGAATAATTTATTATATAATGCGGTTAGTTACCGGTCGTTTCCCGATAGTGTTAGTTTTACGTTGTAAAACTTTATAGAATCGATCTTACTGTTCTTCCCCGGTATAGTCACATAAGAAAAAAACCACCTGTATTAAAATGAAACCTCTTTTTTTGTTCTTTACAATTTATCAAGTTGTTTAACAGTCGATGTTTTCGATGAGGTAATCGAACGTAACAACCTGCAAGTCCTATTGTTATAAAATAATTTATAGTTATTTTTAATTTATTAAAGTAGGCTTACCGGCAGACAATTGTAATTTTTTTTAGATTTTTATGTTTACAACAAAATGCATTTGCCTATTTGTATGCGCAGAATGCACAAGGTATAATATATAGACAAAAGCTATATGCACTTCAAATAAAAGAATACGATATTACAGCGTTATATTACTAAGCGTAATCGATGCCGGATTTTATAATAGCAATAATATTAAACGATAAACATGCAAATACGTTTACGTAGATTTTTATACGACATGTAATAGTTAAACAAACAATAAAGTACGTCCTGTAAATGAAATATTAAAACGACTCGTACTCAAACGTGCACCTACTATATGTTAATTTAATTGTCAGTAAATGCACGTAAATATACGTTATCCTAGGTCACGTTCCAAATAGTAAGTTATTATATTAAAATTATAATGCCAAGTAGTTTTTAAAATACCATCGTTTAAAATGCGTTATACTAAGTCTACGCTAGAGGAGCGAATACGAACGAACGTTAAGGAAGGCGTACTCGAAACAGTACTTCGTTTAACGCCATTAAACGGAATACTCGCATACATAAATAAACATTCGTTTACATCGGCTCGTGTTTGTCCGTCTAGTACGGACCGTCCTTGTATCTATTACAGTTATTACGCGATGCGGCACAATAAAAATTCAATTCTAAACGATTACGTACGGTCATAAATTTTATTCGAGTTTTACAATCGTGCCGCGTAATTCATTTATTTCATTCGTCATGCTACGATTAACTGTAGCTTACATTATTTTAATTTTAGGAAAACTTACAAGCCCCGATTTTATCCGGTCGCTATTATATAGTATCGTATAGCTAACTTTTAATACTTATCCGATCGGTGTTTAGCTGACGGATAAGTTTAGAAACCGAATCACCTAAAAATACGTAGTAGAGGATGTACACACAAATACTAACAGATCGAATTATTAATACAAAACGATAAAGTAACGATAATAAAGATAGAGATGAAGAAAAGATGTAAGCGGTATGGAAAAGAAAAGATTAATTACCAGGGGAAAACGGTCGAAAAATCAATACCATCCGAAGAATAACTTCAAAGCTATTCATTAAAGCTAAACATTTTCGATAAAATGTTTATCGTTAAATATCAAAATTTTTGCACTTATCGGCTAAAATGTAAGATACGAAAAAATATTATTTTCGAAAAAGAGATTTGTAGGAAATAAACAGAACATCTTCGTTCATCTTTAGGATTTTGCTAGACTTACAAATAATTAATTTCACTGCTTAAACGAGTAACGTATTCTAAATTAAGTTTAGAAACTGCTAAAATATAATCACGGTTAATCTAATGACAAAAAAAGTGTACGATATCTAACCTTTAGCAATTCTTTTTTATTAGCGATAGCAGTTATTTATTTTTTTTGTGATAATAAGAAACTTTCAATCAGTCTTTGATAAAAAAAAAAGAAAAGCCAAACAGAACATTTAATTCATTAATAGAAATGAATATAACTTTAGAGGTGTGTAGGCGACGTTAACTATTAGGTATATTTCATAAGAAAGCTACCTTATTGTAACGGGTACCGTGATTCGACTTCCGGAAAATTTCCACATATCTTTGCGTTTCACATCCCCCAGACCCCAAAACCACCGTCAGTTCAAATATATATATATTTCACTCTCTTGTGGACATGATAACTGCCGTAATTTTATGCCGATCACTTTCAAATTGATACATAAAATATAACGACCCAAAATCTCAGACGAATTCCTTAACGGGCAAAATCATGGGGGTGGAAATGGCGGGGGCTTTTTCGAAAAAACAAACTATCGCTATAACTTTCTTTCTTATTAATAAAACATCGAATTCGTTTAAAGTTCCTTCTATTCTTTGGATAAGGGCCTAAAACTTATCTAAGTAAGGTTTCTTGATATCACCAACACCGACAATTGGCCCAGGGCGATGGAAAAAATGGGGTTTCGAAGACAAAAATCATACCTCCCATAATAGGCACAGTATCGAATCGGTTTAAAGTGCACGTTGTTTCTCTAAAACATTACCTAAAACGTTTGTCTGAAATAATTTTTGATATGACCGATCCTGATTATTTTTGATGTCAACCCCAGGGATGACCAAAATGTTGCTGGAATTGTAAGAATATGGGGCTTGTCGTATGTTAAACATGTGAAATGCAACCGTTGCCGTATCGAGTAAATTTTAAGTTTTACTTAATTTTGAAGCGGAAATCTTTTTTATTTTCTAATAACACCGGTGAAATCTACCTCCGCCATCCGAGGTGCCAAAAGGGATTTTTTTAACTTTTACAAATTTAACATTACTTAAAAAAACGAAAATTAAATCAAAATAACATTTTTTACCGATTAAAATTAATAAAAATATCTAAAACCGTTAAGACATATATATGTTACAATTCATTTTAATAATTAATAAGTATTATTAATTTTCGGAATCTATAAAAGCGTTAATTTTGATCGTCGTTTAATTTTTTAAAGTTTATTAGTGGAAATAGTATTTAAAATTTTTATATTATGTAAAATCAACAGAAAAAATGAACTTGTTTAGATTATAATTGTTAAGCGGAATTTAAACGAATATTATGCAAAAATATCATTTCTTATAAAAAAAGTCCGTGTAAAATAATTACCACGGAAACATAAACGTCAATCACCAAGGGAATCGTGAACAATTTACAGCGGAGATACCGGAAAGGTCGGAGAAGGATAAGGGGATTGTTAGGAGCGGGTAGGTAAAGAAAGGAGCACAGTAAGGGATGGTTAATATTAGGTGAGGTACGACGGGGAGGAGGGAGTTATTAAGAAAATGCCAAAAAATGATCGAGTATGGAATCAACAAGTAATAATTTACTACAACAGAAATCGCTTATAATATATTGTCTGTATGTATGTGTGTTCCGCTCGCGTGTGTTCTTTTTCTTGTATTACGTCGTATTAGTAGGGGAGGAAGACGAGAAGAGGGTTTAGACGTACAGTTTATCGGACAAGTAAGCGGGGGATCTTGTCGTACCTCCTCCGATCTCGTAGTGTCTTTTTTTGTACGTCCTTTCCCCTTCTGATGCTTATAACCTCACACCCCTTCCATTTAACCGAACCAAACCGTCGACAACAAACTGGTTTATATTCTCAGCAGCAGAAGCTGTTGCACCGCATCACTACCATCACACACGCTATTATCACTATTATACAAATGCATTCGTGCTCTGCACTGCTACCCTAATTTTTAAATCTCCTGTTATGTTGGTAGTTGTTTCTCGATGTAATAATAAACTTATGTTAGTATAACCTCTTTCCACTCCTATTTTAATATTGTACCATTAGAATGCATTACTCTTTCGTTCCCCGTAGTACTCCTCTGTCTATCAACGTCAATCTCTCTCTCTCTCTCTCTCTCTTAATGATGTCGTTTTAACACAAAACACATGTTTTATATGTAAATAAACATAATATGATAAGGCAACGTTTAATGTAATACATCCTAATTTTAAAATCTAGGCCCTACAGCATACCCCTGCAGTATTTATTTTCAAAACTAAAATGATTGCGAATACGTTTTTTTTTTGTACATAGTAGAGGGTTATTTTTGCGTCAAGACGTTTGTTTTGTAGAAAAAATGCAATAATATAAAAATGATTTGCAGTATTAACAGAATCAAATAATTATAGCTCTACTCTGTTAATGTTATATTTATTTACTCACAAAAATAAAAACTTTCATATGTATAAAAAACTACGGCAGATATATATTTTTTTTCCTATTGCATTTTTATTTTCTTAGCCTTAATGTGACGATGTAAATCCTCAATTTATTTGAAAATTAAAACATTAACAAGAATTTTTAGTTATCCCTTTACAAAACAATTGTCATAAAAGTACAATTTTAAGTGTTACAGAAAATTAAAAAGCGTTAATTCTTTGGATACGGGTGGATAAATAAGCTTTTAGGTAATTAATATTATCAGAAAACACATATTTGCACATATTAACCGCATTTTTATTCTATAATTTACAAAATACAATTGCAATATCTATCGTTGACAATAAAAAAAAAAAAAAAAATAACGGCATAATAAAACGAAAACTAGTATTAGAAAAAAGAATAACCTATAACTACAGAGTTAAAATTAATTTGCATACAATGCATGTGACCTCGCATCGTACATTTTAAAAGTCAGAATACAACCAGAGTTGTGCACTAGGTACTGTTTTACACACACACACACACACACACACACACACACACACACACACACACACACAGACGCGCGCGTATATAATATTTTTCATATTAAAAAAATGTTACCGAAAATTTTTTTTCAAATAATACTTAATATTATAAAAAAATTAATCTTAACAAGGGAAACAGCCGCCACAATAAATTGTCACACGGAAGGAAGTAAGACTTAATTAAAATGAAATAGGATTTCCTAAAGGATGTTGCTTATCATCAATCGATTTTAGTTGTATTATCTGGGAAGGTCTTTCGTAGAATTTTTTACAAACCGCTCGATTCGAGGCAAATATATCTTCAACCGAATTCAACAAAATCTGGTATCTATTGTTTCCTTTTCCGCTATTACTTTTTAATAAAATATTCCTCCGATTTCCGTTTGTAGAAATAGGCAAAAATCTCTTCCCTTCCGTGTATAAATTAAAATATTTTTCAAAATTAATTTTCCTAACCTTACATTTTGTTACGGTTTCCCTTTTCCAGACTCTTTCTTTCCTTTTTCTCTTCCCGTATTCCCTTTCTTAATCGTTGTGTAAATTCTAGCGACTTCCTTTCACCGTTCCATATCACCACATCGCTTATTTACCGGCTGGAGTAGTATATACAAGGTAGAAGTCGAATCGATATTAACGTAATATAATATCAAACTCGTCAAGAGTTGATCTTATCCTACGCAGGTCTCTGTAGTTTTTACGGCGTATCATGCCCACGCACAAACTTAGCCTACTTAGGCGTACGATTACTTTATAAAAGTACGTCCTGAAACATATTGCAAAACAAATAAAAGCCGCTTCGATAATAATCAGGCTTGCTGCTGCAGAGTCGAGATCAGCAGCAGGCTCATTCTACTGTGATTTTAGCGTAACATTAGGTCGATACGGAAAGATTACGTACTCGGAACGCTTACTTACATTTTACTTTTTGTATATCCTATGTTGTAAGGCGATAAACATTTTTAGAGAAATTATTTACTTATCGTTACATTGCAATTTCTTTTAAAATAATAACCGGTAATACATTTTTTAGTCGTTTCTAAGTAGAGTTTGTAAAAATGTTTTACATTATTTTTTCAATATTTCACGGGTTTATAATTATAATGCGACGCGTTAATCCTTTCATTTAATTTTCGATGAAAGATTTCTTTATTTATAATACATTAGGTAACTTATTATACTACTTTTAAGTATAAAAAAATGTATTTAAAATAAAAAATCAGATCTCGGAAGTTATTGTACGGTGAGGGCCTCTTTGCATTTACGAAACGGAGTCCAGGGAATGTTTTTGCTTTGGATAATATATGCATGTAACAGTGTTCTAACAGCAAGTTTAAATATTTATCGGTGGCGTGGCTTATAACGTTCTTATTTTCAAAGAAAAAAAAGGAAATTAATAAATACAAAATAATAAAATGTAATTATATCAAAAGATTATTTATATTTCAATATTTACTAAGAAATATAACGAATAATGTTAAAAAAAATCAATAAAAATCTATTATTTATAAGTAGTATTAATGAAATAATTAAATTTGTTTCGACAATTTGCGCGTAATTAGGCACGTTCAATACTACTTAAAACCGAATGGAAATTAATCGGACGAATAATTAACTTTCAAGTCACACAAAACATTAAAAGTAGTCTGTAAACCGATATTAAAATTTTATTACGTTTCAATTTTATTTAGCAGGCAGGCAATTGCCGCATTTTATTAATATTTAGGCTTCTATAACCTTGAAAATTAGTCTTTCTCTCTTTTTTTATCATAAAATTATGAGATTACTTTTTTTCTTATTACTAATATCCCAGGTTTAATGCCCCCACCCGCACCAGTCTTTACAATAAAGCGACGTTATTATTGTAAACGAGTCCGTAAAAGTACAACTTTTTTTGGTTTGTTATTACTTTATAAGTAGTAGGTAAATTTTTGGTTACAATAATAATAATAATTTTGGTGCAGAAGGTCCATCATTATTCACGAGGAAGATGTGCTTTTGTAATGAGAGAATCATCTGTCGTTTACTTTTTTTTTTTGTCACCAATCAATTATGTGGAATACACATTAAACTACCGTTAAAATGTAAGGTAAAAATTAAATAAAACAACTTGTGTAAACTATAAACAAAATATTACATGTTTCTACCGCATAGAGAGGTTTAAAGAATATCATTACGACAGAAAAAAAAAATTAAAATAAAGCCAACTTTAAACAGAAATCAGGTTTTAATGTCATTACGTCGGCTGACGTCTCATTTTTTCCTTTGGAAACCTACGCGGTTAAAAAATCTTTCCTCTGGTTTTATTTAAACCACACCATAAATTAAGAGGACTACCATCCCCCCCCCACACCATAACAAGAAAGAAAAAAATCTTTGTCATAGCCTCATGTACACGCAAATAAAAATATATATTTATATTGACTGGATTTAACCATTTCAGATAAATTAAAAGGAACGGATGGAATCATATCGTGCAATATATACAAAATTACGCCTCAAGCTGTTTTGCATTACCGACTCAAACGGAATCTCAAAACGTAAAAAAACACCCACCGCTGAATATTCGTAATTTATGTAATATTCGAATTATGTAGTCGAACGGTCTCTGTAGGTGTGTTAAAAAAATTAGATATAAGCGTATATAAAACATGTTTTGACTATAAATATTTTGACATTTGAATATAAATAATTATTATGGCAATTTCTACAATGAATTAAATTTTTAATGACAAAATGAGAAATAAATTAGATTTGTTATATTACTATTATCTTTATAAACATGTATACATACATACACACAAAACGATATGTTATGATGTACAAAGGGTTATACTGATATGCCTGTACACAAAACAGGCTCACAAAAAACACACACACACACACACACACATATATAGACTATTCTAGACAATTCATAGAAATCAAATTACTAGATATACATGTAGTATGAAATATGATACACTTTACACAAACTTATTACGATGATGCGACTTTTATTATCAACTTTAGGCGTAATTGCGTGCGTGTGTAAATGCCAAAGAGAGCTGCGGATAACAAAAATATTCGAGTACACGAACGCGTGCGCACACACGTACACATACAAAATAATAGCAGTAAAATTTTATTTATCAAATTTAAAATACATCCGCCATTTTTAAAATAACTATTAAAACATAACACTTACGAAACAAAGGAAAAATAATCAAAATAAATCGGTAACTTAACAATTTATATTCAGAGAAATTAAAATTTTAAGTACTTAAAGGTGTGGTGACCACTCGTAAAATTCGTTATTTATTAATCACGAGTATATCTATTAAAATTATCGTTATGCAATAAAAATGTTACGTTAAAATGCAATTCTCATTTATCCGCAAACGTTGTGCGTGTGTATTTATATATGTAACGGATATAACAACCGTTTTATCTAATTGAAAATATAACCGCATGTGATGTTACTGCCACAAATTTCACATTTACATTAAAGAATAATTAGCGTAGTACGCTTGATACAACTATTTACTTAAAAATATATTAAAAATACCCTCTTCTAAGTAAAAACCGTAATAATATGAAATAAATTATTCGTTTTCCAAAAATAAAACGCATATTCATTTACTCTTCGTTTTATGAACTTTCTAATGGCCGTGATAGTTTCTCTGATGGTAATGATGTAAGGGGGATAGATATAGAAATAATTACGAATAGAAAAGGACATATTAATGAAAAATTAAATTAATAACGATAATTGTTTCGCGATTCAAACCCAAAAGCTGTCGGATGAAAAATGGAAATTTTACCACTGTAATCGGCACTTTTAAGAATTAGTAATATTAAAAATATATACATTTCCCCTCCTCACGAATTATAACTATTAATTCTAAATATTTTACATATTTTGCAATTTAGCTTATATCGGAAAACACCGGACAACGAAGTTCTAACGAGCGACAGATCATATATTTGGATGTTTCTCAGGAGAATAAATTTACTTCTGATTAAAAATTTCATTAACTATATTTATATATATTAATTAATAAAAAATTAACCGAACTACCGGGTCAGTCTAGTAGTAAAACACGTCGTCGTAAATCGGCTGATTTCGAAGTCGAGAGTTCTCAAGTTCGAATCCTAATAAAGGTAGTCGTGTTTATTCGGATTTGAATAATAGAACGCGGGGATTCAGGTGTTCTTTGGCGATCGGGTTTCAATTAACCGCACTTCTCAGGAGATACGGTCGTCCTGAGTCCGTACAATACCCTTGTCCCTTGTTCGTGACACCTTATTCAAGTCATGAATAAGGGACGCGGCTGCATACAAGCCCCGAAACCAGAAAACTGCACGGGATATCTGGAGACTTCCGGAATATTCATAAAAAATACATAATAGAAAAAGGCAGGAAATTAAAAAAAAAAATAAAACAGAATCATTTAAAGTGTTTTTGTAATTATGAAGCGTTTATCTCATCGGCAAATATATAACGCGACTAGTATAAAAACTCCATCTGCAAAAAACGCCGTTACAAGTAGTGTTATTATAAAAATAACGTACAAATTATATGTGGGTGTTAATAAAGTGGCGGGAATCGTATTATTTAGGTCACAGTTAACGACACAAACATCGTTTTTTTTTTTTAAACCGAACAAAGTTAAGACATCAAACCATATGGTCATAATTACGTAATCGAAACGGACTCTAAACATAGTCGACGCAATATTATAACCGTATTAATGCGAGTGTGAGAAATGTTACACATTTCCGTTTTTTTTCTTTCTTTTTCAATCGCCAAACGACGTAAAACCTTGAAAACAAATCTAGTCGTAATCCAACACAGCTAAGCGCGCGCGTATATTTGTAGAAACACTCACTAATTTTATTATAGCATACTTGTTAACCGCCAAATAAATGGCGAGTGACTTTGCCCGTTATCGGGTTGTGAAAAATCGTAATAAAAAATTAATCGCCATTTAAATTCGTAATTTTTTTGTTTGCGCAAAAATGTTTAAAACAACACTTCCGATTGTATTCCTTTTTTTATCGGCGTGAAAATAGGAGAATAAACTGTTTAATCATAAGGTTTTCGTTAAATTTCTCAGTAAAATTCACACGACTATAAAAATAAGTAACTGACGGCGTTAAAAATGTAATATTCTTACGCATTGTTTATCCAATACTTTTTTATCAATCTACCGACAACCGGTTTGATTAGACAAACCGGTTGTCGGTATTTTTTAAAACCCGTGACTTTTTTTTTACAAAAAGGATCCCATTCCGGGATGAGATGAACATTTTGCGATAATATCGTATTGTAATCGTTAGCGTAACCCCGATTCGATCGGAACATTTTGAAGTGAAAATGAAATTACGGAGACGCGTAACGGAAGCAGATTCGGAACCGGGCCTCCGGATGAAAGGCTGAGACGCTACCGCTCGCGCAACGGAGCCCGGCTAAGCAAAAAACCTAACGGATTCGTTTGTGTCAGAGAGAATATAAATTATAGACCAAACGGGGAAGCTATTTAGAATTGTCGTTAAAAGGGCACTATGAGGTAGAGTCCCCTTATGATTGGACAATGGAGAGGTTCAGAACATAATTGAAGGACTGTTCCCTCAAGGAAATGGATCATTGCAGTCGAGGACGATGTGAATCCCCCTCTACTTTTCACCAGACAGGAGATTACAGCAGTAGTGAAACGGATGCCTCTGGATAAGGCGTCGAGACCAGACATTTTGCCAAATTTGGCAGTTAAGGTGGCTGTTGGGACGGACCCTGATGCCTTTTTGAGGGTATACAATAACCGTTTAGTTGAGGGGGCGTTCCCTCAGAGGCGAAAACATCAGCGTCTGGTCTTGGTTCCCAAGTCGAGGAGAGACCAGGTGCTGCCGTCCTCTTATTACTGGTGATGATCGACACCATGCCAAAGATACTCGAGCGCAAGCTGCTGCAGAGGCTGACCTGAGTTATTGAGGACGCAGCGGAACTTTCAGATAAATTCGATTTTCGCAGAGGAAGATCTGCTTTGGATGCGGTGTCGGAAGTTGTTGGTACGGTAAAGAAGAATCATTGGAAAGAGGAAGATCTGCGTCCTCGTGGCGCTTGACGTTCGCAACTCGTTTAACTGTGTGATCCATGACATCATTAGGACTGCGCTGAAGAGCATGAGAGTCCTCCCCCATATCTGAAAAGGATAATTCTCTCCTATCTTAGCGAGCGCAAATTGATCTGCGAAGTGTAAAACGGAGCGGTCGAACGGTGTATAGACAGAGAAGTTCCACAAGGGTTGATCCTTGGGCCTCTCTGATCCGGGACCCTCCTCTACCACCGGTAGAGGAGTTATAGTAGTTTCAACTACTGCGATAAAATATCTTGGAATACGGGTGGACACCAGGATGCGTTTAGGCACCCGCGTCTTGAAGTCTTGCTCGAAAAGGTGATGCTTCTGGTCGTCAGATTACTGCCGAAGTGTGGGGGACCGAGGCAGCAGAGGAGGAGGCTGCTGTCTGGATCGATATACTCCACGTTACTTTACGGTGCCGGGATATGGGGAGGGGTCACTAGATACGACGTATACATGGGTGCTCTCGAATCAATACACAGAAGGAGGTGCCTCCGTATTACAGCTGCATATCGCACGGTTTCTTGAGAAGGAATCGAATTGTTGGCTGGAATATTACCTGTCGATCTCCCACAGGATGAAAATTAAAGAGCAATGGGCGACAACATCTGCGGCAAAAAGGAGAGCGGTTAGCTACATTATGCAAGAAATGAGGAGAGAATGGCAGATGCGGTGGGACACTAGTTATAAAGGGCGAATGACGTACCGTATAACTGGGAAACTGAGAAGTTGGTGCGAGAGGGCCCATGGCTCGCTGGCTTACTGTTTCACACAGCTTTTAGCGGGCCATAGAGGGTTCAGAGAATACCGTTTTAGGTTTAAGCTTGATCACTACGCTATATGTTTGGTGTGTGTAGACGAGGAAGTGGCAGCATATCACATCTTGTTTTGCTGCTCCCGATTTGGGGATGCGAGGCGGGAAATATTGGACAGCATGAATAGAAGGGAAGCAAGGAGAACTAGACGGCTGTAGCAAGGGTTGCTAGGAAGAACATGGAGGAGTTGTACGTCTGGGAGGAGTCTTGCAGGGGTAGAAGAAGGGGGTCATCGGAGGGTGCGGGAATGGTCAGGCACGCGGCTGAGAGTTTAGGAGGTTCCCCGTAAGAGTGGCGGTCGGCTGGATGCGATGAGGTCGTGGGCACTCCGCTCCCGCGTCCTATGGTAACCCGTGAGGTAAATATGCTGCAGTGTTCGATCGCCTGTGAAGTGTTTGTTTATGCGATTGGATGCGACTGACTTCGATGTGATGTCTGGAGTGTGCGCCGTGAGGTATGTATTCTGAGTAATGTTTGGATGTCGTGGAGTGTGTGGTGAGATTTTAGTCTGATATTTGTATCTTGTGGGTGTGAGGTCGGTGTCTTGAATGTGCGTGAGGGCGTATTCCCCGTTCCTGAAGTAATGCACACCAGCGGTAACAGGTGAATAGCCAGGAGTGGAAGTTTAGTCGGTAGTGCGCAGGAACACATACGTATTTAATAACATCTTGCGGAACCTGTTAGCGAACCCGTCACTGCCTAGGCGCCCGTAAATGAGGTTCCTTAATCTCTTAAATAAAATAAAATTAAAAAAAATCGAACTAAATTTATCGAGTAAAGTTCACCCTTGTACATATTAGGAAGTGTATCTTTCCTAACTCCTAACTTATCACAATTACACCGAAAGCTGGTGTGTTAAATGGAAAACGTACCCCAACGTACGACAGGGAATGACTGTAATAAACGAATAGTACGGATAGTTTTACACTTTCTTAGTTTTAAAGAAAAATATTTCTAAAGATTTAAGTTTTTAAGATAATAGTATTCTACTATTTTAACAAAAAGGGTATCGATAAAGTTTCAAAAAAAATTTTTTTCATCGATACTTTTCGTTGGGGGACGGTGGGGGGTTGAAGGGAAGGGGTATTCAATATATCTTATTTGAAATATAAAATTATTGAATTTAAAAATTCAATACTCGTATCTATTTCACATCGATCGGTCGTTCGGTTCTGGTGATATTTTATTAAGAAATTAGACAAACAAAACGTATCTTATTAGTTTTGTTTTATATAACTTCATAAATAATTAACGTTTAAAAATAACAATCAAAACAAATTTTTTTAATACAATTTAATCTAATTCTTTTTATAAAAAACAAACACAAATTGGCCTTTGAGAACAAATATAAAATAAACGGAAAGGAATAAAAATACAACAATTTTGCAACTACATATTGCAAGAGGGTAGGTTTTTAAAAACATACTGATCACAACAATAGAGGAATGTAAAGAATAATAGTGAAAGTAAAATAAATATATATATATCGTAAAGAAAAAGAATAAAATAATATATAACATAATATACCCCCATAATAAAACTAATATCATGACCCTAATGATAAATATGGTAAAAAAATAGGACGCCCGCACGTACGTACACTAACAATCGCATACACGTTGTTTGTTAAAAACGAACGGTCTAATCCTTTCTAATACAAGCTAATACATCTCAGGAATGGTCGACCTGAGAGTGTACAAGAATACACTTCACTTACATTCATTCATATCATCCTCATTCGTTCTTTGAAAGAATACCTTACGGTGGTTCCGGAAGCTAAACAAGAAAAGAAAGAAAATACAGCTTTTAAATATAATTTCCTTTATATATAGGTTATAGATATACGTAAAACAAAGATAATGGTTTTCGATGTAAAAAGTTTACGCTAACAAGTTTTTAAAAACTTTAAACGGATACCGTTAAAAAAAAGCATAGGACCGAGTCACTAAAAGCGATATCTTGATGTATTAAAGCTATATTTCATCGTAAATCCGAAATTCAATGTTTATTATAATCCGATTAAACAATGATCCGAGATAACTCTGCTGGCGCGCGCATACATATAACATTAATTGTAATGTAAATGATAAAAAAAAAACGATTTATGTGTTCGCACCGACACAAATATCTTATAGAACTAAGATTTTAATTTTAAACGTTTTCATTCGGTTGACATTTGAAGGTAAAAATCGACTGATGCAAAAATCCGAAAGTCATTTTTTCACCGATAACGATTATTTAAAAAGCGATTAGAAAGAATAAAAGAAGTTCGGTTAATTGCAAGTTTTGATAATAAATCGAAATACAATCTAATATTCCACTATAAGCATGAATATTATAATAAAACATTAATAAACACAATTAACGTCAATTTTTTTTTTCTTACCGTGATTTATTTTTTCAAGTATTTATTTTAATCGTAATTAATACAAATTATACCACAAGTAGAAAAACGACTCCACATGTGGTTTCATTTTTTTTATTTTTTGAACCTTCCGGAATACAAGCGGATACAGATCGATGAAACGTCACGATATACTAGTAATTTATTCTGCATTGACCAATATATTCTATATGACAATAAGACAATACATTTTAAGTTTTATTTGTAATACTTTAAAAATATATTTAAATTCACGGGTTCTTTATGTATGTACGTATATAAAAATATTTCGATCGTGTAGAATATTTTAAACGAGCGGTCTATGCGGTAGAATGCTTCCTTTTAAAACACCAACTAATTATATTTTATCAGACATAGCTTGACCTAATATAAAAATAAACAATAATTAAAAACTACCTCTTACCGACAGTTTTATTTTTAAAAAAAGCAGAGCGTTTTTGGCTAAATACACTAGTGAATATTCATCTTTAGGATTGAAATATTCAAATTTAGTTAAAATATAGAACCGAAGTGGAACGTTTGTGGCAGATTTTGTAAAATATATGAAAACAAACGATTAAAGATCATTTATTTTTTAAAAACAAACAAATATTCTTCGTTAAATGAAAAATAGCTTTTCCCGTTACGATAAATTTTAACATAATTCGGTTAAACCTTTTTTTATCGACCGGTTATTATTCTAACAGATATTTTGAACAGCGTTACAGACCACGGTCGGCAGGGAAAACGAGGAATAAAACGGTTTGTCAACAACTAAATCGCTAAGACGAAAGCACGCAGAGTCCAACGACGAAATGCAGATAATATTCGGTCCGTTAAGCGACATCAATATGTTCACCACCCGCGGATACAATATAAACCTTTACAATTTCTTCGACTTTTAAGAAAATATTTATTTATAGTATTTTATTAACGGATATAAAATCGAGACAAATGGGGATAAAAATGTTTAACACGATTTCATATAAATCATTACTAGTTCCGGAACCTGAAATTAGACCGCAATAATTTTTCAATTAACTGTAAAAAAAAAAAAAATGCAAACATGCGTACCGAAGCTTTTACTTATCTCCAAACAAAATAAACTGGGAAACACGATTTTTTTTGTATACATTATTTCCGGTTTCTTAAACTTTGACAAGAAAATTTGTATAATATTTACTAACATTCTTAGTACGTTAAAATATGGACAAATTACCTATTATTTTGGCAACGGTGGTTTTAAAGAAAAATCTCTGTATCTGTTGCGATATCGAAATTTCTTTTTAAATTATTAAATAGTTTTAAATTGTAATATTTTTAAACGAATAAATAATAATTTTAAAAAACGTTTAAAACATATCATTACGGAACCCTTCAAAATATAATTTTAAGACGCTTTACTTTTAAGGAATTTAAAATCGTTTCGACTTTTTTCACTTTGAGAAATCGTGTCATTCTCAGTACATAATTAAAACAAATATAATTTATACCTGTTTTTTAAATCGATAAAACACGTTTTGAAACGATGGGGATATAACAAAGAAACTTAACATCCAAATAGTTTATCATCACGTTACGGTCCGTTAAAAATGTTACATAATAAAAATTTACATCGCGTACGTTCTTAGAATTATCACTTATCAGGTATTATTAGAATAATTTTGCGATACGCCAAAACTCAAGGTCAAATGATAAAAACTTACAATTTAGTTTTTTTTATTTACTTATCTATCCACGGTGTGCTAGCCATATATTTTTCTCTTCATTTTTTATTTAGCAGTACGAGTATCGAGTTTTAATTAATGCTACAAACCCCATAGCGTATTTTTCTAGTTTTTCTTCACGTAAAAATTGAAATCTCCTGTAACAATTGAAGGTAATATGTGTAATATTTAACAGAAAAATTAAATTTCAAGTTAAAAGTACGGTAACGATTGAAAAGGCTTTCGTTCAAATTTGTTCTCGCCGCGTAAAAAATTAATTTAGTTTAAACGATAAAGCAGTTCAGCCCTATACAAAAATTTAAATACGTAACAAATTGAATCTGAATCGCCACTTCAAAGCACAGTACACGATAACGTAAACACTTTTTTCATCCGTTCTGATCCCCTTAGGGACAGACACCCTCCCTGTGACGATCCCGACCGCCACACCGCCCCTTCGTCCCTAGCCCAGATGGTCTTGACCTCCGATAAAGAGCATCAGGGCTATCGCCTACTTACTATAGAATTTACTAGCCTAGGGGGCGACAGTAACTTCTACGGTTTCTTCCGATCACGACCGCCTACCGTAACTTACAACTCTCGTATATCAAACTAACCGATTCGCGGAAGCGCGATCCCCGCGTGTTCCTGTCACCGAAGGTTTTACACAGAAACTCTTCCTATATCTAAATTCGACGGTACTATGCCTCGGATCGTTACTAGATCGAGACTTTCTAACGTCAAAAATTCTATTCTCGTACCGACAAAACAAGAGTTCATTGTGACGACGACAATTTTCTCCTACGATTCTATTTACTCATAGCCCTCTTGATTTACTCAAAAATTAAGAAACAAATTCTTACATTTAATAAGCTTCTAATAAAAACATATCCTGTCTCTCTCTGCTCCGGACCGCTTTCGGGAGCGAGGTCAATGCCTACACCCTCCCGCACCGCAGCTCAATCGCGGAGTTGTTAACGAATCCGCTCTCATCCTAACAGCGAATATCTCGGCGGACCAGGACTAGATGCCGAAACATCTATCTCGGCAAAATAAGCGCTCAGGCGGGCCCCTAGCCGTGCGGGTTGCTATTCTACCTACACACCCGTAACAGCATCAGACCCTCTTGGCCGTCTTCCGTAGAGCTAAGAATCTCAGTAAACCGGTATCTTAAGTTTTGTTTCCGTTCGGTTTTCCGATTTTGCAGATCAAAAGAGGAATCGATCCTCGCGAGTTCTCTAACTACATTTTTTAATACGTAAAAGTTAACCGATAATAGATAAGAAGTTCGGAGAGATACAAGAGAAAAAAAATCCCCGGCACGAAAAACGGAGTCAAATTTTGTTAAATTTACGTAGTCGTCTAGCGAAGGATATTTTTTTGGTTATATTTCACGTACCAAATAACTAAAGGTTTGTCCACAGGAGTGCAATTTACAAAGAACAATATTTTATCGTGCCGTCGGGAGAAACGTAAAAAAACTAGATATCTTCAAATTTATGAAAATTAGCTTTACGTTATAAAACAGATAAAGCGATAAGAATTATCTACAAGAAAATAAATATAAATAAAGAAAATAAATGCGTAAATAGTTTCTTTTTTACAAAATTATTTTTGGTTAGCGGGAATCTAATTAAAAAAGCTGTCAACTTAGTTGTAGGACCTTGCCGTCACACGGTTTTTTCTGATGCACGGCTTACACGCGCAACTTAAATTAAAATACTTATTCTTTTATTTAAATACAATATTTTTCTACAGCAGCTGTAGTCAGTGCTACGCTAGCGCTCCTTGTGGTGGCAGGGAGACACAATATACCCGTTTATACTGACACAATATACCCGTTTAGCCGCTAGTTTAGAGAATGTTTTTGGGATGGGGGTGCAGTTTTGAAAATCGTTTTGCAAATATTACTTTTTAATCGTTAACAAATGCGCCTAAAAAAATATGACCTTAGGCGAAATCTCAAGATACTGAGGGGACCTTGCTCTACAGCCTCAGCCCCTTGACCTTTTAAGTTGAAAATATTACGGTATCAATGCGCCATACACAGAAGTAATGCGACCGTGTTTGGTCAAAATCGGTGCAGTAGTTCTGGAGATATAAGGTGTGAGACACCGAACACATACGTACATCAATAAAATTTCCATACTGTTTTTTGGGTCGCTTAGGTGTCAAAACGTGAAGATCCGGTGAAAACCGCATATAAATCCGAATCGGACGGATCACAATACTTTCCCTTTTACAGCTGTAGCGCTATCTAGACGGGAAAGTAAGAAAAGACAGATGGGTATGATTGTAATTACCAGGAAATAATGTATTTATTTATTTTAATTCTACTTTTGGAGGTTTCAATTCTGAAAATCCTGCTACGCTTTTACCGCATACGATCATATTTTGTTAAGCTACAGAGCAACGAGTTTCAGCTTTCTTTCTAGTTATGAAAAGGAGAGGTTTATCTAAAATAAATCGGCCTACGTGGTTTTAAGATTAAAAAGAGTAAAAGTAATTCCCGGAAAGAAATACTAATACAATTAAAGACCAGTTGGATGATCCGGTCACGGCTGAGCTGTCCGTTATTGTGGGTGTCACACTTTGCTAGGTTATAGATAATAGTTGGAATATATACACATATACATAGACACACACACTACTTTTTGCTTTGCATTTGACAAATATTTTAGGTTAAAAAATTCACAAACGAATCGAGTGGTATACCGTAAATTGATAAGCACTTCTTTATTATTTTTTTTATGATACATATTTTATCTGTGTTGAATACACAGATAAAGATACTTAGTACTAGTTTAACTCGTACTAAGACAAATTTATTAACTGGATCGTGGTTTAATAACCGTTTAACTTTAAAAAAAATAAATGTTTTTAATACGTACATCGTTTATTACGTAAAACGATTTTCTACTTTTTAATAATCGATAAGTTTATATTATTATAAAATTATTGATCGAACAATATTTGCAAGAAATATTCGACTTGTTTACATCATAACAAGCCGTACATATAAAGAAGACAAAAGAGATAAAGTATTATGCAGTAAACATATTCCTTCCGTAGTACAACTGCAGCAGTCGAGGTAAATATGTTTATAATGGTTAGAGCGATGTTGTACGCCTCCCGGTCGCTGTCGGTCGGATACTCCACCTGTCGGCTGCGACAGGAATCAACCGGCACAACGTGCATCTAACCTCAATAAGAACACATCGCTTGCGGTTATGTGCGATTTCAATTTGGGTTTTGTCATCCAAATTATCGCTTTATTATAAACAGTAGTTATAATAAAACATTATTGCGATTTTATTTTCAAGTTTGCGGATTTAATTATTAATTTAGCTTCTTATATTTTTTTTAATAACATAATATAGTGAATTACGTAGCGTTATACCAAAAGTTAAATATCAAGGTAAGAATGATTATTTTTAAGTCTAATTTATCGTTATTATAAATTTAAGTGTAAGTTACGTTAGCTTAGATAGAAGTAGAAAATCGTAATTACAATTTGTTTTTTGGAACGCGCTTAAATCTTTTGTTCAAATGCCTAGCCGACAAACATCATCTAATTACCTAACCTATAAAGACGAACTCCGTACTTATTTTTTTAAATTCAAGAGATTTAGGATTTAATAAATGACGGACATTCATACTAAATTTCTCTTATCGTGTAACTATTTTCCCAGGATTTTCTAAATAAAGTTTTTAAAACTATCAGGTAGCAAGCGTAAAAAAATAATTATTTTTAATATTTACTTTCCAGGTTACAGCCGTATAGATATTACAGGAATAACAGCCTGCTATTTTGCAAACCTGGACATCTCTCTCTTGCTTCTGGATATTTCATATTAGGCGGCGGGTAAGTTATTTTTATTGAAGATTGTATATTATATTTCTTTTGTTTTTAAACAGGTAAAGTGGACAAACTTTAATCGCGTTCTGATCCTTTTTGTTCTTAGACTATTTTATGGGTTCAAGGAAAGATTGGTAATCGCTCAAAATTTTGGATATGCGTGTTTTTTTAATAACGAATTTCGACGTTTCGTGCCCCCTTCTAACTGAAAAACACAAAAACCGAGGAAAATTCCCGAATGTACGTTATATGCTTGTCTTAATTTTGATAAATAACTTCAGATTACCTGAACGTTAAAATTTGTGTAAAATATTTCTATATACGGCTTATTTACAGTCGTTATAAAATTTCAAATTTTTGTGTAGGTATTTTACAAATTAAAATTCGGTACAGCGGTACTGCTACACGGATTGTTTACGGTACTGAATTACTGAATTTAAGTCGATCGGACTTAGCAGGTGAAAGTATAATTAACTTACCTATTTTCAAAACCGATTAACACTAGTGAAACTTGGAAAAGATTATTCTCGAATACGAGACATATTTTCAGTTAAATTTTAGTCCCGCTGCGTTAAGAAGTCACGGCAGTACCGAATTACTTTTTAGATTTTACTTATATTTCTAAAACGGCTAAACCGTTAAGTACCAAATAGGCGAAAGCATTTCAGCGCATAAAATCTTGCATTGTTCCTACAGAGAAGCAGTAAGGCAGTATTCAAGATTTCTTCTATCATTAAATTGATTGTGTATTAAAGCACGAAATTAAATCGTTACCTTATAAGGAGACAATCCGCCGGGATCTTAATTTTACGCAGGTAAATATTGCTGCTGCATTCGGCGCCCTCTAGTGAAATATTACCAGACTTTTAAAACATCTTGTGAAAATTGTTTATTATATAGGTTATCTTATAAATAATAAAGATCATTATCATAAATATTTTAAGATTCTAAGGCGTATTTAAAATAAAAATCTGTGAAGGGCGAAGCCGGGAAAGTTGAGCGACCTTTGCCGTTCATTTTGTTGCAAATATCTCCTTTCCCGTTTTATTTTTTTTTTACTAAACATATTTAAAAATAAATGTCCCGCTACTAATTGTTTGATATACGTATAATAAGAGATTGCATGAAAATAATATAATTTATTTTTAGTTTATGCAAGCGAAGTAACTTGCAAATTTTATTACCGTTTTCTAACTACGTTATTTTACTAATTAACTAATAAATTGCGCGTACACGATATAGTTTTTTTATTATTTATAGTTGCGATCGACGATCGATTCGTTAGAAGTTGTTTTTTTTTTTTCAATTATGTTATTTATTATTAGAGGAGTAAGAATGACCTTGAAGAAACGAAGGTTCAATTCCCTCTCTTACAGAAGATAAAAGTCGATGGTTGTCGGGTCCTCCTTCCGAACCGGCGAGATACAACTTTCTTCGACCGAATCGGCCACTGTAGTTACACGTTCGCTCACTTTACGCACCGGTGTGCGTGCGGTTTGAGAAATAACAAAATGATACTCGACACGCATATACTCATGTATATATTTATGTTTATGTAGAGCCGACATACGTACGCGTATATGCACACTAACACGGGACAAATCGAGGTTCATCTCAAAAGAATGGGACCCGTACGTAGTATCGGTTCGTACATATTTTCACCATACGATCTACGGATTACGATGCGGTTAGTAATAGGTAAAATAATGTAGATGTGTGGACGTTAGGGGGGGGGGGGGTTTATGCTGTCTTATAAACTAGGGGTCATTCACTCTTGACTATCTCCTGCCAACTCTAATAGTAAACTTGCGCACGCAGGCGCACACACAAAAGTACGTACGTATACATATACATAAACACACACACACATCTGTCCTCCTCCAGATAATAACTGGCCCAAACATCAGCAGCGCACACACGTGACGACTCTTATTATTATTATTCTCTTGTCTTCCCTCTCTTCATCATTATCCTCTATTTCTTTCCTTGCTTTGGTCCTCCTTTATCTTCTAAACATATCATCATCATCATCGGTCGCTTACTTCTCGTTCTACACGTAAGGAGACCGATGCACCGAGTTAGACTATATTATATGCATCTCCTACTGATGTAAAAATAAAAATTAAATTTTTATCTATTATAATTCCTTATTTTCTAATTAAAAACAAAATTATTATTATTATTTTTTTTATTTTATTTAATAACAGTTTTTTTTTAATTTGTATCTATTAATAAAATAATTAATATTAAGTTCCAAAAAATTTGGTCGAAGTATAATGTTTTCACAATTTTGTGATTTGGTAATAGACACATCCTCCTCTCCCCCACCCGCAAACACCGAAAGAGAAGTGTTTCCATATTGATACAATGTAGCTCAAAGTTCAATTTTCAATTAAAGACGGTTGTCAATTTCGTTTTACATTCATCAATTAATTGATGGTAAACGTTTTAAAAAAGGTACATAGCTTAAATGTGCGAAATAGCCTTTCCCCATCCACGGAAAAAAGCAAATGAATAATTTTTGTTACTGCATATTTTAATAACAACGTAACACTTAAACGTTTTCGATAGTTAAACTCGTCATCTCAGTTTTGCAAGATAAAAATGTAAATCGTATAATTATTAGTATATTTTTTTAACCAAAAATACAAGAGGTATACGAATATTAAAAAATTAGAAATTCAATAAAAACATAAATATTTTTACTTCCTTGTTTGATGAAGTAAGTTGTGATAACGAAAAATTTCGGTTTTCAGATTTCAACGGAAATATCCATTTTGACTAGTTTCACCGTGACGTCTGTACGCATAACTAAAAAACGATTTAGCCGTAGGATGTTGAAATTTTTGATTGTAACATTTAATTGTGCACCTCCCCTTTTGATTGCAATCGACGATACCAAAAGCGTCCAAAAACGACCAAAATCCAAAAAAATTTGGGTTTTCGGAGAAACGGTACTTATTTTCAACGGTTCCAGTGTTATATAGCCAAATAAAATTTTAGCTAATGAAATATTTGGATCTTACAAAGGAAGGTATATCGGTTCGAATCAGACTTCATCTCCTTATATATTGATTTATTAATAATTATTTAACTAGTGATTATAAATTTTTTTACAATAAATAATACAATAATAAAATAAAATTTTATGTACTTTAAAAAATGCGTATATGTAATTTAATAGGTTTCATTACGTATGCGTATTATGTAATACATTTGGTGAAACATCTGATTTATTAATTGAAAATTATAATTTAGAATCGTAGGTATATTTGCATTTTCTAGTTTAATTTCTGTATAATTTCATTTAATTATTCTGGAACTTCTGTAATTTTATCTACATTGAAGTTAACTACAGAGCGACTGAAAAATAGACCCTTACAACAACATATACGCTGAGGCATACATGCCCGATCTTTAATTGTAAAAAATTCTTATCTTTTAGTTCATTACTCTTCTGACATTGTCGGACAATATTCTCTCTAAGTCGGAGTAGATCATAATTTCGTTTTATTTAGTTTTTGTTGCCGATCATTTAATCGCTCTTCGGTTTGATATAATTCTTCTATCTAAATTTGTGTACACGTTCTCTAGTTTCATCGATCGAGTAACTGCCCGCTTTATAAGCAATTGAAGGATCGTATCTCATTTTCAAATCAAATAAGTCTAAATGAAGCTCAGCGAAAAACGTGTATATGTAATTTAATAGGCGTACAAGGATGTCATGTGGAGTCCACAGCAGATTTTTTATTATTCGTATAACTAGTTATTTTTGGTTAAAAAAATAAGCCACAAATTTTACATTTTTTTATTTGCTTACTTAATAATAAATATTAATTTTGTTTTTTTCTATTAGTTTTATATAATTTTTTTTTTTATTATTAAACGATTAAATTAAAAAAAATTGAAAGGCTTAAAATGATTGGTAATATGCTTTATTATTATTACCATTATTTTTAACTTCCTACTAATACTTACGAATTATTTTATTTCAATTTTTTCTTTCTTTTTTAATCGTTAGGCAAGTGAATTACGAAAAAAAGAAAAGTTTTTAATAATAACAAATTGAAATGTTTGCAAAAATTACATTAGTTTTAATCCTCTCTTTAAAGGAGTAAGAAATAAAATATGTAAATTAAGAAGATTACCAATGTTGGAAAATTCCTTTTTACAAAATAATAATAATGCAACGGTTGTATTACGTTAGTCATATATATATATATAAGATATGTATGTCGTCATAAATTTATTACAAACAAAGACAACAAATACATCACAACCTAGATCACGTAATAACACCAATAAAATCATCCGCTTCTTAAAAATAGTTATTAAATATATCAACAGATAGCGTAATAGTACATAATAAAATAAAGTTAAAGGGACAAAAAGTTGTTTAGAAGTCGGATAGTGTTGTAATAAGATAAATGGCCGTAGTAGTAAAAAATAATGGTGAGGAGAATATGACGTGTAGATAAGCAAATAAAAAAAACTATTAAGAAGGACGGCTGGAGGGGAGAAGTAAAATTGCCAACTTGACAAATATAAAAATGATGCCGAGATAATAATGTAATCTTTTTACTTGTACGCCTGTAATGTACCGATGCGGTATAATAAACAGTCTTTACCTAGAATGAGAACTGAGCCGTCGAGGCGAAGGCAACGCGGTTTTAATTTTATCAGCTATTACAATACAGCAGTCATAGTGGACTGTAACAAAAAAGAAAACGATTTTTTTTTATTATCATTATTATTATTACGCCTATCTCCGTGGCGGACTGGTAATATCTCTGTCTTTCATCCGGAGATATCCATCGAGCACGGCAGTTTCCATACGCTTCAAAAGGCATTATCGTCCGACATAACTGTTATCGGGCGTCAGCCGTAATCGCATCATAGATGGAAGTTATTCCGCTGACCTCCGAGACGGAACGGTAGTCTGTATTTTAATCGTAAATTTCTAGGTTCGATTAACCCCCGTTCAAGTCGGCCTTTTTCATAACGTACAAAGTTCATCTGATATAAAGTAATTGCAACCGGCTGTCGATTTGTTGTTCTTATTTAAAATAAATAAATGAATAATTATCGTGCAAAAATCTTAATGTTATTTACAATTTTTTTTTAAATACGGTAAATTGTATATACTAACTTTACCGGTATTCTCAACACGCTGACGCAAAACATTTTTCTTTTAATATTGAATTTTCATTTAAAATCAAGGAATATCTTCTACTAAACCTTTTTAACAAAGCATAACGCAAGAACGGCGAATCGATTTTTACGAATAGAAATAACATCATTACTAAATCCTCATTGAAGTTTTTTTTTGTTTTCAAGTTTACGAAGTATTGCGGCTAAATTTAACTTCATAAAAGGTGAAAGAGTAATTACTCCTCACCCGCTGTTTTTCTTACAGCATCTACGAGAATCGTACATCATTTCGTGATTTTACATTAATCTTCAATATAAACTAGAAAAAAATGGACTGAAATAAATGTTTCATACAAACAGAGTAGATCATTAGTTTTATTTTACATCATTTTGTTTCTGATTATAAGGACTTCAAAACAATTAAAAATGTAAAAAAAACCTGGTATTAAAATTTTTACGCGTATTATTAACGTAGGAAATGTTTAAAAAAATTTAAATACGGATCTCATTCCAGAGCAAGATCTGTTTTTTATCGACGTTTCAAAAAGTACAGCTTACTTTCGGTCGCATGGTGGGAGTGCGGGGTGAAAATAAATCTTCTTTACGTTTTGAGGTACGAGGAGTACAAATACTATTCGCTTCGAATTGGAGTTTCCTCCGATATAGGCCTATGTAAAATTTTGGGCTCGAAAAATTTAAGCAAAAGAAATTGTGCTTATGAAAACTTGATGAAGATCGGTCGAGTCTTTCTTAAGTTATGTCGATTTAAAGTCGAAAACATCTGAGCGGGGCAAGTTATAATCGTAGTTCGTTACGATGCTGGAAGGTCGACGTTTCTTTACCTGCGGTATCTATTGTTAGAAACATTGTTATTTTTTTTATTTTTTATAGTAGTGCGTTTTTGACGCGTAATTATTTTTTATAGATCAAAGGTTTTTTTTTGTAAAATTTTACATTAGAATCGGTCGCTACTTTTTCAAAAGTCGATGTAGCCGTCTCAAATTATTGTCGGCATGTTTAAAAGAAAATCGCGTAATTTAATTTGAATCTTTTGCTTCCTCCGAGAAAATAAAAGTCGCTCACGATAGAAACGTAATGCTTGGACATAAGTTTTCAATTTTTTTTTCTTCTGAAGTCAATAAATTTAGGAAGTCATTAAAATTCAAAACGATTACGTAATTTATCAATTTATTTTTATATTGTAACTCTGCTTAAAAGAGTAAAACAATGTTTAAAAAAAGCACGTGGACTGAAATCGTGTTGCCTATTTAAGCATGTGATAAACAGCAATTATTTGTCATTATGTGAAACGGTAACACATCACACTTATAATGTCGAAGAAAATAATTTTGCAATAAAGAAATATAGCACATAGCCTTGTAGAAACACGCCTGCACATATACATATACACGCACGCTCTCACTCACTATCACACACACACACACATGAGCAACGACATCCAAATGATAATCAGAGAATATTAGCTTCTACAGACAAGCGAATAAGGCAACCAAGCTTCCGTTTACTCGACCCAATTTTTACCCTCCCCCACCCTCCATCAAGACCACGTTAATGTTCTCCCCTCTCCACCGCACTTTTAAAACCTACTCCGCAACTGCAGCTCTATTAGCTTTTACATTTTTCCCCCACCAAGACACGCCTTATCTATTTATCACTCGATTAGTTACTGCGTAGAAGATTTAAAGACTGAATTTTATTTTTTTAATACTGAAATTTTAGCACAGTATAATTTAATGGTCGCTTTCATCAGTACGTAAATAGGTTACGATTTGTTTTTAAAATGCCTTCGTCATATTAATATTCGTAATCATAAAAGATAAACAATTACATACATATATGAATTAATTTCCAAATGTTGTTAAGCCGTACTGTAATTTAAACATGTCAATAATTCGCTACGCGCATTTATAAATTTAATTAGCATTAATAAACCAAAGAGCTACCTACAGCTGTTGCTTCTTAACCTAGATACACCGATGAGATGTCATCTATCTAATAAAAAGTTTGATAATAAACATTAATCTTTTACCTTTTTGATACACCTTATGTCCAATCAGACGTAATATCTTAAAAATCTATAATATACTTCCTGTAGTTCATTAACGCATATTTAAGCGGTTCCAGATCTAAATGTAGATCGGTTGTATTCCTCATTTTTTTTAATATGAACAGATATCAGTTTTAATCGATGGTGCTCTGCAATGCATTCTTAACTTGCAATTTATGTGGTCTTAAATATTCTGGAGTCACTTTCCTCTTAACATGCACCATCCAGATGTACCCCATTTTTCTTTTTTAAATTTGTAATATATATATATATGGAGAGAGAGAGAGAGCTTAGAGCTGCGATCTTCGAGAACATGGAGGGAGATGGACTATCATACAGCGACTTGAAGGCGGCAGTGATGGAGAGAAAAAGAGACGTGGCTATTTCGACAAGGGATTATTATAATTAGAAATGGATGAAGATTGCTTGAGAATAGTAGGATAATTTTGGAGCATTTCTTCACTATAGTGAAGAAAAAAAGATAAATCTGTTAAAAAACAGCATTTGTCAATTCATCATTACCACGTTCCAGTACGGAACAGTATCCACTGAATAACCGGTTTCATCGTCACCTATGATGGAGCTGGAAGATTTTATTCCCGTCAAGTTAGGCGTTAACTAAACCTGAAACGAAATTACGACTTCGGAATGGAGTAACAGATCGGGTCTTATTTGTTATACGACCGCTACTTCTGCCGCGGCTTAAATTTTTAATTATTTAAGATGTTATAAAGAAGAGTAACTTTAAAACTTATTTATGAGAAAATATAAATACATGGAAATTATTAATGAACAACGGATAACAAATTTAATTTATTTATAAAAAAATTTAAAAAAAATACAATGCATTTAGAAATTATATCGATAAGTTCTGATGGCCGGAAAATTGCAAAAGCCTACAGAATTTGCAAAAAAATATTCCTCCTCGCTTAGCGAACCGGAAGAAGTGAAAGGAGTATAAACTGAAATTAAACGATCGAAAAAATAAGCGAGATGAAAGCTGCGGTTGCAAACCGCAAAAATATCGATCGATTTACCGAAAAAAAGTTCTATTAATTCACCGTATAAGCTGAAAAATTGCGCACCCGAATACGAAACGTAAATTTTATAACGAATGAAAAATGCCACTCCTGATCGGCATTCCAACCCGAGATCTCAGAATGAAAGGCCGAGACGCTATCGCTCCGCTACAGTAAAATGTTATTCGGAAGGAAAAGGGAACGATTTATTAACTCGAGGGGGAAAAAGAAGAAATGAGACGCTTTCCTTTTGTTGAAACTTAAGTAAACGTTTTTATGTAAGGAATTACAACGAAAACATTATTTTTAATGGAAGATAGTATATAAAATCCGTAAACGTATAGAAATATTAATCTGTAGTTTTGTAGTTTTATTTGCATATACGTAAACAAATAAATATAAATATTGGCAGTAAGTTTTCATTTAAATAAAGTCCATATCTTATCACGGCATTTGTTTGTTAGAACTCATTACTCATACGATCGGGTCTAACGTACTTAAATTCAATTGTCGTTACGCGCCTTTCGTTGCTTTTTAAAAATTACTTCACTCATTATGTTTTCATTATTTAAAAAATATTTAGTTAGCGTTATTTCATTTTAAGTAACAGGTACTCGTTTAACTATTAATTTCGAATTCTAAGGTATATTTTAAATCTGTCCCGTTTGTGAAAAAACTAATAAAAACATTTTTTAATCGTTTACTTCTGTAATTGTTGAATTAATTTTTATTTAAATAATGTCACTTTATTTTTACAAAAACATACATATAACAAATTTTCTTTTTATTGTGAACCAAAAAATCACATTTTACCATTAATAAAATAAATCGCTTAAGAGCATGTTACCTTGCTTTATCTCTACATGGATCGATTTATATACATGTGAAATTTTGTACGATTTGGGGCATCGATGTCAATATCAGTTACAGATGGTCAGGGTGGTGGGGTAAGTACGATCACGGTAATCCTGTATCTCAAACTTTTACTCCAGAATAGAATAATTTTTGCATCAAAAATCTTAACTAGAATTCTATACAGAAGAATTGAGAGGAGTGTGGAGGAAGTGTTAGGAGAAGACCAATTTGGTTTCAGGAAAAGTATAGGGACAAGGGAAGCAATTTTAGGCCTCAGATTAATAGTAGAAGGAAGATTAAAGAAAAACAAACCAACATACTTGGCGTTTATAGACCTAGAAAAGGCATTCGATAACGTAGACTGGAATAAAATGTTCAGCATTTTAAAAAAATTAGGGTTCAAATACAGAGATAGAAGAACAATTGCTAACATGTACAGGAACCAAACAGCAACAGTAGCAATTGAAGAATATAAGAAAGAAGCCATAATAAGAAAGGGAGTCCGACAAGGATGTTCCCTATCTCCGTTACTTTTTAATCTTTACATGGAACTAGCAGTTAATGATGTTAAAGAACCATTTAGATTCGGAGTAACAGTACAAGGTGAAAAGATAAAGATGCTACGATTTGCTGATGATATAGTAATTCTAGCCGAGAATAAAAAGGATTTAGAAGAAACAATGAACGGCATAGATGAAGTCCTACGCAAGAACTATCGCATGAAAATAAACAAGAACAAAACAAAAGTAATGAAATGTAGTAGAAATAACAAAGATGGACCACTGAATGTGAAAATAGGAGGAGAAAAGATTATGGAGGTAGAAGAATTTTGTTATTTGGGAAGTAGAATTACTAAAGATGGACGAAGCAGGAGCGATATAAAATGCCGAATAGCACAAGCTAAACGAGCCTTCAGTATGAAATATAAGTTGTTTACATCAAAAATTAATTTAAATGTCAGGAAAACATTTTTGAAAGTGTATGTTTGGAGTGTAGCTTTATATGGAAGTGAAATTTGGACAATCGGAGTATCTGAGAAGAAAAGGTTAGAAGCTTTTGCAATGTGGTGCTATAGGAGAATGTTAAAAATCAGATGGGTGGATAAAGTGACAAATGAAGAGGTATTGCGGCAAATAGATGAAGAAAGAAGCATTTGGAAAAATATACTTAAAAGAAGAGACAGACTTATAGGCCACATACTAAGGCATCCTGGAATAGTCGCTTTAATTTTGGAAGGACAGGTAGAAGGGAAAAATTGTGTAGGCAGGCCACGTTTGGAATATGTAAAACAAATTGTTAGGGATGTAGGATGTAGAGGGTATACTGAAATGAAACGACTAGCACTAGATAGGGAATCTTGGAGAGCTGCATCAAACCAGTCAAATGACTGAAGACAAAAAAAAAAAAAAGAATAATTTTTTAAATATAACTCTTCATTTATATACTTCAATTTTCCTCTTAAGTAGTAGTAGTCTGTCGAGGATGAAGTCGTCGGAAATACGTATTTGTAATTTTACGTTTTTAAGTACTGTAGTTAAAACATTTCGCGTTTTTGTTTTAAAATAATAAATGCTTACAAAGATTTTAGAAGTTAAAACGATATTTGCATACGTATTTTAAGTTTTCTCCGGTTAAAAAAAAAATAATAATCACGGATAAGTAATTAATGTTTGAAATTTACACAATAAGGAACAGTTAATAGTTAGGTTTTTTTTATTAGGTATCACAATAAATTCTATTTGTAAAGATGTAATAATCAGATAAAAAATATTTTACACCTTACTTTTGGAATCATATTATGTTCTATTTTCTGTATTAACTTGTCAGTGGAATTTATAATTTACGGTTTGATTTTTTTTATCTTTTAACTTTGCAGGAGATCAGCAAGATAATATTTTTTTTACTTATCGACATATTTCTCCTATAGGTACAAACCTTAACTCGTTTTATAAAATTTAAAATAATCCCGGGAAAACCATTCAATAATCAATATTCATTACCTTGTGTTTGTTTGTGTGTATGTGTATTCGTACGAAGTGGAGGATTTAAGAGGTAAAAATTAAGCATTGGAGGAACATGTTTTTATTTTTTGGCTTTGTTTCACTTATGTACGTGTGTGTACAGATGTAGGAGCATTAATATCAAATCCGATACTAATACTAAGAATAAATTACATATATTATTAACTAAAGTATCTCATATTATTACTGAAAATCACCTCGATCATTTTAACGTTAATTTCGTTATAATTTTATTACACGAATCGTATTAGCAATACAAGTTTTTAATAGGACAACGGTGCGAGCATCTTAGATCTGTGGTAAAGGTTGGCGAAACTTTTCATCTGGAGCGACGGAAAAAAAAAGTAGAAGCACTCCAAATTTTATACTGAAGAGGACAGAGAGAAACGATGAAATATTGAACGGAAAAAAGTGAATTAGGACAAAGGCTGAAAATCTCTACTAATCTGGTGGATCTTAAAAAATATTGCGGTAAAAAGGAAAAAATTTCATCCGACTGATGATGTCAAGGCGGAAGATCTATACGGGCTAAAAAAAACATCGAAAAAGAATCAGCACGATTGGAGACTAGCTGCGCACTGAAATCTGTTAGAATGGAGAACGCTCCCGTTATCAAAATCATCTTTAAATTACGATTACTCGTTATGAATTTTTCTTTAAATTTCGTAATTTCAAAAGACAAAAAAACATATTATTAACGTAAACCGATGATAGAATTATTAACACATCAAAATTTCATCTATTCGATTTTTCCTAAACCAAAGTCAAACATATTTTCATAAAAATTCATTGTTTCTGATGCACGGCTTATACACGCATAACTTAATTAAAAATATTTACAGTTTTATATAAATATAATATTATTTCGTTTACGTAATTCAATGATTCTAATTAAAGCGCGCATGCATATAGTAAAAATAATTCGCGCGTGTGTGGTGGTACTAGCGACGACGGTCGACACTAACTAAACTAATGTAATTTCACAATTTACATAAAACAAATTTCGCTTATACGGTCGGCCCACTGGTGTCGCCGCAAGGCTTAACGCACCAGATACCGAGTCAACCGAGCGATCAAGTTTGAAACCTGTATAGACCGAGTTCTTTTTTACACTTTAAATATTATTCATTTATTTAATTATACCGCTCGCCAGTAACGTCACAACATAGCAAAAGATTACAACAGCTAAACGTCAGCGCTTTGAACTTTTGAAATATTAACTAAATTAAATAATTATTATTTAAAATGTAAAAAAACAATTTGGTCGGCGACCCTGTGGAATTTCAAATTTCCCGACACAAGAGGAAGATCGAAATTCCAAGATGGCGGACTGCGACAATAGCGCTCCTTGTGGTGACGGAGGTACTATTGGCGCAGTACGCCCGCTTAGCCGCTAGTTTAGAGATTTTTTGGGGTAGGGTGCGATTTTTCAAAAACGTTTGTTTTGCACGTATTGTTATTTTTTAATCGGTAACAAAAGCGCCTAAGAAAAATATGAAATTTTGAGTTACTGAGAGCGACCTTGCTCTACAGTCTCACCCCCTTGACGTTTCAAGTTGAAAATTTAATGGCTTCGATGCCCCATATATAGAAATAATCTGGCTTAAGTTTGGTCAATATCAGTCCGGTAGTTCTGAATATATTAGATGATTTATAGGCCGACACCGAACACAGGTACGTATCAACATTAACATCCGGAATATTTCCATCCAATTTTTTTGGTTCCTTAGGCGTCCAAACGTCAAGATACGGTGAAACTGCATACGCCCAAATCGGAACGATTACAATACTTTCCCTTCTAGAGCTATAGCGCCGTCTACACGGAAAATTAAAAATATGGAATCGCTCGTTGAGAAATCTATTAAACATAGAATACGGTATTGAAAATAAATACAAGTATTTTTTTACGCGTGTCAAAACACAGTTGTAATAAAAATAATATTTTATAAACGATTATATGCGACGCACAGTAATGTACGATATAAACATTAATACTGTTAGCGGCTAAAATTACTTATATAATCAAGAGAGAAAAACTATTAAAATGTTCCTCTTCAAAAAACAAGGAAACCGAGCGTAACCGATTACTCGCGGAATAAAACGAATTGCTGGAGTATATCGTTCGCTAGCATTTACTTTAAATTTATGTTACGACTACACTATGTCATTTTTCAGCAGTAAATAATCGAAACGGGCAAATCTTACTTTAAGCTACTCGATCTAAACCGATTTTAAATCGAAACGCTTGTACGTATTGTTTGTATGCTACAATTATATTTCACTCGATAAAAAAGACGAAAGAGAAATCTCATCTGGCACGAGATGATCGTAATAGATATAACGATACGGTTTTTGACTTATATCTCATCGTATTTCTCCTCTACTCTTTTTTATTACGATTTATTAAACGAGTATACATCGACAATTTTACCTTAACAAATTGTAAAACCGATGTAGATTTTGAAGTAATACCGAATAAATTAACAAAAAAAAGGATTATATTATATATTTTAGTAAAATATAACATTTCCGTTGCATATGTCTTACTTTATACGATAAAATATTAAATAGGATCGATTATAAGTAAAAAGTTAAATAACATTTTTCAACGGAACGGAATGTAATCCTCGTACTTCTTTTGCATCTTATTCCGTAATTATAATTTATACATATATATTTTATCCGCACAAGAGGTTATCGTTAAAACTGCGCAAACAATGTGACAACCCGAATGTCACATTCGACGATAAGATCAGAATTCCAAATTGTTGGAACGACCTGACGATAGAATTTCACGCAAAATACATCAATAGTTAGTTCTTAATGCACGTTTCAGCAGCGTGATTCTTTCTCTTTTTTAAATTTTGCTAGAGTTTATCGCTTGTACTCCTATATTTAAAAATTTCACGTAAAACGTTACGAAGGCATCATATATTCAAAGTAAGGTGATATTACCCGTAGCGTTGTTAAACAAATACGCCGGATTTATTAAATTTATTTTAGTACGATCCGTATTTGACTATAAAGAATAATTTTAAGAGCGAGCGACAAGATTCGTAACAAACAACGAATTACTTTATTTATTAATTATTTAATAATTAAATTACGCTTCTTTTATCACCTGACATTTTTTTTTAAGATTTCGGTTGGTTTGTTACAGTTATATAATTCATCTGTTAGCCTGCGATACCGCTTGTTTTTTCCGTGTCCTACTGAAAGTAAAAAGCAAATAATAAGATTAAACGATTTTCAGTTAAAATAAATTCTACGCAGTCAACAGTATCGAGTTGATAGTTTTGAAGTCCCTGATTTCAAACATATTCACGATTCGTTAATGAGAAATCTCAACCGTAAAGAATGTTACTGTTAAATAATAAATTTGAGTAAAATTTAATCTTAATTAAATCGAATGCGAACACATCTGTTCACTTATCTGCACAGTATAAAAAAAAAATAAATAGGGGAGATAGTTTTATCCACTTCTCCCCTCTATACATATTGTCTTCTGTTTTATTATTACCCCTATTGTTATATTTACGCACCCGATTCATATATGCTACGTACAGTACAGAAAATACGTTATTTAATCGATATTTTTAAATTACCGTCGATCGAAATTCATTCGCAACACGTATTCACTTTTATATTTAAACAGCGTGAGAGCAGTCAGCAGATGTTCCGATAAACAAATTTTTAAACCTGTGGAGGTTTAAAAGGAGGAAAGTTAACGCTACTGTTTGGACGACGGGAAACTTTGAAAGGCGATTGTTATACGCGGGATGTGAAGTCCACCTTTATAACGTTAAACTAAATTCGTAAACGGGCCGTTTAAGTATAAAATCCCCTTATATAACTATATATATATATATATATATATATATATATATATATCGTCTGTTAACGGTAATTTTATTTACGCAGCGCAGTAGGAGTATTCACTTAGGTAAACTACTGATGTCGGTTGAACGAAGCAACCGTATCAAGGAACTCCCGTACGGTCCGACAATTCGGCTTTCGACACATTGACTCGCCGCTTGTGAGTGGCCAATTATCGCTTTGACCAGGTCCCAGGACCAGGAAGTTCCAGGTCCCGGAATCGGTGTCCCGGTCTCAAAATCAGCTGATTTGGAAGTCGAGAGTTCCAGCGTTCAAATCCTAGTAAAGTCAGATATTTTTAAACGGATTTGAATACTAGATAGTGGAAACCGGTGTTCTTTGGTGGTTGGGTTTCAATTAACCACACATCTCAGGAACGGTCGAACTGAGAATGTACAAGCCTACACTTCATTTACATTCATGCATGTCATCCTCATTCATCCTCTAACGGTGGTTCAGGAGGATAACAGAAAAAAGGGTAAACGCACGTAACCCCCGAGTCGTTCTAGTGGTGAACTCATCATCGTAAATCAGCTGATTTCGAAGTCAAGAGTTCTACGGTTCAAATCCTAGAAAAGGCAGTTACTTTTATACGGATTTGAATACTAGATCGTGGATACCTGTGTTCTTTGGCGGTTGGGCTTCAATTAACCACACATCTCAATAATGGTCGAACTGAGACTGTACAAAACTACATTTACATTCATACACATCAACCTCATTCATCTTCTGAATTAATACTTTACGGTGGTTCCGAAGGGTAAAAAAAAGAAAGAAAGGTTAAACGCACATATTATGTAATAAAGAAAAGTACTGATTTAATAAAAATTCTACAGTTCGTTATTTAAAACCGATCGTTAATATTACAGGATAGTTCCTAACTCTGGAAGTATTCGACCATAGCAAACAACGAAGCAGATAGGAGGACTGTTGTTTTACGTTCGTCACTGTGAATTTGACCGTTGACCATTTTTACAAAGACTTTTAAAAATAAGTCTTTTTGTTTGATTTATAAATCAAATAAATTGAACTTAGGGGAAATTTTATTTTTATAAGTATTCATCACAAATGTTCTTCTTGCAGAAAGTTCTGGGTTCGAAAACAGAGTTCAATTTGGGATTTTTCATGCGCTTAGATTTTGTCGATTAAGCCCGACCAAAAGCGGCGGTGTTTACCAGATAAAACCCGACAGAATCCATTTTAACCGGTTATCGTATTAATTAATAAAAATAGTTTAATAAAAAATTATAAAGTTTAATAAATTAATTAATAAAAAATTAGTAAAAAAAGTACAGTTTTGAAATAAAAAAAAAAAAAAAAAAAAACAAGTACACTATTGTTAACAATTTTATTTTTACATGAAAGCTTGTACTTTCATCTAATTTTCTACACAATTGCCACCAATATTAAGGCAGTTGCCGTATCTTTCCAACCAGCTTTTGAACACCGTCGTCATAGAAGTCTGCCGCCTGACTTAATAACCACTGCATCACTTTGAGACCATCACCGTCGATAATTTAAGCGTTCGGTCACAATTTCACATACAACACTTCTTGAAACTTGAGGAAACCCTTCAGATAGCGAAGAGAACGTAAAGCGTCTATCCTCTCACTTTTTCGTCAACTTTCTGCACCAAATCTTCCATTATGAAAGAAGATCGTCCATTCCGTTCGTCATTATGAACATTCTGGCGACCATCTTTAAAAGCTCTAACCCATTTTCGTCCCGTTCCATTGCTTATAAAGTTTTCTCCGTACGCTTCGCTAATCTGACGATGAATTTCAGCCGCTTTCACGCCTTTAGCATAAGAAAAGGAATCGTACCACGTATTTCACAATCGGCGGAGCCATTTTAAATACTCACAAACGAACGTAAACGCAGTAGAATATTTCTGTAACGGCTTCTCTGGCTTGCCAACAGATGCGGGTACACAGTGCGCGTGCGTGGAATATCGACCGCAGCGTAGCACCGGCGGAATTTCAAAACAGAACTTAATTTAAAAACGTGCTCGTAATTCTATTTAATAAATTTAAAAAACTTATAATAAATCATTAATTTCAAGACTTTATTATTATTTAAGCTGTTTTCTCTTGAAAATTATACAGTACGTATAACGATAGGTATCTTAATTGAAATGAATTTCACATAATTAAAAAAATTATCGGTAATTACCGTCCACTTTTTAAGTCGATTTTTTGCTTAATTCATTACCTGCTCGGTTTCATAATTGAAACTAAAATTACGTTTCACTTTCCTGTTGCAAGTAAGTATCTCTTTCTTTGATGAGCCAGCGAAATATGTACAAAAATTCACCGATTGTACAAATTTATGTTGTTAAATTAACAATAAACCAGACAGACTTAAGCGTGTTGCAAGAAAAGCGGGCGACATGAAGTACGAAAAAGGTATTGTATGCAAATTAATGTTTCTAAAATTCGTAAACCCGATGATATGAAAGCACGTACCTCATTACGGAGATGTCACAGAGACTGGGTTCACGGTTAATTTTAAAGCATATGTTTTTTAAATCGACTTATATAAAATACTCGCTAAAAGAATTATTAATTACTTTGTAAATACGAATAAAAACACTACATTATTTGTAATAATAATTTCTTTTACGTAAATCGACTTTGAGATTACGTATCTCAAGCGATTTATGACAAACAAAAAACAATTTTTCGGGACAAATACTTTTTAGCGGTTTGGTAAAATTTTATTCCTTTTTGCACAAAAGATTTAGTCCACATGTATATCCCCTCAAAGGAAAACATTTTTTTCATAAATTAAATTTTAAATAAAACTGGGAAATGTCTTTTATTAATTAACTACTAGTAGCCGGAAAGCGGCCTTCAACTTGTTAACGGTACTGAAAATTAATTAAGAAAAGAAAAAATGTAAAACAAACGCGGATTCGATTTTTGTTAATCTTTAGTTTTAACTAACTACGCGCTTAAATATATTACATTAATCCACCATCGCTTTCTGCAAGCCGGCAACTAAATACTATACGACAGTAAAATCCCGTCGAACGACACATCGTGTTTCGAACAGTTACATTAACGATACGGGTTAGTTCAACAAATTAAATTTAACGGAATTAGAACGTTACATATTTGCGCGTAAATGTGTAATCTATTTTAAAAAATACTGTACGTTATCAAAATTTGAGCGTAACATTCACAGGCTTATTATGAAATAATGAATGTTAATCACACGTGTTGATATTTTTACTCGTGTGATATAGTCGCTCACACACACGCGCGCATACGTATATATGAAAATTAAAAGGCACAAGACAGATAACATTTAGGAGATTAAATTAAATGTATAAGTATTGTTTTAACTTAAAATAGAAATTTACATTCAGAACATAATGCGAAATAACCTGTCTTACATGTTTTACTACGTTAGGTATGTAAAATACCAGACAAAAAGAAGTTAATAATGTCGCACTTACTTGTTATAAATATAAAACACTACGCGCTAGATATAATGTAGTATTACCGACTGCTTACAATTTATAAAATACAATTTCCCTGTTATTATGAAAATTAAATTAATTATTTGCAGTTATTTTTTAATCGCAGAAAAACATTAAGTATAAATTTATTATCGAATAAATTTTCTTTAATATAAAGATCGGTTTCCTTTATAAATAAATTGAATTTAAAAATCGATATGACAGCTATCGATAGTAATTCCATCTGGTATCGATCTGATTGGTACGTACTTTTTTCAAAGCAACGGAATTTAAAAAAAATCACCATAAAAAAAAGATGCGAATGAAGCAAAATTGTACGAACCTCGATTCAATCAATACTCGCGTCAAGGAAAGACCAGCCGTTTTTAATATACCATCTTTCCAATATACTTAAAATAAAACTAAGATTTTCTTTTATTAAAGAATAATTATAAAAAGCCCACGTCAACCAGGTATAAATAATTTTTATTAACGTCTTTTGAATACGAAACGTATTTAATTTATTATTATTTTTATTTCACGTTTATATAATTATTAACATACTGACTTCAAAGGATTATTTTTTTTATTTTATAATTATTTGCTTTACGTTTTGTAACAATTTTTTACAACGAATTTCCTTGAGCCGTTCAAACAAATGCTGGGACAGAGGGGGAACAGTCTACACCTACACCTGATCTATATTTTCTTATGTGACGATAAGAAAATAGATACTCATTCCCTTTATAAAATTTAAACGGTTGCGAAAAATAATTTATATATGTATATAAACTCTTATTTTTATTACGTGGAATACTTTGGGACATGTAGTCAAAATTAGAAACGATCATCACATAATGAAAAATGTACAAATAAGACGGAATAATTTAATTCTGGTTTTTTACAAATTATATTTAATTAATACGATTAACTTAATGGGCGTAATATCAGAAATATTCCGCGTATATTTTTGAAAAGTTTTCTTCGGCAACAGTTATCAGAATTTTTTTTGCTTGATGTTTGATGCTTGTACGTGGAAAACGGATGGAAATTGAAATCGGCAGTGTATGAAAAATGCCATGTCTTAAGGAATTTGAACCCGGAACCTCATGTTAAAAGGCATTAATCGATAAAAACCTTTTCGTTATACACATACTAAATATAATGAAAGTACGAAATACTGTCGTGTTTCATTACGAGATACTTAATATCAGACTTTTTTTCATTAAAAATGTACTGTGAACGGAATAACAACGATACACGATTCTATCCCGGCCGTGTCGATAAATTTTTTACGAATTTCTTTTTTTTCTGATAACAATGGACATTTGGTTATTAATTTTATAACTTCTTAGAATCACAACAAATTTTCTTCTGTTTCACACGATACCATTATTTTTCGTTACTGTAAATCGGGAAAACTGAAAAAGTAATAGAAGCAAAATGATAATATTTGAGGGTAGAAATTAAAAATATAAAAAAAGTCTAAATTTATTATAGACTTTCATTTTATTTTTTACCGGAAAAATAATTTTTAATTAAGCTCAGAGCAAATTACGACTCTTCTTAGATGAGATACTTGCTTACATCATAAAAATTATCGTTACGAAATCGTTGATTTCATTTAAATTTACAATTTTATATATATATATATATATATTTTAAATAATAAATTTAAAAAAACGCGCTTGAAGATTAATGAAGAGAAGAAACTGGTCCTACCTGCAGTAAGGATTGATAGTGCGGCTCGAGATCTTCAACTTTTATAATTAAAAAAAATATCGATTAGATTTTGACTTAAAATTTGGCTTATTTAAGAAGAAACAAACAGGGAAAATCACTTCGAAGCTCACCACTTTCAACATGGTTGACGTAGTACCCAAGGAATTATATGTCGTTTGTTCCTTCAGGATCACAATGCGTTTGACTTAATTACGTCTGAAATCGGCAACGATCATAACGGTTATTGTACTATATGAAATACAATAAATTAATTATTTCTCGTTAAATCCGAATTATAAATACGTCATCGGTTATAAACTTTTTTTTCTTTAAACAATTTTAAAAATATTACCGTTAATTAGAATCCTGATCGTAGAAACCCAAAATTATACGATTTTAAAACTGAATTACAGAATAAATAAGACATAAAAACTAACGTTGCGGTCTTGTTTCTTCGTTCGTGACGTGATACAACGACATTTCATGATATTAAGTTTAATAATAATGGAATAAAAAGTAATAAAAGCGATAATAAAATAGATAATTTAACGTTTAAATGGCATGACCTTTTCCTTTAAAAAGGTTTATCTCTTGAAAAAAAATTAATTAAGGAGAATAATTACCGATTTCTTTTAAATAACTAAAATTATGGCAGTCAATTAAAAATAAATTCGGTATAATTATAAAATAAAAACCTAAAATGATAAACGGATAAAAGTTAAGAAAGTTAAAATCACAGCGATGTAACAAAACGAGAAGCAATGCAAAACTATTAAAAAATTAAAAACTAGGTTTGAAAAAATCATTAAAAATGAAATAAATACGAACGAATAATGTAATTTTCATTAAAAAATGTTTACAAAAACGACTAACTTAATTTAAAAATTAGCGTTAATTTTTATCAGGGATTACATTAAATTTTTAATAAATAAACATAAAATAAAGATACTTAATTAGATAGGTTACATAAATGTTCGTTCAACTAATGTGTTACTGTGCCTATATTGTTAAAACATAACTCTCTGTTATTATTAATTTAGTTTACAATAACAAAACGGTAGGGTTTGATTTATATATATATATATAGAGAGAGAGAGAGAGAGATAGAGAGAGAGATAATGGGACTTTGTAAAGTATACGAAATATTTTGTATTACTTTACAGAAATACAACACAAAATGCAAAAAAAGTCAATCAAACAAACTTTGATCAACGAATTGATGCCAAAATATTACGCATTCGTAAAATAAACACCAGTTACGAATATCAGATATGAACATAATTATTAATCGCAAATAAAAGTTCCATTAAATTTCACTATATAATTAATTAATTCTGTTACACAAATAACAATGTTATTAAATTTTTAATCTTTTATGACGCAAAAAATAATCATTCACGTCCAACAGTTTTTATTTGGTATTTATAATTAAAAATTTCAAAATTCTTTTCCGATCTACATCGGTTAAAAAAAGGAAACCAATGAATAATATAGTACAAGTCCTAAAATAATACCGTGAGGGTATAATATAAAATTAATGGATTTAAAAAAAATAGACTAAATATAAAAAAAAAAAATGTAAATAAATAAACTTGTATTACAGAGGCAAATAAATGATTACGGATGTAAATTACTAATCTTGTAATACTAAATAAGTTTTCCGTGCATCAGAGTTAAATCGAAATTAAGTTACCGATTTTCAAATACCGTAATAGCTAAACGTAAATAAAATGTAAAGCGTTGTTGGATTTTTCGGTGCTTACGTATTAACGCCATCGGAGTAACAGCTTTATTTAAAAACAAAGTAGTCAATCGGTTTCGGTGGAAAATGGGCCGATATAGAGTTTAACATAGATTCGAAACAGTCTCTTTATTAATTTTAATGAATGGTTATTTATATTTAATTTATAAATATAATTTCACCAAACTTAACCTACGCTCGCTAACCTTGACTAAAACGGGAGTGTTTTGATTATTTAAATAAATAAATAATTACAATAATTACTGAATTTATTAAATAAATACTCAAAAAACTACGGTGTTAATTAGTCAAAGTTAGCGAGCGTATGTTAAGTTTGGTGAAATTATATTTATAAAATAAATAACCATTTATTAAAATTAATCGACTGTTCATTTTTCACCGAAATCCGATTGACTACTTTGTTTTTAAATAAAGCTGTAGCTGCGGTGGCGTTAATACGTAAGTACCGATTTTCCTATTAATTGGATCCGGAAATTATAAGTAAAAATACTATATCAGAAGAGGATTTCCGAGAAAGCAGATATATATATATATATATATATAGTGGAATAGGTTTAGTGTCCTGAAATTTATTATGCGATAGATATGAAAGAATTCATAAGAAGTTTAAGCACCAACCTGTAATTTGTGATTGTTTAACAATTCCTTGAGTTCTTCTTAAAGCGGTTGATTTTTCCATAGTCGAAACATTTTTAATATGCGATGACTGTGTATTACCAAAAGCAGTATTGTCAGCGTTCTTCTGTAAATATGGTAGTCGTCTTAACGCGTAAGGTTCAGGAACACTATCTCTATGAGGAATAACTTTCTCCCAAACGTACCTCGATGCGACAGACTTAACTGGTTTTTCCCGAATAAAATCAAACCCCCATTTTTCTGAATCTCTAATATTTGCAGCTGCTAATTCTCGATCGACAAATGCAATATTATCTTCGTGATCGACCGGACCGAATAGATTTTTTCTAACACGTGCTACCGCGTTACCGTCTATTTGTCCGGTCGTATCGGTGCCGTTATTATTTCGGCTGATCATACGTTGAAACTCAGACATAACCATCGGATTAAACACTCGGGCACTCATAACGTAGAAATTAATACGCGGATAAAGTTTGGATTTAAAGATATTTCCGATATATTTATATCGGTTTTGTTTTCTATTCCTTTTGTTTTCCTCTTTATTCGATGGAAAAACGAACGATTACAATTTCTTCAAATTGTAAAACGCAACCCGACTACAACAACACGTAAAACTGAATCACTGTCATCCATAATAAACATGGCACTTAATCGACGACGATGATATAAAAATACACTAGATATAAATATATTATTAATAAATTAAAAACGTGCCCGGCAAACAAAATCGGCCACATAAAATGTAAAAAACAACAAACACAAGCCTACCACACCGGCCTTACTAACACGCCATGCAACGACAGAACGGAGACTGCGCAGACTAAGCTAGTATAGTCTCCCACTACCAGTAACCAGCTAATCGACCTTCGGATTTTGGGAGAGGGTAAAGGGACGAACGAATAGTAAAACATTACGGCCACGTTACACACAACATACACTAACACACCTAACGGCGACCGTTGGAAACATTAAGTTCAAATATTCAAACCAGTATCTCTTTTCTTTTAATTTTAAAAACGGTTGAAAAATCGATCGGGATATCTGTTTTTCTAATCGTTAATTGCTCACGATAACATTATCAAATAAATTGTTTTATTTTGTTATGAACATTATTATCTTTCTTTTTCTAATACGATTGTACAAATACACGTTTTTAAAATAACGTAATTAAATAAAATTAAATAAATATTATCGTATTTATTACTCGTTAAAGTAAAACATTTACTTATTGAAATTATTTAATACGATTAAAATTTATTTAATAAATAACGTAACCGTTATTTATTATCTTTTATTTCCTAAGTTTTAGATAAATTATTTTAATTTAAATAAGATATTTCTTTTAAAAATTATTAAAATCGTTCTTAAAAATAATTGTTAGAATAATTAATTATCGATAATAATACTATTTCTTAACGTATATTTTGTATAAAAATATTATAAATTGTAATAAGCATCAGCGTACCGGTAATGCCGCATGGTAACGCTATCTACTGACTGATTTCGTTAACTATATTTCAGGGCGGGAATAACAAATCGTAATATTTTTACATAAAAAACTTTCATTGTTAAAAAATGTTTACTTTTAATTAATAATTAAATAATAATTCTTAAAAAATTTTTTTTTTAATCAATTAATCATAATTTATTAATATAAACTACATATTTATTAATTTATAATTTTTGTTATTAATTTTGTTAAATAACAAAGTAATGACAAATAATTAAGAATAACAATAACGAGGGAGGATTAATATTTTCTGGTATTTAATTTGAGTAGTGTTATTTTTATTTTTTTGTCTTTAGTCCCTTTTCAAATCTGATCCACCTCTCTGTTCATTTTTAATCTAAGCTAATTTTCTAATTTTAATGCATTTGTTACATTCAAAATTTCCAGCTTATTTGTTTTATGAATTCTAATTTTAGTCCATTCCTATACTCTGTTACCATTTACATTTTCTTCCATTATGAAATAATCTAATAACGATCACCTCAACAACTGATTTTCCATCCTAGTTCTGTTTCTTGTAAATATTGGTTATAGAATTTATACTTTCTTCGGTTTATTTTAAAGTTTTCTCACTTTGGAAATTCATTAGTAAATTTAAAACCGTTATTCTTTGTTTTTTGTTTTTCTACGGCTCACCTTTTGTTGCCATAAAGCATTAAATTCTATATTTAATTTTAATACGGCAGTCCAAAATAAAATATTTGTCTTGCTAAAGACCAAGTCACTTTATATCACATTCAACAAAGTTCTGTAAATTATTCAGTAATAACATAAGTTTATGCGAGTTTACGTAGAAGTAATGCGTATCGATTTATTGTTATCGATCATAAGCAAAGTTTTAAGGTTATAAAAATCGTTTTTAACAGACCAGAAAGCATCTTAACACTGTAGTAGGTTCCAGTCGGTAAGTCGGGTGTATAATTCATTAAATAAAATCGGACATGTGGTAGTAACTTGTGGTAAACCTGATTCTAATTCTAAAATTCAAATAGCGTCTAATTTTGATCGATTTAAAAGTATCCATCCTTCTTCAGAAATAAATTTAAAACTATGTAGCAAAAATCTGGTAGTATTCCCTTTAATTTATCATACGAACAGCGCTGTTACTCGAATACAGATCTGACGACGAGGAAAATACCTCATGTATTTTATACTAAGCCTTCGTCTCACTAAGGTAAGTCATCAGCCATGAATTCGACTACTCGTCGCCTCTCCTTATACCAAGATCCTTTTTTAAAGTAATTTAATGTTAAAAAATATCATTCGTTTCTTAACTGTACGCTCAAGTACCAACTATTTCTTTTGATTTTCATAGTGTTATATGACTCGCATGCCAATAAAATGAGGAATCATAAAAATTAAAAAAAGAATGACGTGAAAAAATTTCAAGATTACAGGAACCACCAAGTAAAAAATAAAAATTCGTTATTATTTCAGTCCTCCTCTATGAATCATGAGACCTTGCCGTTGGTGAGGGGGCTTGAGTGCTCAGGGATACAGAGTAGCTGGACCGAAGGTGCAACCATATCGAAGAGGTATCTGTTGAGAGCCAGACTAAGGAATGATTCCTGAAAGAGGGCAGCAGCTCTTTCAGTAGTTGTTAGGGGCGTGAGTCAGGACGACTTAAACGGCCGTATCAACATCACTCAGTCCTCCGAGTACTGCGCAGCTGAAAGCAATGGAAAACTACAGCTGCTTTTTTTCCAAGAAAATGTGGCACTCTGCATTTTCACATAGCAATAATGGAGGCGCCTTCCTTGGTAAAATATTCCGGAGGTAAAATAGCCCCCCGTTCGGATCTCCGGGTGGGGACTACTAAGGAAGGGGTCACCAGAAAATTAAAAAATAAAATTCTACGAGTCGGAGCGTGGAATGTTAGAAGCTTGAAAAAGGTTGGCAGGCTAGAAAATTTAAAAAGGGAAATGGGTAGGACAAATGTGTAACAAATTGTTGGGGATGTAGGATGTAGAGGGTATACTGAAATGAAACGACTAGCACTAGATAGGGAATCTTGGAGAGCTGCATCAAACCAGTCAAATGACTGAAGACAAAAAAAAAATTATTTCAGTAATATTTTCAATATAATTTTGTAACGCAAGAATATAAGTTCGATACGGTGACACATTTTAGTAATAAATAGTCGATATAAGTAGGTCTAAGTAATCATACAGTTTTATGATTTCAGTTATATAGTAATTTAGTTACAGTAATTACTATAGTTACATAGGCTAAACAATTTCTTGTCTTTACGGTCTTATTTCATCATGATGCCTTTTCCAGATCTGTGAGAAAGGCATCCGCCTTAATACAAAGCGATCTCCTGTGATTTTTTACAGAGCAGAAAGAGGGGGTAACTATCATTGTCTAAATACACTTAACCACTTTTTGTAGTAAAAAGTGTACATTTTAGATATAAAAATTTTATCTTCCATCCAAACGGGTTTAGTTTTTCATTAAAATCGAACGTATTTTGCGTTTAACAAAATTAAAATAATATTTACGAGCTATTTTTACTTCGTATTTACAAATATATGTACATTAAAAAAAAAACTAAAAAATTACTGGTCTTATAATGACTAAGTCGTTGCCAAGTTTATAAAAAATTTATTACCCTAAATTTTGTGTCTGTATTTAAAAATTAAAAATTTAAATAACGAATTACGAACGAAATAAAAAATAATTACATGTTTAACTATAAACTAGCTTTTATTTTTCTCTGCAGTGCAGTTTTTTGAAATCAAATTAATTTTTTGAATTTTAGGTTTTTTTTTGTTTGATTTTTAATTAAGATTCGGATAGATCTATTAAAAAACCGGCTGTTCTTATAAAAATAAAACCGTTTGTAAAAGTTAGAGGAATATAAAAACCGTCTTAATAAAACTAACGAAAGGTGATGAACGACTAATTCCTAGCGAGAATAGAAAAGATTCATCTGACTTCAAAATTCGTTTCTTTTTTAAACAAACGAACACGGTTAAGTATAAAATAACGTGTTTGTACGTGAAATTTCACTTTCAGTTTTCACAAATGCTCGATGCGGTACTCTACGGATGCACGGCATCATCTACACGATGGTTAAACTCATCCCGTACTCGAGCGAAAGTATCGGGTGTTATTTCTTTCTCTGTTGTCGTGCGGTTTCGCAGACTGGTTCGTAGTCGCTGGAAGAAAGAGAAAATAAACGGAGTATTTTACAAACCGCAAGAAAAAATTAAAGACCGTGAGATCGGGCGAAGTGTTGAAATAACAAATCGGCAGTTCCTTATGGCCGAACCGTCGTATCGACCTCGCAGATGCTAGCGGAGTGGTGCTCTGTCCTACTGGAAAATGGCTTCAGAGAGAATCTACTTGTAACTGCGGGAAAAGCCGGTTTTGGAATATTTCCGGATAGGAAATTTCCGTAACCTGTTTTCCATAAAATCTACGGACCGCAAACCTTTTCTCGGGAAACGGCACCGAGAAATTAACTTTGTAAGCTCTCTCTCTTTCTCGACTATTGCATCTAGCGCCTCTGATACCCGTATCCTTACGATGTGCGGTTTATCTTTTCGCTTAGATCAATCGTCTCCACGTCCTCGAACACTCGGCGTGAAAGAAAAATGTTCATTTTCTGCTTGCGGATAAAATAAACAAAACTCCACATCGTAGAGATATTTTGTTCTCCGTCTATGCAATGCATTCGCTTATTTTTTGCAGGTATGTATTCCTGTAATTTCCGTTTGCTTATAAATTTTGAATTAATAAAAATCTTCTTTTTAATTGATTTCAAAATAGGATGTGCTCCATTAGATCGGTATGTTTTTTTAATACGTAAACATGTAAGATTTAAATCGCTCTTAAACAAGAGCAGAGATTTTTTCGATTTAATTTTTATTTTGTAGAGAAAGCTTTTTGTATAGTCTTTCAGTAATTTTCTTCGTGATAAAATTAGCGGAAGATTTCTTCAACGAAATACTTATATCGTCACCGAGGTAACGTGAATATACTTTTAATTCGCTTATCGTTAATTAATTAGTTTAGAAAATGATCATTTTTGTTAATATAAAGGACTAGAGAAAACGTTTCTTGGTTTTTTTTATAAAAGTAAAATAAGTTTTTTTTTTATATTTCAAACAAAGTTTATTAAATCTAATATGTGCCGTTTTGTTCGACCGCCTTTTGCCTTTTTCCGGTCAAATTATAATCCCGTCTCTGTAGAACCTTTCTGTTTTTCGCCAAAAAACTGTGATAAGTAATTTTTACAAAGTATTTTTGAAGTAAAGTTTATGCCTTTAAGAGAGTTCTGTAGAGACTGAAAGGATTAGCGGTCTGACGGTGCAAGTTGTGGACTATAGGGGTAGACGCATCAAAAGTTACCGGCCAAGCTCTCTCAATTTTCGACGGGTCGCCAAAGATTTGAGGAGTTTGGCGTTGTCGAGATGGAATAATACATCTTTCCGATCGATTAATACCGTTCGGTTTATCTCGATCGCTCGGCGTAGTCGTTCCAGTTGTTGCCAGTTAGAGGTTAAAATCGATCGTTTGACCGGGCTGCAGCAACTCTTAGTAAACGATCCTTTAAAATTTCCACAGTACCCTACGCTTTTTCTGCGTCAAATTTGACACAAGAAATTTGTTTCTTGTGTCAATTTTGACCTCGTCACTGTTTGAGGAGGGTTAGTTTGCTTCCACCACGATCTTTTCCGTGCACTACTATCGTACGTGATCTATTTTTCATCGTCTGTAATGCACCGTTTGAAAAACTGTTCGATTTCATTCCGTTTTGCAGATTCACGATTCGATTTGATTTCAAAATTCGCAGACTGAAATTCGATTCGTTAAATTTTTCATTGTAGATTCATACGGAACTCGAACATCGAGACTTTTGTATCTAGCATTTTTCAAACGGTTTAAAATCCTTTGGGGTCGATATTGAGTTCATGACTGATATGACTATTAATTTGCCGGTCTTGCTTAGTTTTTAGTCTTTGACGTTTTTAGTTCATCGACGTTTTTAGTCTTTGACCCGTCCAGAAAGAGGTGCATCATCGATATAAAAATTTCCAAATTGAAAACGCTTGAACCCACTTCGTGCTGCACGTACTTATACCGCATCGTATTCGTAAACATATGCATTTTTTTAGGAGCCTGAGTCGCATTCTTTTCTTTTTGAAATTAAATTTGAAAATGTATCAAGCTTTTTTCCTTTTTCATTCGTTTTCAAGACCAAATAACTTTTAAATAATATCCTATTTACTGATATAATAATAACCTGTTTAAAAATAATCAGCGATATATATCACACCTTTCAAAAGCCCCGAAATTTCGCAAGATATGATTAATATTTTCATTGCCATACGATTTTAAAGCCGTTTACAGGGAGAATATGAAGAAACTATTCCCTCAACCACCATATACGTATTTTAAAAGTTTTGCGCTTTTAGATGGTAAACGTGTCTGGTATATATTTCGGTAAATGTTACGAATAATTACCGTGAAAACTTCATCAACTACTCCGCAAAAGAAGTAGTTTGTAAAAAATAAAAATCTAACGTATTATATTTCCGTTTATTCATTCTAAATATGAAACAGTGGGAGAATTTTGATTTGAAGATCAGTTAAAAGAAAAGAATTAGTAGAAACATTTAATTTATATAACCTAAACAACGGTCAGACACGCGCGCGCGCGCGCGGAGAGAGAGAGAGTGTGTGTGTGAGAGAGAGAAAGTGAGTTACATTGTATAAGAATTAACTAAATAATGCGTATTTGGTAATTAGTTTCCTGTTTATATAAATTATAAACATTAAAATAAAAAAATATAAATAAAAATTCATTAGTAAATTTAATCGAAGGAAACACAAGAAATAAGAAAGGATGAAATTCATTTACGTTATAGTAATATTAGCTAGCAGTGAGTTATTAACGGCTTGTAACAATTCTGAACTCTGAACTTTTCTTTACATTATTTAATATTCTAAAAGTGTTACTTATTAACTTAAATATCACAGCGATGTTTTTTCTCAATTGACATTATAACCTCTAATTTACTCATAGCTTTAATAAGCTACATTTAAAATATAGCTTTTTATGATTAAATATTTCGTCATAATTTTAACACAACATTAACATGAACGTTTCGTAATGTTACTATTATTAATATTTTACACACACACACACACACACACACACACACACACACACACACACACACACACACACACACACACACACACACACACACACACACACACACACACACACACACACACACACACACACACACACACACACACACACATATACTGACCCCGTTTGGGCAAGCGGCAAGCGAAGCGAGTCCCGACCGTCTAACAAGGGAGTTCCCCTGGATCCTCGGAACCCAAGTCGGCCCAGGCGAATCCTGGAGCCGACCCAACGGTTTGGATTGACTGGTATTTCTCCCGCCACCACCCCATTCGGTCGCCCTAAATCATGAGACCGAATGTCCGTGCCCCGAAGGACTACTCTACCTTTAAACAGTTTAAACGACTTAGTTCCTAATAGCTCCTGGAGCTAACTTAATTGCATGAGTGGTATAACCACGGTCTATTACACGAGTTGCTTTGTATCCAACCGTTCACATGTCATATATTTTCTAATGGGTAGGCGCACGCCTTCTTATGATAAAATATATGAGCGTAATATATTAAAACTTTTCTCGTCAATTTAATTAAATAAGGGCAGCAATTCGCTGCTGCGCCTTGGTCGCATATGCCAGCAAGTATCTGCTCGTCCTTTGTAGCTGCTTGGAGGTATAAATCGACGGTCGATCATTACTCAAGGGTAGCATCTTCCAGCAATTCGGTCAAAGTCCTCCCTTAATCAAATTTATTCATGCCGGTTTGAAAAATGCAACTGCATCAAGGAACTCCCACACGGTCCGACACTGCGGCTCACGCCACACTGACTCACCACTTATGAGCGGGCAATTTCCCCCTTGACCTCTAAGTACCAGACGTGCCCGGTCTCTGGCCTCCCCAAGAGCAGGGCAGTCGAACATCAGGTGTTTGACTGGACCTCCCCGCAGACTCACAGCTCATCAGTTGCCAGGCGGAACCGAAACAGATATTGGTTCAAGTTAGCGTGGTTAGTGAGCACCCGGGCACCCGTTGCCCTTAAAAACGAGATCCAGGCATACCATCCCTCCAAATCCTATATAAACTTATACAAGGGTCTTCCCTTAGTCGTGGTGTCCCATTTCACGACTGCCGTGCTTCCATCACGAGGCTCTGCAGCCTCTTCCGCAAGCGGGAGATGGGCAACTGAGTGAAATTTAGAACCGGTGCATTGTGATCACCGTTTCAGTATAGGCCTGGCTCGAAACCGCTAATTGGTCTTGTAATTCCTGTCCAAGCTTCCTTGGTTTCAATGTCATCGTCACCTGCGACACCTTCCATTTTGTTAGGAAGTAAGACGTCCGCAGAACAGCGTTAAACAGATTCCTAATGTTCTCGATTCCTTTAAGATGTAGCATGACAAATATTTTTTGCGTCACTAAGTCAAAATCGGGGTCTTTCTTTGTCGCCTTCCTTGGTCTACTAATTTCAGTAACTTTCTTGCAGATATCGGTTTAATCGGGCGCTCAAGGAAGTTATTAACATCCACATCACCGGGGCCCTCTTCATCGAAGGGTCGGAACATTATATCTAGCTGTGAAGCAAACAGATCAGCCATCTCTTTCTCAGTCCTTGCCCACTATCCAGGGTGTCTCTGTAGGGTGTCGGGAAGTTTTCCTGGGGATCGCTGTGGTCCCTTCGTAGACTTCCATAAGGAGCATCCGTTCCCATTCAGGTAAGAAAGATTTCCTAGGTACTCCTTGAATGTCTCGTCCCTTATAGTCCTCAACAACCTCCTCAGCCTCTGCGCCGTCCTTTTAAGAAGAGTCCTGTCTTCTGGCTTTCTGAAACTCTGCCAATTCCGCCGTAGACGCCGCTTCGAAACAGTTAGTTCTGTCACTTCCCTCGGATAAGTATTGTCTCGGGCTGAGTGCATATGTTCAGATGTGAACAGCCCTCCTGCAAGACCGACGTCAAAAGGTAGATCGCGTAATCAATATAACTAGGTGTATCGAATGGAAACGGGTCAGTCATTTTCTTCCCGATCCAATCCTGGTAAGAAACCCAATTCGTTCGTCTCGTATGAAGAATAGGCCGTCCTTTCCCCCTCATTACCGTCGTGATCAATGTAAGTAGAACGTTTCAGTTCTACTTACATCGATAACTTACGTTCAGCAAACGGAGAGTGCGAGGTACCTAGATCTACACCTCTATCGTCGACCGATTGAAAAGTTATATAAGAGAGAAGAGAAGGAACCTGAGATAAAGTTCAAGGAAATGTTCTGGTACTCGGGAAGACGTTCTCGTTTGTTTTTGTCTAATAAGCTGCCGGTGTACTCAATAATTCTAAAATCTATCTGGAGCTACGTGATCGACAACCGGGCACCACGAGCAGAAACAATGTCATCTACCATCTACATCATTGAAGATTTATTTGTTTATTTTTTGTTTCCATTGTAAACCGGTGAATTATTTAAAGTAGACCATAATGGTACAACATGAAAGCATTTAAAAAAAAAAAACAAGAAATTTAGTTGGGTAATTTAATATAAATAAAATAATTTATATTTTCCACATTTTATAGAGCTTAATAGTTTCACATTGTATAGGTTGGAATCATCAGTTTTTGTTGTTTTTTTTTAATAACTGAAAACTATTATTTTTTTATTCTGCATTTTGAGTTTAAGATTATTCCTCTGATTTTTTAATTATTATTTACATCCTTCAATGTTTATATTTTTTTTTCGTAAATTTTATTTTATTTCTGTCTGTTTTTAAAATATTTTTCTTCTGTAATTTTATTTTTAGCTCGATGGTTCTCATCGCAGTAGTTTCTTCACGTCGTCGGTTTGCATTTATTTTCTAATTTCTATGAAATTTCAGATTTCTATCCTTAAGATTCTTTAGAATTGCGTTTTCTTTTACGGGTTATATACGGGTTTTATATAAGAATTCCTTATTACTATATTCTATATAGAGGTAAATATAAACAAGGGTTTTTTAAAAATATAACATAAAACGATAACATTTAACGTAAAATATTGAAAAAGATTGTGCTATTCGTTTTTATTTAAATCTTAAGTTAGGTTCAAATTAAAAACGATCAACAAGCTAATCGTAAATTTGAAGCCGCCTTAAAAGAGGAAGTTTAAAAAATAGATAAAATATATATTAAAAAATCCCTTTCGGCACTCCGGAAGGCGGAAGTAGATTTCACCGGTGCTAAGTAGGTGATAGAAAAGGTTTGCATCTTAAAGTTAAGAAAAACTTCAAATTTACTCGATACGACAATGGTTGCATGTGAAAAAAGTTTCATATGTTAAGCATACACACGCCCTATCTTACAATTCCAGCAACATTTTGGTCACCCCTTGCCGTAAGGGTTGGTCATATCAAAAATTGTTTGAGACAAAGGTTTTAGGTAATGTTTAGAGGACTAACGATCACTTTAAACCGATTCGATACTGTGTCTATTAAGGGACCTATGTTTTTTTTGTCTTCAAAACAACACTTTTTCACTCCCTGGACCAGTGGTTGGTGATATCAAAATATTTTATTTATATGCATTGTAGGCCCTTATACAAAGAATAGTAGGAACATTAAACGAATTCGATATTTTACTTAATAAGAAAGTTATGATATTTTGTTTTTTTCGAAAAAGCCCTTTTCCACCCCTTTGGTCCGATTTTGGCCGTTAACGAACTCGACTGAGATTTTGGGACGAGTTTTTTAAAGGGACAATTTGAAAGTGATTGACGGCAGTTATTGTGTCCGCAAGAAAGTGAAATACATATATTGTCGCCGAATGGCTTCGACGGCATTTACTAACCTTATGGTAGCCCTGAGAAGGGCTGTTTTTTTGCGTTAGCTCTGAGAAGAGCTGTCGGGTCCGGAAGCTGGTCTCCGATGAAGTCGGGGAGTTGCGACTAGTCCGTTGAAGTCAGATCGGGGTTTCCCTAACGGCAGTTGGGTCCCCACTACAGCGTGGCAGTGGTGGCCCTCAGATCCCCGCAGTATCGGGTCGGTATCGGTCATCCTTTACCGGCGCGGCCCAGGCTGTTCTCCCGAGCGATCCCACGCTGGGCCTGCTACTGTCGCTGAGTCCATCGGCCAAGGCGATTGAAGCCTGGCGAGCTGGAGCGGGAAGGTAGCGTCCACGTTAAGCGGTTCCCTCGGCGGGCCGGCGGGGATGTTGGCATCCGCCGGGAGGTCCCACGTTGAGTCGGCCAGGGAAATTCTTCTGTCTTCTTCTTCTTGGTCTTCTTCAGGTGGGGATCGACGATCAATTGAAAATTTACTCTCATGCACGCTTTTTTATTGGGGCCTGAAAGTGGTTGGGCCGCAACGTCGCTATGATGGGAGAAATGCGCAGTCATCTGCGCGGCGGTAGCGATGCTTGTATCAACCCGTACGTATATTGTGTGGCAGCTCACATCTGAGTTGCTACCGTGTTCGTCCGCCGATATTAAATTAGGCATATATGTGGTAACGATATATATATATATATATATAAACGTTTGAGTTTTGGGATCTGGGGAGTTGTGAAACGCGAAGATATGTCGAAATTTTCCGGAAGTCGAATCATGACACCGATTGCAATAGATACATTTCTTATGAAATCTACCTAACATTTGTTTTTGGTGTTTTATGTTACTTTTCTTTTCAAAGTCTATTTTATCTTGATTCAAAAATTCTCAACCGGTTAGCATCGGAACAAAGTCAAATATCCAACTAACTATTACACTGCACCTATTATAATTTAGTTGACCGTTGATGAGTGATTCACTACGTTTTTATCGTATATAAATAAATTTAGTTTTATCTAACACAAATATTTTAATATTATTTGTCCGTCCTGTTTCAATTTAAAAGTATAAAATAGAAATTTCATTACGCGATAAAATTATCAACATAAGTCGCAACATATGCCTGAATAACTCGACTCGTCTGTAAAAATAAAATTCGTATATACGACTAACATTTCAATTCTTGTAAACGAATATATAATTAAACTATAAAAAATTATGTTTTATTATAAACGATCGGTGATATGTTTATTGACTGGTGTGGAAAAAATGTAACGGGTGACTAAGATAAATTATTTTAAATTAATATTTTAAAAATAACTTGACGGTTAGTTGTCTCATTTGAGACGTACGTGGCATTTTGTACCCCTCTCCAACAATCATACGATTTTTTCTCTCTTTTTCCCTTTTAACCCCTCATTCTGTTCTCTTAACCTCCTCATAATGCTGAACGAAGTAAAATCCCTCCCCACCACAATACTAACTTGTTCCGTTCAAAACGTTTCCTTTACGGATGGGACAATTCTTTGATGTGCCGACCGGCGGCGCCTTTGACGTTTTGTTTGCACAGTCCTGTACCTTTTTTTCACACACATGTATATATATATATATATATATATATATATATATATATATATATAGTCTACACTTTCTTGCACAAATTGATGATAACGGGAAAACCTTTAGGTAAGAAAATTTTGTGGCTACCTAGTTACATAAGTTACTTATGTTAAAACTCTACGGGTATTCTATATTTATATTCCTAATGTGTAGGTTTCAATTTGTTCAACTAGTATACAACAAACAACCCCCTACGACCCGACGAGTTGAAGATATGTACGACTGTACGACATGTAAATGAAGTGTAATCTTGTTCAGACATAGGCCGACCGTTCCTGAGACATGTTGTTAATTGAATCCCGACCGTCAAAGTACATCGGTATCGCTCTCTAATATTCAAATACGAATAAAACCGGCTATTTTTTACTAGGATTTGACCTCAGAAATTTCGACTTCGAAATTCAGCGGTTAACCGCTAGACCATTCCCGTGGGTTAAATTGTAGTATATAATTTAGTCTTCGGTAGTTATATCTCATAAGTAATAGTCCAGTTACAGCTTTACCGATGAATTTGAGCTTATATAATGGTAATGACTTATATAATAATAATAATATCGGTAAAAGATCACTGATGGTTATGTTTTATTCTCCGATATCCTTTTTCGGTTAAACTACTTAATTTTATTTCATTTCTGAGATTTTTTTGGAAACATCAATAAAACCTTTACAAACGTATATACAGTTCGTATAGCGAACGGTGAATGCGGTTTACCATTCTGACGAAACAAATATGAAAAACAACTAGAATACCGGAGTGTTTTCGTGTAGTACAACACAATATTTTAGCTTATGAAAAATGTTCTTATTCTAACATTACTTTTAATGAATTATCGTACCGCTTAAACTATCTTCCCAAAAAATTTTCTTTTTTTTAAAATTGTATGATTTTTTAACGTTTTACTCCATCAGTGAATTTAAAAACTAATTAAACGAATAATAATGAAAAGGTTTTACATTTCCTACTCTCCGTTAAACGAGTACTTATATATTTGTTTAAATAATTATTATTAACGCTTTCTGGGTCGTTATTTATTTAATAATTTCGCATTCGTATATTTAATTTACTATTATTTGATGTATGTAATAATATGGATTTTAATTACGAGAGGTTTTCTCTAAAGTAAAGAACGTTTCATTGTAAAAAACTTTATTCTGAAAACTTCGTAAATATATTTTATTTCTCTTAAACTACTTCTCTATTCAATCGCTTCATGAATTAAGACATTTATCGTAGCGATACACCAGTCTCGGTATACCCTCGTCGTATTCTTCTGCCGCCAGTCCATTTAGCTACTGATTAACAGCACTTTTAAGTTCATCGTCACCCGCGAATCGCTTACCGCTCAAACATTTTTTCAATTTTCCAAACAAACGGTAATCAGAAGGAGCTAAGTCCGGACTGTATAGTGGATTATCGTAAATTTCCCATCCAAATGTTCTCAGTTAATCGCGTGTCGGACCCGCAACATGTGGATGTGCATTATCGTGCGGCAGGACAACGTCATCGGTCAGCCGTCCACGTCGCCGATTTTGAATTGCGCGCCGTAACTTACGTAGAGTTTCGCAGTGGCTTCTACATTTATAGTCGTTCCACGCGGCATGAAATCGATCAGCAGAATGCCAAACCGATCCCAAATGACCGTGGTCATCTACGTCCAAATGGCTGTGGCTTGACCTTTGTCGGTCTGGTTGGTGATTGAGGATGACTGCTGATCACTTGACTGCTTTTTTCTCCGCGGCGTGTAATACAAAGTCCACGTTTCATCGCCGGTAATAATTTAATTAAGTAAGTCATCGCTGTTTTCTGGGTAGCGCATCAATTCCAAAGCAAATCCCAATTTGGGTTGCTTTTCTGTCTGATTAATGTTTCTACCAAAATTTCCCTTCGAAGAATAATCTATATAAATAAAAAACTATCTTCGTTTTGTGTGTGCCCTAATAACTCAAAAACTACTTAACCGATTTCGCTAAAAATTTCATTTTATTATTATTTGCCCCGGGATTGTTTACATTTTATTAGTTCAATAATATTTTATCTCTACTATTATATAAAGTAAAAGAGTGTTTGTTCGAAATAAAACAAAAAAAACACTCGTTCAATCGCAACCAAATATTTACCCATGTTTCTTGGCATAACTGAAAAGGTTTTTAGATATACTTTATCTCGAAGAATCTGGAAAAAAAATTTATGTAGTAGTGAAGATTTGCCGGTTGATGCATAAAATTTAATGAATTGAATTAATGATCTGTAAACCGTGATTTTATCGCTGTAAGAGCCGGGTAATTCGAATCGATCGAATGAATCATTTTACAAAAATAATAGAACTAAATTTACGTTAAATAAAATAATATTAAATAAATTTAATAATTTTCTGTTTAGGAATAAAGGGCTTCCAGTGGAGACTGCGTATGAGGCTACAACGATGAGATATGCGAGCACCTCTTATGTATATAATATATATAAAGTTTGTCTGCTTGTTTGTTCTCGCATCACGCGAAAACCTACCGACCGATTGCTTTCACGTTTGCAGGATACATTCGTGTTATCCCTGGGAAGGTTTTAAGCCACAGACCAAGGCCCTAACTTCCTTTCGTGTTATCCCTGGGAAGGTTTTAAGCCACAGACCAAGGCCCTAACTTCCTTGAAGATTAAGATATTAAAAATATTCATCATTTCTTCACCACCAAGGAGGGCGAAGTTGGGAATTAAAGATATTCATTAGGAAAAAAAAGATTAATCCTTTTACCTCGTTATTATATTTCTTCCACCGTGGCGTAGAAATAAGTTATGAATTTTTCGTCATCGAAGGTGTTTGTACTTTAGTTGCCGTAATTCTATCGTTTGTAATTTTTTTCCAGGTTTCTACGAAACTTGTATCCTTAATTCTTATTTATCAATATTACGCTGAGAACCATAAGGTTAAGAAACATTGAGGGGTCTAGAGAGGCGAAGCCCTCTGGATAGACGAGAATGGCGACCGAAGCTAGCTCTGCTTGTCTCCAGGGCACCGGCCCCCCTGGCGAAACGGGAATGATTTAAAATACAGATAGAGCAACTTAAAACCGAACCGTTACATACTAAACAAGCTGCGTCAAGTAACATTTTATGAATAATATGAAAACGTGAAATTTAATTTATTTTATGAATAAATTAAATTAAATTCGATATTTACTTTAGCAAAAGTTCAGATATTTACCACAATTTTAAAAAATCGAAGTACTTGGTGGTCTAAATCCTCTGCGCAGCGTCAATCCTCTGCACTTTCATCAAACTGAGAGTCGCCTGACGCAAAACGTTGTTATAAAGTTATAAATCGATTAAACGATTTAAGTTGATTTCTTATCGAATGTTCGCCTTCAATTCATCGACAGAGTGGGGATTCTACTACGGGAACTTCTATCCTCTAAATAGCCCCAAAGGAAAAAACTGACAACACACTTGTAGAATTTTCCCGTAACTAGGCTTTTTTCTGATGCACGACTTACCCGCACATACACGTAAAACTTAGTTTAAAATATTTATAATTTTATTTAAATATAGCTTATTTTGTACAATTGTACGTCAGTGCTACACTAGCGCCCCTACTGGTGACAGGGGGTACTATTTACAGAGTATACCCACTTAGCCATTAGTTTAGAGCATTTTTTGGGGTGGGAGTGCGACTTTGAAAACATTTTTTGCAAATGTTGCTATTCTTCAACAGTTAACGAATGCGCCTAAGAAAAATAAGACCTTAATTAGGCGAAATCCCGAGATACTGAGAGTGACCATGCTCTACAGCTTCACCCCCTTGACCTTTTAATAGAAAATTCATCGGCATCAACGCCCCATATTTAGAAGTAATCTGACCAAGTTTAGTCGAGATAGATTCAGTAGTTGTGGAGATATAAGATGTAAGACACCAAACATCATACAGACGTACATACGAACATCCGGGAAAATTTGCATCCGGTTTTTGGGGTTCCGTAGGTGTCAAAACGTAAAGATCCGGTGAAAAACGCATACGCCTAAATTGGACTCATTACAATACTTTCCCTTCTACAACTGTAGCTCTGCTATAGCGCAACTACATAAATCTGGGATACGCGGAGGACATCGCCGTTTGTTGACAATTCGTTCTACTGCAAAAACTGTAAGAACGCGTTTTACTGAATCGTTTGAGGCCCGAAACGGTGTTCCGTCTTGTTAAAAGTAGTCGTACTCCTTTTCACGACCTGTTAACTGAACGTAGAATTCTTCGAAAATTGTGCGTTACATTTCTGTATTGACAAATCGGTCAAAAAATATCGGCCCCGATAAACGATTACAGAAACAGTACTCCCAACAATCGATATTCTCATGATAAACCGGACACTCAAACATCTGGTGAGGATTTTACGTCATCCAGTACCGATCTACTACACTAATGTATATAGGTAACACGTCCAGATAAATAAAACCGTGCCTCGTCCGATATGAAATACGTCATCGTGTCTATCTGTTTATCGACAATATTTTTGAGAAGCCAATCGTAATAAGTCATCTCGGTTTGTTTGTTTTCTTAAGATGTTGCGCGGTCGTTATACAGTAGGGTTTCAAATTTAATTCCTGTCGAATTTTACGGCAGGATGTATATTTTACACCGATCTGTTGCGATGACTTTCGTATACGTTTTTTTGGACTAGCAGAAATTCTTTGAACGTCGTTATCACCTCTGAAGTTCTAGTTTGGAATGTCTCCTATATTTTTTTTGCGTTTGAAACCGACCCCGTTGTACGCCACATTTTAACCGAATCGTGTATACTACTTTTTACCCGGTTTTAGTACGAATTCAGACGCGTTTCTTGAAAGGATCCTGAACGCACATAAGCTTCTACTATGTCAACTTTTTCTTTATTCGAATAAATAAGTCTTTTTACAAAAACAGTATTGGAAAAAGAGAAACTAAACTGCACTGTAATACTCGAAAGTAATAACATAAAAATGAACAGTGACACTAGTAGGAACAGCGGTAAAGATCAAACTCAAATAACTGCAGTTCTATCCGGCTTGGTGTGATTTAAAGATATTCATTAATGAAGAAAAAATAATATTTTTTACTGTATTATTATTTTTCGGACTCCATGACAAAATAAATAAGAAATTGTTTTTCATCGTCAAAGGTGTTTGTACTTTAGTTACCTTAGTAACTACTGTTCTATTTAATTTCTTTTTCAGGTTTCTATAAAGGGTGAAACTTTAATGTTTTTGATTTTTATCAGTATTATTCTCACAACCACGAAGGTACGAGCACTTCAGGGTCACGCAAGGTTCGAACACCCTGACGGCAAGGGCGAGTGAAACGAGCTTTGTGGCCCTAGGGTAGGCCCCGTGTCCTTGAGGTTGGCCCCAGGGAGGGCCTGGAACGGCTGCGGGGTTCGCCTGGACGGAGTTATGGTTTTACTCGTCTAGTGAATATTTCCTGACTTTTGATGGATTTATCATGTCGGTTTGGAATAATATATTGAGTTCTCAAATTTTGAATGCCTATATGAATTTGTCGACCGACTTGTATTTCGTGTCATGTCGCCTTATTATATCTACATATACATTTTTTGATCATCGCATGCATGAGTATGTTGTTTGTACTGTTGCGTAAATATTAATTTTTTATCTGTTAATAATATTTATTTATTTTTTTAAATTTATACTTACTAATTCCTCCTGAGGATTTATTTAACAATCAATGTTGATCGTTTAATAAACGATGCGCTCCTCTATTATAAAACTTTATTTCTTAAACGTTCTTTAGCGTTTACTTTTCTTTATATTTCCTGTGAATAAAGACCAATTTTAAATAGCTTAAAATAACCGAAATAGAGGTTAGTTTTAAACTTATTTTTTTAAATATTAACAAATGAAGAGTTTAAGTTAAGAAATGGACTTATATAGATTTTACTATTTCTTTGTAAGAAAAATTATGGCTTAATTGGGCGCGTTTTTTTTTTTTACGTGACATTTACTTTCAATAACTTCATTCGTTGTCTTTGTCTTTCGATTACATTTATTCAAACTTTATATACGTTTTTTTAAGACGGGAATTTAAAATTAAATTATCCTGATTTTTATGAAAGATCGTAAAAAATAGTTTAATAGTTATTCAGAAAGAAAGAAAATAAAAAAAGGCTTTATCCGGAGGGTCAATTATTAAAAAGATTTTTAAACGGATGCTGCTGTAAGTTTTATTAAATACCTGTTTACTTCCGGATTCTGTTTTAAATCGATCTATTATGTATACCGTAGTGCGATATCAGGTACCTGGTGAGATGTGAATAACACCTCACTCTGTAAGGGATATTATAAGGAGGTACCGGTTACTCCGGAAACGACGACATTCCGCGACATTCAGGAAGTGGTGATACATTTTTTAAAACCTTTTTTTATCCTTAATGTGGTAGTAATAAAAGATTTAAAGTTTATTTAATTAACACGTAAAAAATCATAATCAACCGATTTAAATATAAAATAACCTTTTTTTTTGACAGTTATAATTATTTTATTTAAACGCATATCTTAATTTACACTAAAAGATCAACCATATATAGATATAAAAAAAAACTTTGAAACACTTGCATATAAAACCTATTGCATATATATATATATATATATATATATATAATCTGAAATTTTATTTGACGAACCAGTGCTCAGGAAGACATAGATAGTACTAATGTAAAAAAAATTCAAATTTTAATAATAATAATAATAAATCCAAAATTTCAACCAATCTCTAATAGAGATTGGTTTTAATCTTTTGAATTTTAAAAACCGATTTGTAGTTTTTCGTAAGGGTAAATTTAATATAATAATTATCTCTCTCGCATAATATTTTGATTTTATGTTATTTGCTTAAACTAAACGTGAGGGCTCGTCGATAATTGTATTAAAAACATATTCCCATTACTCGGAGTATACTGCAACCCGCTTTTCAAATTACCTGTGAAAATATATAATCACCGCTATCTTGGATCGGGTAGTCGCGAACCAAACTTTTATACATTAAAATTTTTGTTTAATTTTAATTTATTTATTTAAAAATAAAATTGTCGCACTATTCTTTCCGTTGAATAGTTTTCAGTCACACCTCCAGAGGCCTCCCGTTTGAATGCGGTGATCTCTAACCGAGCTACAGATCGTTTTGAGGTAGCAGCATTTGCTAAATTTAACTTTTTACGTTAAACTGTTGAAAAGGTTTTGACGGGTTGCCGTACTTTGTTAAAAGGAATGTACATTTATTTTTATTAAAATCTACATATTTTATTAAACGGTTGTAAATAAAAGGAATAAAATTTCCAAACGAGAGTAATTTTGGGGAATATTCGTAATATTTATTATAAACGATAAATATAGTACAATCTTGAATTTTTAAGATCAGCCTGTTAAGAATAATAATAAAAAAACTTACGTGTCCAAGGGGAAAACAAAATTAAATTATTGATTTTTCTTCGAATATCTCTTATCTCTTTTACCGTCTAATAATTAGTTTCTTTCATAACGAAATGCATAACGAAATCTTTCTTTCTTTTTACAAATGCATTTTCTTATTTTAAAAGTTTGCTTCGTTTTATTATAATTTTTATTATTAATTACCCGCTGATGATATTTAATCAACGTAAATGCCCGTTTAATGTAGGTCTAAGTTTTTATTCTTTCATTAAATGTTCATAAGAATTTTCCTACTAAAAAGCAGAACATTTATTTAAAAATTCACTCCAATAGATGAATAAATCGTTTCTAATAATACACATCAAGCCTGCTCTAAAAAGTAAATAATACTTGAGCCGAGAGCAACAATAATGATATCAAAAAAATCTTATCGCGATCATAATTGACATCTTATACCATATTACTTAGACACCCCCAAAGTAAAAAGGAAATAATTTATAGCACAATATAACTTATCATATACATGATAAATATATTGAAGTCTGATTTCCATCAGACTTCAAAAAAAGTGTTATAGTCATGATACCAAAGAAAGCAGGGACAGATAAATGTGAAGAATACAGAACAATTAGTTTAACTAGTCATGCATCAAAAATTTTAACTAGAATTCTATACAGAAGAATTGAGAGGAGAGTGGAACAAGTGTTAGGAGAAGATCAATTTGGTTTCAGGAAAAGTATAGGGACAAGGGAAGCAATTTTAAGCCTCAGATTAATAGTAGAAGGAAGATTAAAGAAAAACAAACCAACATCCTTGGCGTTTATAGACCTAGAAAAGGCATTCGATAACGTAGACTGGAATAAAATATTCAGCATTTAAAAAAAATTAGGGATCAAATACAGAGATAGAAGAACAATTGCTAACATGTACAGGAACCAAACAGCAACAGTAACAATTGAAGAACATAAAAAAGAACCCGTAATAAGAAAGGGAGTCCGACAAGGATGTTCCCTATTTCCATTACGTTTTAATCTTTACATGGAACTAGCAGTTAATGATGTTAAAGAACAATTTAGATTCGGAGTAACAGTACAAGGTGAAAAGATAAAGATGCTACGATTTGCTGATGTTATAGTAATTCTAGCCGAGAGTAAAAAGGATTTAGAAGAAACAATGAACGGCATAGATGAAGTCCTACGTAAGAACTATCGCGTGAAAATAAACAAGAACAAAACAAAAGTAATGAAATTTAGTAGAAATAACAAAGATGGACCACTGAATGTGAAAATAGGAGGAGAAAAGATTACGGAGGTAGAAGAATTTTGTTATTTGGGAAGTAGAATTACTAAAGATGGACGAAGCAGGAGCGATATAAAATGCCGAATAGCACAAGCGAAACTAGCCTTCAGTAAGAAATATAATTTGTTTACATCAAAAATTAATTTAAATGTCAGGAAAAGATTTTTGAAAGTGTATGTTTGGAGTGTCGCTTTATATGGAAGTGAAACTTGGACGATCGGAGTATCTGAGAAGATAAGATTAGAAGCTTTTGAAATGCGGTGCTATAGGAGAATGTTAAACATCAGATGGGTGGATAAAGTGACAAATGAAGAGGTATTGCGGCAAATAGATGAAGAAAGAAGCGTTTGGAAAAATATAGTTAAAAGAAGAGACAGACTTATAGGCCACATACTAAGGCATCCTGGAATAGTCGCTTTAATATTGGAAGGACAGGTAGAAGGAAAAAATTGTGTAGGCAGGCCACGTTTGGAATATGTAAAACAAATTGTTAGGGATGTAGGATGTAGAGGGTATACTGAAATGAAACGACTAGCACTAGATAGGGAATCTTGGAGAGCTGCATCAAACCAGTCAAATGACTGAAGACAAAAAAAAAATTTACATGACGTATATAGTGTAATAAATAACGCGATAAAATATATTTTACAAAAACATCACTTCAAATTAAATTAATTAACACCAAATTTAAGTACGGTATTAATACCATTAACACCAAAATTAAATTAATTAATCTAGCCTGTTAAAATAGCCTTCAAATATCTGTGAAAGGAGTGAATAGAAGCAAAGCTACCCAAACCGATATCAATCATTAAAATAATAGACTAGCTGCATTATACAAACCTCTCTTAAAGAGAACTCTATTATTATACAAATATTACTCGTCAAAGGATGTCTAGTTATAAAGGAATGATTATAATAGAATTTAAATAAACCTCGAGTTTTTTAAAAAACGTACGCATTTTTAAGATTATCAGCTTTAAATAAAAAATAAAGCAAAATACTAGGAAAAATGTACGGTGTAACCAAACAAATTTTTAACGAGTTTGTAGTAATTAACAGCGGCCGGAGTACATAACCAAACGTATTCCCCCAAGTAAAATGCCGTACGAGAGTGATGCCTGAACAAATGTACGACATTCTAAGCTGGGTATAACACAAAATACGCCTGAGAAACCTAAACTTGTAAAGGAGCTAACCTTCTTAACCAAATTATTTATATGGATATTAAACTTCAGATAACGATCAAAATCTATCCCGAGATGGTTCACAGAATCGACAAAAGTTAGCGCAGTACAATTACAAGAATTCATATTAAGCTGGCAGCTATCAAATTTATGTAAAATTATTTTAATATTATTAATAATTTTTCTCCTGTTAGGAAAATAAACTAATTTAGTTTCAATTACATTAAGCGCAAAAAAACTTTTGTATACATCCAATCTTTAACCGATTTCAGACTCGGATTAGCTTTTACAACATTATCAAAAGAACCGTAATCAAAGCAAACAAATTTACCCTGAATATTCAAATTGAAAATATTATCCATATATACCAGAAATAAAATCGGGCCCGAAACGGTACCCTGTGGAACCGAAAAATCACAGGAAGAACATCACTGAACACACCATACTTAAAATATGACTTTAATAAATTCAAAACAGTCCCCCTCACACCAATATTATGCAATCTATTCAAAAGAAGTGAACGATCAACAGAATCAAAGGCTTTTTGCATATCCAGAAAAAATCCCAACGATAAGGTCACCATCATCCAACCTTTCAGAATCAGATTTAATAAGGGGAAACAAGACGTTATCGATTCCAGTACTTGTTCTGAATCCAAATTGATTTCGGCTAAGTAGATTACACTTAAAAAAAAAAAAACAAAAAAACCAGCCGATCTAAATTTAATGCACTTCTCAGAATTTTAGGCGATGTTAGAACTACGGATTTATAATTTGTCTGATCCTTTTATCACCGTTTTTATTTGCCCGTTTGAAAAATTTAGGGAAAATACCAATCATAAACACGAAATTCGAACAAGAGCCAAACAAATAAAAGGATTTAGGATGTAATTAGATAACCTGTGAGTTACAAAAGTATTATTATCCTTTACTTCAATAATTAATTTCTAGCAAATATAACTTGAAAACGAATCGTTTCCGGGCTCGTGTTTGTATGAACCTTTTCTTTACTATCACTTATAGAACACATCCTGAAGTTCTTTTTTTTTCGTAAAACACTGTATATTTAGTAAGTTTTTGTATTACTAAAATACTGATATATAACCCTCCCTATTTCTGATGAACTACCTGAAATTACCGATATATTACTAAGATTTTATTTCTTTACTGCCTAAAGCGACCGCATATATTAGATCTGTAAGTCTCCGAGATTTGAGGCGAATCGGCTACACTAGGGTGTAGTGGATCGTAAAAATTCTCCATTCATTTTGCCAGTTACTTTTGTCGGTTTTTTGATTTGTTTTACTATTTCTTTGTTTGATAAGGTGTTCTTTGTGAAATCGATAAGACTATTTGTTGGCGTTACTTTTGCTCTTTATGTTCTTAACTTTGGACTTTGATCAACGTTCTATATTTTAATATTTTGACATATTTTTAAGTAATTTTTTGCGGTTAGTATATATTTATGTGTACCGTATAAGATATGTATACATACGCATACTTACATACATATGTATGCATATACCATTCTTGAGGTATTTCAATGGAAACCTCTTTCTACACGTCATTATTTATTTTTTTTTTTTTTGTATCCAAATTTACTTATGATTCCGGTTAACTGAAACCGATTTTTCATTCTCCATCAAAAAAAAAGCACGGTGCGTGGGATTGTTCGTTAGTTGTATGTACTGCTATTGGCGCAGAACTGACCGATGGTGGTGTGCTGGGCGGCTGCACGCAGCGCGCACGAAGATTTATTCGTTGGAACGATTTGAACTTCTTGATACCAACGATTTATTTAAAATTATATTTGTGTCTTTTAGGAGATAAAATCGGAAAACACTGGGGTTAGAGCTACGATAAAAAATTACAACTGAAGAAACGGCTAAAAGTGTTTAGGATTTTGAAGCTTTCGTTGTAAACGTTTTTGTTGTTAGTACGCTAAATTCATGATCGTTATTTAGTCACAATCGGCGAAAACATTTAACAAAATCATGCCACGCCTATGTAAATGAAACGCTGGCGTCAAAAAAAATTACTGCTTTTGAAACAGCTGTTTTATTTCATATTTCCGAAACGCAACTAATTTCGTACTTCTACTTCATAAACTGCTATGGAAACTTTTATTTATATTTTATATAAATTTTCTCTGATAACTTTTGAGTATAAATATAAATATCGATATATGTAGAAACATCGATACTAGAAGACTTTTTCAGAAAGGCTAAGCGACTGAAAATTGAATTTTATAATTTTCAATTCAAAACAGTAGACGTAATATTTTACGACGTAATAATATTTAGTTATATTTTTAATAATTAACAAAAAAATTACGTTTTTGCTAGAAACGTAATACTTTGTTTTCATAAAATTTAATTTTAATACTACATCATTAAACGGTCGACTTGTGTTGAAATTTTAGCCGGATTAAAACAGAAATAGATTAGCAGATTTAAAGCGACTAGATTTTTGCCGGTGTAGAAATTATAAAAATTAACTGCACACATAAAGGAGTGTTACAAGAAACGTTTGTATTGTATTTTTTGCAGCGTATTAACTAAAAAAAAGATAAATAAATAAAAAATAATTAGGGGAGCGAATTATTTGCTGTATAGAATTTTTCTTTTCAAAAATATAAGTGTTTAAAGAAAAAAAGGGCGGATGTAACTTGTACATAATATATTACAAAAAAAGGAGAATAAAAGTGTGATAATACTTTTTCTTGAGAAATTCGCATCATCATCTGTTGGATACACCGGAACATGATAAATTCGTTATATATATATATATATATATATATATACACACACATATATATATATATATATACACACACATATATATACACGAATCGATTGAAAATTGAGAAGGGTGCTGTGGATCATAACTTAAGGATAAAAAATGAATTCGTAAATAACCTATCTTGTTCTTCCTTTCTTTCTGATCTCTCTCTCTCCCCAACGCCCTCCCTGATTTCTCATGAGATAAAAATCTATTAGCTGTAAAAAAAATAAAACTTGGTAAAAAAAATTAATTAAATCAAAGTCTATAGGCCTATAAGAAAAAAAACCGATGTTATATATCTCCTTTTAAAACGCTAGTTCTTTTTTCCGAGGCGGTGAGAAAAACTTTTAAGTACCAGAAACCTATAAGTGCTATAGGTATGATATATTTAAAATATTTTCAGTAATAATTTAATTAAAATATAACAGCAGTAAGAAAGGGATTATTAAGTAATTTTTTTTAGATTCCAGTCGAACATTTCTCAAATTTGGTAATAGCTACGTTAGGTTTTTTTTTTTGTAAAGGATTTTTTTACTAAGCGCCTCAGTTTAAAAATATTGCTTATTTTCCTTTAGCTTTTCTACACTCTCTTTTTTTCTGTTTAGCCTCCGGGAATTACCATTCAGGTATTACTTCAGAGGTTGAGTGTAAATGAAGTGTAGTCTTGTACAGTCTCAGTTCGACCGTTCCTGAGATGTACGGTTTGCTGGTTTGCTGAGGAATGAAGATAACGTAAAAAATTACTTATATTTACTCGTACTTTGAAAAATCGTTAGTAGAGGAGTAATTACCAAGTTTCATTGAATTGTTAGTGTAATCTAAACCGATTATATATATTAAAGATGCAAATCTATTAAGTAATTTTTGGGTTATAAAAAATGACGGATACAGATCGACCTTTAATTTTATTTTTTCAAAATTCATCGTACCATTCATACCGTTAAAACAAATTGTTTGGTATATATTTCAAGAAAACTTGTGCAGCCATTTCGAACCGAAGTTGATTTACAGTACCGCACATTTATACTCGATCTAAAAATTTAATTCTTCTGGTATAGTCTGTTAAACATTAAACTGTACAGCGATACACTTTCCTGTTGAAACGACATTTATTTGACCAATATAGAAAAGAGCCTAGCAAAGAGCTAGATCTGAAAATAAATCTGGATGTAACAGGCTACATTTCGTATAAGAAGGCTGGCTTGAGAATTACGTACCGCATCGGTGCAAATTTAAAAAGAACGATATATAACTTGTTTTTAACCCTTTTTTCCTCAATTTATTCATGCATAATAAAGCATATAGAAATATACTGTATTTGTGAAATTTAGAATTATTAATAAACAAAAAAGGAAATTTACTTGAGTTCATTTTTAAAGCAATTCATCTTTGAAATCAGCGTGGAAATTTTTAGCAAAGTAAATTCACGTTTGCAGAAGCTATTTACGCATCCAGTTTAATCGAGTCCTTAATTTTTCATCCTTTTAGCACAAGGTTTTAATCGATAAGATAAGAAAGTTATAAAAAATAAAAATATTTTCGTTCCATAGCAGTTGCAGGAAATAAATGTCCTCGTAATTCTTATTTTAGTAAGATAGTAAGGATAATTCTAGATGAAGTTTTAATGCGCTGCAAAACGCTTCTATATTACGGTGAAACAAAAAAATTACTAACAAGTTTTTGGTAATCTGATTTCGAAGCACATTCAAGAAGTAAAATTCCAGTCAAAGGGCTCTAAGTGGCTCAAGTTGAAATCGAATGAGTTCCATTTTTATTACTAATTTTTAATTATGAAAACAACTGTTACAACTGTATTTTAGAGAAAAAAACAACCTTAATAATATAAGCAAATATCTAAAATTAATTAAATGTTAAATGTAAAAATTAAAGCAATGAGTGTCACGTTTATCGTCGCTACTACTAGTGTCACTTTGCTCTGTGTACGTTACTAATCTCATTTGTTCTCAGTTCTAAATTATTCACGCAAGAGCGATATAATTTCGCTTTATGTAACTGTGTTTTGTAAAATCGATCGAACAAAAAGTTGCTATAGTGAAAGTTTATGTGCGTTCTGGTTTTTTTCAAGAAACACGCCATATATTTCCGAACGCCAGTATCCCGGCAAAAAGTAACGTATACGATTCTGTTAAAAAATGGCGTACAACGAGGTCGATTTCAAACGACCTATAGTTCCTTCCGAACTAGAACTTCAGAGGCCGCAATTGATATTCAAAGAATTTCTGCCGGTCCAAAAAAACCTATGCGAAAGTTATCACGACAAAGTGGTGTAAAATACACATCCTGTCGTAAGATTCGACAGAAATTAAATTTGAATATCAATCGTTAACGACAGAGCAACTTGAGGAAACATACAAACCGAAGTAACTTATCTTAATATCTTATCTTATCTTAACTTAACATCACTCTGTGTGTTATTAGAGATTTACTTACCGTTTACTTATATTCGATATTCCCACTCGGCATCGACATGCTGGTCTTCGAGAAACACGTGAATTAATCTTTCCCAAACTAAGTTCAAATCCTAGTAAAGACAGTTACTTTTATCCGGATTTGAATCCTAGATCGTGGATACCGGTGTTCTTTGGTGGGTGGGTTTCAATTAACCACACATCCTAGGAAAGGTCGACCTGAGACTGCACAAGGCTACACTTCATCTACATTCGTACATATCATCCTCTGAAGTAATACTTTACGGTGGTTCCGGAGGCTAAACAGAAAAAGAAAAACTAAGCAGGGGTTTGAAGTAGAAAGTAAACATTCTTTTGGGGAGGACGGTTCTAGTAAGCGGCTCATTATAGGCTAAGTGTCTGAGGAGTTCTCTTTTCTTCGGGTAGCCGATTACATCTACAAAGAATCATTATTTTCATATATATACGTATTATTTTCTGATACCGGGTATTAGATCCGGTAATGTAAAATCTCTTACTACCACGATAAATTTATAATAATTATCAATTTAAAAATATTAATAAAGAAAATCTCAAGCTAATGTCACCTAATTATTTAATCGATAACAATGAATTGATGACGATGCCGGTCATTATTTATTATACATTTATAAGTTGAAGTTATACACATTTATACAGTCGGGAGATATCGGTAAATTCGGTATTCGGTAAGGCTGGAACATATGTATACAGTTAGAGTATTAGTACATACGATGGGCTGAACATGTAGTACATTTTAATGCACGTTTTGCTCGGTACTGTAATTTAATCGGTCGGTCAACTTAGGAAAGCGAGGAGAAAAGTGATTTCATATTGTCTTCTTCATCGAGCCGAATATACAGTATGCTAATGGCACTAAAGAGGAGGTGTTAAGGGATGACTGAAGGAAGATTATTAATCTCAATCAAAGAAAGGAACTCTGACTTGTTGTCCACTTTTATTTCAGATGCTTTACGTGTTCACAGCCATAAGAAAGAGCGGTACAGAAAATGACCGATTAATTTATCTCTTTCTGTCGTGAAACAATATTGCCCATATCCTGTTTCCAGCTTGGTTGAGGAGATTTTTTTTGTAAGTGCGCAAAAAAAAAAACGGAAAAATAACAAATTTAGCGATTCCAGATTTTTCGTTTGCAATGTATATGTATAACGTGTATCAAAAATAACGTTTCGAAATTTTATTCGCTATAAAAATAGATTTCACGAGTTATAATTAGTATAAAAAGATTCTTTTTAAGTCAGACGTTTAAAAACAGGTTGTTTTTCGGATTTGAAAACATTTAATAAATTTCAAATAATTGTTAGACGGTAAAGAAACGGTAAAAATTGTGTACTTAATAAAAATGTAAAAGTCCAATTTCAAGATATTTATCCTGGTGATTCGATTTTATTCTAGTAATAAGTGTCGTGAATGAATTTAACGAATTTATTTATTTTTTTTTAATAATTTTTATCGATTTTAATAGACGGCTGAATTTTTGTGGAAAATGTTAAAAACAAAAAACAAGGGAAAATATATTCTTGGACGGGTTATTTTTTAATTCGAATATATATATTTTTATTTGTATTTTTAAACACGAAGTAAAAGTTGTTTAGTAATGTTTCCTTTTATTAATAGAAATATTTCAGAAAGATAATAAAATAAATTTATAAATTAAAAAGAATTTTAGAATAAACCGTGTATAAAAGTTTTATGAATTTATTCTCCTGAGCTTCGGAATTCCGCCGGTTTTCACGTATCAAATAAGCATCGCAGTAAATATTGTAAATTGCGATTTATTTTTTCTTTCTTTTCAGAATAAACAAACGAAACTATTACCAGAAATAGAAAAACATAATATTTAATACAAAATCTTTTATTACTTCGACTTCTTTTTTATTATATCTATCTTTCTCTCTCTTAATCTCTCACGCGCATTCGCTTCCTCATTCTTTAATTTTCTTTCTCTATTTGGATGTTGAAACATTCTGACGCGTGGGAACTGCGTCAGAATGGTCTAGAGCTTCATAATTACACTATGCATTACAAGAGATAGTGCACGCAGTCAGGCAGTCGCTTCGCTTACCAGGTTTTTTAAAAAAGGAAACTTCCCGTCTGTACAATTATTTTACTGTCTCTAAATTATATTATCTTCCTTAGTATAATTTCAACGTTCAGTAAAATGTGTGTGTGTGTGTGTGTGTGTGTGTGTGTGTGTGTGTGTGTGTGTGTGTGTGTGTGTGTGTGTGTGTGTGTGTTTATATATAAAATTAAAATAATTGTTTTTTTTCTAATTTTTAGATATTTTTAATATAATAAAATTATTAGTTTTTACCAGTTAAAAATTCATCGCATTGGCATTTTTTTTGTTGTTGAAAGTTTCACCGATTATATTCTAAAATTTAAAGTACGGCTTTATAAATTATAATTAAAATGGCCGTGATTAACAAGTAATTAACTCATCCTACATAAATAAGTGGCAACCAAATTTTATTAGTTTATGTTTATTACCCGGTTACGTATAATAAGTCGGAATTGTAGGTTAAGTGGCATTTCTTCCGCCACCACCTCATTCGGTCGTCCTAGAGCATAGACCAAATGTCAGTGCCAAAAAACGGCTACTGTGCCTCGAAAAACGTTTTAGCGACCCGATTCCTAAAAGCACCTAGTGAGCTACCTATCAGCGTAAACGGATGAAGCAGGGTGCTATTCACCAGCCGCTTATGTCTCCCAGCCGCTCACTTGTCAAAACTAAAACTAGATCGGGGAGGAGCACCCCTTGTTACTAATAAAACAGAAATATAAAAAGACAGCAATTTAGGCTGTCACGCCTCGGTCGCTATATGCCAGCCAAGTAGCTGGCATACAGCGACCGAGGCGTGAAAAATGTTATAATTTTAAACAGTATCTTATATATAAATAATAACAAAAACAAAAAAAGTTTTTACAATAAATTATATTATCTGAAATGTGTGTTGGAGATTTAGTTATATAGCTTTTTCTTCTTTTTGTAAAAATATCTTAAATTATAATGTAGGAGTTAAGTATTTTCTATATTTTTAATTTACTTTATTTTAGATATTTTCAGAAATTTCCTTTTTAGGAAACATATTATATATTGGTACATCCCTTATTAATTTTAATTGTGTTTGTATAAATGTATATAGACATGTAATATAGACATGTAATATATGTATATAGACTGTATGTCACTTATTTGAGCAGAAAGTTATAAAAGAACGTCTTTATAGATATATTGGTTGTTAGATGAAAAAGCGTATGCGGATGTATGAATTTAGCGGTGAGCGGGTAAAAAAATGAAGTATACTTGAGGAAGTATATGTGTTGGGGCGATATCATCGTCTGAAAGGGAAATGCCAAGGGGAAGTGGGAATATGGTATATTAAGGGTGCAAGTTACTCAGCTGTTCTTTGGTTTTAGACAGGTGTAGACGATATCAGATACCACCGGAAGTGGTTGTGCGTGTGTGTGTGTGTGTGTGTGTGTATACATATATATATTTATTTTTTTATTTTTTATTGGCGGGATTCTAGAAAGATTTTATGAATTGGAAAATAGTTTGCTGAAATGTTACTTAATTTAGTGTAAAATAAGGTAAAAGTATTTCATTCTTTAATACATTATAACTTACGAATATATAACAAATATATTTAAGAGTATATCAACTTAAGACAAAGGTAAAATTTTCCTCGTCCAAACAGTAATGAAAATAGACTGTTTATTACAATATAACATAAATATTATCAATCTTACAAAATTTTTATTTTGGAAAACATAAAAATCGTTTACATTTTATTGCGGTTTTAGTACATTACTGTTTTATCCCCCCGGAGCTGGATCTGCAATTAAGCAATTACTCAGTTCCAGGGGGTGCCGTCGCCTCAAATTACCTCGTCGGGAACTAAGGTTCCCCCATGTAGCCGGTACCCGGTCTTTTAATTATATGCCATGACTCTAATACGGGGACCGCAAGGGATCCCCCATCAGGACTTGACGCCACACCTCAAATGGGAAACCCCAAAACGGATCCCCCACCGGAACTACAGTCTTACTTTGCCCCCCCCCCCGCCATGTTGGAGACACAAGGGAGTCCCCGTCCAATCACGAAAGTGGGACATCAAAGCGGCCCACCTCTCCTGGTCGGGACTGTCCCAACCTTAGGCCCTCCGCCCTCCAAAAGCAAAGGCGACGGGACTCATATTTTGCTGGCCTCTCAGCTCCACAATTAAAACAATGCCCCTTTTATCGGAGCTGTTGTAGGACCCTGCCCGGTGTCCTATGCCCCAGTACCGATAGCATCGTTTCTCGGCGAACCTCGTCGAAACCCGACAAGATACCCACTCCACTGGAAGACGCCCAACCTTTAGCAGTTCCTCGGCCAGCAGTGGTTGGACCGCAACCGTCGCCACCTTAGTTTTCTCTTCCTGAGACGGCCTCAGGAAGAGGACATCAATAGTGACCGAATCCCCAGCAGTCTTCCTCATGTCACGTAACGATTCCTCCTTCGAGGTAAGGGCGTCGACGGCCTTTATCAGCAAATGGACCAGCTGTGACAGAGGTACCTTCCTCTTTGTCCAGTATTTGTTGTCTCAGCTTAACAGCTACGTCACCAGTATCCTGAACTCTTATCTAGAGTTCAGGGACCCCTCCCTGACCACTATATGCCGAGAGAGAGTTTTTTTTCCATTCTACCCCCCGGGCCGGATCCACAACAAAGCAAAGCACAGCCCAGGAGGTTGTCTACTCAAACGGTCCTCCCCGTCCGCCGGCCATAAGTCCAGTCTGACAGGTTAGCCCGCCGGTTAGATATTTTTATTGCCTGCCTCTAACCCTTAGGGCAAGGTATCCATGCTCGACTATGTCGTTCCTGGACTCAACCCCAGAAGCCTGGACTCGGTCTTGACGCCGAGTTGGTCCAGCAATCTGAAATTCGTGTAAGATCGACCACCCATGCCGATCCGTCAATCGCCCTCAAGCGATTTCAGTGGATGTATACACTCCTTAGGCCACCGTTGGATGACCAGACGGTGCAGGTCACCATCATCCACGCCACTATTAAGTGCCTGCCGCACATTCAAACAAAGCCTAGGCGCCAAGGTTACACCAGTGTCCTCCGTCTGCGAGGCCAAATCAGAAACAATAAAATAGGTCTGGGTGTACTCTTTCACCATGTTCACAGCTGTCACGGGCACTCGCTTAGTCACATTTTTTATTGTTAAAATTTTTAAAAGTATTTATATTTTTCGTTATTTGTGTTTTTGATTACGTTTATCATTCTAAACTCTACGAAAAGGATTGATTTTAACATAACCAGAAATAGAAAAAAGAAAAAATATATAATTATTTTAGCGCGAAAGTGTGAAATACGCATTTTTTATAACAGATTTCATAAAATATGTTATGTAAAAAAAAATTAAATTAGAAACATTATCTAATCTGTATGTAATCATTATCAATCTGTATGTACGTATATATATAATCTTGTGACTAGCTGAAATTTTAGTACTGCAAGACTTGTATTTTGTAATTAATTTTGAAATCCAACTTATAAATCCACACTTGACCATTATTCAATAAATTACTCTTTGAAAATAATTGCATGGTAACCTCCAATACAGTTATTACTACAGTTTCACAAGATTATGTAACAATTGTTTACTTTTATTATTTTACTTCTATTTTATATTGTTTGGTTGTATGTCTACTAAGCTTACTTATTAAGAATTTACAACTGTAAATAATTTTATTTTCATTTATAACCTTTTTGTTTTGTGGAATAAAGATTATTATTACCATTATTTATTATTATAAAAAATATCAGGCATATGACTGCATAACTTAAATGCAAAAATCACTCAACTGCGTTGCCGTTAGCGATTTTTATTTCAAATATACCATAACGTTTTTGGCGACCAGACAGCCCGTAGTCTTTCCGAGCAATCCTTCTAAGTTTGTGCATCACAGAGCACTTCCGAACTGTAATTTGGTTAGCTGGCATTTCTCCCGCCACCACCCCATTCGGTCGCCCTAGAGCATAGACCAAATGTACTGTGCCAATAAACGGCTACTGAGCCTCGAAACAGATTTGCGACCTCGTTATCCTAATTGCTCCTAATGAGCTCCTATCTTGCGTGAGCGGTTAAGCTGGGCGCCGTAACGCACCCGCCTATGTGTCCCTACCGCTCACTTGTCACATTAAAACTAAATCGGGGAGGCGCACCCCTTGTTACAATTAAAACTATAAAAGTTACAAAATAAAAAGACGGTAATTTAAACGCCTCGGTCGCTGTTTGCCAGCTAGTGTCTGTCCACCATTTAAGCGCTTGGAGCTTTATTGGCTGATGGCAGCCATTATTTCCAGGAAGGTTTTCCACCGACACGCCACAGGAATCAATAAATCCCCATAAAATTAAACTTAAACTACCGATGACGGTTGAACATCGCAACCTCATCGAGGAACTCCCACACGGTCCGACAATGCGGCTCACGCCACATTGACTCGCCGTTTATGAGCGGCCAGTTTTCCCCCTGACCTCTAAGTTCCAGGGTGGCCCGGTCTCTGGCCCCCCCAAGAGCAGGGCAGTCGAACATTAGGTGTTCGTTCGACTGGACCTCCCCACAGACGCACAACTCATCAGCCGCTAGGCGAAACCTGAACAGATATTGCATCAAATTCACATGGTTGGTGAGCACTTGGGCACCCGCCGCCCTTAAAAATGAACTTGAGGCATACCATCCCCCCAGATCCTGTATAAATCTATACAGAGATCTTCCCTTAGACGTGGTGTGCCATTCATGCTGCCATGCCTCCATCGCGAGGCCCCAAAGCCTCTTCCGCAGGCGGGAAATGGGCAACTGTTCGAAATTTAGACCCGGTGCATTGTGATTACCGTTCCGTTCCGGTTCTAGCCCGGCCCGAAACCGCATCCCAAATACCTCGGTTTCCCGACCTCTTCGCAACTTCCACATGGGTGCTCGAACTTTCACCACTAAATCGATTGGCAGAGCCTTTCCCAATACGGTAGTAGCCTCATAGGAGGTTGTTTTAAAAACACCAGTGCATACAATTAAAGCTCTGCGCTGGGCACTCCTTAAATTTAGAAGCAGTGCTCTATTTCTATCCAACCTATGCGCCCAAACTGGCGCCGCGTATGCGTTCATACTCTCGAAGACACCTCGGTACACTAAGTACATTTGGCGACCAGAAAGCCCGTAGTCTTTCCGAGCAATCCTTCTAAGTTTGTGCATCACAGAGACAGCGTCCGCCGCAACTTGTTTAATGTGGTTGCTAAAAAGCAACTTATCATCAAACAAAACACCTAGGTACTTATGAACCCTTACTCGGCTGATTACACAGCCTTTATACTTAATGTGGGGGTTTCGACTGCATGATAATTTGTCTGCGCCCTTTAGAAGCATAAACTTCGTCTTGGGCACAGAAATCTTTAAATTTTGTATGTCCATCCAGCCTTCGGCGGTTGACAAGGCCGCCTGCGCTCTACTTTCTAGCTGTGGTCGTGAATTTCCACGAACTAAAAGGAGACAGTCATCGGCGAAAGCCTGGGCCGTGACTCCTTCTGGGAATGTCAACCCCAGAAATCCATCGAACACCAGGTTCCACAGCAGGGGACCGAGAACGGAACCCTGCGGGCTTTCCCTGGTGACGGAATTTTCCACAACTAGTTGCGCATCCTTAAACAGAGCCGTACGGTTAGACAAGTAGTCTCGTACCACGGCCTGTATGGCTTCGGGAACATCGCGGCGTTCCAAAGCATAGAGGACAGAACTCCAACACAAGGAAGGAAATGCTGCCTCTATATCAATAAAAATAGCCAAAACATATTTGCAGTCGGCGCTTTCCACCTCGGTAAGAGCATTTAAGATGCAATCCTCGGTGCCAACCCCTTTCATGAAGCCATATTGGCCTCGATTTAGAATACAGCTCATATCGATGCCTTCTTCGAGCCGTTCCACAACCAGCCTTTCCAGCAACTTGCCGAGGACCGGCAAGAGGCTGATGGGTCGATAACTGCCGACCTCACCAGGATCCTTTCCAGGTTTCAGGATTACCCTTACCAAAGCCACCTTCCAGCAAGCCGGAAAGCAGCCCCAGTTTATGCATCCCGTGAACAGTCTGCCCAGTAGCTCTCTTATGACAGGCAATAAATGATGGAAAATATCCGGGTCAAGTTGGTCAATCCCCGGTGCCTTCCTTAGTGCCATTCGAGAAACCACTCGGTCTATATATTCGGGTTCCACGGTCCGAACGCCAGGGAATGGTGTTTCACCCGCCCTAACGCCGATTTCCGCTTCCCCCTCCGGAGCATCTGGAAAGAGAGTATCCAGGAACGCCCGGTAAGTCGCCACAGATGTTAACGTGTGGTCACGACCACCTATCCCGCACCGAACACTGGACAACACGTGCAATGGCTTCAGTCGGTAACAAGTCTTCGCGAGCTGCCAGGGATCGCGCTGCAATTCCCGCATGGAGTCTTTCCAAAACTTGAGTTTGGCTTCCTTGATGGCGTGAACATATGTGTTTCGGGCACGCCGGTAGATCCGCAGACGCTCAGCGCGCACGTCGTTAACGATAATCTCCGTTAGGGGGCAGCGCTGGTATCTTGCCCGAGCGGACCTCACTCTTGCGCGCAGCACGCTAAGGTCAGAGGACCACCATTTCTTGCCGGGCCTCCGTCTGCCTTCCATAGACGACCCCCCGGAAAATGGGGTCATGACGGCTCCAGGCACGCTCAGATCAGCGGACTAGCTGCTTATGACGGGTCCGTCCATTGGCCTAGGCCGCCGTAGGACCTCGTCGCAACCAGTCTTGATGGCCCGGCCGATTAGCTCCGCCATCAATTCCACCTCCTCCCTAGACTCCATGCTCCACCGCAACCCCTGCAATGCAGCATCGCACACCCGCCTCAGCCTGTGTCAATCCAGGCCCCTTAGGTTGTAGCGACCTGGATTTGGTGCCCTTGGACCGCCTCCATAAGCGATTTCATAGGTTATAAGCCTATGATCGCTCACACTGGCCTCGGGCCAGACAGTCCAACTACCTATCCTTCGAAGCAGGCCACCCGACACCAAGGTGACGTCTATATAACTCTCCCCCAGTTCGCTGGAGAAAGTTGGTGGCTGCTCCGCATCATTAATCAGGTAGAGGTTCCTGGCTTCTGCGAACTGTTCGAGACCAGCGCCTCTGGGGTCTGTGAGTGGTGGTGGTGAGTGGTTCCGAACTGTAAGTAATTTTTAAATTTAAATGAAATTTGACTGAACTTTCCCGGTAAATATCTAAAGATAATGAAATCTTAATGAGTATATTTTGCCGCATCTTTGAAACTTTCATTACAACGTTAAATATAATCAGCGTTTCCTACTTAAAAGTCACCACGCGTAAATTTGTATTTGCTTCAATCCAGAGTTTTTAAAGTAAATAGACATTAAAATAATGGAAGACTACACCTTTCCTATCGATCAATTACCATCTATTTATCTCGATCATTTGTCATAATCATTCCGCTTGTTGACTGTAGAGATTAAAATCGATCGTTTGAGTGGGCGGCAGCAGCCCGTATTGAATATTTTCTTTCCGATCCGTCTCGCATACATCATCACTTTTCTTGGCGTCAAATCCGACTCTGTCACTGTTTTTGACCGCAATCTTTTCTGTATATTATTGTCGTACTTAATCCATTTTTCATCGCCGGTAATGGAACGTTTCAAAAATTTTTCGTTTTAATTCAATTAGCGACGCTTGGCAGGTGGAAATTCGATCTGTTAAATGTTTAATTTCTAAATCATGTGGCAACCAAATATCGAGTTTTTTGTATGAAAAATGACTTGTTCAAACGATTTATAACTGTTTTACGGTCGATGTTTAGTTCGTTACTGATAACACGAATGTTAATGTGCCGGTCTTGATCGATTTTTTCCATGATTTCATCCATTGGCCGACCAAAACAAGCAAGGTACACCACTGACATCAAAATTTGGACACGTAAAACCCTCGAATCAACTTTGGGCCACACGTATTGATACCGCATCACGTCGATAAACATCAAAATTTATTATTCTTTTACCAGCATTTTTCTCTTTTTTTTGGTAATAAAATTTCAAAACGTATGCAACCGATTTTCTTCATTTTCATTTGTTTCAAATCGCAGCAACTTTTAAATAAGTAAAGGGCTAATACTAAAATATTAAATATCAAATATCTGTATATTTAATACATAAAATAAATTTATGTATATTTAATACTTAAATATTCGATCATATGTCAGTTTTCAAAAGAAATATTTGGATTTAACAAAGGTAAGGCATCGGTTCCAGTCAGACTTCATCTCCTTTTTTTTTAACTTTTTTTTAATAATTTAAATATATTTATGTATTAATAATTACTAATCTCCGATTGTAAAAAAAATTACGATAAACAATAATTCAACAGTAACAAGAATAATTCAGCTGTTAAAAATATATGAAAAAATATCACAAGTTATTAGTGAAAGAAGATTTCATTACTTTTAAAAATGTGCATATGTAATTTAGTTGATATTATTTATGTTTATATGTAATGGATTTGGTGAACCATCCGATTATTTAATATTAATTCAAAATTATAATTTAGGATCATATTATTTTTGGATTTTGTAGTTTAATTTCTATTTAATTTTTTAAAATTATTATGGAATTTATGTTTAATTTTATCTTAATAAGGTTAACTACAGAGTAACTGAAAAATAGACCCTCACAACAACAACATACCCACTGAGGCATACGTGCCTGATCTTTAATAAATTGCAAAAATTTTTTTACTTTTTAGTTCATTACTGTTTTGATATTTTCGGACAATATTCTCCCTGAGTCGGAGTTTATCATTATTTCGTTTATTTGTTTTTTATTGCCAATCTTTTAATCGCTCTTTGATTTAATATAATTCTTCTGATTTTAATTTGTGTGCGCGTTCTCTAGCATTCAATTTTTCTCTCTCTTTATATTCATCCCCCTCCCTTAATCTTTTTATTGTTTCTTTAGCTTTAACATTTTCTTCCTCTTTATATTCATCTTCTTCTCGTTCTTTTGAGATAAATTTCTTCATGTTATCGTTCTTTTTCCTGTACGATTGTTTCTTTTTCGATTATTCACCAAATAATCCAATAATAAAAACTGAATATTTTTTACCTCGCTTGGTCGAAAATAACATTTGTAACCGTTATGCAAGTGTTCACTAAACGGAATAGTTTAATTATTATTAACTTTTATTTATATGATACACCAGAAATCTGAAACTTTTGTTAAACAGCAACTCACAAAGATATGAATAATACTACTGATCTAGTAATACAGGTAATAAAGGGACTTTCACTCTATCGTAATATATCAGGTAAGATTGTTGAATTAATAATTGTAGAAATATCTTATGTTAATAAGAACTAATATTTTAGCAATTGTGCAACTGTCCGCTTTATTAAAGACTTGGAGGATCGTATCTCGCTTTCAAATGAAATAAGTTTAAATGAAGTACAACAAAAAATGTGTACGTGTAATTTAATAGGCGTACAAGGAAATCACGTGTCAGGTGTCCACATCAGATGTTTTACTTTTAGATTATCGTCTCTTTTTACGTAGTTTTATTTTTCAAATGTTCATTATATCCTTTTTATTAGTGAGTCTTGTCTATTTTTTAAACGTTCTTCCTTTAATTGAAAATTGGATATATTTTCATTCTCTGAAGCAAAATTCATATACGTTTTATATGTTTGATTTTATTTCCTTGTTAGTATTATTTTATTAATTACCGATTATTGTACGTATTATTTTAATATTTATTATTTTTTACCTCTAAAAGATTTAAATGGCAGAAAGGCTCCTGGATTAGACGGAATACCTGTAGAATTACTGCGCAGTGCAGGTGAGGAAGCGATTGATAGATTATACAAACTGGTGTGTAATATTTATGAAAAAGGGAATTTCCGTCAGACTTCAAAAAAAGTGTTATAGTCATGATACCAAAGAAACCAGGGGCAGATAAACGTGAAGAATACAGAACAATAAGTTTAACTAGTCATGCATCAAAAATCTTAACTAGAATTCTATACAGAAGAATTGAGAGGAGAGTGGAAGAAGTGTTAGGAGAAGACCAATTTGGTTTCAGGAAAAGTATAGGGACAAGGGAAGCAATTTTAGGCCTCAGATTAATAGTAGAAGGAAGATTAAAGAAAAACAAACCGACATACTTGGCGTTTATAGACCTAGAAAAGGCATTCGATAACGTAGACTGGAATAAAATGTTCAGCATTTTAAAAAAATTAGGGTTCAAATACAGAGATAGAAGAACAATTGCTAACATGTACAGGAACCAAACAGCAACAGTAACAATTGAAGAACATAAGAAAGAAGCCGTAATAAGGAAGGGAGTCCGACAAGGATGTTCCCTATCTCCGTTACTTTTTAATCTTTACATCGAACTAGCAGTTCATGATGTTAAAGAACAATTTAGATTCGGAGTAACAGTACAAGGTGAAAAGATAAAGATGCTACGATTTGCTGATGATATATTAATTCTAGCCGAGAGTAAAAAGGATTTAGAAGAAACAATGAACGGCATAGATGAAGTCCTACGCAAGAACTGTCGCGTGAACATAAACAAGAACAAAACAAAAGTAATGAAATGTAGTAGAAATAACAAAGATGGACCACTGAATGTGAAAATAGGAGAAGAAAAGATTATGGAGGTAGAAGAATTTTGTTATTTGGGAAGTAGAATTACTAAAGATGGACGAAGCAGGAGCGATATAAAATGCCGAATAGCACAAGCGAAACGAGCCTTCAGTAAGAAATATAATTTGTTTACATCAAAAATTAATTTAAATGTCAGGAAAAGATTTTTGAAAGTGTATGTTTGGACTGTCGCTTTATATGGAAGTAAAACTTGGACGATCGGAGTATCTGAGAAGAAAAGATTAGAAGCTTTTGAAATGAGGTGCTATAGGAGAATGTTACAAATCAGATGGGTGGATAAAGTGACAAATGAAGAGGTATTGCGGCAAATAGATGAAGAAAGAAGCGTTTGGAAAAATATAGTTAAAAGAAGAGACAGACTTATAGGCCACATACTAAGGCATCCTGGAATAGTCGCTTTAATATTGTAAGGACAGGTAGAAGGGAAAAATTGTGTAGGCAGGCCACGTTTGAAATATGTAAAACAAATTGTTAGGGATGTAGGATGTAGAGGGTATACTGAAATGAAACGACTAGCACTAGATAGGGAATCTTGGAGAGCTGCATCAAACCAGTCAAATGACTGAAGACAATAAAATACCTCTAAAATAAATGCAGAGGAGAATTATAAAAATACGAGAAACCTTAAATAATTTTTCAGCTGTTAAGTATAGAAAATGGAACATAGGAAATGCTGTCTATTTTTCTGTATGAGACCATGATACTACTCTGAGTTCCTCTGGGGATCCATCTCAAAAGTTTTTGAGATCTCAAAAGTGGAAAGGATAGGGTTTTGATTCGTCGTTTAAATGGACATTGAAAAAAATTTGTTTGATGTAAAAAAAAAACAAACTTTGGGCTATGGCAGTCCTAACCAAAATAGCGGCCATTTAATTTTTTTCGCTGCTAATTCCAAAAGCGGTATTTTTAGTTACCTCTAAAATACGAGTGAAGCAGTAAAAAATGTAAAATTTAAGAGATACCTTTACCTCAACACAATGTATATTCGTTATGAGACCACTACTTGGAGTATATTGTAAACCGCTTTTGAAATTAGTTGTAAAAATAGTATAAAATGGCCACCGTTTCATAAGTCTTGTTGCAGCCGGATTGTTTACATAATAATCCTACACTTTCCATTTAAAATTTATGAGCTGTCCTTCCGTTGGAGCCAGGGATCATGGTGGTTTCATGTCGAAAAGTAGATCGTTTTGAATTAGAAGCATTTATTAAATTTTATTTTTCTCTATTTAAATATGGAAAAATGTTTTAGTTTCCATATTTTATTGGGAATCATTGCATATTTGTTTATTATTATCCTCTAATCGATTAAATCATTAATTCGTTTTAAAAAGGCATTTATTTAGTCTTTACTGAATTATATAGATTTATTTGTTAAGAAATCTTTTGAAGTTAAAATAGTTAAACGAAGCGCAGTTTTAACTTTTAGTTCAAAAAATATTTAAAAAAATAACTTCTGCGGGGGAAGTTCATTTAATTCAGACTACGCTTAATGAAAATTTTATATTCCAAACCTCGATATGAAATTCATTTAATTAATTTTCTACAGTATTAACGAGAAATGTGTAATAATTTTAATTAATCTTCTCTTTCGGCTTTATTCTCCTAAATAAAACATTAAAAACAATTTTATCCTCTATTAAAATTTGAACCGACAAGAACAAAAAACGAATATATAGATAATTTGTTTTACGTTAATGTAATCACAAATCGGCTGGAATATAAAATCGTATTAATTATAAACAGCAAATAAATTTCGAAACGGTAATGTAATAAATTAAACGAACGAACAATTTATAAAATATTCGATTATAATTTGACACGAAATCGCTTAAACTTTTCTTTTCTATTTCTTCCCGCCGAAGTAATATTACTAGTTTTATTTCAGCGCACGACTAATCCAAAACTATCAAGTGAACTATCAATAGACTAGATAGAAAATTGTAATTATTGCAGACAAGCTAGAAGAAATATAAATTACCATCCGCTGGTACGATTAACGTCCATAATTCACCTTCAGTTCGTAGAGTTGTCCTTCTCAGTGCTGCCAACCGCCCCGTGGTATTTCTAACGTTCGTAGTATTGCTTTACGATACTGGAAATAAAGAAACTAATTTTAATATTCAAGAAATAATAATTATAATAAAAACAAAAAATAGTCTAATCTATCGTACGATATAATCGTAGACTGCGTCTATCGATAGGCCAATGTAATTTTCGTTTTCTAATTTAAAATAATTTTTTAATAAAAAACTTGCATTTCTTTGTTCTCTTTTTTGTATTACCTAGACATCATTATGTGATTTTTTTATGAGGGTATAAACTATTTTGTTTTCATTGGATCGGTTGACTGGTTTAATGCAATTTTTCATTCCTTTCTTCTACGCGCTAATCTTCTCATTTCGATATAATTACTCTATACAGTAGAATGAGTGACAGAATATTTCTACTTCTTATTCCTACTCCGCTTACTTCCCGTTGTTTTTAATCTATACCTACCTATATATTCCTTTCTAGATCATTATTGTTTTCCTTTTCCCTTATATTTACCGTCTCCTTTTCCTCTTCTTTCCTTAAGTTAAAAATTTTTTTTTTATATTTGAATCTAACGGAATTATTATATTTTCCCTATTTTTTGTCGATTTTACTCTTTTTATTATCGTTTTCTTTAAATCCTTCGATCTTTGTTTCATACATTATTTTTCTGGTTTACACGAAAAATATTTTTATAAAATATATTCATATTGTATATACGTAAACAAAAAGGTTTATCTGGTTATTCATTTTCGGGTTCTAATAATCCAAACAAAAACTAAAACGTTCTACGAAAGAAATGGCGGTTTCCTCTTCGTTTTTCTTTTTTCCGCAATTTAGTTCTTACGATTAAGAAAATGTAATATCTGAAGAACGGGTAGAGGAATTATTAAAACATTTTATACGAATTTTTACACCGACTTTCTCTAATAAAAAAACAAAAATTATGGCCTAACACGTTTGAAATTTCAAAATGCGTCCACTTAAATTTTTTTAATCTTTTATAACTCGGTAATAGATAATTTTATCGACAAACAAACGAAATATTGCAGTTTGACATAATTTTCAGCCGGATAAAAAACACAACACTAAATAGAATATAATAAAAATTATACTCAAAATCGCAATATTAATTAAAGGTTAGGTCATATATAGTGATTAAAAATTGCAAGGGAATCACCAAATTTTATTATTGAGGTGGAATCAATTACGTTTCAAAAGAAATGGAAAACCAAAATTCCATGAAACTCATTCGTAATGGTGTTAACTAAAGCTACTATCAGAACTGTCTCGTACAGCAATCTAAGCAGCGGTCACGTACCGAAAATGTACCGTACTCGCGGAATAGTAAACCCATCATTTTTGATGTGAAATTGTATTTATTTAGACGCAAGTTTGTAATTAAGCGCATTTATTTGGTTTTTCGTGCACTAGATTATGATTCTTTGAATTCATTATTTCACTGAAAAAACGTTTATTTTTTACAGTATTTTCGTATGAGAAAAATGAAAACATTTAAAAAGAACTTCGGTGAAAGATATTTTTTGAAATGTTGACGAGGTTTGGAATTCCAGTGATCACTTTATGTAAAATTTGTTTTTTTTTCTAATTTTTAATGTTAATGATTTTAAGTAGTAGTGTAATTATAAATACTATTCTGTTAAAAACTTTGAAAGATCTGGCTTGCGGTTTTTAAGAACCGATAACTGATGTAGAATTCTATACAGAAGAATTGAGAGGAGAGTGGAAGAAGTGTTAGGGGAAGACCAATTTGGTTTCAGGAAAAGTATAGGGACAAGGGAAGCAATTTTAGGCCTCAGATTAATCGTAGAAGGAAGATTAAAGAAAAACAAACCAACATCCTTGGCGTTTATAGACCTAGAAAAGGCATTGTGAAAATAGGAGAAGAAAAGATTATGGAGGTAGAAGAATTTTGTTATTTGGGAAGTAGAATTACTAAAGATGGACGAAGCAGGAGCGATATAAAATGCCGAATAGCACAGGCGAAACGAGCCTTCAGTAAGAAATATAATTTGTTTACATCAAAAATTAATTTAAATGTCAGGAAAAGATTTTTGAAAGTGTATGTTTGGACTGTCGCTTTATATGGAAGTAAAACTTGGACGATCGGAGTATCTGAGAAGAAAAGATTAGAAGCTTTTGAAATGAGGTGCTATAGGAGAATGTTAAAAATCACATGGGTGGATAAAGTGACAAATGAAGAGGTATTGCGGCAAATAGATGAAGTAAGAAGCATTTGGAAAAATATAGTTAAAAGAAGAGACAGACTTATAGGCCACATACTAAGGCATCCTAGAATAGTCGCTTTAATATTGGAAGGACAGGTAGAAGGAAAAACTTGTGTAGGCAAGCCAGGTTTGGAATATGTAAAACAAATTGTTAAAGATGTAGGATGTAGAGGGTATACTGAAATGAAACGACCAGCACTAGATAGGGAATCTTGGAGAGCTGCATCAAACCAGTCAAATGACTGAAGACAAAAAAAAAACTGATGTAGCGCCGGTTGACTTAGCTAACGACTTAACCGATAGCAGCTATTTAAAAAAAAAAAATTGATGTTAAACATTACAAAAGTAAATTAATGGACGTTTTAAATTTCACGTTTACATGAAACTAATGTAAACATGGATTTTATCGCTTTATACGCTTGAAATATTTTGATAAAATACGTACGACTAAAATTTTCACAAAAAGGAAACCCTTATGCGGGTTTTAAGATTACAAGAAAACCTGTCGAGCGATATAATAATTAAGCAATACTTTTTCACCTTATTATCTATTATATTTTATTTTAATATCGACCCGGATAAAAATTTCAAAATAATAGTGGAAACATTCAAAATGCGTTTTGCGGTTTTTTACAATCTACCATCAATAATAAGTAACGATTATCTATAACGATCTGCTTTTAAAATATGTCAATCGCGTAACTTAATAATAACGTCTGAACCGAATCTCATAATATATATAAAAACGGTTAAGTTTTTGCCGATTTAACCGCAACACGGTACTGCTTTATAGAAGAAATAATTAATTTATTGTTTCACACTTGTAATAAGAGTAGAACGTTTCCTAATCTTAATTATTGTTGTAAGGCACCGATATGCTACAGATATTAATTTGAATTGTTTTATCTGATAGTAATGATTTTTCATTATACAGCAAAAACATACTCGAGTCAAAATTGAGGTGTTAGACCTGTAAGGTTGAATATTACCTTGTTTAGAATGCTGATGTATAACCGTGTATTTCTATGTATAATAAAGGAAACGGGAAAAAACCTTTCATTCCTCATTTTCCTTAGTAAGCCTGATATGAAGCGCTTATTAAGTTAATAATTGCTCTGCTATCTTCTACTTTAAGGAGCGATTTGAATCTGACGTAAGTTTGTTGTACGACGTTTTGTTTATTAATACCTAATATATATACGCATATGAAAATCGTTCGATTCCTTATATTTTATCTAAAATAACCCGATAAAAAAACGACTGTTTTTCTATGGTTTTAAAGCGTTCTTTATTATTTAAGTTATCGACCTTCGTGATGGGAAGGTGTCACCTTTCCTTTCATCCGAAAAACGTTTGGATACGAATACCGGTCAGGAATGGAATTTTTCGTAAGCCACAAATTTTCATTCCGTATTTCCACGCACAAGCTTTGAGCTGATACGATGAATTAATCGTAAAATATTAATGTTATTTAATTTTGTTATAAATATTAATTTTCTGTAATCGACGCTAAATCAAAAGCACATTATTTAACGAGTTACTAGCTCTTAATTTGGAACGGGTTTCGAAGAATAAAAATTTTAACAATAATTGAAAATTATTATTTTTTCGTTTGGCTCTTTTTTATTTATAATATTAGGTATAATTTACCGATTAATTTTATACGGGAAAATCCTGGACTCGGTGCATCGAGGAAGTGGAATCATCGAGCAAATAGAATACGGCTAGGCAAACTTTTTTAAATGCAAGTACTGCGTTAAATGAATGCACATTATGATGTGAAATAGGTGGTGGTTAGACGCAACAGAACTTATCAAATAACATCAAAACAAAAGCGTATTATCAAGCTCATGACGCAGCGGGATCTGGGCCCATTCTTCTTTGGATAAAAGTATACTGTCTACACGCGCGTTACTTATTATAGTGTACTAGACGATCAGTTCGTCTTTTTTTAATTAGTAGAATTTTTTTTTTCTAACGTTGAATATCGGAAACTGTAGTACCTTTATTTGCATAAAATTTAAAAAATCGCAATATTAAAAGACATGCACGGTGAAATTTGTTATGCGAGATTGTCTTGTATAAATGCTTGGTATATTATTGGAAATAAGATTTTTAAATCGATTATCTAAATAATTAGTATTCATGAGAACTTGCGAGTAAACAATGAAATTAGTTCGAACGTATTTTTGAATTTTTCTTTACGGGATCGATTACAATTTAATAAAAAAATATTATTTCTTTGTCATATCAGGCGACGATGACGTCGTCAACTATTAACAATGAAATAATCATTTGAAATACCAAATTATCTATCGTTGTTGTTTGAAATAATAGATAAATAAATATTAAGAGAGAGCATGACAGAAGGTGAGTGAGAGAGAGGGCGGAGTGAGAGAGACAGAGAGAGAATGTTTGTTCATAAATTTAAACGAAATAGAAACTACATTAAGCAGAAATCGTACAGGCTGTCTGTGTAAAATCGAGGTTAATAGACATACTTTCTAATCGATTTGTAACGTAAAACGATACGATAATTTACACAGAAAAAAATTTGCTTGTCGGACCGTTAACCTAATGTCATATACTTTTTAAATAGATTTCGTACATTAAAACTTATGAAAATGAAAATCTGTTTATAAATTTTTGCCCATCCGATGATGAACATTAGCTATGCTTCGAACTGCGAGTCCGTGTTTCTCAATTTCTCCCGTGATGTTCCGCGAATCAATCTGGACCGAAAAGTGTAAATTCCTCAGAATAACGCGAAACCCCTCTTGTCCTTTTTCGTAAACGTGTGACAAATCAAATTGTGTTATCGGACCAAATCATTTAACCTCCGGTACACGTTAACATCGTTCGAGATCACACTTGGATGCTTAGAGCTAATTACCTTTAACCTTTTTTCTTTCTTTTTCCTATTTAGCCTCCGGTAACTACCGTTTTAGATAATACTTCACAGGATGAATGAGGATGATATGTATGAGTGTGAATGAAGTGTAGTCTTGTACATTCTCAGTTCGACCATACCTGAGATGTGTGGTTAATTGAAACCCAACCACCAAACAACACCGGTATCCACGATCTAGTATTAAAGTCCGTGTAAAAATAGCTGGCTTTACTAGGACTTGAACGCTGGAAGTCTCGATTTCCAAATCAGCTGATTTGGGAAGACGCGTTCACCACTAGACCAACCCGGTGGGTTAATTACCTTTAACCTGCAGTCAGATATACTAACCGCGTTTCTAGCAGCTCATAGAGATGCATAACATCGGTAATACCGTATAGAACTATCGGCGGAGACCTAATGGCGTTCTTTCGAGAAGCCTTAACGTTATCGTCCTCCATCGGGAGGTGCTGGTAACGATTTGATGAAGGTAATTCAGTAGTGGCGGCAATGGGAGTTCACGAATCATTAGGGGTACGCAAGACTGGCACTGTCTACACGGTGTAAAAGTTGTCTGTGAATCTCCGATGTGAATCCGTCTTGCATGCAGAAGTGTCATCCAGATCGAATATAATTTTATCTAAAATAAGTTTAAGACGAGATTGTTTCTTGGGATCCCTGTTCCGCAGTGCCAAGAGTCAATGTTTTTTAGAAGATAGCAAACACGACCGTTCGTTTCGTTCTCAACATTTGGAACAGCCGGCAGCCAATCCATAATTAACCTTTCCACTACGGGCTGTAGTTTAACCCCGAACATTTGATTAAAAACAAACAAAAATAGATATTACATGAATATACAAAAGTCAGTTTTGTAATACATTATCCTTCTGAAGAGTCTCATGATAATCCACATCCTCGCCATAATATTTAAAAACTATGAAAACAAAAAATTCAAGAGCAAAAAATGAACACAACCTCTCACAATTTTAAACCGTTTAAAATATTTCTTGCTGGTTACGGCATGTTTGAAATAAAGATTTATCGAAGCCGGGAAAGTTATTGAACCCTTTGCCGTTTTTTATTTTTGTTTTAACCCGAAATTAATTTAATTTTACGTTTATATTTCAAAAATCATTTTTAATACTAAGTTACAGAAAGTTAGGTTAATTTCATTCACTCCAGATTACATTTAGTGTTCTGTAAGATTTACATATTTATTATTTTAAATATACTGTAATATTTAAAATTTTTAGGAACGTTCATAAAGTTCATTCAAAAAAAAATTTGATACCAAGATATAGATATTAACGATTATGTAAAAATGAAAATAAAATTAAATAATTTTATGTAATTAAAATTAAGTTCAAACCGTTGAAAATAACCACCATGAAAGTATTTCTCTGTTAAAATGACTCGGTGCATACGCTCTTGTAACGGCTACCCGATGTCCATATATACACATTTCCCGGATACCCACCTCTACAGCTATATCCTGGAACGGAATCGACACATCACTAACCGATCCGGTCGTTGCCAACGGGGACCACTAGGAGGCGTCTTCAACACTTCTGCAGACAAGGAAACATTTTCAGGAGACAACGTCACCCTGGAATCAGAGTAGCAGCCGTCCAGCACCATATAATTTGGAGCAAAAAGGCCCCGACGACCGTCACTCCTGTCCAGGAGTATTGCCCGCTAAGGATCCTCACTGACTAGCACATCTTGACGAGCCCCACCTAACTTACCCGTAACCGCCCCAAAAAGAAGAAAAACAAAATATCACCCCCACAAACTCAAGTTTTGGAAAGACTCCATAGGGTCGTAAATACTTATCTCATTCACGTACCGTAAGAGGGACCTGCGCAAACATACCACACGCCGCTCACTCGGTGAACGCATGCCTCTCAAACTCATCACACTTCACTTATTCACAGAAAAAGACAATTTACATTCATCCGCCCAGTCACACACACCATCCAAGAACACATTCGCCTTGTCCTGCAACCTCCCACTCATCAAAAACACATCATCCGCATAAGCCTCATTAGAAACAACCACACCAAAGTCCACTCGCAAAAACATATTAAACAACAGCAACCAAAGCAGCGGACTGAGGACCGACCTCTGGGGACATCCACGAGTCAGCCCTCGCATTAAACACACACACACACACACACACACACACACACCAATCATTGACACAATCATCCCCAGATATCCCAGGCACACACTTTCTCATATCATCCATCAATTTATCACCCAGCACACACGCAGCGGTTTCCAAATCCAGTGTGGGTATGAGAAAGTCGTTGTGTGGGATCGAATGGGGTAGTACCCCGTTCAATCCTACACAACAACCTATCAAACAAGTCCCAATCACCTTTCTACATACACAACATCTTCGGCCGAGAAACAGCCCCACCACCGACCACAGGCCAACTCAGAGGTGTCAGAATCAGCCTATAGTCATGCGGCCGCTCGTCGACCAGGGACCACTCAACACCGGAATCATAAAACTCAACATTCGCTAAAGCGATATCCACATTCGAACTATCATGCACGCCTTCAAACGTGCTCCATTCATTTCCCTTAAAAAATTATTAAATTTAGTAATACAGTTTAGAATAATGTTATTCGAAATTTATAAATTATAAGCGTGAATAATACACACGGTTCATCGTTTTGTAATCTGTATAAACTTTTTAAAATTATTGTAATCGATCATCGATCGACGTTTAACTTTTATAACTTTGTTTACATATTACAACCTAAATAACGAAACGCATAATAAAAACTGATGAAATACGGAATAAATAAATCAAAGGAGTAATTTCCAAATTTAAAATAATAATTTTATTAACAAAGTATATTGTTAAGGGTTATTATTAGACACACAATAAAAATAAAATAAGTTTTTATTTTACCGTGTTTGCTTGAAACGATGATTGTACTATGTAAAATGTTATTGTAATCTATTTTTAATATGACACGGATTAAACAAAAGATTGTTGATCCGACGGAGGGAGGTAATTGTTTAGCGATAAGGGCATACGGCCAGACCGGCATTTATTAAATTAAGTATTTATAAAAATAAATTTTTGTTTATGGAAATTATTTATACGGTAAAAAGAACATTAATGACATTTAGGGAAATTCATTCGCATGTTCCTTAAGCAGATCTCAACCGTTGTTTTACATTCATTGTCGTCGGAAATTATATTCACTAACGCGCTAATTAATTCTGAGTCACGTTCCCGTAACAAAATCGCCGTAGTTATAAATATTGATATTTTTGTACATTGTGACCGGTATTTTAGTCGCGAGCTTGTTACTATTTTGTTTAAAATCTTTAATTAACCGGTTACGTGTATATAACTAGATGTTTACGCTATACTACGTTTAATTTAATAATTTCTCTTCGACATAGATCGTTGAGAATATGAAAAACTGAAAAACATTTTTTTTTTTCAAATTTTGCCTTGTATATGTTACTGTGAAAGACCGAAATTAGAGAATGCGGGTATTCTCCGGGAAATGTCAACAAATACCAAATACGTCGGTGAAAGATCGCAATATTTGGTTATATCATTACACATTCGGACCTTCGCCGGTATATGTCGACAAACACAGATAACCTCTGGTGGACTAACACGGTGGACAGTCTCTGGTGGGGTCAAAACGATAGCTAGAAATTAATAAAAATCAACCCGATACCGATCTCTAAGAAAAATAGATTACGAGAAATCCTCCATAAAGAAAGTTTAAATTTAAGCCGAACATAATCTACGCTCGCTTTGCCGGCTAATCTAGTCTGATTAACGTTAAATATACATTACACGGTTATAATTTGTTTATATCAAAAAGGAGAACAATAATATCGTCTGTAGTATATTGATACGAGTATGCGCGTAAGTGTGATTTTTTTATGTACAACAAGGAAGCCAAAGATGACCGAGCAGGAGGTAAAAATTGAATATATTAGTAAACAGGAGTAAAGGGGAGAGGAGGAGGTTAGAATAACGTAAGATATTTTTGGAAGATGTTAAAGGAGGAGATACATAGTTAAAAACGTTCAGAGCTTGAGAGGGGTGGAGTGACGACCGCGTGCATAGAACTCTCTAGTGTGTCGCACAGTGTGGGTGCGGTGTTTCGCTATTGTTAGTAAAATGAATTGAGATGAGGCTTTAAAAGAAAAATAGTAAGCGATAAAGAAAGAAAAAAAACGAGAGATCTAGAAGGAGAGACAAAAAGAAAAAAGATCTTTGTGACGTTCAGTTAAATAATGATGAATTATTCATCGCTGACGAATTCATTTTTGTTTCTAAATCTGTAAACGTTATTTCGGTTTTCTAATTTATTTAGATTTCGGTGTTACTTAATAGAAAGTAGATGTGCATTTATAATATTGAAATATATTTATAACAAAATAATAATTGTAGGTAAATGTCACGCGATAAAATAAATATAACAAATCGCTTGTAAATCATAAATACATAAAATTATTAATAGAGGTAAAAAAAATTCGCATAATCCGTCGGAAACAAATTACTGTGAAACGATAAATCATCATAACTCTAGGAAGCGGTCGAAGACGTTAAAAAAGCAAAAAAGTTCATTCGAAAATGCTTCATTTTATGTCTATTTGCTTTTTTATCTATAACAGAAATTCTAACGTCAACAATGAAATACTCTTGTTAAAATTCGACAAATTCTGATAATGTCTGTGAAATAAGTCACGTATTTTAAGTTTTTTTAAATTTCCAAAATCGTTGTGATTTAATCTTTCGATTCATTAAAATGTCGACAAAAACCTTTCAAATGCAAAAGTAAGGAGTCGTTAAAAAAATGTTAAAATTTTTATTGTTAAAATTGAATCTACTGTTAATTAATACTCTTAATAAGAAACTGCTTAAAAGCTTATTGACCGTTTTTTTAAGTGTTTGATATCTTAAATATTATAGATGCATCAATATAAAATCATAAATCAAACAATACGTAAAACAAAATAAAAATAATTAAATGCGCTTTTTGATTTTTAAATAATCATTAACAGCAGAAGAATCAGTAAAATTAATTATAAATAAAAAAAGAAGGAAAAAACTAAATAATTAAGAATAAAAGACAATTTTTTTTATAAAGTGTGTATGTATACACTCTTAATAAATTTAAAAAAATCGTCATATATACGTCACTAGTTTCAACTATTAACCTGAACACATTTTTAATTTTAAAAAAACTTACTATTTATAACAAATAATAAAAACTATATTTAAATATTTTTAATTACTTTTATTAAAGATTATTTATAAAAAATGAGTTTTTATTGTTGTTGCAAAAAGGTTATAATATATATTTTGTTTTTTTAAATAAATTTAAAAAAAATATATCAACAAAAAATGTTTAGCCTCTTATTTTAACAGGTCCCCTTTTAAATTCAGTCGTATTAAGTTAGCTCACCGGGCTGGTCTAGTGGTTAACTCGTCGTCGCAAATCGGGTTTTAACAGGTGATAGTAAAGTTTAGTTGCTTTTATTCGGATTTGAATACTAGACAATGGATACCGGTGTACTGAGATGGTCGAAGTTCAATAAATTGAGAATCTCAGGAACTCATTTACATGCCATACACATCATCCTCATCGCACTGTGGCGTGAGGAAGGTGATTTATTGTTCACTAGTTGAACAGACTGCAAAACACATTAAGAAAAAAATTTTTTTAACAATTATTAATTTACAATATCAATAACTAGCATACGCCGTCGCGACTTCTCCAACAATATAGCTGTAAAAAAATATTTAAGATTTTCATTAAGTTAAATCCTAATAAAACGTAAATAACATTTTTTATGAAAAATACTGAAGAATTAAACGATAAACAATGAATTGTTGCCCAAAACTTAAATAAAGGAAAACAAAAAAGGAAAGAAAATTAAACAGTATTTGCTAGACCGATCCATTTTATAAATGAATTAAAATTGTTCAATATAAAAGTCCAAAAAGAAAAAACAAAAAATTTATTACAATCCCAAATCTAGCATCCCCATTTCTCTTTCCCTTACTTCCATTTCCCCCTCATCTTCCCCTACCCCCCTTTCACTTTCCCCTACCCCTTTCTCTTTTATTTTTTCTCTTTTCCCTTTCCAATTCCTTTTCCCCTTTTCCATTTTCCCCTTCTTGCCTTTTTACTCTCTTCCCTTTTTCGATTATTCTCTATTTCCCTTTTCCAATTTTTCCCTTGCTCCCTTCTTCCCCGGTTTTCGATTACAGTTGGTTTTCGATGAATTTCGATATAGGTTCATTTTGTCGCTAAGCAGAAATCATCGTAAAATTCTTTGTTATTCCTAATTTAAAAACAAAGCCTTTTGCGGACATATGTTTATTATGAACTTTTTTCATTATTTTAAACAGAGAAATACAGCTGTAAAATTTAACGGCATTCTTCTGGAGCACTTACACACTCATTCTGTCGCTCTGCGCGCGCGCACGATGTATTAATATTACTTATTTGACAGATGTAAAATGAATTACTTCATTTCATGTTTTACCTCTTAATCTCAACTAGTTTTTTTGCATCTGACATCTTCAATTATTTGCTTTACATATTCTAATTGTTTAATTCAATTTTAATTTAATTATTTATTAATTTATTTTAAATTTTATTTAATATTATCTTATTTAAATTTATTTAATTCCCTTCCTCTTCCTCCATTTCCTTTTCCCCTTCCTCTTTTCTTTTTTCTCTTTTTCCTTTCCATTCCTTTTCCCGTTTTTCCTTTTCCCCTTTTTTTCTTTTTTTAATTTTCCTCTTCTTCCCTTTTTATCTTCTCCTCTTTTACCATTTTCCTGTTTTCCCTTTTCCCTTCTTCCCCGCCCGTAAATCGGTCCAGTGGTTTTTCAGTCTATAGCGAGCACACATATCGGAAACATTGCACTGGAATCGTAAAATATTTAGTATAGCGTAAGTTTCTTTTACGTCCAACAGATAGCGCTGTTAACACGAAATTTAGTTTTTTACCGGTTTGAACCCCTTAAAATCAAAATTTCGCAAAATCCTTTCTTAGTGCACGCCTAATTAAAGATACGAAGGTACCCTGAAAATTTAAAGTCTTTATCTATAACAGTTTTCATTGTACGTTGATTATGAGTCGCTGAATCAGTCTGGACATTCTCTTTTCTATAAGAGATTTGCATAAATTTCTATTGTTATATTAATTATGAAAAAATTTAGTTTTTTTACCCTTTATTACATCACTTTTCTTAGAATTAAATTCTCTACAAGTTTTGATAATAAAATTAAAAATTTTTAATGTCATTTTTTAGACATTTAACAATGTTATTGCTTCAAACCTAAAAAAAATACGTGTTTTTCGTCATCGAATTTTTGTTTTACGTTGGATTAGTTCTCGGACCTGTTTTGATTTTTAAAGTCAGAAAACATAAGAAATTATCAAGTTTATCCCTTATATAACGCCTTAAAATTTCAATATTATCTCATTTCACCGGAGGAACTAAAATCCGGTGGAAATTTTTCGCTAGCCGTAACTCGATTAGAAAGCGTTTTCGGATATTTGTTTGTTCGGACTCATTTTCTTATTTCAAGCTCTAGAATCAGTCCCCAAATTATTTTCTTTTCCTCCTAAATTATTATTTATAGAAATACCCTTTATACTCTTAAGTCAAAAATGAAACGTTACCTTAAATAAATCTAAAGCACTTTAAATATTTAATCTGGGTGGCAACCGAAGCGTAATTTAAACTCTTTATATAAAGGTGAGTAAAAAAATGTATATCTCTTAAAAGACGTTCTACTGCCATAAATACAGCTACTAGTTATACGTGATTTTAAAAAAAATGAAAAATTAAGGAATGCAAATAAAATGAAAAAAAAGAATGCTTTCCCCCTGTTTTCTTTAATGTTGTTACGTAAAATTTGACGAAAAAAAGTTTAGAATTATAAAAGGACATTAGATATTTACCCTTTTACTTTGGAATAAAAATAATTTAACGTTAAATCTTCTCTATTACTGTTAATAATGCACGATTTGTAATTCCTATTTACTGCGGTGATAAAAAAAAAGATTGTTTTCAATAATCATATTTTATAATTAGTATCGTATCTAGATAGGTTTTCTGTGCTAAAATTTCACACTAGTTTTAATGTTTTATTTTATTTTGCCCTTCATATCATAGATGACAATTACAAAGTGTTTAAAATTAAATTTGACGGAGCTTTCGAACGATTTAGTTTTATTTTTAGATTTCTAAAATATCATTTCATTAATGATAAAGGCAACTCTAACGTTATATTATTCTATGATTTTTTTTTTTAAGAAAGTAATGTTCAATTTTTATTCAGATTTCATACAATCCGTTTTATTTGTTAATTTAAAGTAAGAGTGATTTACTGTTTTCGATAAATGTTTTATAAATTTTTTTTCTGTATGCCATCAGCGATCTCTCTAATAAAACAATTGTTCGTTAACTTTTATTTAATCCATCGCACAAAGAATAACTAATCAAACAAAGAAACAGTAAAAGTAATCAAGGCACCAACAAAAATAAGTGAAACGAAATGAAGAATTTTGACGATGTACAACACCCTAGGGTAGGTGATTCACCTCAAATATCGAAGAACTTACAGATATAATATGTGTTCAGTGTGTTTGGGCGCCTAACGTCCTTTCTGTTATCCACGAGGTTAACCGCGAGCCAGTTCACATGTTTTTTCAGTCTCATTTTGTAACTTTTATCGAATCGCCGAATTTCTTCTCGGACGATTGGCGATCCCAGATAATAGTGTACAGTGTCTTCATAAACCACGGCGCTTCTGTTATATTTCTCAATAGTTTGTTCTGGAATCGCTGTACGACTTCGATGTTACTCCACTCTCACTTGTCGCGCCCGATAGTTGGATTCCGCAGATTCCAAGGCGGTTTCAGGTCCGCTGAGTACGGCAATTGCTTGTTAGCTAATGGTAATTGCGATCCTCTCCCTAACAATCAGTACATCTCCGTGAAATTGACGTTAAGCTGCGTCCTTTTCTCCAAGACGTGAATCCTTTACGTCAGACGGCGATGCAGATGCAGACCCAGCTATCGCAGACTGTTAGCATGCGGGATGAAAACGCCATTAGATTGAACTCGGGGGCAGTCACCCCTCTTCATCTCAAACCCAAACTGACATTTTTGTCATAATTGACTTTTATACGGATTACGAATATACTATTGAACTTAATTAAAAAATATGACATCATTATAATAATAACTTACGGAAGAATCATCAATAGAAAGTTTATCGGTCCTAAAAAAACTTTTTAAAAACTACTTTTTTGGACTCGGGGACCCGAACGGATATTTGAATACATCTATATCATAACCAGAAATCTGTGACAGTAGTAGTTAAATGTTTCTCTCTTTTTGCTGACGGATACAAGATAAACTATAAACGAGCCAAGCGATTGTCAAAAGCAGTATCGGTAATTATGCCGTGTTTTGAATTATTTTTAATTGTTCATCAAAAGAATTGATTATTCAGAAGAACTTAGCAAAAATTATAATCTTAAATACGAAACTCTATTTTACGTTGAACGATCCAAAATAATCCCTACCGGCATAACACTTGCACGCGTAGAAAGATAACAAAAAAAAAGATGAATAACAAATTTGTAAGTTACATACATGCCTTTAAAGCAAGAGAGGAAAAGAGCTTATACAAATTTACGGTATGTAATAGAAGCATGTAATAAACGTCACAGTAGGCCGCTCACGTAAAATGTTCTAATAAAGTGGATGGGAGGTGGCAGGTACGAAAAGACAAACTTAAAGTCGTAAAAAATTGCATACACTTGTGTGAAAGTAACACCTGCACTGATTCTAACCAAAAATGGGTGAGCTCTTATATACTTGGTAAATACTTCTGGAATGCACTCCCTTCGTGTCGTGAGGTGAGACGAGATCGACGAGACTATTCTAAAAAACTCTTTTTGGCGCAAGTAAGATGGTGATGACGTGTAACAGTAGTTTGTATTTTGCGAGTATCTCTATTTTTTAATTAGTTTCTTTCAAGATGTTACATTTTTCAAAATTTGTTATTTACGTATAAATTTTTCTATCTTGGAAGGGGGCAGCTATCCCCCTTGCTTCCTTCTGAATAAGCTCAGTAACGCTCTTGATGCGGGATACCGGATTTGAAAATCGTGCTAAAAAAGCACGTCAGCCTGCAGCAAGCTGCTCCATGTCTCCATCCGATAATTTTTAGTAAATATTTTGGATTGCTACATCGTTTCTTTAAATAAAAGGACGTAATATGAAAGTTATTTTCAACTTTTATCGCTCGAGGAGGGATTACATTTTAATTTTTTTTTAATAATAATTATTGCGTCGAATAAATCTATAATTAGAAAAAAAACTTATAAAAGTTAAATAAAACTCATACTATAGTTTTTAACTATAATTTATTTTAAAAACGTAGGAAGATCAATATATCATACTTTATTCATTAGTAATAAAAACAATAGATTGTTATATCATCTCGTTGTTTATATAATATTATAATTTCTATTTTAATAATGACAAAATGTGAGGAATTTATACAAAACAAAAAAACACTATAATCCACCCCTACTCTATTAACCACCCGTATTGTTTACCGTGATGAATAATATGAGAATACATAATGAAAAACGAAAGTTGTGTGAAAGAATTACAATAAAAGGGGGAAAGATAGGTACAAGTAAAATATAAGATTACATTAAATAGCTTGAGGCATTCTTCCTGTACTATACGAATAAAATAGATACAGAAAGTAGAAAATGACTGCGGTAGGGTCGTATCTAGTACGGTATACTACAAGACAAGTCATAAAGGCGTGGAAGATTTGTTCTTCGACTCTCTCACACGCACTTTGAGAAAAAGAATAAAGAAAATAGTAATAATAAAAAATTAGAATACCGTACATTCCTTATGAACAGTAAGCTATCCAAATCATGCTTGCTTAGAAATACATGCGCGCGCCCGTTTGTGTATAAAATATAGGTAAGAATTATACATATGGCCTCACGACCTTCTGTAATTGGTAAAGAAAAAAAGTTAGTTTTTTTTTTATTATAAAAAAACTAGAAATTATAAGGAAGATATAGGAGTAAAAGAAAGAAATATAATGAGAGAAGAAATGATCACAGTAAAAAGGACATGGTAAAAAAGTTTTTTTAAGAGAAAATAACAACTGGCATGCGTGTCCATTCGTGTAGGCTATATAAGATGACTACTTTTACTAGTTCACGATTTTTTAACTTATAAATAATAACCTTTAATGCTGTACATAACATGTACCTTACATCGGATAGTAAAATTAGCCTGAAGATAATCTAATCTTCATCATACTAATCTTACGCTATTTAAAAATAAATGGAAAAAATGTTATTCAATAATAGGTATCACATGTCTTTAATCAATAATAAACTACACACGGATGAAATTTAAAATCGATTTCAACCCTTCAAACAAACCTGTCTTACAAGTATATGACAGGTATATATGTAGGTCTTATGCAGCTATATGAACATATAAGAATACATTTGTTAAATATTCAAATAATGCAATTTTGCGTGATAAATTTTTAATAAATTCGGTCGATTATAATATTATAATATAAAAAAGTAAATAAAATTATTTTATTAAATCTTTTAAAAAAAGAAAAAAGGTATTTCGATAATAAATTGGCTATTATTCAGGTGCTTTGCTAATGATGATAGCTTTATTATAGAAACCCGTTAATTAGTGTTATAAATGTTTCACTTATCTGTTTGTCTACAGTATTATTTTTTCAGTGGTTTTATCAAATATGAAATTAAATTATAAATACAAAAAAAATACTTACCCGCATGGAACCATAATGGCAAAAGAAATTCGGCTTAAAGAAGTTGTAGATGCTATTGTTATCTCCTCTTACAAATTTAATTAATGAATTTTTCAGCAACGGTGTAATCCGTAGGTGTCTTAAGACTTCTGCTTTTATTCCTCTCTTTAAGAAAGGTTTGGCACTTAATTTATAAAACTACAGACTGATTTTCGTTATTGACCGTGTTTTCTAAAGCATTTGAAAAAAATTATGAAAAAGTCGTATTTTACCTTTTGTTGAAACGCATGCCGTATTAACGAAGTTTCATCATGATTTTAGGAAAACGTTGTCCGTAGACATAGTCGTATCCCAGTGTTTGGAGAATAGTTTAATATCCGTTGAAAACAGAAGGATTCCATTTAGAGCGTTAAGTAATTTGTTCGATTTAGTTCCACACTTTTTACCGATGAAAAACTTAGTACTGTGGTATCAGAAGAGATTTTACAATTGTTAAGTCGTTTCTTACCGACCGTAAACAAGTATTTGAAATTTAATTTTTTGATATGAATACAGATGTAAAATTCAGGTCTTCATTTCAAGATGTAGAACCCGGAAAGCCTCAGGGATATGTTTCGGTCTCTTGCTTTTTTTGATTGTTTGTTAATAACCTGCCACAAAATCTTGAACCGTTCATTCTAACTCTTTTCGCGGACCTATATGAGAAGATAGTTATTTACAAGGAATATAAACCGTCTAACTTTAAAAACAGCTGGAATCGTTGCATTGTACTTCTCAGGTAGACGTAACACTGTTGATGATCGCGTCGATAGAACTCTCTTTAACGATAAATTTGTAATTCCTGTCGCCCACAAAGCAAAACTTTTGGGGCTCTATCAGACAATAGGTAACAAATCACCTGAACTGTTTTGCTCTAAAGCGCCTTAATAAAATAAATATTTATTATGCCTACATATATTCTAGTGTACAGTATAATTTCCGCTCTAGGGGGCTCCCTCGATAAGTCCCAACAAGTTTTAAAGATTCAGAAATGAGGTGTCAGATCATAAGTACGAATAGAGTAGACATATATTTAGTTAATTTATCCTTGTGTTCGTTTATTGAGTGTGCATCTTTGCTAAAAAAACAAAAGTCACTTATTCTTTAAGAAAGTAACAATATCCACTTTTACCGAACCGGACAGTCATGTTTTACTTAAAACCCGACACAACACTTCGACTTAGAAGAAAAGGCTTTATTATACTTTCGTTGCGATTTTTAATAAAAACTGCCGAACGTTTGGAAAACCTTCCCACCGATTTTTTTAAAGCACTCAAACGATTTTGTTTTACAGAGTTTTACTCTGTCGATAAATGTATATAATGTAAATAATACGAATTAAAGAACACCATTTATCTGCACCCCGTTCAAGGTGTACACAAAAATGTGCTCAAGTAATTTCCAATAGCGGCTTCTGAATTGTGAATTTTTTATATCTAATGTGACGTTATTTCAAACGTAACGTATTATTTATAACGTTAGATTTTAGGTAACGTTATTTCATATGTTTGTATTTAAATAATTATTTTGAACTTTAATCACATCTGTTTTTTATCTTATAATTTAAAAAAATATTTTTTATTTATCTTACGTTGATGTGATCTATTTAACCCGCTGTTATTATGTTCAGATTAGAATAAAAGAAATTATTTATTTTGTTTAAGTTTATAAAAATGTATTGAACTGTTTTAACGGTATTATAATTACTTTAGTAAGATGTTGTCGGCAATTTATTCGATATTCTCGGCTTGTTATATACATATTATTTGTTTTTAATTAAAGTTTCAGAACAAATACTTCATTAAAATAATGTTTTATTCAATTTTTTTTTATTTGTTATTAAGTATTTGTTTAATAATTTAACTGAATTACCAGTCGGTCTCGGTCCGGTACGTTTAACAGTATTCTGTTTCGTATGGCTTAGGATTATATTTACTTAGTCTGTTTCGTTTAAAACAGATAGGTATTAGGTAAATAGTACTGCATGCAACAGTAGAACATTGTTAACCATGGTCCCATGCACACCGGATCTATTTTACCTGTAGACACTGTGTGTGTGTGTGTGTGTGTGTGTGTATATATATATACACACACACACACACACACATACACAAACTATTGTACAACAGTACATTCTATTGTACTATTCTATTCGTATCAGTGCATCCTATATCCTATCTTAACATTAAGGCAAATGCACCCTACTGAGCCTTGCAATCAATAGAGGTTGACACCTGCGAGTTGGTTTTTTCCAGTCCGTTTATTCATTTCGTCCACTTGTTTTTTGAATGAATAACAAAAGTACGCGGTACTGAATAGTTTGACAAATTTTTTTCTATTTACAACAAATATATTTTAAGGAACACGTGCAACCATCTATTGACAATAGATAATATATTACTCACACTAACATGTGAATACACACAGGTAAGATTTATAATAAAGACATCGAGTGTATCACCGAATTTAAACGAATTATATTTGATTTAAAAAAATTCGAAACTGTCCAAATTATAAATATTAAACGATGTTTTCTCAGTCTTAAATGATTCTTTTAAAATTCTGACCGATTTTATCTTTATCGAGATAAGTTATTCGACCTATGTAAAGTCGTGTTACCTACGTATAGTCTGCGTGTGGTTAAAATGTTTTTAAATTAATATTACACTTTCTATCGGGATTGTCTAAAACGACTACAGTTGTTCGTTCTTATTGTAGCATTAATTTTTTTTTGTATTTCGTAATAACTGCTTAATATTTTCTGTTATTATTATTTTACATATATTTTCTTAAAAAGATCTACTGATGATTATTTAATAACCAAAATGAACTGTAAGTATAGATTTTAAGTAACAAATTTTTGTTATCCTAATTTAGTTTTTGATCGTAATCTACTGTCTTCATTCGTTTCATTAGCCGTTTATTATACTTCTGTATAAGGTTCTCTAATGCAGAATACGTCAATTAAGCCGGAAAATTTAAAACGCCTTTGTCAAATAAGATTTTTATGTCAACGTGAATGATATTGCAGTTTTCTGTTAAGTTTTATTTTTTTTTAAATAACGCTACGTAGGCGGGCATTATTACGATCTACGCACTCTTGTAGTCGAAAATATTTCGTAACACGGCCGGTGTAATGGGTGCGACTTCTTGGATTTTTAATTTGAGTTCCGCTAACGTTTACGGCGTGCGAATCAGGAGCTCTAGCTGTCCAAAACATGTCCTAGTTTTTGGATGCGATACGGTTCAGAAAGACTTCTCTTAAAAATATGACTTGTTTACGGGGTTTGCTGGAATTTCGTGCTTCGAAACATTTATGACCGTGATTGTATAACGTGGTGCGACAATGATTGTATTGTTTCGAAAAATGTTGGATGAAACTCTTGAAAATAACACGGCTCGATAATGCCAAGTGACGAAATCGCACATTACTGCGACATCGCAGATGTCGAACTGAACATCGGTTTCTGATGTAAATGAAGCGGAGTTTCAGCGCTTCAGTATCGACTATTCTGCTTATTTACGTAGCAGTTTAGACGAAAGTGAACTCCATTTGATGTAAACGGATGTGGTGGTTTCAAATTAATCCATCAAATTCAAATTAATACGCCGCAACATTTATTTACAAAAATTCATGCGAGCATTCGAATCGCATCTTTTAATTTCTGAACCGTTAAATTTTATAGCAATGAAAACTTAGGTCTTTACGTAATACATGACGGATCGATAGATCAGTGATATTCAGTGCGTGTACATTTAATCGTAGAACGTTTTGGACTGACTTACAGAAGTTCGAACTCTAACAACAATTTCTGACGTTCTAACGCTTTTTGTTGTTCCTTTATATTTATTAATGTGAACCCGATTTCCTTAAACCTTTTAATCCGTTAATCGCTTGAAGAGATCGTATATGTTCATGACGTGGAATATTGAACCGTGCAAAATACCCTTCGTACAAACGTCGCAAAGTCATCCTTTTTATAAAAAATGATTTAACACAGAAAGAACTGTCTGCACATGATGCTGTTTCATGTTTTCTAAACGACATTAAATGACTGACAATTATCATCAGGTTCAGCGCTCTCACCCAAACGTCAAATAAATAAATAAATAACTGATCTTTTAAATTTTCCCGCTTCACTGACGCGCTCTGTATTGTTTTTTCTTTTGAGTTGTTAGTCAATCGACTGATTTGACGCTCCATCATTTTGCTGATCTGTGCTAATTTTTTTAACTTACTTCTGTCTACATCCTCCATTATTTATTTTATTTACTATAGTATTTGCCATCCTATATAGTTTTTCCTTTTGCACGTCCCTCCACTATCAAATAATCTAAACTTGGATGTCTTATTTCATAGCTCACCAAAATAGTTCGACTCTACAAGAATCTGCCGTCAATTTTTGTTGTCTCCTATCCGTTTTAAGTTTCTTTATTTTGAATTTTACCCGTCCATCTAATTTTTAAAATTCTCCTGTAACACTGAATTTAAAGGAATTTATTACTTTTCTTTCTGTTTTTCCTAATATTCACGTTTCACTAAAGTAAAGCACTTCACGTATAAATTTTCAAAAAATTTCTTTGTTCTTCTTAGATCTACGTTTGATAGTGACCGATTTATTTTTTACGCAAGAATACACTTTTTTGTGATAATTTGGTTTAGATATCTGCATAAATTTCCCCAACGATTTAATTTTATTCATTCGATAGCAATATTATCCCCGCATCTTGTTTTTACCTATCGGAATAGGAATACAGATATCCTATAATACCTCATTATCGTTCTTTATTTTACTTTTACTTATTTTTTAATTTCTTTTCTACGAGTAGTAATGAATCCATTACCGTACAATATTTCTTTAAACTCATCTTTAACGATGGTCTTCAGCGAATTTTTTATTACTTTTTCTTCTTGAATATATAATTTTAATTATTTTCTTTAACATTTGTATCGCTTATTCAGTCAGCATACAATTTGTAAAGCGACCAGGATAGATTTAAATCCTTCTTGAATCGGATTCGATCTTCATCTTTTCTCTTTTTACTACTACCCGTTATTCTTCTTCTGTCGATTAGATGTTTTTAGATCTCTTTGCATCTTCTTTTCCTTTTTTTTCCAAGGGCGCTTGATTTTGTTCTTTTGTAAATTTTCTGGAGTTGTTCGGTTTTTCCTTTTCATCCAGTTTGAAATCCACGATTGTTTGTCGAAACCGCTATTCTATCTGTTTTTTTCCAATCGTTATTTAGTTTTTTTAGGTGCCGTCCTAATTTTGTTTTTCTATCTTTTTGAAAGTAAAATATCGTTTTGTAAGTCTATTGTCACTCGTTCTATAAATATGGCCAAAAAACCTCATTCTTGTTTTCCGCATTTCCCCTTTTAAATCGAAACTAAATCTAAACAATTCCGTACAGCAATTTTCGATACTATATTATCGAATTCTTTTCCCAGTTATATATTCGTAGATGTTTTTATTATTTTTAAGCAGGCCATTTTAAACCTTTCTTTGTACTCTTTCTAAAACGCAATTGGTATTCACTTGGCTCAACTTCTGTAAAACACTCATTCGATTACAAACTGTCCTTTTAAGAGTATATTCTCTGAACAAATTTGCCGGTTAGTTCTTAAAAAATCCTACGCTAACAATATACCCTAATTTTTAAAAATAAAATTATTTAATTAATTATTTACGAAAAATATTTGTTTGTATTGAAAGTAATAGGATAAGGGTTGGACCTATAACTGTTCGGTTATGGGAGTATAACAAAGATAACAGTATAAGTGATAACTTCAAAATTTACTAAAAAATAATAATATAACACACGTTAAAAATGTACATCTATAATGTAAGCAGAGAAGTTACAAAGTTAGTTGACCTTTAACCGAATAAAGAAACGTCTGCACTATTGTATCTATATGAAAAAAACTCTTTTGTTGAATTTGTTTGTAAATGAGCGTGCGTGTATGGCCGTATGTTTTATATATATATATAAAGTATATGACCAAACCAAATGTTACATTCGTGACGAGAAAATTCGATAATTTTTCTTCCATTAAGCGACTTTCATCTTTATTATAGTTATTATGCTTATAGTTCAAATAATGCTTTATAATACTTTTTTCTTTTTTTTTTTTTTTAACTAACTTAAATTTAATGTACATTTAACTTACGAAATTTATATTTTTTATTCCCTTCGTCATTCACTAGTCTACACGTAGTGCTTTATCACAACATAATAATGCTACATTTATGTCTTTATGACAATTTAATGAAGATCATTTTTTTGTAGTATACAAGCAAGTAGATTCTTTAGGTTACGCTTGCTTTATGTAATATAAAAAACTGATAGTAAACGATTCGTATTATTTTACAATTGTTAAATTTTCGTGTATATTTGGTACTGTAAGAAAAGTATTTGTTACCGACGAAGGTCGAAAAATGACAAAACCAATTATTTATACATTATGTTCTTAATACACCCATATACGTGTATTAAAGAGAGAATATGAGAGAGAGAGAGTGAAAAAGAATTCATTATATTAAAGCATTATATAAAGAATTCATTATATTTCTGAAAATGGACTTGTGGATAATTTTACGGTGAAATATTTTCTCTAAAACCTTTATTTGTTTTTATAGTCGTACGTATTTGAATATTTTAAGTTAGTTATTTGTTCGTTAATAAGTACCCCGAAACATTTCTCGGTTTCTATTATATCAAATCGAGTTTTAAAATTTTAGAGATATAGCTTTAATTTAATTTTTTTTTATTAACTTATTCTATCTCTTTCACGATTGTAATTTTCTTTAAAAAGAAATAAGGTTTTCTTTTTTTAAGAAAACATTTTTTTTCTTAAAATTCTACTTTCTAATACTTTTTTTACTTTCTTGCTCGAAGTAAAGAAAATATTGTGATCGCGAAAAATGTCGGTTTTCAGATTTCAACGGAAATATCGATTTTCACCATCCCTGAATTCATTATGACTAGTTTCGGCGTGACGTCTGTACGTACGTATATATGTAGGTATATGTAGGGCCGTACGTACGTATGCATCTCGCATAACTCAAAAACGATTAGCCGTAGGTAGTTGAAATTTTGGATTTAGGACTGTTGTAATATTTAATTGTGGACCTCCCCTTTTTATTGCAATCGACTGAACCAAAGTGTCCAAAAAAGCCCAAAATTCAAAACGATTTAAATTTTGGATTTTTTCTTAACTTCAGTAATAAGCCTTCATTTTGAGCTTTTCAACGATATATCATAAGCGGTACTTATATTTATCGGTTTCCGAGTTATAGCCAAATAAAATTTTAATTAATTTAATATTTGGATTTTAGAAGGGGAAGGCACATCGGTTGACCGGAATCAGACTTCCTTCATCTACTTTTTTTAATTTAAAAATATCGATTTATTAATTTATTATTAAATTATTAATCTCTGATCGTAAAAAAAAATATTTTCGTTAAATAATAATTCAATAATAATAATTAAAAAATGAAAAAAATATTAGAAGTTATTAATGAAATAAAAGTTTATGTACTTTTCATTAAAAAAAAAATTGTATATGTTATTTAACGGGCGTACAAGAAAGTCATGTGGTGCCACATCCATTCTTTTTAGTTCAGTGTTTAGGTTTATAAATTTCGATGCGAAATGAGCTTTAGATTTGATTACTGTGTTACAATATGTTATTTTAGCGTTTACCGAAAGGTATTTCTGTTGTAGATCCGATATGTTAATCGATACGCCTTCTCCATTCATCGATCGCCATTTTTTCTAAGCCGTTTCGTCTAAGGATTCTTTTCTCCTAAATATTAGAATTTGTCGACTTCGGATTTAAAAAATATTGAATTTAACGAATCGGGTTAATATTTATATTTGTTACGAATTTATTTTTTTCTATGGAGATTAGTAGTCCGCTTTTTCCGTTATTTCTTTAAGTATACTAATTGAATTTATACAGATTAAATGTTTACGGATAATGTATCGAATAATCTACGAAAGCTAAACAGTGGATTTTAATTAATTTTATTATCGTTTCTAGAACTACGGGACAAATATTTAATTTCTTATTGATTTTAAAATCTAGATATATATGTTTTTAAACCGCGTTGAAAATATTCGTTGATGGTCCTTCTTGTTGTCCGACGCCAGTTTTGATCAGAAACGGTTCAGATATTTCGCCCGTGAACTTAATTGTGGAGAAGGGTCAGAATTAATTTTCTGGTTTAAGGATCGATCCCGAATCCTTCAAGAGCATGAAGTATTAATTAAAGTGTTTCTGTCAGTCTAACCTGTAGGTTTTAAAATTAACAAACGTTTATGTTATTTATATATTTATTAAAAAAAAACATATATATTTAAAGATAATTTATTATCAGTCATCTGTTAATTAAATGGAATAAGCCAGCGATTGATGTTTATTATTACTATTATTTTTTTATACCTAAAAAAAATTTCTATAATGATTCATCGGTATACAGTTTAAAAATATACTTACGAAATATGTTGCATCTTCAATGCATCTCTATATATAGAGATTACAGTATAATGATGAGGCTGCATTTTTTTTTTTTTTTTTTTTTTGTAATGAATTGAGATGAATTTGCATTACAGAAGAACAAAAAATCAGTTTCCTTTTTAAGCACAGTTAATTTTTTATTCATTTGTTAGTTTTTTCTTTTTCTTTCAAAGGAATAGAATATGAGTGTATTATATGTAAAGAACATTAAAAATTTATTCTGTCATAATATTTTGAATATAGAATAGAACAACTTTTGTGTTATATGTTTTGTTATTATTATTTTTATTATTATTATTATTATTATTATTATTATTATTATTATTATTATTATTATTAATTATAAAGTATATATAATATATTTATATACATTTTATTCATTTCATTCTTTTCGTTTTTATGTATGTAAGATACATGACTGAATGAAATACTAATGGTTTTAATATTAAATAAAAATGTCAGGAAATCATAACATAAAAAAATCAATTTAGTGGAAAAAATGGAATAATTGAAAAATTAATTCATTAAGCGAATATTAAAATCTCATCTGTATTTAAGATAGGAAGGGAAATTTTACAACCAAAATTCAAATAAGTGTAATTCTGTTATAAGAAGTTTCATTAAAAAACAATTTAGGTTTAAGCCATTTTTAGACGTCCTAATACCTCACGATTAAATTACAATCGATCGTATATGTTGTTTAAATTCGGTAATTTACCGGCTTTTATCGATCACCGACTTTGTAATTACCCGTTCGAGTTCAACGATAGCAGCATCCTGGAACTCGAACGCTTAAAGATAATTATAAATAATAAAATAATGATAATAAGAAAATAATAATAAATAAAATAATAAAATAGCTAAAAATTGGCTTAGTGTTATCCTAAGAATAGGATAACGCCGCTAAATTAGTTCCTATAGATGTAAGCGTAAATTAAATTATATTATTACTTATTTATAAGAAATATTTTGTACTGACCGGAAATAGTTTAGTGTTATCAAAGGGACTTTCAATCGCTCGGTTAATGCGTTCCGCATATTTAATTTTTCAGGGTTATGGAATTCAAATAAATCTAATTAATAGAGGAAAATATTATTATACGTTTAATAAAAAAACTTTAAAAGTTTCTACGATAAAAAACAAACTCCATGATCCAAACAAAATAATTCTTGGATATGGAGTGTAAATAAATTACAGGAACTCTTTAATAATTTTTTCAACAATTAAATATAGAAAACTTAAATTTAGCTATTACTTATACCTTAAAACTTCCTACTTTTTAGTATGAAACCGTCGCATCTCAAGCACCAAGGAGTCCCCCTTAGGGAGTAATTCAAAGATTTTTAATCGAAAGGATAGAAATGTGAAACATCTCTAAAGAACATTAAACAAACCGATGAAAACGTTATGGAGTGCGACAATCCTAGCCGAAATGGCGGCCATATAATATTTTTTTCGTAGCTAGTTTCAAAAGCGGTCTGCTGTACGTCTTACATAATTTCTGGACAGTAAAACAAGGAATAAATAAAATTTAGTAAATACTTCTACAAAACAATGATCTGTTTTAGATAGATTTCATAAGAAAGCTTCCTATTGTAACGGGTACCGTGATTCGACTTCCGGAAAATTTCCACATATCTTCGGGTTTCACATTCCCAGACCCCAAAACCACCGTCAGTTGAAAAGTTTATATGTACATTTATATATATTAATATATTTCACTTTCCTGCGGAAACGATAACTGCCGTAATATTTTGCCAATCGCTTTCAAATTGATTCGTTAAAAGACAAAATCAAACCATGGGGGTGGTAATGGTGGGGGGGGGGCTTTTATGAAAATAATATAACTTTCTTATTAAGTGAAATATCGAATTGGTTTAAAGTTTCTACAATTCTTTGGATAAGAGCCTAATATCTAAGTAAAGTTTTTTTACATCACCAACCATTGGTCTAGGGGGTGGGAAAAATGGGGTTTCGAAGACAAAAAAATCATACTCCCTTAATAGTCACAGTATCGAATCGGCTTAAAGTGGTCGTTAGTTCTCTAAACATTACCTAAAACTTTTGTCTGTAACAATTTTTGATGTGACCAACTCTTATGGCAGGGGATGACCAAATTTTTGCTGAAATTATAAGATGTGCTTGATGTATGCGAAATATGTGAAACCTCTTTCACATGCAACCGTTATCGCATCGGGTAAATTTGAAGTTTTTCTTAACTTTAAGGTGGATATCTTTTTTATCTATCCCCTATTTAGCACCGGTGAAATCTAACTCCGCCTTCCGGCGTAGTCGAAAGGGACTTTTTTAAATACATTTAGTACAGAGAACAACTACTCCGGATAAAATAATCGTCCTGTTTTACTCGATTATTACCAATTTAACAAAAAAATTTAACTATACCTAAAAAGGTGTGCTTTTGGTGTCCAATTTCTCGGATCTTACAACTATTTTCTCGGATAATGGTGATACAGTTTTGGGATGAATTTTTTTAATAATTTTTCATATAAGATTGCATTTAAAACTACAATTTTTTTCTCAATAATTTGTGACTAAGAAATTTAATATAACCTACTTGGTTGGTCTTTAGAGTAGAAATCTACGCGAAATATTTCTTTAGCCGTAAATCGAAAACAAATGTTTTCGTAATTCACGTTTATATAAGTTATTTCATTATTTTGCGGGGAGAAATACGCCTGTCATGTGTGGCAGAAACGTTTTTGAAAACCTGGTTGTATATATAATAAAATGCTGTAATATCCGTTCTTCACACTTCCTAATTTTTAAAACTCTCTATTTTGGAAGTCGCTGATCTTCCGAGTTAAAGAAAAGTGCAGAAAAATTAGTTCAGTAAATTAGTTAAAAATTAAGACAGTAAATTTAACAGGAAGAGTAAAAGAATAGCTAAACGGTTTAGTAAATTCATGTCAAATTTATGAGAAATTTTTTATAAATATTTCTACAAGTTTAAGAAATGAAAATAAATCTTATTTATTAATTTTTTTTTTTACACAATTAAATCTGTTCTCTCAGGACCATGAATAAATGTGTTGAATATCTAGAATTGTTTTGAAGGAGAGAAGACCTAACAGCAGTTATCTCTGTGTTCCGTTCTATTCTGGCCGACTCTTTATACAGCGCGTGAAAAAATTACACGCCTGATGAGGACTCGATTCCATAACCTCCGGATGAAAGGCCGGGACGCTACCGCTTCGCCACGGGTATCGATTCGACAATTTTATAATATGATGAAAATTTCCGATCGGTTCATTTATTTTAGCTAATACGATAAACGGCAGATTTCACAGATGCGTAATCTACTCGAATGTCCAGAATCCTTTAAATTCACCTTCATAATGTGTAAGCGTAGCGTTAAAAAGGATTCAGTTTATAAAAATCGGTTTGTAGATGTAAAATTTACTGTAAGAGAAGAAAAATGTCAAACTAGAAAGAGAAGAAAATGTTAAACGCAAAAATAGTTCCTAATAAATATTATAGATTTTTTCTACTTTTAGAAAAATTTATCACGTGAAAAAAGGATACGTAAAATCAATTTTGAACAATTTACTGTACAATTTATTTTAACTAAACGGCGATAGTTACAGCTTTTGTAATTAAAATAAGATTATATCAAATCGGTCTAGTCTCAAGGAACCTAGAAATATTTTAACGTTTCCAACGTGAAGATATTTCACCGTTATTTCAGGGAATATCACAAAATAAATATTATACAACAGTATTAAAATTAAGATGATAAATGAGAAAATTTTAAATTTAAAATATTTCAAAAATATATTATAACGTATTCCTTTTACATACAAGAGATAAAACAGACGTCAACCGGCCAAAACACTCGTACTTCATAACGTACAAAAAATTACAAAATAATTTTAAATTAGATTTATTTAAACCTAGACGGTTGTCGTTATTAAGTTATAGTCGTAAATAAACATCGTTGAACTGATGTAATGAAGCGCATAAGTGGGTGTTGTTTTCCATAAGTATATAATAATAATAATAAATAAGAAAATAAAATTAAACCCGTTAAATCAACTGCGAAAAACAGCTATTATAAATATTGTTATTACGGGCTAAAAAAAAAACAAACATTTTTATATAAAAAAATAGAGAAAACGTAAAGGTTCGTCTTCCGCTTTTCAGATTCTTGATTAAAACATCCCTATGTCCTACCACTACCCAATACCTGACACCGCTACATTTTTTTCTTTTTCATTCATAAATCTTTTCCATTTTCCATCATTATGATTACTACAACTGTTATTATAAGGACAGGTTATTATAATGTCTGTTTACTGAACAAAGACATTATACACTCTTATTAAAATTAATTGTACACCTTGAAACATTTACTGTTGTAAATTATGCGTGTAATAATTAAATTTAACGCATATGATAAATAGAAATGATGTTTCTATTTCCTACATTTTATGATATTAAATGATAATTTTAAACAAAAATTTATTTTTAAGTAAAATTAAATTACTGAAGATATTACAACTGAATTCAGATTATTACAACGTACTACTTAACATTGGAAATACGGTATCCTCCGAAAATCGTTCATAAAAAATCTTAATTAAAATTTCCTCTAAATTGATCTTTCGGTTGTTAAAAGACCGTCAAAATTAAACAATATAACATTATAAAACCCTAAAATACAAATTATGTTTTGCTGAAATTTTTGAAAATAAAAAAAACTGTTACCATACTAGAAAATCCCAAAAGGAAGAGTAAATTTAGCTTAAAACTAATTAAACATTACTGGGCTACAGCTGATTTCTATTATATAACTCCACAGTTTTAAATTAAATTTACTTTATTACATTTAGAATTACATCTATATCTGTTTTATTATACGAAAATAAAAAATTTAAAGTATTTTACCTTACCACAATATACAGCCTTGCAGATGTCAAATCGATAATTTGTGATTAAGGTTTAGGATTTAAAATTAATTCATAAAGAGAATAACATTACCTTTTATATATATATATATATATATATATATATATATATATATATATGTATACACTGACAGATACATCTTCACTTCGGTTTACAGAGGAAACCGTTTATCACATACTTCTTGATCGTGTCTTGCAGCAGAGAACAAACTTTAATTAAAATTTGACTCATTTCAATGGTCTTTACTAGAAAGATTATTGACAGCATTTAGTAAAGAATCGGAAAAAAATTGTATAAATAAAGTAAAATAATAGAGAATAAGAAGAGAAAGCATGTATGATATTTCCCTCCGTATAGCGATAAAATAAAATGTTTTTACGTAATTACAACTTTAACATTACTGTGGCAACATGTTTAATATTTGCCTCTCCAATGAGTAGGCATTAATAAATTGATTTCTAAAGGCAATAATTTAAATTTAAGATACCTTTCTTTTTTTTTTCCTGTTTAGCCTCCGGGAATTACCGTTCAGGTATTACTTCAGAACTTGAATAAGGATGATATGTGTAAACTGTAAATGAAGAGTAGTCTTGTACAGTCTCAGTTGGACCGTTCCTGAGATGTTTGATTAATTGAAACCCAACCACCGAAGAACACCGGTATCCACGATCTGGTATTCAAATCCGTATAAAAGTAACTGCCTTTACTAGTACTTGAACGTTGGAACTCTCGAAATCAGCTTCCAAATCAGCTGATTTGGGAAGACGTGTTCACCACTAGTCCAACCCGGTGGCTTAAATTAAGGATACCTAGGATAATTTGGATTTACTGGCATTTCTCCCGCTGCCACCCCATTCGGTCGCCGTAAGGCACGCGACTGAATGTCCGTGCCACGAAGGGCTACTGTGTCTCGAACATTTTATACGACCAATATCCTATTTAGCTCCTATTATTTAGTTTATGCTTCTCAAGGGTGCACAACTTATCGTACAGTCGCAACTCCCGTATTAAGTATAAGGGCTATGTAATCCGTCGAGTTCGAGTTCATAACTATCTAAGTGTTTTATTTGATGAGAAGTTGCTGTTTAGCAACCACGTTAGGCAAGTTGCGGCGGACGCCGTCTCTGTGACGCACCAGCTTACGATGATTGCTCGAAAGGATTACGGACTATCGGACCGTCATTTGTACATGGTGTATCGAGGTGTCTTCGAAAGTATGGCTCCGGTACCGGCCCGGCTCAAAACCGCATCCCAAATATCTCGGCCTCCCTGCCTCTTCACAATCCCCACATGGCCGTCCGAACTTTCACCACTAAATCGATTGGGAGAGGCTTTCCCTGTACATTGGTAGCCTCTTACGAGGTTGTTTTAAAAACACCAGTGCGTACTATCAAGACTCTGCGCCGGGCACTCCTTAAATTTAGAATAAATTCTCTATTCCTATCCACCCTATGCGCCCAAACAGGCGCCGCGTAAGTGGTCATACTCTCGAAGACACCTGGTATACCATGTCTTTACAAGCGATTCTCCTAAGCTTGTGCATCACAGATACGGGGTCCGCCGCTACTTGTTTATATTGTTGCTAAACAGCAACTTTTCAGCAAACAAAACACCTAGGTACTTATGAATTCTAACTCGGCTGATTACACAGCCTACATGAAGGCAAAATTTGATTTGTATTTTACAGATACAGATATCTGTCGAGGCATTTACATCGGTGGCATCCCAATCGAAGCCTGGCTGATTACTGGGAGATGTGATCAGTTAGAGGGTCTAAAGACGATCTACGGTAAAGCCCCTCAGAGGTCGGAATGGAGGGGGTGGTCTGGCAACCGGTAACGTTATAAGGTGGGTGTCTTCCCGCTACGGGGTTGGAATGATTACACAGCCTTTACATGTAATGTGGGAGTTTCGACTGTACGATAATTTGTCTGCGCCCTTCAGAAGCATATACTTCGTCTTGGGCACATAAATACATAAATTTTGGTTGTTCATCCACCCCTCTGTAGCTGACAAGGCCTGCGATTTTTCTTCCAGTTGTAGTCGTTAATTACCACGAACTAATAGCAGACAGTCATCGGCGAAAGCCTGGCCGTGCCCCTTCCGTCATTGGCAATCCCAAAAATTACCGAGAATTAGCGAGAAAATTACCGAGAATAACCGAGAACGAAGCCCTGCCGGCTTCTCCTGGTTACAGAATTTTCCACAAGCGGACGCGCATCCTTGAACAGAGCCGTGCGGTTAGACAAATAGTCTCTCACCACGGCCTGTGTCTCACGCCACGGGCTTTCAGAACATTGCGGCATTTCAAATAGAGGATAGAACTCAAATGCAAGGAACGAAATGTTGTCTCTATGTCAATAAAACTTGCCGAAACATACTTACAGTCGGTGCTTTCCTTCTCGGCAAAAGCATCTAAGATGCAATTCTCGGTGCCAACCCCTTAAATGAAGCCATAATGGCCTAGATTTAGAAAACCGTTCATATCGATGCTTTCCCGAAGCCGTTCCACAACCAGCCTTTCCAGCAATTTACCGATAACTGGCAAGCGGTTGATGGTTCGATAACTGCCGACTCACTAGGCTACTTTCCAAGTTTTAAGTGGACCCTCACCAAATCCACCTTTCAACAAGTCGGAAAGCAACCCCAGCTAAGGCATCCCGAAAACAGGCTGCCAAGCGGCTCTCTTATGACAGACAAAAGATGGTCAAAAATATCCGGGTCAAGTTGGTCAATCCTTGGTGTCTTTCTCAGTGCCATTCGTCAGGGAATCTTGTTTCACCCGCCGTAACGCCGACTTCTCCTTTATCCTCCGTAACATCTGGAAAGTATCATGGAACGTCTGGTAAGTTGCCGCAGTTGTTAAAGTGTGGTCTCGACCGCCAAACTCGTATCGAACACTGGACAGAATGTGCAATGGCTTTTGCCGGCAACATGACTTCGCAAGCTGCCAGGAGCTGCTGTTCAACTTGCGCAAGGAGTCTTGACAACACTTGTGTTTGGCTTCCTTGATGCCATGAACATATTTTCCTCGAACGCGCCGGTACATCTGGAAATATTCCACGCGCTTCATCGATACTACTGCAGCGCTGGTACCGTTTCCTATCAGATGTAGCACTTGCGCCCAGCACGCTAAGGTCAGAGGACCACCACTTTTTTCCGAGCATCCTCCTGCGGTTAACAGGCGGCTGCCCGCGTAAAGTAAGTTTGGTTTACTGGCATTAATCCCACCACCACCCCATTCGGTCACTCTAAAGCATAAAACCGGATGTCTGTCACGAAGGGCAACTGAGCCTCGAACAGTTTAAGCGACCAGTCTCCTATCTAGCTCCTAGAGCTAACATAACAGCGTAAACGGAATAAGCGTGATGCATTACATCACTCGATTGTGTCCCACCGTTCATTTGTCATATATTAACTAATACTGGGTTGGCCCATCTACATCTGTACTAAAATATATGAGTCATAACTAAAAAATTTATTTTGTCAAGGACAGAAATTTACTGCCGCGCCTAGATTGCTGAATGCCAGTAAATTCCTGTCCACTATTTACAGCGCTTGGAGCTATAATTGGCTGATGGCCAGGCATTTTTCGAGGATAGCATGTTACAGCAGTGCGGTAGGAGTCTTTTCCTTTAGAAAAACTACTGATGCCGGTTGATCAAAGTAATCGTATGAAGGAACTCCTAAACGGTCTGACAATGTGGCTCACACCCCACCGACTTGCCGCTTGCGAGTGGCCAATTTTTCCCTTGACCTCTAAGTTCCTGGCTGACCCGAGACGACAGCTCATCAATTGCCAGGCGGAACCTGTGCAAATATTGTTTTAAATTTATACGGTTCCACGTATAGAAAACCGTGTAGGGTAAAAAAAGTAAATTATTTAACCTGTAATAAGAGCATTGGGTTATTATAAATATAGAAGACTAAAAAAAAAAAAAAATAGCTGAAGTTCAGAATCACTTGGAAACAGGGGTCGCAAAATTAATTTACTAGGAATGATAATTTAAAAAAAATGGACGTATAAATGGGACTTGGATACTTCGAATACTAACTTACCTACACAAGTAAAGTACATACTTTATTTTTGAACTACGATCGGGAACTACTAGCCGGAAGTTTGTTTTAATTTCAAATACATAAAGATAATTTTTTTGATTGTTTTTTTTATATAATATTATAAACATAATTATCCCTTCGATTAAATTTTGTTCATTGTTTGGGATATCCCTGATCGGTTAAGATTCATCAGTCGGTTTTGTCTTTAAGATATAAAGATTTTGTCTTTATATTTCTTGGACAAATTTTATCTACTTTTTTGTCTTCAATCATTTGACTGGTTTGATGCAGCTCTCCAAGATTCCCTATCTAGTGCTAGTCGTTTCATTTCAGTATACCCTCTACATCCTACATCCCTAACAATTTGTTTTACATATTCCAAACGTGGCCTGCCTACATAATTTTTTCCTTCTACCTGTCCTTCCAATATTAAAGCGACTATTCCAGGATGCCTTAGTATGTGGCCTATAAGTCTGTCTCTTCTTGTAACTATATTTTTCCAAACGCTTCTTTCTTCATCTATTTGCCGCAATACCTCTTCATTTGTCACTTTATCCACCCATCTGATTTTTAACATTCTCCTATAGCACCGCTTTTCAAAAGCTTCTAACCTTTCTTCTCAGATAGTCCGATCGTCCAAGTTTTTTTCCATATAAAGCGACACTCCAAACATATACTTTCAAAAATTTTTTCCTGACATTTAAATTAATTTTTGATGTAAACAAATTATATTTCTTACCGAAGGCTCGTTTCGCTTGTGCTATTCGGCATTTTATATCGCTCCTACTTCGTCCATCTTTAGTAATTCTACTTCCCAAATAACAAAATTCTTCTACCTCCATAATCTTTTCTCCTCCTATTTTCACATTCAGTGGTCCATCTTTGTTATTTCTACTACATTTCATTACTTTTTGTTCTTTACGTTTTGTTCTTGGTTATTTTCACGCGATAGTTCTTGCGTAGAACTTCATCTATGCCGTTCATTGTTTATTCTAAATCCTTTTTACTCTCAGCTAGAATTACTATATCATCAGCAAATCGTAGCATCTTTATCTTATCACCTTGTACTGTTACTCCGAATCTAAATTGTTCTTTAACATCATTAACTGCTATTTCCATGTAAAGATTAAAAAGTAACGGAAATAGGGAACATCCTTGTCGGACTCCCTTTCTTATTACGGCTTCTTTCTTATGTTCTTCAATTGTTACTGTTGCTGTTTGGTTCCTGTACATGTTAGCAATTGTTCTTCTATCTCTGTGTTTGAACCGTAATTTTTTTTAAAAGGCAGAACATTTTATTCCAGTCTACGTTATCGAATGCCTTTTCTAGGTCTATAAACGCCAAGTATGTTGTTTTTTTTTCTTTAATCTTCCTTCTACTATTAATTTGAGGCCTAAAATTGCTTCCCTTGCCCCTATACTTTTCTTGAAACCAAATTGGTCTTCTCCTAACACTTCTTCCACTCTCCTCTCAATTCTTCTGTATAGAATTCTAGTTAAGATTTTTGATGCATGACTAGTTAAACTAATTGTTCTGTATTCTTCACATTTACCTGCCCCTGCTTTCTTTGGTGTCATGACTATAACACGTTTTTTGAAGTCTGACGGAAATTCCCCTTTTTCATAAATATTACACACCAGTTTGTATAATCTATCAATCGCTTCCTCACCTGCACTGCGCAGTAATTCTACAGGTATTCCGTCTATTCCAGGAGCCTTTCTGCCATTTAAAACTTTTAATGCTCTCTTAAATTCAGATCTCAGTATTGTTTCTCCCATTTCATCCTCCTCAACTTCCTCTTCTTCCTCTACAACACCAATTTCTAATTCATTTCCTCCGTATAACTCTTCAATATATTCCACCCATCTATCGACTTTACCTTTCGTATATATATTGGTTTACCATCTTTGTTTAACACATTATTAGATTTTAATTTATGTACCCCAAAATTTTCCTTAACTTTCCTGTATGCTCCGTCTATTTTACCAATGTTCATTTCTCTTTCCACTTCTGAACACTTTTTTTTAATCCACTCTTCTTTCGTCAGTTTGCACTTCCTGTTTATAGCATTTCTTAATTGTCGATAGTTCCTTTTACTTTCTTCATCACTAGCATTCTTATATTTTCTACGTTTATCCATCAGCTGCAATATATCGTCTGAAACCCAAGTTTTTCTACCAGTTCTCTTTATTCCGCCTAAGTTTGCTTCTGCTGATTTAAGAATTTCCTTTTTAACATTCTCCCATTCTTCTTCTACATTTTCTACCTTATCTTTTTTAACTCAGACCTCTTGCGATGTCCTCCTCAAAAATCTTCTTTACCTCCTCTTCCTCAAGCTTCTCTAAATTCCACCGATTCATCTGACACCTTTCCTTCAGGTTTTTAAACCACAATCTACATTTCACTATCACCAAATTATGGTCGCTATCAATGTCTGCTCCAGGATAAGTTTTGCAGTCAACGATTTGATTTCTAAATCTTTGCTTAACCATGATATAATCTATCTGATACCGTGCAGTATCGCCTGGCTTTTTCCAAGTGTATATTCTTCTATTATGATTTTTAAATTGGGTGTTGGCAATTACTAAATTATACTTTGTGCAAAACTCTATAAGTCGGTCCCCTCTTTCATTCCTTTTGCCCAGCCCGTATTCACCTACTATATTTTCTTCCTTGCCCTTTCCAATGCTTGCACTCCAATCTCCAACTATTATTAAATTTTCATCTCCTTTTACGTGTTTAACTGCTTCATCAATGTCTTCGTATGCACACTCTACCTCATCATCATCATGGGCGCTTGTAGGCATATAGACGTTAGCAATCGTTGTCGGTTTAGGTTTTGATTTTATCCTTATTGCAATGATTCTGTTGCTATGCATTTTGAAATACTAAACTCTCTTCCCTATCTTCTTGTTCATTACGAATCCTACTCCTGCCTGCCCATTATTTGAAGCTGAGTTTATTATTCTAAAATCACCTGACCAAAAGTCGCCTACCTCTTCCCACCGAACCTATTTTATCTATAATAACGATAAAAGCGGCGTAGACTAAGTCGTGGTGGGCAGATATATTTATTGATGATGATTGTTTTAATAAACGAAATTGCTACCTAGGTTTAGATTTTTGTTTAACACTCTTTTTCTAAACTGTTTCTGAAGGATAAACTTATTTTTTAAAAGCCAGATAAAATTTATTGGAATGCCCAACTGTAAATGATTTATTAAAAATTTTATATTATGTGTTAACAGTGTCTTTAGTTAGTATGTAGGTGTGTAGAGGTGTAATAAATGAATTTATAAAGAAATAGACCTTACACAGTGATTTAGTGTATTTGGAATAAAAGTAAATCTAATTGGTGAGGGATTTCGTGTTTTATTTTCTTTTTCGTGCTATATCTTTAAAAATCTGGAACCAACTGGAAAGGGAAAAGGAACCAAATAATTTAAAATTCATAACCTAATTATTAAGTACTTACGTTGCTCGATCGTTATATGTTTACGTTTAACATAAATGAAATCGAGAAAAAATAAAGCGCCGCTGTTATAGGCAATATGTCTTTCTAGTAACTCAAATTGCATATAAACGTTTTGAAGGCGTATATATTTCTAACTTTTATTCGCGTTTTCATTCATTTTTCCCTTACTTTCTATAAAAATTGAAATAATTTTATTATAATGACTGTGGATGTCCTAGTATTCTTTGGTGATCGGGTTTCAATTAACCACACCTTTCAGGAGCGGTCAACCCATGTTTGTTCCAGACTACACGTTTTCCGGTACATTTACAATTTACACTTACATTGCACTACATCTGCAACAACGTCAGGTCTGGCAACCCGTTAGCGGTAATTGCATTCGCATATACATACACGTCCAGACCCGGCAGTAGCTGGAAAACATAATGGCTTTTACCAGACTTTATTAAGAACCTTTTAGGAAGAATTAAGAAATATTTTAGAATTCATCAAAGAGACCGGTGCCTTGTGATGTTACTCTAACGTAAATTAAAATTTAATTAATCGGTTTGGATGAAGGACGCTTATTTTATGAAATACCTTCTAATATATCTGGCTCCGAGATCGTTTGAGTCTTCGCATAAGTTTATTTGGTAGGTTCAGTAAATTTAGGCCGATCGGGATTACGATTCGTTTTATCACCTTTCAAAATCATAAAGGAGTACTATGAAATAGAAAATATAAGTTCAAGGTAAAACAGAATTTGCTTACTCAGGCATCAGCCGGAAACGGAAAAAGAGTTTTACCGTGTAATTTCCGAATCGACGTTAGAAAAAAGTAAAGAAATGAGAGAAGGGGTTGTGCTATGAAGTCGCAACGGTTTGGTGCTTATGTCAGTAACCCTTACACATCTACTGTAAGTAAAAAAATGTCATTAAAATACCAATATTTTGAACTATTTTGCCAAAAGATTTTTTAAAACGTATTTCCATGTAACCCTTACTGTATAAAATATTTTAAAAATACGTTTTAAATGGCTAATCTAGAAAAAATATAAAAAAGTATTTGTGAATTGATTGGTTGAAACAAGAAAAACATTTTTTTTAAAGAATTGAAATACAGGATAAAAACTTAATTAAAGGTATTTTTAATTCTTTTCTAGTAATATTTGGAATGGTAATATATATTTTTTCAATGTTAGAAAAACCAGTAAAATAGTATAATTATTATTTAATTCAACCCTTTTAGAGATACAACATTCATTTAACTGTTTTCAAAACTTACAAAATCAATTCCTGGAAAAAAATTATACAGTTAATTTATCTCTTTAACATTCCGAAGAGAGAAATTAAATGAGTGCCGTTAAACCCGTTTGGTTGTGTGATATTCATCTTTCGAATTAGAGGTGTGATTGAAATCTTGCTATACCAAAAATATTCTCGATCAAAAACCTTTTATGTAAATCGCGTGCAGATCACGTTATGCCAAAAATGTAATCCTTTACGACACCTTAGAATACTTATGAGAAGACGTACAATCTTTTTGTCTGAAATATAAAAACAAAATTATTAAACATAAATTGACAAAATCGGCGTAGTTACAGTGCCTCTACATTTTAACCGGAAGGTTCCGGATACGAATCTCGGTAATTCATGGACTTTTTCAATATTATGTTTATATTCTGTCACACAAGTTTTAAGCTAAGTGCTGAATTTATCATTTCTAAAAAAAAAAAAAAATGAAAAAAGTAGTAAGACATCAAAATTCATTGATTACACGGGTCAACATGATTTTTGTCTCACGAGTATCAATAGGTGAACTTAACACAGTTTTTTATCCGTTTTCAAATAAGTATTCGGAATTTCTCCATCACCCACAATTTTCTTGTTATTTTAATTTTTTTAAATATTTTACAACGTTTTTTCATCCATTTGTCCATTGTCAAGTAAAAGCTCGTAAAGCATTGAAAATTTGATGTAACCAAAGGAGTTAACTCAAAGGGTAGCGTTGCTACTGTTGTGCAGGTTCAGACGTGTACTGACGTGTAAAAACGGGATCTAGTTTAGCACACAATCGTCAGAACGATGCCGATCGTGAGATAGTAGTGAACCAGTAAACACGTCATTGTGTGTCTGAATTATTGTGTATTACGTATTTACAACTTTATTTCTTTTAATTGGTCATCTGTTACAAAATGCCTAGAGTTTGTTTAAATCATCCTAATAATTTTTGTTTTGTATGTGGTGAAGTGATGCTTATATCCTGAAGGCGAAACCTTACTCCATTAGTAAAGAAGTGTTATGAACTTTATTTTAGTTGTAAAGTCAGGGACCAAACAAGGGCCTGGATCCCACATTTTTGTTGTTTATCGTGTTCTAGGCTTCTAACTGCATGCAAAAGCAGCACACGTCAGATGCCATTTTCTATCCCTATGATTTGGAGGGAATCTAAAGATCAATCTTCGGACTGTTATTTCTGCTTAACAAACATTAAAGGGATTACATCAAAATCAAAACATACAGTGGTGTACTCTAACTTGCAATGTTCAGTGATACCGGTTTCACACTGCAAAGAATTGCCCGTACCAAAGCCTCCAGAATATGTAACATTAGATGAAGAGAACTCAGTCTGATGGAAGTAAGGAAGAAAAAGAAACAGATTCTGGTGATACAACTTTTGTACAAAGCAGTTCATCTGAGCCTCATTTACCGACTAAAGAAAATCTTAACGATCTCATACGACATTTAAAGTTATCCAAAATCAGTATGAAATACTTGCTTTCTGGCAAAAAGGATGGAATATTCTTTAAAAGAATACGAAGATATGTACTTATCGTTATCGTCATTCTGAATTTAAAGACTATTTTTCTGAGAAAATGGCTTAGTATTTTGTAATGACATTTCTTCTCTTATGCAATGAACGTAACCCAACAGAATGTCGCTTGTTCATCGATTCCTCTAAAGATAGTTTAATAGCTGTGCTTTTAAACTATCTTTAGAGGAATATATAAACTATATTTAAACTATCTTTAGAGGTTATACATTAAAAAAGCACATATAAGATAGTTTAAAAGCTGTGCTTTTAAACTATCTTATATGTGCTTTTTTTCTGCGTAATGGCTATAAATTCCCATCAGTACCTGTGGCTCACTCTGTTAGTATGAAAGAAACATATGAAAACTTTAAATTTATACTGGAAAAGCTTCAATATGCAGTATATGAATGGAATATTTGTGGTGAATTGAAGGTAATTGGATTTGTTCTTGGTTAGACAAAGTACTGTTGTTTTTTGAATGAATGAGATAGTAGGGACAGAAAAATCCATTTCATTAGAAAAGAATGGCTTAAAAGCGAATCACTCATTCCTGAACAATAAAAATTTAACCGTGACCCATTGTGTAATCCTAAAAATGTGTATCTGTCTCCGTTACAGATCAAACTAGAATTAATGAAGAATTTCGTCAAGGCCGTGGACAATACTCCTAGTTTCACGTACTTAAAACAGAAGTTTCCTAAAATTAGCGATGCAAAAATTAAAGAAGGAATATTTGTGGGTCCGCATATACGATCACCAATGCACGATGAAAAATTTGAAGAAGTTTTGAATTCACTGGAAAAAGCAGCTTGAATAGCATTCAAAAATGTTACTCAGAATTATTTTGGAAATCGAAAGCGTAAATTTACCGTGATATTGTCAACGGTCTTATAAAATTTTATAAAAATTTTGGTTGTAATATGTCCTTAAAAGTACACTTCCGGTACTGCACCTAGATTTCTTCTCGGAAAATCTTGACGCAGCGAGCGATGAGCACGGGGAACACTTTCAACAGGAGATTTCAGCTATGGAAAAGAGGTATCAAGGCAAATGGAATCCTAATATGCCGGCCGATTATTGTTGGACCATCAAGAGGGATGCTTCACAGACGAAATATAGCAGAAAATCGTCATTTTACTTTCTAGGCGAGTCAAATGTTTGAATATTTTGAACTTAGGAATGCAGAAAGTATTAAAATATTTGGGATTATAATTACCTTTCTCTCGGAAACCTTACGCGATGAGGAATAACCGATATCATAATTAAATTCAGGAGAAAAAATACCATCAGATTCGCATATTTATCTTCCTGATACAAAAAATATTTTTTTTTGTCCTCCAGTGTTATTAATCCTCTTAATACTAATGAAGAAATTCATCGATTGAAAATATTCAACCTGCTAAATCTCTCGCGCAGTTTTAATAAATCCTTTTTTTATTACACTTCTTATTCATAAATGGTGATGTATGTGTATATGTGTATATATATAAATAGCAGGATCATATGGAACAGTAACCCTTAAATAACTTTCAACAGTTAGAACTCCTAACTTTAAAGATCTACTTTTTGCATGATACACCGCACGGGAAGCATCCATGGAGCTCAAGTGGACGAAAAAAAAAATTAATTTTGAGTAACATCTGAACAGTGAAACATAAAAAAATGAATAAATAAAACATAGCGCATGTTCTACCTAAAACAATTATGTATGTTTCGGTTTGAGTGACCGCATTCCCAAATCTTCACGGGTGGGAACAAGTTAAAGATTTTAAATAGAAGGGTCGGTTTGAGGTAGATCATTTTAAACTCCATTGAACCATTTTAACTCCATTGAAGTTTTGATGTAGGGATGTTCGGAGTACGGCATCCTTAACTAAGATGAAGCTCAAATAATATTTTTCACAACACGTCTCAAAAACAGTTTAGAGTACTTGGTAAATGAAATACTTATTTTTTAGCCTCCGGGACCACCAACAGAGGATGAGATGAAATGAAAATTTTGTAGCGTGTGAAAATGCCATGTCTGACTGGGATTCGAACTCGGAACCTCCGTATGAAAAATAATACCCATCACAAATATAATTAAGCAAACGCCCTTCCCTCAAAACGATGTAGTTTTTGGAATGAAACGACTCTTTGGGATATATTGTAAACAAATGTAGATGTTAAAAAAAGTTACACGTTGACATTTTGATTAAAGATCAAAGATATGTTTGTGTGTGTGTGTGTGTGTATGTGTATGTGTGTGTGCGCGCGCGCTAAACTTGATTTGACTAGTTTAGTTAAGTACTCCTAGTGCTAGGTTGTTACTCGCGTAACTTCACTTACGTAATTATTCAGAGTACATATCCAGAACCAGTATAACTGGCGTGGGACTTTTCTCATAAGAAACTATAATGAATTACAGCGACCTTATCATTGTTATTGTTATTATGCTTATTTAAAAAATAAAAAGTATAAAAAATAAAACAATTGCTATATTATTCCCACGTAATTTCTATAATTATTTTATATGCCTAACTTTGTTTAATTTTTTTTCGAGGGATGATTTTTTTTATTTTAATTATTTTTAATTATAACAAAGATTAAATAAAAAAAATCAACGTACATAATAAAGTACATAAAAATATTATTTTATGTATTTATTGAATTATTATTATTATTATTATTATTATTATTATTATTATTATTATTATTATTATTATTATTATTATTATTATTATTATAATAAATAATATTATTATTAATACCCGTCCGTGCAATTACATCGGGTAATGTGATACATTATCACTTTCACTTATGTCGGCCAACGAGGGAACGGTTTTGCTTAGGAGCTCTTCTGTGGAGTACGGGATTGGCGGTCCCGAGCTGTCTGAACTGGTTGCGGTTCCGCTGTTTGCATCGAGGGCGAGTAGCATGACCGTGTTTTTTTCCGACGCTGGGCAGAGTGGAACGGGTAGTGCTCATCCCTCTATCCGGTCGTGGAGCCGGGATGAGAGCGAGTCGATGTGAGCTTGCTCTCTTGACTCGAGACTTGCAACTCTCAGTGCGAGTCGGTCACGTCGGTCTTTGGCAGGGCTCACGGGTAAGGGTATCGGAGCTTTTATTTCAACCTGCGAGGCCTGGGATATCCTGTTATGCCGTACCTTCCCACGCACCTTGCGACACATTGACGGCGAAATTTTTTTATGGAATCTACTTCCATTTCACAATTCGATGTCGAGGCCTGCAGGAAGACGGAAAAAAGAAGTAAAAAAGGATAGCCTAAAGGTAAATCTAGGCGCTACGAATTAATAATGTAAATAGTTTAAGGTGCTTTTGACGAATTAATGAAAGGATGGGATTTTAATAATTGTATGACTTTCTAGCTGTTTGGATAAATCTGAGAATATTAATAACCGATTTTAAAAAAATAAATGCAATTTTATTAAAAAAAAAAAAACATTCGTTCTAATAAAACTAATATTTATGGAGACATAACGAAATGAAAAATAAATATGGCCGCTTTGTAATTTGCGAAGGTATTTAGGTCCTGATTTTTTGGTAATTTTGAAACTTTTTTACCAAGATGCTTACCAAATATTAATTTGTTTCCTCTATCCGAACTTGCGATATAAAGTTTTACATAAAAATAATAAAATGGCCGACAGTGGGAGAACGAAGGAAAAAATGCCGTTTTTCCTGAGGATATTTTTTGTTTAGTTTTAAAAGTAGAATCCGAAAAAGTACAGCCAGCGCATCATTTTAGAAGCAGACTATATATATATATGTTATTATTATTATTATTATTATTATTATTATTATTATTATTATTATTATTATTATTATTATTATTATTATTATTATTATTATTATTTTAAATGAATTATCTTTCCTAAAAATATATATTTTTTATTAATTTTATAATTAATTGAATTTAATCTTAAAATAAGATTTAAAGAATAGATAAAATGAAAAATAAATAAAGATTAATTAAAATCATTTAGAATATCTGGGATACAACGCAAGAGGTGAAATATCGATTAAAACGGTGGTAGAAGAATCTTGAAGGTGCAAAAGAGAATGAAGATTATTTTTTTTTTTGTCTTCAGTCATTTGACTGGTTTGATGCAGCTCTCCAAGATTTTCTATCTAGTGCTAGTCGTTTCATTTCAGTATACCCTCTACATCCTACATCCCTAACAATTTTTTTTACATATTCCAAACGTGGCCTGCCTACACAATTTTTCCCTTCCACCTGTCCTTCCAATATTAAAGCGACTATTCCAGGATGCCTTAGTATGTGGCCTATAAGTCTGTCTCTTCTTTTAACTATATTTTTCCAAATCCTTCTTTCTTCGTCTATTTGCCGCAATACCTCTTCATTTGTCACTTTATCCACCTATCTGATTTTTAACATTCTCCTATAGCACCACATTTCAAAAGATTATAGTTGAGGTTAAATGAAATGGGGAGAACTATCAAGAAATAAAAATTTTACACGGGATAGAGATGAATGTAAACTGATATGCTGTGAGGGACTTGCCTAATGGTAGACAACCGTATAATGGTGGTAATTAATTTTTTTATCGTTTAATATTTTTTTCAAATTGCATAATATCTTTTTAACGGAGTTTTCTTCAAAACTATTACGCAGAGCTGATTATTTCGTAATGCGTCGTTTCAATATGTGAAACATGTTATGTTTTTTAGTCTTATATATATATATATATATATATATATATATAAAAGACATGTTGAAATTTTAAAAATAATATCGTAGACATTAATAAATTAATTTAAACGATTATGTAAAGTGGCAATCGTAGAATAAAACAAGTTATAACCTTCATTATTACATAAAAGGTAGTTTTTGCGAATTTCACAGCCACCTACTGAACTTCGTACGATATCAGCATAACCTCTGTTATTTAGACGAGGTTAGCGAGCGTAGGTTATGTTTGATTAGATTATGTTGAATCCGTGTACTGACGAATACCACACGTATCGACATAATCTAACAGAACAAAACTTACGCTCGCTTCGCTAGCTAACCTCGTCTAATTAACGTTAAATATACAGATTATATATTGCTTATTAATAACATTATTAATGATACAACCTAAGCACTCTACCCTCGGTAAGCTCGTATAGTTAACAGAGGTCATGTTGATATCGTACAAAGTTCAGTACGGTGGCTATGAAATTCCGAAAAAACTCACAAAGAGTGGCATAACCAGAGCTTTGTGACTGCTGTTGCTTAAGAATACTGCTTAGGAGGAAAATTAACCTATACAATAAAGTATGTAGGTACGCAAACAAAAATCGTAAAAACATTATTCTACTCTTTAAATAAAATTTTGAGATGCCGCTCCCACGGTTACCGTATCTCCCCACATTATTGACCGATTACTGTAACCAAAATTAAATGTTATCACTGACGTTTATTCAGAATTTATCCTTAATGATTTCATAAAAATTGGTAAATCCAGTCTGAAGATAACTAGATAAACGACAACCGATTAAAAACAAACACAAATATCTTATTACCCGACCCTGAATGCAAACGCCTCGATCCATTATCAAAACGACATATAAATGTAACGGAATCACCGGATTAGTACATCCCATCCCTTTGTACCGTTTTAATAAGACGGACAACATTAAAATTATTGTAGCCACCTAAGGGAGATTAAATTATGTAAAAAAATTTGTTCTACCCTTTGAATAAAATTTTGAAATGTGGGACCCATAAAGTCCCTATCTGCCTGCTGCCTCGATCGATTTTGAAAAATGTTAAATAACATCTATCCCCCGTCCAAATCGTTCGATCTAGTACACAAATATCAGGCATAAAAACAACAATGTATATAATAAATACTTTTAGAATTTTTCAAAACTGCATTAGCCTTCTTCGCCTTATGTAGCATACCAGTATAGCTTGTTATAACAATGTAACTGATTTCAAATGACCTCTCAAAAAAAACAACGTTAAGGTAATAATCAAATCAAAATATATTTTCGGTTTTGGTTAGTTTTGTTTATTAATATATTCCTACTAAAGTATATTTTGTAATTTTGTTTAGTAAATTAGTAATCAATTTACTCTATATTATTAAAACTGAATTACCGGAGAAATAAGTATACTTAAAAATAATCAACTATATTACTAATTTTAAAAAATATATATTTTTTTTTTATCGGATTTTAATTTCAATTATTAAAAGTTTTTAAACCGATTATGTTTTATTCTAGTTTGTAATAATATTATGTACAGAGAAGTAGGCGGAGGCTTAACAGTCTTCTTAATCATTTTGTCATTAGTTTCTTCTATTGGAAAATCTTCAAATCGATTTGTTAGCCGTAAATGATCAGTAAAATTATCGCAAAACCGTTTTTGGTTTACACAAAACCTGCACAGTCTGCCGCCGCAAAGCAGTCTTTTCAAAACCTGCAATATCGCTATCGGTTTTCACTCCCGAAAATACCGCTTAAACTACTGACATGTTACCTCTAATCAACTTACGGCGCGGATATCTTTCTCGGATCTCTATTCGATGAATTACGAGATCCTAGCTTTCTAATATTTTGTATGCCGTTATTAATAGATGTTGATCACTGTTGTAATCAAGATCGGCTGATAACTAAACGACTACGGATTACACAATTAATTACAACAGGACTCCGTCGCACGAACGGTAGCGTCTCGGCCTTTCATCCGAAAGTTTCTGCGTTCGAATTCCGGTCACACAAAACACTTTTTATGCGCTATAAAATTCCATTTTCATATCCCACGCACAAACTTCAAGCTTACGCTGCGAAATCAGCAAGGCAAAAGAAAAAAAACGTTCTTTTTAGATAATTTATTTTTCTTTTTTACCCAGACGATGGTTGTTCTCTTATACTCGTACATTTTTTGAGATCGGCTCATTTATCGGATTATTTAAAACAAAAAAATTAAATTAATTGAAAAAGATTTTTTGACCGGTTTCAAAAAAAATATTGTACTTAACCATTTTGAATATACTTCTTTTTAAATGGATTCAATTTTTTTCAAGTTATTTTATTTATTTATTATTTAAATTAACGTGGGATTTTACTAATCGAATTTAACTATTTTTATTTAATTTCTTTTTTTTATTTTAAACGTTTCCTTAAAGTTATTTATTAATTCAACGTTGTTTTATTCCTCGATATTTAGAAGGATAAGCTATTTTATACGTCATTTAAAATCCGGCGGTACGTAAGGGATAATGTTATAAATAGAGAATTTTTTTTTTTTTTTAATATTCTATTAGTGAAGATTAGATGTAATATTAGATCACTAAACAGTTCAATTCATATTAGAATAATTGCAATAGAAAATTAGTACTCTTAAAATTCAGTTATTCTGGTCTACCGTACTATTTAGTTCTATTTATATTATATCGATACAATTTATCGATTTATTTATTTTTTGGTAGAATAATCCTTAAAAATAAAATATATATTTCATTTATCTTTTATATTGTGAAAAAAGTAAAAGTACAAATAATAAACATAGATTGCATAGATCATTAAGAAAATTAAGAGTACCTCTTCCTGCAGCCAAATAAATGACCATTATTTATTTTATTTTATAACTAATGTATATATATATATATATATATATATATATATATATATATATATATATATATATATATATATATATATATATGTTTATATACGTAGTAGGAGTTTCTTTATGTTGAGTTGATGACAAGGTTATTCGATAATAAAAAGCACATTTCCGCCCTGTATTATAAAAACACATTAACTGACATTAGTGCAACACATCATTTTGGTAATATTTTTAATGTCATGCTTACTGCTTACTAGTTTAAGTTAAAAATATATAAATTCAAGTAGAATAGTATAATTTTATACGATAATAACTACAAATAATATTTTTATTTTAAAATATTTATTTTCTCTTCTAATATAACTTAATAATTTTTTGTTTCTTTTATCTTATTTTGAATAACATTTTTTTAAGTTCCGCGTGAAATAATGGCTTATAATTAAATAAGTTGAACCTTTATTTTTGACGTCCCCGAATTGCGCATTAGTACACGAGTATAAGTCATTACACGAAGTGCGACCTACGCCTTAAATTAGGATATTTTATAACTGAAGAACTGCACACCGTTTATGTAAGTTAAGAAAATAAGTACTAATATAAGAAATATTGTAATAATATGAAAACCCTAATTAAAAATGAACGCGAATTTGTTTAATATTAAATTATAAGAGGCCAAACTATACAATTTTACTTATAAAATTTAAGCGGTACCTTTCAAATGATTGTTTATTAAAATACCGCAAATGCTTCATGTACTACAATCTCCCCGTTTCATGATATTTAGTAATTTGTTTTTTAAGAAGTCATTTCGACGACCGGTAATGACTTTTCTATTCGGTATAACTATCGGTTTTAAGTTATAAAAGAATATTTACAGAATTATTTAAACACGAGTGGGCTTTGTAAAACGTATTAAATCGCGAGGGAAACGATTTCAGCTGTTCTGTTTCAGTTGTTCGTTCTAAACTAGCTGTGAAACCAACCTTTACCGCCGACGGAATATGTATTTTCCGTCATGTATGTAAACGAACAAAATATAAATATTTTTTCAGGTAATAACGGGTTGGCTGTAGGCTTGGTGCGCTATTCATGTTGTTGTTCTCTGCAGGTGCACCCAGCAGGAGGTGAAAAGGGATTACGTGAGAGCGTAGTTCCGCGAAAACGAAAATGCACTGTGAGTTAATTGCAGGTAATGCAAAGTTACTTCAGTTAACGGGATGTTCTGCTCCGCGAGAGCAGCCATGATGTAGGCAAGACACTGTCCAAGGGGTGTCTCCAGGGCATCCTGTTGGGTTTTTTGTTGCGGTTAGTGGAGTTTGATTCTCTTCTGCGGCTGAGGTTTCCTAGCGGGTGTCACATTGTGACTTATGCTGATGATGAGCGCCTGCTTGTCGAAGGATAATCGTAGAGAGGGGTTGAGTTCCGAGCCACTCAGGCTTCCGGATACTTGAGCTGTGGGGACATCAACATAAGATGACTTTCAGCCCGCAGAAGACCACTATGATGCTCCTTAAAGGCCGTTTGCCAGTGAAGCGGCAGGTTCGTGTTTCGATGCAGGCTATAAAATACGTTCAGACTCAAAAATGCCTCGGGGTGTTTCTCGATGAGAAAATGCAATTCAAGAAGCACCTTCAATACGTCGCGGAGAAGGCCTGTAGTGACTTCTTTGGTATTCGGGGTGTTGTCGATCCTGATTAGGATCTTAATTTACCGACCGTGAGTATCCTGTACATGGGCGCCTGCGAGGCAATTATGCCATATGCAGCGCCTGTTTGAGCGGATAGCCTAAAGTTTAAAAGCTATCGGGACATATCGTTGAGGGCTCAACGCCTTATACTTTTAGCGGTAATGGGTGGCTACCGTATCATTTCACGGGAGGCGATCTTGGTGGTTGCGGGCGTGAAACCGATAGTCTTGATCGCTTCAGTGCGGCAAGGTTAGGTGATCTAAATTCTGATAAAGTTCGGGAAATTGATCAACATGGTAATGCTTCGTGGCAGCCAGATGAGATGAGGCAGAGTGCGGACGTTATACGCACGGTCTATTTCCTAATGATGTTAGTTTGCAGGGCGCTTCTTGGGTACAACCGAATAAGTACGTGACGCAATATCTTGCGGGGCATGGCGCTTTCCGAGACAGGCTGCAGAGGTTCGGCCTCGTGGATTCAGGAACGTGTCCGCAATGAGGACAGTCGGACGATTTTCATCGTGCTCTGTACGTTTGTTCGAAGTATGAGTTTATGAGCACGGAGACTGTCTGTCGGCTCGATATTATCGGGTCGGCGTTGGATCTACGTGTCGATTGGCGAAACAAGGCCGAATGGATAATAGTTGAGAATTTCATACACTATTTGGCAAAAGAAAGTATTGCCGAGGGGATCTAGGGCTCCGACTGGGCTTTCCCGCGTTCGTCTTTTGTAGATGCTAAATTTTTTTTGGTTTGTTCTATTGTAATTGCTTGATGAATTCACTTCTTTTATCTTAGGATAGGTAGTGGATTTCAGTTCCTTTCCTTATTTTGTTTACTAAGTCTTGTTTGAAACTAACGTCAGATGTGTTTTATTTTTAGTTTTGTTGTTTATTAGGGATAGTAATACACCGATGGAAATATCACAAGTGGAATTCGCACGGGTGGCATCCTGAATGAGACAGGAACAACGCTAAGAGATTTCCTTTTTCCGAGACTTTGAGGATGACCTTCGGTAAAGCCCATAAAAGCAAGGTACGGATGGGGTGTTGTGGCGTCCGCAGCTATCACATGGTCGTTGTCTTTCTCTACAGGATTAGTTCGAAATCACCTTATCTCATAGTCTTATCTATTAATTCTATTTAACTTTTCAAATTTTAAGATTAATGTATAATTTTTATTTGTTGTTGATCAAACGGTACGCTAGATTTCTGCAAGACGACATATAATAAAATAATCGATTAAAAATTATTCATTAGTATTATTTTATAAATAGTTCTTTTTTAAGGAATAAAAAAAATTATACCGCATTAAGACAGAATTAACGCGCTGAAAATGTATTTGAGAATGAAAAAATTGTTTAAATTGTAATTAGAGAAGAAAATCCCTTCTTCATCTTCGTGGATTTACTTAATATTATTTTTAACAATGTAAAGTAAAATCCTTCCTCTGTGTAAGAAAATTTTTAGTTTAACTAAAAGGAATAAATAGATTAGAGGAGCCCTAAAAGTTATATATAAATGGAATCTACATTCGAAATATAAATCGGGTAAAAGAATCGATAAAAATTGTTGACCCGTTTTAAGAGAAAATAATTATTTAAAACTTACCGACGGACAGAAGGCAAAAATGAGCCGTACAAAAGCGTAAAAAGCAAAAATCCAGAAAAAATCGCGATCCTTAGAAGATTATAACAAAAGAACTGATTGATCGACCGTTTTTTAAGATTAAAGTTTTTACTTTTTTAAAGTAAAAACTTTAAAAAAGCCAGTAAAGGGTTGCATAACTTTCCTGGGTTTGCTCTTGACAAACTTTTTATTTCAAATACGTCATACGGTTTTTAAATATTAATTACACTCAGTTATGCATTATTTAGAGTATAATTGCGAAAAAATTAAAACGTTCAGTAAAAAATTCTGTGACCGATTTTCCTCCTTGATCAAATAAAGTTGTTATCTTAAAAGTTATAGAATACTGAAATTACGATCAAGTAAAAAATCAAAATTGCCAGTAAAACATGTTGTATCCATTGATTAAGTTAAACAAGTAATTGTAATTTAAAAAAACTTTTTGCAATTTAAGTTATTCTGTATTTAGAATATAGTTTCTAAAAGAAAAATCAAAACTTTTAGAAAAACAATTATACATGTAATAACAAGCTTAAAAAATTGATGTGGACTACACATGACTTCCTTGTAGGCCTGTTAATACATGCACATTTAAAAAAAAATTAAAAGTACATAAAATTTAATTTCATTAATAACTTATGATATTTTTTTTATTATTGAATTATTATTTATCGTAAATATTTTTTTATAATCAGAAGTTAATAATTATTAACAAATCAGTATATTTAAATTAAAAAGATGTGACAAAAGAGGAGATGAAGTCTAATTCAAACCGATGTGCCTTTCCCTATGATCCAAATATTTCATTAGTTAAAATTGTATTTGGTTATAACACTGGAACCGATAAAAATAGGTATCACTTATGATATATCGTTGCAAAGCTTTCAATGAAGGCTTATTGCTGCATTAAAAAAAGTTCAAAATCTTAATTGTTTTGGATTTTGGGCTTTTTGGACACCTTTGGTTCAGTTGTCTGCAATCAAATGGAAAGTGCACAACTAGATGTTACAGCAGTCCTAAATCCAAAATTTCAACATCCTACGGCTAATCGTTTTTGAGTTATGCGAGATACGTACGTACGTATAAACACACGTAGGTAAGACGTCACCCCGAAACTAGTCAAATGGACTCACGGATGGTCAAAATGGATATTTCCGTTGAAATCTGGAAACCGAAATTTTTCGCGATCACAATACTTCCTTTACTTCGAACAAGGAAGTAATAACAGTCACAACTTAAAACACGTGATTAAATAAAAATTTCGAGTATTATTTTATAACATTAAATATTATTTAAAATTAGTAATATTTTTATATTATAAAATATAAATTACACTGATAATCAAAAAAAAAAACTTTTAATGTTTCTCTAAGTGTGATGTCTTTTCTTGAATTGCTTTTTTGCGTACATTACAGATCTGTAAATACAATTTTTTTATCACCCTAGTTTTAAATAAATTACGTTTCAAAAAAAAATTAAGGGGAAAATACAGTTAAAATCTGTAAATTTTATAGTTTTTCACGGTTATATCTTCAAAACTAATCGGAGAATGATTTCTCTGATGCTTTTCTTTTATAAATAGCCTGAGGCACATCCCCCGAATTAATGTCTAACAGTAATCGGTTAGCATGTTAGTATTCCATTTCCCATTATAGCGGCTTTCCATCACCGAAATGTCTTGGTAGAAACGTTCACCGTGTTCGTCACTTACGTCTCCGAGGTTGTCCGGGAAAAAATCCAGATGTAAGTGGAGGAAATGTATTTTCAGAGGCATATATTACATCCCATAGCTCCGTATGAAGTAAGAAATTGATTAACAATATCGTGGTAATTGTCAGTTTTTGTTTGCCGAGAAAACGTTTGCAAAGGTCTTTAAATGAAGCCCAAGCTGCACTTTCTACATTATTTAATATCGAGTTAAGTACTTCATCTTTGACCGACTCTCTTATTTGAGGAACAATAAAGTATGCCTTCTTTAATTTTTTCTTCACGTACATTCGGAAATTTTTGCCTGATGTACAAAAATCCGGGACTGACCTGCTTCATTGCTTTTACGGAATTTTTCATTAGTCCTAGCATGATATGGAGAGGAGGTAAAAATATTTTTTTGGGTTCAGCTAAGGGCTCATGAATAATATTTTTCCCATCTGGAGTTAAGTTGTGTCGTTTCTTTCGCCTTTTGGTAACATAATGTTTATCCCTAACTCGGTTATCCCATTCGCAAAGAAAACACATGTACTTAGTATAGCCTAACTGCGAAATACCTATTACCATAACAAAATAGCTATAACTTTCAAATCACTACATATGTTTCAGCTATGTTTTTATAATTTATTTTTTCATAACGACTTTCATCGCATCGTATGTTTCTCAAATTAATCGAAGGATATTTGTTACCGTTGAGTAGTAGAACCGCTTTTAAACTATACTTAGACGAATCTATGAAAAGGCGCCAGTCTTCAGGTTTATGAACTCGTCCTAAGTGCAACATAAGTGCTCATCGATATTTTTGCAATAAACCAAATTATTTTCATCAATAAAGTTCTCAGAAAGTTCTTTTTGTTCTCTTTGTCGGAAAATGAGGCCAGAGCTGAGTTAAATATAGCCAAATAATTGTGTAAAATATAAACGTTTTTAGTCGAGGAGTTTTTGAAGTATAATGTTTAGAAGTAATGTTGAGTATCTCCCGTCCCTAATTCCTAACGACTTAAAATTTTGGAATTTTTAAGAACTTAATAATTACTTTTATATTACTAAAGCCCATTTTTCTAAGACCGCTATTCAAAAAATTAAAAATTAAAAACGGTGAAAACTTGCCCCCTTTTCTAATATTAGCGATGCCTCTAAAAATTTCTGTAAACATTTTACAATCGTTTTCGAAGATATTATGTCTAGCCAGTGTGGAGATAGTCAAAATTCTGGCTGACACGCCTTCCGAGGATTTCTATATTTTTTTGTGTTTTTTTTTTTTTTTTTTACTAAAGAGGTCTTGAAATGTAGACATTAATACCCAAAATACTGGCTAATCGCTACACTTTCCCTTTATAGGTATAATGTTGCGCAGCAATAGTGCTATATCTGAAAAAGTAAAAAGGATTTTGATAATTGAGTATGTACCAGCAATATTTTTATTACTTCTCTTATATTATTACCATTGAAGAGGTGGGTTTGGGGAGAAGTTCGGAGGAATCTATGAAAAATCTATCGAGAAAGTATGTAAATATTTTTAAAATAATAAAAAAATAACTCCACGGTTGAATAGTAAATAAATACTAACAATAAATATCCTATCTAGATAATTTTACTAAGAATAAAAATGTATGTGATTTCTTAACTGTTCGAGAATAATACTTCAAACTATATAATTATTTGCTAACAAAAATAAATAAGTAAGGAATGTTTCAGCTATTTTTTTCCTAAGTTTGTTTTTTTTTTATTCCATCTGCTACGCGTAACAATATAATTACAATAAGGAAGGACGAAATATAACCTACTATTCTTTCTCATGAGAAATTTGTCGATATCCCGATCGCGTATGTTACATTTATATCAGTTGCCGTACATCCTCGCAGAATTATTTAAAGCATAACAACTCGCTTCGTATTAACGGTAAGATATAAAAATTTGTTAAATTCCATTCGTTAATAATATTTCCGTTAACTAATACGATTAATTTTATTATTAAAAGTTCTCTTTAATCGACTGAAGTAGACCTAAAGAAGAGAAGACTCTTTTATTCCTTATGTTTAAACAAACTCCTTTAATTGTGCTTTATTAATTGCCTGATTCTTTGCTGAATATAATTGGACTAAACAGTTTTCGGTTTATCAAATACTTTCAAAAATGTCAATCCAAACTCTTTCAATTAAGAATATGTATACTCGTATACATTATATATATATATAATTCTTCTTTCGTTATGGATCACGTAACAATTTCATTTCTTTCTTCTCTGCTGTTCCTGATTTCCAGTGCTCTTTCGTCTTTTCGCAATGGGTTTTTTCGTTTCCACAGAACACTTTGTTCTAGTTCTCTTATCCTTCCTGCCTTGAAATCCTTCTATTATTCGCACTTTCCTACGAAACACATCCTTTTCTGTTATTTCATCCGTTTTTACGTTGTTTCTTTCTAGATATTTTTTTGATTTCTCGGATGCAGCTTGTTATTACTTCTTTTCCCAAAGGTACTTGAAATCCAATTTCAATGATATACCAAAAGCGGTAGTTATTTTCATCGGTTCCAGAGTTATAGTCAAATTAAATTTTAATTAATGAAAATTTGGATCTTAGAGGAAGGTACATCGGTGTGAATAAGACTTCATCTCCTTTTTCTTTAACTTTCTTTAATTTAAATATATTGATTTATTAATAATTTATTAATCCCTGATTGAATTAAAAAAATACAATAAATAAATATTCAATAATAACAATAAAATATTTTTAAAAAATCAGAAGTTAGTGAAATAAAATTTTATGTACTTTTAAAAATGTATATTTGTAATTTAATAGGCATTATTACGTATGTGTATGATTATGCTATGATATGTGTATCAATTACATTATCTATTTCATTTAAATGAAGTGATTTGGTCAAACATCTGATTATTTACTATCAATTGAAAATTATAATTTAGAATCTTATTGTTTTTGGATTTTCTCGTTTAATTTTATTTAATTATTCTGGAATTTCTGTTTATTTTTATCTGCATTAAAGTTAACTACATAGTGTCTGATAAATAGGCCCTCACAAGAAAAACATATACACTCAGGCATACATCCCGATCTTTAATAAATTGTAAAAATTCTTATCTTTTAGTCCATTACTTCTCTGATATTGTAGGACAATATTCTCTCTAAGTCGGAGTCGATCATCGTTTCGTTTATTTGCTTTTTGTTGCCGATTATTTATTCGCTCTTTGGTTTGATGTAATTCTTCTCATCTTAATTTCTGTACACGGTCTCTAGTTTTCAAATTTTCTCACTCTTTATATTCATCATCCTTTCTTAATGTTTTTATTCTTTCCTCGGTCTTAACGTTTTCTTCCTCTTTATATTTATCACCTCTTAATGTTTTTATACTTTTTTGTTTGCAAATTTTCTTCCTGTTCATTTTTTTTCCGTTTGTAACATTTTCTTCCTTTTTTTACTTTCTTTGGCTTTAAAATTTTCTTCCTCTTTATATTTATAATCTTCCCTTAATTTTTTTATTCTTCCCTTGTTCTTAACATTTCTTTCTCTTCATATTCATCTTCTTGTCGTTTTTTAGATACTTCATGTTATATTTGTTTTTTCATGTTTTTTTTTTGTATGATTGTTTCTTTTTCATTTTTGATTATTCACCAAATAATCCGATAATAAAAACTGAATATTTTATATCGTAAGGTCGAAATTAACATGTGTAACCGGTATACAAGAGTTCACTAAACGGAATAGTTTAATTATGATTAACTTTTATTTATACGTCAGAAATAAGAAAGCTTTGTTAATCAGTAAACTCACGAAGATACGAATAATACTGATCTAGTAATACGTGTAATAAAGGAACTTTTGATCTATCTTAATATTTTATGTAAGTTGAATTAATAAATTGTATAAATATTTAACGCGAATAAAAACTAATATTTCACCGATCGTGTAACTGTCCACTTTATTAAAGAATTGGAGGTTCGTATCTCACTTTCAAATGAAATAAATTTAAATGAAGTGCAGCAAAAAATGTGTAAATGCAATTTAATAGGCGGTCAAGGAAGTCATGTAGTGTCCACATCAGATTATTTTTTCAAGTCGTTTCTGACTTCTGATTTCCAATCTGTATGTTTTATTTTTCTACCTACTCTTGATGTCTGTAAGATGCCTGTAAAATATTAATATTTTCTTTCTTAACGAATCGAAAAGTCCAGTCTTTTTTTGTTGTACATTTTGAATCGCGTTTTGTTTTCCAGGTTTAGTTCTCTTCTGCGGGGACCTAAAACGTTTCTTAAAATTTCTGTTTTCACTTTTATTGTAATTTTTTTAAGGAAAATCTATACGGTATAAAACATTCCGATACGTAAACACTTACGGGTTTAATTACTGTGTTATAATATCCTATTTAGCGTTTACGGAAAGGCATTATTTTGTTGCAGCTTCCCGTTAGTTCATTCGCTTTCCCGATTCTTTCATGTTTCGCCATTTTGTCGGATCCTTTCAGGTAAATGTTTCGACTCGTCGGGCTTTTCTAAAGTTTGAGTTTAATGAATCGGATGCAGTTCTTTTACTATCACGAAGTTAATTTTTTTTCTATGGAGATTTATAGTACAGTTTTCCCCCCCGCCAAATTAAATTTTTCCCTAATCGATCGTTTTCGGGGGAAATGCAGATCATCAGCGAAAGCTAAACAGTCGATTTTAATTCCTTTTCTTTTCGTTCCTAGAAATGCGGAACGGATTTCATTATCTCTCGTTGAAAATTTAAAAGTCTAAGTATTTATTCTAAATAGTCTTGAAAAGACTGGTTTCCTTGTGCCGCTCCGTATTGATCAGGAATAAAAATTTAAAAAAAGACTGTTATATTAGTTTTATAAGCTGAATAATATGATGTATATATTTATAATAAAAAAAAAAAAAAAAAAAAACATTAGGTCACGGATCAATTTTTGAACAAAACTAAGTCACTGCATTAGCTTTTGAGTAGCGGTTCACAACGAAGTCTATATGAAGTCCTTGTTATTATTCGATCGTTAGAGTACTTTATCCGATCCGTAATAGGTAACTGTAATAGTAATCTTAGAAGAGGGTTTTTAAAACTTTTTATTAAAATCCACATTCCGGATTAAAATAATTGTGTTTTCCAAAACGGTCAATAACAGGAATACTGTCGATTCAAATGTCCAAATTAGGTATGAATAGTGAAAAACGATTAGGTAATAATAGGTTACAGTATTTGATATCGTTTTTCGTGTTTCACACAGTTAAAGCGGTAAAAGATAATTTTGTTCGGTATTCTATTTGCTTTTTCTTTAAGAATATTATTAAATAATAATATCATAGGTAACTGTACAGGAAAAGCGAGGGAATAGTAAAATACCGGTGTCCTCGATTTTTTACTCTAATCAAAAAGCATATTATTAAAGATTCAAACTTATCGGAAAATAAATAATGTAATTTATGTAATAAATTTTGTAATGAAGTGAATTCCATTCTAGACGGCAACAGCTATATATGTAACGAACAGATATTTAGACGGAAGTCAGTCTTCCACGCAGTGGAGGAATAGTTCATATCACCGATTTATGCGTTGTCGTTAGTTGTGACATCATTCGAGATCGGTCTATCGGACCGTTCATTTTCCTAAGAAGCTTAACAACTGAGGTTTCCATTTACATTTTTCATTAGTAGAATTACCACAGCTGCTTATTCAGCGATATTATTACGTCATCTAGAGCTTATCCTTCTAGCTTTCCGATTCTCAAATTCTTTGTAAGCTACTTGAATCAGGTTCCGGTGGTTTACCCTACTTGCTCACCACATTTTGCGTATAAGGATGGATGAAGAATATGGTGCTCCTGCAAGGCACGGATACCATTGCACAACTCAAGAACAGCTCTGTGGCAGGATTATTCTTTGTAATATTTAATTTAATTTTTCTTCGGTATATTCAATAGTTAATGTTGTTATTTCTATAACTTTTTTCGAAAAATATCAAAGAAATTTCTGATTTTTGAAAAAAAATTAAACTCGAATTTCTTAAATCTGTTGAGTTTAATTTTTAAATTAATTTCCTAATGATGTTTTATTTATTATTTTACTATTAAAAGTTTTACAAAAAATAAAATCTAAAAAAAAATAAAAATCAGTTCAAAATAGATATTACACTAATAATTTTTCCTCACAGTTAATGCTATTTCACTAAGGTTTTAAATTTTGGAACAGAAATCAGGGCGAAATCTTTCGTTAGCGATAATTCATAAGTGAAGAATTTCCAGTTCTATAATGATACGAATATCTTCCTTCAATTTATTCCAAGAAATTTGAAATTTCTGGCGACGAGAAAATGTTAAATGTCGGTGGAGGAGGGTAAAACGTTTTCAATACAGAAATTTTTTTATAAAAAAAATAATAACAATAACGATAATCATTCATATTTATGAATTACAACATAATCGAGATAAATATTTCAATATTTCCGCACTGTAAAAATTAAAAACTGAAAATACTATTTTAAGAAGCAGCTGCAATTTTGTCGGAGTTATTAGTGAGATATAACATTAAGTTAAAAACATCTGCATGCAGTTACTAAGCAAGAAGGCAGCGGCATGTTGTGACTGCTTTTGAGTTCGGTTACCACAGGCGTATAAACGTATGTATGTACACACACACACACACACACGCAAGATTGATGGGCATATCCAAAGTGAATTACCTGGTGTTAAAGATTTTTGTGCATGCCTCGCTGCATGGTTAGTTAAATTTTGTTGTAAACAGTGAGGGGGTGATCGTTAGGAGCGTGTTACTCCTCTTCCTCTTCTAGGGTAACGGCTGAGTTCATTAAAGTTGTTAAGTAAGGGCAGGTGTCTGTCTGTTCTCTTCAGTTAAAGCTGATGTACCGGGGTAGGGATGCTAAAAATAATTCTTTCAACAGCAGCTGAGAACCGCAGTGGTTGTACGTTGACCTAAACTCAAGATGTTCGAAGATACGTATCCCTAAGGCTATTTCTACCGGCAGGAAACAAACTTTCAAATCCCTTTTTATAATTATCTAATAAAATGGACCGATATTAAGTTAAATTTGGTTACAATACGAGTACAGCTGTTTGACGAATTGACACGATTGAAAATTAGCCGTTTAATACAATCCATCATCCGATTGAATAAGTAAACTTGTAATGTATTTTTTTTTTTAAATAACTCACATATTTTACATGTGAAAGCGTACTTTATATAATTTCGATAAAATCACAATTTTCAAAATTCCACTTCTTTTTAACGATTCATTGATCGTAGTTATCGATAGAATTACACGTGTAAATTTCACTTTTTGAAAATTATCTAATTTTCATTAAAAAATAATAATCTAAACATACGACCACAACACCCATTAATAAATGAAAGACTGTTATTTTCTTGATTTCCGATAGAAAATGACATCGGCCGTATCAAGAAATGATCGAGGTAATTTCTTATTTTTAGAGATTATGAGATTAATGTATTTTTACAACAAATAAATTTTATTTATATATATTGTCGCGTGTTCGTGACTTGATCAGGATATTGAGAGAGTGACGATTAAAAATGTTATTATAATTACGATTTACTGGTTTAAAAATAAGTCAAACAAGACAAATAAATAATAATTACAATAGTAATAATAACAAACAATAAAAAAATCTCACAATAATATTTAGAATGGCAACAGAAAACAATAATAATATTAAATGTCAATAAATACGTATCAATAATCATATATATCAATAATAGTAATAATAATAATAATAATAATAATAATAATAATAATAATAATAATAATAATAATAATAATAATAATAATAATAGAGATTACATACATAACAGAATTTAGAGTAGTCGTCAGGATTTATTCACAAGAATAAACAGAATGGAAAAGTAGCATTCAGTCCTATTGACAAAAGATACTAGCATGATCGTTAGTCTTAATTCTTTTAACAAGTAGGCTTGTATTAGCAACAATAGTTTAATAGATAACAAAAAAGTATAAAGTTCTTTCTCTGAAAGTACCTTTGCTGTTCACAAATAAAACTACGCTAACAGTTTATGAATGAAATTTAGTAAATTATCTCTTTCATTTATGGTCTAACAATAACTCATCGAACCATTTCTTGTTTTCATATACCGAGATTACTTGTGACGTCACCTTAATTGCGCCGACTCAGTTCACTTTGAAATTCGCTCCTTCACTGACCTCGCAGACTCTCCTCGCGGAACTGATTTCAACTGGTCTTCCGCGGAGTATTTATATTCCTATCTTCTTTACCTGCCCACAGCTGACCGAGCCCTTTCATTCCCATGCATTCCTAGCCTAGGTCCGGTAACTCTTCTCACAGAACAACATTTGTTTAGGTGTGTCTCAACGGGCAGTATTACAAAAGACGATTGTTACCTTTACTGAAAGGGTTCCTTTTAACCCCTTTATGGATTCTTCCCATTATTATATTTTCTAGTACTTTCTTCTTAATTGGAAGGAATCTGTTACTCAGGTCCGCTGTACCGGTCTAGTTACAATATTTTATTTTAGTTTTCTGGATTGTTACGACACACGGTTCCAGGATATTTCTTCTAAACTTTTCGACCCTATTCTCTTGATTTAAACTACAACAAAAAGAAAAAAAAATTTCCGAAAATGATTTGCTTTCTACAGAGTGGTAAGCTCCTTTTCATCGTATAACATGCAAGTTTGTAATACTGTATGTTAATCGGGCTGTTTTTATTTACTCAATCAAAATACCGGTTATTGTTAAAAGTTGTTGCTGTTTTCACGTGTTACTAAGAATTTTGATTTGTGGATTGTTAAGTTGAAACGGTCGACACAAACGAGTATTCAACTGAAGAAAAATTTGTTGCTAATGTCTAGGTGCATGAGAACGCAAATGAAAACTAAGAGACGGTTTTGTTTAGCGTTTCGGTAAGGAAGCTGCAACAGTAGAAACACTCAGAAATCGGGGGAAAAAGCCTTTACCACAGAGTCAGTCTTTGATTTGAAACAATCTGGACGTCCCTCTGTCGATTTAGTAGGTCTAATGTTGTTAAGGAATCCTGTCTACGATCTCCTCTTAATTCGATCGCAAAAAGGACTTCAGAGCTAAATATTTCCCGTTCAACACGTCAGAAAATAATGAAAAAATATTCTGGATTAAACCGTTTAAGCCTGCTTGTGTTAATGAGCTTTCCGACTGGGATAAGACTTTAAGGAAAACTTGCTTTAAGCTCTTCTAAGGCGCTTTTCCGATGCTCAGAAACTGAAAAAAACATTTCTTCTCCGACGAATGTGCCATTCACCTGAGTGAGAGGTCTTTGAATGGATATTTTTTGAGTAAAAAAGATTCACACTTTTACGAGGAAATACCAGACTACTCACCCCATACGATGAAGTGGTAAGCGATATTTGAAAGGACCGTACTTTTTGAAGGAGATTATATCAGAATTTCATAGCTGAACGTGCTTGAAAATCGTGTCTCGACTTTCGATCGATTGATATTGAAAGCTACTAGCATTTTACAGCTAGAGGAAGCTCCAGTCTTATTGTGATCGGTCGGTAGGAGATTTTTTAAATTAACATTTTGAAAGGGTGTGGTTCGCTAGGTGGCCGCCTAGATGTCCAGGCTTAACAATCTGTAAAAACTTCCTTTATGGCTTACATAATTAAAGGCAAAACTCACATTTACGAGTAAGGGAATGCTAATGAGTTTAAACTATTTTTAACTGCTATCAGAGATATTTTAAACTGCTGTTAGAGACTTTGATTCTTCAATACGGAAGAAAATGTCAGTGCACTTTGCAACGGACAAAACTGTTTGGATAGTGGAGTTGGTTTACAGAATTGTAATAATTTAACCGAGTGAAAATAAATAAATGTTTCAGCCATTTGATTTTTATATTTACAACTTAATACAATAATTCGGCTTACAAGAAAGGGCCTTATTATGCTTTAGTGCGATTTTTGAATAAATTACGGAACCGTTTGAAAAATTTTTCCGTAAATTTATTTAAAATACAATATAAGATTTTCATACGGGGGAAACAATTACTTAATCGATGAATTTTTGATACAAAAAATACCTGAATTTTCTGCATCTCGTGCAACATGAATATAAATGTTCTCATTAAAAATCGGTCTGAAAACAATACCCATACAAAAATAAGCCATCTCAAGAACTGAGTGAACCGGTTGGTAAGAATAAAAAAAATATCTTGTGCAGTTCTGCGCAAGAAGGCCGATTTTTCGTTATTTTGTATAATGTTTTGCGCAAGAAATTACAAAACATAAATGAAATGAGAAAAGTAATAGAGGTATAATATATATATATATATTTTAATATTATATTTTCTGTTTATAAGAAAATCGAATTATTATAACCGTAATTTTATGAAATAATTAAAAATAACGAGTAGATCGTACACGCAAACATCAAGTTTAAAATTACTCACCATTGTGAGTCCCTGCCTAAGCACTTACGAAAAAGACTCTGATACAAACGCAACATAACCTAAACTGAAGTTATGCTGTATGTTACCGACTTTAAATCACGTGAATTGAAGAATGACTTGTCAAATCAATATCAATTTTCGCACGCACATCTCGGATACACTACTACAACATACCTACATTTTAATGAAATCGTTCTAGTAGTTTTGGAGATTTTCGAGCCGCAAAATTTTGTACGTAGATGTTATTTTCGTAATCCTCATGCCCCACAAAATTAAGAAAACTCACTTTCACCGCGCAATCATACCGTCCGAGCGAAAAAAATACCTAACATTTTTGTTATGTTGTCTGTTGTTGACCTTTAAATTCAGGAAGAGACTCGACCAATCTTCATAAAATTTTCACATGCACAACTTCAGATACACTACTACAGATTATACAAATTTCAATGAAATTGATGCAGTAGTTTTAGAAATTTTCAAGCCACAAAGTATATACATAGGACTGTGTAACACTAGTATATATATAAAGAAATTACATTATACATTTTAAGTGAATGGTATTTTCGTACTCATAATACCTCAAAACATATAGAACATTCAATTTAACGCTCCCCCTCCCGCGCAAGACAACCGTGCGACCAAAAGTACCCATTTTTCCTTCAAAAAATCGATAAAAAATAAATTACACCATACAGCGTAACCTAACGTTCCCTCCTTGAATTCAATAATGTATATTATTTCTGTTTTTTAATTAACTTTTTTAATTTTTTTTTTGTTTTTTAGTTATTGCTTCAGATGATGAGATGAATGATTTGTAGCGTGAGTGAAAATGCCATGTCTGACCGGGATTCGAACCTGGGACCTCCGGATGAAAGGCCGAGACGCTACCAATCGCGCTACGGAGGCCGGCAACATTTTTTAAGCTAATTTTCCCGAACCCAACCCGTCGGTATTGTGTGAAATCATTGTCCCAAATCAATTTTTTAAAAACTGATTTTTCGAAATCGAAGGTTCTGAAGTTCATCTCGTAGTAAAAGTAAATTACTTTTATACGGATCTGAATACTAGACGGTGGATGTAGGTGTACTTTATTAGATGAGGTTCAATTAATCACACATCTTAACAACGATCGGGGTCGGCCTGAGTCTATATAAGATATCATCTTGTTTACAAGTCATACATATCCTTATCTCATTGAACCGTGAAGTGTGCTCAAGCTGAACAGATTGCAACTTACATATCAGGAATAGAAAAACAATTCTGAATTTTCACGTTAATAAAATAGTTAAATATAAAGACAATTCCACTTTTACGGTAACATCCTTTATGAATGAGCGCAAACATATTAAACAAATAAGTCTTTGATTATATAAACAACAAAAAAAAATCAACCGAATCGGTTCAACCAAACAAAAAAAAATTTAATGGCATTCCAAATCGCAGAAACATTCTCCTGGATAATACGATCACCGACAGCAAAATAACGAGATTCCAAGCCGAAACCAAAATCAAACATTAGATCCAAGAAAGGAATGTAAGATCGGAAAAGATGAAACGATACTGGGCAAAAGAAAGGCGCACAACACATCCAACATCGGATGAAACGAAAAAAAAAAAGAAAATACTTAAAGATTAGAACGATATAAATTTTTATATTTATTATATGTTTTTCGTTAAAATTTTCTGAATTTGGATTTATTTTGCAGTAATTTTTTATACTAAGCATCCTCGTGTATTTATTTTATTTTTTTATATTTAAAATAATTAATATAGCCTTTAATCGTTGTTCGTTCTGTGACGCTGCTCTAACCAAGGTTCTGCCACGGTTTTCCTTGATCCATCCAGTTCCTTTTATACGTTGAGTAAATAGCACATGCAATACCCGTTCCTGACGCGATTAGCCCGGTTAAAATAAAAGATTTATTTCGTTTTACATCGGTCAAATTTTATTAGTTTCACTCGATCGTCAGTTAAATTAAACTAACTTTAATATAGTTAATAATAACATTTTCCTTTTTTTAAATATACGATTAAGTACTATAACTTCTTTAGTAAGCCGCAATGAAGTCCGAGCTATCTCAAGTTTTCACGATTCGCTTTACTATCAGTCGCAATTAATTCGGGTAGCGTGGAACCGACACCTGGATTAATTTCTACTATACATATGCGTTCAAACTTTTGCAGGATCTCATAACCGAAAAGACAATAGGGGATTGACGTGAGATCGACGTCACTCTCCAAATTGATTTACTCATTATTTATTTAACAAGCGTTCCGTGTCAGGCTTAATAACGATTACCTATTTACAATTCTAATTTAAACGGTTTTCATAATCGTCAATATTTCAGTAATTTTTGTAAATCTATAATCAGATAAACGATATGCCGATTAAAAATAATGTTATTTTAATTTAATATAAATAAATTTATCGATGAAATTTAATATACATGGAAATCTTCGTTAATTTTATTGTTACGGTTGTTAAAATAAATATCGCCGAAAGCTTCAAAACGTTTAAAATTAAAAATAAATAAATAAACCAAAATTAATAACAAAGAACCGGTCCTTTTTTATGAAAAAATAAAAACACAAGAGTATAACATGCAAATAAGATTTATTAAAATCATTCCTACACGTTTGAAATTGTCAGTGCTTAACCAGGATACGTTAAAATATAGTCTGTTCGAATTATTATTATTACATGACGTATGCTATTATTTTTGTTAGTGGTTCCGTTCTTTTATAACACTACGTAATTTTTTATTAATTGAAATTTAAATTAAAATAAAAAAAAGTTAGTTTGACTATTATTATAGAATTGAATCCAGAAGTCTGTACGTATGTAGTAAAATGAGAGGCGGTGTTGACCACAGACGTTTACATGTATATCTAACACTAATGTTCAGGAAACAACGCCTCCTCTGAAAATTATTATCAAAAGAAATCTACAGCTCGTGTTATTTTATAACGTTAAGTTAGTTGTTTTGTAGCAGATTTTTTAGTTAAAAAATAAAAACGCTACTCTTAATTTCAAAATTATTATCTATAATTTAAAAAACAAAAACAGTATATATTATTATTGAAAAATTTATTTTCGAAAATTTAACTGTCTATTGTACAGTAAAAAAAAAAGTTTTAGTTTCTCTTTAAATTTCATTTGTGAATTCGGCACCAAATTAAATACAGCTAATAATTTATTAAATTTTTATTAACTGCGACTTCAAAAAGTGAAATTTGAAGAAATATAGTAAAAAATGTTTTTTCGCCGCTGCAGGATTTTATTACTTTCCCGGCCGAATAGTCTTATAGTATTATACACTACTCCATATAAGTGAGGATATGATGACGTGTCTAATTTTCCACGTCAGGATTTTTGCATTTTCTGACGTTTCACCTTTCCACCAAAAAAATCTTAGAATTGAAAAATTGCAGAAGGATGTACGTATATGTTTGCATCTTTTTTGTTTTTTCAATCCGCAGATTGGAACCTGTTATGATGATTTTTATATAAGGGGCATTAATGCTGTTTAATTTTGGACGTAATCGGTGAAGATAAGGGAAATACGGACCCGTATCTCAATTTTTATTCAAAGGGTAAGTTATTTTTTAGTCATATTCAAGTCTACGTTAAGGAATAAGGGTGTAAACCTTTGTTCTTTGTTCATCTTATACTAATTAGATAATTCCCTTATATTAATTCGTCGTTTCGCTTATATATTGGGGTGCGGTATAATAAGCCTAATTTTTTTATTATTATTTTGTTGTAGATATTTTCAGACTAGGATAATCCGATTTTAATGAAATTATAAAACGACTTCTTAATACTGGGCGAGGCGTTGATATTAATTTAAGTTTGGTCACGATTAGCCCGAGAGGTGAAGAGATGTTGTCATCGTGGATCCTATATCTCAAAATTTGACTTGGAGTAGAATCGTTTTTTAAAATAATCCTTTACTTGCATACTTAACATATTTTACTGTTCCATTTAATTTCCCTCCCAAGTAATAAATAGTCTGTTGACGGCGAAGCCCTCGGTCTTTTTTCGATTTTATTTTATTTTCATTCGTTTCACTTTTTTACATTTTTTTTTATATTTACAATATGGAGAGAACAAAAGATATTGCCCTCATAAAAATAATCAGTTCGCAAAAGAAAGGCGGGAAAACTAATTTTTAACAAAACAAATAACAAAGGATGAGAGAAGGAACGTAAACAAAAAATATGTAAAGCGTTTGTATCAAGATAAAAGTTTTTGACGTGCCGAAATCGGGAATCTTTTGTTCCTAAATCTAATTAGCTTTTTGTAAAATACTTTAAATTATGGAATGAGGTTGGATACCGTAAGGAAATAAAATCAAATACTAAGCGATTACAAAAAAAAAAAAATATTAGCGCGGCATTTTCATTTAACAAATATTTCTCTCGTATTTTTGGAGAGAGGAAAAAAGAGATTAAAGAAAATTTTTTTTTGTAATCGGACTTCCAAACGATCACGCAGGCATAGTCCTGATTTTCTTTACCGAAATATATTCATTCTTTCCCTTAACTTTTCTATCCTTTCTTCTGTCCATCCGCTGTTTTTCCTTTCCTCTTTGTTTGGAAATTTAGAAGCATCCACTGGTTTTCTAAAAGATTGTTAATGGAAACTATTTATCAGCAATATTTAATAGTTTTAAATTTCTTTAAACCGGCTTATGTTGGTTTTCTTTTTTCAAAAAAATTAAATATTTGTTTTGTTAATCTAGTTCGTACGTTATACAAAATAACTATAAAATTTTATTTTTATTTTTACGATCTATTTCAAAAATTTTGATAAATTTATACTGATTTTCTTAATTTATAAATATTATTCTCCAGTTTTAGGCCCTGGATTTTTTTAAATTCTTCATTTTACCCTAGACTTTTTCTTGAGAAATTCTACGGAAATTATTTCGCGCTATGTAACACTACGAGTAACTACGGTTTTACAGCGCGTTAATTTCGCATTTTTTGATGATTTTTTTATTAAAAATGTTTGTCGTAAGATAAGCCGTTTCCATTTTTTGTGCACCGATCCAATCCCGTATCTAAAAATCTCACTTGGCGAGTAAACTTTTTTTATATGCGACTTTATTTGCATATTTATATACTTTAAAGCTTCATTTATTTTTCTCTAGTAGCAGCCTGTCGAGGGTGTTGCTTAGGAGGAAGTGAGGGGTTATATAGGAGCGCTTTTTTTTTCTTTTTTTTTTCCCCCTATTCCCTCGAGCCGGTTATCCAATTAAGTATACGCAGCCCGAGGAAGTGTCCTTTTACTCAAAGGAGGCCTCCCCACCCACCGACTGTATGTCCGGCACGGTAGGTCGGCCCCCCCGGTCGGATCTTTTCTTTTTGTTTTCTTTACATTGCCTGCCTCAAATTCCCAGGGCAGGAACCGAGTCCGACTATGTCGTCCCCAGCCCCAGCCCCGGGAACCGGGTGTCGGTCTTTTGGTGTTGCCTGCCTCTAACCCCGCAGAAGGTAGGCCAGGCCCGACTATGTCGTTCCCAACCATCAACTACGAAGCCGGGTTTCGGTCTTTACATTCCCAGTCCGATCTCGTAACGCCTACTCGCGGTCGTAGGTTTCATAAAGAGACAATACTCATGAATATCCTAGTTCTACAATTACTTCAGTCTTTATTAGTACCCCATACGTCTTTCAGTATCATTTTTCTTTTTTAAAACTAAAAAGGAGAATTTTTCAAAATTATTCCAATTTTGTCTAGAACTCAATATGAAGCTAATTAGTTCCTCGGGTGTGAGATTCTGTATTCCCGTGCGGGCTTTTTTTAAAAATTATTTTACTTATTTACTGTATTATACAGATACATTAAAGATTTTGTGCTATTTAATTTTAACGATTGTAATTATACCTGTAAGCAAAAATAAATAACCTGTAACAAAAAGAGTAGAAACTAGAATATATATTTATAGTAACTGAAATAGTAATAAAATCATTACTTAAAAGCTATAACAATAAAAATAATGATCAAAAAATAAGTTATATAAATGTGATTTGATAAATTTCGGTGGTACTTCTCCCTACATAATTCATAATTATGAATTTCAGCTTTACAGAAGTTTCAATTCGAATGATTTTGATATCTTTTTTACAGTTGATATAAATTAAAAATCATAACGTATTATTTAAAAACATCTAAGGTACCTCCCAAGAAACGGAAAGAATTTTAGGACGTGTAAGGGAAAATAAAAACATCTTTTAGGGTCCGGAAACGCTTTGCTTTTGGGATATAGTTTGTGAAAAATTTTACCGTCATTTCTCTTTCAAGGGTAAACTGTAGCCGTACTAAAGTACTTGGAGGTTAAATTAAGTAGTAAATTTAATGGTTTTTAACCTGGAAAATTGAATAAACCAAGCTTTCAACTGTAACTGGAATAAGTTTGGAAAAAAAATTATATAAAACAAAAAGTTGTTGTTCAAAAATACAATTTCTAGATTTGACGTAAAATAAATTCGTTAAATTGGAAGTAAAAAAATAAATTTTGCTACAAAACTTGTAAAAATTTAATTTTGAGTAAATGTACATAAGCATCGTCGACGGCATTTAAAGAAAGAAGAATTTAAGAAATTTCACTTTTATTAAAGACAAATTAGATCGAATCTTTGCAGAAAAATATTGTATTACGATTTTAATCGGAAATGAAAATCGTTTCAATATTTGAAAATATCTGTAAACAAATTCGATTACGAAAAATAAATAAATAAAAATGTATAGATCTTTCAATTTAATTTAACTTTCAATTTGAGAACTCATTCTCTCTCTCTCTCTGTCTGTGTCTCTCTCTCAATCTGTGTGTGTGTTGTATGTGTCATGTATCAAAAATCTTAACTAGAATTCTATACAGAAGAATTGAGAGGAGAGGGGAAGAAGTGTTAGGAGAAGACCAATTTGGTTTCAAGAAAAGTATAGGGACAAGGGAAGCAATTTTAGGCCTCAGATTAATAGTAGAAGAAAGATTAAAGGAAAACAAACCGACATACTTGGCGTTTATAGACCTAGAAAAGGCATTCGATAACGTAGACTGGAATAAAATGTTCAGCCTTTTAAAAAAATTAGGGTTCAAATACAGAGATAGAAGAACAATTGCTAACATGTACAGGAACCAAACAGCAACAGTAATAATCGAAGAACATAAGAAAGAAGCCGTAATAAGAAAGGGAGTCCGACAAGGATGTTCCCTATCTCCGTTACTTTTTAATCTTTACATGGAACTAGCAGTTAATGATGTTAAAGAACAATTTAGATTCGGAGCAACAGTACAAGGTGAAAAGATAAAGATGCTACGATTTGCTGATGATATAGTAATTCTAGCCGAGAGTTAAAAAGGATTTACGAGAAACAATGAACGGCATAGATGAAGTCCTACGCAAGAACTATCGCGTGAAAATAAACAAGAACAAAACAAAAGTAATGAAATGTAGTAGAAATAACAAAGATGGACCACTGAATGTGAAAATAGGAGGAGAAAAGATTATGGAGGTAGAAGAATTTTGTTATTTGAGAGGTAGAATTACTAAAGATGGACGAAGCAGGAGCGATATAAAATGCCGAATAGCACAAGCTAAACGAGCCTTCAGTAAGAAATATAATTTGTTTACATCAAAAATTAATTTAAATGTCAGGAGAAGATTTTTGTAAATATATGTTTGGAGTGTCGCTTTATATGGAAGTGAAACTTGGACGATCGGAGTATCTGAGAAGAAAAGATGAGAAGCTTTTGAAATGCGGTGCTATAGGAGAATGTTAAAAATCAGATGGGTGGATAAATTGACAAATGAAGAGGTATTGCGGCAAATAGATGAAGAAAGAAGGATTTGGAAAAATATAGTTAAAAGAAGAGACAGAGTTATAGGCCACATGCTAAGGCATCCTGGAATAGTCGCTTTAATATTGGAAGGACAGGTAGAAGGAAAAAATTGTGTAGGCAGGCCACGTTTGGAATATGTAAAACAAATTGTTAGGGATGTAGGATGTAGAGGGTATACTGAAATGAAACGACTAGCACTAGATAGGGAATCTTGGAGAGCTGCATCAAACCAGTCAAATGACTGAAGACAAAAAAAAAAGATCGTTCAAAAAGTCCTTTATTGTTTATTAAACATTCTTCTACAACCTTACAAGTAGTAGCGCATCAGGTCAAATAACCTAGGAGGCCGATTAATTGGTCCGCCACGACCGATCAAATCATTCACAAATCTTATATTCAAATGACTCCAAACTTTTTGACAAAAACGAGAAGGTACCCTCATTAGGAAAAATTGTAATATTTATTTTGTTAATTTATTTTCATACAAGCGACCAAAAATTTCAGTTTTCTTTTTCTCATTGTATAGTGTTTTTTTTTTTCAAAATTGGAATAATTTTAAATATATATATATTACGTTCGAGTTTCGGACCGCCGGGAATTACCTTTGAGAGTAACCGTTGCAGACGGGAGGGCAGCGCAGAACACACGGTATTCAAGTGCGATCGGTTCTTGCAGCACAGTGTAAGAATTATCCGTACAAACATGGCTTAATAGGTATCGGAATGAATTCGGATTTATTTCTGTTCGAAGGAGGCCTAGCTCTGAGGAGTAGTAATCGATAAAAAAAGTAGATATTCCCAGAATTAACTCTTTATTCAGAATTTAACTCGCATATTTTATTTTGAAAAATGTTTATTTTCGATGTAATGAGTTATCGTACATCAAACCTAAAGAATTGTGTTAGCGACATCAATTTTTTGTGGTTTAAATAATTCTCTCAAAAATTATCTGAGATACAGATTTGCGATCCGTTATATTAGATTTTTCAGTTCACAAAACGAATGAAATTATTAAAATATATCCCTTAATTTAAATTCGAAGAATTTTGGTATAGTTTCATTTTGTAATCAGCCGAGTAAGGGTTCATAAGTACCTAGGTGTTTTGTTTGATGATTAGTTGCTTTTTAGCAACCGCATTAAGCAAGTTGCGACGGACGCCGTCTCTGGGATGCACAAACTTAGAAGGATTGCTCGGAAAGATTACGGGCTCTCGGGTCGCCAAATGTACTTGGTGTACCGAGGTGTCTTCGAGAATATGATCGCATACGCGGCGCCAGTCTGGGCGCATAGGTTGGATAGAAATAGAGCACTGCTTCAAAATTTAAGGAGTGCCCAGTGCAGAGCCTTAATTGTATGCACTGGTGTTTTTAAAACAACCTCCTACGAGGCTACCACCGTATTGGGAAAGGCTCTCCCAATCGATTTAGTGGTGAAAGTTCGAACAGCCATGTGGAAGTTGCGAAGAGGTCGGGAAACCGAGGTATTTGGGATGCGGTTTCGAGCCGGGCTAGAACCGGAGCGGAACGACTATCACAATGCACCGGGTCCAAATTTCGTTCAGTTGCCCATTTCCCGCCTGCGGAAGAGGCTATGGAGCCTCGCGATGGATGCATGGCAGCATGAATGGCACACCACGAATAAGGGAAGATCTCTGTATAGATTTATACAGGATCTGGCGGGATGGTATGCCTCGAATTCATTTTTAAGGGCGGCGGGTGCCCAATTGCTCACCAACCATGTGAATTTGATGCAATATCTGTTCAGGTTTCGCCTAGCGGCTGATGAGTTTTGTGTCTGCGGGGAGGTCCAGTCGAACGAACATATGATGTTCGACTGCCCTGCTCTTGGGGGGGGGGGGGCAGACACCAGGCCACCCTGGAACTTAGAGGTCAGGGGGAAAACTGGCCGCTCATAAACGGCGAATCGATGTGGCGAGAGCCGCATTGTCGGACAGTGTGGGGGTCCCTCGATGAGGTTGCGATGTTCAACCGTCATCGTTAGATTTTAAATTTAAATGGGATTTATTGATTCCTATAGCGGAGCTGTGGGAAGTCCTTATCCGAAATAATGGCTGGCCACCAGCCAGTAAAAGCTCCAAGCGCTTTAAATGGTGGACAGGCACTAGCTGGCTGACAGCGACCGAGGCGTGGCGGTTTAAAAACCGTCTTTTATTGTATAACTACGTAGTTTTAATTGTAACAAGGGGTGCACCTCCCCGATTTAGTTTTAATGTGGACAAGTAGCCGTATTGTAGCCGTATTGTGGACAAGTAGCCCAAATACGGTGGTAGGGACACTTAAGTGGGTGCTGTACGGCACCCTGATTAACCACTCACGCTAGTTACGAGCTCATTAGGAGCATTTAGGATACGAGGTCGCAAATCTGTGTCTGAGGCACAGTAGCCGTTTATTGGCACAGACATTTGGTCTATGCTCTAGGGCGACCGAATGGGGTGGTGGCGGGAGAGATGCCAGCTAACCAATAGCTTTATTTTACCCTCGGAGCAGAAATTAATGCAAAGGTTTTCGTAAGCTGTAACTCGAGAAAAAAGTCTTTCCGTTCTCAAATTTATATAACATTTTTTTTTTCTTTATTCATTATTCTTTAATAAAACCCGTCCTGAAATCCTTTCCGTTTCTTCGTCATATACTCTGTATAAAAAATAACAACTGAAAATGTAGGAAGTGATAATTACGCATAGGTTGACACAAAAGCACAGAAATGCAGGATATGAATCCGAAAATCGGTCAAATGACCGATCGTTAAAAAAGAAAACCTTTTTATATTAGAATTATTAAATTTATATTAATCAAATTATCTGTAAATGTACATGGACAGACACGCTGAAAATCGAAGAACTAATAACAAAAGGATAGTTGGGGAGAATTGAAGCTCAAGCAGAGTAATCAAAAATAAGAAAGTAGAGACATACCCGGAGAGATAAAGGGTTGACTAAACGGTTAAGGATCAGTAGCAGGTGAAAAAAAGAGACCGGCAAAAAGTAAAAATTATAGACGATCTAAAAGATATCAAGAAGGTATCAGGATGTTAAAGTTTAGCTGGAAATAGAGGATAATAGAGAAGAACATGGTTCAAGAATACAAGTGAACTGCCTCGAGGCAGGGCAGGGTAGAACTAAATATAAAATAATTTAAAATAAAAATTTGTTCTAAATTAATTAACGGATATTTTCTCGTTTTCAGCTTTAATTTTGTATTTAGTATTATATAAGAACTCTGTTATTTTACTTTATTGTTCATTATAAAAATAATAAGAAATAATTGTTAAGATTTTTGTATGAACGAGTAAAAAAAGAATTCAGTTTGAAACGATACACGATAAATGATGGTAATATTACCTCTGCGATAACATATTTTTGCTTTTAGTACGATAAACTGCGTTTAAAACTCTGTTATCAGCGCCGCTTCTGCTTTCCGTTAATGACGTCATGCTTAACGCTCGGTTGGCAGCGACAGGAATCGACAGGCACGAGTACAAAACCTCAGTGCGTCGCGATGACATCGTCTTGACGTCCTTTACTTTGTATTAATAAAAGAACTTATATTTATTTTCATATTAATACTATACCGAAGTAATTTTTTTTTTGTTTATCGATTATATTAGCGTATAAGTAATTTGAACAATCGTTTCGGTAATTTGAAATAAGTATCGACTTATAAGTTACGAAAAAGTAACTTAATGCGAGGTAAGATCAAATGACTGTATTGACGTTACAATATACAATATTCCGTTTGTAAAATCGAGTTATTTATTTAACTTTTATGTTTGTGATCTCGCTGATTTATTTACAATATTTTAATTATTAAATATTAATATAAGTCGATGTTTCCGTTAAACAAAAACACGTTTATTTTATTAATTAAGATTCTATATCGAGCATTAATCGCTTCTTTTTTTCAAACGATTTAAGAAATTGTAATATACAATACAGTCATATAACATAAGTAGTTTAAACTCTCTTTTTTAGACGTAAGACTGGTTTTATACATTTGTTAATTCATTTTGCGGTAATACTTTACATCGACGCATGACATCTTTATTTTCTGTTATGAACGAGCATTAACGGCTACGGTCATTAGCGCGGAGGAAATCGGTAGCGTATGAAAAGATGACATCCCTGATCGGGATTCGAACCCGGGACCTTCGCTCGAAATGCGAAGACGCTACTTACTCGGCCGGAGAGATCGGCAAGACATCTTACTTGATATGCGGTAACATGTTTAAAATAAATAAATCGTCAAATACATTTCACTTCATCGCAACAGTCGTTTACCCTTGGGCAAGTCCTTTGTCTTATGTTCATCGCTGTTCTGTCTCGTCCCAGCTAAACCTTTTGATGGCATATTATAAATTTCTCGACAGCTAATATTTCCTTTCGGATAATCTATAATTTTTTTTTCTGACGCTTCTGTTTTGTCGCGGTTTCTACTGATCCTTCCAGCATCTTTCTAATCTATCCTTCTCTCCTTCCGATACGTTCTCGCCGGTTATTTTTTCTATCGCGAATTATTTTGTTACTTTCAATTCTCGTTCGTTCTCTCAATTATTTTTGTTCTTTGTTTTCTGTCCGATTAATTTTCTCCGAACGTGACTAAATTTCAAAATTTACAGACAATTTTTCCGCTTTTCTTACGGTTCATATTTCAAATCTATACCAAATGCTGTGGCTCGTTCAGCGTAATCCAAACCTAATACCGCACACGCCTTTACGCCTTTACGAGTCTAATACGACTGTTTCTTTCTATTAAATGATTCCTTAACCGTTGTTATTCTTTTTATTTCATTTTTTCTTTAATAATCTTTTGTTACCAAGGAACCTAAATAGCTTTACTGTTTTACCGTTCGATTCTTTCTTCTTCGGATTAGATATTCATCGATTTATTCTCTCCTCTCCGCATTAATGATTTTTTCTAATTATAACTTTCATTCCTCGTTCCGTCATATCGACTTGTAATTCTAAAATCATTTTGAAGATCTGTCCTTCAATTTTGTTTTTAAAACATGTAATTCGCAAATCTTACACGATTTATATTCTCCCTTCTACGCTGATTTTTCATCTTCTTCTAGAACATTGTTAATTGTATATTTAACAAAACACGTCTAAACAAGCATTTGAGGTTAGTTAGTCCGCTTGACTTGGTTGCTTCTTTTCCTCGATCATATAGCTCGATTCACGATACAACGTTTCTTTTTTATACGGTATCAAACTTACAGCGATAAGCCTGTTACAGAAAAAAATATTACGAATCGTAAATGCGTTTTTGAATTTATCGGAAAAAAATAAAAATCATCGGTAAACTTAGCGTTTAGGATAATAAATAAAATAGCTTAATTTAAAGTTTATATATATTTGTAAGTAATAAAGAATACGTATAATTAAATCCTTTCAAAATAATTCATTTTCTAATAAATTATTTTGATAAATAATTTTTAAGTCTTATAATGAGTTGTAGATTATAATTTTGGTATCTCAAAACAAGGGAAATTACATAGTATTTCTTAGGGATACAGAATCTCCCTAGCGTTTTCGGCGGAGAATCTGTGTGTTTGGATATATGTAACGATTCGTGTAATGATGTTTTTAAAGCGAAATCGTTTTTGTTTTTAACGATAATCGCAATAATAACGTAAATAAAATAATTATTAAATAAAGTATATTATTCGATCCGTTTAAAGTACCGATCGTTACTATTTCTTTGTAAGTAAAGATATTCACCGTGTAGTTAACCGCTTGAAAGCGGTTGTTAGACATCTGTAAGGCACTGCTGCTTGCATTTCACCAGGTTCGACATGTGTTCAGCTGATTATAAAAAGTTAAAATAATACCGCTTTATCCCAAAAGTTTCCGAATGATCTCGGCATATGAGATGATCGTTATTCTTAAACGTTATGAACTTTTTGAACACGCCGACTACAGCTGTTTAATTGTGACGTCTAAAAAGAAGGATAAAATCGAAATATTTTACAGTTTTAACAAAAATGTAGCTACAAAAAGGTTCGTCAATTAATTATTAAAAGGTAGAACCTATTCGTTGAATTTCGTCGGTTTATTAGACTTTATCTTGTTAATTCGTCGATTTTCGAACCGTTTATTAATCCACCTCTTATTATCTACTTTCTTTTATTCTGCTTGAAGAAGAAAATTTTCTCGATTGAATCTATCCGATAATTATTTTAAACGAAGTTATTTGTGCGTGTTCATCTAGGTGATGATTTTCGGTACCGAGAGAAAGATTCTCTCACCGGAGAATGATCTTGCAATTTTTAACCGAATGAAAGATTTTCTAACTAAAAATTTAATTTTTTAATTTCGATTTAATTTAGAAGTTAAAGAGAATAAAGATTATTAAATTTATTATCGTGAAAGATGAGAAAAGAACGAGAGAAATTTATTACTATCTAGATCTCTTCGGAGTACTGTGTGTGCTGTGAAAATAGTCTAGCGGTCACCTTCTTGTTTCGATATTTGTTATCCGATGTTTGATGTTTAACGCCTGATTACTTATGAACGCATAGTTTTATTTAAGTCGCTAACAACTCTTTTCGTTAATGCGATAATAAACAAACGATGAAAAAAAAATTAAGATAAAATCAGATACAAAATAAAATTAAAACCCGACTTAAAAAATACGTGTATGTAATAATTTCTAGTTTTTGAAATTTAAAGCGCAATTAAAAATCTATTTTTTTGACTTTTTTTTAAGTCGATCTTATTTTTTTTTAAAGAGTTTATTTTATTGAATTTTATTAATTTGATAACTCTTTCCTAATATCACTTAATTTTTCTACCATTATTCGACTGTATTAAACATTTTTTCCGTTAAAATTAGCATCAAATTTACGAGGAAGATGTAAAAAGCTGTAAAATATGCATTATCGTTCTATAAAATAAAAAAAAAACTAAAATAAAAACTATAATATAAAAACAACAACGACAACAAAAGATGTCATAAATCAAGTTACACCTAGTTTAGTTTAGTAAGTGACGCAATACACGGTCGGTTACTTCAGCCGATCAGCTGATTAGTTCTAACTTCTCCAGCGCACTAGCTGTATAACACTGACAGTTGGTCGTATGACGCCAAGGTTATAAGACGTATTTAAAAAAAAATTAAAACTAGTTAAGTTTCAACTGTTAAAATTTAGTTAAACCCGTGTTTATAATTTACATTAATTAATTATTTATACATTTTTAAGTGCGTTGTTATCGGTCATAAAAAGTGAATATTTGTGATAATTAAAAATTATAATTTTTTTTTTTTAAATTTAGCGCGACGATTTAAAACAAAGTAAGTAATTTTATAAGTACGCTACTAGTTTTAATTAATCGATACATTGTTTGTAAAACTCGTTCATTTTTTTTCAAGTTTTGATGAAATTATGATAAAAACAAAGTATTTTTTATTCTGTATGTATTTTTTGAATTCCTTTATTATAATTATTTTAATTATACTTAAAGAGTGTAGTTTGAAACTATACAAATTACAGTAGTAGATCATTGATTGTCCGAAAATCGGTTATACAAACTTCGTCTTAAAAAATTAAATCTTTATACACTTTTCTAAAACTGTACTTTGAATCGAACGTAAATTTATAAAACGTTTACATATATCTTTTTACGTACGCTTTAATACAATATTATACGCTATATTTTTAATTTCTGGTTTTTATAATACAAATTAGATTAGATTTACCAAATTTAATAAATGAAAAAGAGTGAAAAAATTAAGAGAGTCTCAAATCAACCCGTCCTACGTCTGGGTATTTTATTTTGTTACGTTGATTTCAATGAATGTTTTTTCCTTTATGAGAATCCCAGTCCCTAAGTTATTTTACTTCAAATATCTTAAATTTTTATACGAAAATTCATACGGTGTCATATACGTGATTTGTTTGCACTCTGATTTTTTGTTTACCGTAATCATATCGCGTATTATTGTAATACGTTCTGGTGTTTAAATTATTTTCATACGACGAATTTTTTAGATAATCTCGCTAAATTTTTATTAAATTATCCTAATTATGAATACTAAATTTAACTAATACTTTATATGAATATATATAAATAAACATAAGTTACTTGGTAATTGTTTTTAATTTGGCACCGCTTTAGAGAAATCCAAATGCAAAAAAAGTTAGAAAAGCATTATTTTATTTCTTATAGGAAGTTTTTTTTTTCTTTGAAAGGGGGTTTATTTTTTATTTTTTTTATATAATATTTTTAAATTAAAAAAAATCGTTAGGAGAATTTAAAATAAAAATGAAAAAATTTTTTCTTTTAATCTAACGAATTATATGAAAATAGTTGTAAAAGTCAAAACGTTAAAATCTATCTTTATTTTAAGTTATTTATTTTGACCGTCCACAAATGCAGACCGTAACGCAAAAAACAGACAGGTTTACTGACATCTAGCATTCACCTATCAGCAGAAATATGTTTATCAAATGCATACAAAACAGTTTAAATTTTATTATACAATTTTTTTTTATTATAAGCAAATTAGTTAAATAAAATAAGGAAATTTATCTGGTTAATTTTATAATTATCAGGGCGTATTGAATTAAATAAATTATTAATTCATTAACGCTATGTAATTAATTGAATAATAAGAAAAAAATATACAATAATAAAATTTATAAATCGTATTAAACTTATCGATATAATAAAATAATTTCACGTTTGTTACTATTTATGCATTACTCAACATAAAACGGCTAAGTTTTAATAAAATAATATAATAAAATAAACGTAATACATTCAACATCTATCAAAACCGGCAAAGGGTCATAATTTTCTCGGGTTGGCCCTTGAGAAATTTTTTATTTTAGATTTGCTATAGGGTTTTGAAATATTAATGACTTAATTATTGTGCGATATTTAGAGTACGATTGCGCGAAAAAGATCAAAATGTTCAGTAAAAACATTTGATCCGATCCGATATCCTTAATGAAATGACATCATCGATGACGTTACATCAAAATCATACAATATTTAGAGAATGATTTGTAAGAACAAAAGTTTTAGTTACAAACTTTGGATTCCATTTGATTCCGTTACTTGATAGTTAAATCGTACAACATTTTTAATTACAAGCGCTATTTGAAAAACAGATAAAATATCAGAAATTATAAAAAAAAATCCAAAAACAAGTCGGTCCCATAGGATCCCTGTTTCAGAAACTTCCCGTACCGTCTATATTAATAGTAATAGAGTTCCTTATTTTTAATCTGGAATATTAAATTTAAAAAAATATTTTAAAGATATTAAGAGCCCCGATATTTTCAGCTCCATTGTGTTTTGGACCTTAAACGTTTATTTATTTCAGAAATTATGGAAAATCCGTGATTCATTCGTTTCCAAAAAGCAAAATTTTATTCGATCGCTATTCTTCTTTATATGTATGTTTCTGAAGCAGTAGTAGAATTACAGTCGGAAATGTAGACGCCGACGGGGAAAATTGGCGTCCCCACCGCCCTAGTCTCTGCAGCTTTTTTTCCCACTACATACCGAGCTGTTGAACCTTTTGTATCGCACAAAGAACACTACGCGAATTATAACTTATACCCTTACATAGCGACACGAAAACATCTTACGCTATTTCTTTTTACACTTATAATCGTAAGTGTTGCGACACCTTATGAAACGCAACCGTAACTCGAGATGAAAACTTAGGTGCCGATGGGTGGATCACTCTACGTAGCGAGTCTCAAACGATGTCCTCTGGGCGCCAGGGTAAACTCGGTTGTATGCAACCCTAGTTCCAGTACGCGCGCGCACTGCTGGAACGGTCCGTTAAATTGCCATTACTCGTGGGTACCGTACGGCAGTCCCGATTAAAGTCGGTAGTTGTCAGTCCGCTATAAAAAAATCTAAAAACCAAGGAAATTGAAGAGACTTCGACCGAAGTTGTCACACTAGGATGCGTCTAACAAATAGAAACAAGAGATGTGCGGGGAAAATTTACAAGCGTACGGTTTCTTGTAGTTAATTATAACGAGGAAGACCCACCGGGTTGGTCTAGTGGTTAACGCGTCTTCCCAAATCAGCTGATTTGGAAGTCGACAGTTACAGCGTTCAAGTCCTAATAAAGCTAGATATTTTTACATCGATTTGAATACTAGATCGTGGATACCGGTCTTCTTTGGTGGTTGGGTTTCAATTAACCACACATCTCAGGTATGATCGAACTGAGAATGTACAAGACTACACTTCATTTACACTCATACATATCATCCTCATTCATCCTCTGAAGAATTATCTAAACGGTAGTTACCGGAGGCTAAACAGGAAAAAGAAAGAAAAAGGGATCGCGCCTTGCTGATTGAAGTGTGTAGTGTATATTAATGCCGAAAATTCCAAACTGTTGAGAGTAGTAAAGCCCAATACACTAAACTTCATCAAGGAAGTGATGTTTGCCGTTGCTTGGCCGCTATTGAATTAGCGGAAATATCACCGCAGTCAGCCACTTTAGCTGTTCAGGATTAGTTAGAGCAAGTTGGGAGAATAGTGTTGGTGTATCGACGTCTTTACTTGACGTCGATAATTATTACTTGACCCCTTTACTTGACGTCGGACATTTATCAGTCCGACTGTTCCTTACGATATAAAAGTCGGTTACCTTTCTGTCCGCGTTCGACCATATATACCAAATCTCAGTCGCTGCTTCTAGCGTCAAGGTTTTGTCACACCAAAATTGGTTCCAAAAAGGAACAGATTTTTGCATGTTGGATACATGATTATAGCGCATGCGCTTAAATGGAAAAATGTATAAACTGTAAAGTTCAACACCCGGCAAGCTCTCGGGAATTTTGCTTAATAAGTTTTCCTCATTTTTTTGGATTTCTTTTAATAGGCTTGTTATCATCGTGAAACATTCTGCAGCATACAACGCTTCTCTGGACGTTTTCTTGACGGCGATTAAAATGTTTTAATTTTACATTTATAGTTTTATTTGTCTATACGATAGGTGAATTTTATTCTGTTCGCCCGGTTTTTTGGTTTTTTTTTACCGTTTCATTCTGTAGTTTCCCCCATCATCGGAAAATATTTTTTACTTCTATTTTTTCATACCTGATTTTGAAAAAAAGTCGGGGCGTTTGTTATATTTGTCATATTTTTTACGATTTCAAGAGATATGTGTGGGCGTACTCTTTCTGCAATTTATTGAAATATGTTTTTTGCCTCTTCTTATTTTGGAATCGTCTTATATTATTATTACAATTGTTTTTGTGAACTGCATTCTGAGCGAGGAAATGTAAAAAATTTATTGCCACTTACTTTCTGATTTGGATAAAATAAAAAGAATTAATTATCTTTTCAAATTTTTTAGTAATAAAATTTAATTAATTTAAAAAAAATGTATATATATATATATATATATATATATATATACTCGAGTGTGTGTGTACATATATATGTACACACCCACAATATATACTAAAATTACACAATATTTTGTAAGTAATAAAAATAAACAAATATTTACGTAGAAATCAGAAATCTTAACCGTAATTCATCAGCTGTATAAAATGATTTTAAATATTTTCTGTTTTTATCAGTGTGTTTCTTTTATAACCGTTAATCTTATTAAGATTAATTGCTACCCAATTAAATGCTACTTACGATAAACGATATAGAAAGTATCCCAGACTTATATAATTAACTTTTATTAAATCTCAAATCCATTAAAATATAAACTTTTTTAAAACTTAAGTAGTAACTTCTCTGATTATCTAGTTATTCTGTACGTAGTAAACTACATAAGACAAAGTATGCGAGTCTCATAAAATTTTTTCACGTATGGGGTTTTTCAGTGCTTGACATTTTTCACGATCTTCTCTAACCAAAAAATAATTTAGTTTTAGAATTAAAAGATTGTACGTACAGATGTTTTTTTATGAATCGATAAACATTTTGTATACAATTAATTCTTATTCTGTAACTTTATAATTACATTATACGTGCTTGATTTAATACATAAATGTCGGCTTGTATTTTTTTTATATCTGCACACCGGCTAGAAGAATTTGTATAATAATTTGGTACGATGATTTCCGTATTTGTCGCATCGATTCCGATTAATCTTCGTCATTGTTTCGGATACAATTATAATTTCGGTTAAGGAGACGGAGATGTAGGGACTTCATGGGTTCCGTATCTCAAAATTTTATTCTAACTTTAAGTAAATTTTTTTACGTAACAAAATTCCTATGATGTAGCTAAAATATTTTCTGGTGGTGTATGATCTTATTTAAATCCTAAAAAAGGGGTGGGGGAAAACCTTTTTCGTTTTTTACTTATGTCACCATGTGTTATAAATATTTGAGCGGTTTAATTCAGCGGTGGGTAAAATAGGCCTAATTTTTAAAAAAAAATTATTAGTTATCATTTTACTTGGTGTTTTCAGAATTGAATGAGCCGATTTCTATGACTTTTTTTTTACAGTGACTTCTGAATGTGGAGCACAGTTTAATGTGGAGCTGCGGTAACAGTTTAATTTCTCGTTTAACTTTGGTCTCAGTTGGTCAAGAGGAAAAGAGAGATATGATCACTGTGAGTTCCGTATTTCGAAATTTTACTCGAAGAATAGTCATTATTTATCAAATTCATTACTCACATACTTACATAGTATGATATTCCTCTTAATTTTTTTCCTAAGTAGGAATCTGTCGAGGGGAAAACCCTTAGTAGACGGAGTCGATAATTTCGATAATTTTTCCGGATAAATCCAAATCCTTACAAAAATTCATTTTTGAAATATCTATCTATAATAAAACGTCTACATGGTTATTCCCGGATGCGTGTATTTTTCGAATGGATTCAAGATGTTCGGTTTTATTTTTTATTTAAGAAAATTTGTTATCTTTTTACTTCCTTGTACGAAGTAAAGGAAGTATTGTGATCGCGAAAAAATTCGATTTTTAGATTACAACGGAACTATTCATTTTGACCTTCCTTGAATCAATTTTGACTAGTTTTGGCGTGACATCTGTACGTTCGTATATATCTCGCATAACTCAAAAACGTTTAGCCGTAGGATGTTAAAATTTTGGATCCAGGACTCCTGTAACATCTAGTTGTGTACCTTCCTTTTTGATTGCAATCGAACGAACCAAAAGTGTCCAAAAAAAGCTCAAAATCCAAAAGAAAATTGGATTTGACGTTTTCTTACCTGCAGTAATCAGCCCTCACTGAGAGCTTTGCAACGATATATAATAAATCGTTCATATCTTTATTGGTTTCGGAGTTACAGCCAAATAAAATTTTAATTAATGAAATATTTGATTCTCACAAGGGGAAGGTACATCGGTTCGAATCCGACTTCATCTCCTTTTTTTTAACTTAATTTTTTACATTTAAATATATTGATTGTTTTACAATTATTAACCTCTGATTGTAAAAAAAAAAACTTTTACGATAAATAATAATTCAATAACAGTAAAAAAAAATATGAAGAAAAATCAGAAGTTATTAGTAAAATAAAATTTTATGTACTTTTAAAAATGTGTATATGTAATTTAATAGGCGTTCATGGAAGTCATATGGTGTCCACATCAAATTTTTTCATTAAAAAAAAAATCGTAACGGAAATGAACCTTTCAAAATAAAATACTGCTTTCACATAAAAATATCACCACTTTTTAAAAATGCATAAACATTTTCGTGTATCCTTTTATTATAATATTAATTTTTATGCGTTTATTAATATTATTTTTTTTTATGTTAAATAATTGAAAGAAACTGCGAATAACTCTTATTTTTCGTTAGCGTCATAATGTACAATTAAATGCTTTTTCAGTTATGTTTATCATAACACAGTTTTGTTTTAACAAAACTATCAGGTTATGTTCATCAGTTTGAGGATAAAAGGCTTCAGACCATACAAAACAAATTTAAAAAAAAAACCACTAAGGAGAGTAAAATAGATTGATTCGGCATAAAAATGAATTGGATCAGCCCATTGTAATAGGGCACAACGAGAAGTAAGGGGTTCAATCAAATACGTCAGATGACAAAATTTTATAATAAAAAATCTTATGTGGACACCACATAACTTCCTTGCAAATCACCACGCCTATTAAATTACATATACAATTTTTTTTTAAAATGAAAAATACATGAAATTTTATTTCATTAATAACTTCGGATATTTTTTCATTAAAAAAATTTTTATTTTATTGTTATAAGTTAATTATTATTTATCGTAAATATTTTTTTACAATCACAGGTTAATAATTATTAATAAACCAATATATTTAAATTAAAAAAAAAAGTTAAAGATAAGGAGATGAAGTCGGATTCGAACCGATGTACCTTCCCCTTGTAAGATCCAAATATTTCATTAATTAAAATTTTATTTGACTATAACCCTGAAACCAATAAAGATACTACCTCTTATTTTATATCGTTGAAAAGTCAGGGCTTACTACTGCAGATAAGAAAAAGTTCAAAATCAAGTTTGTTTTGGATTTTGGGCTTTTTGGACACTTGATTCTGTCGATTGCAATCAAAACGGGAGGTAATGCAAAATTTCAACACCCTACGGCTACGTTTTTTTGAGTTATGCGAGATACATACGTAGATGCGTACAGACATCACGCCGAACTAGTCAAAAGATTCAGGGATGGTCAAAATGCATATTTTCCTTGAAATCTGGAAAGCGAAATTTTTCGCGATCACAATACTTCCTTTACATCGTACAAGGAAATAAAAAACATTCTAGTTATTTAATTCTCCTTTAGTCTTTCTCTCTCTTCTCTCTCTCTCTCTCTCTCTATCACTCTCTCTCTCTCTCTCTCTTTCTCTGTATGTGTGTGTTTTAAACTTCGTACTCGGCAAAACTTTTCATTTTCATTATTCAGAAATAATTCAAAATAGTTCATTTTATTGTGGCAGTATATATTTTTATTGCTGATCATTTTTTATAGAAAAAAGATTATAGTTGCAGTTTTCTATGAAGATTTCGCTATTAAAAAAATTGTTTTTGAAAGAATAGAATGACTTTTTTTGTATGAAATAAATAGAAATTTATTTTTATAAAATTTTATCGTAGCTACGTATGTATATTGCGTAACTCAAAAACGATTAGCCGTAGGACGTTGACATTTTTGAATTTAGGACTGTGGTAACATCTAGTTGTGCACCTCCAATTTTTATTGCAATCGACCGAACCAAAAGTGTCCGCAAAAGCCCAAAATCCAGAAAAAATTGGCGTTTGGACTTCCTTGTTGAGAGCTTTTCAACGATGTATCATCAGCACTTTTTTCATCGGTTCCAGAGTTATAGCAAAATAGAACTTTAATTAATGAAATATTTGGATCTTAGGGGAAGGTACATCGGTTCGAATCAGACTTCATCTCCTTTTTTTAACTATTTTTCTTTTTTGTAATTTAAATATATCGATTTATTAACGAATATAAACCTCTCATTGTAAAAAAGTTTTTACGATGAATAATAATTCAATATCAAAAAACAGAAAAAATATCAGAAGTTTTTAACGATAGAAAATTTAATTTAATGTTCATTTAAAAAAAAAGTGTAAATGTAAATTAATAGTCGTACAAGAAGTCATGTGTTGTTCACATCAGCTGTTTTCTATTTTTGATAGCTAATGTGTAGCGTACGAGTACGATAACGTAAACGAACATGCAGATAGATGCGTGTCTAAAAAAGATTTGAACCGGATATGTTAAAAGCATTCAGATAATAACAACTGACATTTATTCGTTCACAGAAGGAAGTCGTATCTTTAATGAATGTCACATAGATATCGGATCATGAAAACTTTGATTTTGCATAACATGATGGGTTTTCTTTCTTTAATGAACGTAAATTAAACATGTAATTTATTAAACTTATCTTTTTCCGTTCTTTCGATATTCAAATATATTTGTTTAAAAAGACTTGCATTTCGAAAATTAAGTTATTTCACTTTTTTTTTAAGATTTTGATTAAATATTGATTTTTTTTAATTTGTGTATGTAACACTGGTATCCGTATTATTCTTTATTTGTTTTTGTTCTAAACTAAAGTCTTAAACTCAGTATATACTCGTATTCCTATGTAATCAGTTATATGTTCTAATCAAACATTAATTTAGCGTGAATGTCAACCGACCAATAATACGTATCACGAAAGAAAAAGCTTGTCTTTGAACAGTTACGTCTTACGACCAGCGTTTCTTAAACTTTTCCTATCAGGATCATTTCACAAATCGTGAAATTTTAATGAAACATCTTGATTGCGTTGTAGGATAGGTATATATAATAATAAATAATAGAGTATATATACGCGTTAGAAGAAAATAACATACATTTTTTCTCAAAACGTAATTATTTAAAACCAAACACAGAAATCGTGAAATAAACTTAATGCGTTTTTACGTATATTTTAAGAAGATTACGTTCTTAATGAATTCGATGGTTTTGGGTTTTTAAATTATCGGGCGTAGTACTAGAAAATCGAATTCGTAAGTCTGGTGTGTATATTTTCAAAATTTTCAGCCTGTATTAACTTAATTGAACCCTGGGGTTCAGCCAGTAACAGCAATGTGGAAATCATTCAACGGTTCCAGAATAAAATACTACGGAACATAACACAAGCGCCGTTGTTCACGAGGAATACTGAGATACACGATTAAATAGGAATTCCATACGTTCTAGAAGGAGCAGAACGCCTAGTTTCGAGATATGTGTCCAGGCTGGAGACGCTTGTTATGTCGGTGGAGTATATTAATTTCTATTACTTAACTTGCTTTAAATTGACAACGGCGATGACGTTAGGAGATTGAAAAGGCTCCACGTGCTTGGCGTGGAGCCTTTTATCCAATGATGAGCTTTTTATTTTTATTTTATGATGATCGGGTTTGTTGGCGATATCGCTTCTTATAATTATTTCTGTTTTATTTTTGGTTATTAAAATTAATGGATTAGTTTATCGTTTCATTTATTGCTTTTCTATTTACATACCCTACCTCATTAAAGATATTTATTAATTTTGCATTTAACTATATTTAACTGCTATTTAACGATAATTAACTTCCGATTTACGTGTCATTCTATATTATCCTATTTACGTATCAGACTTTGATTAATATTTCTGAAGTCTGATGTGGAGAGTGTATTAACTCTGTTTTTAATGGTGGATCCTATAGAGAGTACCGTTTGTGTGGGATTTTATTTATCATTATACGTGTAAAATTATGCTAACGTTATCAGGTATTTTCAAATTATTTCACGGTTACTAGTTTTCTTTTATTTATTCGCATTAATCGCTTTTGTATTAGTTGAGGATTATCATTGGATGATCCTATTTCAAGTGATAGTCTGACATACGACTTTGTGATTGTAAATAACGAATTCCACAAAAAAAAAGAAAAGAAGTGTAATGTGGGGAGCTATCGATTCTATTTCAGGACTTTGATTTGGTCGCAGGCTAATCCTGCCTCGCATAAATACATTGATGGAATGGAATGGAATGGAATGGAATGCAAAGTTGGCAGGAGTCTATTACTCCCTACTTTATCGCAGAACCTGGACAGAGTCCCTTGCTGCTGGATCATTCTAATCGGGCTTGTTTTTAAAAGGGTTATTTTTTTTAATCTCGGATCTAATTTTTCAAGTTTTGTCTATTATTATTTTAGTGAATTTAAGACGGATTTAATTGCATTCCAATCCGTTGTTAAACCAGCGTTATCGAACCCATTTCATGGGCCGACCGCGGAAGGCTAGGCTTATAAAGCCTGTCCTCCCGACGTAATTCCCCTTCAGACCGTCCACTAAAGTCCTTTCGGTGCTAACTCTTTAATAGGCTAGCAGGAATACGCCACAACGGGGCACTAGCTATAAGGAGGGAGCAATGCGTCCCCTTTTCCGGTGGAGTCGCAATTGCAGGGATATTTTGTCTTACTGTAAGTTTTTTTAAATTTAGACCGCGTTTTTGTTTTATGCGCGACTTACCGTGTTTGACGTCTTCAAACTATATAACTCGCGAAAACTTTTCACTCGCGACCCCGGAAACGCGTCTGACGCACTATTCCGTTTATGGCTCATGCGATATGGAGGCCCCTAAGCCTGGTTTGTCGATTTTCGGCTACCGCACCGCACCATCACGGTGGTTCGTCCAGTACGGCGTGAGGCCGCTTCCTTACAACTGTCGGAGTTGGGTCCTCTCGGCAGATGTCCCGAAGATGACTGTGTTCGGACACAGCCGCTCTCCCGAACAGTCTGCGCGCCTGCGCCACCCCCACCTCGGACACGGATTGAAATCTCGCATCAGATCGGAGAGTGGCGTTCCTGACGAACCACGGAGCTCCAAAGATCGTCCGCAACGCGATGTTTTGGACGGCCTCGATCTTCTTTTGAAGCGAGGAGCTCAACACTGCCCCCCATGCCGGGTAAGCATATGTTAGAATCGGCAGTACGTACAGCCGAAAAATGAGGAGCTTAGTTGCCAGTGGGTACGGGCTGGCACTGTTCAGCACTGGGTATAGCGAGGCTCTGGCGGCCTTAGCCCTCCGGGTCGCATAATTTACATGTTCGCCGAAGGTAAGCCGCCTGTCCAACACCACCCCCAGGTACTTAACTGTTTTCTCAAAAGGGATTTTCTCCCCTGAGATTTCCAGCTCTCTGGTCGGTTTTCGTGTCTTGCATGTGAACATCACGGCCACCGATTTTTCACCGTTGACCCTGATTCTCCACATGTCGAGCCACGGTTCCACTAAGTCCAGCTGCCTTTGGAGCCTCCGGACCGCGTAATCCACATATGCGGATTCGTAGAAATATGCCGTGTCGTCTGCGTAAAGGGCCGTTTTGACCCCTTCCGACAGCGGCATATCGTTCACGTACAAAGTGTACAAGAACGGGGAAAGTACTGCTCCTTGGGGAACCCCAGCGGCTATTTCTCTGGTAGAGGAAATCGTTTCCCCTACGCGCACGACAAAATGTCGGTCTAGCAGATATGACCGCATCAGTCTGACATAGCGGTACGGGATCGCCGATCGCGCTAGCTTATAAAGCAGCCCGCTATGCCAAACTTTGTCAAAGGCCTTGGCCACATCCAGAAAAACGGCTGCAGTCACCCGTTTCCTGTTCAGGCCTCCGACAAGGTCGTCTATTATTTTTACCAGTTGGAGGGTGGTTGAGTGACCCTCCCTGAACCCAAATTGCTCGGGCCGCACTTCTCCCTCCATGTATCGCCTCAGTTTTTCGAGAAGAATCCTCTCGAACAACTTAGACAATACCGGTAACAGGGAGATTGGCCTATAATTCCGTGGGAAAAGTAAACTTTTCCCCGGTTTGGGTAAACATACGACTTTGGCCGTTTTCCAACAATTCGGGAAATATCCAACGTACAAATACATTGATATAAAAGTAGAATAAAACATAAATTTCTAGATTTGACTCGGTGGGATACTTCTGTTAAGTATCTTCAGAAATCGACTAAAAGAATTCATTTAATTTCATTCATTATTATTATTATTTATTAATTAGCTCGGATTAAATTTTTACGATCACTTCCACTAAAACCTGCTGGTTTGGTTGTCATTATAGATTGATTGTGAATCCAGGAATTCTCTTCGAGAGATTTCGGAAAATGCTGCAGAAGGGTTGTTTGTAAATCATGCAAATGTCCTAACTTACATTAGAAATTTCATATTTGTTCTTTTTTAGAATTTGTTTCAGTCAAAAATTCATGTGAGGAGAAAAAACAATCAAAATAATTTTGTTCGACTGTAGAAATCCAGAATCGTAAATTCCTATCAAAATTGCATTTTTATCTCGGTGTGATAAAAATGATAAAATAATACAATTTTTAATTATATTAAAAATTGTAATATTTTTCCCTGTTGTGATTAGTAAAAATACCTGCTAGCTACGCAACTTCGACAACCTTTGGGGATCTGTTGGAAATTGTGAAAGCGTTTAAAATCATTTCAGGTGTAAATTGATAATGATCATTTTTCACGGTATACAGAGCGCTTATTCGCTTTTTCCGGACCAGCTCGGAAAACAATTGTGTTGTTAACCTATTTAAATTTCTGCACTATTACTACTATTATTTATGGTTTCACTTAAATAATTCTTTGGTAAACTAAACCTTGCCCGTTTAGTAAAGTAAACCGGCAACGTAAAAATTGAATCCTTGTTTTTCCACCTATGTTTCTCGAAGTTAAATATTTTTAAGAACAGAATTTTATCTATCGTTTAAAATAATTTTTCCCATTTTCAGTTTCAATTTTCCGGGCATTTAAATAAAAATTTCTCCGTCTGCTTTCACTAGGGATAGGTATTCTTTTTTTCAGTGAACAGTACGGTTTAAGAACATATCTGTAGTACGGATATAAATCAAGTTGAAATTCCAAGTAATCCAGGACGTCTGCTAGAAAAGAGTACAGTCACTCACATTATTGTACAGTCAGGTACAAGGTAAAATTTAAAAAAAAGAATAGACTTTTTCTAAATATTTTACGATTTTATTGTTTATATTTAAATTGAATACTTATATAAAGCAATTGCATAGGAAGCGCAACCTATCTTGATGCTTGGTGCCGGAGCAACGACAGCCGCAATTCGAATCATTCTACTATACTGTCCTTTTAGCATAACATTTACTTCATTAACTAACAGGGAATGGACATTCGTAAGATGCATTGTGGTTTTAGTATTGGATCGCGGAACATATTTTTAACAATATTTTGAACATATTACATTTTTAATTTATTTTAAATTTTATTTACATAAAATTTATTTTATGTATATATATATATATATATATATATATATATATATATATATATATATATATATATATATAGATATATATATATATATATATATATATATATATATATATATATATATATATATATATATGTTATGTCAAATTTAATTGCAAACAGTTCGAAAACATTAGCTAACAGTATACCGTTATTGTTTCTCGATATGATTTTAAGAAAGGCGTCTCATTCCCTGACTTATTATAACTTAAGAACTAAGTTACCTTGTTCGAGTTTATTTTTACGATAAGTAAAATCACGATAGATTATAAATTATGTTCATATATGTCAGACAATTATAATGTTCATTAATTTATCATTTAGCTTTGTCTGTGACGTAATTATAATTATATACCTTGATCTGCGTGGTAGCGTCTCGGTTCTTTCATCCGGGAATCCCGGGTTCTAATCCCAGTCAGGCATGGCATTTTTCATACGCTACAAAATTTCCATTTCATATTCCCATGCACAAACTTCAAGCTTATATGGTGAAATAATAATAGTAAAAAATGTTGAGAATAGAACTACAGTTTTAAAACGTTTAAAAATATTCCGTAACGTTTCCTTTTTTATGGCGGAATACTTAATGATTTAAAAACTATAAACAGCAGAATTATAAAATGTTTAAAAATAATCCGTAATACCATCCACAAACATAAAATAATAAGTTTATTTACAAGAAAACAGTGCTTCTGTGCATGAAACCTAAACGGAATGTTTTCAGTTTAGATAACAGACTCCGTACTAGCGGTCGTAAATTTCATTGCTTCAGCTATACTCGTTATTCTTAACCTATCCTTAATAATTTTTTTTTTTAATTATATTTTCCTTCACTGTCTTTTTTAATCCCTATTATTAATTAGAATGAAGATTTGTACATATAGCAATATTTATTTTGAAAAATATGCTGAAATGTAAAAAAGAATTCTCGACTTTATTCAGAACCGATATAGCATTTTTTTTTTGTGAAATCCAATTACAGGAAATTTAAAAAGATATATTTAAACGTTAGACAAAGCGTTATTCTTTATACTGAAACATTAATTTCTTAAGTAAACTGTTAATGAAGTTACGGAAAGTTAACATTTCAGTACAGGAAAAACATAAGTTTTTACATTTGAGTTTAAATAAGTATTTGTAGAATTTCTTTACGCAAAAAACTTTTAAGTTTCCTAATTCTTACAGGTTTCTTTCAAATTGTAACTCATAAGATAGAAAATAATAACTTTAATACGGTATAAAACTTATTTTTCTTCCTTGAAGTAGTTCGTACTTATTCTTGTTTTCACGGGAAATTTTTATCTTTGGCGATCAACATAATTATTATTATTATTATTTTTATCAAATTTTGCTCCGAGTAATTTGTTCTACATTTCCAATAACCTACTCGTTTCATAACCTTTGTGTTGAATTGTAAAATTCAAGTTCTTATTGATAATAGTAAAATTAAAAAAAGGATAAATTTTTCTATATATTTTACGATTTTATTGTTGTTTATATTTAAAATGAAATGTTTTAAGTTATGTAACATAGGGAGAATTCTTTTTAGAACGTTGGTCGCATCGGTCGCTCTGGCATGTGAAACTAATAAGTTCTTTTTTACTTATTATCTAATCTGACTATTTGTCGATTAGACTATCAAATTTTTTATATCATTAGCTTTATTTATCGCAACGAACAAAGGTAGAAACGGCTTATGCAAAATTACGATCTAACAAAATCTCAAAAAATATGTTTGTATTATTTTCTGTATCCTATTAAGAATTCAAATTTAGGATTTATATCTATCCGCTAGAAAGTTGAAATTTTAAAGCTGTTGACAGATGTTTAGAATTTTTTCTTATGATTAATCCACCGTATAAGCTCAAAGCTTGTACGTAGAAATATAAATAGAAATTTTTTAGCATGTGAAATATGCCATGCCTGACCGGTATTCGAACTCGGAGCCTCCGGATGAAAGGCAAGACGCTACCGCTCCGCGACGGAGATCGGTAAAAGATCTGTTTCGTTATCATCATCCAGTAAATCGCTTTGTTTATATGCATCATAAAGCCAGAAAATACCAGAAAAATATATAACTAAATTAAAATCGGATATTCTTTTCTAGGTAACACCATCGAAACGAAAAGTTGTTAGAGACTACTGAAAATTACACTAATCAATATAATCGTATGTATTTACCTTTGATGCATAATAATAATAATTCGTTTCACAATAAAAATATAAAATTCCAGCGATCTTCCGTTACTCTTCTCCATCAATTTTTTTATTATTAAAGGGAACTTGTTTAAAAAGAAAAGAAACTGGAAAAACTTATAAAGTGTGCTTTCTGACTATTTTTTAACCTGTCTTTACGCCCGTGTGAAATATGGAAAAAATCTAAAACTATATCCTATTAATTGCCGAGTAATTAATATTTTCTTAATTACCTCCCCAAATATGGGGTTTTTTTTGACCAGGTTTTCTCGTTAGCATCCATTTCCTAAGTAATAGTTATTTCAGCCGAAAATACCTTATTCACACACATACATACATACACACACACACTGGTGAATATTATGGTAAAACACACACCGGTAAAAGACTGTTATGTTTTGATAGGCTGAATTGGAGATTACGTTTAAGTAGTAATAAATAATTTATTACTGGTTAAACTGGTAGGCACATTTAAAAGAAAATCGTTTAATATGTAATTGCAATATTATCTCTTGCAGAAGAAAAACAGTACTTTATGATCGCGTAACGTAGAATACATTTAATTCAAATAATTTTCATGGAATCATTTTTTTTGTTAGAATTAGCTAGTAAAGACTGTGTACAATAGAATTACAAATATCACATTTTTTAATAAATACCAAGTTCATGCGGGGCTAATTAATGAATTTTATTTCCCATTACTATTCTAATTTTATCATTCACCTTATAAAAACGAATATACCCTTAATGCAGATAAAATATGTACACCCCTTAGAGCCCCGATCTATGTTTTTTAAATTTATTTTAAAATCGTTTCAACTGAAATAACTATTAACTGAAAAATTGTCAATAACTGAAAATCGGTTGGTCTAAGAACGTTCATATTCGGTGAAGACAATCAGAATAGATTAATTATTAGGCATTTAATTGGACAGCTTTTGTTTCTGTATTTTTCTTTGGCGTGAAATTAAAAAAAAAATAATAAAATGTAATTAAAAAATGTACAATTTTTTTTATAAATTTTGATGAAAGATTAAATAATGTATTGCATGTCGTACAGATAAGTTCATAGGACGGTGTTCAGGGAATAAACATCGTAGATTATTTATTCAAATAAACAAAATATTTGAACACAAGGACAAGTTACAAAACAATTCCTATCACGGTCGACAGATATGTAGAACGTTTGCCTTCCGTCATAACCAGGCGTATGAACCGTTGATAAGAAACATACAGTTAACCGACCCAGAAATAAAAAAATTTAATCTTAGAAATAATGTTACTCAGATTGTCTGTAAAAGAAGCGTCCGTTAAAGAATTTTGGGACGTATTCTACAAACGAAAATAAAGAAAAGGTTCATATAAACGTGAGGTTCGGTAAAGCTTCGTTTATGAATTACAGCTTGCGAAAAATTTCGTCCTGATTTCTGCTTAAAGGTTAAAATGAAGCCGTACTGAAATTCTCAAAACATAAATTAAGGGATAAATTTGGTCGTTTCATATAGTTTTTGTCCTGAATGATTAGAATAAAACAAATCCCAAACTTGTAGTTTTGGTCATTTTTACTTCCTTGTGTTAGCGAAAAATTTTGGTTTCTAAATTTTAACGGAAATATCCATTTTGACCATCCCTGTATCCATTTAGACTCGGCGTGACGTCTGTAAGTACGTATGTATGTATGTACGTATGCATCTCGTATAACCCTAAAACGATTAGTCGTATTATGTTGAAATTTTGGAATTCGGGCTGTTGTAATAACTGGTTGTGCACCTTCCCTTTTCATTGCAATCGACAACCAAAAGTGTCTAAAAAAGCCCAAAAACCAAATTTTTTTGGATTTTAGACTCTTCCTTAACTGCAGCAATAAGCCCTCATTGAGACTTTTTTAACTATATATCATAATAGGAACTTATTTTCATCGGTAATATAATACTACCCGCTAATATAATAGTATTATTATGTTACATACTATATTTTATAGTATATAATACACCGATATAGATTTACGTACTATTACCCAAAGTCGGGGAAATCACGGGCTGACGAGAGCGGTACTGGACTTCATAATAATAATTATTATTTTCCTTCTAAATAATACGTAGTCTGTCGAGGGCGAAGTCTTCGGTAGCCAGAGCGTTTGTTCGTGTATCCGCTCTCGCTACTTTGCATTGCAAAGTTATACGACTCCTTGCTTGTATTTTTATTTGTAGGATACATAATAAAGATAACTATACGTTCTATATTTTGTGTATTTTTTTTTACTTCGGTTTTAAGTAATTTAAAAGAAACGAATAATTTTCAAATTGTACACACCTTGTTACTAAATTTATAGAAAATAATAGGCTATATTTCTTCAAAAAGACATTACGTACAACAATAATTATTTTCAAACTATGTAGTATTTCGTTTTATAAAACATATAAACTTATTTTTTGTTTATTATTACTATTTTATTTTTCTCCCTGTTTACGTTACTGGTACAAATATACTCTGGACGCTGTTCTTATTACTAGTTATTACGATAGTTTTGAATTACAAAATTACGGACAAAATCGTGAAAGAATAAATAGTATTATAAGATATATCTTTCTTAGATTCTTTTTCTAAATAATGATAGTATATAATAACAAAAAGATAGCATGCTAGTTTAGTTTTAACTCGGTCACGATATATTATAAAATCAAACCTCAAGGTTTCTTGGGAAAAATATCGCCTTAAATATATTTTTAAAAATGTAATGTTTTAGGTGTTTACTTTTCCTTAAAGTGAGCTATTTAACTACTAAAAATGCGATTCAACTTATTTTGTAGCTCATTTTGCCTTCTTAGCGGTTTATCGACTGTAATTGTTCCTTCCTTTACGTTTTATCAGTTTCATTGTTTGCCTCATGACCTGCAATTATTGTTAAATATACTTTAAATAATAGATAATTCGTAAATTTACTTGAATACTAGAATTTACATTAGAAGTATTATTATTAGATTAATTACCGGAAGAAATTAAAGCGCGTTGAAACAATGACGGTCGCTTTTCTTTGGGAAAACACATAATAAAAAAGTACTCAGTACTTTTTTCGTTTGATGTATCGCAACACCAATTTACCGATTATTTTCGCAATTGCTGCATTTGTTTACGTTACTTGCTACGTTTTCAGTTTTTTTTTTGTTTTTTTTTGTCTTCAGTCATTTGACTGGTTTGATGCAGCTCTCCAAGATTCCCTATCTAGTGCTAGTCGTTTCATTTCAGTATACCCTCTACATCCTACATCCCCAACAATTTGTTTTACATACTCCAAACGTGGCCTGCCTACACAATTTTTCCCTTCTACCTGTCCTTCCAATATTAAAGCGACTATTCCAGGATGCCATAGTATGTGGCCTATAAGTCTGTCTCTTCTTTTAACTATATTTTTCCAAACGCTTCTTTCTTCATCTATTTGCCGCAATACCTCTTCATTTGTCACTTTATCCACCCGTCTGATTTTTAACATTCTCCTATAGCACCACATTTCAAAAGCTTCTAATCTTTTCTTCTCAGATACTCCGATCGTCCAAGTTTCACTTCCATATAAAGCGACACTCCAAACATACTCTTTCAAAAATCTTTTCCTGACATTTAAATTAATATTTGATGTAAACAAATTATATTTCTTACTGAAGGCTCGTTTAGCTTATGCTATTCGGCATTTTATATCGCTCCTGCTTCGTCCATCTTTAGTAATTTTACTTCCCAAATAACAAAATTCTTCTACCTCCGTAATCTTTTCTCCTCCTATTTTCACATTCAGCGGTCCATCTTTGTTATTTCTACTACATTTCATTACTTTTGTTTTGTTCTTGTTTATTTTAATGCGATAGTTCGTTTTCAGTAGGCTACGTATTTTTCCATAACAATTTATAAAACCATTACCGTAAATATAAAAATGAGTAAACCCTATGCGAAAACTTTTTTCTGTATTCCTTAAAGATCTATATTTTCGACCGGGCAAAGAAAAAACAAAACTTTTCAGAAATGTTTATTTTATTTTAGTTTTCAACTTAGTCACCTTGTAATTCGATACATTTAGATCGACGTTTTTTTAACGCTGGCTGTATATTGTGATCGGTACAATTCTGCAAGCTTTGACATAACGTCTCAGCTTTGAAGTGATTTCTTCTTTCTATTTTTCTTTGGTTGATTTCTAATTTGAATGTTTGTTTTTGATTCGGTAATCAAACTTGGAAACATATTATAAAATCGGGTTGAATAACAATTTAATCTTCAAATTAATTTGAAAGGTATTTTTCATCTTTTTTTTCAGTAAACTTTCTACGATTAATAATAATTATGTAGCCTTTATTAAAAATATTTCACGTAAAAAATGATATTTGTAGTTATAATTACTTTTTTAATTCAAATCCAATATTTAGAAAAAAAAATCAAACGTTTATCACTTTGGTAAAATATATCAACTTTCCCACAAGGAAGATTAATTTTTTTCAGTGAAAAACCGTATCTGTAATCCTGAGTTCACGTCTTGAGTTCACATTTTCCATTTTCTTGTACATTTTTCTGCAGTATCACCAGCTTTATTAAGCATAAAGGCATACTCGAATTTTATTCGCAACACTTGTATTTTCATTTTTTGAGTTTTTGAAGCAGACCGATTTTGACATTTGTTAAAAAAACGGAAGAATATAACTTAAATATCACAGTTTTTCTATTTAACTGCTGTTATTATTATTTCATCGACCAAAATTTATTCCATAAGAGGGCTTCTTTTGAAAGTCTATTATCAAATTCTAGGATTAATCGAAAATAAAATCTTCAGTTGAAAAACAAAAACCGTATAAAAGAAAAAAGAAAGAATTAAATTTTAAATGACTTTCGAATAAAGTAAAGTGAAATATATATTTGATTTTTCTTGGTTTATTTAAACATCGAAGCACAATAATATCTTCGAATACCTTAAGCGTTAGACAAGATATGATAGACATTTCAGTGCCACATACCGGTCAAGGCTACAAAACGTTTAAGTCATTTAACTCTAAATTAGCACGATAACATTAAAGATGTACGTTAATTAAAACGCTATAAAATTTTACGCCTGTGATAATATATACAATACTGTTCATATACCAATGTAGTAATTTATAGTGTCACCAACGTGCGGAATTTATTACATACCGACACCACATTGATCACCGTGTTTTACTATTCACTTAATTTCAGCTGTTTTAAAATTTCTATTATAATTAATAAAAGTATTATTATAACGCGAGTTCATTCACTTATTATTATTATTGTTATTACTGGAAAATGTGAATAAATAATTATAAATAATGATGTAAACTGCTTTTGATTACAGTTTTATGCTCTCATGCAAGAAAAAGAAATAATTTCTTGTAAATCTTTATAACTTAATTCACCGTAAGTGGAATTTGATTCGCTGTTATGAAAATTTATATCGTTATTGTAGATAATAGACATTGTCTATTACTTACTCAGATCGTAACAGATATACAGAGTGTTCCAAAAAAAAACCCGGATTTTTCAGTTTCGGATTTTACGTACCGGTATCAACATAAACAAAAAGTGTTCTACAAATAAATGGTGATGTCTCCCTCTTTTTACTTCTGTCACCATTTTGTGTTTTAGAAAGATACATTTATACCTCGTGATCGGATCGAGTAGTCTTATAACATTTTGTGTAAATGTTGGCACCGAAATTCTTTCATTAATAAAAAATTTATTGTATAACAAATTCAAAAATCTTAAATTGGCGGCCGCGTCAATTTTTATTATTTTATAATGCGGGAATCGTTAGTTCTATAAAAATACGTATTATTAGCTAAAACATTAAGCCTTTCATTATAAAAAGATTAACTCCTTATTTTTGAAAATCGATCGACAAACAACAAAGTTACTGCGACATTAGGAAAAAATATTTTTCTCTATGTTCTAACTTCTGTTAAAGCTTGGTTTTGAACCGACAAGAAACTTGACCGTACCAAATAATCTTTTTTCAGATTTTGCTTAATATTTTTAAACCGGCTTAACTATTAAGCACCAATAAGACGAAATTATTTTTGCTCATACGATCTTACGGTTAGTTGTATTAAGTTTTACGTCCCTTACAGAGAAATGGGTAAGGCGTTATCAAATTTCACGTTATATTACTTTTATTCTATCCTTAAACGAATTTTATTAAAATGTTTCCTTATAAGGGACTCGTACAACTTGATTATTAATTTTAACACTAGGTAAACTTTGTTAGATTCGGCGCCCTATAACCAAGCTGTAAATTTCCGAGTAAATTTGCATCTAAACTTTCCTTGACACCGCCGTTGATGATAGGAATTTGTTCGATCCGGCGGCGCCTTTCATCACCTAGTGAAATATCCCCAGAACCTTCAAAAACACGACCACAGAATTTATTTCTAAAGTCGTTTTCTAAAATTACTTACTAAATTCTTTATCAAACCCGATTTGTAAAATCATTTTCAGTTTGTTTTTTATAATTTATTTTATGGATTTTAAGTGATAATAAAGGGCAGGGTTACCGACAATATATATCTGAAAAAAATAAGTAAATACTGTCTGAATGGGAAAAGAGGAATAAAAATAGAATGTATACGTTTTACTAATGACTTGGCGCTACTGGCGGAGCCAAGTAAATGAAATGAAATGCTCGATGACTTAAATGAAGCTTGCGAAAGTCAGGGTATGAGAATAAACTAAAAGAAGAAAAATATACGGTATAGCTGGAAAAGAGGAGAGGATTGAGTTTAAGATAAGAAATGAAGTTTCAGAGCGGATGAAGAAATATCAGTACTACGGAAGCTTTATAACCGATGACCTGACCTGTCAGGTCAAAATGTAAGCAAGCATATGATAAGAAGGGAGGACTGCTGTGTGGAAAGTTAAACTTAGCGTTAAGGAAGGAGATTAATGACGTGTTTTATTTGGAGTGTGACGTTCTATGGATCTGACGCGTGGACGATGGGAAAGACAGACAGAAAACGAATTGAGGCTTTTGTGATGCGGGTGTGGCGCTGGGATCATATAACAAATGAGGAAGTATTAAAGAGAATCGAAGAGAACAGGAAACTGCTAAATGCGATTGTGTATAGGAAAGGAACCGGAAAGGACATCGTTTGAGAAGGTTTATTAGTGGATGGAATAGAAGGGTTGGTGAAAAAAAGGAAAGGAAGAGATCTCAAACGACGGAGATTATGGAAAAGGGAAAATATGCGGAAACAAATAGGTAAGCAAATGACAGAACAAGGTGGAGAGCACCAACCCACCGTGTTGGTCTAGTGGTGAACGCGTCTTCAAATCAGCTCATCTGGAAGTCGAGAGTTCCAATGTTCAAATCCTAGTTAAGGCAGTTACTTTTATACGGATTTGAATACTTGATCGTGGATACCGGTGTGCTTTGGTGGTTGGATTTCAATTAACCACACACCTCAGAAACGGTCGACCTGAGACTGTACAAGACTACACTTCACTTATACTTGTAGGTATCATCCTCATTTATCCTCTGAAGTAATACCTGACGGAGGCTGAACAGAAAAAAAAATGGTGGAGAGCGCCAGCCGTGACAGGAGCTGCCCTAATGGTAGAACACCATGAATGAATAATATCATTAAAATTTTAAACGCTACGATTTATTTGAAATAAAAACCTGTTAAGATCAAACCCAGAAAAATTAAGAAATCTTTGCCGGCCTTTATAATTGATTTTACTGTATAAAATTTCATCTTGATGTTGATTTATAGACACACAAAATGATTTCTGGGGCTCGTATTTTCTCCAAATGCTATAACAAACAGTTTATACATTCACTATTTCTTAGTGACAACCAAATAAAAATGTTACTCAACAATATATTTTTTATCGGTTTTGAGTTTTATAAAATTACAAAATATTAACCGTAAATTTTTAACTCGGTTTAGGAATATCTTGTTTAAATCTAGAACTTTTACGATCGTGTTTAATTCGGGTATAATGTCACAATTTTTTCAGTGAGAACTTCTAAAGGACTTCGTAATAAAATTAATTTTTCTGTACAAAAAAATTTCATTATTATTATTTTTATGTAATAAACAGATGGTTTTTATTTTTATACAAATTATTTATTAAAAAAATGTTTGTCGAAGCAAAACGAAATCTTCTGTTAACAGAATTTCTAATTATAATAATCTTTTTAGGTTAATAATCCTTCATTAATTTCACACGCAATTAAATATTTATTTATAGATAATTTCATCTGTTTTAAAAGTAATAGGATATAACAAACATCCTTTGTTAATTATAAATAACAATAATAATGATTCTACATAAAAGGATACTATTTTAGTTCAGCTAATTAACTGTATTAAAAAAAAAATTGTATAGTTCGTAATATAAATAATACAGTAATTTGGTTTTATATATAGAGAATAATCTTACCTATGAATTAAGAAGGATGTAACAAATTATATCCTTATCCTGTCACTAAATACTTTTAATGGTTAAGAAAGTGATGAAGAAGAAGAAGATAAAAGGAAAAAGGAAAGGGTTTTATAAATGTGTAAATCAATAATATTAGTATTATTAAGAAAGAAGAGAAGTTGTAAAAATTGTATAAATTACAAAGAGATTCAAAAGAAAATAAAGAGCTATAATTTGTTTACAACGGTTTTCCCTTCACCCCCATCTCTTTTTTTTTTGTATGTAATAAGTTAAGTGTATCTCCGTCATTTACTATTCATTTACTCTTTATGTAATACTTAAACTTATAACAATTATATTATACTCTTAAACATTTGTCGATTTATAACCTGTAATCATAAGAGCGACGAATGAAACAAAAGACATGTATGAACGTACAAAAATATATTGTATACTGGTTAAATGCTTTCTGAAATTTTTACGATTCGAATTTTGTTAAATAAAATAGAAAACGATTTATAATCGGTTTATGTTATATGTTTATTTTAATTTGATCAGTTTATTTTATTAAACATTAACTTCCTTATTTTTTATTTTCAGATAATCGTTACTGCTTGAAAAAAATTCATACGAATAGAAAAAATTCAAACGAGAAGATAAATCTGGGTAATAAATTTATTTATTATTGTTTCCTTATTTTAAACGTCATTTTTATTGAATGTAGGTGGCTATATGTATAATCACTCATATAATAAAAAAAAACGGGTGTTCGTAAATTATGTTGTTGTTGTTATCCGTTCATTCGTGACCGAAACTCGGCGGTTCTATGGACAAGATTTCTGCATCCGTTTTTGTCATTGACTGCTTCTTTTATTTGTTTGACGGCCATGCCTGTGTCAGTTTTGATGGTATCAAGCCAACGGGTCCTTGGGTGGCCAGGTCTCCTTTTGCCGCTGACCGTACCAAACATCATTAATTTTCCTAATAAATTTTTCCGCATGACATATCCGAAGTACGAGAGCTTGAGCCGAAGTACTTTGCCTTCAAGGTACATGGCTGTTTTGACCCGTTCCAAAACTTCCCTATTGGTAATTTTTGCTGTCCACGGTATTCGCAGCCTTCTTCTCCAGCTCCATAGTTCGAAAGCATCAATCCTTTTTCTATGTTCTCTGTTCAGGTTCGAACTTTCACATCCGTAGATTGTTATAGGGAAGATGATGGACTAGCCGGCACTTAGTATCAAGGCAAGTATATTTATTTTTCCAGATTCGGTTCACGCTAAACATTGCCTTCCGACCCGGTGTCGTATAATGTTCTGAAGAGTTAAGTGAAGTTCTGAAGTTAAGTGTTGTGGCACTCCCAGTTCACGTAAGGCGTCCCACAGATTCCTGAGATCATCAAAATCAAATGCTTTGAAGTAATCGTCAAAGCATGGTCTTTTGACATTCGTGGGTTTTCTCCAGAATCCAACGGAAATGCGCAATGGTCGCGGGTGCCACAACCACGTCGAAATCCAGCTTGGACATCCGGTAGCTGAGCACCAATGGTCAACCTGACACCATGCCGGATGACCTTCAATAAGACCTTACTTGCATGGGAAATCAAAGTTATAGTCCGGTAGTTTGAGCAGACACGAGTGTCACCTTTCTTTACTGACGGAATGAAAACAGATCTTTTCCAATCTGTTGGCCATGTGCCTTTCCCAGATTTTTTGACAATGCTGGGATTGCTGTTGGTGGAATAGATCTGAGCAGCTTTAACGGAATACCCGTGCATTGAATCTTGTTATCTGGGGGCAGTTCAAGATCCCAAATCACTTCCTCTTCTAATATTGATGGTTCCAGATCATCTGGGGCAGGCATATTTAGTTGGTGATCGAGGCGTATTAATGTTTGCATATAATTTTTTTCCATACTGTCACCAACGATCTTTGATATTGGCTTGCTCAGTCAAGTCTTTCCTGTTCTTATTCTAGATGGTCGCTTCGCGAGCAGTGAAGGAGCCTCTGACTTGTCTTTCTTGAGCAAAGAGACCTTTGGTGTGGCCTCTAACAAACTCGTCTTATTGCAACGTCGCTCCCAATACGCTTCCTTGTCTTGCCTAGCGGCACGTTAAAAATCTGCATTAAGTCTCCTGAATTCGTCTCTATTGCCAGCAGCTTTCTCTGTTCTTCGTTTTCCAGCAATTTTAATGGTGTCAGCTGTCAGCCACTTGGATACTTTTTCCCACTTTTTATATAGTATAAGTTCTAGAGCGGCTTCCAAGTCATTAGATTGGAATTCTTGCCATAACTCCTCAGGTAGCTGCTTCTCTTCGGTATTAAGCAGTTCGAACTTGTTCTTCAAATCTACGGCATACGTCGGCGAAATTCCAGTGACATCAAACCTCCTTGGAGAAGCATTTTTCTTGTTACTACATACCCTGACTTTCAACTCGGCCACAACTAGCTCGTGATCAGAGCCGCAGTCCGCTCCAGTCTATTCATGCCAACGTGAGGAATATTGTATATTTAAAATTATTAAATATACTATCTCCGTTTTTGTCATAATAATATTTAAAAATAGCTATTTTTATGATTATTTTTAAATACTTCATCAAATATTTTACTATGACGTTATATTTCGACGCATTTTAAACATCTTCAATAAATCATAATGATTTACGATTATAATTTCCAATTAATTTGAATTTGTTTTTTTTTTATTTGTATAGTCATTTATTAATTTTATTTCTTTCTCCAGATACGAGTATTTGGCAATTTTTTTTTATTTATCGTCGAAATGAATATTGCACTTTTGTCGATATAAAGGTATTTGTGTGTACGATTTTAAAGGGTTTAATTACTGATCGGTAGAAATCGTTCAAAATAGGAAAAATATCGAACAAGCACATAGTTTGAAATTGTATTTTCTAATTCTCGTGTAGGCTATTTTTATATTAATATTTTATTTTTTATTTCACGGAAACCAAAATAAAAATGAAATAGTCATTTAAAACTATGTAGTCACATTGTTTGGTACTGATTAGTTTACTCTAATGAATAGGTATAATAGGTATAAATAACTTTGTATCGCCTTCTAGTGCGTTTGTAATCGTGTATTTTTTTATAATTGTGATTACAGAGCAGAAAAAGGTCATCTGTGCTTGTGCAAATACAGAATGACTGATAATTGTTAGACAATATTCCAGGAGCCACTGAAAAAATAAACGATTAAAAAATTTCCTATAAATAAATGACGAATAATGCTTTGTTTTGTAGCTACAGCTAACGAAATATTCGCCCAAATTTCTATTCCGAGGGTAATAAAATGAAGCCATTCTGAAATTTCTGAAAAAATTAACGGGTAACTTTGATATTCTGTGGTTATTGAACTGAAACATTAATGTCCTAGAACTGAATTTCTAGTATTTTCCGAGAAAATTCTTGTAAAACCTACAAAAATGGAGTAAAAAAAAAAACTTTTATAAAGTTCATTGTACATGAATTTTTTTAAACTATCGATAAGAAAATAACGATTTTTAACAAAATTTGTTGAGAATTCACATAAAAATTTTATAACTTTGAAGAAGTCGATGTAAATAAAATCAACAGAAAACAAATTCGAGTTGTATAAAACCGATTTTAATTCAAAATAAATAAAAACAAAGTACGACAGGGAAACACGATAATTTTAAACGCAACAGAAATCTTTTTCCTAACGCTAAAAATCTGTCGAAATAAATAGTTAATTATTGATCTCAAGACGCATAAAACAGAATAAAAACTGTAATTTGATAAAATGAAAAATGACATCGATAATTTTTTATTTCAATCTGATTTATTTCCGTAACATGTTGGTTTTTTCTCCTCTATCCAAACGTCGGTGGTCCTACATTTTTACAGAACAGGATCAACGCGCTCCTCTTTCTGATCTCAGATCTCCTTCACCTGATCAGCCAAATCTTTGTACTTCCCCACGTTTGTTTGCCGGCAGAATAACGACATCTATAAGCCGGCTGATCTTTTCAGATTTGTTTGTCACTACAATATCAGACGGGGGTTATGTTTCATCGACTTCTTTGTGTGAATCATTAGATTACGATAAACACGATAACTAGCTTTTCTAAACAAGATGGAGAGGTACGGAAGTATTTTCGGACGAGATCTTCAAGGATATTAAAATCTAGAGCTATATGCCGATTTAGTATTTTGACCGCGTTATTATGACTTCAATTACAGATTTGAGACAACCGTATGTCTGAAATGTATTTCACAAACACGCTTCCTGTAACCGAAGCCCGACGACAATCTTATCCTGTATGACGAATAAAAGTCCCTCGGTCACAGCGAATAGCCTGGAACTCTCCAGCCATCGAAAGGAATGATTCGTAGAAAGGAATCGCCTCCCATCCGTGAACCACGCATTGAATATACCGTGATAATAATAGATTATTATTATGTTAGACCTGCTTTTCTGTTAAATCCTTTTTATTTTTATTTCTTTATTATCTGCATCATTCCGTTTCCTTTGATTTCTTTTTCTTCTTCCTTTCTTTTTTCTATATAAATTGTATAATGCTGCCCAAGTATTTCTTTTAATTAACAGAAAAGAAATCAAAAGAAGAGAGAGAAAATGTTTTGCCTACATAACATACATAGTGATTTTCCTTTTCATTGATTAGTCGTATATGCATAGTGCTTTTATTTTTATTTTTTTTTCTTTGAAAGAAGGATTAAAACAATGAATTCTCTGTAATTGTTTTTTGTTATTTTTTATTGTAGAGTTTATTTTTATTTTCTTCAACATATAAACCGATCGTACATCCCGTATAAAATTATCTACTGCAATAGTTTCTATTTTTTTCCTTATGTAATGCTAATTCAATTTGTTACTACAGTTATTATTTCTCTATAGACAATTCTCTAAATAATGTTACCTAGCATTCTATTCAAACTGAAATGAAAAAAAAAAACTGGCGTCACTTTGAAATCTTTCTAAGATGAATGTAACATAGAATACAAGGTACATCTAAGATGGACAAGAGACTAAAAGAATTATTTTAAAGAGATTTAAAACTAATAGTAAAATATTAATTATTTTTTTAATTTACTATTCTATTAATTTATTATTTTTTTATCCCTGTCGTTTCCTGGACATATATTTATCCTTTTTTTCTTTTTTGTATTTTGATAAAATTATTAATCGAATAGTTATAAATGTATTATTGTACTGTATATAAAACGAAATGTACAAGGGTCTGAATAATGTTATTTATCTATTTTATTTCTTGAAATTTGAAAATAATTATACAGATTTTAATTTAATTTAGTTTTATTTTATTCAAATAAACAAAAAACAAAAATTGAACTCATAAACGCATAGATAGTATTAGTTCTATCTGGGGTGTGTTGGGTAAGTTGCGTTGATAACAGTAGGATGGGAGGAATAGTAGACTGATAATAGAACAGTCACCGGTCCGGCAATCCGTCCCCATTCTTCGTATCGACTGAGCTTTCTCAATTTTGACTATTAACAGAATTTGAATGCGGTGAAAAAATAAACACTAGAAAAAATAAAATGCAAGAAATATTTATTTTATAGTAAAATGCAGTTAGATGTTCAAAGAAACGTGTATTAATATTTTATTTCGAGTCGTACTTCTTTATTTTGGTCGTGACGCAGGGAAACTAAGAAAAAAGGAAAAATAAAAATAAAAAATTACGGGAAGTTTTGATGCATCAACTCTTCAGTCCTGACCTTGCATCGTCAAAAAAGAAAAAAAAATAGAATAAAATGATGGCGTTTGAAATGCGATGTGGAGAACAAAATTAAACAAATAGAGAGTGAAAAATGTAGTTAAAGTAAACGAGAATAGAAGCCTAACTGAAAACAATCCAGAACAGGAAAGGTAACTGGCAGTGATATATCATGAGAGGAAAAAGGGTGCTTGAGGTGTAACGATCTCGTATCGAAAACTAAACTGTCGAAGGTAGCAGCAACTGCTACCTTCGTTTCATTTTCACATATTTATTTGTTGATGAGTTATTTTAGAGTTTCCATACTTTATCAATACCTGTGTGTGTGTGTGTGTGTGTGTGTGTGTGTGTGTGTGTGTGTGTGTGTGTGTGTGTGTGTGTGTGTGTGTGTGTGTGTCGATATTGGGAAATAAGTTTCTTCGATTCTCCCGGTAGATGGATTTAGGGTTCCGTAAATCTGTTAAAATTAATCAAATCTATTCACACTTGCGTGATTTTGAAAGATGACTTAACTCTAATATTTTTTTGGAAAGGGTTGTGATATATATTAGTTATTTATTTAAAAGTTTTTGCGCCTTGAAAATGAGTGAAAGTTGTAGAAGAAATTTAATGAAATTTTTTTATAAAAAAGGGAAGAATGTGACTCAGACTGCTAAAAAAAATCTGTGATGTTTATAGATATGATACTCTGGTTCAAGACTTTTCAATCTGGAAGTTTTGATGATGCGAGAATCAGGCGAGGTTGACCAGCCTGGTTCCTCGCGATATCACTAACAAACGATGTCAGTAAATATCTCGTTATATCAGTAACGAACTAAACATCGACCGTACAATAGTTTTAAACCATTTAAAAAAGACTGGATACAAATTAACAGTCTATATTTTAGTGCCTCGTGATATAACAATGGCAAATTTAATGAATCGAATTTCCATCTGCGAATCTTTGCTAAAACGGAACGAAATCGAACCGCTTTTAAAACGGTTCATTATAAGGAAAGAAAAATAGATCGTATACGAGTATAATTTACTCGGAAGTGTGGACGAAGCAAGGTGAAAAAGATCAGAAAATGATGGCAAAGACAGACCCCAAGAATGCCGGTGCTATGTGTGCCGTGATATCGGAAAGGAATCGTTTACTATAAGCTGCTGTCGCCCGGTAACACGATCGATTCTAATCTCTGCTGTGAACAACTGCAATGATTACGCCAAGCGATCGAGATAAAGAGACCGTACTTGATCGATAGGAAAAGTCTCATTTACGGATCACCAAACATTTTTGGTGATCCGCGGGGAATTGAGCTTGGCCGGAAAGTTTTGACGCATTAATCCTTGAACTTGCATCGTCAAACTACCATTTGTTTCTGTCTCTACACAACTCTCTTAATGATGTAAATTTGGCTTCATAAGAGGTCTGTGAAAAATCATTTATCACAGTTTTCCGTTAAAACAGGTGTTAACGTACTAGTACGGTGTTCTAGTACGGTAGAACTCTAGGGTTCTACCCTAGGGTACTCTAGTTCTACTCTAGGGTAGAACTCTAGGGTTCTACCCTAGAGTTCTACCATTTGCATTAAAATATAAAGAAATTTTTCTCCAACCCATATTTTTTCTCGGCTTGAATGACCGAAAATTCGTAACGTTTTTTTATTTGGTTATCCAATATTTTAATAATTTTATTTGGAAAATTTTAATCAAAACTATATAATCATAATTTACATACTTAAATTTTTTTTTGTATTGCTTTATTTACAATCGGGAATAAATTTTAAAGAGTAATAATGACGTGAGAGGCATGCAGTGATACCTTCCAAGACAATATAAAGGTTTAAACAAAGTACAGTACAGTAAAAAAGTATAACGAATAAAAACTATAACTAAGCGTAACAAAGTACAAACGATTCGACAATTAACTGTTAATAACAAATAAAAAACTTAAACGGTAACATAACTTAACGCGGGTGTAGAGAGCAATGAACCCACCGTGTCGGTCTAGTGGTGAACTCGTCATCGCATGTCACCCGATTTCGAAGTCGAGAGTTCTAAGGTTCAAATCATAGTAAAGACAGTTACTTTTATACGGATTTGAATACTATATTGTGGATACCGGTGTTCTTTAGTTGTTGGGTTTCAATTAACCACATATCTCTGAAACGGTCGACCTGTGACTGTACAAGACTGCACTTCATTTAAATTCACATATTATTCTCATTCATCTTCTGAAATAATACCTTACGGTGGTTCCGGAGGCTAAACAGAAAAAGAAAGGTATAGAGAGCAATAAAATTAAACGGTTAACCAAACAGCGCAAGCAATCGAGTTTTAAAATATTGTCACACGTCATATATGAAAAATAAAGATGTAACAAATTAACGCTGATTACATATAAGAAACAAAGTCGAAATCTGGATACTTCAACAATTCATAAACAACAAAACAAAAACATTCGTATTACTAAATTAAAATAATTCATAAATCGTATCGACAAAATTTTAGTAAGATGCTATTCAACGCACACCAACCTCTCTCTTCAGCCGTCTCACAATTTCAGTATCCACAAGGTTAACTAACAACCGCATGGTTTTCTTGCGCGTTAAGTCAAGTACATACTTTGAATTTAGCCGGTGAATTTCTTCACGAATAAATGACATCCCTAGGTCAATGTGGATTTCTTTCTTCGCAAACCACGACTCCTCCGAAATGTTCCTCAACATTTTGTCCTGGAACCTTTTAATGATGTCGATATCGCTGTTCATTGCCGTACCCCAAAGATGTATCCCGTAGACCCTAATCTGTTTTAAAAACGCCTCGTATAGAACATTATTTAAAGATAACACGGACCGTTTTTCTAATAATCAGTTCAACCGTCTACATTTGATTTTTAATCGTTTTCACTTTTCTCTCGCGTAATTTTTCCATGTTAGGCGGCGGTCCAGTTGAAGTACGTTGTCCGAAAGCGGGATATGAACTCCATCTAGGCAGACTCGTGGTCATATTCTCCTCCGCATCGCAAACATCACACGACTCGATTTTGCAGTATTAACGTGTACCTTATAACAGTACCGGTATTAACATACTTACGATAAAGAAATAAAAAAATATTTTGGACGATTCTAAATGTAATCCTAAAGCGCGTAATGTTTAAAGAAATGTTTTTGTTTTGTTTGAATAGACCGTAAAAGACTGTAACGATAACGGTTGCACTACAACTATTAAAATAGTTTTATCTTTTTTTTTTATTATAAATTATTCCTAATGCGTACTTTGCAACAATACAACTTTTTTTTTGTCTTCAGTCATTTGACTGGTTTGATGCAGCTCTCCAAGATTCCCTATCTAATGCTAGTCGTTTCATTTCAGTATACCCTCTACATCCTACATCCCTACACAATTTTTTCCTTCTACCTGTCCTTCCAATATTAAAGCGACTATTCCAGGATGCCTTAGTATGTGGCCTATAAGACTGTCTCAACTATATTTTTCCAAATGCTTCTTTCTTCATCTATTTGCCACAATACCTCTTTATTTGTCACTTTATCCACCCATCTGATTTTTAACATTCTCCTATAGCACCGCATTTCAAAAGCTTCTAATCTTTTCTTCTCAGATCCTCCGATTGTCCAAGCTTCACTTCCATATAAATCGACATTCCAAACATATACTTTCAAAAATCTTTTCCTGACATTTAAATTAATTTTTGATGTAAACAAATTATATTTCTTACTGAAGGCTCGATTCGCTTGTGCTATTCGGCATTTTATATCGCTCCTGCTTCGTCCATCTTTAGTAATTCTACTTCCCAAATAACAAAATTCTTCTACCTCCATAATCTTTTCTCCTCCTATTTTCACATTCAGTGGTCCATCTTTGTTATTTCTACTACATTTCATTACTTTTGTTTTGTTCTTGTTTATTTTCATGCGATAGTTCTTGCGTAGGACTAAATCTATGCCGTTCATTGTTTCTTCTAAATCCTTTTTACTCTCGGCTAGAATTACTATATCATCAGTAAATCGTAGCATCTTTATCTTTTCACCTTGTACTGTTACTCCGAATCTAAATTGTTCTTTAACATCGTTAACTGCTAGTTCCGTGTAAAGATTAAAAAGTAACGGATATAGGGAACATCCTTGTCTGACTCCCTTTCTTATTACGGCTTCTTTCTTATATTCTTCAATTGTTACTGTTGCTGTTTGGTTCCTGTACTTGTTAGCAATTGTTCTTCTATCTCTGTATTTGAACCCTAATTTTTTTAAAATGCCGAACATTTTATTCCAGTCTACGTTATCGAATGCCTTTTCTAGGTCTATAAACGCCAAGTATGTTGGTTTGTTTTTCTTTAATCTTCCTTCTACTATTAATCTGAGGCCTAAAATTGCTTCCCTTGTCCCTATACTTTTCCTGAAACCAAATCGGTCTTCTCCTAACACTTCTTCCACACTCCTCTCAATTCTTCTGTATAGAATTCTAGTTAAGATTTTTGATGCATGACTAGTTAAACTAATTGTTCTGTATTCTTCACATTTATCTGCCCCTGCTTTCTTTGGTATCATGACCATAACACTTTTTTTGAAGTCTGATGGTACTTCCCCTTTTTCAACTATTATTAAATTTTCATCTCCTTTTACGTGTTTAATTGTTTCATCAATCTGTTCGTATACACACTCTACCTCATCATCATCATGGGCGCTTGTAGGCATATAGACGTTAACAATCGTTGTCGGTTTAGGTTTTGATTTTATCCTTATTACAATGATTCTATCGCTATGCGGTTTGAAATACTCTACTCTCTTCCCTATCTTCTTGTTCATTATGAAACCTACTCCTGCTTGCCCATTATTTGAATCTGAGTTAATTATTCTAAAATCACCTGACCGAAAGTCGCCTTCCTCTTCCCACCGAACCTGACTAATTCCTACTACATCCATATTTATCCTATCCATTTCCCTTTTTAAATTTTGTAGCCTACCAACCTTTTTTAAACTTCTAACATTCCACGCTTCGACTCGTAGAATATTATTTTTTAATTTTCTGGTGACCCCTTCCTTAGTAGTCCCCACCCGGAGATCTGAACGGGGGACTAGTTTACCTCCGGAATATTTTACCAAGGAAGGCGCCTCCTTCATTGCTATATGAAAATGCAGAGAGCCACATTTTCTTGGAAAAAAGCAGCTCTAGTTTTCCATCGCTTTCAGCTGCGCAGTACTCAGAGGACTGAGTGATGTTGATATGGCCGTTTAAGTCATTCTGACTCACGCCCCTAACATCTACTGAAAGAGTTGCTGCCCTCTTTCAGGAATCATTCCTTAGTCTGGCTCTCAACAGATACCTCTCCGATATGGTTGCACCTTCGGTCCAGCTACTCTGTATCCCTGAGCACTCAAGTCCCCTCACCAAGTCTCATGATTCATAGAGGAGGTCTGTTCAACTAGAGAACAATAAGCAACCCCCCGCCGCCGAGCCACTGACATGAGGATGATATGTACGACATGTAAATGAAGTGTAGTCTTATACAGATTCAGGCTGACCGTTCCTGAGACGAATGGTTAATCGAATCCCAACCACCAAACTACATCGCTACCTACTATTCAAATCCGAATAAAAGTAACGACCTTTACTGGGATTTAATCCTCAGAACTTTCGAATTCAAAATCGGCTGTAAAACAAGTGATTTGCGATGACGAGTTTTACCGCTAGACCGGCCGGATGAATTATAAGAATTAATCTTTATTAGCAGATTAATTCTTTTTTCCGACTTTTCTGTAGATGTAGATCACAGCTGTTAGAACCTACGGCAAGGTTATCTTACATTCGTACACATGGAGTAAATATTATAACAAATGTTTATCGTAATTACTATGAGATAAAGGCGCACGATTTAATTATTCAGTTTGAGTAAAACATAGAATTTTGGCTTATTACGGAACACCCAAGTATATTTTTACATTGAAGGACTTGAAAATTTAAAGAATATCTTACTTTTACCGTACGCGTGAATGTTACTGTGTTTCTTCGTAAACATCGATTGAAATAAGAGTATATGATTTTTATGTACTGGTTTTAGTTCTGTGGGACGACCGACGATCTTTTTCAGCCCACATTAGTTACGTCTATACGAATAGACCCACTCTGTTTTACCCGATTAGGATATACAGCCTTTAACACTTGCTGTCCTGTACTAGCGCCTGCCTCGCTTTAATGATTCCAGTACAACCTACTCGGTTTTTTAACCCTTTTAATAGTTATATATTACTATAATAATCTCCCCCTTCCCTTTATTTACTTATATCTCTTGGTTTTAAATAAATTATTAACTTTTTTTTATAGTAATTGTATTTTATTTAGTCTGTTATTTATAGACCGTATAAACACTTGTATTCTTATATTTAATCGGATAGTTTTTACAGGTATCTATTATTTTTTTTTGTTTATATATCAAATTAACTTTCACGGCAGGAAATCGGAAAAATGAGAAATTATACGAGATAAAACAGCACATATCCATTATTTTCCTCTCCTAAGCAGCGTATACGTAACGCATTATCACTTTACACAATTCATTTGTTTTTTTAATCGCTTCCGACCTTTCTATGCGTGTAAAGAATCTGAAATACAAGTGACATTCACAATTCTATCTCTGACAGTAGGGATGTTAATTATATGCCCAAACCTATGAAGAGAATAAAAAATATTATAGGACTTAATAATGCCTTCCTTTCGTTGTTTTGGCGAAACGCATCGCTATATTCGGTTTAGAAAAGAAGATGATGAAAAATCATTCGTTCGTTAATTAACCTAATAACCTCGTATTGCGATCCTTGTTATTCTTACAGACGGGTTAATTTTGATAGTCACTTATGTTTCACAACTGTATGTCGGTACAACCGTATGTCGCCCACAACTGTTACAGTTATTCACCTCAACACTTAGAGGTGCCTTAACTGGGGCTGCTTCCCGACTTGTTAGAAAGTGGCTTTGGTGATCTTAAAACCAGGAAAGGACGGATCCTTTCCTGGTAAGAGCATTCTTACTGGAGTAAGAGCCGACCTTACTCGGAAGTAAGGTCGGCTCTTACTCCAGTTATCGGCCCATCAGCCTCTTGCCGGTAATCGGCAAGTTGCTTGAAAGGCTAGTTGTAGAACGGCTTCGGGAAAGCATTGAGATGAACCGTTTTCTAATTCGAGGCCAGAACGGCTTTACGAAAGGGGTTGGGACTGAGGATTGCGTCTTAAATGCTCTTGCCGAGGTGGAAAGCGCTGACTGTAAATATGTTTTGGCAATTTTTATTGACATAGAGGCAGCATTTCCTTCCTTGTGTTGGAGTTCTGTCCTTTATGAGTCGGAACGCCACGATGTTCCCGTAGCCATGCAGGCCGTAGTACGTGACTATTTTTCTAATCGTCCTGTTAAAGATGCGCACCTAGCCGTGAAAAAATCCGTCACCTGAGGAAGCCTGGTGACGGATGGTCGCTGGACTGTTTCGAGGCTCAGTAGCTGTTTGTGGTACAGTCATTCGGTCTTTTGCTTTAGGGCGACCGAATGGGCTGGTGGCGGAGAAATGCCAACCAAACCAAATTAAACCAAATCTTAACAATTAATACATTTATACACTGAACGCAGATGGTAGAATTTAAGCTGATTTTTTTGGGGGGAAGGAAATGATTAAAAAGATATATTAATACCGCGTGTATATGTATAATATATATATATATATATATATATATATATATATACAAGTTCATTAAAATTTGTTTAACATCGTAGTTTAGATAGTTAATACTTAAAAGTTCATATTTTTAATTTCTTTTAAAGATATATTTTGAAATGTATACGTTTTGAGAAAATGAAACATACATTTTTATATAAGAAATCGCTAAGAAAATCCAAAAATAATAGGATTCTAAATTATAATTTGCAGTTAATATTAAATAATCAGATGTCTCACCTAATCTATCACCTATACGCATATGTAATGCCTATTAAATTACATTTATAAGAGTACGTAAAATTTAATTTCGCTAATAATTTTTTTCACTTTTTTTTATTTTGAATTATATTATCTATTGTAAAAACATGTTTACAGTCGCGGGTTAATGATTATTAAATCGATATATTTAAATTTAAAAAAAGAAAAGTTAAAAAAACCAAAGGTGATGAAACCTGATTCAAACCGATGTGCCTTCCCTTTAACATCCAAATATTTCATTAATTAAAAATTATTATTTTAATTTCGATTACGATCAAAAAGGGATGTGTACAACTAGATTTTACAACAGTGTTAAATCCAAAATTGCAACATCCTACGGTTAATCGTTTTTGAGTTATGCGAGCGAAACACATACGCACATCCATACATACGTACGTACAGACGTCACGCCGAAACTAGTCAAAATGGATATTTTCATTGAAATGTGAAAACCGAATTTTTTCGCGGTCACAATACTTTCTTTATTTTGCACGGGATGAGAAATATAAAAAAAATATAACAAGTCTCTTCGCTAAAAAATTATTACTTCGCTTAAAATTGGGCTTTAAAATTAAACACCATGATGAATTAATAGAATAAATTATAGAAAAATAGAATACAAAATTTAGCAAGGGATTTTGTGCGTAGCTTAAGCGTAAAGTATGAATAATTAACTTTTCGGAATGTCTTTAGTTGTAAGAAGTTAACTACTAATTGCTTCTTAGTACTTAGCACTTAATTAAATTTTTTGTTAGTAAAATTTATACATTAAGTCTTTATGGATGCGTGACTTAATTTGTTGGCATCGATTATTTTATGTTCGTCGTTATATGCTGAAATTAATCTAAAAATGATAAAGGATCATAATTCGGTTTTTAAAATGGATCTCTCATTAAAAATAAGAAAGAATAATTTTCAGCTATGAAGGGCGATACGAACTTATGTATTGTCATAGTGCTTTTTTAGTTAAGTAACCCCATCATTGCACCGGGTGATTCCCTTTTCTTTCTTTTTTAAATAAAATAATTATAAAAATTTTTATTTCAAAATATTTAATATAAAATTGAATACCCCTTGTATGATGTTGGACGGGCGTAATCGTGCGCTCCACTCATTTAATTTAAAAGCAGATAGACAAGTTAATAAGATAGGACGTTTATTCATTTATCTATCAAATCAAATAATAAAATTATTATATCATAAGTTTCATTTGTGTGCGTGTATAAGTAAATGGAAAAATATGATTAATTGACTAGCTTACGAAAGACATAATAGTATTCGATTAAAATAAAAGATGAATTTAACAAAAATAAAAAAAAATAAAATTCTTTGGGGCTCTCAACGGGAGCAAGAATTCCATTACGATATATATATATATATATATATATATATATATATATATATATATATATATAGATAATACAAAATATAAACATATATACATAAATATATTTATATAAAGTATCGGAACCCTAAAATAACGTTTCAACATTTAAACCTAAAAAAATTAAATTTAAAAAATGCTCCTCTCTGGAAACGATCTGCCTACTTTCTTTAAGATATAAGCCCACTCCTCGGGAGTACTGCTACTTTTGATACTAGATGTGAAAAATATTAAATAGACGCGATATTAGTTATGTTTTCGTACTTCCACGTTGTTTTTGATAAATATTTTTATTTTTCTATATTTTTCAAAATGATGTATCCCTCACGGAAACTGTTTGAATTGTTCTTCTTGGGGGCTCTCTACACAGGCTCAGGGTAAAACGATCATATACTGAAAAATAAACAGTTATCAGGCAGGAGCATTTACTATTTTTTTATTTTTATTGTTTCATTGTTGATCCTATATTTAAAAAATACTTTAATCTATTTTGAATCGAGCTGTAACAAAAAAAAATTCAATGGGCACCATCTTATTGAGAGTTGCCTTTTACATCAACGTTTTTATTTTTCAACGTCCTTTAAAACTATTTTTATAATTATAACTTTTATTTAAACATTTAAAGTTGCCTTTCCCGATGGCAAGGCCCCTGGGGACTTGATATGTGGGGGTTCTCATAGCGTACAAGGAAATACTGTGATCACGAAAAATTTCGGTTTTCAGATTTCAACTGAAGTATCCATTTTGACCATACCTGAATCCATTTTGACTAGTTTCCGCGTGACGTCTATACGTAAGTACGTACGTACGTACGTATATATGTATGTATGTACGTATCTCGCATAACTCAAAAACGATTAATCGTACGTAGGATGTTGAAATTTTGAATTTAGGATTGTTTTAACATCTAATTTTGCACCTCCCCTTTTGATTGAAATCAATTGAACCAAAAGTGTCCAAAAAAGCAAAAAAACCAAAACAAAATTGGATTTTGTCTTTTTTTTAAGTGCAGTAATAAGCGCTCATCGAGAGGTTTTCAACGATATATTAAAAGCGGTACTTATTTTCATTGTTTCCAAGTTATAGCCAAATAAAATTTTAATTATTGAAATATTTGGATCTTCGAACGGAAGGGACATCGGTTCGAATCAGACTTCATAATTTTTTAACATTTCCTTTAATTTATTTTTTTAACTCTTTTTTTAATTTAAATATATTGATTTATTAATAATTTTATTAACCCCTGATTGTAAAAAAAGTTTTACAATAACTAATAATTCAATAATAACAATAAAAAGAAAATGAAAAAATCAGATTATTAGTGAAATAAAGGTTTATGTACTTTTAAAAATGCGTATATGTAATTTAACAGCCATTACATATGTGTGTATGTAATAGATTTGGTGAAACAGCTGATTATTTAATATTAATTGAAAATTATCATTTATAATCGTAGTATTTTTGCATTTTCAAGTTTAATTTCTGTTTAATTATTCTGGAATTTCTGTAATTTCTGTTTAATTTTATCTACATTAAAGTTCGCTACAGAGTAATTGAAAAATAGATCCTAAGGAATATATGCACATAAAAAAAACAAAAAAAAAAAAAAAAAAAAACATACATATAAAAAAAATACATATACACATATATGCTCTAAGGAATACATGCCCGATCTTTAATAAGTTGCAAAAAATTCTTATCTTTTATTTAATTTCTCTTCTAATGTTGTCGGACAATATTCCCCGGAAGTCGGAGTCGATCAGCATTTCGTTTATTTGTTGCCAATCATTTAATCTTCCTTTGTGGTTTGATGTAATTCTTCTGATCTTAATTTGTGTTCACGTTCTCTAGTTTCAGCAATCGTGTAACTGTCCTCTTTATTAAAAAATTGGACGATCGCATCTTACTTTCAAATAAAATGCAGCAAAAAATGTGTATATGTAATTTAATTGGCGTACAAGGAAATCATGTGGTGTCCACATCAGATTTTTTATTATGTACGCGTATATATAGAAATATATTTATAAAAGATTAAGTAAATAATATAATCTATATTCGCATTCAAGAAATCCTTAGCTATAACTTCGTAGTTCCCTTTATGTAGTTTCTCTGTGTTTAAAATATGGATTTATATCTTATGCAATTTTTTTTTTTTGGGAACGAAATTATGTTATATGTCAATCGAAATTTAGGTTTAAACTATTTTAAACAAAAATTAAAACTGAAGTAAAATAAACTTTAAAAAAAATAATACTGATTTTAAACAAATTAAAATGTAAAAGATAGCTCATTAAAAGTTTCAATTCTTCTTTAAATCATCAAGTTTGGATGTCGATGCAGAATTAAAAATTAGTAAATAGTTTATCCTACTTGGATTTTTCTATGTTTTTGGAGGGGTAGACTTTAAATAGTCGAAATAAAGAGAAAATCTAAAAAAGTTTAGTGATTCTTGTAATCTTTTTTCTCTTTGTTATGATTTTCTAATCGAAATTAGATGAATTCTAATACCTTTGAAACTGTAGAATGAAATCATTCGATTTATGAATCGTAGTATCAAATCGATTGCAAGAAAAGATATGTTAAATATGAGTTTTTTTTAAATATATCTCTGCTGTATAATATTAATCTAAAAAAAAAAAAAACTAGTGACATTGTGTTGAAGAAGCGATTCTTAAATGTAAAAGTACGCGAAATAGGCCTTCAGGTCCAAATTATTTTCATTCACGTGTCTTCGTAAAGTAAAATCTCATTCGGATTTGTCAACCGCGATCCGAGCTGAAGGCGAACTGCAGCGCGGTACTAAGTCGACGGCTGACTCGAATGCGGCAACCGTCCCGCTTAACTCCTTTCATACGGCCTTCAGACCCGCCCTCTACTCCTGCGTCAACTCGACACTGGTCTTTTTCACATTACTTTATTGAAATGAATTCCTAACCGCATGTTTCAGACGGTTTCGATAGGTTTTATGTTTCTCAGTGACGATTAACTTCGACGTTATGAAAAATTTAAGTTTTTTACTGTTAGAATTTTTACCCTTATCGTTTGCAATAAATTTTTTTCATAAAACAGATGTTAGTATACTTGAATAACTTAAAAAGGACGCAAGTCAAAGTTTGAACCCGTGCTGCCGATAGATTGATAGCAAGTAATGAGGAGGGAGAACCGTTATCTTGTAGAATATTAATTTTTGAACGCAACATAATTTTTTGGTATTTTTTGATTATTTTAACTGCAGCGATCTTATAACTGGGTATCAGAATTTCGTACGCTGTTTTCTATGAAATTATTCCTGTTTTAAACAAAGACATTTTCCTACGTTATTCGTGAAAATGTAAGCGAAGAATAAATTAAAATATTATTTAATTATTAATCGCGTAATTATAAACTTAAAATAAATTTGAAGTCAAAGGTAGAAGAATAAAGAAAAAAAACAAAAAACAGTAATGTCAGAAAAGCATTAAAACAGATTTTTTTATAAGATAAAAAAATAAATAAATATGGTTTGCTTACATCGCTTATTAATTTAAAACAAAAAATTAAACAATTTTGAATTTCCGTTCATATTGTACCAAGTACCAAGAACCTTTTGCACAACTTGAAAACTTTTATTTTTCATTTCTCAATTTATTATTAATTTAAGAAATTACTTATTGTGACTTACGTAAAAACGATAAAATAAATTTAAATTAGATTATTTAATTATTCTAAATAAACTTAAAATTAAGGAGAACGAACAAGTTAATTTTCATGCCAAATATTTTGCATTAAAAACTAAGGGAAAATTCCTATAAATAATATTAAACAGTTTTTTTTTTTTTTGTGAATGTAATACGAAAGCAAATTGTGATAAGTATTCCCTCATAAGCGCTCTTCCCATTTTAGTCTGTTATTTCCTATACAAAAAATGCAACAAAAAAATACAAAAAAACAAAAAAAAATTACAAAAATATATATGATTACAAATAAAAAATTATTTTTTAAAAAAGCTTTTATTTAACTAATATTAACATTAATAAAAAAAGGAAACAAATTAGAAAAACCCTCTAAAAAGTAAAAAATAAGAATTAAATCAAATTGAGAAGTTTAAACAAAAAATATAATAATATAATAATATATTAACAAATATAAAAACGCACTGAAAAGTATAAAATAAATTATATAAATATCTAATAAATAACCAATAAATAAATGTAATAATTATTAAATTTTAAAATTAAAAATAATGAAAATATTTAGTTAAATAAAAGCGTGGCGCAGTTTTTATAATTTATATAAAACAACACAACATTTATTTTTACAACAATTAATCTTCATTTTCATTTTCAATAACGACGCGAGGAGGCGGAAAAGTCTGCTGGAACCTCTCCAGTTGAGATTGACTAGCTAAAAGTAACAATCTGTGAAAATGCATCCGCTCGCTTTCTTTGTACGCGTTCTCACATAGTTGAAGTTCTTCTTCGAATTCTGCTTGTAATCTAAGTCAAATTGCACTCTTTCCGCTAAAAGTTTCATTTTAATTAATTATGAATTCATAATTACGATTACAATTATGACAATGATAATAATTAATAATTTTTTCAGATTACCGTCAAAATGTAATAACTTTGTGCAAGATTTCTAAATTTAATTTTTATTTTTAATCTTATTAACCCGTAAAGGTCATCTCGGTGCAAATTTGAACCATCAAAGAATTAAAACTTGAGTTATTTTATTACAGATAAATAAAGTATATACTCGTACATATACTAAACAACCTCATTCAACAAAAAATATATTTTAAAATATGGCAAATGTCTATAAATACTTATTCGAAAAGGTTGTTATAAAACTGCGCCGCGCTTTTATTTAACTAAATATTTTCATTACTTTTAATTTTAAAATTTAATAATTATTACATTTATTTATTGGTTATTTATTAGATATTTATATCATTTATTGTTTACTTTTCAGTGCGTTTTTATATTTGTTAATATATTATATATTTTTTTTGTTTAAAATTCTCAATTTGATTTATTTCTTATTTTTTTACTTTTTAGAGGTATTTTTTAATTTATTTCTTGTATTATTAATGTTAATATTAATATTAGTTAAATAAAAGGTTTTTACAACATAATTTTTCATATGTAATCAAATATATTTTTGTAATTTTTTTGTTTTTATTTTTTTTTTATTAAGACTAAAAAAAAGTAAAAATATTTAATTTTACACATCGAAGTTACATACGTGTTCCAAATTTTAATCATTTTCAAACGACAGTTGATGAGAAATGAAATTTTCAAATAAATGCATGAATTTAGCGTAGGGGTAGCGCATGGGGGCGTAGGTGTGGATCATATCAAATTCCGACACCCTAGTGCTGTATTGTCACCGAAGTTACATACGTGTACCAAATTTCATTGATTTTCATACGATAGATCAAAAGATATAGCAGTTGCAAGATTTGATTATTCCTAAAGAGAGTTAAATTAAAGCTTTTAACAAACGGTACAGACGCGCTTAAAATTAATTGTAACCAAAGGATAACGTTCGTATTATAAACGCAATACGAAAGTATAAGCACTAATTTAAACATTTTATTACATAGATTAAGTAATAATAAACTCACCAGGTTGTAGTGGTAAACTCATCGTTGTCGTATATCAGCTGATTTCGAAATCAAAGTTATGAGGTTTAAATCCTAATAAAGATGGTTAATTTTATTCGGATTTTAATACTATATAGTGGATACCGGCGTTCTTTGGTGGTTGGGTTTCAATTAACCACACGTCTCGGGAGTAGTCGACCTTCTTTCTTTTCCCTGTTTAGTCTCCGGTAATTATCTTTCGGATAATACTTCAGAAGATGAATGAGAATGATAAGTATGAATGTAATTGAAGTGTAGTCTTGTACAGTCTCAGTTCAACCGGTTCCTGAGATGTGTGGTTAATTGAAACCCAATCGCCAAAGAACACCGGCATCTACGATCTAGTATTCAAATCTGTGTAAAAATAACTCGCTTTACTAGGATTTCAACCCTGGAACTCTCGACTTCCAAATTAGCTGATTTGGGAGGAGTAGTCGACCTGAGTTTGTACAAGACTAGAAATTTACTGGTACAGTTACATTACACTGATAAGTCGCTAATGACTTTAATTGTTGATGCGTCTATAAATTAAAGTATTTTAAAAAAGTAATAATAAACCAGCATTAATAATCACTAAAAATAAATAAACTAAAAATGTTACAGACGTACGATATACTTACTAGATGTCGCAGAAGTAATAAATTTTATACAGTGGCTATTAGCATATGGTAAATAAGCATATCGGCAAATATCTCAAAGCATCACAAAATATTATAAAACAAGGAAATAAGTGCGATTAAAGTTCATAATAATTATTATTTAAAATAAAAACATATGAAATAATGTAGAGATAAATTACTTAAAGACGCTAAATATAAAAAGTAGCTGCAAAATAATTAACAATTCGCAAGTTGTTAATGAAAATTATTTGAACATATGGTCGCGTGTTCGCGATTCGATCAGGATACTGAGAGATTGACAGTTGAAAATGTTTATATGATTACAATTTATTGGTTTAAAATCATAACTAAAACGAAACAAATTAATAATAATAATGACAATAGTAATAATACTAAACGACAATAATAAAACAATAAAAACGTAATTACAACCGCAGTAATAATAATAATAAACAGTCTTTACATACAAAACAGAATTTAAAGTAATCGTCAGGATTTATTTACAAATAATTAAATATAATTCAGTCTCGTTGACAGAAGACATTAGCATGACCGCTAGTCTTAACGCTTTTAATCAGTGGTCTTGTATTAACAACAGTAGTACAATAGATAAGATAAGCATAAAGTTCATTCGCTGAAAATACCTTTGCTATTCGCAAATAAAACTGCCCTTAACAATTTACGAATGAAATTTAGTACATTATCTGTTCCGCTTATAGTCTAATAGTAACTTACCGAGGCATTTCTTGTTTTCACGTACTGGAATTAATTATGTAGCCTAACACAGACCTTTCTTTTTCCTGTTTAACCTCCGGTAATTACTTCAGAAGATGGTTGAGAATGATATGTATGAGTTTAAATGAAGTGTAGTCTTGTACAGTCTCAGTTCAACCGATTCCTGAGATGTGTGGTTAACTGAAACCCAACCATCCAAAGAACACCGGTATCTACTATCTAGTATTCAAATCCATGTAAAAATAACTGACTACTAGGACTTGAACGGTGGAACTCTCGACTTCGAAATCAGTTGATTTAGGAAGACGAGTTCACCGCTAGACCAAACCGGTGGGTTTGTAACGTCACCCTAATCGCGTCGAACTTAATTCACTAGAAATTCCCTCCATCACTGACCTCCTCGCAGAATACTCTTGCTGACTGACATCTTCCAGAACTCTCCTCTCAGACTCGCATCATAACGTCTCGCTTAGACTGGTTGTCAACCGGTTTTACCCGGAGTATTTATACTCCTATCCTCTTTACATGCAGGACCGTACTTCAGTTGAGCGTGAATACGATCGCCCGACTCCTTTTACTTTCCTATGAGTTCCTGACCTGGGTCCGGTAACTCTTCTCACGGAGCGACAACCGTTTAGGTGCGTCAGTGGGCAGTATTACAAAAGACGAACCTGTTAACTTTACTAAAAGGGTATCTTTTAGCTCCTGTTTGGATTCTTCCCGTTATTATATTTTCTACTTAATCGGTAGGAATCCCTTACTCAGGTCCGTTATACCGGTCTTGTTATAATATATTATAGGCCCTATTAATGTACATTTTTAATGGGATGCAGAAAAATTCAGGTTTTTTGTTTAAAATTGTAATTACTGTTACTCAAAAATTCGTCGACAATGTAATAGTACTTCTGTTAATGAAAATGTTTAATTGTATTTTATATAAAACCGTGAAAAACTGTAAGAGAAGCATAATATGTCAGTTCCTCGTAAGCCAAAATATTGTGTTGAATATTAATTTATATTTACGGGAGCCGAACAAATAAAGTAGCCTCACGCACGGGTGTCTCTCTAATTTAAACACCTCCGATAACGAACGGTCTAGTAATTTGGGTTCACAAGATTTAACGATCCTACTTTTCGATTTGGGAAAACAGTTAAATAGATTTAATATTTATAATTTATTCAACCCGTAAAAACTATAGATTAGAATTTCCGCCGTTACGTGCAATACGAGTTTCAGTCGTGTATTTTGTTAAATTATCTTAATAGATCTGTTTCAACAATTTATTTAAGTCGACATTAGACTGTAATAACAGCGCACCTGTTATTGTATTTTTTTCTTTTCCTAATTATTCAACGTAGTTCGTGATCGATTTTCAGTTGAATTTTTTGATTTTTAACCGACGAAAATTTTTAATAATAAATTTACTATCCATACATCTAGAGAATTTTTTAAAAGACGGTATTACATCACATTATATTAGAATAATACAAATTATTATTAGCGGTGTAACACGGTAGAAGTTGAAGTTAACAAATGTTTTATAACGCAATGATTACTCTTTATCGTGATAACTCTTTATAATAAAATGGGGCGCTACGATGTACATTTAAAAGAGTAAATCTAATGCATACATCCTCATTATTTCTAATTCTGATGTGGCTTCGGTCTTTTTTTTATACCGTAACGTAGTAGGCAGTATATATTTCCGCCCAAACAAACCAAAATTAAATTCTCATCCTGTTTATTTTACATATTGCATGTAACAATATTATCGCCATCATTATTTAGTTCTATACGGTTTATTTTTTCTTACCGTTGTAAAAGCTATCGCGGCTTTTAATACGAGATGAAAATTACTCTCCTCGTGAAAATAAAGTCAGTACGAATAATAAAAATTAATCGTAAATTATTAATAAAATTAAATTCCTTTTGTGTCCTTTATTGATTTCTCCGCCTGACTGTAGCTCTATTCCTGCAGCAGCGTAACTATAAAGGGAAGTGTAGCGATCGGACATAATTTTGGGTATCGCTATTTTTTTTCAAACGTCGACAATTCAAGACTCCCCTTATTCCAAAAAAATTTCCTGAGATACGTGTGTCGACACTATTTTTATTAATATCGACTGACTGGATCGTCATAAACTTTTGGAAAGTTGCTCAAAAAATGTTTATATATATGAGGGATTGATACCATTAAACGCTGAAAATAGATTAAAAAAGAAAAGCAAAAGAGGCAGGTTCAGCCAGTCTCACATATAGTAACAGCGGCAGTGGCTGTGGTGATTGAGCCCCACAGCGCCGTATTCTTTCGTACCCCTTAAAAAAAATCGGAAAATGGAAAAATCGGAAATTTAATAATCCCGAAAATGGTTTTTAAATATTTATCTGAAGAGTATTTGCAAGCCCAAAACTACTGAATACCTCGTTTAGTATATTCGGTATTGCGAAAATTTACAATCATCGTTAAAATTTTGTTTACCTTTCTTCACCGCATTTCAAGGTCGAATTTGAAAATCTATAAAAATCTATTCGCATAAAGATTACCAAAAGTCAGGTCGATTTCTTCATTTGTTACCGAGAAATTAAAAAAAGTATCTCGGTTTCAAAAAAAATTGAAAAAATTCAGTTTAACCTCCGAAAGTCGGAATTTCAAAAAATCTAGAAATTAGTTTTTAGATATTCACATAAAGATTGCACACGCAAAAACTCAAGCTGATATCTTCATTTATTACCGGTAAAATAAAATTTTATATTTCATTGTTTCTCCATTTTACCTCTTTAAACTCTGAATTTCTAATTATACTATCCTACTGTGCAGTTACATCGTAATAACATTTATACAGATTTTCGTCGATTTATTTTCAGTAGCTTTTACTGGGTTTTGATTATGAATGTTGTCTTCACTTTCAATAAAACCACTAATGAAAATATCTCTACAGAAAAATATCTTGGGAGCGGTATGCTGTAACTAAGGAGCATCAGAATTTTGCGGCTCGCCACCTAGCGGCCCGAATGAGAAATGCAGCTTCGTAACGTTTATTTATTATTTACACGTTTTAATAAATAACTTTTCATTTTTAGATAACACGTCCGAATAACCGTGATCTGTTAGATCGAGAGTTTACCTGATGCACGCAAAAGTTAGCCTACTAACAAATAACAGTTTTAATTTTGAAAATCGGACGATTGTTTGCAGAGATATTATAAGAGCAACCCAGCGGCATTCCGTTTGTTACCAGTCGATGGTGGTGATCGGTGTAGCCTCCCACGAGGTGCTCGCATAGCTCATCACTCTAGCCTCACACGCAGTCACCACGGGAAGCCCATATTGTTAAACAGAAATTTTTTTTAAATTTATTTAATATTATTTTATTTAATGTAAATTTAATTCTATTTTCTTGGTAATATTCTATTGATTCGAATCATTCAGTTCAAACCAAGCTCCCACAGGGACAGAGACTCACAGTTCACAGTTTTTTAATTACATTCGTTAGAGTTTGTTTTTCAACCGGAAAATCCCTACTACTACTACTTATATATATATATATATATATATATATATATATATCTGTATTTTCGAGAGGAAATATGTCTAAAATCCCTCCCAGACATGCCAAGAAACATTAGTAAAAATCTGGTTGAGATTGATCGAGTGCTTTTTTGTTTAACCCGAACAAACAAAAACCCTCTTCCTCTTTATTAGATATTTCCCAACTCTGGTCTGATTTTTGACCCCATCGAATAAGGGGCATCACCATTTATATATATATATTTAGTATCATTTAGAGTGTCATTTTATAGTGTCATTTAGAGTATGTTTCAACAATTTCGTTCGGTTGTAATCTGTATCCTTCTTCAGTTTGTCTCGGTCCCAATATTTTCCTTATAATTTCCTTTCCTATTTCATTATTTCTTCTAGTTCGGTTTTCCTATTTAAGGTCAATGTTTCATCGGCATATAATGCTGTGATTTTAATAACTGTGTTGTAACGCCGGATCTTCGTTTGGCGCGAAAGGGATTTCTTGTCGTAGAGATTTTTCACTAAACCTAGAGCTTTCCTGTTCTGCTGCAGACGGACAACCAATCGACTTGGTTTCTCAGAGCTGTTCGGTGTAACAAATTCTCCAAGGTACTTAAAGCGAGGGACTTTATTTATTACTCCATATTTCGTGTTTAAATTTGGGATTTCTATTCTGGAGCAGATGAACACTGTTTTTTCAAACGAAATTTGTAGTCCCACTTTTTCTGCGCGTTCCTTGAGGGTTTCTATTTGTTTTATCGCAGTCTATTCGTCTTCCGCAAGTAGCCGTGGTCCGAAGAACCGTAGGTGTAGACGTAACAACATCCATTGTCTCAGGGACCGTGTCGTACCAAATATCGCGGTTAACGTTGATATTCTTCGCGGTCCTACTGACCTCCTTGGTGCTCGTCTTAATTTCCACTTTAGTGTTAGCATTTCCTCGGACTAGGGACTTCAAGCACCTAATACAATCAAGCGATTCAAGTATGTCAGCCTGGAATTCATCCCGACAACTAAGAGGCCCTACATCTTCGACCGCATAGTCTGTCTCCTCCGCAACCTTCATTCCGACCGTTCCACTTTGCTCCTTGTTGGACGTTCCCGCCATTACTGTGCCTTCCATGGACGACACCGAGCTCATTTCAGCGGCCCGTAACTTCTTTTGATCTTCCGCGTCAGAGAGAGAGAGAGAGAGAGAGAGAGGGGCATTTAGCCGTCGCTTCGCTGAAGACTGCTCCAGAAGCCTTCCATCATCTGCACCCATATCAAGACCCTCCCATGAAAATAACTTTAATGACAGGAACTCCCTCTTATATTCATCAATACTGATGTCCGCCAAGTCGCCTTCCTCGACTATGTCGTAAGGAGGAGGAATCGCTACCTGAGGAACGCTACCACTGTCTTCAGTGATAGCGACCGGGTTACTCAGTTCCTCTGACTCCTCGATCCATCAGGATCGGTCGTGTTGAAAAACACAAAAAACAGCAAAGTCGAAAACGTAAAAAATTTGACTACTGGGCACTGGCTACCTAAAATTAGTGCCTAGCGACCGGGGGCAACTGTAAATAAACCCACTGCAGGCGTAAATGCAGAAACAAAACACGCCGAAAACACCATAAAGAGTTCAAAAACAACAAATTGCAGTAGGCAGCACTAGAATACACTACAAAAATTAATATTACAAAGTTTCGTAATATAAATACAAAAGTAAATAAATCCGCTTAGCGACCAAATCAACAGTACTTGGTTACCGTAGTCTAATACAAAAATAAACTCTGTTAAACACTAAATTATCTCAAAAACACGCAAAACTAACAGATAAACGTAAATATACGTCTGACACTACGAAATAATAAACGGAATACGTAATGTAAACAGTTCAAATCGCGAAATAATAAAACCCGATAGTCCGAGTAACCAAGATGGCTACCCGGCCAGACCGCTACACAAATTACACTAAATTTGATAAAATAAAACAAAACAATTACAAAAACGAAACGAACAGCAAACGAAACAACAACAATACGTACAAGGAATAACGGGAAAAATCAACAATTACAGCAGCTAAGCGTGACCACGCCCACACCTCCAGACTTGCTTCGGCAGTACATATACTAAAATTGGAACGATTATTATTCACGGTCAGCGTCCTGATGTTCTATATGTGGAAGTACTAAAACTGCCAATCAGACAGATGATAGAAAGAAGGCATTGGTTCACGGTAAGCTATGAGTTTACTAGAAATAAAGTTCTTAAAAATTAAAATTTTAAGCAAAAAACAGACCTAAAAGAGGATATATTGAGAAAATTTAGTACGGTATCGATGAATATTTTGTTAATCAGTATAATTACAACGGCTGTTTAATATTATTTAGAACTTGTTGGTCTTGAGTAGATAGATAAATGGTATCATACTGAAAAATGAGAGAAGAATTTACTAAATTTTATATTTTTAGTGTTTTATTTTTGAAAAGTTTTTTAAGAGATACCGTAAACCACTTTTGAGAGTTTTTGTGAAAGATATTATAAATGGTTATCGTTCTGGTTAGATTTGTAACCTAATTTATTTTACGCCTAAATGTTTGTTTTCAGTGCCCTTTTACAATCCTGCATATTTCATTTAACATTTCTTAGTTTCCTCTTCCTGGCTTCTTTGGATCTGGTGATCTAATACCGAAAAATAGACTATGTGTATATATTTAAGTAGAAATCCATTTTGGTAAAAATTGTACGGTTTCATTGAAATTGTGCAGTAATTAATGTAATTTTATAACATTAAAAAAATTAAATTACAAATTAGAAGTCGGTCCGTGGTATTTTATAATAAAGATCGTAGATCTTTAGATGTAAAATAATTAAATTACATTTAATTGCCATCACCGCTTCTGTTTTTAAATTAGATCAACGTATATAAAGCATAACCTGTATAAACCGATTTGACGTGCATCAAAATTAATTTCATTTACCCTAATTGTAAGACCGCTTCGGTAATTATTCTTTTTCCCTTCTTCTCCACCTTCATCTTTTATTTTACGCTTATACTTCTTTCTCTGTTTCTTTTTTTACTGGTTCCTCTCCTTTGAATTAGATTTAAGTTGTGTCCGTACTCCATTCCCTCTCACTCTATATTTCTCAACACCCAGTTATTTTTATCATTTGATGTAGTACAATAATTTTCCCATCCTGATGATAATAATAATAATAACAGTTATGCAAAATTATGACTTTTTTAATACTCTTTTGTTGTTGTTTTATGTTGTTTTCTTTAAAAATTTCGTGGGAAACATCAATTTTTTAAGAGAGGTCATTTTTAAAAATAATTTTCATAATTATATTTTATTTATTACTTGTTTTTTGTTTCTTTTTTACTAGTTATATTTTATTTTAATTCTTAATTAGATATCATATACATTTACGTAAGTTTAAAAATTCAATCAAACGTTTGTATTATATTTAACGATAAAATTTTACGTTAATCTAATCTTTTATAATACTACACAAAGCTAAAGATTTCTTTTCTAATTTTTATTCTCATTAATTGTGTTGGTTTATACATAATTTATGTAGACGAAAGGAAAGACATTTTATATTCGTTTTATTATTACAAATTATCAGTTTATTTACTTATTTTTTTCGTTCAGTATTCAACGAACTTAACAAGTTCTTAAATCCAGTTACCGGCCTGAAAGGGATTAAAATCAAGAATATTTGAGTAAAAAATTATCATTACGTTACCTCTGGAGACGTGTAATTTAAAAAAAAAAAAATTATAAAAAAACCGCTCCAAAAGGTCAAATACCTTTCTAGACAGATCTTAATTTCAAATTTTCCATTTGGATCCCTTTGACTCTCGATGAACGAGATACACCTGTAATTCACAACGGTAATATTAATTTTAGTGTAATACACGTTTTAAAAAGACTTGACATTTTAAAAATAAAATGAAATATGAATCCTGTTTGCCCCCTACTTGCCTGATGGGCTCTTCATTCCTTAAAATGAACGTACGTTTTATGATTTTATAAGGAAATTATCGAGCTTTAATGTAAAATTTGTTCAACGATATTCAAACAAAACTAATAAAATGTAATATCGGGTACCGTATTACTCGCTTGTCTATTCGCGCGTAAAGCTGAATTAGATTAAGATGTTACGTGCAAAAATCCTTTGATCGAATTCGGTGCTTAACAGTTAGTCGTTTTGGAAATATTAAACAAAATTTTAAAAACGGTTCTTTTGGGTACAACTGTACTCCGTTGTCGGATCTGGAAAAACAGAAAATTTAACAGAAATTAGAATTTACTTAAACGAATCTTTTTTCCAAGTTGCACGATTCTCTGGAAATAAATAACAAAAAATAAAAAAAAATTAATTTAATTATATCCGTTAGTCCGATCGTCATTAACGTTTCAATGTTGTAAAAGACTCGTATAGTATTTCTTTTTTACTTAATTACTACTTTCTACGATCCCTTCACTAAAAGTTGACATTTTAAATAGCGGCAAGGATTTCACCCTTCTGTCTGATTAAGTTAAATATTAAATGGCATTAGTGCTTGTATAAAAATATTTTAGCGGATTCCAGGTTGTAATATTCAGGCAGTCGTAAGATATTTATCAAATTACAAGGCAACGTATACATTTACGTACATATATGTGTATGTGTGTGTGTGCATATATATATATATATATATATGTCGGAGAGGCGAGGAGATTTGTCAGGGATTCAACGTTTTGTGTTTCACTCATTTTTATTATTACAAGTGGAGAATATATAAGATTATAATAGAGTTCAATTAATAAAAATGAGTAGATAACTCGTACAATGAAATAATTACAAATGATAATTATCACTTATCAATAACTCAGTAGTACACGAATTATAATATAAGACTAATTTAATTTAGAATTCAAATAATATTAAAACAACTTGCGATAGACCGAGGCTCAGGGAAATAACGAATTCGCGATCACCAGGACGTCTGTTCGATCTGGGTTCCAAAGCAAGACTACCCTTTCTCAATATTCTCAAATAATATGCCTACTGCATATTTCCTTTTCCTTATTAATTTTATGATACCCCTATCGTCCTGGGATCCCGACTACGTTGACAACCATGTGCCTACCTAGGCCTAAGCCTACCGCAATAAAACAATTTAAACCTTATTTTACAAAATATTACAAGTAATAGTACATTTCTTAAAACTACTAAAAATACAGATATTCTAAAGAATATTCTCATCGTTTTGTCGGAAGATACTCCACTGTACTTTATTCTCCGACATATATATATATATATATATATATATATATATATACTTCCGCTATTTTTCACAGGTTTTTGTTTTTTCGAATAGTCATAAAAAAATCGAGGTTTTCGTAAAACTCTCTTAAACAAACTTTTGACCAATATTTTCCCTTACAGCTATAGCTGTTGCATCAGCTGTAGCTATTGCCGGAAATTTAATTTTATTTATCAATATATATAAAATAATATATATATTCATGTGTTAAACGTACGTTCAAGCCTTACATACAGAAAGATAACTGGATTTTTATGCTTTGATATTTATTTTATAAATGAAAAAACTGTAATGGTGTTAATAGTAAAGATAAGAGTATTTCCCTTAAGTAAACTACCGATGTCGGTTGAACATAGCAACCGCATCAGGGAACTCCCATACGGTCCGACAATGCGGCTCTCCCCACATTGACTCGCCGCTTGTGAGTAGTCGGTTTTCCCATTGACCACTAATTTCCAGGGTGGCCCGGTCCTGGGCCCCCCTCAAAAGCAGGGCAGTCAAACATCAGGTTTTCATTTGACTGGACCTCCCAGCAGACGCACAGCTCATCAGTTTCCGAGCGGAACCGAAACAGATATTGGTTCAAATTAACATGGTTTGTTTCCACTTTCCAACAAGTCGGCAAGCAGCCATAGCTAAGGCACCCCGTAAACTGCCTGCCAAGCGGCTCTCTTATGACAGGCAGCAGATGATAGAATATATCCGGGTCAAGTTGGTCAATCCCCGGTGCCTTTTTCAGTGCCATTCGAGAAACTACTCGGTCTATATCGACTTGATCCACAGCCCGTACGCCAGGGAAGGTCGTCGCTCCCGCCCTAACGCCGACCTCTGCTTCATCCTCCGAAGCACCTGGAAACAGAGTAACCAGGAACGCCTGGTAAGTCGCCACAGATGTTACAGTGCGGTCACGAGCACCAAACCCGCATCGAACACTGGACAGCACGTGCAATGTCTTTTGCCGTTAACATGATTTTGCGAGCTGCCTGGGGCTGTGCCGCAACTCGGGCATAGAGTCTTGCCGTAACTTGAGTGTGGCTTCCTTGATGGCTCGAACATACTCATTACGGGCGCGCCGGTAAATCCGTAGACGCTCATCGCGCACGTAATCAACCCGTAATAATCCCCGTAAGGGGGTGACGCTGTATCTTCTCCTAGCGGACCTAACTCTTGCGCGCAGCACGCTAAGGTCGGAGGACCACCACTTTTTCCCGGGTTTCCGCCTGCGTTTAACAGACGGCTCCCCTGAAGCAGCTGTCATGACGGCTCCAGGCACTCACCGATCAGAGGACTGGCCACTACCTAAGGGTCCGTCCATTGGCCGAGGCTGCCGTAGGACCCTTTCGCAGCCGATCGTGCAGTTAACTTGAAAATAGCGGATGAGATGTTCCACCACCGAAATATCTATAAATAAAAGCACTTTAGAAAAGAAACAAATTGTTCGGTGTGATATTAGTAAAGAGCCCTCAAACATCGATAGTAAAGTCTTCCTTTCGTTAGGCTGAGAATTACTACAAAAAATTTATGAAAGATTTGAAGGTATTAGAATATAAGGATTATTAGCTTAGATTATTTCACGCGTTGATACATTTTTCAATGTATTTGGAATTCATGCGGAAATGAATCGTAGGCTTAAAACGTTTGCTTGTAGGAAAAAATGTTCAAGAACATAAACGTCTTATAATTATACGTTAACTAGATACTTTTATCTGAATTTGAATACTACATCGTGGATACAGGTGTTCTTTTGCGGTTGGGTTTCAATTAACTCGCATCTCAGGAATGATCAACCTGAAACCGTACAAGACTACACATTATTTACATTCATACATATAACATCCTCATTCATCGTCTGAAGGCACACAACTTTATTCAGGTTCCGAAGGCTAAACAGGAAAAAAATTATTTGTTAACCGAAAATATTATAAACATTTGGAACTCCGTTAAAAAAATTTAAGTCTTTTGGAAAAATTGCCGCCTTTTTGGAAAAATTGGGGAAATTTTAAGCATCCCAATATCATATTTGTAATGCACATAAAAAATCGAGAAAATGTTGTTCTTATAAAGTTGTTGGTAATTTTTTCGTTTATGCGATCCCAGTGCTGATATACTTAAAATGAACACACACACACACACACACACACACACACATACATACACTAAAAACCGAACTAGCGCACACATATTTTTAAATATAAAAAAAATTACACTTAATTATAATTTATCAATTTATTTATGTTTTGTTTTATGCCATATATTTACGAATAAGATTTGCCTTAATTATTATGTTGGATTATTATATTAGATTAAATCAGATACAGACGACATATTATATGAAAACGGATAATAATAAGTCTACCGTAACTTAGTAGACGCTTGATTCGATTGTAACCGAGATTGTTAAAGATAGTTACGCTTAGCAGAGTGTGAGTTAGAGTGAATAGGAGAGATAGGAGGGTTGGTATAACCACTGCGAGGGAAGGGAGATACTGTCAAACATTTCAGGTGAGAACCTTACAGAAACAGGTATCCCACAATTCCAGTTTAATATCATAGAAGCCTCTTGTATTTTTTATTTTGTTTATTTTTTATTTTTATTTTTATTTTTATTATTTTTTTGTAACATTTTATCCTTTTTCGTTTGTGACACTTTTGGGGTAATCTGTTAGAAGACATTACAACTATCTTAATTTGTTATTAGTAAAGTTTATTTTTTATTTTTTTTTTTTTTTATTAGGTAATTCTGTTTCAAATTGCTCTTGTCCACGTACCCATTTAAATGAAATAAATCGAGTTGTCTACTTCACAGAAATAATTTTTTAATAAAACTAAAAAAAGAAATAAAAAGAAAATTATTAAACTAATAAATCATCCCGTATATATTATTTTATGAAATATTAAGACGAATTCTTTGATCGCTTGATTATTATTATTATTATTTTGTTTAAAATCAATCCACTCGTTATAGAGTTACAGAACCACAATAAACCGATAATTCCGTGCAACACTATCTTTATACGGTTGGAAAAAACAATCGATTGCATTATTCGATTATTCTGTGAAATATCTCGGATTGTGGTCTTGTCTTTACAGAACACGATTTCTGTGTTTAATAATTTACGAACATATTTTTATTTATCTCCTTTTAACTATCTTTCTTTCTTTTTCCTGTTGAGCCTCCGGTAACTACCGTTTTTAGATAATACTTCAGAGGATGAATGACGATGAATATGTATGAGTGTAAATGAAGTGTCGACCAATTCTGAGTTCGACCAATCCTGAGATGTTGTGGTTAATTGAAACCCAACCACCAAAGAACACCGGTATCCACGATCTAGTTATAGTATTCAAGTCCATGTAAAAATAACTGGCTTTACTAGGACTTGAACGCTGGAACTCTCGACTTCCAAATCAGCTGATTTGGGAAGACGCGTTCACCGCTAGACCAACCCGGTGGGTTTCCTTTTAACTATCTAATTTGTATTAATAATAATGTGCTATGCTGTTTTGATTTACGAATTAGATGCCGGTCGAAAGATGTATTTTATATTATGTTGTCGATTCTAGTGCACAGCGAATAAGGATCTATGCAAAACTGTGATTTAATTATTATCACGGTGGCTAAGCGGTTTCATCCAGAAGGTTCTGGATTCGAATCCCCGTCGGGCTTGACATTTTTCACACGTTTTAAAACTCATTTCGCATTATAGAAAAAATAATTTAATAGATACCCGTAGACTAACCCGCTAGCGGTTAAACTCTTTATTGCAAAATCAGCCGAATTTCTAAGTCCGGAATTCTAAGGTTCGAGTCCTTGTAAAGGCAGTCGCTTTTATATGGATTTGAATGACAGATTGTGGATACCGGTGTTCTATGGCGGTTGGGTTTCAATTAACCACACTTCTCAAAAGCGATGGGCCTGAATCTGTTTCAGACTACACGTTAACCGGTACATTTACACATACATTGTACTTCGTCTGCAACTACGGTCAGACCTGGCAAGCCGATTGCGGTATTGCATTTCTCTATACGTACACCCCCAGACCGGGCAGTAGCTGGAAAACCGGTCGGAATAAACAACAATAGGTAGCCGTATCGGGCGAATAGTTAATAATAATAAGCCTATAGTTAAGGAATATAAAATAAATATACTATCATCGGTGGAATAATGTAACGCCATTTATTTTTTTAATGGATTTTATGTACTATAATACGTCCAAAGTAAATAAATAGCATCGAATTATTCTTTATCTTATAATTTCTTATTTCCTGTCGAAATATCTATCTCCATATTCTCTGGTCGTTTTCTCAATCACTTAGACTATAAAGAAACGACGTATTGAATTTATAAAATACGTCGGCGTTTATCTTTGGATATACCATGGTCGTTCGGAAAGTGTTCGGCTTGACGCAGAGATGGTGCGAGTACGGCCAAATGATTATCATATTTGTAAAGTATGATCCTTTAGATGACGTCCTGAGAATTTTCAGACGCTTGTTTGTGGCGATCGAGTAAAGCGAACGAATTTTAAAATTAAAAAAAATGAATAAAATTGAAGTTCCAGCTGTTATAAAGTATTTTAATTATTAAGGTTTTGTGACGAAACCGTCGCTATAATTCAGAATTCCTTATTAAATGATTACGCGAGTTTGCTGCCGTCACAAAGTTCTCGTTAGACCTATACATTTACACGATATTTTGGGTATGAGAAAGCTTCTCGCTCGATTGATGTTAACAGTCGACCGAAAACCCATTCGCCTGAAAACTTCTGCAGGATGTTTATTTAAACCTGATTCCGCTGATTTTCTTCGACGTTTTATACCGATAGATGAAACTCGGATTCACCGTTACGTGCTATGGACCAAACATCGGGTGGGAGGAAGTGAAGATGCACCGAAGAAAGCGAGAACGGTCCCGTGTGCTAGGAAAAGTCACGTCTATGATTTTTTCGATTTTTTGAGGTTCTCGTAATGCGGTGCTCACGGACCACCTGGAAAAATTTAAGGAGTAAAGTTTACTTCCTACAGGAGTACTAATCTTTACTACTACCCTTCGATTGAAGAGCGCTGTTCAGGTTAAACGGCCGCATTTGGTAAAAAAGAAAGCGCTCTACTAACTTGATAATTTGCCTGAACACACGTTTCGGGTTATTGCTGAAAACTCTACGAGTTACGGTTCGAAGGGCTTCAACACGGGCCGAATTCGCCGGATTTGGCACACAGCAATAGCTTCGACTTTCCAAATTTGAATAAACGGCTCGCCGGACGAAGAGTCACTTCAAATGATGAGGTGAGACGACCGACTTATTTTGTATAGTTGAAAAAATCGCATTATACTGACGCTGTACAGTCGGAAAGTATTCGGTGTAAATATATCGAATTACAAGATGACTAGGCTGAAAAATAAAATAAATATTTCTGAAAAACTTATATTTTCTCGGTAAAGCCGAGAACTTTCCGAACAATGGATTCACGCATACCATGTGTATTTATTTGCAAGAGCGAGAAACGCTCTAAAATACACAGATAACAAACGAACATCTCAGCGGTTTATTCGTGCGTTGAAGCACCGCATTAATTAATATTACAACAAATTATTAATTTTTTTTTTAACCTCCGGATCCACTGCAGGCATTCTTTAGACGATAATTAACGACAATTAATGTTACGGCTGGCAACATCGTTTTAAGTAAAAACTAAAATAAAATAAAAAGTAAAAATTTTCTAAAGTTCCCAAGTATTACTGATGATATATACGTTAGCTGATGAATTTGAAACATAGCGACAAAACTCGGAAGCAATCTTATTTTATTTTATTATCGCGTTTTATTTAATAATCATTTGTAAGTGCATTTCATTACCCAAATCTGTCTTCAAAACAAAAACGTAAGAAAAAGTAAAGAAATATACAGTTTTTAGTTATTTTTCAAAGTAATTTGATTTTATTTGCATTTAAATTCGCATATTTATTTGTAATATCATATTAATAACTAATCTTTATATATTGTTCTTTCTCAAATTGTGAATCCTTCAAATAATTGTACGCCATTTTATCATTTATTTTTGAAGTAATCCTGATTTCATCGTAGAATACTTTATTTTGAAAAGTTATGATTGTTCGAAATAATAAACTGTACATTTTTTTCCATTTATTTACCCTGTTACAACGACCGGTAATTTATGAAAATTATTGCATTAAAATTTTCAGCTTATTACTTTTTTTTAATATAAAATTTTTTTATTCCTAATGTGTACCTTGCAATCCGTTCGAGCAGTGAACAATAAGCGACCCCCTCGCGGCCCAGCGAGATGAGGATGATATGTACGACTTGGAAAGGAGGTGTAGTCTTGTACAGACTCAAGCCGACCGTTCCTGATATGTATCAGGAACGACGAAGTACACCGGAATCCGCTAAACAGTATTTTTATTTCCTTGTACAAAGTAAAGGAAGTATTATGATCGCGAAAAATTTGGATTTTCAGATTTCAATGGAAATATCCATTTTGACCATCCTGAATCCATTCTGACTAGTTTCGGCGTGACGTCTGTACATATGTATCTCGCATCACTCAAAAACGATTAACCGTAGGATGTTGAAATTTTGGATTTAGGACTAGTTGTGCACCTCCCCTTTTGATTGCAATCGGTTGTATCAAAAGTGTTCAAAAAAGCCCAAAATCCAAAAACTTTCGATTTTGGACTTTTTCTTAACTGCAGTAATAACCCCTCATTGAGAGCTTTTCAATGATTTGTCATAAGCGGTACTTAATTTCATCGGTTCCAGAGTTATATCCAAATTTAATTTTAATTAATAAAATATTTTGATTTTTGGGAAGGCACATCGGTTCGATTCAGACTTCATCTCCTTTTTTTTCAACCTTTTTTTTTAATTTTAATATATTGATTTATTAATAATTATTAACCTCTCATAAAAAAAATTACGGTGAATAATAATTCAATATTAAAAAAAAATATATATCCGAAGTTATTAGTGAAATAAAATTGTATGCACTTTTCATTTAAAAAATGTGTATATGTAATTTAATAGGCGTACAAGGAAGTCCACATTAGATTTTTAATAAAATCGTTGCTGATAAATCTATCGATATACACGTACGTAATTCTAAAAATATCAAAAAGTATTTTTTAGTATCTTCACTAATTAATTTTGAATAACAAAATTTTAATGAAATTTTTTACATTCATTAAACAATGTTTAAAACATTTTATTTTAATAAATAAAGATGGTAAAAACAACTATTTGAAATTAGTAAAACTGTTACGACCTTTGTTAAATACGAAACAAACAAAAATCAGCTGTAAACAAACAAATCAGCTGTAAATATTAAAAAAATGTTAGTAATGTTAAAGTGTGTTCACTCAGTTAATATTAGTGAATTGTAAGTACAGTAGCTTATTAACATATATTTCAAAATTAGTATTATTATTAAGAATGTTAAGTAACAAATGTGCTACTTTCAATATAAAAACCTAATTACCAAACCAATAACTTCTCTCTTGATAAACATCTATTTATTTTTAAATACGTCTATATTTTTAAAACGGTAATATAATATTTATTGTGTGTAGTAATTTAACAAACATATCCACTTTATAACATAACATAACTTCAAACGATAAATAATAAACAAATTATGCCGGTATATTGTTATTTTAAATATTTCAAATAATACTGGAGCTGTTTGAATAGATTTTTTTACTTTGTATTCTAATTATTCCATTACATATTACTATAATAGTTTTAAAAAAGAATTTCATTTTAAGTAAATAAATACGTTTATTAAAACCAAAGCCTTACAACAGAATAGAAGAAAAAATGTAGCTGGTAATTAAAGATATATCAAACGGGCTTGAAAGTAGGAAGATCCAGAATCGAATAAATTTTCCCTCCAAAAACTTTATTTAGGTAAAAAATGTAAACTCAAAACTTCTGAAAACGATCTTTGTCGCGTTTAAAAAAGCCTACGACTTTATAAACGATGAAATACTTATAAAAATATTTCGGACAAATTGAAATTTACAAAAAACAAAATATAAGGAAACGTTAACGAACATTTTTACAGAACTAAAATTTTTTGGGAGAAGTCACGAGACCTTCGAAATCGAGACAGGAGTCGGGCTAGGGAATAGGATTTCACGGATTCTCTTTAACTGGATACTAGAAAAAGTAATAAGATAATGCAGGCTTAAATTGAGAGAACAAAATATTCCATCGGAAATCATACTAGGACAAAAACATCCGAGGATATTTAAGAAAATTTGATTACTTTGCCTTTTAAGGCTATTGTATGTTTCTCTGTTCTAAAGACTGCAACTAAACAAATCAAAAACTCGATTGAAAAAAACGGGAAAATTAGTACTGCGTATCTTTTTTTGAAAAACAAAATCAGTGAAAAATATTAAAAAAAACCGATTAATTTAATAAAACCTTTGTATGAGAAAATTAAAGAAGCCGATAAATTTAAATATCCTTGGAAATGAATTACACCCAACGATGTAGAAAAAATAGCGATACAGAATAAGGTACTTTTTCGTTTTTTGCCCCTCCCCCCCCCACTTTTTTGCATTTTTTCCCATAAAAATTAATTAATATAGCACGTTTTATAATAATCGATGACTAATACGTGATGTTTTTATACCGATCGTTTTAAATATTTCCCGTACGATCCCCAACGAAAAAGTACTCAGTGTAAATCCAGAAAATAGAAACTGATTTTAATCGATCGTTAAAAAATAAAACTCAAAATCACTATCAATAAATCTCGAAAATAGACAACAATAATAAGACAAAACGTATACGCGGCAGACTGTTTCATCTTTAATAAGGAAACCCTAATCGAAGAACTAGAAAAAAGAGAGAAAAGTATTAAATAAAATCCTACAACCCAAGAAAGTAAAACACAACTATGATTTCAATTTGGATCAAATGCAACAGTTCGATTTTCAATAGTGAAAAATAAAATTAAAAATAAAATCTATATTTTAATTTCGAGTCCCATTCAAACGTTTTTTTTTTAGGACTTAAAATTTATTGGAGTAATTATTTACTTCAATAGATTTGCCGGATTCGGTGCCGTGTTATTCAATAAGGCTAAAAAAAATTATATTTTACTAAAAAAAAAAAAAAATTGGTAACGTTATGGCTCTTATCCGATGCGGTCGGAAATCGGGCCAAAGCCGAGATACAGAGGGATCCAATAAAATGTACTCGCTGTTTACCTAGTCTATATCTCGTGACAAATTTGACTTGACGTGACAATTTTGGGCACTGCGAGAGGGTATGTGTTCGAAATGACCACCAGCAGCTTCTATGCAAGGCCCATGGCGCACACCGAACTACGGATGTTAGTGTATCTGGCGTAATATCAGCACATAATCTTAATTTTTTTTTACCTCCTGGTCCACCGTTAGGTATTGCTTCAGAGGATGAGATGAATGACAATTTTTGTAGCGTATGAAAATGACATGCCTGACCGGGATTCGAACCCGGGCCCTCCGGATGAAAGGCCGTGAAGCAAGGGGATAAAAAAGATTTCCACCTTAATGGTAAGAAAAACTTCAAATTTACGCAATACGACAATGGTTGCATGTGAAAAAAGTTTCACATGTTTAGTATACAAGCCCCATCTTCTTACAATTCCAGCAACATTTTGGTCATCCCTTGTCGTAAGGGATGTTCATATCAAAAAAGTGATTGGTGATACCAAAACCTTTACTTACATAAGTTTTAGGCCCTTATCCAAAGAATAGTAGGAACTTAACGAATTCGTTATTTTACTTAATAAGAAAGTTATAGTGATATTTTGTTTTTTTTTTGGAAAAGCCCCCCTAATTCCACTCCCATGGTCCGATTTTTCCTATTAACGAACTCGACCATGATTTTGGGTCGTTATTCTTTACGTATCAATTTGAAAGTGATTGGCGCAAAATTACGGCAGTTATCGTGTCCGCAAGAAAGTGAAATATATATATGAATATATGAACTAACGGTGGTCTTGGGGTCTGGGGGATGTGAAACGCGAAGATAATCGAAATTTTTCGGAACTAGAATCACGGTACCCATTACCATAGGTAGCTTTCTTATGATTCTGCCTAAAAGTTAGAATTTGGCTGCTTTTGTAACGAAAGTTGTGATATGATGCGTTACCTAGTACAATGACCGACCGAGGTGGCAAGTTGGAGATATATTTCTCCCGTAACCATCGCATGTGTTTTTCGGTATCCAGCGATTGTGATAATCTCCTTTTTTTATTTGGCTCGTAAAGCATTGTTAATGAAGCCTTTATTACAATTATTAATAGTTAGACCACGGGTACTGGTGTTATCAGTCCTTCATGAAGGTTTGTTGTGTCTACCCACGATTTTTGTTGTGAATGTAGGTTTCATACTGTGACATAACTACTGTGAATTTAGGTTTCACCTACGTATACAATCGATCTTCCTTCTTCGCAAAACAGAGAAATTGTCGTAGAAATTTCATTCTTTTCATTTTAATGTCGTGCCGTTCTATCAGTATTCTCCGGTTGTCTACTGTTTTTTCCCATCTAAATCCCGTTTTAAAAAATGTTACCCTTAAAGATCTTTCACTTCCTTTGAAATTAATTTCAGTTTCGCAGGCGGTTTGCATAATTCTCTTCACAGTAGAAACGCATTTTTCGGTTACATAAAATTTGTTTATTAAACGCCTCAAAACATCCACGTCAAAGGAATCTAAATTGCACACAGCACTGGGGCGATTTACACGATTTACGGGCGAAACTAAAACGGTAAGGTTCTCAGTTTCATTTGATTTCCCTTCTGCTATAATTCTTTGGACCGTTTGTTTTGCTACTTTTGTCGCTTGAACAACCGAATTCAGCATTTCAGTTTTCCTCACTATTCCGGTTCCGGCATTGTTTTGTAAAAAAAAAATTGTAAACATTGAATACAGTTTCCCCCTCCTGACTGTACCTTTCCTTCTAACTTGGGTATTTTAAAAGAATATAACTGTATTGAAATTAAAAATGTAAATTACTGAATTTATTTAAACCTTAAATTTATTTATTTCATTTAAACCTTAAATGAAAACAACACAACAAATAGTAAAAATAGATCGCTAACAACTATTCACTTCATTAAGTAAAATAACACCGCGATAAATGTTTCTATATCAACCCACTTCTAGAACATAATTACAAACGATGTATGACATGTTTCTTCACAGCGCAATGATTAGAGAAGATTAAAAATCAGTAAATGAAATTCTTACAATTGCGTATTTGTTTACAACATTTCATGAATAGCACATAACGATTTGTTGTGCAACAGGAAGTACGTCTAGATCACAAAATCAATATATAATTTAGAATAAAGCTCAACAGTTATATACGCTACAGCAAGTTTATGAAACCTGTTTTTAATGCATTACCATACCCCAAAAGACATACAGAAAATTACATTGTTTTTTGTTTGCTTGTAACAGAGGCCAGTGCATGCAAAATGCTAGTACGTAGGTTTTCGGTCCCTGAGCCAATATATGTGCCGATACATAATATATATATATATATGAGCTGTATTCTAAATCGAGGCCAATACGGCTTCATGAAAGGGGTTGGCACCGAGGATTGCATCTTAAATGCTCTTAACGATGTGGAAAGCGCCGACTGCAAATATGTTTTGGCTATTTTTAATGATATAGAGGCAGCATTTCCTTCCTTGTGTTGGAGTTCTGTCCTCTATGCTTTGGAACGCCGCGATGTTCCCGAAGCCATACAGGCCGTGGTACGAGACTACTTGTCTAACCGTACGGCTCTGTTTAAGGATGCGCACCTAGTTGTGGAAAATTCCGTCACCAGCGAAAGCCCGCAGGGTTCCGTTCTCAGTCCCCTGCTGTGGAACCTGGTGTTCGACGGGTTTCTGGGGTTGACATTCCCAGAAGGAGTCACGGCCCAGGCTTTCGCCTATGACTGTCTCCTTTTAGTTCGTGGAAATTCAAGACCACAGCTAGAAAGCAGAGCGCAGGCGGCTTTGTCAACGGCCGAAGGCTGGATGGACATACAAAATTTAAAGATTTCTGTGCCCAAGACGAAGTTTATGCTTCTGAAGCGCAGACAAATTATCATGCAGTCGAAACCCCCACATTAAGTATAAAGGCTGTGTAATCAGCCGAGTAAGGGTTCATAAGTACCTAGGTGTTTTGTTTGATGACAAGTTGTTTTTGAGCAACCACATTAAACAAGTTGCGGCGGACGCTGTCTCTGTGATGCACAAACTTAGAAGGATTGCTCGGAAAGACTACGGGCTGTCTGGTCGCCAAATGTACTTGGTGTACCGAGGTGTCTTCGAGAGTATGATCGCATACGCGGCGCCAGTTTGGGCGCATAGGTTGGATAGAAATAGACCACTGCTTCTAAATTTAAGGAGTGCCCAGCGCAGAGCCTTAATTGTATGCACTGGTGTTTTTAAAACAACCTCCTACGAGGTTACTACCGTATTGGGAAAGGCTCTCCCAATCGATTTAGTGGTAAAAGTTCGAGCAGCCATGTGGAAGTTGCGAAGAGGTCGGGAAACCGAGGTATTTGGGATGCGGTTTCGGGCCGGGCTAAAACCGGAACGGAACGGCTATCACAATGCACCGGGTCTAAATTTCGAACAGTTGCCCATTTACCGCCTGCGGAAGAGGCTTTGGAGCCTCGCGATGGAGGCATGGCAGCATGAATGGCACACCATGACTAAGGGAAGATCTCTGTATAGATTTATACAGGATCTGGATGGATAGTATGCCTCGAGTTCATTTTTAAGGGCGGCGGGTGCCCAAGTGCTCACCAACCATGTGAATTTGATGCAATATCTGTTCAGGTTTCGCCTAGCGGCTGATGAGTTGTGTGTCTGCGGGGAGATCCAGTCGAACGAACATCTGATGTTCGACTGCCCTGCTCTTGGGGGGGCCAGAAACTGGGCCACCCTGGAACTTAGAGGTCAGGGGGAAAACTGGCCGCTCATAAACGGCGAGTCAATGTGGCGTGAGCCGCATTGTCGGACCGTGTGGGAGTTCCTCGATGAGGTTGTGATGTTCAACCGTCATCGTTAGATTGTTTAATTTAAATAGGATTTATTGATTCCTGTGGCGTGTCTGTGGGAAGTCTTCCTTTAAATAATGGCTGCCATCAGCCAGTAATAAGCTCCAAGCGCTTTAAATGGTGGACAGGCACTAGCTGACAAACAGCGACCGAGGCGTGGCGGCTTAAATTGCCGTCTTTTTAACTTAGACCATTTTTACTTTTAAATTGTAACAAGGGGTGCGCCTCCCCGATCTAGTTTTAATGTGACAAGTGAGCGGTAGGGACACATAAAGCGGGTGCTGTACGGCACCCAGCTTAACCGCTCACGCAAGATAGGCGCTCACTAGGAGCATTAGGAATAACGAGGTCGCAAATCTGTTTTTGAGGCACAGTAGCCGTTATTTGGGACGGAACATTTGGTCAATGCTCTAGGGCGACTGAATGGGGTGGTGGCCGGAGAGATGCCAGCTAACCAATATATATATTACACTGCTCTCCCTCCAAATGCGCTGTCGTGAGTGCTACCGGGCTGCTCGACTACGATACTTGTTATTTTGTGCTCCGCATCATGTAATCTACAAGTAATTGCTCGCATAACCCTTTCTATTGATGTAATCACCTAAGTTTTCGTTTTTTTTTTACATCTAATTCAGTGCAGTCGGCTGCCTGATATCACTCTGCATTTTGAACTTTTGATTCTATTTTTCTCTAGCTTCTGTAACTTCGTCTACGGTTTGGGGAAAATTAATCGCATCAGCGGTTTTGGAAGTAACTTTCTCTAGAACATTATTAAATATTTTTTTGACTGTAGTTTTGTGAATTCCGAAATCTTCGGCGACACCGTTTTGGTACCTCGGATTAGAGAAATATCTTAAAAATATTTCCATTTTACGCCGGGCGCTTAAGGCTCTTCCTCCTGTTTCATTAGTTTCTTAAGCGTCCCACAGACGCCTTGTCAAAACGAACCGGTTCCCTGTACCACCTATCTTCACTTATAGATTTACGCTCCCTAAAGTTTTTAGATTTAAGTATTCTCATGAAAACAACCGTCTTTCCTATTCAGTAGAAGCTTTCAGTATGGGGTCTTATGTTACTGAAAAAGCCGACAGTAATTACTAATTACTGTTATTATAACAGTAACTGTTATAATAAAATTTGCCTAATCGGGAATCCTGAATTTTATTTTATTTATTTATTTATATTTTATTTCCATTTTTCCCCAGTATCTACTGAGAATAATTGTTTAACAATCGAAATTGTCGAAAATATTTTGATTTCATACAAGAAAAAAGTTTTGCAAAAGGCTTTTTGCAGGTTAAAAAGTAAATTTTTTTAGATTTTCTTGTTAAAAGTTTTCGGTAATGAAATGAAATCGCTTATTGTCACAAAAAATTATCGTGTAATAAAATAGACCGCACTCAATTATTGTTATGGAACAACTGTTACGGGACAATTCTTTTTTTTATTTTAATTGTGAATTGTATAACCCATGACTGATTTTATTATTAATCTTTCGATCCAACGGGTCGGTCTAGTGATGAGCTCGTCATCGCAAATCAGCGTATTTCGAAGTCTAGAGTTCTAAGGTTCAAATCCGAATAAAGGCAGTTACTTTTATACGGATTTGAATATTAGATCGTGGATATCGGTGTTCTTTGGTAGTGGATTTCAATTAACCACATATCTGAGGAACGGTCTACCTTTCGTTCTTTCTTTTTCTGTTTAGCCTCCGGAACCGCCGTGAGGTATTACTTCAGAGGATGAATAGTCGACCTGAGACTGTACAAAAGTCCACTTCATTTACGATCTCATTTATCCTTTGAAGTTAATACCTTACGGGGTTTCCGGAGGCTAAACAGAAAAAGAAAAGTAAGAGTATTAATCCATCGAACTTCGACACAAAGCGATGCATAGTTGCATCGATTCGATATGTGTAGTAATCTACGTGAACATATATAACTATTTAGCAACATCTTACTACGTAAAATCTTTACAAGAATTTTTGGAAATATTCGTACAAACACACAAAAAAAGACATTAATCGATTTGATGAGTTAATTTAAATTGTATTTACAAAACGTTTACTTTATGCGTGAAAGTTTTAAATGGCGGATTAGTTAATATCTTTCAGCCCAAAATCTTTTAATAAATAAATATAAAATGTGCAAATAATGATTAAGCCTGTTTTATTGCTATTATTAATATTTAAGAGGCATTAGAATACATTTTAATAGGCTTGTAGGCGTCAGATTGTGAATTACGAAGTTGAAAAGCTTAGATCATTAGATATCACCGTCGTAAACGATACGACCAACTCACGTTACTGCAGTAATGGTTGCACAACACATATACATATTACTTTACATCTTCTATGTTGTGTGTAGGCTTATATAGTTTAAATTGTGCAGGCAGAATAGAGGGGGTTACGTAATATATTACTGACCTTATTCAACGTTGCATCGCCTGACTCGACTTAACTGACTCGATGGAAAATTACTACGAAGTAAATTTAAACTAAAATTAAATACGTTTAATGTAATTTCCTTTCACTTATAATTTATTTAATGTAAAGATTTATTTATTATAATAACCAGTAAACAATCATTCGTTATTTAAAATAAATTACGTTAAATAATACAACATTAAATAATAGCATTTTATTATCCCCCCTCCAACATAATATAATGTAAATTGCCAAAAGGAAATTCGTATAACAATTTACAACAGAAGAATTGATCAATAATTATTTATAAAATTTTCCACTCTCCATCGGTTAACAGGATAGACGTAATTTTTCTTTTATACACTCGTATCTGATTTTATTTCTAGAGTGTGATTCTTTAGGAGTTTAATTCATCTGCGTTTTATAAAAGGATAGTTGAAATGTAAATAGAATTTGTTGTAAAAAAGTTTATAAAAATTATCTTATCCATTACGTTTTAATCTTTCCTTTTGTCAAATACAACCTACCTTATTAAGATGTTTCCAGAAAAATGTCTTTATCGTCCGTAATTTGTAAAAAAAAAATTCAATTCCCTGTAAGTCAGTTTTTAATTTAAATAAAAAATAACTGTTATAATCAAAATGGCCGTTGTAACTGTTTGAAATTACAAAATTATGAATAATTTAATCGAATCTTAATTTTTAGTGAATAATTTAATTTTTACTCATTTATAAAATTTACAAGAGAAAAATATTAAAAATTTTAAAATACGACTCACGAAAAAAAAAATCGCTGACAAACATAGCACTTTGTGGTCCGGTTTGGTTCCGTTGTGATTTTGTCTAATTTTACTATAAAATACCCCGTTTGAATTTTAAAAATCTGAAGATGGGCTGAGAAGTTATAAAAACGTTTCCGAATAACCGTGATTGTTAGATCGAGAGTATACCTGATGCGTGCAAAAGTTAGCTTTCAACAAACTAACAAATACTCCGTTTGAATGTTGAAAATCGGACAATTGTTTGCAGAGATAAATTGGACAATTGGTAAAAGCACACCATTGCACCTCCCAAAACAGCGCTCCAGAGCACCCCGTTTGTTACCGGTTAATGTTGATGATTTGTCTAGCCTCGTACGAGGTGCTCGCATCACCTCACTATTCTAACCTCACACGCAGTCCCCACGGGAAGCCCGTTCTTACTAAACAGAATTGTTTTTAATTTGTTTAATATTTTGTTTTATTTAATTTAACGTCATCGGTTAACTGGCAATTCTCCCGCCACCACCCCATTCGGTCGCCCTAGAGCATAGACCAAATGTCAGTGCCAAGATACGGCTACTGTGCCTCTAAAACAGTTTATCGACCTCGTTCCTAAAAGCTCCTAGTGAGCTACCTATCAGTGTGCTATTCACCAGCCGTTTATGTGTCCCAACCGCTCACTTGTCAAACTAATCTAAATCGGGGAGGCGCACCTCATGTTACTAATTACTAAAAGTCAAATAAAATAAAATAAAAGTTAATAAATAAAAGACAACAATTTAAGCTGTCACGCCTTGGTAGCTGCATTTGGTTAGCTGATATCTCTCCCGCCACCACCCCATTCGGTCGCCCTAGAGCATAGACCAAATGTTCCGTGCCAAAAAACGGCTACTGTGCCTCAAAACAGATTTGCGACCTCGTTATTCCTAATGCTCCTAGTGAGCTCCTATCTTGCGTGAACGGTTAAGCTGAGTGCCGTATAGCACCCGCTTACGTGTCCCTACCGCTCACTTGTCAAATTAAAACTAGATCGGGGAAGCGCACCCCTTGTTACAAATTAAAACTAAAAATGTTACAAGTTACAAAGACGGCAATTTAAGCCGCCACGCCTCGGTCGCTGTCAGCCAGCTAGTGCCTGTCCACCATTTAAAGCGCTTGGAGCTTTTACTGGCTGGTGGCCAGCCATTATTTCGGATAAGGACTTCCCACAGCTCCGCTATAGGAATCAATAAATCCCATTTAAATTTAAAATCTAACGATGACGGTTGAACATAGCAACCTCATCGAGGAACCCCCACACTGTCCGACAATGCGGCTCTCGCCACATCGACTCGCCGTTTATGAGCGGCCAGTTTTCCCCCTGACCTCTAAGTTCCAGGGTGGCCCCCCCCCCACAAGAGCAGGGCAGTCGAACATCAGATGTTCGTTCGACTGGACCTCCCCGCAGACACACAACTCATCAGCCGCTAGGCGAAACCTAAACAGATATTGCATCAAATTCACATGTTTGGTGAGCAATTGGGCACCCGACGCCCTTAAAAATGAGGCATACCATCCCCCCAGATCCTGTATAAATCTATACAGGGATCTTCCCTTATTCGTGGTGTGCCATTCATGCTGCCATGCATCCATCGCGAGGCTCCAGAGCCTCTTCCGCAGGCGGGAAATGGGCAACTGAACGAAATTTGGACCCGGTGCATTGTGATAGTCGTTCCGCTCCGGTTCTAGCCCGGCTCAAAACCGCATCCCAAATACCTCGATTTCCCGACTTCTTCTCAACTTCCACATGGCTGCTCGAACTTTCACCACTAAATCGATTGGGAGAGCCTTTCCCAATACGGTGGGAAAGGCTCTGCGCTGGGCACTCCTTAAATTTTAAAGCAATCCTCTATTTCTATCCAACCTATCCGCCCAGACTGGCGCCGCGTATGCGAACATACTCTCGAAGACACCTCGGTACACCAAGTACATTTGGCGACCCGACAGCCCGTAGTCTTTCCGAGCAATCCTTCTAAGTTTGTGCATCACAGAGACAGCGTCCGCCGCAACTCGCTTAATGTGGTTGCTAAAAAGCAGCTTATCTTCAAACAAAACAACTAGGTACTTATGAACCCTTACTCGGCTGATTACACAGCCTTTATATTTAATGTGGGGGTTTCGACTGGTTGATAATTTGTCTGCACCCTTCAGAAGCATAAACTACGTCTTGGGCACAGAAATCATTGGTCGCTGCATGCCAGCTAGTGCCTGTCCACCGTTTAAAGCTCTTGGAGCTTGTATCTGGCTGGTGGCTAGCCATTATCTCAGAAAAACTTCCCGCAGCGGCGCTGTAGGAATCGGTAATAACCCAGATTAATTTTTTAAAAAAACTCTAGCGATGACGGTTGAACTTCGCAACCTCATCGAGGAACTGCCACACGGTCCGACAATGCGGCTCTCGCCACACTGACTCGCCGTTTATGAGCGGCCAAGTTTCCCCCTGACCACTAAGTTCCAGGGTGGCTCGGTCTCTGACCCCCCCAAGAGCAGGGCAGTCGAACATCATATGCACGTTCGACTGGACCTCCCCGCAGACACACAACTCATCAGCCAACAGGCGAAACCGAAACAGATATTGGTTCAGGTTTACATGGTTGGTGAGCACTTGGGCACCCGATGCCCTTAAAAATGAACTCGAGGCATACCATCCCCCCAGATCCTTTATAAAACTATACAAGGATCTTCTCTTAGTCAGTCGTGGTGTGCCATTCAAGCTGCCATGCCTCCATCGCGAAGCTCCATAGCCTCTTCCGCAGCGGGAGAGGGCAACTGTACGAAATTTTGTTTGTTGGTCAATCCCCGGTGCCTTCTTTAATGCCATTCGAGAAACCACTCGGTCTATATCTTAGGGTTCCACGGTCCGAACGCCAGGGAATGGTGTTTCACCCGCCCTAACGCCGATTTCCGCTTCACCCTCCGGAGCATCTGGAAACAGAGTATCCAGGAACGCCCGGTAAGTCGCCACAGATGTTACAGTGTGGTCACGACTACCTAACCCGCACCGAACACTGGACAACACGTGCAATGGCTTCGGTCGGTAGCAGGTCTTCGCGAGCTGCCAAGGATCGCGCTGCAACTCGCGCATGGAGTCTTTCCAAAGCTTGAGTTAGGCTTCCTTGATGGCATGAACATATTCATTACGGGCACGCCGGTAGATCCGAAGACGCTCAGCGCGCACGTTGTTAACGATGGTCCCCGTTAGGGAGCAGCGCTAGTACCTTATCCGCGCGGATCTCACTCTTTCGCGCAGCACACTAAGGTCAGCGAACCACCATTTCTTGCCGGGCCTCCGTCTGCTTTCCACAGACGGCCCCCCGGAAAATGGGGTCATGACGGCTCCAGGCACGCTCAGATCAGGAGACTGGCAGCTTTTCACGGGTCCATCCATTGGCCTAGTCCGCTGTAGGACCTCGTCACAGCCAGTCTTGATGGCCCGGCCGATTAGCTCCGCCATCAATTCCACCTCCTCCCTACACTCCATGCGCCACTGCAATCCTTGCAGGGCAGCATCGCATACACGCCTCAGCCTGTGTCGATCCAGGCCCCTTAAGTTGTAGCGACCTGGATTTGGTGCCCTTAGACCGCCTCCGTAAGCAATATCATAGGTTATAAGCCTATGATCGCTTACACTGGCCTCGGGTCAGACAGTCCAACTACCTATCCTCCGAAGCAAGTCACCCGTTACCAAAGTGAAGTCTATGTAACTTTCTCCTAGTTCCCTGGAGAAAGTTGGCGGCTGCTCCGCATCATTAATGAGGTAGAGGTTCCTGGCTTCTGCGAACTGTTCGAGACCAGCGCCGCTGGGGTCTGTGAGTGGTGAACCTCAGGCGGTAGATTTGGCGTTAGCATCCAGGGCAACCAACACTCTGGTGCCCGAGAGACTGTCCAGAATCCCACCCAACTTCGCCACCAAGTCATCGATACTCCATCCAAGCTGGAAGTATCCCGACACGAGTACGACATCGAGCGTATCCCTCGTGATTCGCACGACGGTGAATCGCTCGTCAGACCACTGGGGCATCCAGAATACACCCAGAGCGTCTCAGCTTACCACGACCGCATAGAGCGGCCGTCCCCCACGAGAATGAATAACTTTCACCCCGTGGAAGCCGACTACCCTATCCGCGACCGTGTTCGGCTCCTGGACCAAAAGGACCTCGAGGTCGTACTCCTCAAGGAGCCTCATGGCCTCGCTCGTGGCCGCCCGGGAATGGTGCAGATTAATCTGCCCCAGGCGCAGGCGTTCGAGTGGGCGGAGGTCGTCCCCAAAGCCTTCCTGCCGTTCAGGCGTTGCCATAAGCTGTGTTGTTAACAGCTTTAGCCCGTGCTATCTCGTACGCCCTGTATTACCTACTCCCGACCTGGTGTCCAGCATTACTGCCTTTCACCTGGGCACAGGCGGCACACTTCGCGGGCGACGATTTGTGAGGGCAATTGGCTGCCCTGTGCCCTGAAGCGGCACAGTGGCCACACATCTCTTACTGAACGAACATCTGATTTAACGTAAATTTAATTCTATTATTTTTGTAATATTATTCATTCGATCGATTTGAACCGTTCCGTTCAAACCCGGCTAACAAAGCGATATACTCGCAGTTCACAGTTCATCGATTCATCGTTAAAGTTTGTGCTTCAACCGGAAAATCTCTACTGCTACATATGTATTTATTATATGTATGTACGTATATATTTAAATATTTATATAATGACACTGCAAGTAACGTTGGATAACAACCCGAGATTATACGTCTAAATCGGTTCAACCGTTTGTAAAAAACAAATATTATTTTGTTAATTGTCGGAACAGTCTGTATTTTCATCAGAGTCTATAGCATTAAATAAAGAGTTTTGAAACGCCTTCCTATATCAACTAGAAGCCCACATAAAATATATGTATATATATATATATATATATATATTTAATACTTTGCCCGACGTGTATATTTACAAAATGTTCGTTTAGTATGAAAAACTGTTAAACATAGAAAGATAAAATTACACAAACGCTCCTTCCTCGAAACGAATCTACATTTTCGTTATGAGGCCGCTATTCCCCAAACATACAAGGAGCCCCTCCACCACGGAAGGCAACTTTGAAATTTTTAATTAAAAGGATAGGATGGATAGTGATGCCATATTTTACATACTGCTGTATACAATGCATGTTTCTTACTTTAAAAGTAATTTTTTATTTCAAAAAAAATAACCATTATCAATATATTGTCACGTAGCTTCCATAATCTTTTGTATTTATTATTAAATAGGAAAAATGTTAATTTAGTTCCAAAATTCGTTGGCAAAATTTAATTTACGGAATGAAGAATTTTAATATAAACTAATTAATTTATTTATTAATTTAATTAATTTTGTTATTAAATTAATAAATTAATTTACGATAATTAAGATTTATGTTTCTAATTAATTCTTCGATCCTTTAATTTTAATCTTGAAGTTAATATTACGTGACGACTGCTGGAATTTCTGTTGATGTTAATAGGGTGAATAAAGTGTATAATTAATGCTTATAGCGGATGAATTACACATCACGCTTATTTGAAAAATTTGAAGCAAACTACAACTGAAATATATATTCTTTACAATTAAATTAAATTATTTTATTTTCTAATTACCGCTGCGTTAGCGCTTCGCCATAAAGGTTGGCAACGTTTTGTTTTCCGTACTCCCTCTCCATCCACGAACTGATATTTTTCTGAATTCTAATAGTTTAATTTACGATTAAAAATTCGTTCATTAACTGTAACTTAAGTCTAGAATATATATTTAGAAGCCTTTTTATCTTTCGTTTAAGATAACTTTTATAATGATTTATTACATTCTTATTTATTGCTTTTTTTTTTTTTAATTAATCTTAAAAGAAGGCTGAAAATGGAAATAATACGTGTAAATACAACGTGCAAGTTTAAACATGTCTGAATGTGTCATAACGAGCGTGATAAATTTATTATAAATAGAAAGAGATTCTGTTTTCATATTTAATTCATCATTATTTATATAGATGTGCAAATGTACAATTGTTTTTACTGATATTTTTTATATATTTTTTTTTCTTTTTTTTTTAGTAAATTTATATGTTGAGCGTTATATGCTGCTGTTAATAAAGTATCGGAACCCTTACGTAACGTTTTAAAATTATTTAAATATACAGTAGTAAAATAAAATTCAGTTAATGCTTTTACATCAAAACGACCTATTTTTGGTATGAGACATCACGACATCACACCACAATCCACAGGGGAATCCCGTGACGAGTAACTCACATTTTTGAACGGAAAGGATAGGGTTGTGAGATGCCATTTTAAAGGATATTGAAAAACAAACATTATTACGAAAAATTAAAATATTAACCGAATAGGATAACGTTATCCAAAATGTTGGTTATTTATGATTTTTCACGGGTAGTTTCAAAAATATCCTACAGGAGACTGCAAGTTGCGGTCTCGTACCTCAATATTGAGAGGTTTGAGATAGAAGCATTTAATAAATATTATTTTTTGTTTTTTTAGTTTCGGTCTTGAACATAAGAGGAACTGTGAACGAATGATTTTTATATAAAATAAAAAAAATTTAGCACCGCTTTTTTAAGGTTGTCCTAGTCCGATTTTTTCCTCAAAGGTTTGGTTTTTCCTTTAAAAGAACATACAGCAATTAATCCCTTTCTATTTAAAATTTTTTTAGGTGCTCCCTGTGAGGGATCTGGGTACTTCGGGTGTGGTAGTCTTAAAGCAAATAATGGATCGTTTTGAGACAGGGGCGGTTGCTGAATTGTATTGTTTTTTAGCGTTTCACTGTTGAAAATTTATTTAATTATCGGTCTGGTTGTTCGGCAATTAAATAAAAAATAAAAAATAGATTCTCAACTTCTACCGAGTTCACCGACAATGATGTTTTTCCTAATAACTTAAGTACGTTATTTATTTTTTTATAAATAACAACGGTGTTTACATATTAATGCGGTGTTAGAATCGGTGAAAAAACCCGTAATATATCTAAAATAACCTTGAATCTCCGTCATTCTAAAAAATTGCAAAAAGAAATTTCCCTTGTAATATTTTTTCAATCGATATTCCTTTAAATTTTTACTTTTTGAAATCGGTACCAAATTAAAGTTTAGCAAATTCTTTTTTCATTTCAATTCTTTTCATGTCAACTAGTAGAGGTGGAAATTTTTTTTTTTTTGTCTTCAGTCATTTGACTGGTTTGATGCAGCTCTCCAAGATTCCCTATCTAGTGCTAGTCGTTTCATTTCAGTACTACATCCTACATCCCTAAAAATTTGTTTTACATATTCCAAACGTGGCCTGCCTACACAATTTTTCCCTTCTACCTGTCCTTCCAATATTAAAGCGACTATTCCAGGATGCCTTAGTATGTAACCTATAAGTCTGTCTCTTGACAGACTTATAATTTGGTGGAAATTTAAAAAATTGAAATTTTTTAGTAGTTGATTTCTTTTTTTTTACCTTCCCGGAGAAATAGTTATAACGCTATTGTACAGCCGTACAGTATACTTTATAAGGCGATGTAAAAAAATCAGGTCAAATTTTGTAAATCTTGACTTTCTAAAATCAACAATTATATAACTGAAAAATTCTGGAAGGATGTGTGTAGATATTACATTGCATTAAGTACTATGAAAATTTGCTCAAAATTGGTTAAGAAAATAACGATAATAAGCCGCTTTCAATTTTTTTCGCTCGAATCCCGTATCTCAAAATTTCACTCAGAATAGAATAATTTTTTTTTTTACATATAACTGTTTACTTGCACGTTTACATACTTTAATATTCTATTTATTTTCCTCCTAAGTAGCAGCCTGTCGAGGGATTTAACCCTAGGCACTTCTAAGCACTCAGTAGTCGCGTAACTTTTCCAGTTTTGCCGGGAAAGTTGTCCGATCTTTTACACACTTTTTTTAAAGTTTATTATATGTATTTAGGTTATTGTACAGTTTCATTAAAGAATCTCTTCGAATAATATGCTATTACATCTTAACGGTTACTTACATCTATAAGCCACAAGTAATAAATAAATAAACGATGACAAATTAGAAAATGTTTTTGTAATAACTAAAACATTAATATGACGACTAGAAATAGTAAACTTTAAAATAATCTAAGAGTGACATTGAAATAAGAGGAATGATGTCATAAATATATGATAATAAACTATTGTTCATTATCGCAACTGAAGTGCAACCTACAAGCATGCATCAGACAGTATGACGACATTATTAAGAACTTTTTTCCTTTTTTACTGCAGACAGTCGACTACTTAATAATTTATCCTGTATTTTTCCATATCACACCATTCCTTAATTTAGAAAATTTATATTAAGTGCTGTATAACTAAATAATGAACAATTGTGTATGAAGCCTGCCTGATCAGGGTTTTCGGCGTTAAATGTGCAATAAAAATTTCATTTCTTACAATACAAAAAATATTATACGCTAAATATAATTAATTTTGCGGTCAAACGGATATTTGCGGATATTTTAGCAAATAATTTTTAAATTAGTATAAATTTGTTGTAAAAATTTAAATAAAAGTTATAAAAATGTAAACTTTTTTAATTCGAAAAAAAAAATTTTTGTTGTCATTTGATAACTTTTGGTGGTACTTCATCCTAAATAATTAATAATTATGAATTTATTCAGCTTTACAGAAGTTAAATTCGAATGATCTTCATAAATTCTTTATATTTCACAATCGATATAAATATAAATTCTTAAAGTATTAAAATTAAAATTTCTGCTTTATATTTTTGGATAAATCGTTATTTAAAAACTTCTAGGGTGTTCCAGAAGAAACAAATTCAGGTTTACAAACTCGACCGAGATTTTGGGACGAGTTATTTTTAAGGAACAATTTGAAAGTGAGTGGCGTAGAATATTGGCAGTTATCGTGTCCACAAGAAAGTGAAATATATATATATATATATATATATAAACGTTTGAGCTGACGGTGTTTTCGGGGTCCGGGGATGTGAAATTTCCGGAAGTCGTATCATGGTACCCGTTACAATAGGTAACATTCTTATGAAATCTACCTAAAACATTAGATTGTTCAAAATTATAATGAAATAAACTATTTTGTAATTTAGGGGGTTTACCCATTTACAACCCCTTAAAATTTGATAATTCTTTCGGTTTGAAAAACAGACATTTTACGTAAAAGTAAAAACAGTAATTTTTTTTAATTATTAAAGTTCTTAGGTATACGTAAAAAAAAAACACAATTTATTTTTAATTATTACATATCTCTCTTACTGATTTTAAATAAAAGTCCATTTAAATCCCTCACCTCATTTATATTAAACATCGGGTATTTAATTTTTAAATACCACGTCATTTTTTTTCATCTTATTTAAATATAGAGAGATGGATCTTTAATTATTAAATACCACCTCCTTATTTACGAGTCATTTAAATATAAAGTGATGCGTTGCATATTATAATTTATTATAAGCGTGTCATTAGATACATATTTGTTAGTTTCTTTTTTTTTAATTTTATTTTTATAAGATAGATATTTTTAATATTATTACGTTTTATTAAAAGAAATGTTTTATCTCTTTAATTTTTAAATAACAAATGTAATATTTTTTTCTTTAGACCAGTCACTCGTTTATAATTCTATTTTGTAATATGTCGGCATTAGAATATAAACAACAATAAATATATAAATATAACCTTTTATTTCAGGGTTATCTTTTTTTTGTTTAGCCTCTGGAACCACCGTAAGGTATTACTTCAGAGAATGAATGACGATGATATATATGAATGTAAATAAAGTGTAGTTTGTACAGTCTCAGGTCGACCATTCCTGAAATGTGTGGTTAATTTAATCCCAACCACCAAAGAACACTGTTATCCACTATCTAGTTATCAAATCCGAAAAAAAGTTATTCTTGAATTTGTCACGAATTGAACCTTAGAACTCTCGACTTCGAAATCAGCCGATTTGCGATGACAAGTTAACCGCTGGACCAACCCGTTGGGTTTACCAATTAAGTCTGCAACTGTTCAAGATCTGCGAAATCGAATCGTTACAGCAGTGAATTCAATAACCTGGGGCCAGTTACCGATAAAAATAATTTGGGATCGATTAATTTAACTGTTATTTATTTGATTTTTACATCATTGCACGAGCAAATGAAGTATTGTGATCGCGAAAATTTTCGGTTATCAGATTTGAACGGAAATTTCCATTGGACCATTCCTGCATCCATTTTGACTATTTTCGGCATGACGTCTATACGAACGTATGTGCGTAAGTATCTCGCATAAATCAAAATTGAATAGGCGTAGAATGTTGAAATTTTGGATTTAGGACCGTTGTAATATCTAATTGTGCAACCTTCTCTTTTGATTGCAATCGATTTGATCAAAACTGTCCAAAAAAGCCCAAAATCCAAAACATTTGGATTTTTTCTTAACTACAGTAATAAGGCCTTATTGACAGCTTTTCAACTAATATATATACATACATACACAAGTAATGTTTATTTTCATTGGTTCCAGAATTATAGCCAAATAAAATTTTAATTAATGAAATATTTGGCTCTTACAAGGGGAAGGTACATCGGTTCTAATCCGACTTCATTTCTTGTTTTTTTTTTTAAATTGAGACGAACATAAAATCTTATTTCACTTATAACTTCTGATTTTTTTCATATTTTTTTGTTATTGTTATTATTGAATTATTATTTATTGCAAAACTTTTTTTTACAATCGGAAAATAATAATTATTAATAAAGCAATATAATTAAATTTTAAAAAAAGTTGAAAAAAAAGGATTTTACGAATTCTAAGTAGGGGAAACAATTTTCTACCTTAAAGTTAAGAAAAACTTCAAATTTACTCAACACGACAATGGTTGTATATGAAAAAACCTTTCACATGTTTTAGCATACGATAAGCTCTATCTTAGAATTCCAGTAACATTTTGGTCATCCCTTACCGTAAGGGTTGGTTATATCAAAAATAGTTTCAGACGAAATTTTTAGGGAATCTTTAGAGGACTAACGTCTACTTTAAGCCGTTTCGATACTGTGCTTATTAAGGTAGACGTGGTTTTATTTTGTCTTCAAAACCCCATTTTTCCACTCCTGAGCCAACGGTTAGGGTTATTAAAAAACTTTTACTTACATAAGTTGTAGGCCCTTATACAAAGAATCGTAGGAACTTTAAACGAATTCGATATTTTACTAAATAAAAAAGTTACAGCAATGTTGTTATTTTTTGGTTGAAAAAGCCACCCCATTTCCATCTCCATGGTCCGATTTTGGTCGTTAATGAACTTTACCGAGATTTTAGGTCCAGTATTTTTTAGGGAACAATTTCAAAATGATTGGCGCAAAATTACGGCAGTTATCGTGTTCATAAAAAAGTGAGAAATATATATATATATATATAAATATATATAAATGTCTATGTAAACTTTTGAGCTGACGGTGGCTTTAGTGTCTCGAGGATGTGAAACGCGAAAATATGTCGAAATTTTCCGGAAGTCGAATCATGGTACCCATTACAGTAAATAGCTTTCTTATGAAATCTACCTAAAATTGATGTCAAAAAATACAACTTTTAGGTTTGACGTACAATAACTTCGTTAAATTGGAAGTAAAGAAATAAATTTTGCTACAAAATTTGTAAAAATTTAATTTTGAGTTAACGTGCATAAACATCGTCGACGGCATTTAAAGAAATTTCCCTTTTATTAAAGACAAAGTAGACCGCATAGTTGCGGAAAATATTGTAACAATATTTTAAACCGAAACCAGAATCATTTCAATATTGGAAAATATCTGTAAACAAATTCGATTACTAAAAATAAATAAATGAATACGTAGTACAATAATCTATCAAAATATCCTTTATTGTTTATTTAACATTCTTGTATGACCCTAGAAAGTAGTAGCGCTTTAGGTTACCGTGGATACCGGTGTTCTTTGGTGTTTGAGTTTCAATTAACCACACATCTCAGGAACGGTCGAACTGAGACTGTACAAGACTACAGTTCATTTTACACTCATACACATCATCCTCATTCATCGTCTGAAGTATTATCTGAAAGGTAATTACCGGAGGCTAAACAGATAAAAAAAGGTTAGGTAACCTAGGAGCGGAATTAATCGTCCTCCACGACCGATCCTCGTTCATAAATCTTGTCATCTAATTCATAAAGTCTTGACAAAGATGAGAAGGGTACCTTAATGGGGAAAAATCATTTTTTGTTACTATTAGTGGCACGTCTTCTAAAAGAGGTAGCAAATTATTTTCTACAATAGGTTTAGTACACACGAGTCCTTTAAGCCGATTTTAAAACATTTTGTCGTATGGATTTAAAAAACTCCAGTGAACGTTATTTCGCTTATTATTAAACTCATCTCTCGGAAGGATCCGTAAATATAAAATAAATTTAATTTGTGACTGTTGTTTTGAACCCGGTGACAGATATTTCGATGTACCAGAAATCTCCAGGTAATAAATTTTGAACCTTCTCCAAATGACAAACGTATGGTAAATATTTTTTTTAGAAAATATTCGCCGTACTACACTGTGCAGCAAAAGTTTAATTTCAGCTTTTTTTTAATAAAAATAAGGCAAAAAACATCAAAAAACAGAATTTTTCAAAAACGGAATTGGAGTTTATTATTTTTTTATTACTATTATTGTTTATAAAATTTATTTATTTTTGATTTCCTACTTAAAATATCTGAGCGTTACAATAAAGTATCCTAGAGGAAAGGGTTTATTTTTTGTTTAAAAACGTAAATTTTCCCTTTCCTATATTCTATAACAGCCTGCAAAATAAAAATAAAACTTCTCTTCGTTGGTTATTTATTTAGCGTGCTTTCTCGTAGATCTCTTATTGTTTAGATCTACTTGTTTATATGATTAAAATAAACTCTGTCGTTAAAGAATCGCATGATTATTTACGGATGATTACTTAATTATTAATCATCATAAATAATTCTACAGATGTCATCAATTATTATAAAATGCTTTATTGTCATAGGTGATGATTTGGTCATTCAATCGTTACGTATTTATATAAATATATTTTATTATCAATAAACCTGGCTTCGCTAACATTCCTAATATGAAAAGTGTTTACATATTTATAAAATTCTTCACAGTTAAAACCGGAGTCAAATTGCAATCTTTTAATAAATTGAGAAAAAACAACTCAAAATTGGCAAATTAAAAATACTCAAAAACTTGGATATTTAAATCGGAAAATAAATCAAAATAATAATGAACACATTACAGAAATAAAATAAACGAATGAATTTTAAGATCGTTTTTAACGTGAAATTTTTAAAAAGATTGAAATTTAATCGACGAAAGGTTTAAAAAAATGAGGTAGGCTGTACTCCCTTGAGTTTTTTAATGAATTTTTATTATATGACTGATGTTTGGATGCATAAATGATAAAATAACAAGAAAGTTTTTTCAGTTATAATAGCTTTTTTTCGCAATATTCCATTACAGATTTATAAATTGCACGTTTTAACATTACGAATTTGTTAGTAATTTATTAAATACCCGGTCAATGATATGAGTAACCGTATGCTAAAGTTTCCATTAAAATATTTTTAGTAAATGGTAAATCTAAAAGAGCGTTTTGTACGGAGTAGATGGATTTGTAGTCATTAACTCGTTAGATCTCTTGTTTTAGACCGCATAAATACTACAACAAGTATTTCAGTGTCCGTATTCACGGTTGGAATTATTAATTTACTTCGGCCCAATCGAATAGAATATTCATCGAATATGTAGAACAATAACACCGATATCGATCGGAAAAAACGAATGCACTTGTACTCAGAGTACAAGTATTCATTTACAGTAATGCGCACTAAACAGAAATTTGTAACGCGAGGATCTCTCGTGCAAAAGAAAATTCAGCATCTAAAGATACGATCGGTTTTCAGGCAGAGAGCGTCTTTCTAATTCGATCTCGTTCGACTTATGCAGCGAATGTAACATTTCCACGTAATTTTTTGTTATTATCGTCAACCGACGTCAGCGACAACGGTGCAAGATGTACTCGGTTCACAGCTCTCATCATGCTCGCTGGTTGGCGCCACGCAGTTTCTTTTCCTACCGAAGCCTCCAACTCGTTCAGGTGATGTGCGAGGCATTTTTTGTTTTTTTTTTTTACCTTGTGATCTCTTCTTCTATGTTCGTTTTCATGGATTATATTTATTGCGCTGTATCCCGACATTCTGGAAATCAATTTTATTTTTCAAAATTTACAAAAATCTTACGAAATGTATTTTATTGGAACTAATTATTTTTGATGTTTTTTTTCCAATCGCTTGACGCTAAATTTATTGCGATTGGACAAAGCATTCGATCGCGACTCTTTTCTGAAACTGTCAGTGAGATGAATTCCAAGCGAAACTTACGAAGCGCATTCTGTTTCGTGAAACGGGTAATGACATCTACGAAACTGTTTGTAGACAAATTATACGCCCTTAATTTTTACCTATATATTCAAAAAATAGTAAAGAAATATAGTTAAAAGAAGAGACAGACTTATAGGCCACATACTAAGGCATCCTGGAATAGTCGCTTTAATATTGGAAGGACAGGTAGAAGGGAAAAATTGTGTAGGCAGGCCACGTTTGGAGTATATAAAACAAATTGTTGGGGATGTAGGATGTAGAGGGTATACTGAAATGAAACGACTAGCACTAGATAGGGAATCTTGGAGAGCTGCATCAAACCAGTCAAATGACTGAAGACAAAAAAAAAAATATTCAAAAATATAAATATAAAATACACTATTTGTTTTGTTAAAAATTTAATTTTCACGTTTAGATCTGTGTCTCGTAATTCGTAAGATGTATTTACGTCAAAAAACTAATCTAAATTTTTACTGAGAAAAAGAGCATAAGAAAAAGATTTGTTTACTTCTTTAATTATCTTTCCGAAACGCACAATAGATTGTAAGCGTCTCGTAACAGGTTTTACGAACCGTTTACAACACTTTTGTGCGTTTCACAGTAGTGACTACATGAAGCGTTTCATTCCAGCCCACAGCACAAGTTGCAACGAAACGATTACCAAAGCTAGACGTAAATGTTTCATAATAAACTTCGCACAGATTACACTCGTTAATTCTGTGTAAATCGATTACGAGGATGATAAATTTATTTAAAAATTACGGATCGGCAAACATACAAGTTTTACATACACTTTCACTTTTTTTGATCTGAACTGATAAAAATCACAGCCGAAATTATTATTCTGTATATATATATATATATATATATATATATATATATATATTTATGAATATCTCAACAAAAAGTAATTGGTGGTATGATTGTAATATGGTTACTTGCCCCGAGGCAGTCTCTCGCATTATATGTAAGTCTATATTTTCTTCTACTTTCAATAAACGTTTCTTATAATTAAAAAAAATAAAATACGACACGTAAAACCAATAAATTTGGTGTACGATTTTAATAAGAATCGATACAAAAACTCGTCATATTTCGAACACCGGACACGAATATAATGCAATTGATAAAACAATGAAGTTAATAAAATTATGTAATAAAGGTTATAATATGAACGTGTGGGAATGTTTACAAATATATAAAAACAATATATCGCTCGGTTCAAAACTCATAAATGAGCAAATCAGGTTTGAATGTGATATCATGTTTTCTACATTGGCAATAAAATATAAATATTAGTAGTTTTAATCGGTTCAGGCCTAAATTCAGATCGAATAACACAGAAAACATGCTTGTGTACTTCTTGTAAATACATACTTCTAATATTAGGGAGTGATTTTATGTGTTTTTTGTGTAAGACTGACGATATGTAATAATTGTGGAAATTTTCATTTCCTAATGATGCTTATACATTGATGCGGTGAAACGTGAGGAAAATTCCTATGACAAATATACGGTAAGACGGTAATTAAACATTTGTATTTGTTTTAGTAAAAAATAAATAAATATATATATATATATAGTCGCGTGTTCACGGATCTACCAGGATATTGAGACTATCAAACTAAAAATGTTTATATAAATACAATATATTCTAAATTCTAAAGTTTACACAATTCCATCTTCTGCAAATGCTATTACTTTTGCTGTTTACAATAAAATTAATCTATACTTTATGAATGAATTTAATACTGTCAAATTCACTACTGTCTACGAGTAAGTCGCCGAACATCCCGCATTCACCCGTTGTCCACAATTGAATGCTTGTGACGTACTCTTCTCTCGTTGAAACTATAAGCTGACCGATATCGCCGTCTCACATTCGCGTCGAACACGGTCTCGCGGCTCTGCTGACTGTGATTGCGTTTACACCGAACACAGCTTCGCTGACTTCTCGCTTAATACTCGCTTAACTCACTTAGTCCTGTAGTATTTATATCCTCTGGCCTGCAGTACTAGTACCTGACTTATTTTTTTACTTTTGAAGCGTATTAGTTTCAACGTCAACCCTTACATTTTACCATAAATTCCTATTCCGGCCAGGTAGCCCTTCTGGACGAACAACAGCTGTTGGACTTATGCCTATTGTCAGTACTACAAAGAACAGATTCTTAAATGGACCTGTTAGTCAGAGAAAGGTCTTTGTTCCATCCTACATTCCTTTTATTATTATTTTCTCATACTTTCTTCTTAATTGGAAGGAATCCGTTACCCAGGTCCGTTATAGTTGTCCTGTTACAACATATATAAAATTAATGTAATATATATATATATACATACACTAGCTTTCACCCGCGCCTTTAAACGAAATACGCGAGCAACTATGTCATGTCGATCAGTGGCTTTTTGCCCGGGCATTAGCTCTTTAGTTATATCCCGCCACGAAGGATTACAGGTAAAAGTTACAAAGAGGTCAGGCCTGCCGTAAGTTCGTACATAAGCGAAAGCGTCTTGAGTATATTCATGCAGATAACGGCGACTTTTCACAAAAGTAGAAGGCAGAATAACCATCTTGCCTATGTCGTTAGGTCTAATATTACCATCTGCGCTAATCTTATCTTATAGATGAATGTAGTTTTCAAAATGTAATCTTCATTTTCTTCATCATCCGTAAAATACACCTGCAAAAATTTATGCTGTTCATTAACTGCTGGAAAAAGTGATCCAATTTGATGATATATCTATCCTTGTACAGTAAAAGTTGGTGAAAATCCGGGCATTCTTATCACTTTATCTACTCCAAAGGATGTCATTTGGAAGCAAGAGTTATACTTTCTGATTTTACTTAAAAATTGCTTCGACTCATCTGTAACACTTATAGAGTTTTCAAAGGCTCCTCTGGTTCACCGAGTAAAGGAAGCGAAACTTTACCACTGGAACGGCACATTCCAGCAGTTTCATCTTTCCATTTCTGCATGAACGATTCTTCTCGCCTGCGATTGTTCTGGAGTTTCTCTCGCTCTTATAGCTGCCTGCTGTTCAGCTTGTCTTTCTAAACGAATTTGTGTTTCAATCGGCGTTTCAGCTGCTCTTAAGGTAGCTTGGCGTTTAGCTTGCTTATCTAACCTTTCTTATCTCTGAGAAGTTGTTTCACCAACCGTCAAAGCACATTGTTGCCTCGCTTGTTGTCGTCGTCTTAGTTCTGCGTGAGCGGAAGATTTTTGAGTTCGAGCAACTTTTGCCGCCCGGGCCCGCGATGAATCCCTGGACAGGTTAGATTTACGCTTCCGAGGCATTTTAGAAAAAAATAGTGAGAAAAAATTGAAAATAGCGTTAGAAGTAAAACAATAAACAGGCACCTAACCTCAAAAACTGGAAAAGTTTTAGTATCGCTTAGAACTGACAGAAGAATAACAATAAATATAGAAGCATTCGAAACAGCAGAAGCACTATCCTCAATTGAATAGTGACTTGACCGTCGGTATTACAGTGTTGGATCGGCACTTTATTTCATTCACTTACTGGAACGCCAGATGGCGTTGAATTTGGTCAAATTTTTTGTCGGCCGATCATACCTACCGATATAAATTTTTTACCCTCCCGAAAAAATATTGTTTTTTTTTTTTTTACTAAAAAGTGTCCTTCGCAATACCTTTGAGAATATGTGTACGAAGTTTCATGATGATCGGTCGAGTAGTTTCTGCGTGAAAGCGTAACAATCCAACAAAATCACATTCACATGTATAATATTAGTAAGGATATATATATATCTTTTACTAAAAACACATATAATTTTAATTACCGTCTTACCGTACTTTTTCATATGGATTTCCTACATATTCCACACCATCAATGTATCAGCATCATCAACGAATGAAAATATTGATAGTTACAGACTGATGAAACGCATGTTTCTAAAAGGACGCGACCCTAAGATTAAAAAGGTAGAGTCACGCATAGGTAAATTTTATTCTCCTTATATGTCGGTTGGTAACACTTAGTCAAGGTTAGCAGCTTGTAACAGTTGAAATGTCCTTCTTATGCAGTGCTGCTATACCGGTATAAATTCGTCTCTATTGTGTTAACTATGTCATTTTCCAAGGACGAACGCGTGTTTAATATTGAGAATTATAGCGCGTATAAATCATACGAGCGAGTGAAAGACGAGTTTCGGATGAATTTTTCCGGCTTTCCAGTTCCTAATACGTCGATTAATAATCTCGTTCGATTAATAAATTTCGTGAGACTGGGAAAGCACAGGTCGACCGTCACTGTTAACAGTAGAAGTTGTAGAGAATGTGAGAGAACACATGTTGACTCGCCGGCCCAGAAAATCGTTCAGAAAGTATCGGTTTCTTCACAGACCGGGCTTTCACTGTCTACAGCTTTCAGGGCTACTAAAAAATTACAATCGTATACTTATCGCATAGGTGCAGTTCAAGAACTAAAAGAAGTAGACCGCGGAAAAAGTTTATATTATTGTCATCTGTGTTTCGTTCTCTTGTTGACAACAACGGCGGGGTTTCACTCGGATGGCTATATTAACAGCCAAAACTGCCGAATATGGAACGCTCAAAATGTTTACCCGTTTCATGAAAGACCGTCACACGCTCGTAAAATTGGTGTTTGGTATGCGATCTCCGGGCGTCGTCTAATAGGGCCTTTTATTTTTTTGACAAATCCGTAGAGGGTGTGGTTTATCGCAACTTAATCGAATAGTTTATCGCCGTGTTAGATTTACACGAACGAGAATGTCGGTTCTAGCAGGATAACGCGACGCGTCATACCGCTATTAAAACGCTGAATATGTTACGGGAATTTTTTGGCCGTCGTTTGATATCAAAAGGGTTGTGGACTACAAGATACCTAGATCTTACACCGGCAGACGTTTTCCTTCGGGGGTATTTAAAAAGTACGGTTTTAAAAATCTGTCATCATACGCTTGAATCGAAGGCTAATCTTGAAAGTGAAATTTCAATCGTTATCGAACAAACATTGCGAAATGCGGCTGCAAATTTTATGAAACGTGTACGAACCTGCATCGGGATCAAAAGAAATAATTTTGAACATCTACTGTAAAGTTATTAAAGGCAATTTGAATGTTGTTGTATAAGTATTTTATTAACATTAATATTTTTGTAATAAATTCACGTCGTCAAACGTAGGGTTTTAATTGAAACACTTTTTATGAAAAATTCATAACATCATAACTAAATATTATATTAATATTTACAAAAAGCACGCCAGCAAATTGCCATGTTATACGGTCTGAGTTTAGGCTTGAACTGATTAAAATTTTACTACGTAAATTTTTATAATATCTAGCCGTTTCGTTTTAAAAGATTAAAAAGTACATTTAAATCAATATTACTGGGTGTTACTGCAGTTGGAGTAGAACATAAAGTACCATCCGTAAAAAAAAAAACGATCGACCTTCAGTTACGCAAGTTTATCGACCTAAGTAAGAAAAAATTACTGAATAGTTTATTAACAATACAGTTGTTGAATTAAAAACAAGAATTAAACGTTTTATTAAATTAATTAATTTTTAAAACTTGTTTAGTATTTAAAAAAGAGAATAAATAAGAAAAAAATTATTTAAATTGAAAATTTTTATTCTGCCATCTTTTTTTATTCGTTAAATAACAAAATGTCTAAATATAACGTAATACGTTCATTTAAAGGTCTAGTTTTACATTTATCTATCTGTAACAGGATGCGGTGTGATCTATCAATTCAAAAACAATTAGTTTTATGCGGTATTTATTTATTTCAGACTTGTAAACATAAATATAAAAAATAAATTAAATTATATAAGTTTACTTAACTACCTCAAACGAACGATATATTGAAAACATGAATTTTCAACAGTTAAACGTAGAAAAATAAAATTAAGCAAATGCTCCTACCTTAAACGTTCCAAGCCTTCACATTCAGGCACTGCTTCAGAATTTTAAACGCAAGGGTAAGTTGTGACATTATCTTATGGAACAGTGGAAAACAAAAACTTCGGCTTTAAAAACTTCTGGCTACCCCAACTCTAACATGATTGTTCATGTAATGTGTTTTACAATCGATTTCAAATTTATCTCTTAAATATAATTCGACGGTGAAAGACTAAATAAAAAATAAAAAAGACTGCTACTTGAGGTGTATTGCACGACACTAAAAAAATATCTGTGAAAAAATTAGATGGAGTCAATAGGATTAGAGATGTTAGCTAGAAGTTTTTTTTACGTAAAACTTTTTATTTTTCAATTATCTTTAAAATGATAACGTCACAATCCTACGTTTTTCATTTAAAATGTTTGAGTTGCCCCTCATGGGACCCCCAGGGTCCCATGAGGTGGTATCTCATACCGAAATCGTTTCCAGATATTAGATTTTATAATTTTAATTATTCTACATTTAACGGTTGAAAAGTTATTTTAGGTAAGGTTTTCCATACTTAACGACCTTTCTTTCTTTTTCCTGTTTAGCCTCCGGTAACTACCGTTTAGATAATACTTCAGAGGATGATATGTATGAGTGTGAATGAAGTGTAGTCTTGTACATTCTCAGTTCGACCGTACCTGAGATGTGCGGTTAATTGAGACTTAACGACTTAAACATTGCCGATATTGTAGCAGTTTAAAAAATTGACTGTACAAGGGATAATAAGTGATAATAATAATACGTTTTTATTTCCTTTTTTCAACAAAATTACTTTTGTTGAAAAACAAAGTAATTTTTTTTCACCGAAGAATTATTAACGTAAAAATTGATCGTGTATAAGCCAGTATTCCCAGTAATTTTAATACATCAGTTTATGTCGGCAAGAGCTACTGCTGCCAGACTATAAAATATTAGGGCCGCTAAATTTAGCAGGCCCTTGAACATTTAGTACTAAAATTAAAAATTTATTAGTTTTTTTTTTTGAACCGGATATAGGAAGTTTAACGTATTTACACGGATGAAGCTTTTCTGTTTAAAAGTCTAGAACCTAATCCCGATTCTTTGTTTATTTTCGTTTCTTCGTATACAGACTGTTTCTGCCGTACTGTATAGGCGCATTACTTTCATGAAAAATAATTTTCTAATACACGGCTTACACACACGACTTAATTTAAAATATTCATCGTTTTATTGAAATAGAACGTTTTTTAGTTTATTTAATTCGATGATTTTAACTAAAGCCCACTCGCATATCGTATTTAATTCGTTTAATAATTAATAAACTAATGTAATTTCACAACTTACAAAGAACAAATTTCGCTTTTACGGTCGGCAGACTGGTGTATCCTCGAGGCTTAACGCACACGTACCGAGTCGACCGGGCGATCTAGTTCGACACCTAGACAGACCGAGTTACCTTTTTACACTTTAAATATTATTCGATTCTACCGGTCTCCTGTGACGTCACTACATGGCAGTACTTTAGAGTATTTTTTGAGGTGAGGTTGGGATATTTCAAAAATTTTATTTTGTAGATATTGTTATTTTCTAATCGTTAACAAATGTAGCAAAAATTAATTTAAATGTCAGGAAAAGATTTTTGAAAGTGTATGTTTGGAGTGTCGCTTTATATGGAAGTGAAACTTGGACAATCGGAGTATCTGAGAAGAAAAGATTAGAAGCTTTTGAAATGAGGTGCTATAGGAGAATGTTAAAAATCAGACGGGTGGATAAAGTGACAAATGAAGAGGTATTGCGGCAAATAGATGAAGAAAGAAGCGTTTGGAAAAATATAGTTAAAAGAAGAGACAGACTTATAGGCCACATACTAAGGCATCCTGGAATAGTCGCTTTAATATTGGAAGGACAGGTAGAAGGGAAAAATTGTGTAGGCAGGCCACGTTTGGAGTATGTAAAACAAATTTTTAGGGATGTAGGATGTAGAGGGTATAATGAAATGAAACGACTAGCACTAGATAGGGAATCTTGGAGAGCTGCATCAAACCAGTCAAATGACTGAAGACAAAAAAAAAAAAAACAAATGTAGCTGAGAAAAATACGACCTTAATTAGGCGAAATCCTGAAATACTGAGGGTGAACTTGCTCTATAGCCTCGCCCCCTTGAGATTTTAAGTTGAAAATTTAACGGCATCAATGCCCCGAACGCAGAAGTAATCTGACCGACTTTGGTCAAATTCGGTCCGGCAGTCCTGGAAATATAAGGTTATTTAGAGGCCGAAACACACACACGAACGCCGAACATACACACGTCCATATGATCAGGAAAATTTCCATCCGGCTTTTTGGGTTTTTTAGATGTCAAAAACGTCAAGATCCGGTGAGAACTGTATGTGCCCAAATTGGACCGATTACAATACTTTCTTTCCTATAGGTATAGCTCTCGCTGTAGCGCTCTCTAGACGGGGAAGTAAAAATTAATAAAAACATAATACGATAATATTTTGTTTTCAAGTTACAGCTAGCGGAAGATTTCGCCTAGATTTCTCCTCTTAAAGTCGAATCATGCTATATTAAAAACTCTACGGACCCCGAATAACAAGTAAAATAAAGGTTTTACATGCAATCTTTCACAAAAAAATAAATTTTTAGGTTTTTTTTTACTTTCAGAAGTTTCCGAGAAAATTGTTATAAAACCCAACAAACTGGAGTCGAAAAGCACACTTTTTTTATAATCAAATAAAACATTAAGATAAAATTTGTTGAGAATTTAATTCTGAGAAAATTAATGTAACTAAAATCGGTAAAAATCAAATAAAATTTAAAAAAAATCCATTTTATTGAAAACCAAACGTAAAAAAATTCTGAAAATTTTGCACTACAATGATTAAAAAATTCTTTGGGCCCGTGTGTGTTTATGCGTCGGCTTCTATTTCGCTTAATCTTAGAAGTTAACGTAACGACTTAAAATTTTGTTAGATTATTTCTATATATGAGGCACTGATGTCATAAAACGTTTTTTTTTTTTTTTTTAGAAAATCTGCAGTAATTTAAAAGTTATTAATTTACTTATTATTTAAAAGTCTTATTTCGATAAATATTTTTAAAAGAGTGGAGAGGATAACGAATTCCGGTTATCGCTTACATCTCATAAGATGACTTCTGTTTCCTAATACATCAGATACATAAATTTCTCTTCTTTTTTTTAATTTGCCTAAAAAGGCTTTCGTGCGGGATATGGAAATCGAGTTTTGTACCGAATGAAAAATGCCGTGGCTGACCGGGATATTCTGATGAAAATCCCAGATGCTACCGCTCCGCTACGGCGATCGATTTTAATCGATGTTAGTACTATCGATGATTACTTCGATTCGGTATTTAATTATCACTGTGCAACACGTTTAGGAATGAAGCCGTGTAGATTACGTAAGTTAACGCCACTCTTTTTTACATTTTTGCTTTGTACTTGTCGAATTATAAATTAATGCGAGTGTAGATTATTATTCTCGAGTACTGTATCGATATCCAACAAGCTAGGTGTAGCGACAAGATCCCCCGATCTGAGTCCTTTACATTTCTTTATATTTATACATTAAGGGATTAGTGAACGCTCAAAGATCTGACATTTTGTTTAGCTGATATAACATTACAGCGTAAGTCGATTAAATAATTAAAATAATAATTTGGTTTTATTGTAAAATTATTTTGAGAGAAGTACGCCTCTTAATTCATCGTTTCTAGCGTTAGATTTTTAAAAACATTTTTAAATCGTCGTCGAATTAAATTCTCTACAAATTATGCCGTGAAGTTCGATTTAGTTATTGACAATTTAACGAAATAAATTTACGTCAAAATAGAAGTATTTTGCAATTTTCGGGTTTTGCAACAAATTTTTCGCAAACTATTCTAGATTATGTCATTTCTAGATTATGTCACGGTTATGTCATTTTTTTTAAAATATTTTATATAAAACCGATTAATTTTGCTTATCAATATGTTCGTATCTGATGTTTAGCGTGTAGATCTTTGGCTAGCTGTAACTCAATAAAACAAAACGTTTACTGACCTATATTTATACTTATTTTAATTTTTATTTTTTTATTTTGATAAGAGATTTTCATTAATAAGTACGTTAGAAACTTCTGAAACGTCCGATTTAATGAAAGAATAAACGAAGATAATTTTTTTGTTTATCTAACATTCTTTTGAGTATCTACACAACACTGTATGTATTTATCGATATTATTATATATTTATAGCGTGAACGTAGTTTACGGTGTGCTTCCGTTGCTTTTAAACAAATACAAAACAATGAAGGTAACTTTTATTGCTTTCCGATTGGTTGTTCGTTTTAAATTGCAATATAGTTAAAAAGGTACCTCCCACCTTATTTATTTTTTATTTTTTGTAGTTATTTTACGTAATATTCTCCGATTGGCTGATTGAAATAAACTAAATATTTACTTCCTGTATCTTTATTGTTTATAATATTTTTTTTAAGTTTATCGACTTATTCTGTCTAGATTTTTTCTTGAAATTCATCTGTAAATAAAAAATTAATGGAAAAATTGTAAAATGTTTATCAAAGCTTTTTAAATGTCGTTTAATTTTTAATCGCATATCTTGTTTTAACCGAAACTAATTATTATCGTGTTTTTTCCCCGGTTATGTAAATTTACTTTAGCGTTGTTTTGTTATTCTTTTTTTCTCATTTTATTGCATACATCATGAATTTGAAAGATAAAAAAAAGAACGGAAATGTATATAAAATATTTTCGTCTATTTCATTTGTAATGACAAAAACGTGACTTCATAAAAATAAATAAATGTTACAATACACAAAACATTAAAAATATAACTATAGCTTAGCGTATTTTAAATTATTTTTCTATTTGCTACGAGTAAAAGACTGTGTAATGTACATTAGTAATGTTGGGAAAAATATAAAAATTCTGAATAGTAGTAACAAGAACAACAACAACAACAACAATAATAATAATAATAATAAAAATTATAGTCCATTTTAGTTGTAGTTAAGGTCCTCTTTTGTTGTAATAATATTTTTATTAAATAATTGTACGCGGTAAATGGACATTTCTTTACTATTACCAGGCGGTAACTAATGCTTTGTTGCTTAATTCATCATTACGACCTGCAGCTTTCGTGTCCATTTTTCATATCTTAAAAGATAATAACAATAATAAAAAAATATCATTTTTCTAGTTTGTTTTTCATTATTCATCCTTAGAGATTATTATTACTTTTATTCATCTGCCCATCCTTATAATGCTTTTTTCAATGTTTCCATTTTTTCTTAATTCTTCTTTCTTTTCGATAACCTTCTCCCGCTTTCCTTTCATTACATTTATTCTTGTCGTTCCTTCTGGTTACCTCTTTTGTCCCGGCACTTCTTCCACCCTTTCTTGTTTATCTTCTTTCTCACTTATTATATAAAAATAGTAAATAAATTATCGATTTCCGCAGCGGAGTGGTAGCGTCTCAGGCTTTCATCCGGCGGTCCCGGGTTCGAATACCGGTCAGGCATTTCATTTTTCATACTCTAAAATCTTCCATTTAAAATTTCCATGAACAAGCTTCAAGTTTATACGGTGAATTAATCGTTAAGAAAAAAAAAATAGAAAGATTGACTCGGAATATTATAGCTGCTTCATAAATTGTTGCAACATTTTTATCATTTTTTGTTCAACATTTTTGTTTAAAATTTTAATTTATTTTTAAACGTTTAGAATATATTTACACGCGTGAAAAAGGTACATATGCCTGGGTTTAATTCTTCCCTTTTTTTAAATAAATATTTTTTTTAAATTCATTAACTTTAACATTTCGTTGCATATAATAAACAACCGGACCGAACAAAAACACCCGTCGCTACTCCTAACACTCCTAGGCCAGAATCCTCAGCCAAAAGAATTAAGAACCTATCGAAGATCGTTATTGATAAGACACAATATAAAGAAATGAGGTATACGATGGCGAAATTATTAAAAGTCATAAACAGCTCCTCCCCGTTATGGATCGTGGAAGAATTCATGCTGCAATCGATTTAACAAAATGTAGAACAGCTGCTGGATTTGACAACATTATATCCTGAGTTTATTCAATATATCGATCCAAACGTGAAACGATGGCTTTTAAATATTTATAATTATATCCTGCGAAGGGTTAAGGCTATTCCTAAGCCTGGGAAGGACATCGCTCAACCCGAAAGCCGCATACCGATAGCACTTTTAAGCGTATGTTTTAAGATCTTAGAAAGAATACTATTTGCGCGTTTACAATCGTTGTCGGTAATGGTATACCAATAGAGCAGGTTAGTTTTATGCCAGGAAGAGGTTGCTGCGATCTGGTCCTTTCGCTTACAACCTATATAGAGAAAGGATTTTAACAGAGGCTTAAAACATCTGCTGCGTTTATTGATATAATTTCGGCCTGTAATACAGTCTGGAATGAAGAATTACTACTCAAGGTGTACCTCCTTGTTCCTTGCAAATCGTTCCTTAATTTACTGAATAAGATGCTGAGCGATAGATATTTCCAAGTACACCTCAACGGAAAGCCAAGCGTTTTCCACAGTCTATAGAATGGCCTACCACAAGGATCCGTACTGGCACCTCTATTGTTTAATATTTATATCTCGGTTATACCACCAACTACATCTCGAAAATTCATATATGCAGACCATATTGGCACAATAATTGCCCGGTAATGACAGAAGACCTTGGCACAATCGGTAAATATTTCAAAAAATGGGACTTCGGCCGAATCCAAATAAAACTGAAATCACGGCTTCCATCTTAACAACAGGAAAGCTCAACGAACACGTGCCGTTAACTATGAAGGAGTCGCACTGAAACGTAACATACACCCAACAAGCCTCGGTGTCACGTTTGACAGAACATTTACCTTTAAAGAACATCTTGAAAAATTATTGGCCAAAGTTAACACTACAGCCATCCTGATTCAGAATCTGGCCGATTCATCTTGGGGAGCTACAGCAGAAATTCTAATAATCAACGCACTAGCTGTCTTACATTCAATTGCATAATATTGTTCTCCTGTCTGGATCAATAGCTGCCACATCAAGCTTTCGTTCGACACACATCTGATCCAGACTACGCGATTCGTAACTTTCTTTTTCCTGTTTAGCCTTTCAGATAATGCTTCAGAGGATGAATGAGAACGATATGTATGAGTGTAAATGAAGTGTAGTCTTGTACAGTCTTAGTTCGACCGTTCCTTACCGCCAAAGAACACCGGTATCCGCGTTCTTGTATTCAAATTCGTGTAAAAATAACTGTCTTTACTAGGACTTGAACGCTGAAACTTCGACTTCCAAATCGGTTGATTTGGGAAGACGTGTTCACCACTAGATCGACCCGATGGATATGCGAACCGTAATTGGAACCGTTGGAACAACTCCGCTCCAGCGGCTAATATTGCTGAGAAATATCGCACCCCTTAAACTAGACGACTGACAGCCCTCAAATCACAGTTGGGAAAATATAATGCTAACCCGTTTGTACCTATTCATACCGATATAGATTTTCTCAAACAGAAGCACCCGAGGCTGAAGTCCAAACATCCATCTGTAGCAGCCGCCGATCGGGTCAACGACTTCAAACAATGGATCGCTGGACATTACTATGGCAAGGTCAGAATATCATTATAACTCCAACCTTCTGACAGACCCAACTCTGAAGGTACCAGGATTTACTCTCCCCAGAAGACAGTCACACAAATCACGGTATCCGTAATAAGATCCTGACCTAATTGGGAACTGCAGAATGCCCACGATGCAGTCGATGTGGAGCTGAAGAGCAAACGATCGCCCACCTGGCCCCGATTTGTCCAAATTCATCTTTTAGAGGCTCGCTCAAGACATCCATGATCTTACCGCCGACGAATTGGAATAGTTGACCCACTGTGATCTGTTTTTGTGATAAAAAGTGCAATAGACATGATAACGTTAATAATAATATTGTTAAATTATTTTAAAAATTGCGATATTTGCAAGTTCATTCGAACATATTTATTTATTGGATTTAGTTTTTATAGCTTGAAATTTTTTTCAAGTTAAAACTTCGGGAAAGTAAATAAAGAGTAATCACCAAAAGCGGTGGACGCTTGATTTTTGCCCGATTATTTTTGTGTTATTATTTACATCCTTTCCGAGTTCTCAAAAATATATTTTAAGTCACAAGTGACTATCCGGTAAGTAAATAGTTCAAATAAAAGACACGGCAGCTATATATATCTATGTGTTCAATCGTAAATACTGAAATGTATGGTTGAAATAAATTAATTAGTTCATCAAAACATTATTTACTTTTCATGTGTTGCGTAATTCTGTACGATCAGAAAATACTAGGAATAGATGATCTTACGTCATAATTAGAAAAATTATTATTTCGTTAAAGACGTTTGTATGACGTGCAGAGATAATGTGAAAATAAGACGCATTTTTAGAAATTTTTATGCAAAATCTTAATTATATTACATAATACCGATATTACGTTAAACCGAACCGCTAAAAACAAAAGGCAGTTGCGACATGTAATATTTTATGAATGAAATTAAAATGTAAAGTATATCAATTCTATATTTATTTAAGAAAATTTTATATACATACCATATTTTTAAAAAAGATTTTCAAAGTGAGCGCCCCGCGCAGTAATGCACTTCGTGTTCGAATTATAATATTGAGATTCACGTAACGCTAGATGTTGTCAATACCTTCGATTTCTAGTTGAACTAGTTCGCCTTCGGTTCAATGATAGAGTGAAGATTCGATTCATAAACCATATATTTCAAATAGGCTCGAAGGAAAACTTCGCGACTAGACATATTTGGAGAACGAGAGGCCATCATCCTTACTGAAAAATCGTTCTGCAAAACCCGATGAATGTGTGCTAGTGAAGCGTTTCATGCGCGACACACTATTCCGTCTTGTTGAAAGAAGCCGTACTATTTTTTCACGATCTGTTAACTAAGCTTAGAGTTCTTTGTAAATCGTACGTACACTTCTGTCAAGAAATGTCGGCCCGAATACAAGATTACCGAAAAACCGCGTACTCTAAACAGATTTTCTCATCGTCAAGTGGAAACCCAAACAACCGGAAGAGGATTATCCGTCATCCGGTTCCTAGTGTTGTGCGAATTAACACGCTCGAATAAATGAAACCGTGCCTTGTCTGACATGAAATACAGCATCCTGTCTATCTGTTCATCGACAGTATTTTTGAGAAGCCGGTTGCATTAATTTCGATTTCAGACATTCTCTTAAGTTGTTGCACAGTTGTTAAACGATACGGTTTAAAATTTAAATCGTGAAGAATTAAAGTAAGATGTGTATTTTACACAGTTTTGTCGTGATAAATAAGGTTAGATTTTATCACACCGGTAGCCATTCCTCTTTAAATATCGACTATGGACTCTGGGGACCTATCGAAGGTTGTCTGTTTAGTTTTGCGTTTGAAACCGACCCTGTTGTACGGCATTTTTTAAGCAAATGTACGATTAACCTGTATATACTATTCTTTGCTGGGATACTGGCATTTGGAAATATTTCTACGAATATTAAGCGTAAAATTACCTTGTAGGCATCTCTTAAAAGGATCCAGAACGCACATAAACTTTCACTATAGCAGCAACCCTTTTTCCGATCGAATAAGGCATTTTAGAAAAACAAAACTACCAAAACGAAATTATACCGCACTAAAGCACGAACAGTTTACGACTGATAACATGAGATTATAATAATGGTGGCGCTTGTAACAGCAGCGTCGTTAAAGGTAACACTCAAGTAAATGCAGTTCGAGACGGCTTGGTTCGGTTTTAAGTTTCTCACCCGACATATTACGTTTTGTTTTACCACGGTCATGATCATAATCATGATAACCTATCCTTAGAGATGTCTCTTGTTACGCTATGCCCATCTCTGGTCTCTTATGTTCCCAGTTAAACTTTTGAGTTTCATAATTCTCGTTTCCTTTTAGATGTTACAATTTTTTTAATTTTTTCCGGCCTTTTTTCTTAGTACCTTATATCGATCCTTCTAATCACAGAGTTTGTTAGAACTTCGTCGGTAAGAAGCGATGAAGTCAACGAACTATGTTTACAGATCTAAACGTGACCCGATCTAACAGTGAAATTAAAATGGGGGAAAAAATAAAATAAGCTTGAAAACATTATATTTCAGTTCAATTAGATTAGTGATAAAGAATACTTTCAAAAAGTACCTCCAATTTTGTTAGATAACTTTTTCCATTTGATGAACCGCGGGACTCGAATTTATCATTTTATTCATTTTTTTACGAATCGCGTCATTAGATAGCAGTACTTGATAGCACTAGGTAGCGTACATAAACTTGATAATGCACTTGAAATAATAAAATTTCAAACAGAATGTACTAAAGCTTGTTTTAATATTAAATGCTGTTGTGTAAATGAAAGTACTGAAGATGAAAAAAAAATCAAAGTATAAGTTTACAAGAGATTATATTAAAAAAGGAATAAATAAAACAGAAATAAATTCGAATGGTAAAATCGAATTTAACGATAAAAATCGAGGGTTACACTTACAAAGTCATAAGTGCAATATTACATCACGGATTTTCGATTAGGAAAGGTCATTATACTAGTTTTATTAAAAAAGAAAAATATATGGTATGAAGTGAATGATATGATAATCAACAAAAAACATTGGCCGTGAAATTCAGTTTGTTTGTTCTAAGGCAATAAATTTTATTAATAAATTCATTAGATAACAATCAGTAATTTATAAAAAAAAATAAAATAATAATCTAACAAAACGCAGTTAGTGATATCCAAAAAAATTACAATGAAATTGTAAACCGTATACAGTACGGTAAGAATCTCGTAGATATAATATCCTTCGCTCAAAAAACAAAAATTTCTGTACTATTAATAAAACTGATTTTAACAAAACGATACTGATATCGAAAAACGTAAAATGCTACATTTCTATTATCAAAATCTGTTATTAATTTAGAATTTTGTTATAAAAAAAATACATGTTAAATATATGTAATAGACAATAGATATACAACAATAGATAGATGTTTAAGCGTTCCATGTAATAACCAAAAAAAAAAAAAAAATTGTTACAAAACTCTTACTGGCCCTATTTCATTTATATGTAATACATATCACATTTAACGAAATAACACAATTCTTATGATTATTCGTTGTTTAATAAATGAAATCGGGCCGGTAAGAGTTTTGTAACAATTTTTTCAAAGTTTTAATGTTTTACCTTCTCCTCTCACGGTATGTCATTGCTGACTAACTTTACTATTCTGAATTAAGCTTCTCTTCTCGTTCACTTTTACTTCATTTTTCACTTCCTGTTCGTTTATTTTTTTCTAATCTCCTTCATGGTAGATTCTTGTATAATTTTATACAGGATTTGGGGGGATGGTATGCCTCGAGTTCCTTTTTAAGGGCGTCGGGTGCCCAGGTGCTCACCAACCATGTGAATCTAAACCAATATCTGTTTCGGTTTCGCCTGGTGGCTGATGAGTTGTGTGTCTGCGGGGAGGTCCAGTCCAATGTACATATGATGTACGACTGCCCGGCAAGTGGGGGGGCAGTCCAGAGACCGTGCCACCCTGGAACTTAGAGGTCAGGGGGAACCTGGCCGCTCACAAGCGGCGAGGCAGTGTGGCGAGAGCCGCACTGTCGGACCGTGTGGGAGTTCCTCGATGAGGTTGCTATGTTCAACCGTCATCGGTAAATTTAAGGGATTCTTAAATGTAACTGCATTTAGACTCCTAAAGCTTTGCTGCTGGAAACCAACCTTGGTAATAGGGCTGGCCATCAGCCAAATCAGCTCCAAGCGCTGTTAAATGGTGGACAGGTACTAGCTGGCATACAGCGACCGAGGCGTGGCAGCCAAAATTGCTGTCTTTAAATTGATGACGTATAGTTTTAATTTGTACAAGGGGTGCGCCTCCCCGATTTAGTTTTATGTTTGACAAGTGAGCGATTGGGACACTTCAGCGAGTGCTGTATGGCGCCCTGCTTGATTCGCTCACGCACGTTAGGTAGCTCACTAGGAGCTTTTAGGATTTGGGTCGCTAAACCGTTTTGAGGCTCAGTAGCCGTTCTTGGCACGGAACATTTGGTCTATGCACTAGGGCGACCGAATGGGGTGGTGGTGGGAGAAATGCCAGTTAACCAAATAATCTCCTTCATGACCGCATTTCAAACATCACCGGTTTTTTTTACTTTTCTCCTTTTCTTAAATTTCATTAGTTACAACTGTACAGATGTACGATTCGAAACATAAAAAGACTAGATCCATTTTATATGTAATATATTAATAAATAAAGAATAATTTGTGATAAAAATACGCAAATAGAATATTCTAATAAATTTCTGATATCTGTAGAACAGTTCGTCAGTTTTCTAATAAATAAAACCTAAAACAAAATTCACATTTATTTTTACATTTTATTTGCAGCAATGTCGCTAGCTCTCTGTTAATCGACTTGATTCTTTCGGTAGCGTAAATATCACTGCACGTCCGACGTCTAATAAATAAATAAATTTTTATTAAGATCTGCACAAAATATTACTTTATCGATAAACATAAAAGGAAGTGCCCAAGCATCGACCCGGATGGTTCAAGGAAACCGTTCATCGCAAAATACGCAGTAGCAAAATAAAAAATCTGATGTGACACCACTGACTTCCTTGTACGCGTATTAAATTATTTATACAGATTTTTTGCAGCACTTCATTTAAACTTGTTTCATTTGAAAGCGATATACAATCCTCCAATTCTTTAATAAAGTGGACAGTTACACGATTGCATTGTGGTGGACACCACATTGCATCACATTTTTTGTGGTGTCCGTATCAGCATTTTATATTAGTTTATATATTAATTTTGTTTCACGTCGCTCAAGCAGTTATGTGGTGTAAATGAGAACGTGTCGGATCTGTAACCATGGACACATCGGTTCAAATCCGACATCATGAACATGTATTTTTTTTTAACTTTTTTTTTTTAATTTAAATATATTGATTTATAAATAATTAACGTCTGTAAAAATCTTTGAATTAAAATGAAAAATACATAAAATGTTATTTCACTAATAACTTCTGTTTTCTTTGTTTTTGTTTTTTATTGCTGTAATTGAATTATTATTTATTGTAAAATCATTTTTACAATCAGAGGTTAATAATTATTAATAAATCGATATATTTAAATTAAAAATAAAAAAAAGTTAAAAGTAGATATATGTATATGAAGTCGGATTTGACGTGCCTTCCTTGTAATATCCAAATAATACATTAGGATATAACTGGAATCGATGAAAATAATTACCGCTTATGATATATCTTTGAAAAGCTCTCGATGAGAACTTATTACTGCAGTTAAGAAAAAATCCAAAATCGAAAGTTTTTGGATTTTGGGCTTTTTTGGACACTTTTGATCCAATCGATAGCAATCAAAAGGGGAGGTGCACAACTAGATGTTACAACAGTCCTAAATTCAAAATTTCAACATCCTACGGCTAATCGTTTTTTGAGATGCTTGATACATATGTACGAGACATTAGTACGTACGTACAGACGTCACGCCGAAACCAGTCAAAATTGAAAACCGAGATCTTTCGTAATCGCAATACTTCTTTTAATTCGTACAAGGAAGTAAAAAGTAGATGCGAAGTCCATATTAGTTATTTAATATATAAACTAAATAATAATAATGACCTTACAACTCAGAAGGCGTTATGAAAAATATTTGAGTACATCGTATACATATGTACACCTTGAACGTGATGTAGAAAATTCAGATTGTAGAGTTAGTTATTTTTTTAATGAGATGACGGGCATCGACTGCTGTTGTTTCTATTAAAGAGAAGCTTGTAATTGTATTTTTAATAAGTCGAGTTGACGAAAACGATGTTATATGAATTTTAAGAATAAATATATAATAACGATTACAAGATAACATTACCATTAATGGGAATTCTACTCGTACGATCAACAGTGTTAAAGTGTACCACAGTTATCCTTATTTAAAGTTAAACGGTTGCAATCCATCCGGTGAATAATTTTTTGAATTTCTAACGTAGACATTTTTAAATCTACTTAAATTAACAGTTTCTTAAGATGTAGATGCAGTCGTTCATTTGCGAAGATATATAAATTTCTAAACGCGAAATATTCGCTATCGGTGGAAAAAGTTAAATTAAAACGTTACGTGTAAATATTTATCGCAACATACGTTTTGATTTTTTGTTCGGTTTGATCTTAATAGGTAAAACGTTTTACTAAAAACGTGTGCTTCCCGTTTTTGACAAGTCGCTTTCGAGTAGATAACCTTCAGAATATTATTGTGACATTCTTATTCGAGCAAATTTACACGAATGGTGTACATGTTTCTATTCTAAAATATCTTCCCCTTTGGCTTTGTCAATATAATATATATGTAATAACAACTTGAGGGTGGATTTCTTTGAATTTTTATTCCCATCACTTTCTATCTTGTTTTCCAAAAGATTTCATCGATAGAAGAATTTTTTGCTTCCACTATGCGTAGAGAATATACTTATTGGAATATACGCAAAAAAAAATCAAGGTCAAATACCATACATTTAATGCTTTTAAATATATATATATATATATATATATATATTATTCACACATATACATCTTTTATTATGTATTTTCTAAAGAAAATTCGCCATCTGTTGGCTCCATTAAAATATATAAAAAAGTATCAATATGATATATTTATATATTAAGGAAAAAAATGTTATACTTTAAAACGTGTACAATTATTGTCATGTTCAGTAAAGCAGAAAATTATGTTTTATTGAGAAATACTCATTTTTATTTTTGTTACATCTTATGTAACAACAATAGGTTGCAAGGAACATTACAGTTAATTTAGCACGCTAAATTCGCATTTTTGTAAAATATGTTTCTATATTATTGACGGTTATATTTATTTCTTTTATATTACTAACTCTGAATTTCAGTTTTGAATCGCTTACGTGTACACAAACGAGCAAAATCGTGGACAATCCCAAACAAAATACATTTGGTTGTAGCTATTCCTCTGCGACTGAGTCTCCGAAAAAGTGTAACGTTTGTATAATAGTAGGTCGACCATCTTTTCAAAAGAAAACCAAAATCTTATCTCTGAAAAGTTTTAGCGTAGTTATAAATTTATTAATCGTCAGGTTCTGGGTTGAAATTCTTGTCAGATATGTTCAAATCTTTCATTCGTCATTAAGTAACTGTAATTTGGTGTGAAATTTTGTAACTGGGAAAAATAAAACTAAACTATTTTTTTAAAGCTTAAACGTAAATGACTTTTAGGAAGGGGTGATTTCCCATCTCTTATTTTACGGAATACCCTTATTCACGGTTGCATTGTTTTTATGATGTTTCTGATCGTTATTAGAAATAAAATTTGATAATTTTTTTTATAAAGAGTAATTCAAAATTATTGCGACTCTTTTCTAATTTAAAAACCGTTTCACGTATTAACTTGAAGCATTTATCTGTGAATTACACCATTGATTTTCGAACTTTTTCTCTCACTGTCCATATTGAGAATCAAACGTTTTCTAGCGCCCCCAAAATGTTTAAACTTACGATTTGTTAAAAATAATAATTGCAATTATGTTTTTAAGAAGCGTTCTTAAAAACAGCAATTCCAGCTATCGTTTTTAAAAGTGGCATATCCTATTTCCGAGTTGAAACTTACAATTTTAATGAGAGCAGTTAAAACGCATATTTAGAAGTATTTTTATTAAAATTGCTTTCAAAACATTACAGTTGTAACTATATAGTTATATAACAACACCAGTGATAGCATATTCAATTAATCTTGGGTTAAGCTGAAAGCGGGTGATACATGTTGCAGTCTCAATCTTTAAAGATTTCAAACCTCGGCCCAAATGAAAAGCCAAAAACTGCAACGCTACATTAAAAACCTGACAATTTGTCAGTAAAGCTAAATCCTAAGCCTTAAATTTCCATATTTATTTGTTTCAATACGTTGCTTAGTTCGGGAGATATGCAGCATTAATGACAAAAATAGACTTAAGGTGGACTATTTTGGTTCAGAAAATCGTACCCGTACAAAAAAAAATAAATTAAAGCTAAAGAATTAAGCTTTTAAAAGATTTTAATGCGCTCGATCAAACACGAAGAAAAACTTTAAAATTTTAAAACGTTCTTCTCACTGATTTTTTTTATTTTTTATTTTTTTTTGTCTTCAGTCATTTGACTGGTTTGATGCAGCTCTCCAAGATTCCCTATCTAGTGCTAGTCGTTTCATTTCAGCATACCCTCTACATCCTACATCCCTAAAAATTTATTTTACATATTCCAAACGTGGCCTGCCTACACAATTTTTTCCTTCTACCTGTCCTTCCAATATTAAAGCGACTATTCCAGGATGCCTTATTATGTGGCCTATAAGTCTGTCTCTTCTTTTTTTTTAATTTGATGATATTTGAAATCTGACGTATGCTGTCAAAAAGTAGAGTATTCGAACTTTAATTCTGTTTTATTCGTTTCTGTAAGCCTCTTGGTTGCAAAGTTAAAGTAATTTGAATACAATCCCTTTAATTTTTTGTACTAGTGTAGTAAGTATTTAATTTTAGTTTGAAATATCAGGAAAAAATAATCTTTGCCTTGTTTTTTTAATCAGCCATCGCCTTCTTAGACCGCTTGTACGGCCGCAATTTTCTATGGGGCTTCTACCGCCTCCCCTGAAGGCCTCCAGCGCCCACAAAGAGGCGTTATCGCCCGCTTTGAGAACGAATCCTTTACGCAATAATGAAATTTTACCGCTTTCAGAGAACGGTAGGTGCAACTTCATCTCTTTCTTTTTTAAATACGATTTAAAAACTTTCATCAGGACGAGATAAATTGTATACAGAACATTTCCCTACGATATTTGTAAATTCAAAGCACCGTAGGGGCAAAGTTGGGATTTTCCCGATTTTCAAAGTTCAAAATCCAATTGAATATCGATTCATTTTGAGGTACGGTGTAGTGTATGTAGACTCCTTTTTTGTTACAGATAAACGGAAGTTATTGTATTACCGATTTAATCCTGTTGGGAAGACAAAAACAACAGTTTCTTCAGTTGATTTTGAATTTATCACAAAAAAATAACGTAAAAAGATACTAAAATTTAATAAATGTTCGTACCTCGAAAGCTCTATTTGAATGAACAACTGCTTTCGGTATATACCGTTGGTCGTTTTTAAAACTCGTAAAAAATATTAAATGGCCGCCATTTTATTACGAATGTAGTCCGAAGGTTTTTACGTTGAAATTTTTTATTTTCATCGCGCTTGAAATTGACGCGGCTTAATCTTACCCTTACTGTTTATTATTTTTAAGTTATTTCCACCTGGGAGCATAAGGTGTCGTGATCTAATCTAAAAAATAGATCGTTTTGTGGTGAAAGTATTTAATTTACAGTTTAATTTTTGTACGTAAAAGTATTGTTTACAATTTATTTAAAGATTGCCACGCTTTGCTAACACACACACACACACATATATATATATATATACATAGGGCTAAGCTTCCAGTAAAATAGTTATCATTTGAAAGCGGGGTAAGTTTTTTTTTGGGGGAGAGGAAATTATATTTAAATTACTCTTACAAAATAAACGTATAACATTAATCTTCCTGTTTATCTCCAGTAGCTATACAGCAGAGCAACAACAATTATAGTTAGCTGTAGGCTGAACGAGTGTCTTCTACCTCTACAATTTAAACTGAATAACCTTACGACCTACGCGGTAGAAAAAACTTAGCGTATGGTGCCAAAGGAAAACAAAGTTCCCCACGCGTTTACCGAAAAAGGTAAACCTTATAACAGCTACGTTTGCTTGCTCGCATTGTTATGTTCGTATCCCATGTAAGCATGTACTCGATAATATATTTGTTAGCTTTTTTCTTTACTCGGCGTTTTGAAATGATTTCATGTATTTTTCCGAGTAACATTTGATTTGAAGATAACTAATACGCGTTTATAATCTACAGTATTGACGTTTGTTAAATTATATTTTATTTTAATATAATGAAATATAGCATCCATATGTTACGTTATAATAAATTAAGTAAAAAAAATATAATTCACTTACAATTTTTTAACAAACGATATTATTTAATTATAACGACATATTTTTTACAGTATTAACGCAGTATAGGTACTACACGGACCTTAAATAAGTATTCGACGGTTAGATTTACAAAAATGAAATTTAGCGAACGCTTTTGATCGGAAAAGGTCTGCTTATCGGTGTCAGACTACCACACCCAAGCAGTGACCTCCCGTGACGGCAACTTAAAATTTTTAAATAAAAAGGGTCGGGATGCGAACTGAAAATTTAAAATTTTGACAATTATTTTTTTGAAAACTACGAGCAATGACAACTCTTAACGAAAATGGCGGTCAATTATTATATTTCACAACCGGTTTGAAAAGTGACCTACAGTAACAGAAGTAGAAGATTCTTATCGAAAAAGTAGATTGTTTTAAAATGGAAGCTTTTATTAAATTTTGTTGTGTTTTTAGGTTTCACTGTTGAATAGTTGTTTAAGAGATGCGTTAAACTATTAGCTTTGAAAAACATTTTTATTAGAGTTCCCCTAGTCCGAAAAGTTATTTAAAGGTTTTCATTCTTTAAATGCCCTTGTATATATAAGTTATTTATATATATAGCTATAAATACTGTTTATTAGATTGAGGCCGATTATTTCGAAACCTGCATTCTTCAGATCGCTCAAAGTTTCGGATGCTATCCTGACCAAACTGTTGCTCAAAAGAAATTACAATATATTGATATTTTTTATAAATTGAACGGCTTTAATTTGAATTTTATCATTACTATTCTCACAAAGATGAGTTTAATTAACACAAGTGGTCCGTGGAGTGGAACCCATGGACTAGAGAAAGCTGCAAAAATACAAGCATATTTGTTACTCAACCTTACGCTCGCATAAAACGCAAAAAAATAAATAAAAATATATGCATTTGTAGTTGCTTTCTAAATGCTGTAATAATATTTTTATCTAGGACTTCAAACGGCCCTATTTTAATCAAGTAAAAATAAAATAAAAGTCAGCCGAGTAAGAAAGTATGTATTACAATAAAATAAAAAAGAAACAACCGACATTACGCGGCAAAATCGTAAATCAATCGACGCGATTAAAATTTTACGATATAAACTCGAAGCTTGTCCGTTGGAATGTGCGATGAAAATTTTTATGTTGCGAATGAATGAGATTCCATGCGAGTCGAAGCTGAGACCTTCCAAATGAAAGACTGACACTCTACCACTAGAGGAGGTGATGTACAAAAACAATACTCATTAAATAATAATTAATCAGTTCATCGTACAACGAGAATCGATTAACGATAAAAATAGGATTAATATGGATAATATTATTACGTACCGTCGCATTACTTTTTCCTTTCGGTAATAGTTAATCGTTGTACTGAGGGTTATAACTCCACCGATCTTCGTAGCTAAATAATAGTACCTCTACAATTCATCCGGAAGGTTTTGAATCCAAATATCAATAAATCTTGGCGTTTTTCAAAGCTACCCTCCTCATATTTAATTTTTTAACATGAAAAAAGGAGGAGTGCAACTACAATCGGGCGTAGGTGATTGTAAATAGATGATTTATTTTTAATTGTTAAACGCATCCTGATATCATTCTTGAATGAAATAACATAACTTAAACTTAAAAAAAAAAGGTTATTAATTTGGAAAAGTAGAAAAGATTAGTTGCCAGTAATTTAATAAAATATATATTTTTTAAAAATACGTTTTACGTTTCAATTGCATCTCTTACGTTATGTTAATAGGCAGTAAAAGACGTGTTTTTCTTTACTAAAACCTCGTTTTTGATAATTTTACCTAAAAGTGATTGTGGAGTAAAATAATATCGACGTATATTTTTTATCCTTGTTACAAAACGAGTTATTAAGCTGTAAACTTATCAATTTACGTAATATAAACAAAGCTTATTGAAAAAAAGGAGAGTATAAGAAATATTTCAGAAAGGGAATATTTTTAATTAAACAGTCGTTATAGAAATACATATATATATATGTATATACATTTGTTCTTTCATATATATATATATATATATATTTATATGAAAGAAAAAATTTAAATATAAGAAAATTTAATTTGGCCGCTGCTAAATTTCGATGTGAGACCACCACACATGCGAGGGGGCATCTTAAAAATTAAATCGATACAGTAGGATGTGACATTAAAGGGCATTGAAAACAAAAACCGCTACATAAAAACATCGGGCTAGGGGAACTCTTAACAAAATTTACGGTCATTTATCGATTTCCACAGCTAATAGTTTACTGTTTCTCTTAAACAACTATTCAAGAGTGGAACGTAAAAAACACAACAAAATTAAACAAAAGCTTCCATTTCTAAACATTGTATTTTTTCGATATGCATCTTCAACCTCTGTTACTGTAGTTCACTTTTGAAACCGGTTGTAAAATATAATATTTGAACGCCGTTTTCGTAAGAGTTGTCATTTCCCTTACTTTTCAACGTCAAAATTTTAGATTTTCAATTGGCTATCGCAACGTAACCCTTTTCATTTAAAACTTTTAAGTTGCCGTCACGGGAAGTCCCTGCTTGGATGTGGATGTCAATTCCCTGCACTTTGTTTACATCTCTATTGTCTAAAGTCGGTCCAAAATCACCAGGGCTTCACGTTTTCACCGGAGAAAACAACATGTGTAGTCTTCTCTCGTCTACGAGACCATTTCACTCCACAAGTCCAGCTCAATGGAGAGCCGATTGCTATCTCTCCTTACGTTAAATTTCTAGGTTTACTTTTCGACTGTCGTCTTACGAGAGTCAAACACATTAAACAGTTAAAGGCGATATGTCTAAAAATGTTATATATGCTACGACTCCTTAGCAACACCGAGCGGGGTGCCGATCGATGATGCATGTTACGTTTTTATTATTCTTTATTCCGATCCCGATTAGATCACGATTGTACCGTCTTGATTATTCAACGCATCATACCGTGCATCATACACACAGACTGGTCGAAGCAGAATGATACAGTAGGATGCGCTTTTGTTGTAAATGATAGAACTTATGTGTTCGGTTTATCTGGTATTACAAGTGTCTACAATGTTGAACTGTACGCCATCAAAATGGCATTGAATAATCATTATACGAAAATATCGTCTCATCCTTACCTTTAGCGATTCGTATAAAGCTCCAAGCTTTACAGATTTGTATTTCAGACATGTTAGTGTCACCTAAGTACATAACACAATCGCTGAATTTAATCGTCACAATACACAGATGAATCTCTCTACTGGATCCTTAGCCATGGTTAACGAACGCGCAAATTCCGCCGCCAAAGATTCATGTAACCAACCGTCTTTCTCCACTCGAGTTAGAGGTACCGGTTTTATCAGTTCTATTAAATATACACTTCGAAGAAGGTGCCAAGATCTGGACTGCTACTTCGGATAATAAACTCATGAAAGACATGGCGTTACCGTTTGACTCTTCATACAGGAAAATTCGCCTAGGTGTCCTGCGTCGATATGACATACTAAAGCTACTCACGGACACCTGATATCAGAGAAGAGCGCACCACTATGCGACCTATGTGACTGCCGCTTTACTAAGCACCGCATCCTTGTGGACTGTATATGCTAAGCAGCTTTACGTTGAAAATTTAAACTGCTGAGAGATATACGACGCGTCATAGGAAACGACAAGAATTGTACTAGACCGTGTATTATTACTTAATATTAATACTAATTAAATACTATTACTAATTAATATTCTTAATAAGATTTAATCTGTCAAAATGTTGATATATTTTTGTTATTCACGTTTTATGTATTATCCTAATTGTTGCGTTTCTTTTACCGTTTCATTTTTATTCCTATTATTATCTTAGTTTTCATGATAGTTTTAATCATATTTTTCTAATACTTTAATATCAGAGAAGAGGCCTCTCATTATTTTAGCCCGGACGATGATAACGCGAGAGCGTTTTCTGCCAAAAAAAAATATTGTCCTCTATTACCCGGTAAACTTTAAAACCCTTTAAGCTACTATTTCCTTTTAGGTTGTCCGTAATTTTTATTGTTTTCTAGCTTCTATTGATCCTTCTACAAATGTTCTAATAAATCACTTCCTCTCGTGATGTTTACCAGCCGATTTGCTGAACTGTTTTGAGTAAGATTCTACATTTTCGCTTCTCTACCTTTTCATTTTTCACTTTGTCTCTACATTTAAGTTTCTCCAGTCCTCTCCATGCCGACATTTTAAACGCCTTAACTTTTCTTTTACCTTTTTGTTAATCCCATACACAAATACAATCGAAACGTGAAACGTCTGCTAGTTTTATTGCTTTTGTTCCCCTAACATTCGTTCTCAGAGAAACCCGCCTTCTCTGTCGTAGGCCTTCTGATTTTAAAATCGTACTTTGTAGACCTTGTGCTTCATTTTCCAAAAATAAAACCTTGTCATCTGAGAACCTTATCGAATTTATTCTCCTTCCTCCTATACTAATTACTCATTCATTCAATCGTATATTGCTTACGATTTTTGATCCTGAGAATTTGAAAGCAACGGTCGGTCGGTTCTCGCGTGATGCTGTTGCAGTCCGGCAGAACCCGCCACTAACTTTCGCGTATATATATATATATATATATATATATATATATATTAGTAATATATGTTATGTGAAAATAAATGAAATATATAATTTATAACATAATGAATATCACGATATATCAGTTTACCAAAAAAAAAAGTATCTGACTCTTAGCCAATAAAATGTTATTCGAACTAGTTTTTTACATTCTCAGCAGAGAAACCAATAGTTGACCTCCATGTTTCATTGTTAAAACATGGTGATCAGCTTTTTATTTATATTTTTGTGATCATTGGTTCTTTTGTTACTCTTTGATTTCCAATATGTGAAAAAGCTTTTAACACTTGAAGCTCGCATGATTTTGGTTCAAAATGTGTTTCGTTGTTGCGCTGAGTGCACCGAATACAAAAAGGAAACGGTTCATCAAAGCTTTCCAGACATCGACGTTCCACATAGCATCGCTGTGCAAACTCGATCGGTAAGTTCCGGGAAACCGGATCTATCAAAGACGCATCCCACTCCGGAAGACCATCTATCGTAATAGACAAAAGTCAGATCATATTCGTATTTTTAATCGCATAGTAAAGTCTGAAAAAAATCTATCTGAAAACCGGCACAAGTAGAAATGTCAATGTATAGTACGCACAGAGCACCGACTAAACATTTAAAACCGTACATTCGTACAAAATAACTGCACCTTTAACGATTACAAGATACTGATTTTCATACGCGTATTGTATGAGAGGTTATCTCTAAAGTAAAGATTGTTTCATTGTAAAAAAATTTATTCTGAAAACTTTATAAATATTTTTTATTTCTCTTCCTTATACTACTTCTCTATATAATCGCCACATTAATTAAGACATTTATCGTTGCGATACACCAGCTTTAATATACCCTCTCTTTTTCCTGTTTAGCCTCCGGTAACTACCGTTTAGATAATTCTTCAGAGGATGAATGAGCTTTAATATACCCTGGTCGTATTCTTCTGCCGCCACTCCATTTAGTCACTGATTTTTTGCATTTTTAGGTTCATCGTCACCCGTAAATCGCTTACCGCTCAAAAATTCTTTCGATCTCCCAAACAAATGGTAATCAGAAGGAGGAAAGTTCGGACTATGTGGCGGGTGATCGTAAATTTCCCATCCAAATGTTCTCAGTAAATCACGTGTCGGATCCGCAACATGTGGACGTGCATTATCGTACAGCAGGACGACGCCGTCGGTCAGCTGCCTGTCGCCGATTTTTAATGGCGCGCCGTAACTTACCAGAGTTTTGCAGTAAGCTTCTGCTTTTATAGTCGTTCCACGTGACATGAAATCGATCAGCAGTATTCCAAACCGATCCCAAATGACTTTGGCCATCGGTTTAAAAGCGTTTAAACGGCTGTGGTTTGACCGTTGCCGGTCTGGTTGGTGATTGAGGATGACGCCGTTCATTTTACTGCCGTTTTCTCTCTGGCGTGTACTACAAAATCCATGTTTCATCGCCTGTAATAAATGAATTAACGAAATCATCGCCTTTTTCTGTGTAGCGCAATAAAAATTCCAAAGCAGATCCCATTCGGATTTTTCTATTACGTTCTGTTAAGACGTGAGGCACTCCACCTGCACAAACCTTTCTGAAGCCTAATCGGTCAGTGCGACTAATAACAGCTCTTGAAACATCAGAAAAAAGAAGGGCCAGGTTGGAAATCGTTGAGCGATAATCTTTTCTGATGTCATCCATCGACGTTTCAACAAGTCCTAGGTGATTATCGACGGCCTCCCCGAACGTTCTTCACCGTGCTCATTAATTCTATTACTTCTAAACCTTACCCGCCATTTTCGGTCGTTTCTTTCATTCACATTATCAGAGTACACAACGACCAACCGCCAACCGCCGCTTAACATTTTGAGAGTTTTAAAAATGTATGACTCCCCGTATTTCACAGTCGACGGCAACATCGATTTTCCAATTAATTTTATAACGTAATAACTCACACGTAATGTAAGATACTACAACGCAACAACTTACAGACAACAACGTAGTGTGTACGTTACTAGCGTGACAGACTCATAACGAATCGAATGTGACCGCAGTGATCCGCACATCTTACACTAACAGGTTTTTACGTATTGGTTTTGATATAATTGATGAAAGAATCTGTCTGCATAGCCTGGGTGAAGTGAAAAATATCATAAACTGAATTTGTAAACACAATAATTCCTTCAGAATGTATTTTCAAACATGTTGAAACGTGTCGAAGCGTACTTGGATACCTATATTGTGCTTACCTGTAAACAAATTCATTGTAGTAAGTAGTGTTACACTTGTTTTTTTTTTTTTTTTTGTTTTTTTTGTCTTCAGTCATTTGACTGGTTTGATGCAGCTCTCCAAGATTCCCTATCTAGTGCTAGTCGTTTCATTTCAGTATACCCTCTACATCCTACATCCCCAACAATTTGTTTTACATATTGCAAACGTGGCCTGCCTACACAATTTTTCCCTTCTACCTGTCCTTCCAATATTAAAGCGACTATTCCAGGATGCCTTAGTATGTGGCCTATAAGTCTGTCTCTTCTTTTAAATATATTTTTCCAATTGCTTCTTTCTTCATCTATTTGCCGCAATACCTCTTCATTTGTCACTTTATCCACCCATCTGATTTTTAACATTCTGCTATAGCACCACATTTCAAAAGCTTCTAATCTTTTCTTCTCAGATACTCCGATTGTCCAAGTTTCACTTCCATATAAAGCGACACTCCAAACATACACTTGTATCTATAGTTATTATTTGCATATAAAATTAAATGTTTGTAAACATCGGTGCAGTATTTGGGAGAGCTATATAAACAAAAATTTATTTTTCATAAAAAAAAATTGTTCATCTTTTTCATTTTCGTACGAGTGGAAGAGAGATGATGTACTTAGTAATAAATACAAATAATATAATATAAATTATATAGTATAATTTCCTTTAATTTCCTATTTATATACTACAATAAAATAATTTAAAAAAAAAATATTTAGAACAATAACATAATTATATACAAATAAAAATTAAAAATTAAAAAAAGGCAACAAAAACAAATTACACGGAGAGAGTTAAAGAATTAAAAATATTTGAACGGACAATATTAGGATACATTAATTTTTAGGTTGCGTTTTTTTTGTATAGAGATTATAAAAGTGAGTGAGTGAGTGCGTGCGAGCGCGCTTGTTTGTGTCTATTCGAGATACTTAGAAAGGTGGTCGACTCCTTTTAGTGAATCAATGCTTATGTATCCGTGCATGCAAGTTAGAACAGGTCCGTCAGTTTCGTAGTCGTTTAAGAAAATGGTGGGGGTAAGATTGAGCAGGTTGGTCGGTAGTTTATTATGTGGTGAAATTGTTGGACGAAGAGGAAGGAGGGGACAGATAAGAAGAAGAGGAAAGAGAGTCGTTTCGTTTCAGCAGGTGTGGTGGTATAGTGGAATAGTGGTGTGAAAAATTGCATTTAACCGGAGAGGTCTTTGACCCGTTGTTATTCTTTTCTTTTTTTTCAAAATTTTATTAGAGTATTTAATAAAACTAAATATTTAATATGACCTAATAAACAGCTGAATTTTTTATTTACAAAAACATCTACGTAACATATCCTCCCCTCTCTTCCGACATCGAGATAAAATCTGAAATAATATATCGAAGGATTTTCTGAAAAACTAATTTAAATTATTTTACGATGTGTACTTAATTAATATAAAATTCAATTCATTTTATATCGTTAAGAAGCAAATATTATATAAAATTAAATTCCGATTCGCTTAATATTATTTGTAAAAATAAATTAAGAAGTCTGTCTTACTTTCGTCAATTTCTTCATCGACGTTTACGTAAACCCTCGGTGATATAAATGGAATTTATAAAATCATTAGTTATTTTGAAAACTTATTTTTAAAAAGCATTAGAAAGACGGCGGCTATGAGTAAAAATAATCATTTTCTATCCTTCCCTGAAGAAATACTTTTAATTTAATCTATTTTTATTTTCATTTACTCGTATTTATTTTAATACTTTTATTTATAGTCGCATCAACGATTAAAGTCATTAGCGACTTATCAGGGTAATGTGTAGTAAATGTGTAGTCTTGAAGGAACTCGCCGAACCATCCCTATGACGAGGGGTTAATTGAAACCCGACCGCCAAGGAACTCCGGTATTTATGATCTCGTATTCAAATCCGAATTAAAGCAACCGGCTTTGTTAGGATTTGAACCTGAAAACCTCGACTCTGAAATCGGGTGGTTTACGACGACTTGTTTACCGCTAGACCGACCCGTTAGGTTTTTATTTTTATTTATTTTTTTTTTTTGCAAATTTAACTCCGTAATAATAACATTTAATTTAACTCCGAAATAAGCAGAGAATGGCGATCGTATCTAGTAATATTAATCTATTAATCGTAATAATAAATATAATTTCTCAAAAAAATTTTCAGATAATAAAAATAAAGTTAATAGAGTTCCGTAATTTTAAACTTTCAATTACTTTTTAAAAAGCCAAACTAATCGCAGAAAGGACCTGAAATTTAGTGTAACTTAACATTTTAACTGATCTTTTAACTAAAGTAGTGAAAATTATTTTTATTATTGTTAATTTACAATGTTTTTTTTTTTTTTTTATTTATTTAATTATCAGAAAACAACCGAAAAAAATTAGTATATAACTAACAAAAAATAAATAAATATATATATCGAGTATTTAAAAAGAACGGCAACATTTAAATAATTTTTCGAAAACAAAACATATAAAAATGAAATGTAGCAAATGATCCTACCTCAAAACGATACATGTTTTGGTACGAGACCACCGCCTAATACGTCCCCTCGGGGACGATTCAAACATTTTAAATGGAAAAAGTAGGACTGTAACAAATCATTTTAAAGAGCATTGAAAATAAATGTTTTACTTAAAACAACTCCAAGTTACAGCAACCATCCAAAACGACCGTAATTTATTTTTTTACAGCTACTTTCAAAAGCGATCTTACTGTACCTCTTAAACAACTATTAGGAGATAAGGATAAAAACATAATATTTAAATTTAGAAAAGCGATTTTATTTTTCGGTGTATAACAATAACGTTTGTTTTTTACAGCTCTTTAAAATGTTCCATCACACCTTTATCCTATCCGTTTAAAAGTTTCTCCCCTTTGGGAGCCCCTGGACTCTTGGTTTGTAATCGTTTTATTCTAAATAGTTTCGAGATGGGAACGTTTTCTAAATTTCAGTTTTTTAACGTACAGTTTTTGAAAAGTTTCCATAATTTTTTAACACCACGTTTATAAACGGTTAAGTAAAATAATAATCTTTTACTGTATAATAATTTTTTATAACTATTCAAAACAACGATAATAAAATAATAGATTTAGCGTAAAATTAGGATCGGAACTTACTCCGTTCGATCTCTTTTGTTGAAAAAAAAGTTAGTTTTATTGCATTTACAAAATGCTTTTGTCGATTCTTTTCTATAAGTTGTCAACGGTCTTTAAAATTTAAATTATGTAGCTGTTTATTACTATTATTATACGTCTTCTTTCGTTACCAGAGCTGTTATTATTTTAAAATTTTATTCTGTGACAAAGAAAAAAAATGTTATAAAGTGCCGTAATTTCATCGATATGTTTAAAAGATATAAAATATTGAATCGCTTTAAATAAGAAAATAAAAATAAAAATAAAATAAAAAAATAGTAAGCGAAAAGCTATAAACATATTATAATGAATTATTATTCCGCTTTGTTAAAAATAATACGTACAAATAGTAAGGAAATAATGTGAAAAAATATTTTACACGAATTTAAGAACGCGTGTTTATATAAGTCGCATTTAATAAGGAATGGCGAATGGTGAGGGAAAAAATTATAAAAGATAGTGCTGCTAGTGGTGGGAGAGAAGAATCTGTTCGGCGTCGCGACGCCGTAGCGGTGTAGCGTCGGGGCGGCGACCACTACTATAGAGGCAGGAGTAACAGCGGTTCTATTGATCGCATCGCGTGGACTTTCAGTGAGTGACTCACTGTCAGTGTAACCTGGTCTCTCAAATAGTACACACACACTGTTTACTACACAAATAGATAGTAGTTTTTATTTCTTTTTTACTGTCGATGACATCGTTGTTTTTTTATACAAGTATTATTGTTTGTTATATTATTTACGTGATTTTTAACGTACGGATTATAAATGGTCTCTAAAATTTTAATAAAATATAAATCGAGAGTTTTGTTAATTTATAAAATAACGTGCGGTACGATTACAATTATAATTTAAGTGCGATTAATTGCGAAACGTTTTTAAATATTTTTGAATTTTTATCGGCGATTTGTTTGTTACAGGAGTGCTATATTAGTGTTGTGTTGAATCGTTTAAAATATCGGTGTCAACGACCTCTTCGACAGTTTTTTTTGTTTATTATTATTTTTTTAAAGCCAAGTTCCTTCCATCTCTATCGAACTGTCAGTGTACTGTTGTTATAGTGTGTTTGCAAGTCCTGCAACCAGTTTTTAGTTTTTTTTCTTTTTAGTCTCGTTTCATAAAACGTAACTGTACATACACTTCAAGACGCAGCGAGTTAAAAGTCCGGGCTTACCTACTTCTTTCATCGTATTTTACATTTATTCACAGCATATTTATTCCAGGTATTTATTTATAGATGTTTGAATATTTAAACAGATTTATTTTTTTCACTCTAACTTTAACGTTTAAATGTATATTTAAAAAAAGTTATTCGCGTTAATTATATTTCAGTATAAATCTACGTTGTTTATTTCTTTTTATTAAAATATGTATCCTGAACTGTACCTTTAAATAAGCGGTAAAATGTATTTAACTTTTTTCTTTTTTTTGGGTTTACGTAGAAGGTGGCCAAAAAATCTGCTCGCAGATACTACAACGCGTCCGTATGTAGTTATGTCGGATTCCAGTCAAATCGACCCGGTTTGAACGAGAACATTATTTACTTATTTGCTATCGAGGTACGAAAAACTCCCCTCCGCTTGACTACCGTTGCGAGATCTAATCGGTCTTGTTCTGCTTATCGATCGTCTACAATGACCTCCGGCTCATCTATATCAAGGTCTTACCCTTTTTCTCCTACTGTTTCCTTACTCGCTTAAGAAGTCTGCCCTTTCCGTTATACACTCGACCGTAATTTATTCGTATTTGAACCGTAATTGAAATATAAATTTTTTTATAGATAATTTTAAAACTATCGAACCGAATTAAATGAAAATTCTAAGATTAATTTACATTAATTAGATTTAAATTTCTTCAATCTTTAAATAAAAGGGTTCTTACGTATTAACGCTACCGAAGCTACTACAGCTTTATTTAAAAACAAAGTAGTAAATCGGTTTCGGTGGAAAATGGGCCGATATATAGTTTAACATAGATTCAAAACAGTCTTTTTAATAATTTTAATAAATGATTTTTTATATTTATTTATTTTATAAATATAATTTAACCGAACTTAACCTACGTTCGCTTCGCTCGCTAAACTCTACTAATTAACAGGAGTGTTTTGATCATTTAAATAATAAATAATTGCAATAATTACTGAATTAATTAAATAAATACTCAAAAAATTACGGTGTTCATTAGTCAAGGTTAGCGAGCGTAGGTTAACTTTGGGTTTAAATTATATTTATAAAATAAATAAATATAAATAACCATTTATTAAAATTAATAAAGAGACTGTTCATTTTCCACCGAAATCCGATTGACTGACTACTTTGTTTTTAAATAAAGCTGTAGTTGCGGTGGCGTTAATACGTAAGTACCAATAAAAGTTATTTTTTGTTTATTAAAAGTAATATTCGGATGTAATTTGTTATAATAAAAAATTATTATTCTGTTACATTTACAACTTAATTAGAATTTAATTCATTTTTTTTTTTAATTTTAAATTGTATTTGAACCACCTCTGTAAACTAACCCTACCCTATATGCGAGTAAAACCCGTATTACGCAACTAATTTCAACAAATTTTTTCCATGAAAAAAATAATAGTAGATTGTTTTTTTTTAGAAGATTTAAGGGAAGTAGATAAGCTTTTACACTCGTCTATTTTTTCGCATTATCGATAGCTATTAAAGTAAAATTCAACTGCTGACTGATAATTACTGCTTTAAAGGATTGAAGAAAATTAAAATTCAGTTATCGTTCTTTGACGAGGATAGAACGTTATTTAATGCGCATAAACAAAAACGTATCTTTGTTCGTCGTATGTATAAAGCGCTACAGATTACACGATTTATATCTTATCTTCAGAATCTTCGCAGCCTTGCACCAGGATCGGTCGGTCGAGCCGGCGAACGCGATCTAGCTGGTAATCAGCTGTTTGATTTACGGTCAGTTTACCGTTTATTTTATCCTTAAAATTTAGGTACGGAAAGTTAAGTTCGTCGTTCACCGTGAAGTCTGAAAGTCTTGAATGTAATGTTGCATTTTTTATAGCGAAGGAAAACATTTTGGGCAGGGAAGATTGGTGTTAATTTTCTGTTAGTCGATCTTAGAACCCTTCTGTCGATCGTAATATTTCTTTAAATTTAATTTGTTAAACCAGTCGACATAATTTCAATTTTTCACAAACACTCTTAGATATCCGCTTTTGCTCGATCTGTTAAATATAAGCTAATCTATTCTTTCACGTAAAATAATATTCTACACCGATTATTGACAGTGCACAGCCGTGGACTACCTTGAGTTACTACATATTGAACTCGTGAAAATTTAATTTTTATTTTACGATGAAATAAAAAAGATTTTTTTAAATTACCATTTAATTATAAATAAATCGGTAATACGATATCAAATACTTATTAAGTTACGTATTCCATAAAAGAGGTAAGAGATTTCCTTTATAAAATAAACCTGAATAAGGTTAAATACAAGTGATAAAACATTTTTTCAGAATTATAAATAAATGCGGATTTTGTGGTTATCGATAAGATATCGATAACTAGGAGAATGACGCCTGATTAATTCGGTCGTAATATAACAATAATAATAAGCGGGTTTAGTAGTCATCGATTACCGGTAGAATAACTAACTTTTTCCTGTTGTATTCAAAAAGGTATAAGCTTAAAAATTACATACATAACACGTTGTTTTGTCTTTTTTTTTATCTTCAGTCATTTGACTGTTTTGATGCAGCTCTTCAAGATTCCCTATCTAGTGCCAGTCTTTTCGTTTCAGTATACGCCCTACATCCTACATCTGTAACAAATTGTTTTACATATTCCAAACGTTACCTGCTTGCTCTTGCAGGACTGAATTATCATCTGTATTAAGACAGATTAACCGTTCTGATATGGAACTATATGTTTACATAATACACCATAGGATACGTATAATGTTTATGATTTTTATCTGTGAATTTTTTTTGTTAATTTATAATTTTACAGCGACCGATTCGATTTAAATGACTTTATCGTCGTCAGATATCTGAATTATAAAAAAAAACGATATAAAAAATGTTATATAGCTTTTATGACTTGTTGCGTGACCTTCTCCCCAAATTATCACAATAAAGATTTTCTGGCTTTTTTTTTAACTTAAAACCTTTGGTCAATTTGACCAGAGTTAAAAAAACTAATCTATTTCGTTCATCGGTTGCATTTTATTTTAATAGCTACCGATAGTGCAAAAAAATAGACCGGAGCAAGAGTAAGGGATTATCTATTCCCTTTTTAAAAAAAATCTAATATTATTTTTTCCATGAAAAAATAATATTAGAGTAGTGTCGAGTGTCGTCGTTATAATTTTATTAACTTATTTTGGGTTTATAACATTTCATTTAAAAAAAAATTTCGTAAACTTAAACGTTTTTTTCTTACACAAGCAAACATGGAACTGGAAAATCATATTTACAGTGATAAATGCTTTCAGAATAAACCGTTTTAACTATAATTAAAATTTATTTCGTTATAATGAATGTTATTAATTAATAAAAATGAAGTTATTTTAAATTGTATTAATAAAATGTTTGTTGTTTTGTGTTTTTTAAGTAATTAGGAATATTTTTTCTTGTTTGTATTTCAGTAAAATAATAGATTAGTAAAATATAAAGGTCACAGTTGCTAGTGACTTAGTAAATTATATTTTCAACGATAGCCACGTAATATCTTTACTATTAGGTTTTTAATAACTTAAATATTATACGCGTCTTATAATAATCGTAAGTTAAATTTCAGTTAAGATATATTATATTCCATAATTACTTCTTTTTATTAAATTACATAAATTTTACGTAATTTCTTATCCAAAAATTTTTTATCGTTAAACTAAAGAAAAGCCAAACAGAGGTATGAGTATTTACGAGTACTTATAAATTTAATTAGGATTTACGTCGTAGTGCAGCGCCACTAAAAAATAAAATACATCGTATTCAAATACCAAATAAATAATATATTTTCATTATTCTTAACAAATTTAACCGGTTTTTGGATCAACGGTTTTCCAGTTATCAGCATTCTTTATAAGCGAAGTTTCATGCAGGAAAGTTATTTTTAAAAAAACCGACAACAGTTGTGGGACTTTCCTGTCACGCGGCTTTTTTCTGATGCACGGCTTACAAACACAACCTAATTAAAAATATTTATCGTTTTATTTAAATATAATATTTTTCGTTTATTTAATTCAATGATTCTAACTAAAGCGCGCTCGCATACCGTATTTTATTCGCGCGAGTGTGGCGGTACTAGCGGTTACTTTAAATACTTTTTTACACTAAATATTTTTCATTTATTTAATTCTACCGCTTACCTGTGACTTCACAACACAGCAGAGGACTACAACAGCTGTACGTCAGTGCTACACTAGCGCTCCTTGTAGTGACAGGGGGTACTATTAAGGCAGTATACCCACTTAGCCGCTAGTTTATTTAGAAAATTGTTTGGGGGGGGAGTGCGATTTTGCAAAAAAAATTGTTAAATATTATTTTTTAACGGTTAACAAATGCGCCTAAGAAAAATAAGACCTTAATTAAGCGAAATCTTGAGATACTGAGGATGACCTTGCTTTGCAGCCTCACCCCCTTGACCTTTAAAATTGAAAATTTAATGGCAAAAATGCTCCATACATAGAAGAATTATGACCGAATTTGGAAAAAATCGGTCCAGTAGTTCTGGAGATAAGAGGAGTGCAAGACCGAACAATCATGTGCGCGCGCGCACATCCAGAAAATTTCCATCCGGTTATTTTGTGTTCCTTAGGTGTCAAAACGTCATGATCAGGTGATCACCGCATATGCCCAAGTCGGACCGAATAAATACTTTCTCTTCTAAAGAAAGCTATAGCGCTAGACGGGAAATTAATAAATTCGATAGATTAGCATGAAGTGTTTGGGAAATAATAGAAACCACTTATAATTTATTATCTTTATTACAAAGAAAATTATTAAAACTTCAGACTCGCCGGAAGTTACGTATGTAACTTGACTAGTTTAAATTGAATTTTTTTGTTGTCTTTCTTGTGTAGTTTAATGTGCATTATCTAACGATAAACATTATACAGGTTTGATATGGGCACCCTTATATATTTCACAACTATTTCTCTAGCCTTACTAAAAAAATACAAAAGTATACCTTTAGAGCTACCACAAACACCATTCATCTTAAAACGCATTTCTAAGTTGCAATTCATACAGTTTTATTTTTTAAATATACAATATGAAAAATATCTATTAATCAATTTATTACCGAAGTGGAACGCTATTTATTTACCGGGAATCTTCATTTTTTTCTTTCGAAATGACCGATAGCTTCTTAAGTTTTTTCTCTTCAAATTGTTTTTTCTCTACAACAGCTGTACGTCAGTGCTACAACTCGACTTATATTTTGAAAGTTTTCATTCATTTAAGTTTTCTGAACTCACGTAATCCGTTAGATGCCGATTTTCATGTTTGTCTTTCAAAAATCCTTTCGGTTCATCTTAAAATTTTCGAAGAATTTCTTTAATTGTATCCAGATTTTTAATTCATAAGACCTTGTTTTACTCCAGGTTCTGTTGCGAATGCGCAAAATTTCTTTCCGTTAATTTACAACGTCAATGTTGCGTTCGTGATCGTCCGATAAATTTTACCATAACTATGCGAAATGTATTACAACGATCTTATTTGTTAAACTACTAATTATTTTTAATTTTACCAAGCAATAACTGATTTTAATGAATCCGCTTCGATGTTCTCCGAGTTGTTAAATATATTCTATTCTGTTTTGCTAAATTTTAATTAAAATTTGATAAATTAAATTATTTGTTACGAAAGGAAGAAAAATTCTTAGTTTCCTACGGCAGGGTTGTGTAACTTGGATGGAAGTAGCCGTTTTTATTTGTTTGAATCCGATGTTATTTGTATCAGATGAAGTTTTGACAAAAAAAAAAACTTGTTTAAATCAATTTTTTTGTGTTATCAGACCGGTTAGATATTCTTTGTCTCTTTCTGTTCCGGGCTAATTATTTTAACTTCGATATAATTATTACATCCTATTTCCTAGATTATATGGTTTATATATATATATTTAACCTTTGTTTTCTTGTACAGTCTTTACATCGCACCCGTTCTTTTCATACTATCTTAATTAAATCCGGTCGTTTTAATATCTGTTATTATGAAATTTTCCATTTTGCAAGATTCCGTCACAAATTTCTTTTTTTACTAATTCGTCTGTATTCTAAAGATACTTATCGATTATATTTAAAAACACCTCTTTAATCTAATAGTATAACAGACAATTTGCTAAAGAGCGATTTATTATTTTTATCCCCGGAAGTTTGCATAACGCTCATTGTTTCACCGCGGAAAGAGGTAAATAGATTTATTTCTTCACACCATCTGTGTTGGTCTTTCTTATGATGCGATCTGGATGTACGTAGAGCACCTGAGGTACAAGAAACATCGGTCTGAGTCTCTGTCTCTGAGAATAATGATGTTTAATATACGGTTAGTTCCTGCCGGTGAATAAAGTGAAATTATCACTTGAAGGGTTGAAAATTACCTCGATACAGTCGTACACATAATTTGGTAAAGAAGGCGGTGGAAAACCATATAACTCTTCATTCGCCCTAGTAAGCCCGGAATGGAATGCTTCTTCTTCTTCTTATCGGACCGTTTACGACCGTTACCGTAATGCCACTTATTTAATATAAGCGCAATTATTTTGTATAACACTAAAATAATGTATATTTCCCACAAAAAAAGGACGGGGAGTGGCTTTGTTTGATATATGTACTTACATTTTTATTTTAGCTGCTATTGGCGCAGATCGGTCTCGTGATGCACCGAGCGGCTGCGCGCAGCGCACGAACGATTCAGACTTCTTTATACGAACGATTTATCTAAAATGATATTTGTGTTTTGGGGATAAAAAGGAAAACACTGGAGTTGGAGCCGTGTTAAAAATTCACAACTCTAAAAACAGCTAAAAATGTTCAGGATTTTGAAGCTTTTCGTTGTAAAATGTTTTGTTGTTGTTAGTACGCTAAATTCATGTACGTTACTTAGTTACAGTCGGCAAAAACATTAACAATAAAAAATAAACCGTGTAACATTTTTTTCTAGTATATGTAAATGTATAACATTTTTAAATTTTCGATATTATTTAAAATCATCCGTTAGATCTGTTAAAAAAATTGAAGAAATGGAATATACCATCGTTCAAATATTCTTTCTATGTCGTTATTAAGCCGTGTTATTCAGGACATTAAAAATTAACAAAGATCTTCCAAAGTTATTGACGTATAAACTAACTACATAAAAATATATTTGTGTATTCTGTTATGAAAACAAATTTAAATCGGGAAATGTACCGTTCAGAATTTTTACCGATTAATTTTCAAATAACGACTACGATTTCCAATTTACTTATCGAGGAAAGAGGACATCTTTATGTAATAATATTTTTATCTTTTTGTAGCTTGTATGAATTAATAGCTCTGGTTCGATTCCGGATAAGGATCTGGTGATTTTTACTTATCATTTTATCCTCTTCAAAATTTTTCCAAGAAGCATGTCCGAGTTTTTAAGGATAAAAAATCATAAACAATAAAACTAGTTTCAAACAAAGTATATTGCGTATGTGTTTCTGTTTTTGTACTTTGACGCTTTAATGTCATAATACAGTCCATTTATGACATTTCCCCCACCATACAAATCTGAACTGTAATGACAGCTATTCCCTGAATAGAATATATCCAGTTTTCACCGATTTCGAGAAATATTACTAATTATTCTTCTAGAATACCTCTCTTATTTTTTATTGGAATAGAACTGCTGCTGTGACATATATTCAGACAGGTTTAAATCGTATATACTACCGATACAAGATATTTTCTCCGTTTCAGTAGTCGATCAATCACTACTTCCTATTTAAATGTTTTAGCGACAAACGTTATGATGGTTTAAAACAAATAATTTAAAAATATAATATCCATCGAAACCGTTATGAGATTATTATTAGACTTCAATAACGGTTTAAGAACGCTAGATTATTCCAGGAAAAAGAGACGATCGGTTTTGAGAGCTTGCGGGAAAATAAATCTCACGTTCGTCTGCTAAACGTTTCTTACCCTCGATAACGTATAGAAAATTAACAAAATTATTCCGAACTAGTGTAGAAAAATTAATTCAGAACTGCAGTTATTAAGAGATTAATAATTTTTATTGTTATTTGACAAATTTATTCCGCTTAACAGTAGATTAATTATTTATTTATTAATCTGAACAAGTAAAAATTTTTTATTTAAAAAAAGTGATCCAAACTACAATTGAAGTTATATATATATATATTGGTGAGGGCTGCAGTGGTGGGAAATCCGCATGTTAATGCGAGTTTTTCAATTTAATGCGAACAGGAGTAGTAGGGCTATGGATGCCTGCTGGGAAATAGCTGTCCGCCGGGGTTGTGAAATTATATTACTGAGCGAGCCAGATCGAAGAACAATCGTCGATGACAGATGGGTGGTGTCGGCTGATTCCGGTGCGGCTATACTGGTCATCGCAGGGTATCGAACGATCAGCGCCGAGGCGGCTTCGGTTATAGCTGGAGTACCACCCATAGACTTACAAGCGCAAATGAGAGCTGCAATAGTGAATGGAGGGGACAGAAAGGAGGCAATTGACGCTCTCTACATAGCTTGGCGTGACAGATGGCGAGATTCAGACAAAGGAAGATGGACCTATGGGCTCATACGAGACGTCAGGAACTGGGTGGAGCGAAAGCACGGTAATAAAGCTACGAATTCACCCAGTTCCTGTCTGGTCATGGATGTTTTCGAAACTACCTGTACAGGATGGGCAGATGCCATACAAGTCGCTGTCATGATTGCGGCGGACTGGATACAGCAGAGCATGTAGTATTTTTTGCCCTAGATGGCGCAACTTCCGCGTAGTGCTCTAGGGTCAGGGTGTGGATGGGCCAACAATATAATCGAGGTAGTGCTCAGCAATGGCAACAAGTGGGAGTGTGTCTCGACTACGATCGCATCACTGATACGAGAGAAGGCCAATGAAGAGAGGCGATGGCGGCTGAGTTGATGCAAATCTATGGAGGCTTGGAGTTCGATGACGGGTGATCAAGGGAGGCCAGCTTCTGGGGGTGGGCGGCGGGGACTCCTCGGAGTCGTCGCTCGTCGATCGCCCCCTGGGGACGCCTTCCGGTCACACGGATTCGGATAGTGGAGTGCCTAGGTGATCATGCAGGGACTGTGCATACCATATGGGTTAGATCCGGCCCCTGCATGGGAGAAGGGGAGGTTTTTTAGCGGGTGAGAGCCCCGCACTTCCGTCAGTACGGGCCTGACGGCGGCTAGCAGAGCTTTTTCCTCCGCAACGGAAAGAAAAAAAAAATTATAAATAATATTTTATTTACATATGTTATTAACAGTAATTCAGTTGTACATATGAGAAATAAAAATTAGCGATGTGTTGTATAATATATATATATATATATATATATATATATATATATATATACACACATAAAATAAATATATATTATTATTATTTTATTTTAAAACGTAATTGAGTTATCGTAAATGACTAATTAATATCATGTAAACAAATTAATAAAAATATTACCATAAAAAAGAAGAATTTAGCCTATATACCATATACAAATTCACGTGTACAAATACTAAATCGTGTGCAATGCCGCATGTTTTAGTATGATTTATTTTATTTTTCCCTTCCCTCATCGTAAATAAGCACAAACAAAAATTCTAACTTTATTATGAAATAAAGATGATATTTTCATTTAAACACTAAAAAGTCGTTTAAAAAATAGAAATAAAAAATATTGCGATTCTGCAGCTATTTTTTGTTGAATTCAACATTATTTTTTTTTTTTTTTTTTGTTTATTGTATTTTCTTGTTTAATTATTTTGACTTGATTACGGTCGACACAGAAAAGATCAACGAAAATTATCTCGTAGGAAGCGATTACAGATAACTTTTTACCCAATTTATGGCCGATGCTGAGCGGGACCTTTAAAATACCATTAGGAACGAGACGTTCAGACACTATGTCAAGAATGTTTCCCGTCTGGCTAGTCATTTTTACACTGGAACGTCACGAGAAGTGACTTAGATTAGATTAGTGGCGATTAGATTCAGCGATCTACGGCATGGCTTCCTCCACTGAGAGCGCCTGATGGATCGTGGGTCAGAAGCAGTAGGGAAAAAGCCGACTTATTTACTTATTTACTTATTTGCCGTCTTACAAAGTGATGATTCCGAAACCGGGTAAACTTGCGGAAGAGGTGCCTTCCTATAGACCGATATGTCTTTTATCGATTTTGTAGAAGTTATTGGAAAAACCTTTTCTTCTGTCTGTGGCCGACATTGGATCATGAAAAGGTTAGAATAGAAGGATTCCGAAGGGAATACTATCCGAAGGGAACGAACGCATAGTGCTATCGATGTCATCATAAACCGCCTAGAATAGAAGAGGTTCTGTTCGTCCGTCTTCTAGGATGTTCAGCAGCCCCTCGAGAAGGTCTGTCTGCCTGGCCTGAAACGTAGCCTTCCTCAACTTTTCCACCCGGCATTGCGGTATTAACTAACCGGGTGTTTTTCCCAGGTCAAATGCGGCGATGAGTTATCTGGATTCTTGACATTAGATCAAGAGTTGCACAAGGTTTCGTCTTTGGACCGGTCATTAACTCAATTTTCACTGCGAACCTTCCGGCTTCGGACCGTGTCACTCTCTCCTTGTTTGCCGACGGTACGGCAATTCTGACTGTTGACGAAGACCCAAAATGAAACGAGATGACTATCTCCGGATCCACCTAGACGGCATTTTCATCCCTCACTCTGACCGCGTACCTTCTCCTTGATGATCGTTTAACATGGAAATACCTCTTGAGAAAAACCGGAAACATTAAACATGAGGTACGAGAAGCTTTATTGGTTATTTGGCAGGAATTCACATTTGTCGCTGTCCAACAAAGCTTTAATATAGTAAAACCTATTTGGCTGTACGGCGCAGAGCTACGGGTTTCGACGAGCAAAAATAACTTGAGATTATACAACGTTCCTAGAATAAGTTGGCGATATCCATTGTAGAGTCACCGCAATTCGCACGGAACGAAGAAATTCACACTATTTAGAATTACCTTATATTCGCGAAGAAACCAAACGGTTCAAAGATGTGATTAAAGAAGTAGCGGTAAAGATGCGATTAATTATTTAAAATATAAACGCATAAATAAATGTCGAAGGTAAATGCATGAAGATATTAAATATTTAAAAAATCTACAAAATAAATCACAATTCAGAAACCGTTAATGAAAATTACTTGAGCACATATTTGTATACCAGCTGAACGGGATGCAGGAAATTAGGTTTTTAAAAAATGTTAAATCATTTATTTAAAAATCTATCGGCAGGATAATTTTTTATAAAAGAAAATCGTTTAATAGTATTTTAAAAATGTTTTATAAATACTCAGTAATTTTTTTTAAAAATGGCAACGGAAGAATAATACGGGAATAATAGAAGCCGTTGTTATTTTTTAGAATAATTAACTATTTTTTTGAGCAAAGATTGAAACATTCATTAATATAACGCAAGGATAAATTATTATTATTTTTTTAATATAGTTCGGTACGATTCGTGTTTATGAACGTTACTCAGTGATGTGACAACCCATTTTTTTTATCTAAATTCGTTTTGACTGAGGGGACGTGAAAACGAATGATGTACTTCAGACGGCAATGTACTTTAAAATATTTAATAAGCTTAGCGTTTTACTAAGATGCTTTATACCGTAAGAGTACGGTTTGATTTTGTTGTAAACGAAATCAATTTGATCGTTCCAAAAAAAACTTGCCTCTAATTGTTAACTGTATTACAAATTACATTAAAAAATTCATGTTTTTAATTCTACCCGTGTGTGTTTTATTGTTTTTTACAACAGCATAATTTTACAGTCTCGTAAGTTTTTTCGTTTCAGATAATTTTTAAGCGGAAGGCTTATGTCTTAAACGAAAAATGAATTCTCTGCGTAGATTATTTGAATATATTTTTGTTCGATCCGTTACTATCTTTGCTTAAGATTATAACGTGTTGATGTGGATATACACTTGCGTTTTACGTTATATCATTCTGAAATAGTATTCTGTAGATATGTATATATATATATTCTGTAGATATAGTATTCTATATATATTATTCTGTAGATATTCTATTTTAAATTAGATTTAGTTAAAATTACTATTGTAGTCGAGGATCGTTCCTCTAAAAAAAAATCTACGCAAAGAGAAGTAGGTACGTAGCGTCGGAATTTCTTCCAGATGTGTACGAAGTAAAGCTGTTGTTCGTGCTGCGATCCAAATATAGAAAAACGTGCTCCGTATGTTATGTCTCTTTTCTCCCTTCTTCTTTTGCAGTTAGTTTCTCTGTTCTACACATTCACCTTTTATAAGATACCAAATACACATACGTATAAAAAACACATACGTAATCGTTTTTCATTGTTTTGTTTAAAGGAATATATGTATACAGTTATCGTACTTCCTTTCTTAACAACTTAACCGAACGAGATTTTTTTCTTAACCGTTAACAGTTTCTAAATATATCATTAAACATCCTCCTAGGGTAAGAAGCTATTTTTAAGAATAAGAAATCTTTTAGGCACCGGTTCTTTTTTTTTACATCTAATATAATTAATGCTACCCACTAATAAGTTTTGCTCGGTGAATTTTAAAAAAATGTATATCTAAAAAGAATGTTTGCAGTAATCTTTTTATAATGAATTTAATTGTAAAGCTAGAATTTTATATTATTATATTAAATAGTATTTTTAATATTATTATTTTTTATTATCGGTTTACTCATTTTTTGCATTAGAATTTGTCCAATGTAACATAGACTGCTAAATAAATACTTGAACGTGTATATATATATATATATATATATGTCGTAGGTTAATTGAAAAATAACGCTTACTTTAAAGAGCGCTATCATTTTGTAATGCGTCCGGCAAATTGGAAAATTATCTAGCAATTTCTAATCAGCCTGATATTTTTCAGGCTCATTGTAATGAGCCCATACAACTTTACGCTAAGTAGAAAATGTGCAGTTGTTTTCTAATTAGAGATAAATAGAGGTATTTTGGTATAACCAAACTTAGCCTATGCTCGATTCGCTCGCTAACCTAAACTAGCGAGCGAAGCGAGCGTAGTTTAAGTTTCGTTAGATTATATTTATAATTCTCTGCACAAACCAAATGATTTTCTTCCAAATCAGTGGGTAGTGGAGAATACCCACAGATTTGGAAGAAAGAATTAAAATTTGCAAAAAATTGCATACGTATTATTATTTTTATTATATATATATATATATAATATTATTATTATTAAATAGCTAATTAGAATGAAATAATTAAATGCAATGACTCTTTAACAGACACAGATGGAAAGAGAGTGAGAAGGAGAGAGAGAGAGAGAGAGAGAGAGAGAGAGAGAGAGAGAGTATCTCACGAAGAAATGGAAAAAATCCAGAACATAATATAAAAGTGAAAATAAAGAAAAAAAGGGGATGCAAAAAATTTCCCCCTGATTTCTGTTCAGAGACTAAAATAAAGCCCATGGGGTTTCTCAGAACAAATTAAGGGTTAAATTCATATGGTTTTTTGATCAGAAAAACCGAATAGAATATGTCCTGCAACTTTATCTCTACTAGATTTTGGAAACAATAGTGATGATTCTCATTTCGGTTTAAAATTATAATAAAGTGTTTTCTTACAACGTTTCGGTCTGTTCTGTTTGTCATAAAAGTCAGATTTCTTTGATTATTCAGATTCAAGTCTATCTCAGAATAGAATTCTCAAAACATTTGATGCAAAATTTGTTTGTTTATTGCTAATTAAACGAAGTTATTGTACGTAATAAATCCGTCAAGTTCGATATTTCTTCTAACATTATTTTTTAGTTACCGGAGAAAGAACAGCCTTATGCCGTCGACGAATTTTCATGTTTTTGTCTTTATTCTTGTTATTCTTCTCTCTTGTTATTCTTCTCTCTTGTTATTTTTCTCTCAAATTTTCCTTCAGTTTCTTTATAATCTTCTGTATGAATTTTCTAGCATCCGTAAAAAAATAGTTACTACAATAATTTTTATGTTTTTTTTCTCTTTAGAAGCGTATAATCGTTAGTAACTCCGGTGTTGCTTCGTCTATCGAATAATAAAAATTAGAAAAAAAAAATTCCAGATTATGTTTACGAAGATAAATAATTTGTTTTCTTAATTTATTCCTAGTAATTGAAATTACAAATGGATAAAAATAAAATAAGTATTTTCCAAGAATTAAATTTTTTATAATCAAAAATAAATTAACTATTAATTGGATTACGTACTATTAATAATTTATTATAATTGCTTTTTCGTTTATTATTATTATTATTATTTTTTTTTTTAATGTTACAATTTACGATTAATATTGTATACTATGATTATCGTAATTATATAATGTTTCTGTAATAAAATTACAGTAATGGAAAAAAATTAATATTTTGAGTTTAAAGTGCATAGTGTCATAATACTATTATGCGTTATAATATTCATCATTATATTTCATTCTTGTTTGTCGCTCGCAAATTAAGTTATCGTGTTTTTAACAGATAATTATATGAGAAACCTTGTTAATATTTACTCTACACTGTTTATTGACGTGTGTAAATCCGTTATTAATGAACGCGAATTGTTTGTTTTTTTGTAACCTTTTATACTTTTTCTTTATTTATTTATTTCCACGTGTATTTCTTTTACTTGGTGCGGCTTGTGTTAAAATATTTAGTGACTTTTCACCTGATCTTTTTATTTTCATTAGTATGTAACAAAATACAACCTGTTAATTTTTCAAAATAAAATCACAATTTTTTAAATTCTATCAAGTTTCGAGTGATGATTTTTTTTTGTTCCTGATTTAAGAAATTAACGCTCGCCTTAGATTATAAAAACAAATGTATTTTCAAAAAAAAAAATATATATATATATTGTAGAGAGGATGCTGTAGAGGACTCTTATTAAATCAAAGACTCCTTTATCCCTGACTACTATAATTACCCGTTTACCGTTAACTACAATCATACAATTACATCGCACTAACGTGCGATGTCATTTTGGTAGACCACAAGTTACATTAATTTTACTCGCATACGGTTACGGGCCAGAAAATACTAATCGATGGTGCTCGAACTCGAGATTACCGCTCAAAGTTTACCGCGTACATCATCTTTATCGTATGTGTTCGTTAATCGATTTTCTCCGTTTAAATGAAATACCGAAAAGAAAATAACAGGTTTTAGGCGACGAAACCTATCAGAGATATATTATAGAATTCAAATACGGTTATCTCTACCTTATAAGTTCATCTGATCCCGGCTTAATCTTCGCGAATGCTACGATCTCTACCCGATGAGCGATCGACCGTGATGATCTGGCCCGACCCACTCTCCATGCGATGTGGCCTGTATAGACGCAACATAGAAATGCCGTTTCTATAAAATCAGAGGAAGCAGGCGAAACAGTACAACCGCGTGTGAATTCGCTTACCTCTCTTTCAGCACTGAACGATTAGAGCCATGAATCCAATCGGCCAGTCGGGTGAAATATTTATTTTCAAAATACATTTTTTGAAAAAGATTTTAAAATAATATATATTTTTTTTTTAAATTCAAATTTAGTAAATTGAATATTATATTTATTTAATTATAGTTTAATATAAAAATAAGAAAGTTGATTTACTTAAAAAGAATAATATTTATTAAGTTTTATACTTTGATAGAAATTTTGAGACTGCCAAAAATGTTTATACCGCGGCAAAGAAGGTATTATGTTTTGATTTATGTATTTTTTTATATCTGTATTTTTATATGTATATATATTATTATTATTATTATTGTTTTTTCTCCATATATATTTCCCCTAAATATTTTAATTTATTTCATTATGATTTAGGAAACTTGAAAATTTGAACCCGACTGTTGAACTCGACCGAGCTATTCCTGTTACTCGACTAATCTGATGTCATAACATAACACGTTTGTTCTTATTTATAATGTTTTCCCACTGTAGCACTTTCGATTTAAAGAAAGGACACGTATACGTGAGTTTTCTTTCTACGTATTCCGTTAGGAAATTTAAATAATTATTTAGCTAATATATTTTATGTATATATTCTTTCACCCTAGTACGTACTAGTTTCGTTTTATTCGTTAATCGTAGTTTAATAGTATTTAGAGGCCTGCGAGAAAGTTCTTCATAACAGGAACAAATAGATTTGCGAGTACAAAATTATTTTTTAACTTACGTGGTGGTTTGACATTCTAATTAGTAAAAAATTTGTTTTTTTCTGTTACAGAATTTTTTTTTAATTTTGACATTTATTAACGAGCGAACGGGATAAAAAGAGTAAAAACCCGTGAGCGAAGCACAAGTTACCCGTTTTTATTTTTTCGTAATCTGGTTTTTCCTTATTTCTCCACGTATTTTGTACCTTCTCTTTCCTTTTCTTTTCATTTAATGATGAGTACAGGAACGTAATTAACAGCAAATAAAATTTTGTAAAAGAAATAATAAAAAATAAAACTGTGTAACCGCTTGATTAAATTACAATAAAAAAATTTTCTCTGATTTTCTCCCGGTTGTATAGTTATGCAGTCGTATACCGCTTAAGGGAAGGTATGCTGCCTTATTTAATTATTTTTTTAAATTTATTTTTGACAATTTTTTTTCTATGTTTTTCCAATATTAAAATGATTCTTTAACTTAAAATACAGTATTCTACCTCGTTTCGTTATGTTTTGTTTTTAATAAAAGTCAAATTTCTGAAAACTGTTCACCCTCGGTTGATGTTACGAACATAGATTTTCTCGGAATTAAATTCCCTACAAATTTCGTTGCAAAATGTTATTTGCTTACTGCCAATTTAACGGATTAATTGTAAGTCAGACTTAAACAAATGTCTCACGACAACAATTTTTAATGTTTTACTGTAATTTTTTGAAAGATCATTAGAGGTACATTCAACAACAAATTAAAACAATTAACTTTTTTCAGTTTTTCTTAACCTATTTTACATAATTAAGCAGTTTGACCGGTTCAAATTGTTTCTACTTAAATAACAAAAAAGTAGAATTCCTTAATTACACTATTTAAACTAATCACTAGCAAAATTATAAAAATAAAAAAAAACAAAGGAAGAAAGTTATACGAAAAAAATAATCAATAAAAAAAATATTTAAAGTAATAGTATCTAATCAGAATAAAAGATAAAAATTCATCGAATAACAACAAACAATGCAACTAATTGAAAAAAACGTTATCTATTCCATTAACCGGTACAAGTTAAATTTATATTTAAAACGTATTATAACAAGCCATCTGACTCACTTGAATGTTATTAGGTTATCTGTTCTTAAAACTGCAATGAAGTAAATCATTTTTCAGAAAAATACTGTTTTATTATGAAGTCTGGATAAGTAAAAAAAAGAATTGCAATAACATCAATTTATACTTCTTTTTTAGTACTTTCAGGGATGTACATATAATGGGTTGGTATTAATATCATTAATATACGTATAGTTATGCTATATAAGAGGAAGTATACTAATCAGGTCACATTTTGCACGTCGAGTTGTATTGGATCTCTGCGTTTCACGACTAACTGTAAAATAGTATTTTACTATTGAAACATTGCGTATGATGATTATATGCACGAGCATAGATATGAGTATTTACTTGTGTTTTTGGTTGATATCTCCAATATAAATTGTGACCGATTTGGATGAAATTTTATTAAAATGATATTTCCATATCTGCTACTGACGAGATTTAATTTTGGTTGCGATCGGTCAAGGGGGCAGGAAAATACTGACCTAATGAATATTACAAAACTTACTGAAAGGGTAAAAAACTTATTTCACGTAATTTAATACCCCCTTCGCGAAGACAAGATACGTTCTGTCGGTGTTTCATCTTACTCCTACTCTTCATAAAGGAGCGGAAGAAAAATATTTCTTTTCTGATCTCAAATCCGTACGCATTCTTTTACTAATTTGACGGTTCCATTATATTAGTTTATCATTCTGGTTGTGCGTTTGGGTGATTTCTTTATCTCAAAAGTTTACTCGAAGAGTAGAATATTTTTTTTTACATAACTCTTTGCTGGCACACTTTCATAATTTAATGTCGTACTGAAATTTTCACCTAGTAGAGTTCTGTCGAGGGCATAATCTTTGATAACCAGAAACGCATAAATTTCACTTGTTTTTTTGTAAAACAGAAAATTGTAAACCGCCTTTATATTCTTTTTGGACAAATTTTATACGATTATTAACTGAGGATAGCAATATTAATGAAATATTTCCAACAAAGGGGGAACGTAAAGAAAACAAAATCTGAAATAAGTATCGAAGACTCTTTTACGTTTATGCATCATCGAATATATTCCAACACAGCGCATTAGCTTAGCAGTTGTCGGTTGTAAATTCATATATCTCTGCACAATATAATACACATTAAATCGAACCGGTTTTAAAATGCAATAACTTCTAACGTGTTACAACCTTTCCGTATAATTAATTTATATTGAATCTCGGCACCGGGACGCGGTCACTGGATTTATATTTTCGAATCTGTTACTCGGTAAGAAAATGTATCGAATTAATTTCTTAGAGCAGAAAAAAGAAACCTTTATCTAAAGATAAAAATTCGATCTACGCGAAAATACCCAAAAATATTACAAGCATTACGTTGTCACAGCATAATCTTAGTTGTCACTCTTTGCAGTCGACTCAATAACTCTCATATAAATAGGTGAATAATAATAATAATACGTTAAATTTACTAAAGAAAAGAAGATTATATGTATAATCTTTATATTAAATTTCTCTACTCTGTATTTATTGAATCGATAATTGTTATTTCTTAACTCAAATGATATATCGCTTTGTCGCTTTACACGATATATATATATTAAATTATTTCTTATAACTGTAAAGTTTGAGATATAAAAGAAAAAACGTTTAGAATTAAATTAATTTTTCGTAGCGTAATGAATGATGTTCATATCCAACCAATCCCTTTAGTAAAGGTGTCACTTATAGATTGAATATTACCCTAATGTGTTCAGAATATTATTGAACAACGATATATTCATCATCTAGAGAAGGCAACAAGAAACCTGTTTACTCCTCATTTTTTTTATTAAACACGGCAAAAAGAGCTTTTTACTCTTAAGAATAACTGACACTTTACCGAATTGATTTTACTTAAGAATTAGATTGACCGTAATATTTCTGCTACGGCACTGAAGAAAGAAAACAATGAAATTATCAGTGGAAATTCAGTAAATGAGGGAATATGTTCCATAAAAACTAATATTATTTTAAAATTAATTAATCTACGTTCTCAACAGAAAGAACGTAGATATTTTTTAATCACAATGTATTTTATTTAAAGAAATGATCAAAACACCTAACTAAAAAATACTTATTAAATTTTGAAAAGTGATTTCAAATTACTCTGGGTAGTATAGTATAAAAAAAAACGTTTTCTGATTAACATAATTATGACGTAATTAAAAAAAAGTTTCAAGGTATAATGATTTTGTATTTACTGCTGAGTAATATGTTAATTTTGTTTTACCGGAAGGGAAATTTTGTGGTGTAATTCAAATAAGTCGATCGATAAGTAAATATCGAATAAATTTTATTTTTTATTTCAATTAATTTATTGTAAAAAAATTATATTAAAAAATTGTAAAGAAAATGAAAATAGCTACGTTGAAAAAATCAATAAAACTTTGCTAGAAGGAGAATTAAATGGAACATTAAAGTATGTAAGCATTTTAGAAAAAATTATTAAAAAATTCCTGCACTTTTTGAGTTACGGGACTTTGGTGATCGCATACCCCTCCCCATCCCCACGATGACTAATTGTAATCACAATTAAATGGCGCCGATGAAATATTGAAATATATTTAATAGTAATCGTACAAATTTTCAGAAAAATCATTTCATCCGGTCTCAAAATATCAAGGAAAAGATTGTTTTTTCTTCGACCGGTTTTCCAACTACGCCTGATCGGGGAGTGTGCGTGTAAGCGAATGCGATTACCGCAACCGGCTTGCCGGACCTGACGTAGCCGCAGTGTAAGTGTAAACTACCGGGAAACGTGTAGTCTGGGACAGAATCGGGTGGACCGCTCCTGAGAGGTGTGATTAATTGAAACCCGACGGCCGAAGAACACCGGTAGACATAGTCTAGCCTTCAAATCCATATAAAAGCATCGGTCTTTACAAGGACTGGAATCTTGGAACTCTCGACTTCGAAAATCAGCTGATTTTGCGATGACGATTGTAATCGCTAGAATAATCCGACGAACTGACGACAAAAGAAAACGCATTAGTCTTATAAATCTCCCGTCCCTTAATGAAATCTTTTCAATACATAAAAAAGTGACATACTAATGTAATGGAATCACGTAATTAATAAAAAAAAAGAAAAAAGTGAATCGAATCCGGTTAAAAAGGAAACACCGTTAGAAATTAATGGAACAAAATTTATTTTAAAAACTGTACCCTTTCGTTGAATAAAATTTCAGATGCGGAATCCATGAGATCCGTATGTTCTTGCCCCTTTGACTGAGTATTACCGAAATTAAACACCATCAATGTCCAACATACGGTAATATCGTGTCAACAATTCTATCTGAATCTGCTTATCCGGTCCGGAGATATCAAGCAAAAACAATCATCATACGTACGTATGTTTGAACATATCCCTTCGGAAATTTTTCAACGGTAAAATGGCGTTTTGGGTTATGAAACGGCACGATCTGTAAAAACCCCGATGTGAAAAATTTGACCCGATCGATAGTTAATAGCGTAATTTCATCCTACATAAGGTAACGTATTTAAAAAACGAAAAATTTATTAGTTATAATTGGTTTTTAAAAATGAAATTGTGAAGTTTTTATACTTTGGAAGTCAATGACACCATTAACCGATCGACAATTGAAGTTTTTATATCGCATTCAAATGCGTTTTTGTATACCTTAAAATTGAAGAAAACTTCAGCGCGTGAGTACATGAAATGAGTACTCAAGTACTTTAGATGTGCGCGCCTGAAAACTAACTTCAATTTTTACATTTCTGATCGACTACCATCGGCGATTCAGTAGCGGTTGGAATAAGAGAAGCTTATTGTTATTAACATTATAAAAAATTTACAATTTAAATAATGAATGAAGCTGTCTCGCACTGGGAAGAATTTTCCCATATGTTCGTTATTTATTTATTACGCCCCATCACCTCTTCGTCAGTATATAACAATCTTATACAATAAATTAGTAAATACATCTGAGTATAGGTAATATTAATACAGATTTTTAAACGCTTCGTCAAAATACTGCTCGAATACATTACTACTCCTATAACACCTTGTTAATGTTAATCTGATCACCCGTCTTTTACTTAGAGCGAAACTATGTTGTAGAAATTACTTTTCGATATTTAATTTTCCCGATTTACGATTTCGAGAGGTATGATAGATGTTTTAATCAAAAAGGTTTTAAATTTCATTTAAAACAAATATTATTATTATTTTATAAGAAATTTTTTTAATTGTATATGCATTTAATTGCAAGATTGAATCTTAAGTGGGCACAGACCCGGCTTAAGTATTATGAAATATACAATATATATTATGGAATATATTAAGTATTATGGAATATACAATAGTTTAAATTAAATAATAATAACATACTTTTTACTATTTTGTTAACGTAAGGCATCGATTATATGGTAATGACAGATTTTTATTTAAAATCTATCAACTGTGTAATTATAAAAAATTAACTCAAGTATTCCACCAATAAAAAGATTTTGTACAGTAGTTTTTAACTTACTTTCTCTGATCAGTTCTTTTACAGATTTCTATTTTTTTTAAAATTAGCTAAAATATCATTCTTCACACGAGTGTAAGAAATTTCTTTATGTCTTTTCTAATTACAATTTATAAAGGCTGCATATATATATATAGTTAATCAAGATGAAATTCAATTTAACGAAATTTTTTAATTACCGTTTTGATTTTTTGTTGATTACCATTTTATACTTCACTTGCTAATTTTGTTGAATGTTTTCCAGCAATATCGGGGTATAATTTTACACTTCCTTTTGATATAAAGGTTTCCTTCCCTCTTTATTAAATTTCAAATTCTATAAAGAAAAACCTTGAAAGACGTTTTCATTATTAAAAATTTCACTAATCTGCTTTTTTATATTTACAAACGTGCAGTCTTTTCTAAAAAGAAAAGGCATATAACTGTAGAACATACCCGCCTCTATTAAACTAGGTACGTTTTTATAACTTAACATAATGCTAGACAAACGAAGCCCTTTGATCGAAATTGTAAATAAATTGTTGACTCATTTAAAATATCTTTCTTTCATTTTATTTAAAATGGAATTAATATTAGGTAGATTTCATAAGAAAGCTACATATTGTAATGGGTACCGTGATTCGATTTCCGGAAAATTTCGATATATCTTGGCGTTTCACATCTTCCAGACCCCAAAACCACCGTCAGCTCAAACGATATATATATATATATATATATATATATATATATATATATATATATATATATTTCATTTTCTTGTGGACACGATAACTGTCGTAATTTTGTCCCAATCACTTTCAAATTGTTCCTTAAAAATAACACGTTCCTTAAAAAATCTCGGTCGAGTTCGTTAACGTCAAAAATCTGACCTTGGAGGTGGAAATGGTGGGGGGGGCTTCTATGAAAATAATATAACTTTCTTATTAAGTAAAATATCGAATTCGTTTAAGTTCCTACAATTCTTTGGATAAGGGCCTAAAAATTATACAGGTAAATTTTTTTTATATCATCAACCATTGGACCGGGGGTTGAAAAAATGAGGTTTCGGAGATAAAAAAGAATCATACCTTCCATAATAGGCAGAGTATCGAATCGGTTTATAGTGGTTGTTAGTCCTATAAGTGTTCCTACAAGTTTTGTCTGAAACAATTTTTGATATGACCAACCCTTACTGCAAGGGATGACCAAAATGTTGCTGGAATTGTAAGAAGATGGGGTTTGTCGTATGCTAAACATGTAAAACATTTTTCACATGTCGTATCGAGTAAATTTGAAGTTTTACTTAACTTGAAGGTGGAAATATTTTTTATCCCCTACTTCGCGGTGAAATCTACCTCCGCCTTCCGGCGTGCTGAAAGGGATTTTTTCTTTTACATGATAAAAATAACAAAACTTTTACATAACAAAACGAGTTATCAACATATAAAAATGAGGTTTCAGAATATTTTGTGCAGTAGGATACGTTTTGAGCGCTTAATTGTGTATTTGAAAACGATCGGCCAGTTGTACTGGCGGGTAAAATCAGCAATCGGCTGTTCCAAACGGTGGAAACAAGATTTCTAGTGACGCAGGTTTCTTGACAAACGGAAAGCGAGGTCCTTTAGTAACATATGAAAGAGACTCCAGAAAGCTTTTCGCTGAAAACTGATCGGATACAGTTTGTCGTGGGATAGGTGATATATCTGAGAGCGAAACTACGCTGAAATCGCTGACTGCCTCTCGGCCACAACAAGCAGTACCAGTACTGTGTAATTCAAGGTCGTGAAGCCTTCGGGCTTAACGGTATATTTGAACGATATTCGGAACGGTATATTTGATTTTCCCCTAACATATAAATACGAAAATCACCCGATAGAAGATGAAATCGTTGGAAATAGCCTGGTAATTTCAACTAAACCCCGCCGATTGTACTATACGATATAACAGATGTTATGAGAATATGAACTGCTCGAAATGGTAGTAACAAAGTGCGTCAACTGAATTGGAATGATGAACTAAACAACTACATGTTGTGTTTCTAAGAGTATTAACACCTACAAGAAAATTATTGATCTGGTGGATGCGCAAGGATTAATTGGTCACACATTCACTCGAAAGGGCGTTCCGAGGAGTGCTGAGGAATCGCACTAACTCGATAACGATCATGAAGGACTGAAATCGAGTATAATGGACATAGGGAAAAAGTATCGTTAACGCATACCAAATGAAATTAGGAAAATTTCCGAATGTTTGATTTCTCCTTTTCAAATGACCTTCCAATTAAACCCTTTACAATCCACGATGTTTCTTCGGTGATTAACAACGAAGTACATCCAACAAATGCGCCGGAATATGATTTAATCATCGGTCAGGTTCTTCAAGCATTACCTCGACAAGTGATACGTTTAGTCACTCTAATCTTTAATGATGTTATTCGTATCGGTCATTTTCTTAGTCCGTGGAAAATTTCACAAATAATTGTTTTAACAAAACCGGGTAAAGAACCAACAGATATTAAATCGTATAGACCTATGAGCCTGCTTCCAGCGATCTCTAAAGTCTTTTTAAAAAGAAAGAAGCAGCGTAAATGATCAAATTCCAAATCACCATGTAGGGAGAAACATGCTGCTGTGAAGCAAACAGAATTGTTAACGTTATAAATGATGCTCTAGAGGATAAAAAATACTGCTCAGCGGTTTTCCTCGATGTCAGTCAAGCTTTTGATAAAGTTTAGCAGGTAGGGTTGCTCTATAAATTAAAAAAGGTGTTACCGCACGTTTTCTATGTAGTGCTAAAATCTTACCTAGAATATAGATATTTTCAAGTTAAACATAAAGACATTTTAACGGATTTGTTGCTACTAAAATCAGGGGTACTTGAAGGAAGCGTTCTCGGACCCATTTTATATGTTCTGTTTGCTCCCGACTTGCCAATTACCCCAGATACAACCGTTGCAAAGTTTGTTGACGATAGTGCTATTCTTGCTCTCCATGAAAATCCAGCTACTGCATCTCATTATATTCAAGATTATCTCACTCTTCTCGAATCCTGGCTAACAAGTTGGAAATAGAGATAAATGAAACGAAGGACGTCACATTTACCCTTCAAAAGGAAAACTGCCCGACCATTTCTATCTTTAACATCCCAATTCCAATTTCTCAAGAATGTAATAATTAGGTTTTCATCTTGACCGGCGCTTTACTTGGGTAAAACATATCAAATTTAAGCGATTGCAGTAAGACCTAAAATTTAAATATATGTACTGGCTAATAGGACACAGATCTCGGCTCTTAGTAGAAAGTAAATTATTGATTTATAAAAACATCCTGAAACCAATTTGTTCTTACGGGATCGAATTGTGGGATACAGCAAGCAGTTTCAATATTGACGTACTTGAACGAAAACATTGCGAAAAATGTTTAAAAACATATCTTTGGTGTAGGTATAAGCAATAACCTCATATATAATGATGTTAAATTACGATCTGTTAGGCAATAAATCTCTCTTTATCAGTCAACGATATCAAAATCGTTTAAATCGGCATTCAAATTATATGGTAATCAATATATTGGGTAACACTAACAGCGATTTTTCAAGATTAATAAGAAACAATATTCTTGATTTTACATATCCATTCAATTGAGTGGTTTTATAAACCAGCTGTACGAAGTCCTCTTCAATTTCATTTCTTTTCGTTATTAACTTTTAAGTTATAAACCGCTGGGTCTGTAGCTTCTTAATGTTTATTCCAAATTTAACTCGTTTACTTATTGTTCAATTTTAACTCTGAAGAGATTGTAAAGTTACTCTAACGTTATAAAAAAAATCTAATTTATTTTTAAAAAACTAAAAGATTTTCTTTTGTAGAAACAATGTTATTCTGTCGATGAATATTTAATTACTATGAAATATTTTAATAATAAATATTTATTAAAATAATTTAATCAAGAAGTCCGTTTTTAATCTGATTTCAGCCTTCTAGGTTTTGGTTAAAGGTAATATTTTTGAAGTAAATACGGCTGAAAATTTCAGTATTTTATCTGAACCTGACCGATCGGGTCAGACTAATATCCGTTTTTTTAGCGGCTTTTTCTGGATGGGAAACAACCGTACCTTGCTTCAAATTTCTAGTCGTTACTGTTTTGTTATCTGATTTTAAACCTTATTAAATTAAAACTTCTTAAGGAGCGTAATAATAATTCGTTTGTATTAACGTAATAATTATTAAAGTTTTCAATATTTTTTAAATATTTAGGAAATTGGAATATTAATAACGACCGAGTGAACGAATGAGGCATTTTCCATTTACGCATATATACATTTAATGTATATATGTTCTTATGCATGTATATATAAGTAACAAATAAATATGAATAGTATATTAAAATAATTATCTAAATAAATATTGGTCTTCCGGTAGTAACATAAAAATTTTATTCTGTTTTTATCTTTTAACTCAGTTAAATATTATTTTTATTTATAAGCTTTAATTTGAAGGGTGTTACCTTTGTATGACTTATTTTAAATGCAATTGCTTCGATTGATTAACCGGTTATCGTCATTTAATTTTGTTATAAAAATGTATTTAATATGTACTTTAATAATGAGAAGAATTTTATGTAACAAAACAGTTTTCCCCGTTTTCTAGCTTCGATTTAATTTTATTAAAATTATTAGAAATGGAATTTAATGACTGTAAATATTTTAAACGATATATGTTTAAAATTTGTTATGTTTCTTTATTTTTTCCCCTGTTTTTATTATCCTCGTTGAGGAGATAAGTTCTTAATTCATTCGCTAATTTAGTTAAAAAAGTAATAATTTCTATTTCTATTTTAATTTCCATTTAACAAAGTTATTGTACGTCAAACATAAAAAACAGATGTTTTATTAGTTTATACTTCAAATTTCTCAATATCTACTGCAGATACGGTTGTGGAACTCTTTTTGTTCGATTTTTCAGGTCGAAAACCATTATAGATCGCTAATTTGCCCTTTAATTAACGTTCTAAAAATTTCAGCACGATCTTATTTCACCGGGGTAGCCGAAATCCAAGCGAAAGCTTTCACTAGCCGTAACTAGCAAACGAAGCATGTTAGGACTTATGTTTATTATATAAGTCTTTTTTTTTATATTAATTTTTTTTATATTATTCTTAGTCCACCGGGCTTGTCTAGCGATTAACTAGTAGTCGGAAATCACTTGTTTAACAGCTGGTTTTCGAAGTTTCTAAGGTTTAAATCCTAGTAAAAGTTAGTTTCTTTTATACGGAATTGAATACTACTAGGCAGTAGATAAAGGTAACCCACCGGGTTGGTCTAGTGGTGAACGCGTCTTCCCAAATCAGCTGATCTGGTCCTAGTAAAATCAGTTATTTTAACACGGATTTTAATACTAGATCGTGGATACCGGTGTTCTTTGGTGGTCGGGTTTCAATTAACCGCACATCTCAGGAACGGTCGACCTGAGACTGTACAAGACTACACTTCATTTACACTCATTTATATCATACTCATACATCCACTGAAGTATTATCTGAACGGTAATTACCGGAGGCTAAACAGGAAAATGAAAAAAATTGGATAAAGGTGTACTTTGGTGGTCGAAATGCAATTAACCACACGTCTGAAGAACGGTTGACCTAATTCTGTTGAAAACTACACCTCATTTACATGTCATACATATTATCCTAATCTCATTGGACCGTGAGGACGTTTGGTTATTGTTCACTAGTTGAACTGATTGCAATGTACGGATTAGGAAAATATTAAACAAATATATATATTACTATTTTTTTTCTTTTTTTGATCGCCTAATTGATTGGTTTTACGCTATTCTTCATGTCTTTTTTTCTGTTATGTACTAATTTTTTTACGTAAATATTTGTGTTGCATTGTCTACCTTCAATTATTTATTTTATAAATTAATATAATCTATTTCTGAATATGGAACTTACTGTTGATTAATATTTTTAACATAGCACAATAAAATTAAAAATAATCTTATAAAACTATCGTCTTATTTAATTTTTCTTTTTATTTATCTGTAATAATTCATTTTTTTTTTCTAGATTTTCTCAATATTAAAACGATCCTTGTTTCGGTTTAAAGTTAAAATACAGTATTCTACCTCGTTTCGTTATGTTTTGTTTTTAATAAAAGTCAAATTTCTGAAAAATGTTCACGCTCGGTTGATGTTACGAACATAGATTTTCTCGGAATTAAATTCCCTACAAATTTCGTTGTAAAATGTTATTTGTTTACTGCCAATTTAACAGATTAACTATACATCAAACGTAAAGATTTCTTTTATTACAACAATTTTAATCTTTACATGGAACTAGCAGTTAATGATGTTAAAGAACAATTTAGATTCGGAGTAATAGTACAAGGTGAAAAGATAAAGATGCTACGATTTGCTGATGATATAGTAATTCTAGCCGAGAGTAAAAAGGATTTAGAAGAAACAATGAACGGCATAGATGAAGTCCTACGCAAGAACTATCGCGTGAAAATAAACAAGAACAAAACAAAAGTAATGAAATGTAGTAGAAATAACAAAGATGGACCACTGAATGTGAAAAGATTACGGAGGTAGAAGAATTTTGTTATTTGGGAAGTAAAATTACTAAAGATGGACGAAGCAGGAGCGATATAAAATGCCGAATAGCACAAGCTAAACGAGCCTTCAGTAAGAAATATAATTTGTTTACATCAAAAATTAATTTAAATGTCAGGAAAAGATTTTTGAAAGTGTATGTTTGGAGTGTCGCTTTATATGGAAGTGAAACTTGGACAATCAGAGTATCTGAGAAGAAAAGATTAGAAGCTTTTGAAATGCGGTGCTATAGGAGAATGTTAAAAATCAGATGGGTGGATAAAGTGACAAATGAAGAGGTATTGCGGCAAATAGATGAAGAAAGAAGCGTTTGGAAAAATATAGTTAAAAGAAGAGACAGACTTATAGGCCACATACTAAGTCATCCTGGAATAGTCGCTTTAATATTGGAAGGACAGGTAGAAGGGAAAAATTGTGTAGGCAGGCCACGTTTGGAGTATGTAAAACAAATTGTTGGGGATGTAGGATGTAGAGGGTATACTGAAATGAAACGACTAGCACTAGATAGGGAATCTTGGAGAGCTGCATCAAACCAGTCAAATGACTGAAGACAAAAAAAAAAAAAACAACAATTTTTAGCTTTTTACTATAGTTTTTTTAAAATAAATAATGACATGAATGTATCAAATTAAACGCGTAATTTAATTCGCAAAAGTTTCGTTGCTGCTTCATTTTATTTTTAAAACAGATATCAAGGCGAAATTTTTCGCAAGATACAATTTGAAAACAATTCGTTTCCGGATCCACGTTTATATGAACCTTTTTTTTCACTTGTAGAACATACCTGAAATTCTTTCCATTCCTTCGAGAGACTCGCAGTATATAAATTAAACATATACCAGCGAGTCCTCTTTCCCCCCTTTTTTACTAGATCAATATATGTGGTATACAAAGGAAGCGACAGATATATTTGTAAAAAACAATTAATGAAATAATTCGTAATTGATTATTACGTATAAAATAAATAAATTAGAAAAATAACATAGAAACAATACAAATAAAAAATCAGTAAAACAATAAAAATATTGTTGCGTATTAGTGTTTTGAAGAATATTTAAATTCTTTTAGAATAATAGTTTTCCTTTTAATTGCATTATAAATAATTATTGTACAGAGAAAAGTGCAGAGGTTAATAAACTTTATTCGTTCTTTTATATCTGTATATTATGTGATCTTTTAAAGTTAATCGACTTCCTGGAACTTAATATAAAAGCACGCTTACCCGCTCTTATATATTCATGTATTTTATAATTAATTACATAAAATAATTACGTTAACCGTAGGTGTCCCGGTAGTCAAAGGACTATCGACTTTTACTGTCGCTACCAACCACCCTTCTAAAACATAAAAAAAGAACATTTTTTGTTCTGATTTTCTAAGCAGTAATCTATTTGCTCTGAAGTACGTATAAGAATCATATATACAATGAATTAACAACTGTCGTCACAGTGTTAATTCTACACGCCGTCTAAATACCGTAATTTATGTAGAATGATTACATAGTTCTTATCTAATTATAACCGTATCAAATATACATCCCCTTCCTGTTACATATTTCTGTTCATTACTGTATATTTGATGTAATACTTGTTGAAGTTTTCAGGTACATGGCAAAAGTGGAAGGCCGATCAAAAGGTATATACATTATGTAATCTGGGTAAAAATCAACTCCCAGTATATATATATTTATTTTTTTACTTAACTTCAGAAATAATAAACAATCGACTTAATTATTCGTTCGCTATTTTGTAAAAAACTTTCTTAAGTATTTTTTACTATAGTTGTAATCATCATCGACCAGAAATTCAACTTTCTTTTGTATTCGGAAAGATAAAAGATTGTCGTAGATATCATTTGTGCGGTAAATATCTCTTTCGTGAAAATAAGTTACGGTTTTGAAATTATATCGGCATAGTCGGACGCTTAATCGTAGAGTGTTCATAAAATCACGCAACCCCACGTGTCAAGTTATATTTATTCAACGACAAGTACATAATACAAAAAAAAAAAACAAAAAGAACTAAGCGGACTACATTTTTAATTGTTTCCCGCTTATTGCACAATAAATACAGTTTTGAGCTTTGATGCAGGCGTCAACTTGTTTCTTCGTGTTCAGAGCAATTTTCCTTAGCGTTTCTGCCCTATTTTGTAAATTCTGTCATCGATGATTTCTTTCGATTCATCCGAAGTGTGGGATCCATGAACCGTGAGAGATCCGTGGAGGCCATGGTATGCTAAAATTACACGATCATTTAAAAATTCCATATCAACGGAGCATGTAGTTCCTTCCGTTTTGCTGTAACTAGCGGTTCGCTCTTCAGTTTCAAGCGAGGCCGCGAAGTTATTACACATTTGCAGTTAATTTTTCTGTGAAAAATTTGTTTCCTTTTTTTACACTTTGTCGCGAAGTCGTGGACCAAACGTTTATTATGACAATGCAACGGCATTTCATAAATAAATTTGAGGGTCTCAGAATTTCATTATCTATTGTTTTGACTGTTAATATTTGTAGAAAGCCTAAACCACACTTCATCTGAATAAAAACAGTTAAATACAAACACCGCCTAAAATGAAACGTTTGAAACACTACAGCACTGTAGCCATCTTAAAGGCGGTGAAAGGTTTTGCACTACTCAAATTCAACACGGGCGTAGTTTAATTTTTTTTTTAGCCTTTTCAGCATCCCCGATTGAAAGTCCAGTCTATCGAGAATGTTTTCTACAGTGGCTTTCCAGGAGAACGTAAAAACGAATGATGTATGTCGCCCAAACTGTTATCGTATAACACTGATGAAAGACCGCTGCATTTTGAGGGCTACATTTCCTGTTGCACGAAACAACCTAGACGTTAAACGAAAAATATTCTATTTATCCGGAATCTGTTTCGAGAAAATTAGCCGCAAAAAACATTCTGGCATTCACAATAATACCGACCGATTAAATAATTGCCCCCTGTGTGGGAAAACAGCGCCCAGACAAGGAAGATTGATGTGCAGCTCGATGAAACAGTGAGGATTATCACCGGTACTGTTAGAGATCTACTCCCGTTCAGCGGTTGCCTGTCCTGGCTAATATTGCTTCGCAAGATCTGAGGAGGAAAGCAGCTAAGGTAAACTTGCTCAAGAGTATCACTTCTCATAAGAGATTTCCCTTGTACGATCCCCTACAGGGTCTACCAACAACTCGGCTGAGGTCACGCAAACCGCCCTGGGCTGATTTAAAAAGCATAAATTCCGTTGACGTAGCCTCCAAGTGGCGACAACGCTGGAATGAACGCCCACCTAACAACGCTCACCCGGTTCAAAATCCAACAAACCAACAAAGAAGATTGAGGGATTCCAGGTACCGCGCCAAACCCGGTCTAGACTGAACCGCATTAGGACGGGTCAAGGGAGATGTGGTTACACCTTGAAGAGGTGGGGGTTTCCGCCCGTCTGCTGACTGCGACTGCGGAGCGGAAGAGCAGACAGTAGAACATATTGTTACGGAGTGCCCACTTTGTTAAGCCTTTAACGGTGATCTAGGAACTCTACATCAAGTGACTCCGGGTGCTCTGGACTGGTTGTCAAATTTGGACATTTCCATCTGACTGCGGATACACTATGTATGCTTGTAAAACCGTACGATATGTATTAATTAATGTTCCACAATAAACTTGCGATGAGATTGTGAAAACGGCACGATTGTTGTACTGCTGTGAAACGACTGACGCTGACGGAGAAATGACTAGTCACCTTATCCGCGTGTTTTGACCTCGTCCAGTACAGTCTCAGCAAAATATCTTCCTCCCCAAGAAATCTGTAACCACAGAATTTCAAGACAAAGATCGGTATCCTTTTTGGGTCGCTTATCTTTATGTACATCGCCGAACACCTAAACATATGTAGAAAACCGGTGAAATCCCATATTTATAACCGGCGGTGTAGTTAATTTAAAATACTATTAACCGGTTAATTCCGCGTTGAAGTACTGAAAAGTAACTTAGTTTATAATATTTCATTTATATTTTACAATCTAAATCAATCGTAAATTGTATTAAAAGAGTTTATAGAAATATTTTGGAAAAAGAAAGTGAAAAAGAGGTACAAACTGAACAGGTATGTAAAATAATGTCTTTCAATAGCCGTTTCTTTGCAGTATTTTATAGAATTTTTTACATTGTCAACCGAATAATCTAAACGCTCTAGATGTCATACTTAGCTTTTGACGTTCTAACAAGTGGTGATTTTCATGATACCGTGCTACTTCTTGGAATAAAGAACATACATTCTAGGTTTGAGTGCGGGTGCAAAAATAAATTTTCTGAGCATTCATTTTACAGATTTAAATTTGATTCGTTTTTATTTATTTATTTATTTTGAGAATAGTTTTTAATTTTAATACTCGATTTAATTTGTTTGTAACGTCCCCTTTTTTCTGTAAATTCAAATTATGTTAATCTTCAGGTTTACCTAATGAATTTATATTTTTTGTAGGTATGGACGGAAAAGGATTATTACGATATATATATATATATATCTTTTTTAATCATCACTTTATTTATCCACTATAATTGTTACTTCTTTTTGTGTTTTTTTTAATTTTTAAGGGAAAATTCAATCTTGAAAAAAAGAATTGCATAATTTTTCCCTCAAAGCCGGTAAATAGTCGTCAACAATTTTGTTGTGGACGGTTTACACACGACAATAAAATAAATAAACGACAATATCGATTAAAATAAATTCCTTAACGAAATACTGCAATAGAAAATTGATGATTTAGGTACGATAAACCAAGAGGAGGCAATAAATGAATTGCTAATATGAAAAAAAAATTTAATTACATATCTATACACGAACGCGCGTGCGCACATACACACATATATATTTATAGTTTGTGTAGAATACTGTATAACTGTACAATGTAACTACGATTTCGAGTAATATATAGCCGTAGGAAAGTGAAAATGTTTATACGTGGTCTTTGTATAAAAAGGATATACGTCTCAATTTCTTATGTAATTTAAGTTACATTTTAAAAAAAAAAATCGGTATACGTGTACGAATTATAAGAATAGAACGGAAACACATTGCATTTCCGCAAGGTGTGTTCATTTTATTTTGGTTACATCTCATTATTTTATTGTGATGTTTTTTTTTAAATACATTTTCACACAAAACAATAATAACAACAATAGTGAAACTAAAAACATCTAATAAGCAATAAATGCAGATATATCGGTCAAGGCTTTCTTTTATGATATATACTTTTGTGGTAGGGATTATTATTGTTGGTACGTTGGTACTATTGTTATTAGCGTTATTATTTTTATTATTGTTGTTGTTGTATCTAACCGAATAATTAAATATTAATACGATTGTATTCTGTGTTTATCTTGTTGTAGCCTAATTTTTGTCTTTTCTATTCTATTCGGTATTTATTATTATTTTTTTAATACTTTGTTACAGTGTCTTGTCAGTATTTAAAAATGTTAACTTGACAGGAGTTTATTATTCCAGACAGCTGTGTTATTATATGATTATTATAAAATGTATTGAAAAATTTTCTTTTAATTTTTGTCCGTTGTTATTACATTGTTCAGAATATAACAAATACAGGATAAAAGTTATAGCGCCACATGGCTATTTTAAACTTAGACTTTTCCTACTAAAATGTATTAATTTATTATTTTCCGCGGTTTAAATGAACATATACGAGGATGAACGCATATAATTTTCACCGAAAAAAAAATCAAATTAGCGCATCTATGTAATACGATGGCCTATAACCGTTGTAGTATTACGACGGTTATAGGCCAACTGACGCAAGACTAAATCTAGAAAAAAAAAAAAGCTCACTCTTATTAACGACATAAAGCGGTTTCTTTATCTTCTTCACGGAGTCAAATTAATTTTTACATATCGGCTAGTTGACCTAATAGAAATGCTACTGATATTTAGCGTTTTTTTAATTCTTTTCACTGCAGGAAATGTGCTATATTTAATAATATCATTACCCAGAAAAAGCTACTCGGGTAGTTTTATCTCGGATGATGGTACTATTTTCGGTAGGAAACAATGCATTCTGTTACATACTATTTTCACTTAGTACGAGAATCGTGTATCGGTATATATTTATTAAATTTAAGTTTTACATATAAATATTTCACATCGATTTAGAAACAACAGAAAAGTTTTCGTATATCTTAAAATCAGAAATGTAATCCTCTTAAAAACTCTCACTTTTTAAAAAATTACTCTCGATTGATGTATACGCTTCCTTTTAAGGATTTTTTAAATGTTTTTTCATTGTTTTATGATTGTATTTCAATAAACTATTAACCTTTTTTGATAATTGTTTAATGAGTTCAAAGAACGTTTCGAAGTTAATAAATAACATGAATATGCTGTGTCTATCTGCGGATGTGATACAAATTCTTTTTACCAAATTTATGATTATTAATACAGTTATAAAAAATCATACGATATTTACATTTAATTTTTAATAGTATAGAAATGCTTTAGATTTTCATTTTATTTTATTTTTTTCTATATTTTTTAAAAATGTTTTCTATTTAATAACATAAAAATTTATTTTAAAAAAAATTATGCAAAAATTTATTATCTTGTGAACGGTAAAAACATTTAAATATTATCAAAATATAATTACAGTCTATTATTTTTTCCTATTTATATTGATCGAAAATAAAAAAAATATTTGGGTTGATTACAAACTGTTTTTATGAAATTTCCACGTAGACGAAGATATCATATAGTACTGTTAATCTCATAACAACAGATTAAAGATAGCTAAAACAACTACGACAAAATGTCGCATCGTAAAGTAATAAAAGTATAACGAAAAACACAACGTCGATCGCATTATCCACGATCAGAATAATACGAAATTCAGGAATCTCCAGGAGAAATTTAAAGAAGATTTACGGAACTTACACTAGTATATCAAATGTTCACCGCTTATTAATAGATCTCAAGATTAGACTAGATAAGGCTTTCTTTCAAGGGTTAAGAAGTTGCAAGGGCTGCTGTTGAAATCGTCATTTAATTTCATAAGGTTATTGTAAATTACGACTGTTGAATAACGCTAATGAAATTTGGATACTTTCATAACATAGGTATTAAAAAATATATAGCGCAACCAAGTTGAAAATCACTACATATTTATGATAAATATAAACGTAAGGTTATTTTTCAAAAATTGTTGGAGTTAATCGTTAATAAATTAATTATATTTACATTAAGATTTAAAATTCGATGATCATTCTATTTGAAATCGAATACAAAAATAGCAAATGAATTGGAATGGATTGGCTCCGCCCGTTTGTACCGTTGCTACGAATACACCTAGATATTTGTTTCGCTTCGATTCTTAACGTTCACAAACGGATCGATTTCGATGATCCTTTATTTTTATCGTGCTGAGAACGGTTCCTCTGGTAGTTGTGTATTTAAACTAGGAACCGTTTGCACAGACCATTTGTGTATATTTTTAATACTTGATGTCGCAAACGGTCTCAGTGTTAAATTTGTTATAAAGTTTAGCGTTGTATAAGTAATTTTAATGTAGTCAAAATAATTTCACATAGAAATTCAGGAAAATCGATCAAGCAAATTATAAACAAGAGAAAAAGACTTATTTTTACTTTACTTTTATAGTATTAGTAATACTCTGTTATAGTAGTAATAGGGTGTTCCAACTTAAAAAAGCCCCCGTCACTCAAAGGATTATACTAAAAATACATTTTTGTTAAGATGCGTATATCGGTGTGAGATGGGTAAATAATGATACATATGGAGCTGGAGTAGGGAGGACTGTCTACTGCCTGCATATTTGAGTACTTTCTTTCTTTTTCCTGTTTAGCCTCTGGCAACTACCGTTTAGATAATTCTTCAGAGGATGAATGAGGATGATATGTACGAGTGTAAATGAAGTGTAGTCTTGTACATTCTCAGTTCGACCGTTCCTGAGATGTGTGGTTAATTGAAACCCGACCGCTAAAGAAACACCGGTATCCACGATCTAGTATTCAAATCCGTGTAAAAATAACCGGCTTTACTAGGACTTGAACGCTGTAACTCTCGACTTCCAAATCAGCCGATTTGGGAAGACGCGTTAACCACTAGACCAAGCACATTTGAATACTGCCAGTCTGTATCGAGCATTGCCTTTTGAACAAGGTTGCGTAATGGTGTGTTGGTTTTCGTTAAAATGCTGTTAACTTTTGTAGAACGTGTATTCGTGATGGAAACTCATTTAGAAACAAAATCTCACGTTGAGTCTCGACAAACGTTCAGTGAAAAATTTGAAAAGGAAGCACCGGTGAATAGTGTTTTTCAGAAGTTAATTAAAAAATTTCGTGAAACGGGTTCAACGGGCAACAGGCAACAATGACATTTTTGATATTGTTTTTTTCACGGACGAATCGTGGTTTCACGTAGCTGGGTATTTTAACAGTCAGAACTGTAGGAACCTGGGGTGCTTAAAACCCGCAAAATTTCTTCGATTCTTCACTGCATTCACCAAAAATGGATGTAGGTTGTGCAGTTTCAAGGCGACGAATAATAGCATCCTTGCTGTTTGAAAAAACTGGGGATGCTGCACTCTGCAAAGAAATTATCCAATATTTCATAGCCTTACTGCAAGAGAAAAAGCGTGAATTCTGGTTGCAACAGGATAGCGCCACAGCTCGCTCTTCTTCGGTGATACTACAAGATTTTTTTGGTGGAAAAATGATTTCTAATTGATTAACCACCACTATGATCCCCTGATCCGTCTATTCCAGATTTCTTTCAGTAGAGTTATCTGAAACAAATTGTTTATATGAGTGATCCGTACACCGTGCTGGAATTGAAGACAAACAATACGATACCATCCAGTAAATAGATAGAGTACAGTTAATAAAGGTAGCCAAGAATACGGTCAAATGTGCGGACAAGTGCATAGAAGTATGTGGACACACACACTTTTCTATAAATTAATATGTAAGTGTTTGCCGATAAACTGTGATTTAAAAACTAAACTAAATGATTAGAGCCTTTTTATGTTGAACATTCTGTAGTTATCTACAGAGTCTCTGAATTAATTTTGTAATTTTTATCATACCGCAGGTGGTTTCTTGCTTTTGAATTTCTTACGATCAGCTGCTTCGGATACAGACTACCTCTGTTTTAAGTAAAACCGTAAATTTTAAAACAAAGTTTTTAAATAATTAAAACCGATATCATTTCTGTTTTAATTGGAACTTTTGAAGTTAGCGCTTAATTAATTGTTTTTATTTTCAATTCAGTCCTTGTAAAAAAAAAATTAATTTAAAGATTTGAAAGCGTATTGTTTTTTTTCTTTACGGAATTTTTTTTAAAATTTGTTTTGTTAAAAAAAAATATTTTACCCTAGTTTTCCTACTAGTATTGTTACTATTGTACTATTGGATATACCATTTTTTTTTTCTTTCTTTTTTTATAGACCACTTAGCAGTAAAATCATTTTGAAATAGATATTAATCATTCAATTGGCCGACTGAAAGCTTTAGAATAGTCAAAATAAAGAAGCTATTTAAAAATTAATTACAATTAGCGTAATTTAAAATAAGCGGAAATAAATTACAAATTAAATCATTACAAATAAATAATTTCGTAAAAGGTATAGTTTTTTAAAAATTTGAATCACCATCTCGTCAGCTTATTTTGGCCGTTAGGGTTAAATAATGGAATAGGTATCAGTTTATGACCAAACATCAATGTAATTTGGTATACAGAGTTTTTATCAGGCATTGTAAATATTAAAATGAAAATAATTTAAATGTTTGCCGTAGTTTTGTATATTTTAGTAATAATTACGTGATGTCTGTGTTACTATGCATGGAAGGTAATATTTTTTTAATAGTATTATGTGTAAATTAAGAACTTCGTGAGAACAATTTATTCGGTTTTGTATGCAGATTAACTAATTGTTTGTTTTTTTTTACGTACATAACAATTGCAATAATCAGCAGTTCGATGTTGGTAGCCCTTTCTTAAATATTTAATTAATTCTTATTGTGTTATTAGTATACGACATGAATATGATATTTGATAATAATGATAATGATTAATTTTTAAATCGATGAATTATTTATTATAGTTCTTAGAATAATAATTGTGACTCGTCTGGAAATATTTGTAATAGAAATATGTTAGAGTTTACGGTTTATCGAACAAGAATTCCTTCTAGGATAGCTTTAACAACACGCAGTTTCATTTTTCCCCTTTTTTCGTTGTACCCTAATATTTACCGTGCTAATCTGTGTTATCTCTTTATCGATAAATTTACGGCTTGAGTCCTTGCTTCATAATAATATTAAAAAGTTTCTCGATTTATTTTCTTTTAACGTATTACTACATTTTTTTTTAAACGACCAAAACTAAAAAAAGTCTGATCGTTACATAATAATACATTATATAGAACACGGTCAGCAGCTGGTAGATGTATTACTGAAGAGGTAAACAAAATAAGTGCCCCAGAATTTGGTTGGATGGATGAAAGGAAATTATCGTGAAACTTTAATTAGATCAGGAAGTATCACAAAATACAAGATAAATAAAAACTAATGTTTACAATTTAAAAAATGATTTATCAGATATTAGGAAAGTAGATATACGAAGATACTACTCGCAAAAAAAAATAATTCAAAAGTCAGAAAAAATTGATAAAAGGTCTTTGAATAAATATTTGCGAACACGTGGCCGCATGAAATTCAGGATTTAAAAAATGTTTAATTAGTATTATTTACAAATTCGTCGATTTTTAAAAGTCTTCAATAATATATTTAAAATAACAGCGGAAGCGTAATAAGGTCCTTTCTTGTATACTGAGATATTGCGCTTAGTTTTACGAATATAGTTCTGTTGTGTCCCTCTATGAATCAACCTTGCTGATGGTGAAGGGGCTTGAATGCTCAGCGATACAGAGTAGCTGGTCCGAAGGTGCAACCGTATCGGAGAGGTATTTGTTGAGAGCCAGACTAAGGAATGATTCCTGAAAGAGGGCAGCAGGTGTTTCAGTAGTTGTTGAGGGCGTAGGTGAGAAAACGGCCGTATCAACATCACTCGACCTTCTGATTACTGCCCAGCTGAATGCAATAGAAAACTACAGCTGTTTTTATTTTTTTTTAGAAAATGTTGCTCTCTCCATTTTGATATAACAAAGAGAGACGCCTTCCTTGGTAAAATATTCCGGAGGTAAACTAGTCCCCCGTTCGGATCTTTGGGTGAGGACTACTAAGAAAGAGATCACCAGAAAATTAAAAAATAACATTCTAAGAATCGGAGCGTGGAAAGTTTGAAGTCTAAAAAAGGTCGGTAGGTTACAAATTTTCAAGAGGGAAATGGTCGGGTTAAATGAAGATGTAGTAAGAATTAGTTCGGTTTGGTGGGAAGAAAAAAACGCCTTCTGGTATGCTGATTTTAGAATAATTAACTCAACTTCAAATAAAGAGCAGGCAGGAGTAGGTTTCGTAATGAACAAGAAGATAGGGAACAGAGTAGTGTATTTCAAAATGCATAGCGATATAATCATCGTAATAAGGATAAAATCAAAACCTAAGCCGACAACGATTGTTAATGTCTATATGCCTAAAGATGCCCATAATGATGATGAGAAGAAATTGTAGAAGCAATTACACACGTAGAAGGGGATGGACATTTAAAAAGTCGGAGATGGATTGCAAACATAGGAAAGGGCAAGGAAGGAATTATTGTGGGTGAATACGGGCTGGGCAAAAGAGATGAAAGAGGGAACTGACTTATAGAGTTTTGCACGAAGTATAATGTAATAATTACCAACACCCAGTTTAAAAATTATAACAGAAGAATATACACGTGGAAATATACCGAAATGAAACGATTGGCACTAGATAAGGAATTTTGGATAGCTGCATAAAACCATTCAAATGACTGAAGACAAAAAAACGTTTTGTTGTCCGGCTTTTTAGAAATGGATATTGTTTTTTTATTATTGTTTATCTACTATTTTTAGAAAAAAATTGCATATTCATAAATATAAACAAAAGGATGCGTTATGTTTTTAGTTCTCTAATTATCGGTCTGGTTGATTCATATTTATAGAAGTAAAAACTAATCTCACAGCCCATTGGAGAAACGTTTTGAGGTCGCAGTAAAATATGATATACTTAAAACGTTTTTTTTTTTGTCTTCAGTCATTTGATTGGTTTGATGTAACTCTCCAAGATTCCCTATCTAGTGCTAGCCGTTTCATTTCAGTATACCCTCTACATCCTACATCCCTAACAATTTGTTTTACATATTCCAAACGTGGCATGCCTACACAATTTTTCCCTTCTTTAATAATTTATTATGATTACGTTTTAAGTAATCATTGAAAGCAATACAATACGATTTGATTTTGTTGAAAATGAAATCGATTTGATCATCAAATCACCCAGAAATATAAAAACATAGAAAAGGCAAAGGCCATTATTTAATTGTAGAACTTAAAAAGATTTTTTTCAAGTTGTAAAATCCTTAATTATTCAAAAATGAATGATTAAATAAATAAAATAAAGATAATCTGTCGATACAAAGTTATAACAAAATTTAACGCAAGGAAAAATGAATCGGACCTAAAAGAGCAGAAATTAAACTTTCTGAAATAAATACAAACAATTTTTAGAAAAGTTCCTCCAAAAATGTCAGTAGAAAAAAGGAAATCGTAACAAAATAACCAGAACTGTTGAATATCTTTTAAAGTGACTCGATTCTACGTCTAAAGGAAAAATTTTTAAAATATACCCTAATTTAATCGCCTCTTTATCGATCTAATCCGATTTTCGTATTTTTTGGAAGCAGTGTTTTAGTTATTGAATGTTTTCCAGGCAATAAATACCTCAAAAGTTCCGATACTTTTAAATTCAAGAATGGCCGTAATCGGCCGTCGGGTTCGCCTCAAAACGGTCGCTAAAATAAAAAATTTGTAATAATCGTTACGCAAAAACTCTGTAAACTATCGAGTCGGTTGAAATATACAAACGTAAGGTTTACTAAAATGCATAAAACGTGTAAATATCGGTTTTGTAAATTTAGTAAAAGACCCCAAAATGGCGAAAAACTAATTTTTTAATAATTGGAAAAAATATGCCATAAAACCGCCAAAACACGAAATACTTTGTTAGAAATGAATTAGTAGATTTAACATTAGTAGATAGAACAGCAAAAACTATAATGTTCGTTCAGGAAAGTCTCACTAGACTTTTCATTGGTAACTGCTTTTTTATTTTTTATTTTAATAAATTTGATTATATCAGTTTATTCAGAATTAATTTCTCTACAAGTTTTAATAGTAATATTTTACCTGTTTATTAGTCGTTCGACAAAATTCTTGTATTAAACTTAAAAAAAAATTATTTTTCGACGACGAATTTTTCTGTTCTACGTTGGTCATAGTGAAAGCTACGGAAGATAAACTTTTGAGACCCGTTTTATACGATTTTTCAGATCAAAAGACACAAGAAACCATCAACCTCATACTACGCCTAAAAAATTTCAGTACCATCTCATTTCACCGGGGGAACTGAAATCCGGGCAAAATTTTTCGTTAGCAGTAGTAACTCGATAACAAAGCGTTTTCGATTATATGTTATATGAATTTTTTCCGTATTTCAAGCTATAAAGTCTCCAAATTATTTCACTTTCCTTCTGAATCACCTGTATACGTGCAAACTTTTGTAGCAAATTTCAACGTTTTGGTACACGGGTTTTAGAAATACGAGGGAAAACCGTTTAGAAATAATATTGAATATCTCTCCGCCGCTAAATTCGATCGACTTAAAACACTGAACTACTAAATAACTTAATAAGAAAATTACATAATCTGTACTTTCATCGTAGTACAGCTCAATTTTTTACGACCGTTGTACAAAAAGTAAAAAATTAATAACGGGGAAAATAATTCCTACACAGAATTTTTTTTTGAGTTTTCGAATAACTCCAGTTATTCCGGAAATATTATTCAAAATACATACCGATATTCGTACGTAACGTACGTATATCTTCCGGAATTTTCTATAAACGTTTTTGTTTTATTTGGATTAAGGGATTCTTGAAAAGTTGACATTCGCAAAAACTCCGATAATTCATTATTTATACCACCGCTAAACTTTCGCTTTACAGTTATATGCCGCTGTAGGAAAAATATAACCGAGAAACTAAAAATAGATTCTTCGAACCTATGTGCGTAGCGGGCAGTCTAAATTTGAGGCTAGGCGGTATACAGAATTTTTAAGATAAATTCACGATTTCTGTTGGGATTACCTAAAACGACAACAGTTACTTTTGTAATTTTTTTATAATTATTCTAAAACGTACTTGTTTTGAAGTATTTTGTAGTACTAGTTATTATTATTTTTTTTTTTTACTTTTTTTATTGTTTATATTTTTTACAGATTGTCTATTTATGATCGTTTAATAATCTGACTGTTCGTGGGTTAGACAAAGTTTTTTTGAAAATCGTTTTTGAGCATTAACCTTTTTAGTAATTATTTTATTACGAATATATACGTATTCTTTTCGAAAACAAATTCATTCGTAAATCTTGTAATCTGCAACGTAATGAAATTTTGAATTCTGATAAAAATTCAATTAAATACAGATAGTGGCATCAAAAACTGTTAAGCGATTACAAAAACAAGTCGTTAATTTTAAAATTTCATCATCAATATTGTTTGCCTCTTGAGAGAACATTTAGTTCGTTGTTCAGGATGAAATCGCGTCCCGAGTTTCCTGCGGAAGTCCTAATTGGACCGTGTGGAATACAACATGCCTGTTCGTTACCCCTGCGCCTGCTAACTCTACGATTCTGCTTTTCTTTCAAACGATCTTTCTTTTCTATTTTTTTTTTAATTCGTTTTCTATATTCATCTTTGTCGCTCATATCTTTCAAAATTTTAAATGGGATAATAACTAGCAAGTTAATGATACTAACTCGACATCGTACGTACAATGAAATATCGTTTAATGTTCTTTTTAAAAATGGCGACCGTTTACCATAATCTTATTACTTCTCTCACGTTTTTTCGTTTAGTTCAACGTATCGAATAACCTTGAGATTTTCTGGTAGTTCTTAATAGACTAGATCTGTTAACCTGAAAGCTAACCCCCCTTACTTATTAAAGTGCACAACCCCCTCGTTCGTGATTTCAGCACATATTTACTTTATTAATCTTTTTTTTATTAATTATAGTTTCTTTAATTTAGAAATATTTTTTGTATGAAAAACTCATTTTAGAGAGTAAAAAAAATTCTTTCTGAGATAGGCCACGTTAGACGTCATGTTTTCTTGGAAACGGTGTTATAAATTTGAACTATTAATCTTTTAAATAATCATCTATTAAAACTCGAATAAATTGTAGAAACAGCTACAGCGAGTATCAAAAAAATTCATCCGTTCTCGAAAGCCTTATTTTTTTAAAGAAATGAACATACCGTACAACCTTGCGGCAAATGATAAAATGCAGTTTAAGTATGAAATTTTACATACGCTTTTTACAAACGTTCTATTTAGATAGCCTCCGTCGGATGCACGGCATACATCTAGAACGACACATAAAACTTTTTTTATCTCATCCCGTGAGCAAGCGATCGTTTTTGGTATTACTGCAGCCGCCGCTATTGTTATGCGGTTTTGCATTTCGTCCACGTTGCTGGAAAAAGAGCGCAAAAACGGGATATTTAAAAAATCTTCAAGGAAAAAATCACAGACGTTGAGATCGGGAGACGATGGTGCCCGGCGGTGAAACGCAAAAAATCGTCAGTCCCCTTCGGCCGATCCATCATTACGGAAACTTAGTGTTAAGATATGCTCGAACTTGTAAATGCCAGTGCGACAGTGCTCCTCCTGCTTGAAAATTAATTCGTTGTAAACTGCTTATAATTGCAGGAAAGGTCGGATATGATATTACCAGATCTGAAATTTCCGTTTCGTAATTTTCCATAAAAAAGTACGTACCCTAAGTCTTTTCTCTGGAAAGGGCTCAAGTGTTATCCCCTTATGGAGAATTTCACTCGCGCTCGACTGTTGCTTGTGGCACCATCGATCCCCGTGTTGTGGCGACGTAAAAATTTTCTTTCGACTTAAAAAATGAACTCGAAAAGCGAATGAAAAATATCATCTCTTCTTGCTTGTCGAGGATGATTTCACAAAACAGGCGGTTGTTTATCACCTCTACGAAGGGATTGTATCGATCGAATCCTATGCGGTTTAGCGATAACCTTCGCCACAAAACAAGCCGAACAGTCGTATGAAGAACGTCTGGCGAGGCGAGTGGACTTTCTCTGGCAAAAACTCTCTGTCGAATGCTCAACGTGTTCGTCCGACACACGGGGCCGACCTGCGAATTTCTCTTAACATGATATCTTATTTCTTGAAACCTTTGGCCCCAACACTGAACGCTGTAAGAAGTTCGAGGTACAGTGCCGGAGTATCATCGACGAAAAACACGCAGCTCAGTCGTCACTTACTGACAGTTGTTGAAGGGGTGAACGCAAAATGCTTTCTGTTGTGAGGCCACCATCTTGACGCAGATTGAAGAACACGTCACATGGTAGGCGCACCGAGTAAAACCATAGATTCACTTTCTAATGCGCTACATGGGTCCTTTGTTAGCGGTGAACGCCGCTAACAACTGTGAATTTAAATTCACAATTAAAATCGGATAAAATCTTTTATCCGATTCTTATTACATCGTTATCCGACCTTTTAAAACGTTTCTACGCTTTATGTTCAATTATTCTTGTACATTTTAACAGCTTAGTTAATGAATCGTACAGAATTGTCGATCGCGTAAATAACGAAACGAACACAATATTTTTAGGTCAGAAGAAGAAAAATTTACTTTATTTCACGTCTGGAAAACTTTAAGTATTTTACAATAAAAATAATTTTTTGAAGGTTCATAGCGAAATATTTGAATGAACCAATACTCTTATTCATAGAGAGTTAATTCCAAAATTTTATTTTTCGTAATAGCGAGAGGGGAACCTATGAATTACTTTACTCTTAAATGTATCGACCGTTCGATAAATTAATTTTTAGATATTAAGCAAAACTGACGGAATTCAAGATACGATTTAATTATTTTTTGTCACTCGCTACTCGATCGTAGTTTACCGGTTAATGCGTCTAATTATGGTGATTTACGTGTAAATTATAAAATAAATACGAAAATGTAAATGTAAATTTCGCTAACGCGAAATTTTTTTCTTTTTTTAGACCCGATATCCCCTGAAATAAATAAAAAATTTATTGTTTAAGTAAGATTTAAAATCGATGAATGAAAGAACTGTACGAAAAATGTGTGAAAAATTTCGGAAGTAGAACGAACGCGAATGATGAATAGCGTTCCGGATGACCCTTGATATTACCAACGACTTGGTGTATAATGAAATAAAATAATTAAAAATAGTAGATTTAACAGCATATTTTTATTTTTCCTGTTATTTTTAAAGCGGTTATTATTTAAACGATCCAAAAATATTTTGGATTTCTAGAAGAATTAAGTCGAGTACCGTGCACCTTAACCGGAAGACCAGAAACGAACGAGAATGAGGTCCACGTAAAAATGTAGTATAATGAAGATCCAGCGGACAGACCCAGATCGGCTTCTACATTAATTAGATTTCTCGGGTTCGATTTAGTTAAACCTATAATTTCAACGTACTTATTTCAAATCCATATTAAAGCTTGTTTGAGAAAGTAACGATAAATTTCTCGATTTGATCGTTACGAGCGAAGAAATATAGGCGTTATACGGTACTCCGGAGGTGAGAAAGGCCAGTTAATTTAACGGTATTACCGTTATATTGCAAACAAAAAAATCTGAATGAGGATCGGTTTGGTGTCCTGTAAATCGACCTCATACCGTATTCATCTATGATTTTTGCACGAATATACTGCGTATTGTATTGACTCCAGAAGTCGCTACACATATCGTAAATCGACAACGTGAGTTGCTAACAAAAAGAAATTTGTTAAACGCTTTTTCTTCGACGCACGTTTTAATAGGAAAATCCGAATACGATTTTACAGACGACCTCGTTATAATTTTCGTTTAGTCCGAAACGACTTCAATATTTTGAAAAAAATATTGACATTTTTTGACGGCTTGAGATTACAGAGTAATAAGAATTGACGATCATTTCAAGCACTATTTACATAAACTGGCGGTAAAAAAATATTTTAAAGCGCGTAGATCGTTACGACAAACACCTCGATTTCAGCTAAAATTATATTGAGAATTGAGACGTAAGGTTAAATATAAACGTCCCGTTTAATTTTTTTATAATCCAGCAGATCTTTATTTTTAAATTAGTTCTAACCGATACGACCTTTAATAATTTAATTTCATGTAGAAGTGCAAGAAATTTTAAATCTTAAGAATAATTAGAATCCAAAAAAATCATCTTAGGAAAGTGAATGAATAAATTTTCTTTTCTTTTAAATTCCAGTAATTCTGTTATTTTCATCTTAGGAATTTATGAAGTTCCCGCCTTGAAATTCATAAAAATCTAGCTAAACGTTACGCTTAAAATTGTAGCATTTTCTTTAAAAGAACAAAGAAACTCCTTTATAAGCGCTAATACTTCTCATTTCCTTTACCAATTTTATAAAATATTCCTTTTTTTACGCTGCTTCTTTAAAATAATGTAAATCTCCTTTATTCTGATCGGTACGTAATAATGTATAGACCACGTTAGAAACGAGTTAACTATTGTACAGACTAAAAAACGAGCATTGCTCCCGTATTTTATCTGAATGAATAAAGGGATACATTAGTTATACAATTAATTATTAAAAAAAAAAACATGTTCTATGTAAAACAAATAAACAGATGAAATATGAAAATATTTAATATAATTATTATATCGTAAAATAAATTATATAACAAGAGATGAAATTCAAGAATTTTCCGACTTACAAGCGACGGTTTTAAAACTTTATTTGTCCAAAAAATTGTTAAATGAATTTTTTCTCGGGATTAGGACAGAATTTCCAACACTTGTACAATATATTTGTACGAAGCGACATTTTAAGCGTTAACGTTTATAAAATCGAAAATCTGTCTAGTCTCCTTAACGTCGAAGAGGCTGTACGTTCTGCAATATCAAATATTCATTCAAGATCCTAAGCCTTATTATAAAAGAGTAAACAAGCGCATCCAGCTCATTAATACGATTGCGTTTGGCTTTGACTGTAATATATGATAAAATCATATTTGTACGTATAACAAAGAATGGAAAATTTCAGAAGTCCTGCAGCAAACCGTACTTCGGCTATTTTAGAACGTTGTGTCTGTGTGTGCGCGCGGGCACGCACGTGTAAGCCTCTTCTGTAAACGTATAGGATGTTTTAAGTTTCTTTTTTTGGCTGAAACAAAACTTCTTATATTTATTCAAAGCGTATAAAGAAAAGACAAAAAATATATATTAGCTAGGTTGGGAATAAAATTATTATTACTATTATTATCGTTACTTTTAAAGAGCGTAGCACGTTTTATATTATGAAAAGCGGTCGTATATGGTTTTGTTTGGGATGTTAACCGCGTTAAAACCCCCATTAGTAGTCTGAAAGAGAAATAAATATGTGCTCCGAAGAGGATGAGAATGAAAGAGAGAGATATAGTGAAAAAGGTTGAAAGACAAGTCGTCCTCCCCGCCCCATCTACCACCGCAACGACCACATTTGGTCATCACGTCCGGGACCTGCTGCCTAGTACGGTTTGAAACTTCCGGGATATGATGCGAGTTAAGCAGCAACAGGAACCCTTCAGGATGTGTTAGTATTATGTATACAGTCGCCTAACTGAGATCACACAAACACACGTACGCCGTACAACCTACAGCATCAATATACTACCAGTTATGCAGATGTTATTCACTTATCACAAAACACACTCGTTTCCTTTCAATTTGTGTACATATGTATTTTCTGCTTCTTAATATAAATAGCTAGATAAGTAATATAAAAATAATTTAGTAATTAATTTTGTATCTTTTATGTAAAACAAATTACACGATTACGAAATCTGTTTTCTTATTTTTTTACTAAAATCACACATTTAAATTTAATTACCGTCTTACCGTACATTTTTCATATGAATTTCCTGTATGTTTCGCCGCTTCAATGTATCAGCATCATCAGGGAATGAAAATATCCAGAGTTGCATTTCGTCAGTCTTGTATACGGAAAACATAAAATCACACCACAATACTACATATTAAATTATATATTTACAAGAAACACGCATACATACACTTTAATATGTAATATTGTGGTATGATGTTATGTATATGTTTTACGTAAGACTGACGATATATATATATATAAATAGATACACACACACACACACAAATACACACCGTACAAAAAAAAACAAAAAATATTAATAAAAAAGCTAATTATGAATTTATTTATAACAAATAAAATTTAAATTATGAAACTATGAAAACAAGTTTGCTCAAGTGAAATATCGGTAATTAAAAATTTTATTTCAAAACTTATTTTTCTTTTCCATTTTCTTTTTCTATCGATTATTAATTATAGAACTTTCTTATACGGTATTAACGAATAAAAGTTCTTAATTAATTTTAATATTTAATTTTTAATCTACCTGTAAAAAGAAAACAGGAGGTTCTCGATTCGGTCCGTACATTTTGTTTTTAAATTAATATTTAAAGTATTAGCATCTAAGTATGAATCTTTATTAAACGGACAAATGTAAATAATATTTTTTTTTATGTGAAGTACGCGGTTACATCTTCTGATGTTGCATTAGTAATTTTTAAGTTATCTTTTAGGAGATTTTTTGAACGGTAAATTACCTCGTTTAGATGTACGACTTTATAAACGTATTTTGTATTTCATATCAATTTTTAGTGATAAATTGATATAAAGAAATGATCGATGTCATTCTGTTATTAAAAATATAAATTAATATTTAAAAAAATATTTTAAAAAACTGTGAGATTATGATTTTTTCGTTAATTTACAGCCTAACCGTTCGAGGTACGCAAGATAGATAAATTTTAATTAAATAAATAATTCATTAAAATACTGCTACTATAATCATATGTCAATATTTGTATAAAATTCTTTAAATTTAACCGAATTAATCGTCAGATTTTTCTCGCTTAGGCAAAGCCGTTTCGAAATGTTTGGTAGCCATAAGATATAAGTTCATAGATTTATAGATGTTATAACCCCCTATTCATATATATAAATCCTCTTTATCTCAAAATTTAATATATCGATTTATTATTTTAGCGGTTTCTCTGAAAATGTTTGTGATCATTTTATTTATAGAATTTTACGTTTTCTACGTTTGTTTATACTTTAAGAATTTAACAAAATTTTTAGTAGGGTTTTTTCTAAAAATATAGTTTTTTTTACGTACGGGTTCAAGTAAGTTTCTATAGATTGAAAAAGTTTCACGCGGGCGCATAAACTTGGTCTACACGCGCATAATCTCCTTGTATATTTAATTACACAATGATTATATTTTAAATAAATAAAATACATTTTTTCTGCTGAAAATTGAAGAAAATTAATCGGTTAACTTAGAAGATAAAAATAGTAGTTATTATTTACCCCTTTATAAAAATCTTATCTCACGCTCGTTAGCGGTCTCTTTTAAAAAGTTCTTAAACATTATTTTCTTATTTTAAATCTACTTTTTTAAAGTTTGCTTCAAATTAAGTATTACTTAGTCGGGGAATTATTTTTAATTTTAAGTCGATTTTTCAAACGTTTGTTTATAAGAAGAATCGGAAAAAAATTATTTCTTATTTTTTAAAGACGTTTAAATCATCTTTAGAATAGTGAATTATTTTTTATATTTGATACCTTCGCGTATTTACTTAATATCGTTTCGCATGTTTATATTTTACATTATTAATACGAACTTTTTATCGCGTGTATTATTTCTTTCATAATTAACTGTGTATTTTTACGCTATTCTAATTTAGGTTTTAGCATGGTTTTTCTCGGTGATCCGAACAAACGCTGCGGCATTTGCTCTTATTATCCGTGAAGTATAGTATCTACTCGTTTCTGATGCGATTGTGATCTACGATTATATTATGTATCCGTGAAAAATTTAATGTATCCACACATCGATCGCGTATGTATTCGCACATCAATTAATTGTTACGTGTCGAACAGAATAAAAGTTTTATTTATTTATCGTAAAAATTCATCCTCATCTCTTAACTGATTTTTAAGGTAATCTAACAAACGAATTTAAGTACCGTAAATAAAGTTCAGCGGTTATTAAAAAAATAATAATAATTTTTATTAATGTTTACTGAATTCAAACATAAATTTTTATGGAAAAATGTTTCCCTAAAAGTGTATGTTTGGAGTGTCGCTTTATATGGAAGTGAAACTTGGACGATCAGAGTATCTGAGAAGCAAAGATTAGAAGCTTTTGAAATGCGGTACTATAGGAGAATGTTAAAAAGCAGATGGGTGGATAAAGTGACAAATGAAGAGGTATTGCGGCAAATAGATGAAGAAAGAAGCGTTTGGAACAATATAGTTAAAAGAAGAGACAGACTTATAGGACACATATTAAGGCACCATGGAATAGTCGCTTTAATATTGGAAGGACAGGTAGAAGGAAAAAATTGTGTAGGCAGGCCACGTTTGGAATATGTAAAACAAATTGTTAGGGATGTAGGATGTAGAGGGTATACTGAAATGAAACGACTAGCACTAGATAGGGAATCTTGTTCGAAAAATGTTTAAAGCTATTGAAATCCTCGATCTGACCAAGAGAAAGAAAGTTAGGGGGATTTAGAACAGACTACTGTGTTTAGAGAGTAATTAGATCCGATAGGTTGTGTTGATTTAGAAGAAAGAGTCTAGATTTAGAAAAAACAATGAATAGTACGGATGAAGTCTACGCAAGAACTACCGCATGAAAATAAACAAAAACAAAACGAAAGTAATAAAGTGTAGTAGAAATAATGTAGATGGGCCAGTGAATATAAAAATAGAAAGAGAAAAGATTACGGAGGTAGAAGAATTCTGTTATTTGGGAAGTAGAATTACTAAAGGTGGACGAAGCAGGAGCGATATAAAATGCAGCATAGCATAGGAGAAACGAGCTTTCAGTCAAAAATATAATTTCCTTACATCAAAAATTAATTTAAACATCAGAAAAACATTTTTTAAAGTATATGTTTGGAGCGTAGCTTTATATGGAAGTGAAACTTGGACGATCGGAGTACCAGAGAAGAAAAGATTAGAAGCTTTTGAAGTGCGGTGCTATAGGAGAATGTTAGTAATCAGATGGGTGGATAAAGTGACAAATGAAGAGGTGTTGCGGGAAATTAATGAAGAAAGAAGTATTTGAAAAAATATAGTTATTAGAAAAGACAGACTTATAGGCCACATATTAACGCAGCCTGGAATAGCCTAATATTGGAGGGACGGGTAGAAGGAACGGGAACAATTTTAATCTTTAAAATTGAGCAGACAGACGTAGTTTTGAGTATGTAAAACAAATTGTTGGGATTTAGGATGTAGGGGGTATACCGAAATGAAACGACTGGCACTAGATAGGGTATTTTGGAGAGCTGCATCAAACCATTCAAATGACTGAAGACAAAAAATAAAAAGAAAAAAGATGAACTCGAAGGCTAATTTTATTTAATTTAATTTAAGTCGGTTCGTATTTGTTAATTAATTCTTGCAAATGAAAAAAAATCAATAAATAAAAATTATTAAAAAAAATCAATGGATTAGTTACGTACCAAATTTTCTAGTTATGTCGGTAAAAGATTTGGGTGTACGCTTGAAGTATTCATTAATAAAAATAATCATAAATTCGATTAAATAAAATTTTATTTTGTAATTGGTTTTTCTTAAAAAAAGTAGTAAAAATCGATTATTTCCTTTCCGATACATCCGTTTTATTAGTTTAAAAATTTATGTCTAGACGCTTTAATAGATTATTTAAAAATAGTTATAGATTAAATTAGATTTTCTACGGATTAAATTTAAAATAAATAAAAATATAATTTAATGAATTATTCGAAAACTTGCATTTGAATTTAAAAAAAAAGAATTCTGATAGAATTTTAAATTAATTGAATTAAAAATATTTAAAAAAAAACTGAAGTTAATAAAACTGTAAGATAACCTATGCGCAAAATAAAACAAATTTTTTGATATATTTATTCGTGTAAAAAAAGTATTATTTAGCTTTAATTTCCAAGTTAAAATTCCTTGCGACATGTTCGTCACCGTATTTTCTGTTTCGAGCTAAGTTTTGAGTTCCTTATAACTTTTTTTGGACTCTTTTATCTTACGACTTTCTAATGATCCTTTTAGCGGTTTTTTTTAATAGGTCCTTCAAATTTTCCCTGTTTTTTATCTTTACGTAATAATACGCTATCTAGATCTCGTCATTGAAACGTTCGCTACAAAATTCCATTTCCATATCCCACGCCCAAGCTTCAAGCTTGTGCGGCCGTATTATCGAGCAAACATAAATAATCTATCTTCAAGATAATTTATTAATTCATGAAGTATAATAAGTGTAAATCTGTGTTTATAAAATCAAATTATTTTATACGTTTTCTTTTATCTTAACACATCGGACGCTACGTGTAACTTTTATGGATTTTGTCTATTTATTTATTTTGCTGTTTTATAAATTTACATTCGATTTAAATAAATAAATCTTTTATTATTATCGAAGCATAAAAATACACTTTATAGATAACTTTGACGTAAAAATGATAGATATAAAAACAAATTTATAATATAAAAAATCGATGTGTTTAAACTCCGTATTAATTATTCAAATACAAATTTATGAAATAATAATGTTTAGATAAATAAATATTATAAATTACTAAAAGGTAATTCACAATTCAGAAGCGTATCGAAAACTATTCTGAGCACATACTCTATGTACTTGTTGAACGAACGGGATGCAAAATCAAGTCTTTTTTAATTAGTGTTATTTAGATTTATCATTTTTTCCGTAAACGAAAATCGTTTAACTCTGTTTTAAATAAATTGGCGGGAAGGGTTTTTTAAAGGGTTCGGTAATCTATTAAAAACGGTAACGGACGCGAGTAAAGCCTTATCTCGTAAACCGAAATATTGTAAGTGACCGTTCTTTTTCGCAGAAAGTGTACTTCATAAATATAAATACAAGGATAAGATAACGTATTCAATTTTCTAAGAATCTGCCGATACGATTCGTACTTATGGGCACTAGATAATGAACTGACAGCCCATTTTAGTATCTTAAAAACTTGTTCTAACTTTTTGAGGGAGCCCCAAAAGATATCTTTACACTTCATACGAGAATATATATATATATATATATATATATACAAAATACATATATTGCAGTAATATAAGCTTAGCGTTTTATGAAGGCGTTTCAGAGCAAAGCAGTACGGTTTGATTTTGTTACAAACGACATTTATTCGATAATCCTACGAGAATGTGTTATCTAATAAAATACCCAGAAATTTCATTTCGCAGTCAACAGAAATATTATAGTTATTCGATCCGCACGATCAGCACTGTTGTCTCCCTAACGAGCTTAGTGGAACGGGTTCGAACATACCTAAAGTTAGACGGTAATATACCATCCATTGACTAATTTGTTTATGATTATTTGTCTCTGCCGTATAAATTAGCTTCGCTATTCTCATTATGCTTTTATTCTCGTTCACTCTTTCTCATACCTCTATTCTGTCTACACATTTGACGTTTCATGTCAATTGCCTTAACCTTTTTTTTCTTTTTTATTCATATTTCACAACTGTACAGAAATATAAACAGTTCATGGAATGCTTCTTAAAATCTCGAAATTCATTTTTTTATATAATTACTATTTCTTTTTATAAAATACTTCCTCGGTCGGAGAATTTTTTTTGCACGAAGTAAAGGAAGTACTGATCGCAAGAAATTTTGGTTTTCAGATTTCAACCGAAATACCCATTTTGACCATCCCTGAATCCATTTTGACTAGTTTCGGCGTGTCGAATCAAATCTGTACGTACGTATGTATTTCGCATAACTAAAAAACGATTAGCCGTAGGATGTTGAAATTTTGGATTTAGAACTGTTGTAACATTTAGTTGTACACCTTCCTGTTTGATTGCAGTCGACTGGACGAAAAGTGTCCAAAAAAGCTCAAAATCCAAAACATTTGGAATCGGACTTTTTCTTAACGGCAGTAATAAGCCCTAATTGAGAGCTTTCAACGTTATACCATAAGTGGTAATTTTTTTTATCTGTTCCAGAGTTATATCCAAATAAATTTTTTATTAATGAAATACTTTGATCTTATAACGGGAAGTCACAATTTAAAAAAAATTAAAAATCAGAAGTTATTAGTGAAATAAAATTTTATGTAGTTATCAAATTAATTCAAAAATTTTTACAAAGGTTAATAATCTATAAATATAAAAATGAATGTTTGTTTGTTTGTCCCTTATGCGTTCCTATGCCATTCATCCGATTGCGATGAAACTTTGGTGAGTTGTGCTCATGCCGACGAAGGTTTCTTGATTAGTTTGGACACGCTAGATGGTGTCGAGATATTTCGAAAAATTGTTTTTACGGTCCGATTTGGGTCATATTCAGAATATAAATTGATTACGTCAAAAAACTATACAAGCTAGGTGGCGCCGGTGTCGAGATATTTACGAAGCAAACAAACAAACATAGAAGCCGACTTTCTTCTTCTATATGGCAGTGTTCGTACGTGTGCTCGCTATAGACTAAAAAAATACTGGACCGGTTTACGCGCGGGTTTTTGCAAAATGGTCCGCATTGTTCGGAAAAGGTTTAAAGCTATTGAAATCCCCGATCTGACCAAGAGAAAGAAAGTTAGGGGGATTTAGAACAACTACTGTGTTTAGAGAGTAATTAGATCCGATAGGTTGTGTTGATTTAGATGAAAGAGTCTAGATTTAGAAAAAACAATGAATAGTACGGATGAAGTCTACGCAAGAACTACAGCATGAAAATAAACAAGAACAAAACGAAAGTAATAAAATGTGGTAGAAATAATATAGATGGGCCAGTGAATATAAAAATAGAAAGAGAAAAGATTACGGAGGTAGAAGAATTCTGTTATTTGGGAAGTAGAATTACTAAAGGTAGACGAAGCAGGAGCGATATAAAATGCAGCATAGCACAGGAGAAACGAGCTTGCAGTCAGAAATATAATTTCCTTACATCAAAAATTAATTTAAACATCAGAAAAACATTTTTGAAAGTATATGTTTGGAGCGTAGCTTTATATGGAAGTGAAACTTGGACAATCGGAGTACCTGAGAAGAAAATATTAGAAGCTTTTGAAGTGCAGTGCTATAGGAGAATGTTAAAAATCAGATGGGTGGATAAAGTGACAAATGAAGAGGTATTGCGGGAAATTAATGAAGATAGAAGTATTTGAAAAAATATAGTTATAAGAAGAGACAGACTTATAGGCCACATATTAACGCATTCTGGAATAGCCTAATATTGGAGGGACGGGTAGAAGGAACGGGAACAAATTTAATCTTTAAAATTGAGAAGACAGACGTAGTTTTGAGTATGTAAAACAAATTGTTGGGATTTAGGATGTAGGGGGTATACCGAAATGAAACGACTGGCACTAGATAGGGTATTTTGGAGAGCTGCATCAAACCAGTCAAATGACTGAAGACAAAAAAAAAGGTATGCTGCTGATAATTGGATTTATTTACATTCTGACTTTTATAAAGTGAAAGTTTTAATAATGTGAAGTTCCGTAACGTTCAGATTTTTAATATTTTATCAAACTTTCAATCGTGTTCATTTAATCTACACGTGTACTCAAATCTAGCAATAGCGAAGCATCGCCGGATGTGCTAGTTACTAATAAATCAATAGGTTTTAATTAAAAAAAAGGTTGAAAAAAAATATACGGGTATGAAGTCGGATCATGGTAACGGATGCGACACGTTCTCACTTACACCATATACTACTTGAGCGACGTGAAACAAAATTAATAAAAAAAACTAATATAAAATGCTGATACGGACTCCGCAAAAAAATATGATGCAGTGTGGTGTCCAACACAATGTAATTGTGTAACTGTCCACTTTATTAAAGAATTGGAGGATCGTATTTCACTTTCAAATGAAATAAGTTTAAATAAAGTGCAGACAAAATGTGTATATGCAATTTAATAGGCGTACAAGGAGGTCATGTGTGTCCACATCCGTTTTTTTTTAAGCTGATGTGTTTTTTTTTTGTTTTTTTTTTTTGAAGCTGAATTGCCAATATATATATATATATATAAAATTTAAGACACTTTCAAATTAGTGCAGCGATTTTGATGATTGATTTTTATTTTGTAGAGAAAGTTCCTCTTACAGTCTTCCAATAATTTTCTTCTTGATAATATTAGCTGAATATTGTTTTACCGAAACAAAGGTTATGGCCACGTGAGGATACTATTTTTAATCGGTTTATCGCTACCGTTAATTAATATTGGATTTTAAAGCATAATAATATAACATTTGTTGGTACATCGCAAAAAACGAAGGTTTTTTTTATTTCGTGTGAAGTTACCTATTGCCATCTCTGAGGTAAATTCTTAATCCCGTCACCGCAGAATTTTTGTGTTGTCTGGACGAAATTTTTGATAATGGAATTTCAAAGGCCTCTTTTGAAGCCAACTTTATATATTGTTAAGAGAGTACTGCAGAGAGCGAAACAAATTATAATCTGAAGTCAGAACTATACGACGAACGCATCAGAACTTCCTGGCCTAGCTCTCTCGATTTTTGACGGATCACCAAAAACGTGTGCGGTCTAGGATTGACGCGATAGAAGACGACACCTTTCCTATTGATAAATTCTAGTCGTTTCAAATCGGTCGATCGATTATGATTTATTTTGATTACTCGGCATGCTCTTTACAGTTGTTGACAGTAAAGGTTACAACCAATCGTTAACAGAGCGATAGCAGCTCGTAGTGAACAATTGCTTTCTAATCCCACCACACCCATACACACGCGCGCGCGCGCATCACGTTTCTTGGCGTCAAGCCTGGATTTTGCACCGTTTGCTGAGCGTTATCTTGCTTTTACCACAATCTTTTCCGTACATTAATATCGTACATGATTTTTTTCTTCCCCCGTAATGAACCGTTTTAAAAAAGGTTCGCTTTCGTTCCTTTTTAGCACCGATTCGCAGACGGAAATTAGATCCGTTTACCTTTTCGTTGTTTAATCGTGTCACCCAAACGTAAGAGATTTTAATCCGGCTTTCGTCAAACAGTTTATTACTGTTTGACGAATTTGCTAAATTACTCATCTTAAAATTACTTACTTACACATCGTATCTTTTTACGAATAAAAATTAAATTAATAAAATTAATTATTATTAATAATTATAACAAATTATATATCTAAGTTAGCCAAATTTTGAAGTCCCATTCAAAAATTAGGCGAGTGAAAAATTATTTTCAAAGAAAGCGAACTACGAAATTTATCGATTTCCACTTTTTAATTTTTTTTTTCTGTTTATTATAATTAGTCGACCTAAGAATCACCAAAAACGTAATCATCCTGCTAACTTTACAGAAAATACTGTAAAAGAAAAAATAAAGAATTTAAAAACAGCAGATAAGTTTTGTAAGATATTATCCCTGTTGTAGGAAATTAAATTTTATGGATTTCCCGTGTTTCCGTTATTTTCTATTCAAAAGTTCATTTGTGCATAAAATGTTAAAATATTCTTGTTTGTTTCTAGTTTTTCACTGCCTGAGCGGGCTGAAGGTTAAGCTTAAATTTAACAATTAGTATTAATCTGAAAATATTCTTACTAACGACTGTAGAAGCGACACGGTGCGCGTAAAGAAAACTTTCCTTAAAGTGGAATAACCGTTTTTAAATACAACAAATCAGGTTTATTAAATAAAGTGAAGAGCGAAGTGGTTTCTCGCTGCTTTTTTTCAATGAGTCGAATACTTTTATTCGTTAGCATGTCAAGCCGCTGAAATGCAGGTGTTACACGTGATATCTGTTCCCCGCAAGGACCTACTATAATTATCATTACAAACAATAAAAGGTAATCTAATGTCTTTAAATCTTACGTATTTTACATGCTTTATAACCGCAATAAAATCTGCGATAGATAAGTGAAATGCAACAAATTAAAGTAAATGTTTTTAGGTAAGCTTTAAAATTACAGTATTTGCTATTAAGAAAGCCGATGTTCATTTAACTCCTTCATTGTCAGCCTTTATTGGCGATTCAAACGAACTTAAAAATTAAGTAGTTAAAAGAAACGATTAAAGAAATGCTTTAAACCAAAATAAGTTATTTAAATGTATATTTTTAATTCGGTTTTGTACGAAATCAAACATTAAAGTTTGTAATTAATATCGAAGATATTATAAAATAACAAAAACATTTGAAAATAAAAATCGTACAAAAGGTGCATTTTATTATGTATAAAAATATTCATGTATTTTCTGTTTAAGCTTAAAAAATACACAAAATCAAAAACAAAAATCGTTCAATTGTCAGGAATTTACATTTTTAATATAAAAAAAACTTGAAAAAAAAATCAATTTATTCTCATTGTTTGTGAGAATCGTGACGGCAGTCCGTGATGAAAAATAATGACGGTTACACGTTCTTTTCTTAGGAATGTTTACGTCAGGCTAAGAGGGTTGTCTGTTTTTTTTTTGTTTAATGTTGTACATCGGTACAGCAGAATTTGTATAACATTCTTTAGTAGATCATGCGTTTATTTATTTTTTATTTTTTGTAGCCTTTTCAAATCAAAATACTTTTTATTTTGAACAGAAAGGATGTCAAAGAAGTAGTATGTGGACAACATAAGTTATTTAATTCCCGAATTAAAAATTATATTTCTTGAATTAACCTTTAAATTTTAATATTTTAAAGTCGTTCACAAACTACAATAAAATACCGACAAATTACTAGTTCTTGATCGGTGTTGATTTCAAAAGACAAAATTAAATAAAATAACTAATTTAATTTTTTGATTTTAGTCGCTTTTTTTAAATCGTCGTACAATTATCTGCCGGAAGACCGATCCCTTGTACCGTATCTATTTCTGTTCTCAACCGTTCCTGATTAAATATTTTATATTGTGATAGCTTCTGCTTTCTTTTAAATTAATAATAATTTTTACAATTTTTTTGCACTTTCAATCGATCTTCCCAGCAATATTTTAATTAAGCCTTCTTTCTTCGCAATATATCACAGCCGGTTAGTTAGTTAGCTTCTCTGTTCCTTCCAAATTATTCCGATTTACTTTCTATTCGCGTTAATTCTCTTCATTTTTCATTTTATCTGTCTAATTTAATCTTTATCAATCTCTTCCGTACCCGCAGCCCCCGATCGTTATTTTTTACTTTTTGTCTAATATCTATATTCTACGTTCATACAAAAGTAAATTTCAAATTAACATTTCACAAGACGAATCTTATTATTACATAATAAATGATAAATGTTCCTTTCTATTAAATTTTATTTTGATCGTTGCTGTTATTGTATTTATTCTGTTTCGTTTTCGCTTCTTTCTTATTTTGTGCAGACATTCGTTAGCTTATCCATTTGCCTTGGTTAGGTGAAAATTACTGATTTTTTAATTAAAATAAAATTATTAGTTTTTTATTTAAGATGAATGTTACTTTAGCGTTTCCTTATTTGAAAATGATCGTTAGGTAGGTAAACTATCCTTTACTTAACATTCATTTTCATATAGTCTTCCAATTTTGAAATAACGCTTTGCCTTACTTCTTTTCCTACATCAAACGACTCGATTTGAGCATCTTTTATTTTACAGGTTTTTCTGATGCGGTTACGAGTTTTTAATTTTTTTAACCTACTCTTTTGATTGTTTTTTTTTAATATTATATCCACACTTATAAACATAAATTAATTCCTTTCTCATTCTACGTACAACTTTTACGTTTTGTAGGTAGGCCTACAAAAACGCATCGTCTATATGATAAAACCGCTTGTATGAAAAATAAAGTGAAAGAAACCTAATTTTGAAAAAAAATTTTCGAGTATTTTTCCCATAGCACACGTCAAGGAACTAGGACGGTAGCTATTGGGATCTGTTAAACTTTTACTTTTCTTTGGTACTGGAACAACATGAGCTTGTTTCCACTGCTGCGGGTACATTCCATCCCGCCATATTTGATTATAAAGTTCTAATAATCTGCGTTTTGCAGTGGTATTCAGCTGCCTGATCATAATATAATGGATTTCATCCGGACCAGCAGCTGTGTTGCCTCCTTTTTCCAACGCTTTCACGAATTCTTCCATTTTAAATGGTACATTATATGAGTAATTATAGTCAGTACGAAAATTTAGTAGATCTTCAAGTTCTTCTTTTTTCGCTCGAAAATATTCTTCATAGTTAGCCGTTTTGCTGGCTTTTTCGAAGTGATTGGATAATAGCTCTGCAATTTCGTTTGGAGTGTCCTTAATTCCAAACGAAATTACTATGAAGGCTAGTTATGGGTGCAAAATTTTTACGCCCACAGATCGCCTTCACTTTGTTGACCTACGTCCTTAACATCTACTGAAAGAGCTGCTGCCCTCTTTCACGAATCATTCCTTAGTCTGGCTCTCAACAGATACCTCTCCGATATGGTTACACTTTTGGTCCAACTACTCTGTATCACTGAGCACTGAAGTCTCTTCAACATCGGCAAGGTCTCATGATTTATAGAGGGTGATGATATTAAAATATACAATTCAAAATAAAAAGTTTCTACCTTTGTAGAAAGCCGGAATTGTAGGTTTTTGAAACGTTTATTACGAAAAAGATTTCTCGTATATCTTAAAAACTGTCTTAATATAAATTATATTGACCCGTGAATCGAAAAAATAAAAAAGAATAACGTTTAATACGGAACAAAAATCATTTGTTTAGATGAGTTGTTTGTATGATATTTTCAAAAGAGAAGTTTTTTCTTTCGTAATGGATGTTAAGAGTAAATTATTAAATTTTATCTTCGTTAAGTTTGTCGTCATTATTTCAATTATCAAAGACTGTGATGAGTTAAACGATAAATATTTACAATAAAAACCATCTGACTCGACAATATTTTATAACGTCGATTTTATGCGATGTCAAACAGGTATTATTTACGTGTAAATAAATACCTACGTAATAAGTTAATGAAATATCTGCGAGTGCGTGTACAATAATACTCCGTGATTTGACGTCACAGTTACGTTCTTATTATTATATTATTATTACGACATAAATAAATAAATTAAGCAGCCTGTCTGAATAAAAAATGTTACGTACTTATTGTTTGCACAAAAATTAATAAATATTCAAATACATACCTACGTATTATAAATCGTCTGTATGTGTAGATGCAATTTGACCGTGAAAATAACTTACTAACGTACATGTTTCTCAGGAAAATAATTATATGCGCGTGTACGCACATATACATTTAAACTCATATAATTTTCCTTGCAGTGTACCTTAAAAAGTAGAGTACGTTTAAAAAACCGAATTTATTCATTTCTTGAACCAGAAAGAATTTGTAAAACCGCTTGCTGAACTTGGCATTTCCTCTTACTGTCTTGTCTCTCTGTCAATAATTTAAATAGCTCATTAAAATTTAGTAGGATCTAAAAAATTCTAAATCGTAATATAATTCCTTAACCAAATAATTGTATCGGCGATAATTTTCTCATTTAGTTTACAATAAAATAAAAAATTAATTATTCGTTCGATTAATAAAATACTAGAACGTTAGCTAAAATATAGATAGATAACTGGGCTATTCAAATTATCATATTTATCTATATTATTTAACAGTTTCGTTAATTTAAATCCTCTATGTAAGTTAAAAGATAACGGGATTCCATTTTGATTAAAGATAACTATTATAAGACGAGAATTAGTCACGGAAAAATTAAGCAGCTGTCCAGAGGGCTGTGGGTCGTAACGTAAATAATATTAAAAAAAAAAACAATATTATAACACGTGTTACTGATCGGAGGCAAATGTTCAGATATATCACGGACTGTTGTACACCGGGCGTTCGTACTGGAAACGTATTCTAAAAATTGCGATTCGATTTTGATAACGCAGTTATTATTCCGAAGGCATTTCAATATTCTATTTCACAGTGCCGTTCCTAGTCGCAGTGCGATAAAATTTTGGATAAAAAATTTCCGAATTACTGCTTCTGCAACGAAAAAACAAATCACCAAATCCTGTGCGTTCCGTGAGAATTCCTCTCCATACACTAACAGAGTTAGGCAGGCGACGATGAGGAGTCCTCGATGTTCAGTCAGAAAGCACACGCTGCAGCCCTTCATTTATCCCACAGCAGTGTCAAGAATTCTACCGAAAGATTTATACTTTTATCCGAATAAAATAACGGTGGTACAAGATCTAAATGAAAACAAAGCAGATCGGATGACATTTCGTATACGTTTTATTAACTTGTTTACCGATGAGACGGTCCTTTTCCATGATTAGACGAAGGAGTGACGAAGCGCATTTTCATTTAACGGGTACAAGGAACAAACAACATTTTCGTTGTCCGTCTGATACGAACCCTAAGCGGCTTCGTGTCAAGCGGCTTGCTTTGGAAAGTCTTTTAATCGTAGCTCTTATGTCTCCGAAGACTGTCACCTGGTAAAAGTCGATTCTAACCGATATAAAACGATGTTACAAGATTTTCTCGCTTCGTCGTGGGATCGACTTGAATGCGGTTCCAGTATGCCGGAGCAACAGCCCACACTATCAGAGCATGCTTGGGGGTGGTTCGAAAAATGTTTCCAGGCCATGTAATTTTCAAACGAGTTGTCGCATAGCCGGCTCGTTCTGCAGACATGTCGGTAGGCGATTACTTTCTCTCGGGGTTATTTAAGGTTTAGAGCGATCATCGGTAGACTAATAATATTAACGAGCTCAAAGTCTTCGTACAGGAAGAAATCAAAGCGATCCCTAAAAATGGTAAAAGCAGCGATGCGTGATTTGCGTCACAGTAGAACAGAGTACAGAAAATGGCGGAGGACATTTGCCAGATATATTATTTAAATAATTAAGTTATTCCAACAAATTGCATTATATTTGCTATAATCAAATGTTAAAAGGTAATAAGGTAAATTATATTTTTTATTTTGTCATTTTTAAAATCTCAAAAATTCCGTGATCAGTCTAGATAATGTTATGTGTTTTACACTGGAAATAGATATAACATTTTGTCGTTGCTTTTTTTTAAACTGTTTTCCTTAAGTCTGTAAATATTTAGATCGTCTGAGTTAGAAAAAACAGATATGATTAAAATTGCTTTTTCTGATAATAATGACGTCTATGTATCCAATCCTTTTTGTAAATAAAATGAAGATGTAAGTCGTAAGGCTAATTGTCATCTGAATTTTTCTGGGATTTGCATGCTCATTTATAACAGAATTCAAAATTTATTAGAGTTACAACGGAAAAGAAATTTACTTATAATTTTCCCTGTTAAAGCTAGGATAGGTTGCTTTGTTATTCACAATAGTGCTGTACCATTTTCGTTTGTGATTTATATCTCGCTTCAAGTCGTTTACTAGTTACCTAACAAACGAATAAGATTAAAAATAAAATTAGTTTTATGTAATAATCGACCTATGTTATTAATATCCAATACGCGGTTGCATTTTAGTTTAAACTGTTATTATCGTATTACTTCGATACTTAAAATTAAATTATATTTCTCTAAGTACTTGGCTTGAGTAGCGGCCATTTTTATTCTGATTAATCTCGTCTTTGGACAAAAATTATATTTTTTATTACGTATAGGATTTAACGATAATTAATAAATTCTTATAAATTAAAATTAATAACCGAATAAGTATTATAAGAATAACTTATATTTATTTATTGTATTTCCACTCTTTTCCACAAGATTATATCCTCTGGTTAATATGAAATTTTTTTGAAATACGATCGATTAATAAAGATTAAGTGGTAATCGGTAAATGTTTTTGGTTAAGTGCGATCGGTTCAGTCGAACTAGTTCTGCTTTCTGGAGGTCCTCACGCAACACGTCTTCTAGGTGAATACTTAAAATCCTCCTGCTTCAAGATTCTACGCCAATTCTTAGTGATATCATATCTTTCTTCGACCGTATTACCGCCTTCTTATTTTATTCTCTCCGTCCATCATTCTCTTGTTCGTAGTCGAGACATTCTCTTTTCGGTCGGCGTCCTAGCCGATTCATCTCTCTCTTATATTTTTAAACGTACGCCTTTCTTTCCCAATTCTTCGTATTACTTAATTTTTAACTTTACTTTGGTCTTATACCTTCCTTTTTTCTCCATAACCCGCATTTTAAACGATTCTAATATTCTTTCTTTCTTCTTTCTTTAATTTTACGTTTCAGCACCGTGTGATTCTACATTCCACATACAGCATTTTGTCAGTCGCTTCCTTAATTCTTTGTTTAACGGTTCCCAGAATAACCTTCTCGACCGGTTAAAATCTTTTTTTTTCCATTTCTCTCTAACTCTAACCTCTGTTTTATTACGCATACGCTCACTATCGTTCTTCCTAGATACTCGAATCGTTCTCTTCGCACTCTTTCCTTCTTACCATTCGATCTAATATTTACACTTGTCTCCTATTATCCTTGATTTATCCTTGATTGTCTCCTATTATCGAACGTTTGTACTTAGTATTATTTATTTTCACTTCGTATTCATCAAACGTTTTGTCAAGATGTTCAAGCGGTTCAAGCATCTCGATCACTTTTCCTTATTATCCGCTAACATAACGTATCGTCAGCGAACTTAAGACTTCTACTCTGTTTACACCTATAATAACTCCTCTAATTTTCAAAGCGTACTCCGATTATTTCTCTAGATATAGGTTACACAGATTAGGGGACAAGCAATACCTTTGCCTGATTATTCTCCCAAAATAAAAAAAAAAATTAACAACAAACTTATTACATGGAAAATAAGGTAAAATAATTGGAGAAGAGCAGTATGGATTTAGAAATAAGGTAGGAAAAACGGATGCAATAGGATCGCTGGAAAAAATCAGAAAACAGTTAAAAAAGTAAATGGGATATTTACGACCTGGAAAAGGCATTTGATAGAGCAAGAAGATATGGCAGACTGTCTTGACAGTCAGATATGACTGTCTCTCTTCAATTTACTCCGTATTTTCTCAATCGTGCATCAGCCTACATTCAGCATTCTTACTCTTCCTCTTTGGCTCGGGTACAAGTAATTCTCTCACTCTCTCTCTCTCTCTCTCTCCAATTTATATTATATTTTCTCAATCGTGCATCAACTTATTATGTAACTCTGTCAAATGACTTTTTCCAGGTCAACAAACACCACCTTCACCTTTTTACTCTTTTACGTGTTTCTTTCTTAGTAATCCTATTGCATCTCTATTTTTGACCGTGCTCGATGAATACATCTTGCCTTTCGGTCTGTCAGAATGTTTGTATATTTTCATTAAGGACAATTACGCTGTACTCATATCGTTTACCTTGTAATTAAATTGTTTGATACCTTTCTTTTCTATTATAAGAAGAATAATTTTTATGCTTTTATAATTATTATTATTACATTACTTTAGTATTTAAATTTCCGTGACGTTTTCTTAAAATAACTTCACACGTTACTTTCGTAGACTATTCGATATTAATATTGTTTAATTTATATTTTTATATTGTGTAAATAGCTTTATAATTTTATTCGTAAATGAAGAATCGTATCCCAGCTTTTATTACATTTTTAATTTCCTTTATCGGTTTTAAACTGTGGTATGTGCAGTTTTAACTGAAGTTAATGATATATTAATGCGTTGCATATTAATAAATAATAATAGGTCCCGTGGTAGGTAATTTATTGGTCGGTGAACGAGTTCGTCGGTCATTACTATTTTATTGAAATATTATTGCACAGTGTTATTATTAATTTGCGGAAGACAAACTGAACTTGGAATAGCAAAAATAAAATAAATAATAAAAAAAGTATTCTGATAATTACGACAAAATTCGGTATTCGGTTTTTAGTCCGTGCTAATTTAATTTTCAAATAACAGCGATTTGAATGTAATTTTTTTTACGGTTCCATTTCCACAAAATTAGAACGAAATTATTTCTTTCAGTAAGCATCATAGGTATATAGCCCTATAGTTATATATAAATATATACATATTTACTTTCTGGAAATTTCATTTTATATCTTGATATTATATATTAGGACTGAAATTCTCTGAGGGGTTAATTACTCGAGATGGTAAATATTCAAAAGTTGAATTATTTTATCCGTAACTCGGTTACAGATTAAAAAAAAATTATACTAGGTAAAAAAGCATATTCAAAATACGACAATATGTTTAGCTTTGCTTTAATAGCAGAATTTAAAAAGTAGCAAACGCAACAATATTTCGTAGCTTATTTATATAATGTAAATAAAAGCGATTAAAGAAAGTATCGACTTTTACCTGATATAACCGTTTAATCTCTGTGAAGATAAACTTACTGTACCGATTGTACATTGCAGGTAAACTTACCTGAAATGTATATACGCATCAGTAAGCCTGTATGTTTATAAGTTTAGCTGACAAGATTTAAACTCGGTGACGGGCTGATTTTTTAGTAGCCATTGAGTAGGAGAAATCATCCTCAAATATATCTATACAAAAATAAGTACACAATAAATGAAGTAATCTAACGGGTTCAAGTAATAAGCTTAGTAATGTCGAAATAGACATCTCTCCAAAACATATTTGATGAAAGATAATTAGAATAATACGAGAGGTTATCGCGAAAGTTTCGAAAGGTTATACAAGCAAAAATCTTTCTCTACTTTTCTACAAAGTTTCCGTCGGCCCGCTCTTATCGTAACGGTCACAAAGAGGATCGTGGAACTGTCGTATAACTAAGAGAATTTTAAGATTCAGAAACAGGTAGTAGACGCTTGGTGTAATGTCCAGGCTCTGCAGGGTACGGTCGAACTATTCCCGGCCGAAAGTTTCCAGGAGACATTGCGTTGTGGCGGCAGCGTGTGGGCGAGAACTGTCGTGAATCAACACAACGCCCCGATTAAGAAACCGACGTCGCGTGTTCTGGGTCGTAAGATGCAATTTTTACTAAAACACTGAACACTTGATCTTTCTTGTGGAAAAATGTTGGTTTCATAATTCCCAGTGATTATAGATCAAAAAGTCGCGTCATACCTCTGTACAAGAGGAATAAAGATCGAGGAAAGAAGAATAGAACGTATACGTTTTGCTGATGACATGGCGGTACTGGGGGAGAATCTAAGTAAACTAAATGAAACGCTCGATGACTTAAATGAAGCGTACGAAAGTCAGGGAGCGAGGATAAATAAAAAGAAGACAAAATGTTCGGTATTAGGTGGAAAACAGGAGAGGATTGAAATTAAGATAGAAAATGAAATTTTAGAGCGGGTGAAGAGATTTCAGTTTTTGAGGAGCTTTACCGATAACCTGACTAGCACAGTAGAAATTAAAACAAGAATATCAAGAAATAAGCAGTCGTTTAATAATAAAGGAAGTTTGCCCTTGTGGAAAGTTAAACTTAGCGTTAAGGAAAAGATTAATGAAATCTTTTATTTGGAACGTAATTCTCTTGGAGGTGAAACATGTAGGATGAGAAAGGCAGACAGAAAACGAATTGAGGCTTTTGAGATGCGGGTGTGGCACAAAATGAAAAATATCGGATGGCAAGACCGACGAATGAAGAAGTATTAAGGAGGATCGGAGTGAACAGGAAAATGCTAAACGCGATTCAATATAGGAAAAGGAACCGGCTAGTACATCGTATGAGAAGAAGAAGTTAGAAGGTCGTATGAGAAGCGAGTGCGATAGAAGGCTTGATGAACGGAAGGAAAAGAAAAAAGAGGAAGAGATTTCAAATGACGGATGGAATTATGGAAAATACGCGAAAACAAAGAGGTTCGCAAAGGATAGAACAAGGTGGAGAGCAGCCGGCGTGCAGAACCTGTCCTAACGGCAGAGTGAATGTTTTAGCAAGTCTTCTTCGACGTTCCCTAGAATCGTTTTGGCAAGTCCTGCTGAATAATCAACTGTTTAACCAAATCATAAACGATTGGGTACTAATAAAAGAGAAAAACAGTGCGATAAAATGTAAATAATTTAATATAAATCATTAAAATTTCAATTTATGCCATCTTAAATAAAATTTAACTTTAAAAAAGTAGATAAGATTTGTAAAAACCTATAATTATTGATTGCGCGCGTGTGTATGTGTGTTTCTACGCTGTTGACATCTTTTAAATATTTACTTAGAAATAAATTACTATATTTTTCAGTCTAACAATTTGTAATTACTGTCAAGCTAAATATATACATATTAACGATTTGTTTACTTCAGTTTTTTTCGTTCGTTAACCCTTAAAAAGGGGGGAAAGTGTATAAATATATGCATAGCAGAGGTAGAAGTTTATTTTACTAAAATATATTGATTGTAAGAAAGAATATTAAAAAAGAATCTACGATGTAAGAATGTGTTACGAAACACTTTTTCATAATATATACGGAGCGTGTAAAAAAAATTCTTATCCACGGTCGGTCATATATTTTAAGTGAAGTATTCTAGCATCGGAATAGGTCCTACAGTATATATAAGCAGAGAGATATATTATGAGCGGTACCAGATGGGGATCGAATACATCCCTATATCGTGTTAACGTTATCTTAGTTAAAAAACAGACTCTGTGCAACTATATTACCCTTTCCATTTTAAAATCCTTAATTTATTTGAGAGTGGTGCCCAAAAAGAAAAAGAAGTCAAAAATGAGGGAAACACTAATAATATGGCCGGCTGAAAATTGAAAAGAATTAAAGTGGAATATAAATAAAACTAGACGACATATTGTGTATATATATATATATATATATGTGTGTGTGTGTGTGTGTGTGTGTGTGTGTGTGTGTGTGTGTGTGTGTGTGTGTGTGTGTGTGTGTGAATGGAGAGAAAAAATTTAAATAACAAAATAAAAAAACAAGCGCGCGTGTGTTGGCACACTTGCTTAGCTCTAAATTACACTCTGCAGTTCCCTACAACCACCCCTCTACTGATTTCTACCCTTATACAGTTAGTAGACCTAGGCTAAAACAAGCGACCCCAATCTGACCGTCATATATAATATCCGCCACCCTTATTCTTTCTAGCCATGTTTGGTTAAAAAAAAAATACGTCGTATAATTTATTTTACCAAGTGTTAGCCCATATGACTTAAAGTGTCCACGTGTGTTAACAACATATGGCATTGAAGAAGAAGCCTTCTGCTGCTGGATGCTGTAAACTTAAGTGCATCAGGTTACACACACACACACACACACACACACACACACACACACACACACCACATGTAGAAGAACAGATAGATATAATATACCAAAGAAATGACTTGAACGTGTAGCGTTGTGGACGAAATTGATGGCATACGCTTACTATATAGTTTTAAGTTTTGATTTTTTTTTAATTTAAAGTAAATGTTTAACTGTTCCAACTAGATCTGAGTTAAACGAAAAGTAATCAAAAACAAGTATAGTAATCTATATAATCATGATAAATTATTTATTTCAGGGTAATTAAATTATAAATTTGACATTATTATGCAAAAAAACCGCTTGACTGACAGGTAAACCTTTGTATTTTAAGTTGTGAAAACATTTTATGTACTCCAAAAAATGGATACAAAATGATAAAACTATTCGATCTGTTTAGATTTTAGAAAAATATTATGCAATGTTTCGACGAACTTTCTTTTTTTTTCCTGTTTAGCCTCCGGTAATTACCTTTCAGATAATACTTAAGAGGATGAATGAGGATGATATGTACGAGTGTAAATGAAGTGTAGCCTTGTACAGTCTCAGTTCGACCGTTCCTGAGATATGTGGTTAATTGAAACCCAACCACCAAAGAACATGTTTCGACGAACTAAACTTATAAAATTATACGTTCCAGTCATTCAGTACTCTTAATCAATTCAGAATAGATATATAGCTTTAGATATCCCTCCGTTTTTTTTGTTATTTGAATGTAAAATGTGTAAAAAAATATATTTTAGTATAGATATCGATAAAATACAACGGTTAGAAATGTTATTCTTAATTTCTCTTAAGAATAAACGAAAAAGTTAATCGATCCGTGATATTCTAATTGTCGAACGTCCGCTGCTGAGACTGACCACGGTACGTTAATCCAATTGTAGTAACCTAAAATTAAAAAAAAAGAATATATATATATATATATATATATATATATATATATAAAATATACAGTAAAATTCAATAAGACTAATAAGACTTTAGAAAAATTTTAATAATTATCATGGCTAATTTGATTGTGCGTTCAAGCTAATCTGTCGGTCGTGATCAAGCAACTAAATTTGTGCATTTAGATTGTCCTTCGTTATTCGATATATCACGTGCAACTAAACATATATTGTTACGGGAAGTGTTTGAACGCAATAAACTAGCAAACTCTTTCATTATTTTTTTTGTCCAGTCATTTGACTGGTTTGATGCAGCTCTCCAAGATTCCCTATCTAGTGATAGTCGTTTCATTTCAGTATACCCTCTACATCCTACATCCCTAACAATTTGTTTTACATATTCCAAACGTGGCCTGCCTACACAATTTTTCTCTTCTACCTGTCCTTCCAATATTAAAGCGACTATTCCAGGATGCCTTAGTATGTGGCCTATAAGTCTGTCTCTTCTTTTAACTATATTTTTCCAATTGCTTCTTTCTTCATCTATTTGCCGCAATACCTCTTCATTTGTCACTTTATCACCCGTCTGATTTTTAACATTCTCCTATAGCACCGCATTTCAAAAGCTTCTAATCTTTTCTTCTCAGATACTCCGATTGTCCAAGTTTCACTTCCATATAAAGCGACACTCCAAACATACACTTTCATTATAGTAAATTTTATTTTCAAACTGTAATCTTTTGTTTGAGCAACCTCAAAATTCGTAAGTTATTTGAACTTCATTTAACGATATATTAATACGGTTTTATGTTTTCAGAAATTTTTTAGTACCTTCAACCTTGTTTGACAAATTAATTTACTATATTTTTTAATTTGTTACAATATTTTTTGTCTGTTATGATTAAGTTTTTTTACAATTTTTAACTAAAGCTTTTTTTTAACTATTACCAGTGCTAACATTATTTCAGACAACCCCGGTAGAACTACAGCCATCTATTTGTTTACGCTTTCTAAAGGTTGACGAGTTATAATTTACCACCTCTTTATCTGCCATCATCTATGAGAGTTATAGCTAGAGTATACAAAGTTTATTCGGGTAAATACGATAAATGTACATTAATTTGTTCCATTACAGGATTTATTCCGTTTTTCTTTATCGGTTTACACATACAGTGCTCCCTGTGATTAACAAAATAAAGATTCTGTTAATCAATAATAATATAACCTGGTATTTTGGTTTTTAATTTGTATCAGATGCCGTTATTTTATATATATATATATATATATATATATATATATATATATATATATATATATATATATATATATATATATAACTTGTGCAGCTTATAGATTTGTGATTTATAGGCAGCTGCTTTCGTTTTCCCAATATTGAATGTATCTTTAGCTTGTTATACCAGGCATGATGTGTTGATTAGGAGCCAACAACACAACTTTGGCCCTGATTAATATTGAGGCGCGGTTAATGTTAAAATTTAACTGGTTCAGTCGGGCCTTGAACTTTCAACATCTCGCGCACAGAAGATTATCACGGAAGGCTATATTATTATTATTATATTTCTGTGCCGTTCCGACACCCTTTTACTGGATTTATTCGACTGATGAATAATTACGTAAATAAATGCGTAAGTAATCGTTTCATACTATTCTTTTTTACAAAGGTTGGTGTAATCGTTTGATTTTTTTTGTTCTTCAGAGTACCTCTACCAATATTTAAGGATTATTTGAACATTTAATAGAAATTATGTTTTTAGTTTCAAGTTTTATCATTTATATTTCAAATTAATTTTTATTTAATTTTTAATTTTTCTTTCTTTTAAATAATAAAACATATTGTTTACGGTTTACACCTTTGATGGTAAGGCATATAATTTTTGTTTTAACATGTCATTCTTTTGGTCGGTAATGATTTAAATAAGGTAATTAAAAAATATCTGTTATGATTAATAAATAAACCACCAATAATAATAAAATTAATAAAAGTAGAATTTGAGAACTAAAAAAATAATCTAGTATTACAAAATATAATTTGGTTTTTAATGGATAAAATAGTATACTATCTAAAGGTAATATGAAATAATAAGAAAGAAACAGGAATACCAGTAATAATAACAAAAATAATAAAAGAAGATTGTATAAGAAAATAGGCGTAGGAGAAATTTTTTTGTTGTAAGGTTAAAGAACTTCTAGCCTGTGTAAGCAATTAAGTTAGTAGAAAAAATAAAACAATTGAAGACGTAAGAACTTTGGTATTCTAATTGGTCAACTATTTACAAAAAAAAAGAAGTGTATTACAGAAAACTACATTATTCGAAGTAAATCGATTCGGTTGGCCACATGTTATCGATTAGGAAATCGATCTCGACTATTCCAACTTAACCGATAGTTTCACTATGTTGTACGTATAAGTTTTAAAAATTATATTCTTTTCAGACGAATCCAAGAGCAACGTACTATTTTTTATGAATGTACGCGTTACTATTATTCAGGCTACTAATATTGTACATGTAATATCCCTTATCATAAAAAACACAATATATTCTTTTTATGACACAACAAATGGCCACAATCGAAAACTATTTAATAAACTAAACTGAAACCGCATGAAGTTTAAGTTGGCACCCGTGATATAAAAAATATCAGCTGTTTGAAAAGAGTTTCTTTTATTTATTATAATCCCTTTTGGTTATTTCAAAATGTCAGCTCGGCTTTAAACGTAATATTTGAACAATATTAAATTTTGTGGAAGAACAGAGCCCTATGATAAGATTTTTGTTTTCTGAAGGTGTAAAACCGGTCGAAATTTACTTGAGGATGTTAAAACAGTACGTTAAAAAGTGTATTAAAGGTGCAAATATTCTTTCATATAAAGGGTGATTCAAAGAAACGGGAAATTTTGAAAGTTGTGTTGGTAGCCGTGGGCGACTGGTACCACTTGGTAAGTGGCGCCAGCCTCTCTAACCTAACCTGCCATTTAGTTGTCATGGATCCTAGGAGTGGTGCGCAACGTGCATTTGCTATCAAAGCGTTTTACAAAAACAATGACAGTGTGGAGGGAGCGCGTAGAGAATTTCGCCGTCATTTTAATCTGGGACGACACGACCGTGTTCCATCAGCACGTGCAATTAAAACATGGATATCTAATTGTGAGGAAACCGGTTCGGCAATGAAAAATAAACCTCCAGGCCGTGAGCGAACCGTCCGTACACCACAGAATGTTCAAGCTTTACAAGACGCTGTCACACGAAGTCCACATCGATCAGTCCGTCGTCTCTCAGCATCTTTACAGTTGTATAGTTCAAGTGTTCGAAGAATGTTAGTGAAGGACTTGCAATTCCATCCATACAAGTTGCAGATCGTCCAGTAGCTGAAATCGAACGATGCAGTTGTGCGAGCACAATTCTGTAATGTAATGCTTCAGAAGATAAATGATAACGAAGAGTTTGTTCACGAACTGTGGATTTCAGACGAAGCGCATTTCCACCTCAGTGGATTTGTTAACAAGCAAAATTTCAGATACTGGGCACAAGAAAATCCTACGCAGCTACACCAGCGTCCGTTGCACAGCCAGAAAGTGACCGTGTGGTGTGCTATGTCATCTTACGGTGTTATAGGGCCTTATTTTTTTTCGAACATACGCTGTTCGAGTGCCATAGATGGGCGCAACACCGCCAACGATTAGTAGATGAACGCATTGTGACGTGAAATCTTGTGGAGTGGTTGTTGGCCTCTGAAAATAACTGGAAACGGTTCGCAAACTTCGCGAGAACTGTTCTCCGTACGAAGGTGGAGGAACATCGACGCCGGGGTTACTAGAGTGCTAAGTGTAGGGAAGGATGGACAGCCCCGTCTCGGAGGACCCGTATGCTTAGGTGTACGGGTACCTGTGAGGGGACGGGGACTCCATGGGATAGCCTTCGCGAGGGGTTAAGTTAAGACCGAGACCCGGCCGAGGGTGTTGGTTTTCTGGGGCGCTTGCTCCCTTGATGCTGGCACCTTTGATTTGAGGCAAGGCATAATGACCGAGACCTGGTTCCTGGGGGCGGGGAACGGCATAGCCGGGCCCTGTTTCCCCCACCGGGGGGCAGGCTTAAAAGATCCAGAACCAGGGGGGTTGACCTGTCGTGCCGGATGTTAAGCCGGTGGATGGGGAGATCTCCTTAGAGTCGGAAGGACACGTTCCTGGGCCGAGTATACTTAATTGGATGTCCGGCCCAAGGATGTAGGGATTTAAAAAAAAAACAAAAAAAAACGACTTGCAAATCGTTGCTAAGCATGCGACTTTTTGCCGTTATTTTTCTAAGATTAAATTTTTCCTACCTTAATAAAATAGCAGCAATAGGGAAACAAATCTTGTTTTTGTTCAAGTAGCCTAAAATATTTTTATTTGATATTGAAACAAAATTTTTATAGATTAAGCTGATGAAATTCAATCTTTTCATCAGTTTTCTTTTGTTTAAACATTTTTCGATTAATAAATACAAATATAGTCCGCTCTAATATTTCATTTATCATAAAATCAGTATTTATTTGATTGAAAATTATTTCTCGATAGAACATTTATTTGTAAAAATGGTGGCCTTTTTTTGTAAAAAAAAAGAAGTGTTACCTTAAAAATGATGTATTACGTAATATTTTAGCCTTTGTTTATATTTCACTTTGTTTCGATGTTAATTTATCTTATTTATATTAAACAGCTTATGCTATTTAATGTACTACGTTACATTATATTATTATTACAATGTTTGTTTATTGTAGAAATAGCTCGGTCGCTGCTGCTGGTGTATCGATATATTGCAATGCTTAATGCGCTCAACATTTCCGCATACCATTGCAGCTGTGACCTCGTATGTTGCAACTAACCGGTCCGCATCTGGACTCCGTCTTGTTTAGCGCGCGTTTCTCTATTTCGTTTAATTTTTTATTTATTCGCATTTACTATATATATATAAAATCATATCGGTTTTCTTATCCTCTTTGAAATTTTGTGCAAAATTTTAATCTTATTCCTGAAATTGTTCAGATTAAACTTGAGATTTTCATCTGCGTATATACCTTGAAAATAATATTTTCTTTTTTTTCGGTTTAACCGTAAAGGAATATTTTTATCCTCGTTCATTATGGATAAAGTTATTTGTTCATAAATAAAACGAAAAAGTAATCCGCTTTTTCAGTTTCTACTTCTCCTTCACCATCTATCTCCTGGTGTTTTTCTTTTCTTTCTTCTGTTCAGGTATATTTCCTCAGTTGTTTTTATTTTTTACGGAAACTTGTGATTTTTGCAATTTATTTCTCAACGGTGAACGTTTATCGATGTCTTCTTGTGTTATTTTCAGCGCTTCCATGGCTCGATTTCTCTGATCTAGTTGTTATTTGCTTTCGGATTTTTAAATCGTATAAGTTAACCCTGTTAGGGTTCATTATTTGCAGACAGGAGGCGATTCTTATTACACCCGATATTTTCTTTGTTCCTATACGGTTCATTATTTTGTTTTCTATATTCTTCTCCGTCTTTGATGAGCCTTAAGACCTTTCTTAGTATTGTTCTTTTCTTGTGTACTTTATCGAGTAGAAGTTTCTTGTACAGACCTTGAGCTGCATATAGAACTTCCAGACGAACCACTATAGCGTACCCTCTTAGTTTAGCGTTTACTAATGTCGATTTCTTAGGCGATTAAATTTTTTTTTTATTTTTCCTCGAACAGGCTTACAGAGGACCAGACAAATATAATTTCAATTCATTCTGTTCTGATTTTCCCTCTTTCTTCTCCAGAATTCCGTTCTTTCACTACGCTGTGTTTTTCGATCTTCTGCCCAGCACGTGCACTCTCTCTTCTTTTTTGCGTTCGCAGTAACCGCTATGCTGCGGAATATTTCTCTAAATTTTTTCTATCCTGATAGTCTTTTTTATTTCTATATTTGCTTTTTTAGGTCTTCCTTTACTTGTTTTATGTACGGGAACGGAGTTTTACATTTACAAAATGTATTAAAACGTTTTTGTTCGATCTATCTGAATCCATTTGTCAATCATATGTCCTGCAAAATTTAGTCTTCTTTTTAGGATTGTATTTTTATAATCTTCAAACGTTTTATATTTTTTGTTATTCTTTTCTTATCTTATTTTATTTATGTATTTTTTAATTATGTAATCGATCCGCTTCGTTCCATTTATTAATTTTTAAACAGATCGTCAACCGTTCAATAACAAGCGATATGGAAACCGGATAATGCACGTAAAAATCATATTGCATTCTATATAGCGAGGAAATAATCAATATTTTAAAAATAAATCGCAAACGTTCGTTTCCTTGGCGAAATCTACGAAAACCATCGAAAGATAAAACCGTCGAAAGAGCGGAAAGATTAAAACTAAGGATAGATTGGCTCATTATAATTGTACTCTTAGAAAACGAGAGAAATCGGCTGTAGTCCAACATTACCTGGAAAAATATCAAAAAATAGTTAATTAGAAACAGCGGTCTTAAAAATATATTTAACAAAAGGGAGTTGAATATTCGGGAAACTTATTTCACGAACAGCAAAGTACAAACTTTATTATTGTACTAGTAAAATAGGGGTCCGGTATCCAATAGCCTGTTTCAAGTTTAAATCTTTTAAGAACCCCTTTTATAAAAAATTTCTTTCATGAGAATATTATATTGCTGTTTCTTCCCTTTGATATTCATTCCCGGTCGAGGGGTAATCTCTTTGATTATTTCTGATTTTATGTTTGCTGGGATAAGTTTTATCCATCCGACTAATAACGACGGGTTTTATTACCCGTCGTGGGCGCTAATTCATGCTGGAAAATTTAGATAGGAGATTTAAATTATTTAGATATCTTTAAACGTTAAACAAAGTTATATTATTATTTCTTGCTTCATCTCTTCAGAAAATCATCAAAGATATGCATCTTTGCCTTACTCCTCTCCTAGCTCAAATCTGTCGGTTTGAGCATCCTTTACTTTCATAGCTGTTTTCTAATCTTCTATTTTTCCAGTCTACTCTTAAACGTTTTTAATATTTCCATTATTTTACGACATTTTCGATATAATTGACCCGTTTAACAAAATTAATACAGTCGTTTCGATTACCTTTTAAACAATTAATTACCGTTTGTAGAATGTAAAAATACATATGGCTATTTTTTTATAGAAACTAATTTTTCTATTAATTTTTTTTTTATTCTTTAATAAAACCATAAATTTACAGGAACGATTCCTATTATGATAAAGAGTGTTTTTAATACTAATTTACAAGAATCTTACACACACAGAATAATGTATGGATTCCCACAAAGGGCGTTCAATTTAATAGGACCAACTGACGAAAACTTGCAGCGCCCCATAATACCATTTTTATTTTTTTTCTACTTTTTTCTGTTTTTATATGTACTTTAGTGTTTAATCTACATATTTATTTTACTTATCATAATTACATATTTTTACAGACAAACTGGTATTCATTTTTTTAAAAAAGGCACTGAAAAACTTTGACATCGGGATACTTATTAAAGTGATTTGTGAATGAATAATAAAATAATATAAAAATTTATTTTCATTTTATAAAAGTTTCGGATGTAAAGTATAAAACGCTCCTTTCTGACGCTTACAATCCATAATCGGATTTTATATTTCTTTTCATATACGATTACATTATTTATTACATTACATTAAATACATACATTTTTTTAATAAAAAATGTTTTTTTATTATTATTATTTATTTTTTATTACATTTACGATTACGCCCAGACAAATAATATCTTTTGATTGCAACGTATTTTTAATTATTCAAATACAATTTTATTGAGGTAAAACGCGCGCACACACTAACACAAACACACACACACACACACACACACACACACACACACACACACACACACACACACACACACACAAATGAATAAATAGACCAATAATCAAAACACAAACAGTACAAAAATCCCAGAACGAAACGATAGATGGACTAATCCAGTATGGAACTGTGAAAGAAGTGTGCTCGAGGATATACAAGGTGACTGTGACGTCAGAGATACTAGTAAACGAGCTGGCTACCGGAATCCGCTACAGACTGCTGCCAGTGAGCCGTACACCGAACTCTCCTTTGTTATTATTGTAATGTATACGGTATGCGAAATATTTGTGCTATCATTCGTAAAGTCGTTAGTCGATCGTCATCTCCGACCGGTCTATCTGTAGTAATGTCGACTATTCGATCCAATCCGTTGTAGACGGACCCCAAAATTTATTGTTTTCATGGCTAATATTGTTCAGTTTTGGGTAAATGTTACAAAAAGTAAATATTACAATAGTTTCCCTTCTGAAGCTGTAACTCTGCTACGGCGCTAGACGGGAAAGTAAAAAAAGAAATCAAATAACATAAATCCTTGATGGAATCAAGGCTGCATCCCCGTAAGCTTTTTTGACTATTTCCGACTGCGGTGAACAAATCGGTGTACGGTGTACAATAATACAATGGAGTTTTCTGGGTGTCCAAATTTGCGAACCTCTTACATCCGCACTATACGATTTAAAAAAATTAATAAACTATTTAAAAAGTCTACAGTACTACTCAAATAAAATTTTGCTTCAACAGGAATGTATTTTTTAACAATCTTTGTTTTTACTCGGTTATTTTATTGACTTTTTTGCGATTCCTATAACAGAAAACATACGTAAATTTAGGTCTGTGTTAGATTACCCACCGGGTTGGTCTATGGGTGAACGCGTCTTGCAAATCGGTTGATTTGGAAGTCGAGAGTTCATTAATTTCAATTTCTGAAACGATTGATGAAAATACATTAATTGATTGATCGAGCACGAACTACAATGATGTTATTACGGTTTTCGTTCTGTTTTGCATTCGCATTAAAACAAATGACATCATACCGTATTCTTGCCTTATACATGTTTCGTAACTTTACGGAGTGTAGCGTGCATAATTTTCATGACGTCATGAAGAAATCACACAACTTTACTCGTCCAGATATTTTAAGACTATACCGTTAAACTTTTATAAATTCACTGATCAAGAGTCCACAAATGCGTAATTAAATTACGAGTAACTCTAGTGCTTAATTTAAATTTTTATTTAGCGGTATTTTTAATAACTCGCTTTTTTGGTAAAGCTCCGCTTTTTAGCGGTAACTTAACTCGATTTTTCAAATTTTTAATTGAGGTAAGAAATACTAGTATCAAAATTTTTTTTCACAATAACCCAAGCCACACTTAACACTTTATATAGCCTTCAAGGAAGTTATCGTATAAGTCGTTTCAATTCTCTATGTTCGGTTGCATTACCGACATTCCCTATAGAAATTCATTCCTATAACGTTTAAATTTCATTATTTAAATTTACAAAACAACTTTTCGCGAATAATTTATTCAGTACTATGCTGAAAACACCCGTCAGATTTCATTAAACCAGCAGCTATTTGTTGTCATTTTCCTACTTCAGGAATTAATAGATTTATTAGTATTATTATTCTTTAAAATTATTAAGTACTGATTACTTATTAATATTATATAATTTTTCACTTTTTTCAGGCGGCCTCCGCCCGGCGAAGATAGCAAATTGTCATCAAAACAAAACGAAGACACGCGGCATAACCCAAGTGTCAGGTAAAAGTAACATGTAAATCACATATTAATAATAATAATAATAATAATAAATAATAGTACTGTAATAATAAATAATAATTTTATGTGAATTATGGTTTTTCTTTAAAATATTTTCTTTTATTACAGTACTTTGTTTAAACAAATTTATTTTTACTGTAATTTTATATCTATCTACCAGTGTTAATCTTAATTTATTGATAATGTTTGCAATAATTGGACTACATTTAATTTAAGGAAAAGTAATATTAATTGTGAATAAATCTTTATCTGTTTCAGTGTTGAAAAGGACGATTTTATCATTTCCGTAAAGGGGAAAGACACGATAAAACTATGCACTTTATTCTCTCTCTAAAATAAATTATTTGATCCTCTACAAATAAAGAGCAAAGAAATTGTTGTTGAAATAAATTAGAACGGAAAAATATTCATAGATGGAAGATCTGAAACCGTAAAGCTATCCACCCTTTTTCAACCCGTAGCCAATATTGGTTATTGCTTGGCATTTCTCCCGCCAACACCCCATTCGGTCCCTCTAAAGTATAAGACAGAATGTGTGTGCCACAAACGGCTAATGAGCCTCGAAACAGTTTAGCGATGAGTGTCCTAAATAACTCCTAGAGCGTAACTAACAGCATGAGCCGACTAAGCACGATGCCATAAGCCACCGACTTGCGTGTCCCAACCCCTCGTCATATATTTGCTAAAATGGATAGGGGCACCCCATCAACTACTAAAAATATATATGACATCCATAATAAAATTTATTTCGTCTAGGCAGCAATTCACTGCCACGCCTAGGTCGCTGAATGCCAGCAAGTGCCTGTCCACCATTTTATAGCACTTGGAGCTACAATAATTGGCTGGAGGTCAGCCATACTCAGTGTTACCTTCCCACGGCAATGCGGTAAGAGTCTTTCTATTAAGTAAACTACGGATGACGGTTGAACAAAGCAACCGCATCTAGGAACTCCCACACGATCCGTCAATGCGGCTCTCGCAACATTACTCGTCGAATTTAAGTGGCCAATTTTCCCCTTGACCTCTAAGTTCCAGGGTGGCCCGGTCTCTGACCCCTCCCAATAGCAGGGCAGTCAAACATCAGGTGTTAATTTGACTGGACCGCCCAATAGACGCACAGCTCATCAGCTGCCAGGCGATTCAAGTCAGCGTGGTTGGTGAGCGCCCGGGCACCCGTTGCTCTTAAAAACGAGCTCGAGGTATATCATCCCCCCAGATCCTGTATAAACTTATACAAGGATCTTCCCTTAGTTGTGGTGTCCCATTCCAACTACCATGTTTCCATCCCAAGGCTCTGCAACCTCTTCCTCAGGCGGGAGATGGGCAACTGAACGATATTTAGATCCGGTGCATTGTGATCACTGTTCCGCTCCGGTACTGGCCCGGCTCGAAACCGCATCCCAAATACCTCGGCCTCCCGGCCTCTTCGCCATTTCCACATGGCTGCCCGAACCTTCACCACTAAATTGATTGGAAGAGCATTTCCCAATGCGGTGGTAGCCTCGTAGAAGGTTGTTTTAAACAACAACGGTGCATACAATTAAGGCTCTGCGCTGGGCACTCCTTAAATGTTGAACAAGTGCTCTATTCATATCCAACCTATATGCGCCAAACGGGCGCCGCCCGTTTGGTCATCCTTTCGAAGACACCTCGGTACACCATGTACATTTGACAGCCCGACAAACCATAGTCTTTCCGAGTACTCCTCCTAACTTTTCGCATCACTGAGGCGGCGTCCACCGCTACTTGCCTGATGTGGTTGCTAAACAGCAACTTTTCATCAAACAAAACACTGAAGTACTTATGAACACTAACTCGGCTGATTACACAGCTTTTATATTTAATACGGGGGTTACGACTGTACGATAATTTGTCTCCACCCTTGAGAAGCATAAACTTCGTCTTTGACACAAAAGTCTTTAAATTTAGAATGTCCATCCAGCCTTCTGCAGTTGACAAGGCCGCCTACGCCCGGTCGTCTAGCTGTGGTTGTTAATTACCACCAACTAAAAGGAGACAGTCATCGGCGAAAGGCTGGACCGTGACCCCTGCTGGAAATGTGAATCCCAGAAATCCGTCAAATACCAGGTTATATAGCAGGAGAACGAGAACGGAACCCACTGCGGGCTTCCCCTTGTAACGGATTTTTCCAAAACTAGGTGCGCATTCTTGAAACAGAGCCGTACGTTTAGACAAATAGTCACTACCACGGCCTGCAGGGCTACGGGAACATTGCGGTGTTCCAACTCACAGAGAACAGAATTCCAACACAAGGAAGGAAATGCTACCTCTTTGTCAATAAAAAGTGCCAAAACATATTTACAGTCGGCGCTTTCTACCTCGGCAAGAACATTTAAGATGCAATCCTCGAACACATCGCGTAGTAGAGTAATCCCTCACGAATATGACAAAATCTGGATATGGCTCTGTCTAACTATAGAATGGAATTCTCCGCTACGTGAGGCGCCGCATACCTTTCTAAAACGTATGAGGTACTTGTTTCCTGATATAGTTTTCTTAGAAAAAAATTACCACTAACTCCGTTTCGTCCGTTCGCGCACCATACATTAACTTTTGGGCTGACATGTTGATATTTTATAAAGACATGTGAACCGTTCAGTACTCCGTATTCTAACGATATGCCGATGAGTCGTACCGAAATGTGAAACGTAGCTTCATCATCGATACTCCCGATCGCGATCAAACCGATCCAGAAAGTTTGTATCGAGTTCAAATCGTTCAATTTTATTTTGCGGATAAATTTTATATAACGTCTGAATTTCATAACCGATGAAACATAATCTTTTTTAAAGACGTTGTGAATAGTTGTTTTTGAAACGCGTAACACAGTGAACATTTTCGTACTGACTTTTTTTGAGTTTGCAAAATAACTTGTTCGCACGGCTTGAACAGTCTCGTCGATCTGACGGTTGTCCTGGACGTGAATACTTGAGTAGACTACTCGTTTCTCTGATTGTTTCTCGCATCGGTAAATGTTGTTTTCGTTCGGTAGTTCTTTATCAAACACACGACGGTATTTACGCCTCTTAACGACTACAACCGACTCGAACTTAGCGAGCCAAAAAACACACCGAATCTTCTACACCGTAATAACGGTGACAAACGAGATTCATACAGCTATTGATTTTATACCGGTCCGCATGCGTCGGTACTGGAAGTTGTTTAAAACATTTTCTCTTTATTTTGATTTCATTCTTCTGTCGTGCTTTGTTCCAAAAGGATGACTGAAACCCACCAATATTTTACCGACGACTGCATATAAAGGGAAATTCAAGAATGCGTTACTTTTACGAATCTTCCGGTGAAGTTTGGCTGTACAGCTCGATACTTTAAACTATCTCACATTTTTGGAAATCGGCAAGGTTGTTATTTTTGGCACTCTGTACGTAGTCTTTCTCGGTAGGTTTTATAGCGCATGTATTAAAGCGGATCGACAAAGCTAAGTAAAAAGCACAAATTTACCGTGTGATTATAGGATAAATGGGTGCCTGTTGCTTAAAAAGGCGTTTTGAGGTTTTTTTGTAAGATTATTCTACGTAATCATTGTACTATTTCTTCGTCAATATACGAGTAGGTCGTTTATCGGGTTACCAACTTCTTTTCCTTCTGATTCTTTTAAACGTTTAAAACATAAATATTATTATATAAACATTTTGAAAAATTTGCTTGCCGTAGAAAAAATAACGCGGCCAGTTTTATATTTGTATTGACTAACTAATTTGAAGTAAAGTTGTTTTATAATAATTTCAGATGCACAAGCAAACTAAAATCGGTGGAGCTGTAATATGTTAAATTATACGAGTCAAACATAAGGTAGAAAATAATTTCATTTTATGAGTGTTGTTTAAACGTAAATTTTTATAAATAATAAAAATGTTAAATTAATTGAAAAATACTCTTGCGCAATTCTGCGCAAGTAGACCGATTTTTCATTAATTTAATATCGCTAACAATATATACAACAGATAAAGAAACGACAACGTTCCAACGTGTGCTGTTATAACGACAACGCTTCTTAATTGCTCCGCTCAAATATTTTCGACGTGTAGTAGTAGTTTTCGAAATTTTCGAGCACAGATTTTGTACAATATTTATATATAAAAAGAAAATCCATTTTCACTTCCACTCCCACCATATCATCGAAAGTAACAGTACTTTTCTTCGAAAAGTCATTAAAAAAAATCAAACTCGACAAAACCTAGTAGAAAATATTTTCAAACGATCATTGATTTTTTCCATAACCGGATCAGTTTGTAAGGTACAGCGAAAAAATGAAAGAAAATAAATTGTGTTTTTAACTATTCGTTCTTATATCCTTAACTCCTTTACAAGGCGTAAAATTAAAAATTTCAAAATCTCATAATAAAAATAATTTTTTATTTTATAAAGTAAAACAAAAAAATAAAACGACTACAGATACTAACTAAACGCTCGTATTTTAATTCCTTTCAGTTTTTTATAAATTACGTTATCGGTTACGACTTTAAGAGTCTTCAAACGAGAGTAAAATAACAGGAAATTTCAATTTTAGCCTAAAATACTTTGGAATTATTAGTTCGTTTACATTAAATTGTGTTTAAAAAAATCGAACGTTGATTTTTCTTTAAAATTGGATAAATCCCATTTAAAATGTATCGCTAGGAAAAATGTATTTTCTCTACAAAAGTTAAACTAGTTAAATAGTCTATTACAAACTTTCTTTAACGATTCAAGCATTTTTAACCTATTATATAAATCCCTCTACACTTGAAACTGATAAATAACACGTTAATTTATTCATAACCACCTTTCTTTATAATATTTCTTTCTGATTTTTCAGATTTAAACTGTAAAAAAAGCCATTGATCGAATAGCAGTTACCGGATTGTACGCTGGCGACACTTGCCTGTTTTCTTTCTAATATAGCGATGAGTTAAGTTAGATCAACTTTATTGAATGCTCAGTCGTGCGACTAATTTAAAATTTATTAATAAAGAAATACATTATTTCTTACTGCCTTCAGTAAGAAATATATTTTGTTTACATCAAAAATTAATTTAGATGTCAGGAAAAGATTTTTGAAAGTATATGTTTGGAGTGTCGCTTTATATGGAAGTGAAACTTGGACGATCGGAGTATCTGAGAAGAAAAGATTAGAAGCTTTTGAAATGCGGTGCTATAGGAGAATGTTAAAAATCAGACGGGTGGATAAAGTGACAAATGAAGAGGTATTGCGGCAAATAGATGAAGATAGAAGTATTTGAAAAAATATAGTTATAAGAGGAGACAGACTTATAGGCCACATATTAACGCATCCTGGAATAGCCTAATATTGGAGGGACGGGTAGAAGGAACGGGAACAAATTTAATCTTTAAAGTTGAGAGACAGACGTAGTTTTGAGTATGTAAAACAAATTGTTGGGATTTAGGATGTAGGGGGTATACCGAAATGAAACGACTGGCACTAGATAGGGTATTTTGGAGAGCTGCATCAAACCAGTCAAATGACTGAAGACAAGGTATTGCGGCAAATAGATGAAGAAAGAAGCATTTGGAAAAATATAGTTAAAAGATCAGACAGACTTATAGGCCACATACTAAGGCATCCTGGAATAGTCGCTTTAATATTGGAAGGACAGGTAGAAGAAAAAAATTGTAAATTTTTAAAACAAATAGAAGAAAAAGGCAGGACGCGTTTGGAATATGTAAAACAAATTGTTATGGATGTAGGATGTAGAGGGTATACTGAAATGAAACGACTAGCACTAGATAGAATCTTAGAGGGCTGCATCAAACCAGTCAAATGACTGAAGACAAAAAAAAAATAAAAAATAAAGAAATTTATTTTAAATAAATTTATTAGAATTTATACAATATCCAATGAAGATAGGTTATAGCAACCGTTGAGTAATCGACAACGATGTTCTCGGTAACTTGTTGCAATGTTAACCGCCGGATGACGTAGAATTACTGATATGAAATAGACTTTTCTTTTCCCTGTTTAGCCTCCGGTAACTACCGTTTAGATAATTCTTCAGAGGATGAATGAGGATGATATGTATGAGTGTAAATGAAGTGTAGTCTTGTACATTCTCAGTTCTACCGTTCCTGAGATGTGTGGTTAATTGAAACCCAACTACCAAAGAACACCGGTATCCACGATCTACTATTCAAATCCGTGTAAAAATAACTGGCTTTACTAGGACTTGAACGCTGTAACTCTCGACTTCGAAATCAGCTGATTTAGGAAGACGCGTTAACCACTAGACCGACCCGGTGGATTATATCAAATAGCCTATTTACCAGTAATGATACCCACGTACCGGTGACTTTTATCGCGTTACTATTTGGTTATCGTTGCCATCTTGTTTAACCGAACTAGATCAGTCTGCGTTTGTGAGTGACTGTCGCTGTAGAAAAATCGTGATTTTTATCGATGTGTATTTCGAGAAGGATATCGTGCTATTTGCAGTAAGAATAAAAAACCATGATAAACGTAAAAAGCTCTATAGGTTCGTCCATTATGGAGCTAAAAGTTTGTTAAATGAAAACTTTACCGAATATTTCATAAACTGCCATCCTCTCCGTAGAAATTCTTTGGATAGCTCCTTTGGAGGGTAGAGTTTGTAAGATTTGCGACACGTTTTTAATGTTATTCCTTATCGAAACACGAATTTTTGGCTTTCTGTTTTTTAGGTGAAAACAGATTCCCTGTAACGTTTAAAGTAAATTTTATTAAATAAATTTAAAAAGAAGATACTTAAAAAATTATTCCGTCGAATTGTAATCTCAATGATTTGTACATTTTTCAGAGTTTTCTAATTTTTCAGAGTAACAGGCAAAAAAAGTTTGATTGAAAAGTAGTTTATCGAATTTTGCGCTTTTACGATTATTATTTTGACTTTGTATCGGGTTATTCATTTGTATTAATTTAAAAAATAACTAATTATTTTACTTCCAGTAGTTATTTTAACACACAAAAAAGAAATCTGAAAACAAACACTCTGTAGTGAAAAAATTACTATTACGCCATCAATCCGAAAAGAAATCGTTTCGATTAGATCTTTTAAAAATTAGACCTTTTAAAAAAATAAGCTCGAACAATTCTACAAATTACTTTACGTTTTTATACTCGTACATTGTTATAAAATATTTAATTGGTGTTTTAAAAATTATACGACTCCAATAGTTTAATGATAGTTGTTAATTTATCTCAAATTTACTGTGCGTGTGATAAAACAATAAAATGAAAACTTAAGTTTTACTTTAAAAAAAAAGCAAATAAAATAAAAATGTATGATGTAACGCGATGCGCCTAACAAAAGACTGGCGGATGAAATGTGATAAAAAGTCACTAACGCCCAGATTCATATAAAAATAGTTTCATCAGGTAAAAGTTGCCGACCGGAGAAATAGAAAAGTCATTCTGCTGTTGTATCGGTTAGGCTGCAAACTTGAATTATAAACTTTGGAAATAACAGCAGTGACTAAACAGTTGTGAGACAAATTCTTTCTCTTTTTCTGTTCCTTCTAGATTCCGGAACCACCGTAAGGTATTACTTCAGAGGATGAATGTAAATGAAATGTAGTTTTGTACGGTCTCAGGTCTACCGTTCCTTGGTTGGGTTTCAATTAACCACACATCTCAGGTACGGTCGTACTGAGAATGTACAAGACTACACTTCATTTACACTCGTACGTATCATCCTCTGAAGAATTATCTAAACGGTAGTTACCGGAGGCTAAACATGAAAAGAAAGCAAGAAGAAGGTCTACCGTTCCTTCTCCTTCCAAATGCAAGAGTATCCTCTTCACTGGTAGGAGAATACTCAAAAGATTAAATCTGCGACTGAGAGGAGAGGCAATTGTCGAGGTGGAAAGTGCTAAATATGTAGGGGTGTTAAACACCTCAAATACTTCAGACATGTAGCCATGATCTGCGACAGAGTGGAAACAACAATCCGTGCCTTGCGAGGTCTCTTTGCGGGACAAGAATTCCACGTGCGTCGAAGAGGTGACTTATCACCTTGATGATAACGTCGTCTCTGTTGTACGCCGCCCCTGTAAGGGCCGATACGGTTAATGTCAAGCGCAATAGAAGAAAATTAACTAGCACTCATAGGAAGTCGCTTCTGGGCGTAGTTTCCGGGCACCGAACCTTATCGTATGATGCACTGTGCGTGCTTTCTTCGGTGCCTGCGATAGAATTGCGAATTAAAGGACGAAAACTAAGGGCGTCCGGTGTAGCCAAAGATGATGCCAATTCTATAATACGGGAACAATGGAAGATGGCATGGGCGGGTTCAGCAGTGGCCGCATGGACCAGAAGAACTATCCCGTACCTGGATGCTCGGCTAGATCGCTCTCGTGGCGAATTAGATTACCACACAACGCCACTCATGTCGGGACACGGTGCGTTTGAACAATACCTGGATAGGTTTGATAGGTAGGAGAGAGTCACCCATCTGCTATTACTGCGATGCGGTTGACGATGCGGTTAACACACTATTTTTGAGTGCAGACGATGGGAGGAACATCGTATAAATGCAGGACTGATACGTACCCGACCGGAGCAGCTCTAGGAGTGGCTCTTGGCTACGTCCGGAAACTGGAATAATTTTGCAATATTTGCAAGAGCAGCCCTCAGAATAAAAGAAGATGATACAAGACGACTGGGATACTGAGGGTTGTAGTTTATAGCAGAGCTGGGACAGCCCCGTTCCTGAAGGCTCACATGCCTTGGTGTGTGGGTTCCCGTGATAGAGCGGGAACTCCTGGGGTCCGTTAGGTGTGAATGAATGAAAAGACCTAGACCCGGCTCGCGGTCTGGGTTCCCGGATACGCTTTGGCGGCTTCGGCTCCTGCGCCGTCAGTTTGAGGCTGGCAAAAGGAAAGACCAAGACCCGGTCTCCGGCAGGGTGGGGTTGGGAACGGCATAGCCGGGCCTGGTTTCTTCCGTTGGAGATTAGAGGCAGGCAATTAAAAGATCCAGAAAGGATACGTCCTCGAGTCGAGTATACTTAATTGGATGTCCGGCTCGGGGATGTACGGGGGAAAAAAAAGGTCGTCCCGTTCCTGAGATGTGTGGTTAATTGAAACCCAACCACCAAAGAACACCGGTATTCACGATCTAGTATTCAAATCCGTATAAAAGTAACTACCTTTACTAGGATTTGAACTTTAGAACTTTCGACTTCGAAATTAGCTGATTTGCGATCACAAGTTAACCACTATGGTCAACTTGTTAATGTTGGCCCGATGGACTAACAACTTGTAACCCGCGTGCGGTAGGCCTTAAATGCTATAAAATTCGCAGCGGTCTCTAGATAATCGCTTGTTAAATTTTATTCTGTCCGCGGTAGATCTAAAATATTAAAATTTAAATTCCGAATAGCGAAAGATAAGAAACCATATAATTCAATTTTTATTTTTACGTTATATTAAACAATCCTGTAGGCGTGGCTATTCTAACGACATGTTGACCACGCCGTCTATTTATCCGTACATAATTGTACTAAATTATTTTTTCGGTCTGTTAATTATTGTTTTAATGTTAACTGACGAATATATCTGTAATAATACTTTTTTACATTTTTTATTAATGATAAATTGTAATTTTTTACAAAGTTTTTTTTTTTATTTACAGTGACAACAATATGCCAGCGCCAGATCAACCGTCTAGATCAAATGTTTGTCGAAGGTTATTCTTCAGCGAAGAAGACGAACAACGATTCCCAGCCGGTCATGAAGATAATGCGGCTAATTCTTTATTAGAAATAATTAGAAGAGATAATCAAAGAGCAAGAGAAAAATGGAATTTCGACTTTGAAACGGAAACGCCGTTAGAAGGACGATGGGAATGGACCGAAGTATTACCTGGAAGTGAAATAAATGTTACTCGAAATTTATCCGGTTCTGTTGATAATAATAATCCTGCTACCGCTACTACTGCTGTGATTATACCCGTTTCTTCATCATCATCATCGTTATCTTCAACTTTATCGGCTGACGAAATAAATAACGACGAATCGCATAAAATGACAGATTGCGGCGAACTAAAACCATCACGATCAGCATCATCCTCATAAAGAAAGACTTAGATTACGTAAAATATTTATTCACAATAATATATTTATTTCAGTTACAGTATATAATTATATCGCTTATATCAAATATATATATATATAGTTGTATAACATTTAATATTAAGGCTCGTGTTTACATCACCTTCTATATTAAGAATTTTTTTTTAAATTCTTTTTGTAAGTAAATAAAAAAATGCTTAATCGCTTTAATATATTCACATTTTTAATCGTCGTATTATTTAAATGTAAAATATAATGTATTTTATTTATTAGCAAATTGATCTTTTCTTTGATATCTGTTCAAACTTCTCTCAACTCGATGTTATTTATTTTCTAAACAAAACTTCGACTTCTAGTACAATCGACTGTACAATTATAAACTGTAATTACGATTTTAAGTCGACCTACTATCTTTAAAAAAAATTAAATCTGTGGAAAAATTTTACAGACTTTTAAAATAAATTTATTGATTTAAACGGTTACAAAATGTTCATTAAGCTGCCCTTGTTTTAGTTAGTAAAGTAGAAAAGTCCAACGTTTATTTTAATTTTGTTAAACAACTTGAAAGTTGTCAAAGTGTATTTTATTTATTTTTTTTTTGTTCGAGGAAGAAATTTTTCCCTGAAACAACATATAAAAATATAAATAATATGTTTATTAAACATACATATTAATCAAATAACTTAAAAAAAGGTTAACATGCAGTCAAAATAATTAAATACTTCAGGATCTTTATTTTTTAAAGGCCCTAAAAATCTGAGATGTTTAAGGTAAGCTGCTAGTTAAAATTGTAACAAAAATACCACATTTTAATTTATTACGGATAATTTTTTTTTAACTTATTTTATTTATTACTATTCTACAGAGCACTGATTTTTAGGAGAGAAAAATCAGTATAATAATGTAATAATGAAAAACAATTAATAAACAATTCCGTACATTTTACGTAATATAATGTAATTTTTGATCAGAAATTCGATTTAAAAAAAGTAAGATATCGTAAAGGACAACTATTTATATGTTTTATTTTTCTTTATTGACGTTAACAATTGACAATTTAACAAAAAAATTTTAATATTTTGTCAATCGCGTGAAAGACAAAATTAAGACGTTTGCATTAACTTTTTATTATAATTAGTTTTCGCAATTTTAAATTTCGTTGTAAAAATCAGATTAAAGGAAAATATGAAATAGTTTTCCTCTCTAAAATTTATTTCACAGAAAGCGAGATTAAATTATTTTATTTTATAAAAATTCTCTGACAAGAAAGCAAATTTTATCAGCGGTAGTGATGCTCTCCAGTATTTTCTATTAATTGTGTTTACAAGATTAGACGCAGACTCTTTTTAGATATGCAAATTAGAGACTTTCATAAGTGTGGTCTTTTTTTGTGGAAAAACCCATAATTTTTTTGGACGCGTATTTTTTTAAAGGACATCTTAATTTTATTGTTAAAAAGTTCTAGTTATAGAAGTTTGATTTTCTATAGACTGATAAATAAATAGATATACGTACGTTTTAATTCTTGAATTTTATAAAATAATTTATATCGTTAAATGTTTATTATGACTTATAAAAGTATCGATATTGAAATATATAAATAACCTAAACAAAGTAAAAAACAAAGACTAAAAAAAGTACAGCGTGCTTTATATACACGACACTGTGCATGTATGAGCATATATATTATATGGAGGAAGAGAGAAGGCGCGCTAATGCGAGAGATTTGAGAGAATTAAGCATTAATTCAGTAGGGATTCTTTTAGAAACAGTGTATAGTAATATAACCCTTAGGCCTAATTCAAATAGATCGAATCGATAATTATGGTATTTCTAAAAGAAAAGTGCAATTTATATTATTAATGAAGTAGAGCAAGAATTATTCTTTTTTCTTTTTTTTTAATTAATGAAGGCTGTGATCTGTACTATCGGAAATTCGGGTAATTGAATAATTAATAGAAGAACAAAAGACGAATCGAAGGGTTTACATTAATGTATCATAGCAAAGGGATCGTTCAACAACGGAAAGTAGATGTATGTTTAGATAGTTAACCGGTCATACCAAGTTCTTATTAGCTAATTAGGGAAAATATAAATATAATATGGACTAAAATTAAAAAAAATAAAATTAGCCGTTATAAATAGTACAATCTTCAGTGAACAGTCCAAATTGAAAAGTAATTGCTTTCATAGCAGCAAACTTTATTGTTTACAGCAAGATTTTTAATTAGTCTTGTAATATTTAATTTTGTTTTTTTTTCTTATTTCATCATCCGCTAACTAATTTCTAACCTTTTATGATTTTATTCTATTTTTAAAACTGGAGTATGTAATTTTTAGTTGCTAAATTGCCGTTATTTAAAAATATAAAAGAATTTTTTTTATTTAATTCTTATTTTACGCCAAAAATATTAAATTAACGTATTAGTTTGTTGTGTCGTTTTATTTATTTCGAATTCCATATGTGTGCAATCTTTTTTTAACTAAACCGATTAAGAAATTAAAATATGTACATATATATTTGTGTTCTGAAAAGAAATTTTTGTGGAATACCGCACACAATGTACCACGCTCATCGTGAAAGCTCATCTGGGTTTGGAAAATTAATAAAAGTAAAGAAAAAAATTGTTACATTTTTGCATTCTATTAACAAAATTATGTAAAGGATTAAACGTAATAGTCTTTTTATTCGATTGATGATGTCATTAAATCAGCCTATGTTGTAAATATTTTATTACAGCGTATAAATCAGCGTTCGAGTTTCCGTCAACGGTAGAATTGCAGTTATCTTCATAATCGCTTAACCACAAATAATCGTCCTCACTTCTGTCTAGAGCCTTCAAAATACGTTTCTTGAAACGATATTTTAATCAAATCACCCGGTATTTCTGACCGAGCGTAATAAACCACTCGCAAATCAGTATTAAATCATGTCGTATGTCGTGTCGGCCATTAATATCGTGTAGTTAGTTAACACGGAAATTATAACTCACCACACTTCCCGGCTATCAGTCTTCGTTTTACATCATCGTTCGTGTGATACCCTCAACAGGTCCGTTACATTTATTAATGGTTTTCGTTATAAATCGCGTGGTCGACGCTCCCAGAGCAATTAATTCGGGGCAGTAATAACTCATTATTCGTACATCCCGTTTCTTGCATTCGCACGACGACATCGAATGGAAATTTTTCACCTTTCGTTAGTCGTTTAAAAATTACACGGGTAATTTTTCGCCGTTTGAAAGTATTGTCGACATCACGTACCGACTTACTTACGTAACCGGCAGTTCGTATCCGAACATCTTTGCTCTAAGCTTTCGATGGCATTTCAAAAGTCACCGGTGTCCGATTCGCAATCCCGATTTGATTTAGGGAATTGTTCCTTTATCGTAAATTTATATATCTTTGAAACTTTTGTTTTATCTTAGTTTACCTTCTATTTTATCTTCGTACGCTTCTGATAGCCGTCGTGCTACTGTCATTTTTTTCGAACAGAAACACACTATTCGTCGGTGATTTCCAGGACTTTCATCCGACACATTTCTGGAGAAACCGCTTGGCCAAACCGACGTACATTCCTTACATGCTCTGCAACTTCTCTTCTATTTCCGGATTCTTCGCGTTTTTCCCCCAAAATGGTCTCTTGTTTTTATCGGCTTCGAGAAATTTCTTTCGTTCTCCGTTCACGAATACAGGCTTCTACCGTGATAAATTTTCTGTCTGTAGCACGATTTCCACGCTCCTTTGCGTAAGCAGTACAAACATAACCTTTCTGCAACGGTAAATGAACGTTTCCTCTTTTTTGTTTGCTCGTTCTGTAGTTATAATTTACAGAAAACCTTTACGTAATGAAAACCGATCGTAAATTAACTACAAAATAACCGATAAAAGTTTTTTTGATCGGAATAGGAATAACCTATGTACGAAATGATGCAACGCACAGCTTCTTATTAGTCGGCGCCACGTTTTATATTACAGTTTAATTTTCTAACAAGGTGATTACTATACGCAAGTTTTTTGTTTTATCTAACCCGTTTTCATTTCGCCGGATGTAGGTTCCAGGTAAAAACAAAGCGGTTTGTATTACAATTCTGTACGGATCGATTAATAAAAAATAATAAGTCTAACGATTACATCATAATCATCAATGCAAAATCTTAAATCCATGTACGACGGGTAAGTTATTTTTGCAACCGTCATTCCGGACAAAATGGTACGCGTGGTACTTGAACGTATACGGTATTAAAAAGAAAATGGAAAATATATATAAACAGACACGGTAATGGAATTCTTTGCAGGTTTCTTCGTGAGACATCCGGTGTAATATAAAAAAAAAAAAATAAATAAATAAAAATACCTTGGTTTTGGTAAATTGTTTTTTCTATGTTTTTTATACAAATATGAGGGACACTTTATTGTCATTTAAACAGTCTTTGATGAAGATAATCTATTAATAGGTGTTTCCTAGCTATCCTTATTCACCAACCATTAGTGGGTGTTGTAAATTGCTTTCCTAAAAAGGGAAGTTGTAGATATGATCGAAACTGTCGCCTGACTGTGTTTTGTGTGTCGTTTGATATTACTATTTGCCACTGAACTACACTTTTTTTGTAATAAATGACGGAAATATAATGACATCTAATACAGTGATAAATTGATTTAATCTACTTTTTTTTATGTATATAAAATTTGTATTAATTTTCTTATTTTTATTAAATGTTATAAATAAAAAATAAAAACAATTCGTTTAAAGTTATAAATGTCGCCTTTAATATTATCAGTTTAAACATAATACCGCTAAGCTATTACATTTACAGTTATTTTATCATTAGTAACTGTAATTTTAAAATTAAATTAATTATTTAAAAGAAAAAGTTATTTATTATTAATCTGAACATTCTGGGTTTTAATATTTATTTTAAATAATATTTAATACATCTTTGAATGTATATTTCCGAATGCTTGGAAAAAAGGTGTGGTTAATATTGAAAATTCTAGTTATGATTACACCCGGATATATTGCTCTTCTACTATATTTATTTATTTACGCTTCTTTTAATATAATCTGAATAAAATTTTTAAGTCGATTGTTTAAATTTAATCGTAGGTTATTGTATTTATAAACGTTGGTTTTGCGTGCGTGTGAATGAGTATGTATGTGTATGTGTGGCGGGAGCGCGGGATGGGGGGGGGGGTGCGCGTGCACTTAGTCTATGTAGCCGCGACGGGGATGCTAGTATGTACTAGCATGCCCGTGCTATGTGGTTATTTGCGTTCCCCGTCACGTAAATTTTTTTAATTTTATTTTTTTAGTCTAGTAACAAGAGGCAAGTGCAACCATTCGCGTCGCACATACGGTAACAACGGCAGCGGCTGTGTCCGTTGAGCCGCCGCGCCGTTTACCGTTGCATCCCTTAAATAAACGAAATTTAAAAAAACGGAAATTTTTTTTAGATATTTATCTGAAGAGTAATTACAAGCCCAAATCTACTGAATATCTCGTTTAGTATAGCCGAAAATTGGGAAAATTTGCTATCGTTATTTAATTTGTTTAAATTCTTCATCCCTTTCAAGGTCGAATTCGAACAATTTAAAAATTATTTTTTTTTAGATATGCACACGAAGATTACACACACTGTAAATCAAGTTAATCTTCATTTGTTACCAGAAATTCGAAAAAATAATAAATTTCATTTTAATCCTTTAAACTCCGAATTTCAAAAAATCCTTTCTTAACGCGTACTTACACCGTAAGAAGAACGTGTATACAAATTTTCTTCGATTTATCTTCAGTGGTTTTTGCTGGGCGTTGATTATGTATGAATCATTCACGACATGTCGTTTTATATAAAAAGATATGAATGTAAATGTAGGCGTAGTATTTATTTCATTATAATAAATTATAAATTTATTAGTATGTTTTGTATGCAACTTGGATAATTTTTTTTCGTTTTATTTATACGTTACAAAGAAGAGCATTGTAATACTTGAAAAAAGATTATTAATACTCAGAACACATTATTTATCATTTACAACTCATTTAACGGTAAAAAAAAAAAAAAACGGAAACTGTTTCATTTATATTTGTACGCTTTTTTTTATACGATATAGCAAATTGCATCTTAATAATACGAGTGTCATATTATTATTTATAAAAAACTAATTTTTCGATTTACTTACTGCTGTTTTTTCTTTGTTTTTTGGTTTCGCAGAGATTTCTGCTTTGATAGAACGAATATGTGAATTTTTTTATATCCAATTTGAAACGATTGATTGTTTTTAAATCTAAATTTTCATGGGTTCTGACGATGCAAAGATCTCTTGCGAAAGCGTTAAAAGTAAAGAAAATGAAACGAAATAATGAAGCAGTATTTTAAATGAAAAAATTAATTTCCACTTAATTAGAGTACAGATGTACTAGATTTACATAACAAATTAAAAAAAATATACATATAGATATGATATACATATTTGTTTTTTTGTGGGGGGGGGGGAATTAATGGATTATATAGATGACTGACTGGTGGATTCCGGCTTACAAAAATACAAGTTTGTGGTTGTAATAAATATGAAACGATTGAAATCTTAAGATTTATTCTAATTTCCAATCCCAAATAAGTCAAACTTATTGTTATTTAATCATAATTCAACTCGCCTCCGTATTATGACTTGAAAAAAAATGTAATAATAAGTTTCTTTCTTATGACCAAATGGATGAGATTACAGAATAGACTATGATTGTTTAATATATGGAGTAAGATAATTTCCGTAATCATTTTTTATTGTGAAACAAATTTTTAAGTTTTAAATAGTTCGATTGAGATGTAAATATAATTAATATTGCTGGGTCGTTTTGTCTTCTGTACGTATTAATAATATATTCACTAGGTTGGTATGAGTATTTGAAAAAACCATACGTTTTCTTTTTTTATTTTACAAGTTTTACACAAAATTTTCATTTCATAACGGAGTACTTTTTTTTAATTCTAAAGTAATGTACATCTGGACCGGTTATTTATTAGTTATTGTTTTTCTAGCGTTATATTTAATGTTATAACAATTTTTTTTTTCTTTTAATTTTCAGATTTAATTACCGACGAAATTAAGTACAGGGATTATAAAATCACACGACCCGCTTGTAAAAGAAAACTATGTTTAATTACTACTGTATGTTTACTACTATGTACAATTACTAGAAAACTATGTATTATGTGTGATAAAGTAATTTTTTTCCACTTAAACGTCAAAGTAAATTTTCTAAATATCCACCTACCATGAGCGTTGACGCAGACGTCAACTCGTTTCTTCACGAACGTTGCGAATTTGCCTTAGCCGCACTGATATATTCTTTCGATTCGTCCAAGTATCCGGGTTGAACTAGAAAATAGTATTTCTGAAACGTCCCGATAAATAAAAATCTGGTGGTGAGCGATTCGGGGATCGTAGAGATTACAGTCCACTAGAAATTATACGGTCGTTGAAAATTTCACGTAACAACAACGCAGTCGAATCGGCAGTGTACCATATACATCTGTGCTGTAACCAGCCGTTCGCTTTTCAGTTTTAAGCGAGGCTAAAGATTTTTACTAATTTCTGTAATTCTTCGTTTAATGTTTCTATGGAAAAAACCGTTTCGACTACTCTTTGTTACGAAATCGTGCGACCGAAACCAACTTTTTGAGAAACCAACTGGCTTTCGTGACGTACGCGAAGATTTTCAAAACTATATTCTATCGTTTTGGCCGTTAATGTAACCGGTATGATGAAACCACGTTTCATCCGAATAAAAGACATTAGCCAGAAAACGCACTGATTATCTACGTTACTAAAGTCCCTCTGTTAAAGTTGGTTTCTACAATTTGTTGAAGTAATCCGATTCCGTGCGGGCGTAACTTGAAATTTTTTACTTCCCCGTGAAGGAGACCGTAAAACGACCGATTAATTTCGTACAAACCGTCATCGTGTAATACCGATGACTTAGGATCGGCTACATTTCCTGTTTTACGAAATTTAGATAATAAAAGAAAAATAGTACTTATTTAATACTTCACGACCGAGAAAATTAGCCGTAAAAACGGCGTTCAGAAAAAACCGAGTTATAATGTTCCGCAATAAATAAACGCTGAGCCTGTGAAAACGGCATGAATGTTGTACGGCTACGGAAATACTGACGCAGATGGAAAGACGAAACACATGATCTGTGCGTTTTGACCCGGTCTAGTACAATTTCAACAAAATATATCACGTACAAGTACGTGTAGATTCTGTGCCCCAGTCTTGGGTTGCGGGGCTTTATGAACACGCTGTATATATTTTTTTTAATCTTAAAGTTTATATTTTTAATATAATATTTGTGAAGTTCCCGCAAATTAGAAATAGCGAAATTCGTTTTCTAAAATAACGAATCAAAATTTATTTTATATAATATTTTATCGCGTATTTTTAACGATTAAATAAATTTAAGTAACTTATTAAAAAGAAAAATGTTTCTTATTAGATTATATTTTTAAATCGTATTTAAAAGTTTTTTTGTTGTTTTACACAATTTGTTTAAATCTATAAAATTATTTTTGTATAAATTTGTATAAATGATATTTAATTTTTGTATAAATGATAAAATTATCACTAAAACGATAATAATTTTAAAAAGATAATCGGTGAAATTAAAGCGTTTGAAAAACTATTTAATTAAACCGATGTTAGATTAAATTACCGGCTTGTCTCATAAACGAGTTGTTAACTGCGGTGAAATTATAAATCGATATCTTTATTATTATTTATTAATTGTAGTTTAATATCACCCGAGGCACTTCTAAACGTGTAATATATATGTAATAGTTTTTCGAGTGAGATAATACGAGTACTTTATAAGATTATACATCTACGTATATTAAAATATGTTATTTCAGTTTATTGATAATATCAACATCAACTATTTAACTGAACCGAATAAAATTCAAGAGACGAATAAACGTTAAAAGTTTTTTCTTAAATATAAATAATAACTTGATAAAATATTTTACTTACCGATTATTAATTTACTAAGATATTTAAAAAATGTTCTTTTAGAGTTATGTTTGGTGAGAATTCCCCAAGGATCTCGGTACATAATTTATCAGAGGTATCTGATAAATTTAGCAATAGAATTGTATGTTTAAGTATTAAAAAAAAGTAACAAATATTTGTTCAAATTTAATTTTATTTATTTAATTTACGTTCAGTAAAATATACGGTTTTGTGTTCAGTTAAAAAATTTTATTTTAATTATTGTCTTTTTCTTTTTTTATACCGCATAACATATGCAGGTGTATTCCTTTGTTCTTTGCTGTTTCATTGTTTCACAAAAACACATTACAGTAGAAGAATTAAAAACGAAAGATCTACTACGGCTACTTGCTGTATTTAACAGCAGGACGTAGCTTTGGGAATCACTTGTTGCGCACGCTCGGCGTTTACCGTGAACGGTCTCTTCAATAACCGTGCGTCCGGTTACCGTTAGAATTTGTTCTCCATATATACGTATCGGTTACGATTCGGTACAAGATACAAAACAAACGCGCGAACTGACACGCGGTTAACCTTTAACTTCCTGGATAACAGCGAGAACGTTAGGCGCCCAAACATACTGAACATATCAGATCTGTAAGTTCTCCGAGATTTGAGGTAAATCACCTACCCTAGGGTGTTGTGCGTCGTCAAAATTCTTCATTTCGTTCGCCACTTACTTTTGTCGGTTCTTTGATTCGTTTGGTTGTTTCTTTGTTCGATTAGTTATTCTTTGTGCGATCGATAAGACTATTTTTTGGAGTTTTCTTTGCTTTTTATGTTTTGAACTTTATCGATGTTCCTTGGACCACACGTATCGTCGTATGTACTTATTATTTATGTTTATTATATATTTATGTATACTGTGTAAGATATGAATGCATATGCGTACATACGTATACGTGTATAGTTTTTTGAGGGATTTCAATGGAAACCTCTCTCCGCGCGTTTAAATTTATTTAAGGTTCCGGTAAATTGGAACCGATTGTAGATTAAACACAGAGGTAAAATCAATTCTTATTTTCATAGCGGAGTAACAAGTAAAAAATAAAAAAAAATTTAAAGCTTTAAAAATGTAAGGATAAAATTATTTTAAATATATTTGATTTTTCATAATTTAATCGTAATTAAACTTTATTTTAAGTAAATTAAACAAAAAAAAATCTACTTGTCACTTATAAGATAAAGTTAATCGAAATAATAAAGTACATTGTATTATAAAATTAAATCTGTAATTAAAAGAAAGACCTAGCATGAAGGAAGTAAATTTTATATTACCTCTCAAATAACTAAATTATAATAATAAGACTCTATACATGTGCATGCATACAAACATGCATTTATAAATACGCGGTCTAGGTTATTTTGTTCGTTTTTATTCGTTACGTAATACTATAGTTTTTCATTAACAAAATCAAGGTTAAACTATAACTAAAGTTTTAATGCGACTTAACTCCTTAACGCCTCATTTAAAATGCAACACTTGCTTGTTCAATTTTACAGCATATGTGCGTTAAACGTATTACTACAACGTTATTGTTCTTAGTGCCGCATCGATGTTTATCTTAAACGTAATTTGTCTGGAGGATTTGTGCAACGCTTTAAAACAATATATAACACTGTTTCTGATTGTTTTAAAGTAATTTTAAATATTTTAGTTCGATCTATCGCGTTAAATAAAAAGAAATTATGATTTTTTAGATTCGAGCTAAAAATTATTTTGTAGATTCGGTCAAATGAAAATGAAATTTATTTTAGAAATACGTACGATAAATTTATATAAAAATTAAAGTCTCCAAACGTTTTTTGGATAAAAGTTGTCAGCGTGTAAAATATAAGCTTAACTATTACTTTTATCGATTCTGAAAACGGTTTAAGATAATCGTTTGGTTTAAAATTAAGGAAAAAATTTACTAAACTTAAATTGATAAATGAAATGTATAAAATATATATAACATTTATTGTGTATCTTATAATCAGATCAACGTAACAAATTAAGCATGTCATATGTTTGTTTGACAGAGTGACGACCAAAACGTGTTTTCAATTTTTATGAAATTTTGCAATAGCTTTCCGTGCTACGGATTCGAATGTCGTTAAACGAGACGATGTGTGCGCATCCACTTTTCATTTCAAAATAACGACTACTAATTGTACTCTAAATATAAAAATGATAAAATAACAAAGGTGAATGACAGGTAGAATGTTTGGATTGTTTATAGTATTCAGTCGATATCCTTGCTACCCAAACGCATATACTTGCCGACCGACGTCGGCAAGTATATGTCGACGTCGGTATACCAATGGAAACGGAACGTAGTCGCCGTTTTCTTAGATCGTTAGCCCTAAGGATGATGGCCGAGAGGGTCTAACGCTGTTATAGATGTACATCCCAACCCCCGTAGGGGAAACACCCGCCTTGAGACGATTCCGGTCGCCACACACCATCACCCCCGTTCCTAGCCCTGATGGGCTTTAACGGAGGTCGACTTTTGACCGTCTAACTCATTACATCTTAGTAATACCGCGGATGTAAATGCCTCGGTAGACACTTACATCAGTGAATTACGATTCGGTCTTCGTCTTCGCTGTAGGCTTCTTTCGGACATCTTGACTGTCCTACTTTGTCCTTTGAACTAGCTAACAAAGTTCGCGGAAGCACGAACCCCGCGCTCAGTTCTACCTTTAATAAGGTACTAGTTATGAACATATAAAATATAAACCCGCCTGAGCGGTTACTTCGCCGAGATAGGCATTTCGGCATCGAGCCCCGTCAGCCGAGATATTCGCTGTTAAGATGAGAACTGGTTTGTGGAGAACTCTCTGATGGAGCTGTGGTGCGTGAGGAAGTAGGCATTGACCTCGCTCCTTGGAAGCGGACAGAGCAGAGAGAGATAGGTTATGTTTTTATTAGAAGCTTGTCGATGAATTTGTTTCTTTATTTACGAGTAAATCAAGAGGATATCGAGTAAATCGAATCGTAGGACAAAGTTGTCGTTTTTGAGATCAACACTTATTTTAACGGTATGGGGATAAGTATTTTGGGTGTTTAAAGAGCCGATAGAGTCACGGTTGTACCGCATAGTCTATACTAAATTCAGTGAGGTTTTAGAGTTGAAGTAAACTAACTGTGCTTACGAGTCTTCGGGAGGCCGATTCGCAAGCATCTCCTGGAAATCCTGATGCGTATAAAAGATACTACGCGATGTTTATATTCAGTAACCGCGCGCTATTATATTTGACAAATATTATACGTATATTGTAAATTTAAGTAAATATATTATACGGCGACTAATACGAGTAATGATTATTGTGTTTTATGTAGATACGGCGGCGTTGTGAATTGACAGTGATACAAGGGACGTGACTCGGCAGAAACGTGACGAATCACTAACTTAAACGCACTTTTGTTTATTCTTCGCTCTACAAGCTAACTGAATATAGTATGATTGATATTCGATATAAGAAGAATTTTTGGGTGAAACCTTCGGTGTTAAAGAAAGACGCTGAGATCGCGCTTCCGCGAATCGTTAATTTGATAGTTGACGGTTGTAAGTTACGGTAGGCGAGCGCGGTCGGACTGTAAAAATGATAATTCTTTCGTTTTTGGGATGAGGAAAATCGGTGATGCGATAATTTTTTACGTCCGCATGCAGTGTAGAAAATGGGGCTAATAACTGACGTTACAAGCGACCCGTTTATATCATTTTGAAGGAAATTACGGCATCGTAAAGACCGATTAATCTTCTTAACAACGATTTATCGGTTCCATCGTTCCGTCGAACGAATGGAAAAAGAGGGAGTTATTTGTCGCATCCAATCGCCGTCGCCTTTCCTTGGGCGGTATGGGATCTGACCGACACTTGCGTAACGGCTAGTCAGCGTTATTATTAGCTTTAATAATTTTCGTCGTGCTGATATACTGCTATTATCGTCCCTCCGTAATCGCACTCTTCGTTTATTTTCACTAGTTGATTTTAGAGCTTAATTAATTAAATTTAGTACAAAATTAGTGAGATGTACAATTTTTCGTAGTACTGCGAAATTTCACTGAAAATTAATTATTTTGAATACACTATTTTTGTTAATCGTTCGGTGGAGGGTTATAATTTTTTTTTAAAAATAATGTAAAGAAAAACAAGTACGAGATATGACATCCTGAAGTACTTTTTATTTAAAATAATCGTAAGTTTTAATAATAATTATATGTAAAACGTGACAACAATAAAAAATTATATATTTTATAACATAGATGTTATATTGTACATAGTGTTTATGCGTGTTTCACTATATATAAATATATATGTATATATTTATTTATAATTAATTTGTAAATTGTTATTAAATTTTAAAGAATAAAATATATTTTAATATATGTTTAATTTATTTAAATTATTATTTTATCCTATTAATCAATCATATAGGTATAATGTAGATAGCACTGTTACTTATTTGGTAATACAGCTAATAATCCAAAGTAAATAGATAGAAAATTATTAATTTATAATTTAACTTAAAAACATTTAGTTTGTTGTGCTGTTTTATTAAACGTTTTCTTTATTTATGTATTTATTATTTATTAATCACTATTAAAAAATAAATTTTTAAAAATATATTATTTATATTCTATGTATAATTTGTTAATATTATTATTATTATTACATATTAATGTGTAATTAATTGTTCATTTATTTATTTATTTATATATTTTGTATTTATAAATGTTTATTTAAAAAAAATAATAATAAGTGTAACGTAAAAATTATTTATTTATATTAAGTAAAAATAATTTTAAAAAATATTATTACAAAATCGTTTTTAATAAAATATTTATTATTTATTTATTTATTTTTTCTACCTTACGACACGAATAATCCTGTAATAAAAATCCTTGGGTAAAAAATAAAGTAACTTATATTGTGAAATTAAACCTTTATCTTCAACAACGTTACCAAATATTTAGAGTTAATAATTGCTAAACAGAATCCGGGGCTTTGCTGTTTTAAATAAAAATCTATTATTCTTTTGAGATTATCTTTACCTTACATCCTCGCAATTAAATTAAATACATTTTTTCAGGTTTTTTTTTCATTTTCTTGATGTATAGGTAGCAATATGTTCAACTAGTGAACAACAAGCAACCGCCCACCACCACAGACCTTTGATGAGGATGATATGTATGACGTATAAATGAGGTGTAGTCTTGCACAGATTCAGGACGACACCATTCCTGAGAAGTGTAGTTAATTGAACCCCGACTACCAAAATACACAGCTATCCGCTGTTTAGTATTCAAATCCTAGTAAAACCAATCAGCTTTTTCTAGTATTTGAATCTCAGAACTTCGACTTCGAAAATCAGCAGTAAAACAATCGATTTGCGACGACTTATTATCCGTTAGCCCGTTCCGGTGGGCTAAAATAAATAGATTCTATTTTATAATGTTTTATTTGTTTACTGGTAATTAACGATGGAAATATAAACCGCACCTAAAACAAATAAATTTACTCAAAAGTTTTTTTGTTTTTTTTACAATTTTCTTAAAAATTGCTTGAGATAACAGTTACGGTAGTTTTTTTTTATTTAGTTCAAAAACTTTTCCGAAAAGCAAACTTTATAATTTAGGTTCCACAAGATTTTAATTCAACCAAGTCGTTAGCCGCGACTCGAAAACAAACTATGTTTGGACTCGTATTTATATATGATGGCGTTTTATAGTTAATACTCGTTTTTTAACCTTAGATACCTTTTAGTAAAGTTTACCGAAAACCTCATATTACGTAGCTCGTCAACAGAAATATTTCGGTTTATTTACGTTGTTTTACGACTATGTTTTATACGGCTGTGAAATGTTAAAAATGTGACTTGCATCCTACTTTGAAGTAAGTGACGCAAAGTAAAATGCACTTTACGCAATCGGTTCCTGTGATGAAAAGACTAAACGTATCAATTTTATAGCTAATAAATCTTAAATGCAGGATTAGTAAAGCCGAACGTAGAGGTTTGGCTTTACTGCTTTAAACTATACTCTCGGTGAAGAAGTATAACCACTACACTCGTGGAATTTCTAGAAAATCTGGCATAGAATGGTTTTTATTTTTATAAGTGGTTAAACCGTTAAAAAAACAGGCTTACGCCAAATAGTCGTTTAGTTATTGTACCTTATACAGAGACGATTCAGATATAATTTTTTCCCTTATATTTCTGTACGTCAGCTGATGTGTAGCAGTGCGGACGTGTTTTTCTTTTGGCTCTTAATAAGTTTCGTTTTTGGTTTTCGTGTTCTTTTCCTTGTTTTGTTTTGTGTTCTTTTAGTTTATTTTTACTTTCTTAAGTGTTTTATTTAGTCTAATTTTATGTACTTCACTAGCGCGTTGCTACGGACCAGTTCCAAGCTGTTACCCATAGCAACGACGGTTCATCAAATGTAAGCAATAACATGTCACCTCACGTGAACCCTACACTATCAGAACGGAATACGGGGGTTAAAATCTTCAGACAGGACACTAGAAAACTGGCGCGACGTAAGTTGATTAGCGATGGAATTATCGATAACATGGGTGACGTGTCGGGAGGGACAGTGTAGGTGACATTACAGACCTTAGTGAGGCGAACACTCCCAGCCGCGCAGTACCATGCATGCAAACCGAAAGGATCAGTTAGCAGGCTGATGAAATTCCGGTGGAGAAAAAACGCCAACGAATTCATTATATAGAACGAACTCCTCGCGTTCCATCGGTCGGCCAGTCTAGTTTTACAGTTCATACATCTAACAAATTTAGTCTTCTTGAAAACATTGTGGAAAGTGGAGGTATTCATGAGAAAACATTGAAACTACAGCCTATTTTTGTGTCAGGCGTTAACTCAATAATGGAGTTGAAAATGTTTTTAGCACGCTTATTTCCTACTACTTATGTGACGAAAAACACTTTGATGACGATGAGATCAGTCCACACGTTGAAAGTTCTACCGGTAGACGTTGAGACATATAAAGTCATCAGGTCGAAAATGCGTAAAAGCAATCTCAGCCATTATACATACAAGCTTAAACATGAGAGGGTATATAGAGTGGTTATGCGGGAATGCATCACTCGGAAGACATAACTGTAATCATTGAAGAGTTGACTAAATTAGGCCACGAGTTAGAAATGTCACTAACTTTCTCCATCGTCAGACAAAGAAGATACCGCTGCCGGTTTGTTTCGTAGATTTAGAGCTGAAATCTAATAATCCTTGAATCCGTAATTCGTAAAATCCTTGAATTACACAATTGTAGCTTTGAGGCTCTGTATGTCAAAAAAGTGGTGGTCCAATTCAAACGTTGTCAACGGTTTGGACAAACCAAGAATCGGTTTAAACGCTCACACCGTTGTGTGAAATGCGGTGCAGATCATGCGACTATGGACTGTTCTAAGGCACCACAGGTCCCATCTTCCTGCGTTAATTGCGGCGACCAACATCGGGCGAATTACAAAGGGTTTAAGGTTTATCAACAATATAAGACTAAGGTCTTTCCATCCCATCCGGCCCTATCTTCCGGAGTTGCAACTACTGGCAATTCTAATGGCATTTATGCTAATACACCAGTCAATAACAACACTCCGCTTGCCAAAAGAGGAGATGTGTGGGGATCTGGCTCGGGCGGCAATGATTCTCATGTTTGTTATAGTCATAATGATGGCTTTATTCATGGGCCAAATATTTCTGATCCTACCTACTCTGAGAAAGTTACACTACGGGGACCCTCTGATAGCAATGATAATGGATATAAGAATGGGCTGAATGCTTCCGGTCCTACCTACGCTGAACGAGTTAAAATGGGTGATTTCTATGGTCAGCGAGCTACTAATAACTAGAATTTTCAAGGGCTCATGCATATCGTAGACCCTGTGTTTCAAAGATTTGAGCGAATGATGGGGATTATGATGGACAGGATGTTCAGGCTATTTCTGAGTCGTCTTGAGGGAAAATGAATAACTTTCTCAGACTAGCAATCTGGAATGCTAACGGATTGTCTGACAAGAATCTGGATTTGGAAGCGTTTTTAAATGTTAATAAGATTGGCGTTATGCTTGCGTCTGAGACACGGTTCAGTGATAGACATTTTGCCATCTTTCGTGGCTATACATTATTTTGCACCAACCACCCATCAGGGAATGCGCACGGCGGTACCGCTGTTATTATTAGAAGAATGTTTTCTCATTATGTATCACTTGAACACAAACAGGACTTTTTGCAGGCCACCACCGTGGTTGTACACTGTGGACGATCATAGTTTTCTGTCTCCTCCGTCTATTTCCCACCACGGCATCCTGTGCAGGCGGATCAGTTTACCGCATTCTTCAGATCTCTGGCTCCAAGATTCAACTGTGGTGGAGATTGGAATTCTAAGCATCTACAATGGGGTTCGCGACTGATATAACCAAAAAGCAGGCAACTTTTCCGGTCAATGGCTGATAATAATTTGGAGTGTTTCATCGGCCTACGGATCTAAATAAAATTCCCGATCTCCTGGATTTTTTCGTTTTCAATGGTATTTCTACGAACTATTTACATGTTAAACCACATTTTGACTTGTCGTCAGATCATACACCGGTTGTACTTACAATGTCTATTACCGTTTCGCTAACTGCTAGGTCTCCCTCTTTGTTTAATAAGTTTACCAACAAACAACGTTTTTAAGACTTTTTGGAGAAAAATGTACAATTGGCCATCCCTTTGAAGTCACCGGCCGATGTGAACAATGCAGTACACAGATTGCCCAAATTGATTCAATCAGCGTCGTGGGCCTCCGCGCCCAATTTGGATTTTGCTCTCCCGGCTCAAAATAGGTATACGGTCTTCATCAGAGAGAAAATAGAAGGTCCGGAGATTACGACGCCTATGGCGGAGAACTCGTTGCCCTGCTGAAAGGAAAGATTTATCAGGGCTTCTCAAGAACTAAAAAGGTTAATTCGAGCATTTAAGGACACTTCGTTTCAATCCTACATTGAGACCATTTAATGACCTTAATGAGTACCGGTGTGGCATGAAGAATTAAGGTTGGCGATTCCAGTTTTTAAGTTTTGGAATATTCAAAGTTCGAAACGGTTTATTATATTTTAAATCATGGGCACCTGGACATTTTCTTCTGATCCCCATTCATGTGTTAGGGTTCTAATTAACAATAGATATCGGTCTAGCGATCCAGTATCGTATCGATTACAGGTGTACAATAAAGAGAAAAAGCAACCTACAGGCGTCGAATCTGAAAAGCTCAACAGAATATCTCTAGGTACTTGAGAGATATTATATGAATCGATATTAATGAAAAAAATGATAGTCTTTTTTCAGTTTATTTTGTAATACGGACGAACTTACATTTAATGCTATTGTTAACCGAATAACTGTTATTTTAAATATTTATTTCAGTGTCCAGAGCGCATTAGATTTGGTTTTCCAACACGCTGCTATATAGATTGTCTTGTCGTTATTTGAAATCAGGTAGTCATGAGTGCAAGAATGAGTTATCAGAAAGCGCGCTATAAGATGTTTTTTAGTATAACTCCAGTCGTGGAGTTTGCAACATAAGACGGTAGTTAAGCCCAGTGAAAACAACAATGAGGTTGCTCAAGGGCAGAATAGCTTGTTACACGACGACCACGTGTATCGACGGCAGGTCATAGAATTAGGTATGTCCCACTGCAGAAGTATCTAGATGTTATTCTTGATGAGAATCTTCGATTTAAGGAGCAGTTATACGAGTACTGTCCAGAAAGTAACATACGTTTTGAAATAAAAAAACAACCAAATAAAAAAAAAACCCTCATGATGAACATTGGTGCGGCCATTTTTAAACTGAATGCACCACTGCCTCATTGCACCTTCACCCTTAATTCCATCTCCGTACGCCTCACAAAGTTGCCGATGAATTTCAATTAGTTTGAGGTGTTTTGCCAGTAAAAACCTAATCGCTGAACGAACCTCAGAACTCGCGGGATTTTCTATTGAAGCGCACATTTCAATAATTCACAACGAACAATGTAGAAAAATCACAGTTCACACGCTACGACGGCTTCATGCGTACCGAGTGTAGAAACGTTTTGACGCCAAGATGGCGGCTCTATCCCCACTCATCTACACGCTAGGCAGAAACGTAAGTTACTTTCCATAAAGTAGATGCGTAGATAGAATAGCAACTTAAGTAGCTAGGGGCCCGCCTGGGTATTTCTTTTGCCAAGATAGGCGTTTTGGCATCGAGCCTCGTTAGCTGAGATATTCGCTGTTAGGATAAAATCGGATGTGTAGAGAACCCTGTGATGGAGCTTCGGTCCAGAAGGTTCGGGACCTCGCTCGCGAAAGCGGACCAAAGCAGAGAGAGATAAGATATGTTTTCATTAGAGGCTCGATTTTTGAGAAAATCAAGAGGACTTTGAATAAATTAAATTGTAAGATAAAATTGCTTGTTTTGTCGGTTTGAGAACAGTATTTTTGGTGTTAAAGACTTAATCAAGTATCTATCCGAGTGCACAGTCTAATTAAGTTAGATATAGGAAGAGTTTTTATGTGAAACCTTCGGTGTTAGAGGAAGGCGCGGGGATCGCGCTTATACGAGTCGATTAATTTGATAGTTGAGGGTTGTAAGTTACGGTAGATGGTCGTGGTTGGAAGAGGCCATACGAAGGTGGTAGTAGTTTGTGTAAATACACCTATGGAGGTGCAAAAACCGAGGTTTTTGCATCGTTGGCATCCTGCCAGGGGCCAAACCGGTGAATGGATTGTGTAATCGTGTTTAGAGGGTCTAAAAGACGACCTCCGGGCTCATCTGGGCTAGTAAAGGAGGGGGTGGTGTGGCGACCGGGATCATCACATGGCGGGTGTCTTCCCCTACGTGGGTCGGATGTCTGGTGTTGTAAACCGACGCTGCTATTTAATTTAAAATTGTATTTTTATTTTTTGACCGTCATTTTTAATAAAATCTATAAAATATGCGATTCTGTATTTAAATTAAAAACCGCAAACTTTGATTAAATAGAAACGAAACGAAATTTAGTGTGTACGGAAAACGCAGGGGTAAAAGTTTAACATTACGTATTTAAGAAATACCTCGTTCAAAATATGCTACGACCTCTTCAGACCGCTTGTCAAAATTAGAAAACGTTTTAAAAAATAATAGATAAATAAATTACTAATCTTATTTTTGCAAAAAATAATGTACACCCGTAATTAAAAAATTAAAGATATCCACCGGTATCGAATCAAAGAACAACTATTTTCATCTAACTAAACACGATACGTCGACTTAAAAGAGACGGTCTTATTTTGTTTTTGTTTTAATAAATTATGGAATTATCTTTTCACAGATTTATTTAAAATAAAATTAAACCGTTTTCATTTACAGTAAAAATATTTATCCGTCGATAAATTTTTAAATAATACAGATTAAGTTTTTTTTTAAATCCCTGATATTTACGGAATTCCCTGATGATACGGTATTTGCATACCGTGCCGCGCACATACATAAATATGCGCTCAAAGTAATTTTCATTACCTCTTTCTGAATTACAAACTGTTTTATAGTTGTTTTTTTTTTTTTTTACTTTAATATCTTTGTGTATTTAGCTTAACGTTATTTGACTGGTTATAAGTTTAAATAATTAATATGAACTTTAGTAGTTATTTTGCTAGTTCGCTCCGATGTAAGTTTTACCACCGTTTACTTCGATTCATCCAGGCGAATGCCGGTGCAGATCCTTTTTCTGTTCTGCGGAGTAGTATATCTACCCGTTCCTGACACGTTCTATGTAACGTATTATTACTATATTAATTCTGTTTTTTTTTTCTTTCTTTTTGTTCGATGATATCGCCATATAAGCTTTAAGCGTGCGCGGGATATAGAAACGAAAGGAAATGGAAATTTGTAGCGTATAAAATAGCCATGCCCGACCGGGATTAGAATCCGGGACCTCCGGATGAAAGGCCGGATATTTTAATTTGAATATATTTTAATTTTAACTCGGATAGATAAGTTGGTCGTCTCTTATTATTTTATTTACGCTTACAAAATTTTGACAGTTACCGATAGATTTTCGGTGACAATTTATATTGAGACCGTCCTACAGTTATTAATAATCAGAAACAAAATAAACTTTTAAAAACCGTTTACGTTTTAAAAGTTAAGATATTTTAAATAAAGGAACGGTTGTCTTACACGCAGAATAAAGGGTGAATACAAATAAAACTTTACCTGCTAGCAGTCAGGTCTGTGTATATAATAAATAAAAGAGAAACTAGAGTAAACTGTAATAGTTTCATGTTCTCTCTTGCCACTGTTATTCCAAAACCTTTAACGTTGTTTACGAGTGAAAAGGTACATTCAGGACGTAAAAGATAAAAAAAAAAAGAATTAAGGATGACATCAACATATACAAAGGCGCCAACACAAGATAACTGTCTAAAATATATTTTACATTGTTACTGATTATTTTTAATAACTTTTCAACATTTAAAAAATTATTTTACATTAAAAAAAATAATAAATATCTTAATAAACCGTTTGTTCATCTGTTATCTTTGGGTTATATTGACGTTCTGTTTTTGTTAATTTTTTAAAGCGAAATATTTTGGAGACAAAATTTATTCGTCTAGACATGTAGACTATATTTATTATAATTTGAATAGAACATGATTTTAAAAAATCGGTTGGAAACATAAAAGTGTAGTTATGTTTAACAGGTTACGGTCTTTTAAAAACATACATAGTGTATTATAAAGAATGACTTTTAACTGTTTTATGATTTTTATTTTGATGGTTTCTTTTGTTCATTTTTATTCTTTTATCCTGTATTATTAGTGTATTTTATATTTTATATATATATATATATTTTTTTTTTTTTCTTAAATATTTTCGCGCGCGCACATGAGTGTCATCATAAGGAGAGGAATGAAATTTTTATCGGCTCTTGTATACGACTGATTACGATTAAAATTTAGCTAACCTGAAATACAAGGTTACGCTCCAAAAACCGTTAAAAAAATTATTTAAATCTTTATGCAAATGAACGATTCATTCGCATAAAGATTTTAAACTCATTATAGTAGAAGCTACGGTAAATTTATGTATAATAAAAAAAGGAATATTAATTAATAAATATTAATCGATGACTAGACAATACTTACGAAATACTCTACAAAAATTGTATTTTACAGGAGATTTACTAATAAAAATAAAAATTACAAATCACTCGTGATTTTTTAAGTAATCTCAATACAAAGCGTAGATTTATTTTAAAAATGTTTAAGTCTCTAATTCAGATCGTCCGCCACGTCTTAGTGCTCATCACTTGTTTCGTTCGGATAGATAAATCTTATCTCGTGAAGTATAAAAGATAGCGAAAAACAATTAAGGACGAAGATGACTATTTAATGCCTCTATGAAAGATCGCTTTCAAAAAATTATATTTTTAGAATGAAACTTAATTCCTGTATCGTCGTTCAACAGTGAAGTTTCTGCTGTACTATTGTACGTTTTCGATCTGATTCCTTATTTAAACTTAAATTTATTCCTAAAGTATTTTATTTCTAGTTTTAAATCTATCAAACGTCTATAGCAATTTTTTGTTCAATTTGTTCAACTTCCGGGAAAAAGCCCTCACACTTTAGCCTAGCCGTTGACGCGCACTCAATAAAAGATTCCCTAATCGTTGGATCGGTAGAGTCGGTCCTGAAAAAATTTCACCCAGAAAGTTTAAAACAACATTAGCTGTGTGCGGTATTCCCTCTTGCGTGAACCACTCGTTTTCTAATCGAAACGCTCTTGCAAGAAGCTGAGGAACAGAATGATTACGCAGCATGTTTAGATAACGTTCACTGTTCACTGTCCAAAAATAATGCCCTATTACCCAGTGACTTGAGATAGCGACTTATACCGTAATTCTTGGAGCGTAATGCACCTTTTCATGAAGCATATGTTAATTTTCGGAAGCCCAAAACGCACATTTTATTTATTAACGACCTCGTCTAGGTGAAAATGCGTCTCATCTGAAAACCAAACGTTGTTCAACAGTACGTCTTGGTGCACAACCCGTTCAGCGAATGCCATTCTTTGATGTTTGTTGTCGACCGTTAATTTAAGCAAACCCTGACGGGGAGTCTTATTCTTTAAGACTTTGGGGGTTGGCGTCCCCACAGGCCTAGCCTCTGCAGCTTTTCTTCCCACTACACACTGAGCTGCAGAATACTTTACCCTATACACATATACTACACCAAGAACACTACACAAATTACAACATATACCCTTACACAACTACACAACAACATCCAACACAATTTTCTCTCACATTTGAATGGCTCTACATAGTGAGTCTCGTACGACGTCCTCTGGGCACCAGGGTGAACCCAGTTGTATTTATCTCTAGCTCCAGTACGTGTGCGCTCTGCTGGAGTGGTCCGTTTTATCGCCGGTACTCGTGGGACCAAAATGTCAGTTCCAAATAATAATACTATGATGGTTGGTGGTCCATCTGAAAAACCACCAATTTTAATCTTGTGAAAAGACATCGTCCAGCCTTGTCTGACGAGGATAATAACCTGGTAGAAGACAGTACATTAAATCTTAAATACAAAAACATACGTTTCGTTGTTCTCCGCAATAATCAGGAAGGTGGCTCCCTCCAAAAGTTCTCGCCTTTCTTGATAAACAAGTTTATAACAACCTCAAGCGGTTCCCCGAAAAATATTAGAAAGTTACGAGACGGATCGATTCGATCGAAACTTTTAATGACGAACAGAGTCGATCTATCTTACGTCTCCGTAATATGGGTTGTATAAATATCAATGCAGAATGCCACAAAACTTTAAATACGAGCCGGGGAGTAACTTTTTGTCGAGACCTTTTAGATATGGATATCACTGAAATAGTTGATGAGTTCGTCCCCAAGATGTTGTTGAAGTAAAGCGTATAATGAAACGCCAGAGCGGAATTATACACCGACGGTGTCGGTGTATAATTCCGCCCTTATACTGAACCGTCACCGTCTCTTATACTGACATTCAATCTCCCTGTTCCATCAGAAAAGATTAAAGTTACCTCTCGGTTCGGGTACGACCATTCATACCCAACCCACGGCGATATTTCAGATGCCAAGGATATGGTTACACTACAGCATCTTGCTCGAAAACGGAGATCTGTGCTCGATGTGTTAAAGAAGGCCACAATGACACTAACTGCGAAGAAGATGAAGAATGTGCGAACTGGTTCAGATACAGCCCGCTCCAGAGATTGCCCAACTTTTAAAGAAGAAAAGGCAATTCTCAAATTCTGTATTGAGCAGAAGCTATCTTTCCCGGCTGCACGCAGAGAATATAAAAAGATAAATAACTCACGGAACCTGGTATCTTTTGTATGTATCTTTTATGTATCTTTTGTATCTTTATGTATCTTTTATGTATCTTTTTATGTATCTTTTGCCACCGCTACATCGAAACAAACTCCTACAAATGTTGGTAATCAGCAGTGCGGATCCTGCAATGAACTTAAAAAACTTGTTCGGATGCTTTCTGACCAAGTTGCTTCACTTACAGCCACTATTTCATAGCTGACAAAAACGAACAGAAAGTCATTATTAGGTAGTAGCAGGTAGCAGGTAGCAGGTAGGGTAGGTAGTGAAACCAACAACGGAATCCCTCTCAAAGCTCCTGTCCCCAAAATTTTACCTATACAGGCAGGAGTAAACACAATTAGCGGTAAGTCATCTAATAATCCCCCTGGTAAGGGAACCCACACAACCACCCTTTCTGGGATGTCATCTACAACTTCCCATCCTTCAAAATCTCCACCTCCATCACCTCACTTACTGGAGGATATGGATGAGGAACCGCCTGACTCCAGAGCATCGGAATTCTTTAAACTCAGAAACACGAAAAAGAGAAACCGGATCACTTATAACTAATTTTGTCATATAATTACCTATAATACTGCATGTAAGCACCTTTATTTATGAACATTATTCAGTGGAACGTTAGAGGTCTTCGGTCCCGCATTGAAGATGTTTGAGTGTTGATGCGCGCACATGAACCACTAATAATGTGCTTTCAAGAAACGCATCTACTACAGCAAGATGCGATAACACTCAGATGCTATGTCTGTGAGAGATCCGACTGTCTTGTAGATAGTAGGGAAAGTGGCGGTGTTGCTATTTTCATGCGGAATGAGGTGTCGGCTACAAGGCTACAACTGACTACCCTCATTCCCGCTGTTGCTGTAAAAGTCTCAGTTCCCTTTAAACTGCATATCTGCAATTTGTATCTCTCGCCGAACTCTCAGTTCAATACTCAAGAAATATCAAATCTCCTCACACAAATCCCTTCTCCTTCGTTAATAGTAAGAGGGTTCAATGCCCACCATATTTCCTGGGGAATATATCTGCTCCTCTCGTGAAAATATGATAAACAGAGTGAGACAAAATTTAGATCTTTGTCTACTGAATGATGGGTAATACACATTATGTCTTCATCCTCTGCTATACTGTCAAACAGCGATCTCTCCATATGCCCTTAGCACCCTTAAACAATGGGGTTTCAAGGGCTGTATGTTTGCATTTATCAAGGATTTCCTAAATGATCGATCTTTCCGTGTTCGTATTGGAGATTCCTTATCGGGTAGCGTCACTTTGGAGAATGGAGTCCCTCAAGGAAGTGTAATAACACCTTGTTCGCTGTAGCCATCAACACTATTACTGCATGTGTGCAACCACCTGGTTCATGTTCGTTGTTTGTGGATGATTTTGCCATCTATATCGCGTCCCGTTTAACATTCACAGCAGAAAGGCTATTGCAGAACACAATATCTCGTCTTGAAGCTTGGTCTAAGGTTACCGGCCTCACCTTGTCATCTGACAAAACAAAATGTGTACTCTTTTCTCGATTGCGGGACCCTTTTATATCGCACACAAATCTTTCTGAATGAAGAGGAAATTGCTATCTCTCATGGTATTAAGTTTTTAGGTTTGCTTTTTGACAACCGTCTTACGCGGGTCGATCACATCAAACAATTAAGAAGGAAATGTTCAAAATTGCTACATATGCTGCGAGTTCTTAGCAACACCAACCGGGGAGCTGAGAGGTCTTGTATGTTGGGATTCTATTATTCCTTAGTTCGTTCCCGCTTTGATTATGGTTGTATCGCCTACTCTTCAGCGCGTAATAACGCGCTGAAGATGTTAGATGCTGTACACCATGCTTTTCTCCGTCTTGCTGCAGGTGATTTAAGATCAAGCCCTGTCACTAGCGTACTTTGTGGAGTGCGGTGAACCATCTCTTTGGGATAGACGTGACCAAATTGTAGCATCTTACTTTGCCAGTGTTAAAAGGTAACCGAATCACCCGGCTTTTACCGCAGTTGCTGCAAATCCTAGTTTACAGAGATACGAAGACCATTCACGTGATACTGCGTCTATGAGTGTACGTACTCGGCGGTTACTACATCATTTAAACGTGGACATACCTTCTATTTTTCCAACGTATCACTGTTCATATCCCCCGTGGAGAATCAACCTTATTAATTTTATTTTTGATCTTACCACATACAACAAACAAGCAACACCACCTATCGTTTTTCAGCAAAGTTTTCACCATATTCTCTCCAAAATAAACCCAGACTCAAAAGTATACACAGATGGCTCAAAACAGAATGATACCATCGGAAGCGCATTTACTCTTAATAGCAGAATCTACATCTTTGGTCTGCCTAATATTACAGGTATATTTATTTCCGAATTGTAAATATTAATAAGGCATTGAGTATCGTTAACCCAAAATACAGTCATATCCTTATTTGTAGCGACTCGTGTAGTACACTCCAACCTTTACAAGATATTTACTCTAGACATCCGTCGGTCACGGAAATCTATAATGCAATCGCCGAGTTGAATCATCGCAACAGGGGAGTGATTTTCTGTTGGATTCCTATCCACGTGGGAATTCCAGGTAACGAAAGTGAGGATTCCGCTGCTAAAGAGGCTTGTAATCAACCTCCCTTCACCACTCGTGTTGCTACTTCGGACTTTATTAATTATGTAAAACAGTCTCTTCGAGCAAAGCGGCAAGGTGATCGGACGCCCACCGTCGATAACAAACTGCGGCACATTAAAGATTCTATTTGGCCTTCGGACTCCTCATGCACAGAGTAACACACGAGTACCTGATGTCAGCAGGTCACGCACCACTATGCGCACGATGCAATTGCCGCATGACCGTGCACCACATTCTTGTGGATTGCGTTCGTTATGCGGCTTTGCGTAGTAAATTTAAATTGCCCGGAAATATCCGTCAATTTTTGGGCAGTGTCAACCAATTTTTAGACCCGATGTTTCTGTTTTTGCATCGTGCTGGTCTTATATATAAAATTTGATATTGTGGTGTATAGTTTTGTTTTTGGTAAAGTTTACAGTGTCTGTTTTATTTTTTATTTTTATTGTTCTGTTTGTTTTTTATTCTCTTATTCGAAAAGGGGTCCTTTGCACCCCTCTCGTATATTGTGAAATCCAATTTTTTTTTGTCTTCAGTCATTTGACTGGTTTGATGCAGTTCTCCAAGATTCCCTATCTAGTGCTAGTCGTTTCATTTCAGTATACCCTCTACATCCTACATCCCTAAAAATTTGTTTTACATACTCCAAACGTGGCCTGCCTACACAATTTTTTCCTTCTACCTGTCCTTCCAATATTGAAGCGACTATTCCAGGATGCCTTAGTATGTGGCCTATAAGTCTGTCTCTTCTTTTAACTATATTTTTCCAAATGCTTCTTTCTTCATCTATTTGTCGCAATACCTCTTCATTTGTCACTTTATCCACCCATCTGATTTTTAACATTCTCCTATAGCACCGCATTTCAAAAACTTGAAATTCTATATTTATATTAATTTTATATTGTGTTTTTTGTTTTTATTTTTATTTATTTATTTATTTTTTAAAAATAAATTTTATCACATTTTAAACTTCTGACTGTGATATTAGTTCTTTTGCGATATTAGTTAAGTGTTTAGTGATATTAGTTTTAAGTTTTATTTCATTTTAATATTTTAGTTTTACATTAGGTATATGTTTATGTTACATATAGTTTTTGGTTTAGTTATAGGTTCTTAAATTAGTTACCCTCCTCTATGAATCATGAGACCTTGCCGTTGGTGAGGGGGCTTGAGTGCTCAGGGATACAGAGTAGCTGGACCGAAGGTGCAACCATATCGGAGAGGTATCTGTTGAGAGCCAGACTAAGGAATGATTCCTGAAAGAGGGCAGCAGCTCTTTCAGTAGTTGTTAGGGGCGTGAGTCAGGACGACTTAAACGGCCATATCAACATCACTCAGTCCTCTGAGTACTGCGCAGCTGAAAGCAATGGAAAACTACAGCTGCTTTTTTCCAAGAAAATGTGGCTCTCTGCATTTTCACATAACAATAATGGAGGCGCCTTCCTTGGTAAAATATTCCGGAGGTAAAATAGTCCCCCGTTCGGATCTCCGGGTGGGGACTACTAAGGAAGGGGTCACCAGAAAATTAAAAAATAACATTCTACGAGTCGGAGCGTGGAATGTTAGAAGCTTAAAAAAGGTTGGTAGGCTAGAAAATTTAAAAAGGGAAATGGGTAGAACAAATGTGGATATAGTAGGAATTAGTGAGGTTCGGTGGGAAGAGGAAGGCGACTTTTGGTCAGGTGATTTTAGAGTAATTAACTCAGCATCAAATAATGGGCAGGCAGGAGTAGGTTTCGTGATGAACAAGAAGATAGGGAGGAGAGTGGAGTATTTCAAAACGCATAGCGATAGAATCATTGTAATAAGGATAAAATCAAAACCTAAACCGACAACGATTGTTAACGTCTATATGCCTACAAGCGCCCATGATGATGATGAGGTAGAGTGTGTATACGAAGAGATTGATGAAGCAATTAAACACGTAAAAGGAGATGAAAATTTAATAATAGTTGGAGATTGGAATGCAAGCATTGGAGAAGGCAAGGAAGGAAATATAGTGGGTGAATACGGGCTGGGCAAAAGGAATGAAAGAGGGGACCGACTTATAGAGTTTTGCACGAAGTATAATTTAGTAATTGCCAACACCCAATTTAAAAATCATAATAGAAGAATATACACTTGGAAAAAGCCAGGCGATACTGCAAGGTATCAGATAGATTATATCATGGTTAAGCAAAGATTTAGAAATCAACTCGTTGACTGCAAAACTTACCCTGGAGCAGACATTGATAGCGACCATAATTTGGTGATAATGAAATGTAGATTGGGGTTTAAAAACCTGAAGAAAAGGTGTCAGATGAATCGGTGGAATTTAGAGAAGCTTGAGGAAGAGGAGGTAAAGAAGATTTTTGAGGAGGACATCGCAAGAGGTCTGAGTAAAAAAGATAAGGTAGAAAATGTAGAAGAAGAATGGGAGAATGTTAAAAAGGAAATTCTTAAATCAGCAGAAGCAAACTTAGGCGGAATAAAGAGAACTGGTAGAAAACCTTGGGTTTCAGACGATATATTGCAGCTGATGGATGAACGTAGAAAATATAAGAATGCTAGTGATGAAGAAAGTAAAAGGAACTATCGGCAATTAAGAAATGCTATAAACAGGAAGTGCAAACTGGTGAAAGAAGAGTGGATTAAAGAAAAGTGTTCAGAAGTGGAAAGAGAAATGAACATTGGTAAAATAGACGGAGCATACAGGAAAGTTAAGGAAAATTTTGGGGTACATAAATTAAAATGTAATAATGTGTTAAACAAAGATGGAACACCAATATATAATACGAAAGGTAAAGTCGATAGATGGGTGGAATATATTGAAGAGTTATACGGAGGAAATGAATTAGAAAATGGTGTTATAGAGGAAGAAGAGGAAGTTGAGGAGGATGAAATGGGAGAAACAATACTGAGATCTGAATTTAAGAGAGCATTAAAAGATTTAAATGGCAGAAAGGCTCCTGGAATAGACGGAATACCTGTAGAATTACTGCGCAGTGCAGGTGAGGAAGCGATTGATAGATTATACAAACTGGTGTGTAATATTTATGAAAATGGGGAATTTCCATCAGACTTCAAAAAAAGTGTTATAGTTATGATACCAAAGAAAACAGGGGCAGATAAATGTGAAGAATACAGAACAATTAGTTTAACTAGTCATGCATCAAAAATCTTAACTAGAATTTTATACAGAAGAATTGAGAGGAGAGTGGAAGAAGTGTTAGGAGAAGACCAATTTGGTTTCAGGAAAAGTATAGGGACAAGGGAAGCAATTTTAGGCCTCAGATTAATAGTAGAAGGAAGATTAAAGAAAAACAAACCAACATACTTGGCGTTTATAGACCTAGAAAAGGCTTTTGATAACGTAGACTGGAATAAAATGTTCAGCATTTTAAAAAAATTAGGGTTCAAATACAGAGATAGAAGAACAATTGCTAACATGTACAGGAACCAAACAGCAACAATAACAATTGAAGAACATAAGAAAGAAGCCCTAATAAGAAAGGGAGTCCGACAAGGATGTTCCCTATCGCCGTTACTTTTTAATCTTTACATGGAACTAGCAGTTAATGATGTTAAAGAACAATTTAGATTCGGAGTAACAGTACAAGGTGAAAAGATAAAGATGCTACGATTTGCTGATGATATAGTAATTCTAGCCGAGAGTAAAAAGGATTTAGAAGAAACAATGAACGGCATAGATGAAGTCCTACGCAAAAACTATCGCATGAAAATAAACAAGAACAAAACAAAAGTAATGAAATGTAGTAGAAATAACAAAGATGGACCACTGAATGTGAAAATAGGAGGAGAAAAGATTATGGAGGTAGAAGAATTTTGTTATTTGGGAAGTAAAATTACTAAAGATGGACGAAGCAGGAGCGATATAAAATGCCGAATAGCACAAGCTAAACGAGCCTTCAGTAAGAAATATAATTTGTTTACATCAAAAATGAATTTAAATGTCAGGAAAAGATTTTTGAAAGTGTATGTTTGGAGTGTCGCTTTATATGGAAGTGAAACTTGGACAATCGGAGTATCTGAGAAGAAAAGATTAGAAGCTTTTGAAATGTGGTGCTATAGGAGAATGTTAAAAATCAGATGGGTGGATAAAGTGACAAATGAAGAGGTATTGCGGCAAATAGGTGAAGAAAGTAGCATTTGGAAAAATATAGTTAAAAGAAGAGACAGACTTATAGGCCACGTACTAAGGCATCCTGGAATAGTCGCTTTAATATTGGAAGGACAGGTAGAAGGGAAAAATTGTGTAGGCAGGCCACGTTTGGAGTATGTAAAACAAATTGTTGGGGATGTAGGATGTAGAGGGTATACTGAAATGAAACGACTAGCACTAGATAGGGAATCCTGGAGAGCTGCATCAAACCAGTCAAATGACTGAAGACAAAAAAAAAAAAAAATTAGTTACAGTTCTTAATAATTTTGTTATCCGAGAAGGGGCTCTTTACACTCTCTCTCGGAGTTTCTAAAGTTTTATTTTTAGTTGAATTTCATATATTTTTATTTGATTATATTACGCTTATTGTAATACTTTATGAAAGGTTTTATTCCGGGCGATGATAACACGAAAGCGTTTTTAGCAAAAAAAAATTTAAGCAAAACTGTTATTTTTTGCGGATACAAATGCAAATCGGTTTTTAAAATTCGTTGCACAGATCGCCTAGAAATCCCAAGTCGTGGTGCAGCTTTTCTTGTCGATTTGCCCGGGCTCCTCAGCAACGCTGCTCTGACTGCTTCGACAATCAATTGAGAACATCGGCAGGCCGTTCGCGCTTACTTTCAAATATTGAATCATCACTATTAATTTTTTCGTAAAGTCTACGTATTGTTTTAATTGAGGGCGACCACCAAGTCGGTAAAAGGGAACGAAATCGTCTTTGTGTAAGCACCACGCTTTTCGTTTCATTTAAAAACAACACAGTCTTTAGCCGCTGTTAAACAGCCGGTCTTCTATTGTTAGCCATCTTGGAACGGTACACAAACCGCGCACTCGGAAAGAGAAGGAACTAATATTCATGAACTGCTGTTACTTCTGCTAACATAAAACACATTAACCTAAACAATTGTATTGCCAAAAGAAATATTGGATTATTTCGTGCGACATTCTGTATAATCTCTTGTTTTGAATTGTCATTTAGTTTGTAGTTACTTTTTGTATTTACCATTTTAATATTTATTATAAAATTATTATTTCTTGTTTTTATATTTTAAATAATTAATATGGACTTAATCGCATATATTTTTATTTTATAATTCATTGTTTATTGTGACGCTACTCTGATTAAGGTTTCACCATGCTTACCATTAATCCACAAAAAAAAATTGATCGGTTCCTTTTTTTATCCGTAGAACAGCGTATTTACCCGATTCCTGTTGTAATCTATTATTACGTATCGATCGTGATAAAAGTTCCATTCATTAAATAGAAAACGTATGATGTTTTTTTTTTTTTTTTTTGTTAAATGAATGTAAATTTCTGTAATGTCCAGTGAATTTTTTATAGTTAATTCAATACGTTAACTTGAAGTTTGTATAGGTAGAACGGAATGGGAATTTTGTAACGTCTTAAAAATGGCAAGTTTGATCGGGATTCGAACCCGAAGTGAAAATTCAATGCTAACTTCCGTGGCTAAATTACTTTTAGCCGCTGAAAAATTTATAATTTTCTTTTATATCGATATTTTTCGTTGTTAGGACAGAAATAATAATGATAACAACAACAATAATAATAATAATATGTACAAAATAGCTAACCTCCAATTAAAGGGGCTTATGAATTAATTAACTTAATATCCAATTCTGTTTTTAACGGTAAGCCTACCATATGAAGATGTGATTTCCCACAATTGTAATGATCGTATAAGTTTGTATTTTTTTAATTTATTATTTTTTTTAAGCGTATAACTATAATTCGTCATGGCTTATGATTACAGACCAAGCAATTAGAATTGTTAAACGGGGCGATTTGCATAAATCGTATAGGAAATTATGTATAAGGTACCCCATTATACAATAAGAGTACAATGAACGTTTCAGTATTAACTAACTAGGGTTAGTTAAATAACATCCTGAAATAAAGATATGCGTGTGTGGCGTGTGTATATATAATATATGTAGGTGTGTGTCTGTGTGTGTGTGTGTTTTAAAAGGAAACGGAAGCGATGAATATTAAACGCACCTGTTCCGGTACAAGCCATTTAAATATAAAATTAACAAAAAAAAAGATTCTTTAACAACGCCCTAACTTTAAATAACAAAACTTTCACATCTTTTTCCTTTCAAACATAAACTGATAATACGTAATGATATTTTTATAAGTTTAAAAGTAAGTAAATATCCTGCACGTATTATAAGTTTATATAAATCTTTAAAAGTACACTTTTACTTCCCGGATGTTATGCTTCACCCAGGTCGTGCCTTTTACTTAAAAAATCTCGGGTTCTACCTTATCAATTTTTTTTTACTAAAATGCAAATCACGATTAATGTATTAACACATTCGGTAAACTTCAGCTATAATTAAGGGCCATTGTATGGAATGTTTATTTTAACATACTTTAGGGGGAGTCCTAGCGAAGGGATAGTCCAACAGAGGGAAAAGGGATCTTTTTTATATTATAAAAATAGATCAAACCTTTTGATTTTAAGAAAACACCTACACGAAGAACCTTCTCTAAAGCTTAGAATTTTTTTTCTAATGTTGCGATAAAAAAATATATGTCGTATTTTATTGTTTATAATTTTTGTAACCCTTTTCATAGAACTATTTCTCAAGCTTGTTAAAAAACCAGGGAATAAAAAGTTTTAGTGAAATTATTTTCTAAGGTTTAAGTTTTTTTTTTACTGTACGTGCAAATCTAAATGAATTAGGTTTAACGTTGGTGAGTTATTCTCACCAGAAAATTATTTTTACAGGGAAAAAATAATTTTTTTTCCAAATATAATTACCGTGTTTACTTTCCTAGCTATATAATTATATCGTATACCTAGCTAAGAAGTACACTTTTAAGGAAAACCATTTCGGTCTGGTCAAATTTTCCATGTTGAGATTTTGATTGATCTTGACTTTTCATGACTTCCTACGACAAAGAAAAAATCACAATTTTAGTACTGAAAAATTCCAGGATATACGCTCTACTTAGATGAACCTGTTTTTTTCTTGATATCTTCAGACGGGGTGGACCGAGTCGGGTTAAATATTGCACAATGATTTCCGTATCAGCTCATCGATGTCATTTAATTTTGTTTACGACCGATCGAAGAGAGAGACGAATTTAACGGTTCCGGTATCTCAACTTTTTACTCAAAGGGTAGGTAAATCTATTCGCTTATTTTAATGTCTCAAGGATACTTTCTGATAGTGTTTGATCTTACTCAAACGTATATAAAATGGTAAGAGTAGAAAATACTTTTTTCTTTTTTGCTTTTTCTGGACTCGTCGTTACACGGCATTCTTGCACTAATTAAACGATTCTATTATAACATTAATACGCTATTGTGGACGATTTCATTCAGGGATAGAAGGGATTTATATTTACTTACATAATGATCGATTATCATTTTGCTTTACATCTACAGATTGGATTAATTACCCGTGCACAGAACTGCCCGTATTTTATGAAAATTATCGGTTTTTAATTTAGATTTGACGTGTCTCGGTAGCCGGAGTTGTCTGTTTTTAATACTTATAAACGTTTATAAATACTCTTACATCTGTTCAACACTATCTTGGAGGAAGGATTGTTTCCGGACGTCTGGAGGGTGGCTGTAGTCATCCCTGTGGCTAAGCTAAATCGTGACATCACTTTAGCAGAAAACTACCGTCTGATTGCTTTAAAATTCATCCTTTTCAACGTGATGGAGAAGATAATAAATAACAGATTGAAATGGCATCTGTAAAGATTTAATTCTTTTCCCGATACCAATACGGGATCAGAGAAAAGAGATCTAGTGTGGATCTCCTAGTATCTATACAGACGGATGTGTGTGAGGCAGTTGACTCTAAGGAGCACCTTCTTGTACTGACCTTAGACACTGAAAAGGCCTATCAGATGGTTTGGAGAGAGAGAATAACAGATTTCTTACTATAGAACGGTGTTAACGCGAATGTATTGAACTTTGTGGCTAATTTTCTGAGAAAACGGTCGATCCGTATTGTAGAGAATAGGGGGGTACTATCAAAATTAAAAATGGAGTCCATCAGGGATCTGTCCTAAGTGTGATGCTCTTCTTGGTGGGTATTAGTGAGGTAGCTGATGTGATCACTCAGCCGGTAAAAAAGTATCTTCGCTAACGATATCACTATCATCTGTAGAGGCAAGGAAATTGAAACTACTACGGAAATAATGCAGAATTCGTTAAACTCGGTGCATAAATGGGCACAATTTAGTGGTTTAAAATTGTCGGTAACTAAGTCAAGATTTATTGTTTTCTCTAGACAGTTGAAAGGAAACAAGAACGTGGTGAAATTAAACTTAGTTGAAGATGAGAAGGGAACAAACGAGATTAAAATTCTAGGTGTGACTTTTGATGACAAGATGACTTTGTCGAGTCACATTAAGTACACTAAGACTGAATGTCTAAGGAGAATTAATGTCCTTAAACTCATATCATCTTGCAACTGGGGTGCTGACAAACACATCATTCTGAACACGTATAGAAGCTTTGTTCTGTCAAAGGTAGAATACGGGTCTATCCTGTATGACTCTGCGAGAGAAAAAATTAAAGTCCTACTAGACTCCTTTCACAACATCTGCATTCGCATATCAATAGGGTCATTTAACACTACTCCTACACCAAGTTTACCGGCGGAATTCTATGAACTCCCATTACATTACAGGAGGAAATACCAAGCTATCAAGTACGCGATTAGCAAGACCCGTCTTTCCAGCTGTTCACAGCAAACGACCAGGAACGCTCGCACTCTACTGCTCGAGGGAAAGTAGAGTACCTCAATCTTTCAACCTCAGATTGCTTTGCTATCTCCAGAAATTAGACCTACTTGTTCCGAGGATTCTCGGAAAGAAAATACGTTGCGGAGTTTCTTGGTTGCGCGCATCTCTAACGACCCACGTTACTAATCTGCTAGAGACCAATTTAGCGAGATGACCAAGAAGTACAATGGGTACACTCACATTTATCAGACGGCTCTGTCTCGGTCGACGGATGCGGCTGTTCAGTTAAACTCCCTGACACCGAGATAATATATAAGCTTAGTTAGAGACTGTGTACATTCCTTTATGTTCATTTGCGAGGCCTACGCAATTTACTCCGCCTTGAGAGTTATCGAGATCAGTAGTGATGACACTACCCGGTAATTACCAACTCTATGAGTGTACTTTGAGAATTTGAGCTGTAGACGATCTGAATCCATCCTCCAAATAGTTTTCGATACCCTCTCAATAATAAATAAGATAGTTGTATCGGTACGGGTCCCGGGCCATTGCGCCATCCTCGGGAACGAACGAGCTGATAAGGCTGCCAAGAAAGTGGCAATAAATTGCCTCCGAGTTGAACGAGAGCAACTTCATGAAAACAGTCCGTGTTAAACTACGTTCTCGGTGGGATAAGTTGTGGCTGCTAAGTACTTCCACGGTCTTACATGGCATCCGGGAGAACGCGTTCGAGAAACCTTTTATCCCAAGCGACAGAAGAGACAAAGTCATCTAACTCGGCTGAGGATTGGACTCACTAGGCTTACCCCCCCCCCCCCATCTGTTTGGCTATCCTCAGCAGAAGTGTGAGGCGTGAAATGTGAAACGGTCCGTAAACCACTTGCTCGTAGATTGCCCGATGCGTTCAGATCTATTCGAAAAAATTAGACCTGGGTACAGTTTTGAAGTGTTTATTAAACCGGAAGGAACGCATAAAAATACTGTTGCGGTGTTTCTCTGATAGCGGGATGAAGGACGTAATTTATCGGTTTTGCTTACGCGAGATCCCTTACGAAAAACTATATGCGCAGTGTAAAATGACTAGTGGTGATGTTTCAATATTTATTACCCGTTTATTAATCTTGCTTTAGTTTACGTTTATTGTTTCTTGTTTTTGCGTTTTTTGTATATTTTTTATTATCTACGTTCACGTAGTTATATTAAGTCGTTAGTGACTATAATTGTTGATGCGACCGCAAATAGAAGTATTAAAAAAAACTTCCTTTGACAGATCTAAAGATATTTAATAAAATATGCAACAGAAACCAGGATTAATTTTTGAAGAAAGAATTTCGGTATAATTTGAATTTGTACATCGTTTAGTATTTTAACGTCAAAACATTGCGTATAACAAAAGAAAAATTCCAATTATGATAGCTAAAAAAAAAATTATTTCTAAATTCATATATGAAGAAGAACTATAAAAATAACAACAAAGTGAAATAAGATACGAAAGGATTTAAAAGCATATACTATCATCTAATTTACTCCACTATCGTCTAATTTAGATAAGATATAACGTTTACTAAGTGATAAACGAAGAAAGGGTGTATATTTTGATGATAACTTGACTTTTTAACTAGTACTATTATTATTATTATTATTTTGCTTTATTTTCTACCCTTAACTTGACAACCGAAACGAAACTGTGACACGTCTAGACTTCTATTTCTACTTCTAGCCCTGACGTAATGTTTGTTCTTCGACTATTTTTAGAAGATATTCTTTTATGTCCGAAGTACAATTGGTTGTGTATTTTACCTTCCGTTTATATTGTATTTCTTTTTATAAAAATACAAGTTGTGGTTCCTGTATGTCGGAGTATCTAGGTTGTAACTTTAACCGCAAAATCTATGTGGCGTGTACATTTATTTGTAAAGGCGCAATACTATTGACTTTTCTTTTCTGAATCGATGATCCTAGAAACGGAGACGTTACAAGTTTCTAGTTTGAAAGTTTAATCCGATTAGAACCGGTACCTCTGTGTACAGATCGTAAGTCCCTCCCTTTTTTTATGTTTTATTCCTTCTTCCTTTGATTATTTGTACCTTCAGAAATAGACCAGCCGTCGCCACGGTTATATCTATGGCGTCAACAGCTTCTTTATCGGGGCTAAGTGAATTGCGACCTTCTTTTTTTGTGCTTATAGAACCGTCCAAAACCTTGTTCACTTTCTATATAGCGGTTGTACAAAAAGTCAAAATTAATAGCTGCGCTATCGATCGGTAAAGCTAGGTTTTGTGCCCGTTATAAAACAGTAAGGAATTAAATGTGAGTTTTTAAATCCGGGAGTTCTAGGTACCGGCATCGATCTGCCTGGGAGTAGTTCCTAGATAACGTTCAAAAAATGTAAAATTCGTTTTGTTCAAACCTTGTTGAATTTATAAATTTCGTAATTACAACTTTTGCGATTAACTTTATTTTTACATTTTTTTATATTTGATGAAATCCAGAAAAATTATTTACGCATATTGTACTATTCCTAAAGTTGTATTTATACGCGCTTAATATCCAGGATGAACCGATTCCTTCGCAAAATATTGGCATACTGTTCCTTTTTCTTCTGCTTCATTGAAAATGTAAGATATTTTTCGTTTCAGTCTGTTTCGATACTGATATTTCTATTTCTATTTTTTTTCTTTGTTTGAATTTTCAAAACTCCTTTTTCCTGACTCTTGATATTTTACACTCAGTTAACATCTAAAACCTGGAATTTGATCTCATAAAGGGTATAAAATAGTACAATATTTGTGTATCGACTTAAATATCTGGATCCATCTCTCCGGATGGTATCACTCGGTAAGAGTGCTGATTTAATGACGACAAAAGCGAATAAAAATAGTTTACCGACGGTGACAGGACAGAAAACCTAGAATACGAGTAAACATCTGGTTAATTCTGTTTTTATTTGATCGATTAATATGATATTCTAATGTTTTCAAACATTTAAAACAGCTTTCTTTATTTGGAGCGAATAGATAGGTGCGTCTATTGGTGTAATGAGTGTAAAATACACTCTAATACATTAGAAAAAATATAAAGAACACTTGTTACATTATTGGAGAGCCAGGCCAGAATTTATTGTTAATTTTAACTCCGCAAGTAAACGGTAACCGTTGACGCTAAAACTAACTGTTAAAAAATTGAAACGATTATATTTATGAAATAGCTTTCATAACCTGTTTAGTACATTTTTAATTTTCAAATTAACTTTTTTACTCCGCTACGATTTTATAGTTACTACATCGCGTATACGTAAATAAAATATTCGAGTAGTATTTAAAAGATACAAAAAAACTCAACTATGCGCGCACACGAGAGATAGGGGAACTCGTGATATCTGTTATTTAAGTACATCCTGTATGTCACGTCCTGTAACTGTCATACGTCACAATACTAGTACTCTCATATAAACAGGAAGAGAGAGAGCGTACGAGCAAGAAGGTTTCACCTATCACAATCCACTCAACACAACATTAACTGTGATTTGTAGACATGACATGTCATATAATTAGCTGAAAGGACGGATAGGAAGTAACTTTGAATTCAGTAGAATGTTCATACGTTAAGAATTATAAATTTAAACTGTTAAATCGAATGGAGTTTAGTTAAATTCTATTAAAACCTTTTTAAATATTCCCTAAATTATACCGCTGTTCCTCAAGATAAAAATTATTTAACTTGTTATCCTCGATCAAAAACATAAAATATCTTTTCGATAAAAATATATTTAATTTTTTAATTATATAATATTTTTCCCCTATTTTTTTTTTTTTTTTTTGTAATGCGTTCCTATTAATTAACAAATTAATGACAAAACTAAAGGAATGAGAAATGATGGCTACGTACAAAAATAAAAATTTCCATAATATTAATAATTAACTTAGCTTGTAATCTTTAAAAGTTTTTATGAAATTTTATGCTTGAACGTTGGTAGAACGCATATTCGGAAAGTAAATTAAATAAAAAACATATTTTCCTCAGAAGAAGGTCAGAATCACCTTCTAAAGCTCTTTTAAAGATTAAAAAATCTTATTTATCGTAAATAATTCTAATAATTTTATTTTAGTTTAGCGGTTGTATACTAATCGCCCGATAATAGTTAATTAGGAAAGATTAATTTTTTATCTATGAAAAACGTCATTTGTGATTGGAATTTGAGCGCAGAACTTTCCAGAAGAAAGATAGAGACATTACTACGGCTTAGAAATAAATAATATGTCTTTATATATATGTTATCGTAAATTTTACAATTTTTATTTACAAGGATATAACTACTAATTAATTATAACAAAATAGCATAAAATTAATAAATGGCATATCCTGATCCCCAAGGGGAAGACACCCTCCAACCACCTCCACCGTACCTAGCCCTGATGGGCTGTACCGGAAGTCATCTTTTAAACCTCGACATATGACATCTTTCAGTAGCCTCCGCACAGGATAACACCGATGCGAATGCCACAAGCGACATTCCCGTCGGTGTAACTATTAATAAAAATAACGAAACACATCTCTAGTCTCAAGCAGGACTGAAAACTATAGTCGTCGAAGTAACTGAATCACATCACCTACCTACCCGAAAGGTAAAGTGAGTTCATGTGCGCATAAACGTAGAAAAAAACTAAAACACAAAATAAAACTAAAAACAACTAAAACCAGTACAACGCTAACAAAATAAAAACAACACTGACAAGAAATCGTAACAAAACGAAGTACGAAGGAACAAGATCAAGCAGCACCCTAGAGTCCCTCCGCAATCCGTTCCTTGACCAAATAGTTCAGAAATCCTGCAACCACTGACTATTAAGCCCGGTCCTCCCGGTTTTAACCGATTTCAAGCGTTGCTCTGACGGTATCCAGTCGACAAATTACTGCGATGCGCTCCAGATCGTATTTCGCGCGTTCATACAACACATGGAAGGCATCGTCCTGCACCCCTCACTGCGGATACAGACCCGAATCCACCAGGCCGAACCCAGCTAGTCTACACCTGAAGGCCCCGTGACCGTGACCGGTAAGAAACTGAGTTACGTACTTCTTAGGGGAAACCCATGAGGCGCCCCGCAAGCTTCTAATGTCTGGGAAGATATCGCGCGTATATCGCCCATCAATAGCCTCATCCGATCTAGCCTGCCGTATATCATAATCGTGTTGCTCGATATCCCGAATCTTTTCGGAAGTCAACTCGCCCAACTTCTTAGCAAAATACCGCTCCTATCTAGAATATCAACCGGTTTCACTCTCGCAATCAGAAAAACCGCTTACCCGTTAAACTACCCGTTACCGTCAACTATAATAGTCGTCGAGTCCACAATAATATATCTCTATAACTACGGAATTTCATCCTATCCGCCCAAACTTGCTCAGCATAAAACATAATCGCTTCGCACACGCCCTTGTACAGAATGTGTAGGGTCCTAAAATTGAGACCCCAATTCGGATTGACTACACGTTAAACCCAAAAAAGGCACTACAAACCTTTTCTGCGACGTATTGAAGGTGTCTCTTGAACTGAAATTTCTCATCAAGCTACACCCCGAGGTACTTCCGAACCTGAGTCTATTTTATTCGATGGCCTGACATCGATACTTGAACTCACTGTCTTTCCGAACAAACAGCATTTGAGAAGCATCACTGTGGTTAAGCAAGGAAATTGTAATAAATAAATTTAAAAAACTTCACCCTACCGACATTTTTATTGTGCCACCTGTTAACAAAAATTAATGATTCAATGCTTTTATTACAGTTACTTTATCAAATTTTAAGTTGTACCATATACTTACTGATATATATATACATATATATATTTATATTTATATAAAGTTTCAAGGTAGATTCTGCCATGTTTATATGCATATTGTTTAGAATCCTTATGACATCCTAAAAATCGCCTTGTATGTCAAAAATTTATTGGGCAACGACGGATCCAAGTTCCTATCTAACAATCAATAAAGCCTCTTATATTCGGTATTAAGCATCTTTCCTTTCTCTTTCACGTGGTACTTCCAACTTCCACGTTAAACGATGTTCAAGATGGAGCCCAAGGTACCGAACCCGGTCGGAGTGTAGGTATTGACCCCGTCCGGGTGGACTTCCAGACAGTCAAAATATTGAAAAAAAATCCATTGTTATTCTAATTGCATATATAAATTCAAATTCGCACTTATTTATTGTTATTAATTTATTTTTTATACTAGGAAAGTATTTACGAAAGTTCACCTTTGAATGAAAACCGGTTTAGTTGTAATTACTATTAATACAAACAATTTTATAATTTTTTTAAATCGAATTTTTTATTATTTCCAAAGTAATATTTTAATAATTAGATCGATATTAAATTTTTATACAGCTTAAGTATAATTAATTATTTTAATTATCTTCGATATTTTTGCATTTTAAGAGAGTTTATATTGATAATATAGAAAACAGATAAAATAGATAATTTAAAATACGTATAATTTTTTGCTTCTCCGCAAAGGTTCTTATTTCCTCAGATAAGTACGGGTATTACATTATTCAGTCTTATCGATCAGACTTCTCGCTAATGCAAACTTCTTATACGTCTCGACAAATCCTATACGTCGAGAGAAAGCTCTGCTGAAGAAAGATAGGTGTATCGTATGTCAAATTAAATAACAAAAGAATTAACTAACAGAAATGTTATATATAATAAAACGATACGGCTATTGACCTTGAGAAAGCATATATATATGCGTTATGTATCGCGTACGTGATGTATACGAGGAGTAAATATATCGTTACAGAAAGTGAAATCACGATAAAATATAAACGGTAGGAAATAATAACAAAGGATACGAAATATAAAAATCGGTGTATTGTTTTATTTCCTTTTTATATTTTGGAAGAAACCTGAAGGGCAAGTCGACTGTTTTTTTTCTCTTCCGGTTCAAAATTCAGCAGAAAGAAGTGTAATAAATAAAATGTTAAAAAATAAGGGGAAAACGAATCGGTAACAGTCGATGTGAAATATTTATACGATTCTTTCTCACCTTCAAAATGAAATACAGTGAAGACTGAATAACAAAAATTAAACTGTTAAATCGGATGCAAAAAACGATAACAAAGATAATCGTACACAACAAATCAGTGACTGTTTGACGATCTTCACTACACGTATAAATCATTCTTATTTTTGACAGGTATGATAAATTATTTATGGAAATTTACTTTTATTCTAAATGCGAATAGCATCTTACAGTATTATTCAGCAGGCCATTCTAATAATACTTAAAAATCTACTGAAAAATGTTTCCTTTTTTCACCGATAAAAGTGATTCATATTTAATACCTTGGCTGTCGTAAAATATTTATAATTGTAATAACAATAATTAATTACGTTATAAAGAAGAACGAAGGTTATAAATCAGGAGGAAAAAAACAGTTAAAGAACGAGGAGAAGATGAAAAAAAAGGAATAAGGCGAGAGTAGTAATATATTATTAACAAGAAAACTATGAGGAAAAAGAAGAAAATAAAGCAAAAAAGGAGTCGTAGGACGAGAACGAGATAAGAGGAAGGAAGAAGAGAAAATAAAAATAACTACATAAAGAACAAGAAAAAATAGATAAAGAAGGAAATAACAACAACAGAGGTAGAAAAAATGACGAGGACAAGAAAAAAAGGGGAAGGCGAAAAAGGAAGAAAAGAATCAAAGAAGAAGATAAGCTATGATGAAGAAAGAGAATATTAAGAAGAAGGAAAGGAAAGAGAAGCCGGGGAAGATCAAGAAAAAAATGAAAAATAGAAAGAGAAAAGAAGTTAAAATAGAAATTAAGGAAAAAAGATCTAGTCGCCGTAAAACGAAAAGATTAAGAACTAAAAGAGAAGAAATGAAGTATAAAGTGAAAAAAAAAGCGTAAAGAAAAAATTAAAAACAGGAAGCGATGAAGAAGTTGTAAAAAATGGTATATAAGAAGTCGGAGAAAAATCAAATGATGAGAAGACGATTATAAAAATATCAATTCATAAGCGATAAGGAGTCAAGAACAAAGTATTATTAACGGATGAATAAAATATTTTTCGTATTTTATTTTCTCCCCGGGGTTGAATTTTTTGAAACAAAAAGTCTGGAAGTAGGTTTTTGCAGATTCTCAATAACTATAAAAAAAATTATACGATTCCAAATTTTAAACGGACGCTCAACATCTAGGTGAAGAAACGTTTTATAATCTATTCTATGCGAGGTAAAATTTAAAAGGATCGTTCTTAATTAAACCGAAGAAGAATTTTCTAACGTGTCTGAAGCTGAGTGGAGCAATGTCTGCGAGCACCTTGTCAACGTTGAAAAAAAAATACATTGAAGATGTTTTTTAATGATGTTTACCGTTTAATGATGTGCACACACCGACAATTCCTGTTATTCGATTATTATTACTGTTGCTGTTTCTTTCCTGTAAATCTTAGCAATTGTTCTTCTGTCTGTATACTTGAACCCTAATTTTTTTTAAATGCTGAACAATTTATTCCAGTCTACGTTATCAAATGGCTTTCCTAAGTTCTAACTGCTACGTATGTCGGTTTGTTTTTCTTTAATCTTCCTTAAACTGAGCGCTAAAATTGCTTTCTATACTTTTCCTGTAATCAAATTGGTCTCCTACACTTCTTCCGCTCTCCTCTGAGTTCTTCCGTACAGAATTCTAGTTAAGATTTTTGATGCGTCAGTAGTTAGGCTAATTGTTCTGTATTAAGCTACCAGTTCTCTTGGTTCCGCCTAAGTTCGTTTCTGCCGATTTATGAATCTCGTTTTTAACATTCTTCCATTGTTCTTCTATATTTTCTACCTTATCGTTTTTATTCAGACCTCTTGCGAAGTCCTCCTCAAAAATCTTTTTTACCTCCACTTCTTGAATCTTCTCTAAATTCCACAGATTCATCTGACACCTTTTCTTCAGGTTTTTAAAATTTAATTTAAATTAAATTTTTGTTAGAAAAATAATATACAAAAATTAATAAAAAATGTTTGTACATCTTTTATGTGGATCTTCCGCATCGCTAATATATATTAGCGATAGTTGACAATATGAAGATCAGACGGGAAAAGCTCTGAAATATGTTATAACAAAAGGCTAAATTCTACCGGTTATTGTGTATTATCGATATGTTCTGAAGTGCAGAAATCATATATACAGTAATTAGTATTCGTTATTCTTTACCTAAAATATTAATATTATGAATTATATTTTACGTCCGTAAGGTGACGGCTGAAATGAAACCTATAATAACCAGTTAATCGTGATAGACAAACGCCGATCCCTTCTCTAAAATAATTTATAATTCTTTCTTTTGTTATCAGTAATAAACCTCTTTTATAATTGTATTTAGCCGAATAAGATTTATACATCACAGAGCAATAATTTTAAAATAATCCAATCCAGCTACTTATTTTTTAATGGCACATATAAAAAAAAAGAAAAAAAAAGATTAATGGTTGGAAGAACGAATGAATAAATAAATTTTATTGTGACAGTATTCAGTTTGGTCCTGTATTATTATTATTATTTTTTATTTTTTTACCCTAATTCATTTCAGTCTTGCCCTTAAGGTCAGATGAAAGACTTGCCTCGATTAAACATACCATTGTTGAATGGCTTTTATGTGAATATATGAGCGCGTGCGCGCGCGCGTATATATGTGTACTTGCATACTTTATAACCTCTGTTTATAATATTTTAATATTCTAGGAACGAACGAGTGGGAGGGTTGTTAGTGATTAAAAAAAAGAAAAAGAAAAGGGTTAGCGGGGATGATTTAATAGTCTGCTACGGCCGTATATCAAATGTGTTTTTTAAATTCCAGTAGCGACTCGCTAGCCGGCTCGCTTGCTACCGGTAACTAGTTATAGTTATATTATTTAGTCGGTTGACCCGTAGTAGTTCGTGCTTTATATTCTTATTATGTTCTTGTTGTAGGAAAGGAAGAAATGTTCTTTCTTAGTCGTCGTCAGTACCTAACCGTAATCTAATAAAATAACCGACCGATTAGCTAATGGCTTTACGATAAGTAGTTTGCCTAAATCGTAAATTAAATTATTTTCAAAATAAGCAAGACGCTAGAAAATAATAATTAAAAATAAAATCCGTCTACGAACAAACCTCTAATTACAGTAGACATTTTATTAAATTATGTCAATATCGTTACTAAACAAATAATTATTACTTCCAAATTACGCTGACCTTTTATTAAAATCGTTTATTCTAATCATTTTCGAACGAGTGTCGGATCCCAGTCCGATTGGATTACCGAAGTTATGATTTTCTTTCTTTTATTACGCGACGGCTTTTGCTTGAGGTAATCAAATTAATTTGAGATAAAAACCGATTTGTTAATCGACAAATTTGTTACGATAAAAACTAATTTGAAATCGGTCGATTTTAGTTTACGACAAAAACCGTAGTGTTACGGTCTCAATAAACAACTGAGCTTTTAATCTTTATTAAATATTGATTCCGCTCACACAGTGTTCATCTTAAAAGAGGTCCCTATCACTCGGTAGTTTATACTAAACGCATATTTTTGTTAAAATGCATATATTGGTGCGAGATGAATGAATGTAGAAGATTTTGGTACGACTGAAGCTGGAGCGGAGAGGACTCTTTACTGCCTTCCCCATTTGAGTATTACCGGTCAGTATCGAGCATCGGCTTTTGAACAAGATTAATCGTGTGTTGTTTGTTAAAATGCGATTATTCGTTGAAGAACGCGTATTCGTGATGGAAACTCATTTAGAGACGAAATTTCGTGTTGCGTGTCGGTGAAAATTCAAGGAAAAGTTTGAAAAGGAGGCACCAGTGAAAAACGTTATTCAGAAGTTACTTGTATATTCCCGTGTAAAATATAATATTATCTCTAGGTTCTCCCTCAAAAAATCACAACCGGTTTTCACGATACAAAAAAAGGGCTGTAGATCGCCGTATGTACACGTACGTATGAATCGCGTCGACACATTTAAAAAAAAATGAAAATATTAACTTATTCTTGCGTTTGTATTTGTGAATTTGCAAAAATTCATTCGCAAATTCTCATTCTTAAAGAAAAAAAACAATATCCACTTCTACCAAATCATGTAACTCAAATCAATACTTCGGCTTGTAAGAAGGGCCTTCCTTACATTCCGTTGCGAGTATTCAGTAAATTATCGATCATATCAAAACAATTTTTTTCACCGGTTAATTTAAAATAAAATAAAAATATTTTCTTTTATACAAACAGTATTACTACATCGATGAATTTTTAAATAATACTATCAAAAATCTTTTAAAAATCCCAAATTTCTTCAATGAAAATTTATAAAATTTAAATCACCGTTCTACGTTATCCCTTCCCTTCAACACGGGAACAAGGGAACGTGCTTCATTCTTCTTCAAAGTGCCCCGTCGCTTTTCTGAAACAGAAGTGGTATTCATTTAACACACTTTCTACTGTATATAAATTATACTACGGAGTATCTTCATTCCTGATTATCCCATCGTTGTTATTATTAATGTGAAAAAGTTGTGGGAAACTGAAGTGTGTTTACGTTCCCGGTTTATCTGTATTGCTGTTGCTGCTACAACATACTCGTAAAAGGAAAGTATAGCGAACGGAAAAATTCAGATTTCTGCAAAAGTCAGTGTTTCAAGACCCCCGTTACTCCAAAAATACAAAAAAGGTATAGAAATTTCTCGACGAATGTATTTACGTTTTTTAGCCTCCATTTCTATTCGTACTTTCGGATCGGCTCGATATAAACTTTTCGAAAATGGCTCAAAAATTTCCATAATCAGGATAAAGGTAGGATTAAATTATAAAAAATAAAAAAGGGGGAGGGTACTTTTTCCCATTTTTTTATATTTCCCTTTTTGTGTAGTAGTCGTAAAGTTGAAGTTTAGTACGATGAAAGTACTTATGAAGTTGCTTAAAATTCAAAAACGTTTTTAATCAATCGGATAAATCAGATTTATTTCCGGGTAGCTATGGATATTATTTCTAAACAATTTTTTCCTCACACCATTTGATTAAAAAAAGTCTAAATTTCGCTCAAATTTTTAGGTTCTTGTGTCGTGTGGATATATATATACACCAACTTTGGTTTGGTTTTCGATCCATCAGGTAAGAGAGAAATCAGGTTCCCATATTTTTGTTTTAGTTAACTGTGATTTTTTATAACTTTGTGAATAACATTGAATCAAATCAGGCCGAATTATCGAAGTAAATAATTACACCAACAAAGAACTTTTAAAACCGGGGGGGGGGGGGGTTGAATGAGACTCGTATCAAAAATATTAATTTTTGAAACTTTTAATGTTGAAGATTGAAAATCCAACGTATCTACTATTAATGTAGACGACGCGACGAGGAAACATTTAAAAATATAAGTGTATTTATACATTGTAAATATAAGTGACGTCTCTTTTAAGAATTTAAAAATAGTTTTGATTTTTTATATAATTTTTGATACTTTGTCTGTTTTTTTTAGTTGTGGTTGTTATTAAAAATACTACGATAAGTAGCTGTCAAGCGACGGGTGCAAATGGGACCCGCAATTTTTAATAAAATGTTGAACATTTTCACTGTTGTACTCTAAATATTGCATCATTAGGTCATTAATATTTAAAAACCCTCAATGGTGTATTTGAAGAAAAAATCTGACGAGTACGAAGCCGGGAAAATTATGTATTCCTTTGCCGGTTTTATTTTTTTGTAGTATAATTTACATAAATAAATCTAGCGATTAAATTAACATTTAAAAAAATGTAAAAAAAATTATTTAATATTTAAATACGTCATTCGGCTTGCATTGTAATAAGACATAAAAATTAGCAAGAGATGACTAAGCCCGTTTTATTTCCTTCGATTCATTCATAATTTTTTCAAAAAAAAAATCTTGAATATGACAATGAGGCGTAAATAAATTGTACTGTGGGAATATCTGTATAACTCTCCCTATCCAGTTATGTTGAGATTTCTTTGTTCTACTTTGCTTTGTATTGTTTTTACATTCCGTGATAATTTTTGTCCCTCCTACAATATTCTTTTGCGTACAAGTTGAAAAACTTCGGGAATAAACTAGGTCCTTGTAACGCTATTTTCTATGTGCCTGTAATAAACATTTCATTTAGATCTGAATGTAATTTTAAAGTTATATCGATAAGATCAGGAAACAGATAAGTTAAAAAATTATTACAACTTTTTAAAATCTGTTTAGAAATATCAAGGAAAAAAGGGAAAAAATGTAATCCGAATGAAACTAAAAATTAATTTTCGTTGAGAAGTGACCGGTATAAACAAAAGTTTATATATATAATCAACAGCCTAAATCAATAAATATAAATAAACTGTATCCTTTTTATTTGGTGAAGTGCTACATTATTAAGTAGTCAATGCATATAAATTGTTACTGTTATTAAATAATACTGATGCAGTCACGTGGAGATAACAAAAATCAAAATCGATAAACAGAAAAAAAAATGAAATTGTTAATTGTTAATCTAGTACATATTTAAGTATTAAATAACACTTAAATATATTAAGTATATTTATTACACACTTATTTATAACACTTAAATAAGTAAATAGAAAATTGAGATTTATCTTAGTATTATTTTTAAAATTATTCATCGATAGTAATATTTTTTTTTGTCATTTGCATATTTTCGTAATATTACACGACGTTAATGATAGGTATTAATCCCCTAGCTAGAAGTCGTTTGAAAAAAAATGGATGATGTAGGTAAAAAGAGTGGTAGGCAAACAGCATGTATAATCTCAGTTAAATTCACTGTAAAAATTATCATTTAAATAACGGCCGGGCGGAAAACGCGGATTTATCTTTTAAATAAAATTATGCAAACTTAATAACTTTTTTTTTAATAAAGGAAAATTTTCCATTAATATAACGACTAAAAATCGGGAAATTTTACTATAATAAAAAAAGTGAAACTTTGAACTTCATCTATTAAGTTTATATTTAAAATTCTGTAATATGAAGTCGCGTTTTAATCATTGATCTCTGATCGAATGAGTTTAATAGATTTCGTATAATTAGTTTATTGTATATTTACCAAGATTCAAAGCGATTTAGATTTATTAGCCCTTTAGTTTTCTCATGATAAGTTTCAGCGAATGAACCTCGAAAAAAGAAATAAAATAAAGATTATTACAATTTTTCTTACCTTTATTTTTTCATCTTACTATTGTCTTCACATATCACAAAAAAAACCTATATTCTTGTTAATTGTGCGTGTGAAACAATTAAAAAAGCAAATCTGTTAAATATTTTTACGTCACAGAAAATGGAAAAATTAACTTAGAACATACAACGTCTAAAGAAACACGTTAATTATGTTTTATCACTTAAAAGTGCAATTTAATAATATTCCTCTGTTACGACAAGTCTGTTTTGCATTTATTTGCTCGAAGTTAAATTGCGGTGTGCTTGCATGGGCTCTACATTTAAACCTCGTTTGAAACTTCTAGTTTATTTACAGAATCTACGGTTCTTGAAAGTACAAACGAATTTCTTAACATTTTTTTATAAATATTCGTACGCTTCCTTTTATGTATACTTATGTATAAAACTTCTCGTGCTGTTCTATTATACGAGTAGAATTTTTTTTGTGTGATCGATAATAAAAAAAAAAAATGAAATAGTATTTAGTACTATGCAGACGAGTAATAATTAAATTAAAATATCTAGGTCCTTTAAGATTACTCTCCAGAAGACATTCATATTTTTTGGCTCTAAATTATACGATGTGCTTCCTTTAAAAATTAAATAACTTCTAAATTAATCCAAAAAAGCGGTCGCTCTCATCTTACGAGTTAGATGGTACGTTAAAGATTACTGCTTCATAGTCCAGTGCGGTTGAATTACGTTTTACGTTTCGCGACGTTATTTTGGTACTTATAATTAATTTTACGGAGCGGTCGAAAAGACTTGTTTGTGGGGGTTTGCGAGAGGATTTATTTTCTTCGCTTTTGTTTTTTATTCTTTTTTTATGTTTTGACAAAATTAAAAATGTTAAATATAAAATGTACGCGCTGTTTCTTACGTTCAAACAGTTAATACCTTTTTGTAACCAGTAATTATTTCATTCACCCGGGTACGATGAATGTTGTAAATCTATCGTTTTTTCTCCTAACTTGTACGTTGCAGTCTGTTCGACTAGTGAACAATAAGCAATCCCCCTCCCGCGACCCGCTGAGATGAGGATGATATTTATGACGTGTAAATAAGATGTAGCCTTGTACAAACTCAGGCCGACCGTTCTCAAGATGCGGGTAATTGAACCCCGACCACCGAAGAACCCCGGTATCCGCTGTCTAATACTTAAATCTGTATAAAAGCAAGCAACTTTTATTGGGATTTGAACCCCAGAATCTTCGACTTTCAAAATCAGCTGTTAAACACCTGAATTGCGACCACGAATTAAACACACTAGACCACACTAGACACTAAGACGGTGGCTTATCTATAATTTTAAAATATTTATAGTGTTCCTAAATAAATTACAATAAAAATTCCTTACAATCTTATCCACCCGCGACATTTCATCAGAAGTTGCGTATTTTAATCGATTTTGTATGAATTTCTAAAAAATGTAATAATTATCGTAAAATTAGGATATAGAAGGGACTCTAATCTCTTCATTCTACTGTGTTATCGGTTTTATTTGAAAATATTCTTCTCGGAAAAAATAAATAAGGATCAAATTTTGTTAGAGATTTTTGTACTTAAAAAAAAATCATTTATAACTTCCTAGGATATAAAGTATAACGTAAAAACCACAACAATGAAAATAGCATCACTTTGTCTTTTGGATTTTTTTGTAATAAATTAAAAGTTTTTTCGTTAATTAAAATAATTTTCCGTCCAGATTAGAGCTTACTTATTTAAAACTATAATAAATTCATTTATAGATGCGTATAATTTAAATTTTATGAACTAGTACGGTGTAATATAGTTTCTGGAATTGATTATTGTAATTCTGTGACAGGAAGTACTCAAGGACTATTGTATGCATCACTGCTTCTATTCTGATGTGGTTCATGAGCACAGACAAAATAAAATAAGAGGTGGTCTCTACATAAAATTGAAATGATTGAACCTTACTTGAATACGGTCAGTTTTTTCTGTTAAAAATAAAATGAAAAACACTTCGTGGTTTTATATCCGTATAATAATTTATCTATTGCAGTTTTTAAATATAATTTATACGATTTTATATACTGTACCGCATAACAAGTAATTTTTGCAAACAGGAGACTTCCTCTATTGAACGCTTAATAAGAATTACGTTGTTTATAATATACCTTAAAATTCTTAATTTTGTTTTCTGAAATCATGAGATCTGAAGAAATAACAATTATTACAAAACAATAACTCATCTGCCTCAAAAATAAATAAAAATATATTATTCATAATAGGATGGATAGGAAAGTCAGACTGACCCGATAGTACCCAAGTGTTTTGATGAGATTACTAAATTTGGACTGATCCGTAGGCAGACTCCTCTCATAAAACTCAGTATCCTCTAGTATCTTCCTCCTTCTAAAACCAAATTTCCCCAGAACCGCATCGATAAGGAATCAATTTCAATTTAATTATTGTGCGTTTACACAGAATAAAAGCATAATATAATTGATAAACAAATTTTGAATTGACCGGCTCACATATATGCTAAAAAAAAAATTACTTTTAGAATCACTGCTAAAGAGCCGCTCGGAAATCGGTTCGGGTCTCCTTAAATAGTTTCCGAGTCCTTTGAATGATTCCACGAACACTTAGTTAAATTCCATATAATTCCGATTAAGAAGGAGAGCAGAGTGTAAAGAAAAAGGGTGAACAATGAAAAGGGCACAAATAACTTTTGGAACCTTTACGTGATTTCGAGTTTAACTTACATGATATCCAAGAATTTCAACTTGCTTACTTTTACATGGAAGGAAAACAGCACGTAAACGGATCAATAATTTTGAATTTATATGCTTGAATATACCCGGAGGAAATAAATTGATTTTCGGCCGTATATAATAAAGCCATTTGATAATAGGCCCAGGCTTTCTTTAGGAATAGCCTTCATTATCCCTGGATTTCTGTAGTATATGGAAGTATCCGTCCGACTGAATGATTATAATGAATTTTCAATGGTAATTGTAGATTATCACTGAACAATTGACGGATTGAGGTGTAATTACCTTAAAAAGGCGGAACCTTCACATTTCCTGCGTTTCCAAGATCATTTTTTATTCGATAACTCTCGTAGTTATAATTTCTATCTGATCATTTTTAATCGTTCAGATACCTAATGCCTTTTCTATCGACCACCTTTCTGCCATTTTCGAGATAACATCATAATTCTACCGATGTGGAACTTCTGTGTTTTCCGGTCGAAAAACTTTATAATAAGTGACTTTAAAGGCCTCTTTTCAAGCCAACTTTATATCGTTGAGAGAATTCTGTAGAGACCAAAACAAACGGTAGTCTGAAGATGGAAGTTCAGGGCTGTACCACGAATGCATCGAAATTTCCCGCCAGGCTCTCAAATTTCGACAGGTCATCCTGACCCCCGTAGGGGAAAACACTTTCCTCCACCCCCTCCGTTCCTAGCCCTTATGGGCTTTACCGAATGCCACGAGTGGCATTCCCATCGGTGTACTACTATTTAATGAACTCAAAACAAAACACATCTAACCGAACCTTAGGTAACACTGAAAGGACTTAAACAAAGGAACTGAACTATCTACCCGCAGAAGGTAAAAAGTGTGTTCAACACACGACACGAAACATAAAATCGTTACGTAAAAATATTACACGGACAATAACAACAAATTAACATTGAAACAAAACAAGGGTCAAAAACAACAACAAAAACATAATTTATAAAGCAAAATATCAATAAAAACAGAATACAAGGGAAATCCAAGCAGGGCTCTAGATCCTTTAAGCAATCCTTTCCTTTGCCAAATACACTATAAAATTCTCCACCCGTTACACCTGGCTCCTCCAGTTTACACATAGATCCAACGCCGACCCATAAGATCAAGCCGACAGATGGTCTCCGTGCGCATTTACTCGTACTTCGAGCACTCATAAAGAACACTGTAGGTCTCTTCCAATTGTGTGAGGAAGATATATCCCAGAATCTACCGGACCGAATTTCTGCAGTCTGTCCTTAAAAACACCATGGTCGGAAAGAAATTGCGTCACATATTTATTAGGGTGTATCCAAGAGGCGTCCCGCAAACCAAAAACATTTGGAAAGAGATCATGCGTATAAACGCTCACCCTCTCTCATCCCATCTGGGCTGCCACAAGGCATTGCCAAGTTGTTCAATTTTTCGAACTTTATCCGAAGTCAACTCACCGGACTTCTTAGCAACATACCGCGGCTGCTTTTCAGACGCAAAGTCTATCGGTTTCACGCCTGCAATTACCAAGACTGCCTCCCGTGAAATAGTACGGTAACTACCCGTTACCGTTAACAATATTTGGCGTTGAGCCCTTAATATGTCTCGATAACTTTTATATTGTAGCCTATCCGCTCAAACAGGGGCCGCGTATAGCATAACAGCCTCGCACACGCCTTTACACAGAATGCTGATGGTCTTAAAATTAAGACCCGATCAGGATTGACCACGTGTGAATACCGAAGAAGACATGTGAATACTTGCTGGCCTTCTCCGCGACAAATTGAAGGTTCTTCTTAAATTGCAGTGTCTCATCAAAAAACACTCGAGGAAATTTTGAACCTGAACGTACTTTATACGCCGGCCTGCTATCGAAACACGGACTCGCCGACTCAGTGCCAAACAGCCTTTGAGGCATCATCGTAGTATTTTCTTGGTTATACGTCATCTTGTGTCGATGACCCCGCAGCTCAAGCATCCTGCAACGTTGAGTGGCTAGGAGTTCAACCTCCCTCCGCGACCTTCGTTCGACCAGCAGGAGCCCATCGTTAGCATAAGCCACGATGAAATACCCGCCGGCAACCTCAGGCTCAGGAAAGAATAAAACTCGACCACCACAATAAAGGACCCAACACACTGCCCTGGGGACATCTCTTGGAAAGTTTCTTGCCAACCTCATGGCTGCCCTCGCGGATTAGCACATCCCGATGATTGAAATAACTTTGCATAACTTGCATTTCACTTACAGTGCATTTTCTTGAAGTCGGTAATTTGCAGAAGGCCACCGTAAATTATTAAGTGCTCCGGAAATGTTGAGGAAAATCCCCAGGACATATTCCGTCTAACCGGTCATTATCATACTCATCACACGAAGTATGGCGTCCTCAGTTCCCTTTCCCGGACGAAATCGTACTGATTCTCCATTTACCCCGACGGGGAGTCTTATTCTTTAAGACTTTGGGGGTTGGCGTCCCCACGGGCCTAGCCTCTGCAGCTTTTCTTCCCACTATACAATGAGCTGCAGAACACTTTACATTATACTCATATACTACACCAAGAACACTACATAAATTACAACAAACACACTTACACAATTACACAACAACAACCTACACTGATATTTCTTACATTTTCACTCGGTGGTGTTGCGACATCTTACGAAACGCAACCGTAACCCAAGGTGGGAACAAATCGTGCCGATGGGTGAATGGCTCTACGTAGTGAGTCTCGAACGATGTTCTCTGGCACCAGGGCGAACCCAGTTGTATTTAGCTCTAGCTCCAGTACGCGTGCGCTCTGCTGAAGTGGTCCATTTTTCGCCGGTACTCGTGGGACAAAAATTTCAGTTCCAATAATAAACACAATGATGGTTGGTGGTCCATCTGAAAAAACCACCAAATCCAGTCTTGTGAAGAGACCTCGATCAGCTTTGTCTGATGAGGATAAAAGTCCTACTGAAGAGAACCACAACTTATTAGAATCTAATTCTAAAAATATTAGATTCGTTGTTCTCAAAAAAAGTCAGGAAGGTGGCTCCCTTCAAAAGGTTTCACTTTTCTTAACAAACAAAACCATAACAGGTAAAAGTGGCTCCCCGAAGAATATCAGGAAATTACGTGACGGATCGATTCTCATCGAAACATTCAACGATGAACAGAGTCGATCTAGCTTACGTCTCCGTAATATGGGTGGTATAAATATAAGTGCAGAAAGCCACAAAACGTTAAATACAAGCCGAGGTGTAATTTTTTGTCAAGACCTCTTAGATATAGATATCTCTGAAATAGTTGATGAGCTTTGCCACCAAGATGTTGTTTAAGTGAAACGTATAATGAACGGCAGAAACAACAGAAGAACCGACACCGTCTCTTATACTAACATTCAATCTCCCTGTTCCACCAGAGAAGATTAAAGTGGGTTACCTCTCGGTTCGGGTACGACCATTCATACCCAACCCACGGCGATGTTTCAGATGCCAAGGTTTTGGTCACACTACAACGTCTTGCACGAAAACTGAGATCTGTGCTCGATGTGGTAAAGAAGGTCACAACGACACTAACTGCTAAGAAAGTGAAAAATGTGCAAACTGCAGTGGTTCACATACAGCCCGCTCCCGAGATTGCCCAACTTTTAAAGAAGAAAAGGCAATTCTCAAAATTTGTACGGAGCAAAAACTATCTGTGAGACAAGACTTGGACCTTTGTCTACTGAATAATGGATCACACACATTCATGTCCTTATCATCTGGTACTATATCTAACATTGATCTCTCCATATGCTCCCCGAATTTACTCCCTCTTTTTAATTGGTCTGTTTGTGATGACTTTCACGGCAGTGATCACAGACCAATTATTATTGGTTTTGATGTAGACTGCGAGATTAAAAGAAGGCCACGGAGATGGATTGTACCATTCCAATCTCAGTATGACGATGGAGCGAACATCCTCGACCAATATTCTTCTTTTACGTCCATGATACTTGAGAATGCCAACAGATATATCCCACAAACATCGGGTAATCCTAGACGTCCTTTCGTTCCATGGTGGAACGATGATTGCAAATATGCTATTAGGAATCGACGGCAGGCACTACGCAAATTTCATCGTAGGCCTACAACAGAACATCTAAATTTATACCGCAGGGCTAGAGCGGTGTGCCGTCGAGTATTCTTGGACGCTAAGAGGAATTCATGGACGAAATACGTGAGCACTACTCCCACGTCTACTGTATGGAAGAAAATTCATGCAATTTTCGGATCACCGAAACAATCTATTCTCGGTCTTATTGATGAAGGAGAACTCCTTTCATCACCCTCGGAAGTGGCAAATAGTCTAGCAAAATCTTTCCGCTCGGTGTCTCCCACCTCATCATATAATAACGATTTTCAACGGTACAAGATACAAATAGAAGTATTATCGTTAAACATTGGTGATTCGGTTGGTGAATTAAACACTCCATTCGTATTTAAAGAATTGTTACATGCACTTAAAAACTCACGGGACACTTCCCCTGGACCGGACAACATTCGCCTTTCCATGCTTTCATACCTTCCTAATTCGGCACTACAACAACTTTTGAATATTTTCAACGGTTTATTCTCCGAACAAGTCTTCCCACCCGGCTGGTCAGAAGCATTTATTATACCAGTACTAAAACCTGGTAAAGACCAAACCAACCCCTCAAGCTACCGCCCTATTTCATTAACAAGCGTTTTGTGTAAAATAATAGAGAGAATGGTAAACCGCAGGCTTACATGGTACTTGGAGAAACATGGCTTTCTATCGCCAGAACAGTATGGTTTCCGGCAAGGACGATCTTCCATTGACCATCTAGTGTCACTAGAAACAGCCATACAAAACGCTTTCCTCAATTGCCAGCACCTCGTCGCTATCTTCTTCGATAGAAAAAAGGCGTATGACACAGCCTGGCGACGTGGTATTCTTAACACTCTCAAAGAATGGGGAATCAAGGGCAATATGCTTGCTTTTATCCGGGGATTCTTAAATCACCGAACGTCTCGTGTTCGTGTGGATGATTCGCTCTCAGATAGTGTCATCTTGGAGAATGGAGTGGCTCAAGGTAGTGTATTAAGTGCCACCTTATTTTCTGTAGCCATAAACAGTATTACCAAATGTGTGCAGGCTCCTGTCTCATGTTCTCTATTTGCTGACGATTTTGCTATTTACATTGCAAGCCGTTCAACCCCCACAGCAGAGAGACTACTGCAGAACACTATATCTCACCTTGACGCTTGGTCCAGGATTACTGGTTTCACATTTTCAGCCGAAAAAACAAATTGTGTAGTTTTTTCTCGGCTACGAAACCCTTCTATTCCGCAAGCTTTTCTGAACGGAGAGATTATTACTATCTCTATTTACGTCAAGTTTTTAGGTTTAATTTTTGATAGCCGTCTTACTTGGGTCAAACATTTAAAAGAATTGAAAACAAAATGTTCCAAACTTCTAGATATGATGCGAGTCCTTACTAACACTAACTGGGGAGCCGATTGATCATGTATGAAACGTTTCTACTATTCCTTTGTTCGCTCCCGTTTAGATTATGGTTGTGTTGCCTACTCTTCAGCTCGTCAAACCGTGCTTAAAATGCTGGATAGTGTACATCATGCTTTCCTTCGGCTTGCCACAGGCGCGTTTAGATCAAGTCCTGTTGCAAGCTTACTTGTAGACTGTGGTGAACCATCACTTTGGGATAGACGAGACAAGCTTTTATTATGTTATTTTGCTCGTCTCAGAGGACAGCCAAATCACCCGGTTCTTGAGTCAGTCTTTAGAAATCCTAATCTAGGATAGTATGAGGACCATCCACGACGTACTGCACCTGTAGGTGTCCGTACCCGGCGTCTGCTGCAGCATATAAATGTTGACACACCGTCATTCTTTCCTACGTATCCTTGCTCATATCCTCCGTGGAGAATAGACCTTATAAATTTTACTTTTGACCTTACGACATACAATAAACAATCAACACTACCTATTGTCTTCCAGCAAATGTTTCAGTGTGTTCTCTCCAAGATGAAACTAGACGCGGTTGTATACACTGATGGATCGAATCAAAACGATACCGTTGGTTGTGCATTTGTTGTCAATGAAAGAACTTATATGTTTGGTCTACCCGGTATTACGAGTGTGTTTACCGCTGAAATATACGCTATAAATAAGGCTCTAAACATCATTAACCCTAGATATAGAAAAATTCTTATTTGCAGTGACTCGTGTAGTGCTCTCCAAGCCTTAAAAAACTTTTATTCCAAACATCCTATCGTCATTGAAATTTACAACGCAATCGCTGAGTTGAATAATCGCAACACAGAAGTAACTTTTTGCTGGGTCCCTAGCCACGTAGGGATTCCAGGTAATGAACATGCAGATTTTGCTGCCAAAGAAGCATGTAATCGGCCTCCTTTCACCAACCGAATTGCTACCTCTGATTTTATTAATTGTGTAAAACAATCACTGACAGCGTGGTGGCAAGGTGACTGGACGGCTACCGTTGATAATAAACTCCGACGGATTAAAGATTCTGTGTTGCCATGGGACTCCTCATACAGAAAAACTCGGCGTGAGGAAGTAGTCCTTTGTCGATTGAGGATAGGGCACACGAGGATCACACACGATTACCTGATGACAAGAGGACAAGCACCCCTATGCGCACGATGCAACTGCCCCATGACTATGCATCATATACTCGTGGATTGCATATGTTATGCGGCGTTGCGTCGTAAATTTAATCTACCCAGAAACATCCGTGGAGTCTTGTGCAGTGATAATGAAATTTTAACGCGGTGTTTCTATTTCTGCGTAGTGCTGGGTTAATGCAAAAAATTTAATATTGTTGCGTATATTTTTTAATGCTGGAAGAGTTTTTATTTTTATTTTTTCTGGGTTTTTGATTTTTTTATCCGATTAGGAGCCTTTTACACTCCTTATCGGAATTTTTAAATTTTATATAGTTATTTTTTTTTTATATATTTTAAAGACTGTCTGTGATATTAGTTGTAAGATTTTTGTAATGTTAGTTTTAAGTTTTATTTCACCTTTTTAATTTTTATTTTTAACCTAGTTTTAATTATATAATTTGTGTTAGTTTTAAGTTTTATTTAATTTCTTTATTTTAGTTTTAACCTAGTTCTAAGTTTTATGTTTGTGTCTTATTTTTTTAAAACTTTTTTGTATCATTTTTGTGCTTTTGTTATCCGAGAATGGGTCTTTTACACCCATCTCGGACTTTGTTTAATTGTTTTGCTTTTATTTTTTTACTATTATTTTAAGTTTTAGTTTTACGTACTAGTTTTAATTACTTGTATTTATTTTTTTCATAAAAAAAACCCGGGCGATGATAACGTACAGACGTTTTTCGCCCTCCACAAAAAAAAAAAAAAAAAAAAAAAAAAAAAAAAAAAAAAAAAAAAAAAAAACATACGCGGAAGATATCTACACAAATACCACCGCACTCTGTTCACTGTAAATTAATTATTTATTCCTAAAAAAATTAATTAATGTACTACCTCCGTTTTAAGATAAAGTGTTATATTATATGCTGCTTCTACTCACTGAACATAATATAAACTAAAAAATGCGAAAAAATTTTAATCTTTTACTTATTTAATATTTACGTATAAGTATATATATATATATATATATATAAATTTGGCCGACATTTTTCTGAGAAAAAACCTAAGATGTCGAAAAGATTAATTTTTTTACGCGTAATATAATTATGCGAAATCACGAATATTGTCACCGGTTTATTACTCGCTTCTGTTACGAATCGGTAAATTGAAGAGTCAGAAAGAAGATAGAAAAGGAATAAAAGAGGAAAGGAGTAGAAAATAATAAGAAAAAGAATAGAAACTAAAGCGTGAAGAAGGATGACCGAGCCGAACTAAAATCCAGTTGCATGACAGCGTGACGGCAGAAAGAGCTACCTAACCTAGAGTTGTTGGTCGTTGATATGTAGTACCCAGTGCCCGTGACGGTGTTAGAAGGTCTTTGTCTTCAGTCCCAGGACCACTGACCGTGACCATTGTAGAACGAATAAAAAAAGAAAAAAAAAAATACGACTGACTGACAATACCCTATGTCTGCTTGTTCAGCCCGGGTGAACTGCAATCTCAGTTGTCACGGTAACGAGTCTTTACTTCTTAAGCATATTATATTCAACAAAACCCCCTTTTAAATGGATTCAGTCGTTTTTATTTTACGCTTATTTGGACATTTTAATTAAAACAATCAGATTTTATGTTTTCGTTTACTTTATGTATATATATATATATATATATATATATATATATATATATATATATATATATATATATATATATATATATATATATATATATATATATATATATATAACGTGTAGAAAATAAAATTAAAGAGGATGTTACCTAATATGAAAAAATTATATTACATGACGGTCAGTTTAAAATAAAATACTAAATACATAAACTTTAAAAAATAATAAATCCTGCTTCAAAAGCGAACTAAAGAAAAAAGAAAAATGTTTTTAACCTTTTGAATTATTCTTCAATTTTTTTAATTATTTAAATTAAAACAAACAACTTTTCAATCCTTAATTTGAAACCATATTCAGATTAAAAATCTATTTATTTTTAGTACATTTTTACTTCCTTGTACGAAATAAAGGAAGTATTGTGATCGCAAAAAAATTTCGGTTTTCAGATTTCAACGGCCATTTTGCGTCGTCTGTACGTACGTATTTCGCATAACTCAAAAACGATTAGCCGTAGGATTTTAACATTTTGGATTTAGGACTGTTGTAACATCTAGTTGTGCACCTTCCCTTTTGATTGCAATCGATTGCACCAAAAGTGTCCAAAAAAGCCCAAAATCCAAAAACTTTCGATTTTGGACTTTTCCTTAACTGCAGTAATAAGCCCTCGTTGAGAGCTTTTCAACGATATATCATAAGTGGTCCTTATTTTCATCGATTCCAGAGTTATAGCCAAATAAAATTTAAATTAATTAAATATTTGGATCTTACAAGAGGAATGCACTTCGGCGAGAATCCAGCTTCATATACACTTTTTTTTCACTTTTTTTTCATTTAAATATATTGATGTATTAATAGTTGTGATAATTTGATAATTTGACAATTATTAACCTCTGATTGTAAAAAAAATACAATAAATACTAACTAATTCAACATTAACAATAAAAAAAAATATGAAAAAAAATCAGAAGTTATTAGTAAAATAAAATTTTATATACTTTTCATTTTAATTCAAAAATTTTTACAGAGTTAATAAATATTAATAAATCAATATTTTAATAAAAAAACAAGTTAAAAAATTTTGCATCTTTACTGGTATGAAGTCGGATTCGAACCGATGTGTACATGATACGGATTCGACACGTTCTCAGTAATAACTGTTTCTTTCATTATTGCAAAATATTCTATTTTCTCGATTTCAGGACAACTTATATACTTATATAGGTTTTACCCACAACGAAACGGAGACTGAATATACGTTTGGGATCAGAGATTTTGTATGTGTGTGTGTGTGTGTGTTAGCATTTTCCTCAAAAACTACTGGACCGATTTGAATGCGGTTTTTGTATTACATAGGAATCACTTCAGAGCAGGTTCTGTTGGTTTATGGTTGTAGGCCACCAGGGAGCGCTGCAAGAGATATGTTTCTTTAAAACGGTTGGGCCGATTTTGATGCGGTTTTTTGCATTACATAGGTATCACCTAATCGCATTACACAGATATCACCTCAGAGCAAGTTCTCAGATTAATTTTACGGTTATAAGCCGAAAGGCGCTGCAGTAGTTTTGTTTCTTCAAAACGCCTTTTGAATGTTTTTAAGTCTTTCTAAGTAATATTTTAATATTAAAACATTAATTATACGATTTAATTTAATCGTGGATCTTTTAAAATTTTTAATAGTTTGTTTCGTTTTCAAAAATAGTCAAATTTTTTTAACTGTTCTTCTTGTGTAGAAGACGTTAGTTAAGTATTTGCTCTACAAATTTTGATGCAAAATGTTCTTCGTTTACTAGCAATTTTATTTATTTATTATACGCCAGACCTTAAAACACAATTTTGTTATATAACAAAAATTTTGTGATACCAAATTTTTATGTTTTACAGTAATTTCTCAAAACTTATTAGAGCTACGGATCAAAATGTTAAACGAAACAGAAGTCAGTTGAATATTGGTAAAATCTAGAACAAAATCAATTATTAAAAAAGAAAAAAAACGCATTACAACTTACTACTACATAATGTACTTGGCTAATAAAATACTTAATGTTACGTTACCGATGTTTTTTTCAATTTTGTCAAACAGTACTAGAGGTGCATTTCTGGGACCTGTTTTATTAAATTTTTCAGTTCAAAAACCGTATGAATTCATCAAATGTACCTCTTAATTTAAATTCCAAGCATTTTAGTATGGCTTCATTTTATCCTTCAGAGCAGTAATCCGGGCGAAGTATTTTACAAGTTATAACTAGCAAAACGAAGCGTTTCCAGGTTCGTGTCTATATGAACTTTTTCCTTTATTTTCACTTATAATATATTAGTATTTCAGTACTTTGAAATGCTTACCGTTTCTTCGTGAGACGCTCTGTATAACTCTGTTACGAATATTTTAAAAAACTTGCATTATTTTGTAGATCATTCGTTACAGAATTGTTGTTTTTAAAAATGATACCCGTAAATATGGAATGAAATTTTTTTAATTAGGAATGAAAAATGCTTGAACTGGACGATGACCTCCACGGTTACGATCAATGAAAGTAGCTAAAATTAGTTTTAATATATCCGTTTTATAACTAGTATCCGGGTAACATCTCAATTCCTCCCCGAGGGGTGAAGATCCCGCCTCGTAGCGTGCCAGGGCGCTACCCCCCCACCCATCACCTTACCTTGCCAGTAATGGCTTTAACGGAGGACATCTTCTTGCCCTCAAACTGTAACACATTCCACAGTGTACAGCCCGGCCACGGGGAGATGCCTCCGATGCAGATGCCCCGAGGGACATCTACATCGGTAATTCGTCACGAGAGATAGTGTCGGAAGGCAGAACGAGAGTTCTCCCTTCCGAAGAAGACAGCTGACACCTAACGCTACCACGTTGTCCTCAGGAACTAAGCAAAAGCCTAACCCGAGAAGAAGACCCCGCGCCTACCATAATCAGCCTAAACTATACTACGCCCCTAGCGCATAGATACATCAAGTATGCCACGACAGCATATCTTTCAGCAGATTCAGTCACCGCAACGGATCGTAAGAATTTAAGCGATTGGAGCCCAGCCGCAACAATAAACCTAGTCCCAGAGGTCCTAAAGTTTGGTCCGTCGGGAGCTGAGTATAACCTCTAATCTCTCACTACAGCTCCGGTTAGGAGGGCCTCTCGGAAAACACCCTGGTCGATCGCAAACAATTTCACCCATCACCCCCATTAGGTGTGCACTCCGATCAGACAAATCGCCATGCTAAAGTTAGTAATCGTGCGCGGGGAGCGAACCCCCTGAGCACAACCTCCATTGAAACTAATCTAACCGAGGCCGGTGCCTAAGCGCCTACCTCTGGCCAGTTAAACTGCCTGGGCGGTGCCCTAGCCACCCGAGAGTTCTACGGGACAAGGCCCCGCAAGCGCCAACACAGTACGAGAAGCCATAGGCTATTCAGTAATTATACAGCAGCGTAAGCCGCTAGGATACCTACACTCTGCCAGGCCGACACCATCAAGAAAATACCGCTACCCACACAAGTCTGGGACTGAAAAACCTACCGCCATGTCCAATGCGGAATCGACTCTGCAAGCAGGGAAACACCAACAGAAACCCGCGGTCGAGAAATAAAACTGCCAAAGAAGCGATTTGGCTTCGCAGTAACAAAAATACAGCCTTCCGCATCAAGTATCCGGGTAACAATGGGATTTGGCCGATTTTCTGGACTTTTTTATTTATAAGGAGCTATATACGTTCGTGCGTTCTAGTTTCAGTCTTTCTTTTAGTTCGCCTTACATATCCTAAATTGTAATTATTATCTTTAGAAATCATTTTATAAATGCCGACTCTTTCGATAGATTTAGTTTTATCTGCTGTTTTTCCGAAGACATATTTCCTCGACGTAACGACTGTATTATTTGTAAATTTTTGGTTTATTAAATTATCGTTTACTCTGTGCTATTCGGAAACCAACGTGCAATTATTGTCAACGCTTTCTCACGTGTTCTTCTATATTATATTTTACCGTATTTATTGTCAGTTACATTTTGTATTCTGTCAATGTTTTTGCAGAACGTAGTTGTATTTTTAATGAAATGTATTTCTTTGCGATAAGCTTCTTCTACATCGTGTGGAATTCTTTATTAACCGTCCAAATTATTATCGCTGCTAACTTATTTTCTTAGATTGAAAAAATCATCCTCAATACACCTACCGGTTTACGTACTTTTTCTGTAAATAATACCAGCGATTTTCTTTTCATTACGATCTAGTTTTTAATTCAAAATAATAACGTTCGTTTTTTTATTATTAATTCACCGTATAAGCTGGATGTTTGCGCATGGGAACATGAAATTGAAATTTTTAGGATATGAAAAATGACATGCCTCACCGGGATTCGAATCCGAGACGTCTGGATGAAAGGCCGAAGCTACTACTACTACTACTCCGCCACGGAAATCGGCATTTGGTTTGTTTCAAAGGTAAATTTTATATTTTTTTAATTTATTTTTAATTTTTTAACAGAATTTTCACAGTAATATAATTTAAACTTTCCTTTCTATTTTTTAGATTTTTTACGCAAAAATACGCTGAAAATTACAATTAGTTCGAGCTACATACACGTTAAAAAATACGGGACCCTTAAATAACTTTTCAATAGTTAAACTTAAGAAATGAAATTTAACAAATGCTCCTACATCAAAGCGATCCATTTTTAGATGTGACACCACCGTACCCCCGAGCCCAGAGCGACATATCATTTTAAAGGACACTGAAAAACAAGGATTCTGACCTAAACTTTCAGGCTACGACAACCCAAACCAAAACGATGGACATTTTAAGCGGTATAACTTTTTTTCGCATAGTTACATACATTAACGTTCCATCTAATTTTCCTCTTAGAAGGGTGGATTGTCCAAAAGAGTGAAGCCGCTTTCCTACCGTAGCCAAGAAAGTTATACAACTTTTTACCGTCTGATCTTTTTATTCTTTTCTTACTGTTTGATACAATTCGTCAACTTCTTTGGTTTTTAGGAAAAACATATTTTTTTAACAAACTTTGAAAAAAAAAAAAATTGAAACTTTTGAGAATCGATTTGAAATAAACTTAGATTTAAGAAATTTATAATTTTATAACTGGAAATAACAACTTTATTATTATTATTAACAACTGGAATAACAACTTTATTATTATTATTATTGCTATTATTTTTTATTTATTTTTTTTTTATGAAGAGGTCAGTGGAAAAGAACCGTGAAGAGAACAGAAAAGATGGTCGTAAAAACTGATCACTTAAAAACGACATTAGAACTTTTATCGGATTATATTTTTATTGTTTTAATTTTTTTAACACGATAATACCTACAATGTATTCAGGACATTGAATCCTCTCTCGTGAGAAAATAAAGTGCAGGATGTAGTATCCTTCATTTAAAAATATTTTTTCTGTATAATCCACAATGTATTTGTTTCTTGCGGTTTAATTTTCAGCGGATCGGTTTCATTTACCCGGTATACTGCTTGATTTCTGACAACAGATCGGTTTCCCGTTTCCTTAGCTTATTATACCGTAAGCAAACCCTTCGTCTATCACTCACCAGCCGGCTTGTTTTCCTTTTTTTTACTCGTTGTAGTTTTACGTCATTTACGATGACGTTAAATGATCTTACGATCTCATGTCATGTTTATATTAACAAAATTACAGGTCTTTGAAGACAAATCGGTTAATATTTAATTAATTGTCTTGTTTCTTTACTGTTTAATTTATAAATAAACACCGTTAAATCCTCTTAATATTTAATATGTAAAAATTCCTTCCTTGACCGTGAGCTTCCCTGTTACTTCATGGAGGCTGGGATGGTTTAGGGGAGATGTTAAGACCGTAAAAAAAAATGTTATTATTATTATTATCGTTAATATAACGTAATAAATTAATCTCATTATTCAAATTTAAAATTAATTACGAGTAGAACGGTTTACAAAATAATAATATGAAATCTATTAAATTAAATATAGAAGAAAACTTTTATTTTTTTTAAAAATCGTAGGAACACTATAAACCTAATGCTAGCCAACATTTAGAGATTTTGAAAATGCGGAATGAAAAATATTAAGATTTTTAAAGAAGATAGGAATGGAAAACAGAAAAATGTGATGAATGGTGAATATAATTCACCATAAGTATCGCTATAAGGATCGGGTTGACTGGATACTTAGTTAATTATTTTATTATATTTTAATTATATATTATTATATATTAATTATATTTTAAGAACTTTTACAACAGTGAATACAGGGTAAATATAGAAAGTGGATACAATTTGAGAGCAATGAGCTTTATCACAGATAGATATAATAATACTTACGGTAAACGATTAAAGAAGTACGTTGTTCCTGCATTACTTAATTCTTTACCGAATCACCTCAATAATGTAAAAATAAAAAAAATGATTTAAAAAAACTTCTCATTGAGTGGGCATTAATTATAACGTAATAGGTACTAACAGGATTCATGTTGGATTTATACTGGCAGTCCAGACAATTATAACATGATTATAGTTATTATTTTAATGTTGATAATTATTGTAAATCAATAAATAATGTATTGTTGAATGGTTAAAGCTTAGTTATTTATTTTCTTTATGTAATTGTTGCAACAACATATTAATTGTGTAATTCGTTGTTGTAATTAAGTATAGTTTTGTTTCTTGAATATAATTTTAGTTACTAAATCTAATACATTACAATTATTAAAGAAATAATTTGTTCATTAGTTTTTAAATATTTAGTCTAATTTTGTAAAATTAATTTTTATAATTGTACTACTATTATAAGTATTATAAAACTAATAATATCTTTAGTTGTTACATAAAATTGGTTATTACATTAACCACTTAATAATGTAATAATACTCTTTAGTGTATCTGTCGACAGACTTAGGTCTGACGGATGACCATGTAAGTTTTAAATTGTAAATAAATAAATAAATAAATAAATTATAATATTTATAATTGCTGATTTGTTCATCTGTTCCAAAAGGAGTAGCGAAGAAGATGTTAGCCCTTGACACTTAACAGCGAAATTAAATGGAAAAATTAAAGAATGTAAGGAAGTAAAGAACTACTCCTAGAGTAAAATTTTTATATAAGGAACCCACGGTGACAGTTTATCGCCACCTCTTTGACAGATTGAAAACAAAATTGAATGGCTTCAACGACTAGCAATCAGAAATCTTAAAAATCGGTTCATCCGTTCCGAAGATATAGCAAAAATACGATAATGAAAAAAAGCGTAAAATTAGGATTATTTTTTTCCTTCCCTTGAACGAACGTACCCAAATATTTAACCAAAGTGATACTAATGTAATGCAGTCAACTAATTAGTTCAAGAATGTAACTTGTGAATTGAGAAAAAACAAACAAAGAAGTATTTTTTACTCTCAACCCTTTATTGGGATCGGATAAAATCGGACACCTTCAGAAACAATTTTAACCACCCGAACGGCATTAAATTATATGAAAAAGATTACCTAACCTTTGAATAAACTTTTTTGGAACGAGACCAGTAAGGCCCGTACCCGATCCCATTTACCTCATTTAAAACGGTATTAATGCCTCGACTACAGAAATTATTTTCTTGAGAATTATTCGTTCATTTTCATCAGCGACTTATGATCATTTTAGGTAATCTATAATCGATTACTATTAGGTAATCGATAAATAGGTATTGTTTAGACAACAATACAAACGAGTTGATGTATTTTCTGTATTATTTATTAGTTTTAGAGCAAAAAAGAAAAACATTTTTTTTTAAATATACGGCTTTTAACAACGTTACAAAAACAACTTAAAGAGAAATCTGTCATTTATTTCGATTCTTGTCTAGTTTATTGTGGTAACGCTCTTCAAAAAGGTAGGCTCCAACCTATTCCAGATCTTTTTGCTCCAGATGCTTTGTAAGGTTTCATTTAATCGACTCAGATCGAACCGATGTTATAATATTAAACCGCTGTTTAAATATGAAAACGAGTTAAAGGTTGTGATATTGCGCAAAATAGTATCGCACAGAAGGATAATGGACTTACTGCTGGCAGTATATCACAAACATTTACGCATATATATACTTCACACTCTCGAACACCGGTTTTCAAGTCGATCGATAAAATTAACAATAGTAATTTTTAAAAAAAACCAATTCGATTACAAATATAGCCGATGGGAGACGGTGCGGATGAATAAAAAAAAACGAGTGTCTATATTATTAATAACGAATTAGTAATAAAACAACATATTAAATTCGATCATTACTCATTCTAACAATTTCTATCGCTACTGTGTCGTTTAAAATATATAATTTTTTTTTTCATTTTTAAGCAACTACCGGCTAATCGACCGATTACAGCCGCTGATGAGAAATGCAACGTATAGCGCGTGAAAAAATGTTAAGCCTAACTGAAATTCAAAATCAGGGTCTACGTATAAAAGGCAGGACGCTGCCATTACGCCAAGGATGACAACGGAAAGATGCAAGAACAATAATATCAAAAGAATATATTTGTTTGCTTATCTTTGCACCAACAGGCTAACCACGCAATTACAGTTGCAAATGAAAATGCCAAGCCCGACCAAGATTTTAATTCACAACCTTCCATTTGAAACGCAGAGTTGTTAACACTGCTACACGGATTAGTGGTATTATTATTATTATTTTATTTATTTTAAAGGCGTCGACTGTTACGGTCATCCCCTTTCACATAAAAAAAATCTTTTCCACCCCTAAAAAGAATGCATGCGACATAATTAAAGACTAGTCTTGTCAAAAAAAAGCATCTGAAGATGTATGTTGTGTTTTGGAGGTATTGAAATCCCGAAAACACAATATAACAGGGTGAAGGCCCTTGTTATTTTAAAACCTTAGTGACTCGTTTCTTTCGAAACTTTGTCAAAACTATCAAACAACACTTTCCAGCGGTAAAAATTAAAAAAAGCATTGAAAAAACCTTTATAAACAAGACGACAAAGGTGTAAGGGTCCTTGCCACTTAACATCACACAAATCACTTATAATGCAACAAAAAAACTATCTTATTAATAAAAACTAAAAAAATACACCTTTTATTATAAAATCCTTCATGGAAAGATACTACCGACGTCTCTTTAATTCAATCGCCTTGGTTTCCCTTTACGCCAACCTTTTTTACATCTTTTTTCCATCTTTCTAAAAGCCTTGATGTCGAATTCCAAGGTATCTCAGGTTTCGAAGATAGGTTCTTCAGATCCTCTGCCGTAAGTCGTAGAGGATTTCCTGCTGCCGGCATCACATGACACCGGCTCCACTGGCGCAGTCAGAAGTACATCACAGTCGAGACTGGATCCAGTCACCGCTAGAACATATGAGGCGATGTTTTCACCCTCTCGGCTAAAGGTATGCGCGCTTTCGGAGGCTCCATTGTCGGTTATTTAAAATCTTCCTTTTCCAGTATGTTCACTTCTGGTTTCGCGGATCCCTCAATGGAGATTTTTCCTACCTTCACTTTTACTTTAGATGCAGTTGGCTGGCTTTCTCTCAGTTACCCCTCCTTTTAGTTACTACTGAAATTTCTCATCATGAAAGACCCGGAGTACTTCTGAACCCGAGTGTACTTTATACGATGGCCTGACATCGATACTCGAACTTGTCGACTCTTCGCCAAACAGCCATTGAGGAGCATCATCCTGGTCTTTTCCGTGCTGAAAGTCATCTTGTGTTGATGAGCCCGTAGCTCAAGCACCCTGCATGCACGTGTAGCCCTGAGCTCGACCTCCCTCCGCGAGCATCCTTCGACCACCAGGAGCCCGTCGTTTGCATAGCCACAAGACACCCGCTGGGAAACCTCAGCCGCAGAAGAGAGTCAAATTCGAGCACCTACAATAGGGGACTCAACACACTGCCTTGGGAAAAATTCGTAAACAGCGTCCTTCCTACTTCATGGCTGCCCTCGCGAAGCTACACATCCCGACGACTGAAATGACTTTTCAACACCTGCAGTTCATTTTCAGAGCATTCTCGCCTTTGTAATTGGAAATTGTCAGAAGGCCATTACAGATAGTTAAACACCCCGGAAATGTCTAGGAAGACCCCCGAGACATATTCTGCCTCACTGGCCAACAGCACATTCATCATACAAAGTATGACATCCTCGATGTCTTTTCCAGGACGAAACACGTACTGGTTTTCCATCACCGACCCACGCGAGGCCTATCTCTCATTTATACGAAGATACAGCACCTTCTCAAAGACCTTGCCGATAACCGGTAGCAACTGCTGATCGACATCTTAAGGTCTGGGATAGGATCCTCAGGTTCTCTGGTACGAGTTCAAATCTCATCGGTGCGAACCTCAACGCTAAGTCACATTTGTGCCACAGTGGTCTCATCGATAGTGGCGACTTGGTCGAGGGCTTTATAGTCCAACATGGTGTGCAGTTTTTTAATGAATCTGCCGATTCGCCCACCTACCCGGGTATGGTGGATGGTCATCGGTCGTTTGGTGGAACGAAAATTGATGTTACCGTCGGTAGGTATAGTCCTGCCGATGTTTGAAACTGGAGAACGGTTGACGATGTAACGTTAAGGTCGTACAGGCATGCGGATCGGAAGAAGTTTGTCGATCTTTTGACAGACAGACTTTGCGTTTTAAATCAGGGTAGTCTGCACACGATTGGCCTAGAGGACCTGGCAGAGAGGTTATCAGCGGCTTTTACGGATGCAGCTGAGTACTCGATTCCCCGCAGTTTTGGTCAAGGGAGGTTGGCTCCTTGGTGGAATACGGAATTACCTAATATGAAGAAAGCTGTCTGTCGTTTACGGAAGGCTTCTCAAGGTGAGGATGATCCTGAGCGGCGGGCAGTTCTTATTGGCGAATACAGGGATCGGAGATCCAACTATTTTCATAAAGTCCGGACTGCCAAGCGGGACTCGTGGCGTTCCTCTGTTGCACTACAGTGTAATATTTTTGTAAATATATTATACTTGTATTCGTAGAAACATAAAAAATAAATATTTAACGTAAAGGTGTTAAAAGTATTTTAGTTTTTAAAGTATAACGTCCTATTAAAAAAATGAATCATCAAAATTTTTATTAGGAAACATCCGGCCTTTTACGGGGCGCCGAAACGGCTAAAGCAAGCGCTTAATTTGATAATAATTATACAAACTAAAGATTGAAATTAATTTTTATTATTTTCTTATTTACTGTTTTTATAGTTGATTTCTTTGCAATTTATTTTTTCTTTTCGAGAGTTCCATTAAATTTAAATAAGTAAAAATTGCGTATTAAATTCGTAATTTTATTTATTTTTTTAGACTCTTTCTTCATTAAACCTACAAACTGTGCATTTATGTATTTACGTGATACTACAACATCACAAAATATGTCTATTATAATATCGCGTTTAAAAAGTATATTATCAAATGTATAACTTTTAAAATTAGTAATAATACGATACTAATATCATTTATAAATTTAACAAGTTCTCCATTCAGACACCCGAGTATCAGTTTCGTTCTGATAGATCTCACTCTTATGATGTCTATTGTGATAAAGAGTGACATCAAGTGGTGTATAATACAATGAATTTCTTCATTCTATTATAGTATTATAAAACGTACATGTAATATTTGTTAACTCATCAGTCAATGGCCTTTCTATCAATCACTCTCTCTCATTCTATACACTTCTCTTCATATGTGAATGTGTATGCATACGCGCGTTTGTGTGCGTGCAATGTGTTGGGGATGTGCTCATGAAATACGCATATGCAAGTAGCGTTATAAGAGAGAGAAAAAGTGTGAGAGCTTACCTGCACTCGGTTGTACTTAAAACTACAATTTTCCTCTTTTTTATATGTTGAAATATTTAAATTTTATTAAACTGTAGAAACTTTCATAAATTATATTATATTTGTTTGTAAGAAGATTTCATCGATAGAATGACGATCGTTAACTTTAACGGCAAATGGATCTACCTCAAATACGCGTAATAACCGATTAATTATGTTAAAAACGTTTAAATAAAATCGAGGGGTGAAAAGGCAAATCAGAAAGAATCTGTACTTTTTCTGTGATGAAGAAACTGTGTTGTTTTTACACTTTTATCTACAAGAAACAATTCGAAATCGAAGAATAGTTTTTAGAATTTAAGATTTTACAATACATTTATAGAACTATCTACGACGATAAAATAAAGACCGTTAAGATTTGCCGATAACCGTTCAGAAAATTAAATTATGAACGCTATAGATTTAAACCGGAGAAAGAAATTAAGTTGGAAAACGAATAATAATAACAGAACGATAACGCAGAATTAAGTATTAAGATAGAGGAAAACAAAAAAAGAATTCTCTATTCTGGGAGTAAAATTACAAAAAATAGACTAATAATAAATGCAGACTTTAAAAGCAGATTGGGACGACCGAGGAAAGTTTTCATGAAAAAAATATCCGCCGGTGTCAAATAAAGATTTAAGAATTTTTTTTAAATTCTTGCAAATATTTACGTAGAATATAATCCTTTCTGCTAGAAAAACGTGGAGAATAGTAAAACAAAAAGGAAAAGAATATAAGGTATTCAAATCTGGTGTGTTTGGTGTTACACGAGGACATTAAAAATTAGCGGGTAGATAAAATTCGAGAGGAAGAGATTTTAACGAGTATAGAAAAGAAGAGAAATTTATGCCAAAATTTTGTAAAGACGAAATAGTTTGAGGGACCGTTTACAAAAATCCAGATTTTAGTAAGTTATTGATTTAATAAAGAAACGTGTAAACGGTAAAAAATGTACAGGAAGACAAAGATTGGAACACTTAAAACAAATGATGGAGGTCGTTGAAGGTAACAAATATGTAGGTATAAAAATTAGCCCGGAATAGAAGAGAACAGAGTATAGCGTCAAACCATCGGCTTACTGATGGTCCGGGCGCTGATAACGACACCTCGTTATGCGCCTACAAAAAACTTATTAATTGAAATATTGTGAATAATTGCGTAAAAATTTCTTGAATTTAGGTGAAAAATAGATTAGATTTTATTTTTTGTTCTTTTCTCGGTTATTTTTTTCAAAAATGATGAGAAAAATTAAAAGTTTAAAATTAAAATAAAATTTAATAAATATCCAGATAAACAAAAAAAGAACTTAATCGTACAAATAAAAATTGACATAGGAATAATCATATCTGAAATAAAAATGCGGTTAATAGTTAATTACTGCAAAAAATAATTATGGCACTGTAATGTATTACTAATAGAAATACATTGCTTCATTAACTGTTTTCCTATTTCACTACCGCTTTACATTTATTTATTTTACTTACTTAACGTCATTAAGTTTACGAAAAGATGTACCTTTTCTTTGAATAAAATTTTGAGATAACGTTCTCGTAAGATTCATATCTCCCTATTTCCTTGACGATCGTTACCAAAATTGAATGCAATCGATGAAATTATACGAAAATGATGGCGTCAAATTTCATCCAAATCGGACCATTCAGTTTAGAGGTAGGATGTCCAACCATTTTGGAGGTACCGAGCAAAAATGAAAGCCATCATATAAATCGTATATACTCACATCCTTACGAGATTTTTCAATACTAAAATTATGTTTTTCGGTTAAAGGGATTCATGAAACATCAAAATATGCAATACCTTGTGCAAAATTTGACCAGATTAGAATTTTTCCCTTATATATATATATAATTATGTTACAGCCGTAAAGTACAACTGTACACCCAAGAAATAAAAATGAATTAAAATGATTAGAATGAATCAAGGAAAAGGTGAATCGAACAGGAAAGTTGATCGGCTGAGAAATAAAATGATAGTTGATTAAAACAATGCCAGAAATTGAAAAGAAAAGCGGGTGATAATTAAAAAAATGTATACAATCTAAAAGAAACTTAGACTTATTAACACTTCAAAAGTTTAGCTAGGTAGACGAGAGTGCAAACAGATCCACCTTAAGGAAGATAAGTATCTATATCCTTTATGACGTTTGTAAATAGTAAAAAGTAGTTCGTGGAGTAGAATATAATGTTTAAGATCTTAAATAAGATAATTGAAATACAAAGAAAAAACATAAGAATAAGCTAAAATAAAAACGAATTGCAGTGCACAGTGAAGCGAGAAGACGTACATTTTTGTTCAGTTTTTAAAGATAATTTGCGTATGGAAAAAGAAATTCAAAAAACTTTGTCACAGTAAGTGCGTCAGATGGGCGGATTTCCGGTTTCAGTTAAGAAAAAAAAAATGTTGCACTACTGTAATGATTTTTGAAAATAATTTCGCTTTTCAGTGTTTTAGTTAGCTTTCGGTCTTATTTTTTTTTTGTATTTCATCTTATGTTAGAAACATGTGTTCTTTTATAATACTTTGAGGTACTGCGTATTATTTCAATATTTCTGTTTCTTCTTCCTCCTTTTCAGATTGTTGAGTTGTGATCGTATCATTCTCTTAATACTGCTGCTTGCCAACAACTCAGTTTGGTACTGTTATTAATAACTTGTGTGGTTTTGGAACCGTACTGTTTCTGTTTAGCCTCCGGAACCACCGTAAGGTGGTAAGATTAAGTAATAATAAACTCACCAGGTTGTTCTAGTGGTAAACTCATCGTTGTCGTATATCAGCTGATTTCGAAATCAAAGTTATGAGGTTTAAATCCTAATAAAGATGGTTAATTTTATTCGGATTTTAATACTATATAGTGGATACCGGCGTTCTTTGGTGGTTGGGTTTCAATTAACCACACGTCTCGGGAGTAGTCGACCTTCTTTCTTTTTCCTTTTAGTCTCCGGTAATTATCTTTCGGATAATACTTCAGAAGATGAATGAGGATGATATGTATGAATGTAAATAAAATTTAGTCTGGTACAGTATCAGGTCGACCGTTCCTGAGATGTATCGTTAATTGAAACCCAACCACCAATGAACACCGGTATCCAAGATCTAGTACACCGTACGATCGAGTAGTCACAAAATAGAAAAGGTTCAAATTAACCCGGAACAAACCGAAGTGATTAAAACTTCAAAATCGTTTTTTTGGACACCAACCCCTTTAGTTCACACCAGATCGCATTTTGGATTATTGCAAAACTAAAGTACTATAGAGAAACCAGCTCGCATCCAGCGGTGCTCGGAAAAAGCTGATTTAGGCAGCAAAACGTGTTTTACGGCTGATGGGAAACCAGCTTACCCCTGGTGGTGCTCGCAAAACTAATTTTGGTTTTCTAACATTTCACCCTTCAAGTAAAATATGAAAACGTTAAAAATCCTTGAAAACGTACGCATAAAACCCCAGTTTTTTGCCTCTAAGTCCGTTTCTTGTGAACCGATTCGCTTGAAAATCATTAGACCTCTATTCCCAATAGGTTTAGACCACCCTACCAGGTTTCATCAAAATCGATACAGTCTTACGTTCTGTAGAGCGGACGAAAATATCTTTTGCATAATACGTTTATAAACATTTCGCAGAATCGTGTTCAGGTGACTCCAAAAAGTAAAGAAAAGTTGGTCCCTCCTCCCCACGACACTTCCTCAGAAACTTTTACCGGACGCAGAAGAAATTTCTACAAATTCTTTGGTAATCCGCTAAAAACAAAAAGAGAGATTTGCGGCTCGGGACAAACAATACGGGCAAAACTTCTTACTAGGGATTAGAAGTTTTCAAAAAAATTACCCGGTACTGTATAAAGTAAAACATTAAGAAATATAAAAGGTAGTAGTCGGAACTACTTTCTCTAATATTTGCTAAAAAGAATAGTCGCTTATTCTTTAAAAACGAACAATACGCACCTCTCAAATCAGATAACAGGATTCAACACAATATTTCGGTTTACGAGAAAGGCCCTATTATAATTCTTTCTCATTTTTAATAAATTATCGAGCAATAAAAAAATCTTCCTACTGATTTATTTCAAATAAAATTAAGATTTTCTTTTACAGAAAACAATACTATTCCTTCGATGAATTTTTATATATTTATAAAATGAAATAAAAGAAATCCTGAATTGTCTGCACTCCTTTCAATGGGATTTTTATTTAAACACATTAAATTCACTCATATAAATTATTTGAGCGCATAAATATGCAAATAATTTTCAATATTACCTCTAAATTGTGAATCATTTTGAAGTTATTTTTTTATAATTAATATCTTTATATATTTTGGGCATTGGCCATGACATTATTTCGTGCAATCTATTTCTAATTACAAATAATTAATTGTACCTATCCTTTTGGTTATATATATATATATATATATATATATATATATATATATATATAACGGGTTACTACGTACTGATTATAATACAATATCTGTTTGTTTATCAGCTGACAAACATGTTCGTTCATTAGGTAACGAACAGAGAGTGAAGATAAAATTTAAAAAAAATATGAACATATCCGATATTTTGATAGGCTTGGTAGGGATTAGGGATGATTAACAATAAGTTTTCCTAAGTTAATAAAGTAACGGGAAACATCTTCATTTCTAATCTTGTACAGTTATAGCTCGCTATGAGCTATCTACGACGTGGCAACAGACTTATCGGAAACTATCTTTTGCATTTTTCTCACGAACTGGTTATTCTTATTTATATCAAAACTAATTTTATCGATCGGTCTTTAATCATTTTACGATCGGTTTTCATCTCGACAACGACCGTTCGTTACGTAAAGGTTTCGTGTACAATAGAACCACAACGCGAAAGAAAAAAAGAGATCGCATTTACTCACGGTTCCAGAAAGATTATGCCCTACTCCCTTATGTCGTACGAGCATAAGAAAAGGTAAGGATGAATAATGATTCGGTACTGGACTGGATTAAATGCGTCTGAGATCGTCGACTAGGCGCCTTATTAAGAAAGCCTTCCGCAGTTGTAATCAGCATTTTTAGAGGTCATAAATAACTAAGTAAACCGACCGTTTAAAATCAAATTCCGGTTAACACTACACAGACCGGATGGCCAACACGACTTAAGAGATTACATCGTATGTTAAAATTAAGAAATCGTCCTTGATACAGATTTGTGAGTCGATCATTGCGACTCGGTCAGAAACACCGGATGATGTGACTAAAAAAGGCGTTCAAGAAATATTATATTTCAAACGCTCTGGATGGATTTGAGGACGATTACACTCTTTTAAATCACGAAGCTAATTGCAATTCTAAGAATGACTGAAACTCGAGCGCTGATTTTTCTCTGCTTTTAAAAAATATTTACAGCACAGGCTGATTTAGTGACATTATTCAAATAAAAATATGTTCAACCTGTTATAGCAGTTTTATTAATAGAGTAGAAAAAATAACTTTTTTTTTCAAACCGTACTTGTGTTACATGGGTGCACGTAGTACACGGATGAATGCAGGTACTTAATTTAATTTTAATTAAATATTGTGCGGCAAGAATGCTGTATTATTTTATTACAGTTGAATTATCGAAATTTTTATTTGTAGATGTCATTCTTGGAAATAGCTGTACTTAAAAACAAACATACGTCTTACTGGTACAAATCCAGCTCCAAATTAAACACACTATGTATATATTCGTGTGACTCATCATGCAAGATGAATACACATATATGAAAGGTTACTACAATTTAGTGTGTGTGTGTGTGTGAGAGAGTGAGTGAGAGAGTGCGCGCGCGCGTTAAAACATTTAATACTAAGGTTAGAAAGGGGGTGTAGAATATGAAGATGACTCATACGCAGGTGTGCTCTGTACGTATTAAGTTTGCTTCGTATTATAGAACGAACATCAATCATTCTCTCTCTTTCTTCAACATTCTTTCTTTCTTCAACATCTTACCCTATCATCATTTTTTTTAATTTTTTTATTTAACCCGTACAATTTTTTCCTTCTTTTTATTCTTGTTCATATATTTCATCTGCTGTATGTTACAACAGGTTTCATTTTTACATAATACACTTTATAAATTTTGTGAACTATGCGATGAGAATTCTACTGTTTAAGAATTTCTGGTATTTTTAGACAATGTCACGAATACAGTAGCTGACAGATTGCGCTGCATTCTTCTTTGAATTCTTCGATCCTAAGTTTTTTGTTTTTTTGTTCATTCACGTTAAAAAGATTATTATAATAAAGCTGCTAGTTATTTTCTACTACCGTAACATTTTTTAACTGTATGTAATTTATTTTTGTCCTTTTTGTTTTACTTTTTATTACGCTAAAATATGTTACTTGAGATTTTGTATTGTTTTAAAGATTTGTTCTTGGAACGCATTTAATCGTTTAAAATTTGAAAATATTTACAAACAAAATCAATTTTAATAATAATAGATAAGTAATAAAATACAAACACAGGTATATAATAATAATTATAATATGTATTAATGATAATCCCCGCGTCCGGAAAATACCATCTACGTTTCACGTCCAGGTCGGTAACAGCTATACGTAAATATAGTACATGAAACTGGCCGTCAGGGCTCCGAGTACTTTCCTCGGAAATGTTACAAACGCTATAAGAAATTATCTCGGCTACCTGTAGAGGGATGTAATTTCCTGCCGACGTTTCTGTTCATCAGTGCCTTATTTACAGAGATCATAGCGTTATTATTATTATTATTATTCCAGTCTCTTCTTTTCTTCACATTAAGTGCTTTCGTAGATATCTACTCGGTCATGTTGTATAAAAATATAAATTTTGGATTCAAACGCCAATTGAAAAATAAAAACATAGAGAGAGGTTTATCACCTCGGTCGCTGATTTAAATGAACTATTCTAATAATGCTACATTTTGTGGCAGATAATAGAACTGTTGTTTATCTATTAACAACAGTTAATTAAACAAAAGTTAGATTAGATTAGTTAATTAGGTTAAAATATATTAATTATTATTTATGTATAATTTTGTATACATTTCTAAGATTTAAATTTGAAAACTTTAAATAAACGATGAAAATGAAAGTTTAAATAAGTACTAAAACAACACTGTCTAAATTTAAATTTTTTTCCTAATGTGATCATCGTGTTAAGCTTTACATGTTAATCGATTATATTACAGTTACTATGAAAATACTAACGGTACACACTGTTACTGTTTTATATAGTATGTATTTTTTTCCAGGAAGGTGTTTAAATTCTTTTATCTATTTCTATCGTTTGTATTTTCTCTAAACTTGAAAAGGTATACTTATTATCTGTAATGCGATCGGCATAATTCGATTTCTATTTATTATATTTTATTTTATACACTTAAAAATATTCTGGAAAGTTTTTTGTAAATGTTCTGTATTCCTACATAGATTTTTTTGTTATGATTTTTCTTCCAAATTCTACTTTGATAAACTGCCCTGCCTTATTAAAAAAGTTAGTCTTATATTTATTATCGATTGTTTTATGTAATTTTTAAGGCGATTTTGTAATTAGTTAATTTATTTTTTATACGTTTGGTAACGTTATAATTCAACGAGATGAAAAAGTTATCGTTTGTCTCTTTTAATGATGTAAATATTTTATTTATTTTATTATCACGTTTAAATTGGTTTTTATTAAATGAATTTACTATAACGAATGCTCTTTATAACTACTTTCAGCGACTATATACTTTAATGAATTAAATTCATTAATTAACTAGATATTAGGTTCAGCATAGCTTTCCGTCGATCTATTTTTAATTTTACGATATAGTCTATTGATTCTCTTAATTTTTACTGAAAATAGTAGTTTTATATATAAACCCGTTTATTTTTATTCGTTTTAAGTTAATATATAAAAAGTGGACTTTTATGTATTTAAATATTTGAACGAAAACTATTCCATTTTTTTATTAAACTGTATCGGATCAAATACATACGGCGATTCGGTGCCAGATACAAGACGAGACTGAACAAACATGTGAACCGGCTCGCGGTTAACCTCCTGGATAACAGCGAGGCTGTAGGGCGTCTAAAGCTACTACATATATTAGATTGTAAGTTCCCCGAAATTTAAGGTGAATCAGATACCCTAAGGTGCTGTGCATCGTCAAAAGTTTTCGTTTCGTTTGCCGCTTACTTTTTTCGGTTCTTTGATTTGTTTCACCGTTTCTTTGTTTGATTAGTTATTTTTTGTGCGATTTGTAAAACTATATTTTGGTGTTTTCTTTGCTCTTTATGTTCTGAAATCTGTGCAAACATATACAGTTATTTGAGGAATTTCATTGCAAACCCCCTTTCTACTTGTCGTTTTTTTTTTCTATTCAAAATTAATTATGGTTTCGGTAAATTGGAACCGGCAGTAAATTAAACGCTACGGCAAAAATTAAAAATTGATTGTTGTATTTTAAATCAATTTATATTTAACTAAAATTGAATTGAAAAATTTGGCGTATAAATAAATTCGATCGTAAAATTTAATAAAACATTGCTTAAAAAATAATCTAAACCGATAAACAGAATAATAAGCCGAGCTTCGTACATAGTAAACCGGCTGCGTTTCTGTCTTTAATCCGAAAGTTCTAGGTTTGAAACCCGGTGGGGCATGTCATATTTTTCACGCTACAGAATTCTTTAACATCCATCAAAATAACTGTTATTGGCGTCTGTCCGTTGTTATTGTATTATTAAATAAATAACAAACTAAGGAATAATCGGATATTATTTACGATACGAAATTAAAAGTGATTAAAAGTATATATCTATAAATATAAATAAATATTTTATTTATAATTTTTTTTTTGTTCCTTGTTAATTTATCTTTTAACGATACGAATAAATTCATTCTTATCTTTTTACGGACGATATATGTAACTACGGGAACCCTTAAATAATTTCTCAGCAGTAAAACATAGAAATGTGAAATTTATCAAATACAAGAAAATTAAATTTAACTCTAAACGATCTACGTTACGATACACCCTAAGCCCGAAGGAGGCAACTCAAACGTTTTAAATGGAAATATTAAAATTATGACGTTTTCAAAAATTATTAAAAAATAAAAATTCTTAAAAACTTCACGTTACGATAACACTAACTACAAGCGAGACCGTTTAATTTTTTCAGCTGATTTTAAAAGTGGCTTACAGTACCCGTATTAGTGATGTACATCTCGATTCCCCTCCCCTCCCCTCCGAGGGGAGAAGATCCCGCCAACGTAGCGTGTCCGGTCACTTCACCGCCCCCTCCGTTCCTTGCCAGTAGTGGCTTTAACGGATGTCATCTACTTGCCCTCGTACCGATCACATTCCACAGCGTTCAGTCCGGCCTCGGGAGAGATGCCACCGATGCAGACGCCCCGAGGGACATCTAGATCAGTAATTCCGCCGCAGTAAAATCGCCTTCCGAAGAAGATTCGGACACCTAACGCTACTACGTAGCCCTCAAGAACTAAGCTAAGAGCCTACACGCGGAAGCGCGAACCCCGCCTCTAATTCTGCTTATTAATGAGCCAATTTCGTGAATGTCTCGTAATTCGAGGCGATATAACAACAACTTCCCGCCAAAAAGTGTTGATCGCAACAACGAAATTTAGATCTAGTTCCCTTGATGAACCCGGCTACCGTTAATAACTCAACTTGAGTGCAAAACTAATTACGGACTCCGGTCTGGTCTACCGGGGAGAGGAGAATAAACGCCTACTCCCGCTCAGCTCCATCACTGAGTCCCGTTTGACATTCACCTCCTTAAACCGCCGTCTAAACGCCGCTACACACCACGGTTAAATGGGTGCAGCCACGTCCCGCCGACAGTGTCGTATGCTCATACAAAATGCTCTCGTCAAAGCGCAATTGCACTCCCCGGAACAAGGAATTCCACACCCTTTGGCAGCGGCCGCAACTCCGCCGACAGCTTAACAAAACAACTGACACCTCTTTTTAAATAACCGCGGCTCGTTGCCGAAGCGCCTACCATCGGTCAATCAAACTGCCCAGACGGACCCCAGCCACTCGGGTTCCAATAGTGATGTACATCTTTAATTTTGTTTAAGAGGCACCCGGCCTTGGGCTATTCCGGTAGCCCACCACCCCTGCAGTTCCTAGGCCGAAGCCTTCCCCTGCAGTCCTCTAAAGCCCTCGGAACTTTCATGCCATAGAGGCATTCGCCAGGCTAAGATGTCCCCCCTCAGCCATCCTCGGTTTCCCTCCGGCCTCATCGGAAGATTCTCGGACCGGCACGCAAATGCCAACCCGGTCGTATTTTTCAACGTGATCGCCGTCGAGACAGCTTCAAACGTCCTAATCGCAGACGATCCGCGAACCCTTGCATGCTCTGCTCACAACTCTATCCGATGATCTTCAACCGTGGGCCGCCCTACCCGACGCGGAGTCCCGGCTGGCTCAAACAGGAAGCATTACCCGGGTGGGCCATACAGCCCTAACCAGCCGGGCTGTCCGAACTACCTACTTCTGAAGATGCTTCTGACAAACAATTTAAAAACTTTTAAGCCGGCAGTCGAAAAAAACAAAGCCGGAATATTGAAATCTAGCTCGAGACGTTGAAGGTCACGGAGCAACCTGTCCCTGGCGTAGGCGTACCGCACACAATCGTATAAAACATGAGACACTGTCTCCGGATGTCCGCATTCTAGACAATTAGGATCAGCCACTAAGCGAAAAGAGTAAAGCTTAGCTCGAAAGTCTCCATGTCCTGAGAGTAACTGCGTCATTTCGTGGTCCAGCCGAACCTTAAAACGTATATATCGACGCCGAACATCGGGAAATATTGCGTAGGTATGCCACCCCACTGTCGCGGCATCCCACCTTCGCTGCCACTTCTCATAACCAGCAAGTTCGACACCTCTTGCCCGATCTATTGTGAATTGCCCCGACTTTCTCAAACGATACTTTTCGACTCTCTCCCAAACCGAGATATCCAAGGCGATCGGGGGTATCCGAGATACCCCCGCAATCACTGTCAGGGCTTCTCCCGACACAGTGCGATACACCTTCGTTAATGTCAGTAGCGCCAAGCGCTGAGACCGGTTCAACAAATTGCGGTAATACGGTATTTCTAATCGTTGTGCCCAGAACAGAAAAATATGTTGTTTTGACGTAGGAGTATTTGTTAGATCTATTTTTATTAATTTATTAATACACGTAGTGTCCGGGACGTATTCTCCGAACTTCAGGAACCGATTCGGGAAACCAAAATGAACAAAAACGTTCATATCGACGAAAGTCCTATTTTGCTTTGTTTTCCTTCTGAACGACATTTTGTGATTTTCAACAAAAAAAAATTATTTCTCAGCAACGGGTACCCTACTTCAATTAAATTTGGCAAATCTAAGATCAGCATCTTATCCTAAAAAAAAATTTGAAATTTTTTAATTACTATCATTATTTAGTATTAAGGATTTTTATTAAATTGAATGGAGAAAATAAAAACAGGAATAAATTATTAGCTTGCATTACGGTGCGCAAACGTACTGCCGGGTTAATTGTATGCAACAACTCGATTTTTTGTCAACGGATTTTTACAAATGAGATGTCATTTTGTTTAAAATAATATTCTTAACAAATTTTGTAATGTAAAAATTTCACCAAACAACTAATTACAAAGATACTGAACACTAAAAAATTTAAATGGCCGCTATTTTGAAATTTTTTAAAGTGACTTTTTCGAAATTTTCTATTTTATAGAGTAAGACAGTAGTCTTAAATTGGCCAAATTTAGATTAAGTAGCTTTACCCGTTGCTGGGAAATAATGTTTTTGTTGAAAATCACAAAATAACGTCCAGAAAGAAAACAAAGCAAAACAGGACTTATGTCGACATGAACGTTATTGCTCCTGAAGTTCGGCGAATACATTCTGGAACACTCTGTATATTATTTATTTTTTATATTATTTTTATTTTTTATAGCGTGTTGTACTGTCGATTAGTTATTTAAGAAGCAGCACTTTAGACCGCTGCTCAAATTAGTTGTGAAAAAATGAAACGGTTCGTGTTAGAGTAGTTCAACATATACGTCAAATTTTTTGTTTTAAAATGACGCGTTAAACCGTAGATTTAAAACTTTTTAGTCTGCTCTCTTGAATTTAATTATGAAAATAAAATTTTTCTTTGTTAATCTGTTATTTAAGGATTAAGGGTAAGATTGACTCAAGATTATACTTGAAGCTCTGTAAGAGACCGTAATTATATTTCAGAAAATTTTGAAGTATTTAGTTACTTTTCAAATTCGGGTTTATATTTGATCGGTTTCACACGTAGAATAAATCTGTAAGAATTTTTTCAAAATTTTCACGGGAATATTTTCATATTTAGGGAGTAAACTGCGAATTAAATGATAAACGTCATACAGCAAATTCCAGGAGTTTCTTCATTCCATTTTTACTTTCCCGTGTAGCAGCGCTAGCAGAGCTATAGCTCGAAGGAAAAGTATCGTAATCGGTCCGATATGTATATATGTAGATTACGTCTATATAAGGAACATTGATGTGATTTTCAACTTAAACGGTCAAGGAGGTGAGGTTGTAGAGCAAGATCACCCTCAGTATCTCGAGATTTGTCAAATTAATGTCATATTTTTCGTAGGCGCATTTGTTAACGATTAAATAATAACATTTGAAAAAAAAATTTGCAAAATCGCACCTCCATCGCAAACAATGCTCTAAACTATTAGGGAAGATTACGTCAATAGTAACCCTAGTCACCGCAAAAAGAGCTACTGTCGCAGTACGCCAACTTGGAATTTTTTTTTCCTATCCCTCGTCATCTGCGACTGGGAAATTTGAAGTCCTACAGGGTTGTCAACCAAATAATTTTTACGCTTTAAATAATAATTATTTATTTTATTTTATTTACCTAGTGAATATTTCAAAGGTTGGTAGCACTGAATTACACCTGATGTAGTCGACCGCTATGTTGTGAGGTCACAGGTGAGCGGTAGAATTAAATAAATGAATAATATTTAAAGCGGAAAAAAAGTAACTCGATCTGGCTGGATCTCGAAATCGATCGCCGGATTAATCCGGTACCTGGTCCGTTAAGTACGCACCAGATACCGAGTCAAGCCTCGCAGCTACACCGGTCTGCCGACCGCAAAAGCGAACTTTTGTTCTCTGTAAGTTGTGAAATTACATTAGTTTAGTTAGTGCCGACCATCGCCGCTAGTATTGCCACACCTGCCCGAATTAAATACGGTACGCGCACGCGTTTCATTTAGAATCATTGAATTAAATAAACCAAAAGATATATATATAAATAAAACGATAAATATTTTAAATTAAGTTGCGTGTGTAAGCCGTGCATCAGAAACAACCCGCAGCTGTAGGACTTGCGTGAAGATGTGTTCTCGCGGGTCGCCACCAGATTAGACGGTAACATTAAATTTACTACCGCTTAAGAACTTTCTGGAAAAAGAGATATCGATATAAAAACTCTATATTCCTCACCGTCGAAAGTTTCTTAAATATGTAAGTAGTAGTCGTCACTCCCTTTAATTTTATCAAATCTGTTTTTACGAATATTACAACAGTTGATCTTTTGTAGAAATTATATTAAATTTAGTAAATCACACAATAACAGTTTGAAGAAGTCGATAGTGATATAAACGACGATTGATATAGACGGTATCTATCGATATAGACAACGGCATTAAATTTAGTAGAAGAAGTTCTGAATTATTTATACGTTTTTATTTAGTTATTTATTTATGATTTATACAGTAACGATCTCGGTGTGGTTTATACTACGGTAAATATTCCGGATCGTAAAAAAGCTGTCGTTAAAATTTCTTAATGATCGGTTCAGTAGTTATCGCGGTTAATTTTATAAGCTATTTGTCCGAGTACCTGTCATGCTCGCTTACATAGATGATATTGCCGTTTTATGCAACGGGTGATTCTTGGATTGAGGAGATGTACTACGAAAATTAAATTTACGTTTAGATCGCGTATGTCAACGGTTCTATATTTACTATTTATTATTCTACATAAGTAAGTCAAAACTTATAACTTTTCCTAATTATTCTAATAATTTATCGTTTAATGTTAACGTAAGAATTGGCGATTCAAGATTATGTTAATTTTCTGCAATAATTTATTTGTTTGTCGTTCGATTTTGAAAAAATAAGGTATAATTTTAAATGCCATAAAACGCTTTACATTTTCAGCTAATTGAAAGTCGATTGTAAAATTTAACGATTACCGAGGTAAAAAGATAAAACATAGTGAAGTGGTCGCCATTTTGAAATTTGTCAATGAGTTTTATTTGTATTTTTTTATTTATTAGAGAAAGTAATAAATATTAGTATAAATTCAAATATCTATACGAAATACAATGATTTTTCAATCCGATTTTGAGATAAAAATTGTTCTTTAAAAAACCCCAAAATGGCAGACAGAATGAAAATTAATTGGAAATCGACATTTCAAAAAAAAAAAAAAAAAACATTTTGATGTAAAATCCGAAAATGAATAGCTAGCTACCGTTGGTTGTAATGTTCTGTACAGTAATAAATTATTAATTTTACGGCCTTTTTAATTTTAACGGTAAGACGTGGAATAATAGTTCTTGAATGGTGAGGGAGGGGTTTTCTTATAATAATGTGCTGAATTCATTAAGTTCTTTACCGAGTGTAGAGTTATTATGTCTTATAAGATATCTAAATGTTACCAGTAACGGTAGTGACTATGTTAATTAAGAGTAATCAAAATAAACGAAACCTTGTATTTTACGAATTACTGAAATGTAACTTCAACAAAACACACGCTAAACCAGAAAAAAATTGAAATTTTACCGATATCAGATGTTGGAAATAAGAAATATTTCTACAAAACTACGTAGGTTTTTAATTTGTCTCCAGAGGTTATTTTAACATTTTTAATAAAATTACAATTAGGTGATTTGTTACCGATTGCCTTAAGAGTAATGAGAATAATTTAAATCGACCTTATATTGTATGTTAATCAGATATCAAGTAATTACACCAAACGCCTTGCATCAGTTACAGAATCTACTGTAATTTTAAATTAGTATTGCATTTATACGATTAAGTAAACCGAATTGAAATGAATTAAGTGTATATAATTATATCTTTTTTTTATAAAGTTTACGTTTCAAAAAAGAAAACCTTTTGCCGGTATGAACATTTTATTATCCGTTTTATTAAAATATGTTTCGTATCGTTATTTTTTCTAATTTATTTCTACGACTATACACCCTTGCACGAAGTAATTGAAAACAAGCGCAATATTTCGATATTTCGTGATTCTCCGATCTGTTTACCACTGTTTCCCTCCAAATATCAGCCGAGTAATATTTACTTAGTTTTGAGAGGTTTGTAGTTTATAGTTCGGTACTCTAAAATGCTCGCTTCTATTTTTTCTATTTACTTTATCTTACTGACGGTCATTTTTATGTTTTGTTTATTTGTTGTGCGAATAGAACATTTTTAACAATAGATGTAACACCTAACAAGAGAACTGCTGTAATTGCTTTATAAGAAAACATTTTTTTTTTTATCCGATGAGCTGTATAAGTCAGAAACAGAGGGTGAATTTAAACACGGTTAAGATACAACTAAAAACTGAAAGCGTTTCAGCATCATTTAAACGTAAAGAAAATTACGGGAGTAGAGGGTTACAACTTCACGTCAGATGATGCATTTTTCATTAAAAAAAATCAGAGTACTTGAATCAACGGTTCGTCGGAGATTATTAGATGCCGGTCGGAGGACTCGTAGACAGTAAAAAAACAACTTTCGACTCTGTAATGATGAAAAAACGACTTAAATGGGTTAGAAAATACAAACACTGGACTCAAGAAAGTCGGAGAAATAAATAGTTTTCTGATGAATCCCAGTATTCGGGGAATTCAGGCGCGTACGATAGCGAAAATTTAACTACAGAACATTCTTACCGATGCGTGAAGCATTCTCTAAAAAAATATTTTGGGATCGTTTTTCATTTAACAGTGTGGTACTACTTACGCTCTTAATTAGTAAAAAATATTTGTCGTTACTAGATCGAAGCTTGTTACGGGAGTTAAAATTTCAGTCTGATGAATTTACCATGTATTTCGCATGCAGCTGCGTTTCAAAAAAGGTAACCGAGTTTTTTTTTCTGGACAAATACTAACTAGACTGGTCTGATATGAATCCCGTAAAATATTTATGGTCCATTTATAACGATAAGGTTAGGAAATAGATCTCAAATTAAAAACAGATGATTTCTTAACTCGAACGGGTTCGTTTCATGACGCAAATACGTGAAATGCAAAACGTGCAAATGAGTGAAATTGCACGTAATTTGTTAATTCGATACCAAAAAGGATGAAAATATTAATTAAAGCTAAAGCAAGAATAACTAATAAAAATTATTTTAATTTATTGTTGCTAAAAAAAAAAAAAAAAAATAAAACTTTTATGTTACGAAAATAATCTTGTATCAGTTAATTTTGATAAGGGTGTAATATAGGAAAAAAAATTTAAATTACATTTTTTTGCTATTTATACAAAAAATTACTTATACAAACAATTCAGAATAGTAGCCCGTCTAGCTAGAATCCTGGACCCTCGAGGCGCAGGTCGGTCCAGGCGAACCCCAGAGCCGATGCAGGTACTCCTCGAGTCCTCACGGGCCCTACTCCAGGACCGCAGAGCTCGCTTCGTTCGCCATTCCTACATGAACTTTTTCATAATAATTCATGAAACCTATACGCGTAGATCACTGCCGATCTGAAACCGAGAAACAAACAAAACAGTGGGTCGAAATCGGGAAACTCGCGCTTCAAAGAAGGTAAAAACATTTCGATCATCCCAACCCCGTAAGGGAAAACACCCGCCTTGTGACGCTTCCGATTGCCACCCCCCCCCCCCGTTCCTAGCCATGATGGGCTTTAACGAGATAAAAACGTTTCGATCAGCAGGAAGGACTATCTTTTGGGATGCTTGTTGCATACATAATCTTCAGTGACTTTTTGGAAAAGAATAAACGACAGCCGGGCAATATTAATCACCTTTACAAAAATGCGGGGGAAAAATCGTTCACATTTAATAAAAAGAAACTTCTTTTAGATCAAGACAACGCACCAGCTCACTCTTCTGCAGTCGGGAAAGCCTTTAGATTTTAGTTGACGGTACGAAATTCTTTCGCATCTCGGTTTACTCTTCTAGTTCGGCAACTTTAGACCTGTTTCCAGATCTTTTACACATGTATAGACTTGAAAAAAAATTATATTGAAAAATAAAACTTTCCCTAAAAAAAGAATGTTCCTTCATTATTCCTCGGACTTTTCAAATACGAATTACAAAAAATAAAATTTTGCCGTAAATCCAGAGATCTGCTTTTTTCAAAACTTTAATATAGTCAATCTCCTTTTTATATAAATTCTACTAAACCGAATTTTATAGTAATAGATCAAGACATTCTTGAGATATAATGCGAAATACACATCGACACAGGCACGCACAACTTGCATACAAAATTCTGTAATCCACAGTTTATTATATTTAGGATTGCGTATATCAAAACTTATCCAGAGATCCGGATTCGGGTCATTTTCTTTTTTAATTAATCAAAAGTTTTTCCTTCATACTTCAGAAATGATAAAACGAGAGTATAAAATTTTTAAATTGAATACGATAACGATTTCTTCCGTAGAATACTAAAGAACGGCACATTCGATAATACTGATGATTCGTCAACAGAGCAAGTAAAAATAAAATTATGTGCAAATAACAGGGATTCCTTTCGTATCCACCCCAATTACAAAAAAACGGATAAACGAAAAATTGTACACATTTTACTCTTAATAATGCGGATATAGTAATAAATATTTTATTCTAATTGATACGTGAGAAACGATAAGTGTACTACTCCGTGGATAAAAGAAGGTAATTTATTAATTAAGGATTTGCCTGAATGGATAAAGGAAAACTGTGATCAAACCTTGATCAGAATAGCGTCGTAAATTATACCATTAATTACACTGATAAACATAATTTTTGTCTCCTAACATGCGATACATGATTTTAATCTGTTTTTTGATGCTGAAAACGAATATGAACTCAGAATTTTTCTATCACTCACCATTTTTGAAAAATGTTAAATTTTAATTAAAGGATTTTTTCATTTTTCAACTTATTGTTAGCTCATTTTTTATCGTTTAACATTCTTAACATAATTTCTAAAATATAAGTAAACAATACTAGACAAAGAATTAAATCACATCGTGGTCATATACATTTTATCTAATACTGAAGAGTAAGCCTTCATGGATAAGATTAATTATGACTATGCTGGTCAAAATATGTAATTGAAAGCACAGCTGTGTTGTATGTATTAAGCACTGGATTTAGGAACGAATTAATTTTGTTTAGCCTTATTGTCTTAAGTTTAACAGTGCAATGTCATATGCCTCGAAATAGTGTAAATGATGTGGATGCCTTTTGATATGTATGTGGTGAGTTTACTGTAAAATCAAATAGAAAAAACATTACACCTTTTATTAAAGAAGCTTATCATTTGTCTTTCAGTGCCAAATTGGTGATCAGATTAAGACGTGCTCACCTCATACAGTATACACTAATTGTTCTGTATATTTAAGAGGAAGGCTGAAAAGTACAAGAAAGACTTTCCCATTTAGTGTACCTGTGGTTTGGCGTGAATCAAAGGATCATGTAATCGATTGTTTCTTTTTTTAACAAGTGTCTTGAATTTCTAAAAAATCCAAACATACTTAAAATATCCTTCACTGCAATACGCAATCAGGCCTGTACCTCACAGTGAAATTATTCCAGTTCCTGAGCCACCTGTGAATATTTGTTTCGAAAGCAGTGATGAAGAATCAGGCAGTACAGAAGAAAACAATGATTTTGATTTTGAATTATCTTCCAATAAGCCACATCTTATATCACAAGGTGAATTAAATGACTTTGTTAGGGATTTAAATTTATCAAAAATCAAGCTGAATTGTTAGGATGAAGACAGCAAGGTTGGAATTTACTTCAAAAAAATACAAAATTTTCGGGCTATCAAAGCTGACAAAAACAACTTTCTCAGTACTTTACTGATGAAAATTATCGGTTTATAGCACAAATATTGATGATCTTATGTTGCACTTAGGATAGATTCATTAACCTGAGGACTGGAGCCTTTTCATAGATTCACCCAAGTATAGTTTAAAAGTGGTTCTACTACACAACGGTAACAAATATCCTTCGATACCAATCGCTTATGGTATTAATTTGAAAGAGACATACAATATGATGAAAGACGTTCTTGAAAAAATAAATTATAAAAAACGTAGCTGGAACATATGTGCTGATTTCAAAGTTATAGTTATTTTGTTAGGCATGCAGTTAGGCTGCACAAAGTATGTGAAACATTATGTTACCAAAGAGTGGAAGAAACGAGACAACTTAACTCCAAATGGGAAAAATATTATTCACGAACCCTTAGTTGAACCCAAAAAAAATATTTTTACCCCCTCTCCATATCAAACTAGGATTAATGAAAAATTTTCTAAAAGCGATGAAGGATAGTCCCGGATTTTTGTACATCAGGCAGAAATTTCCGAATGTAAGTGAAGGAAAAATTAAAGAAGGAATATTTGTTGGTCCTCAAATAATAGATTCGGTCGAAGATGATGAATTTAACTCGATGTTAAATAATGTAGAAAGTGCAGCTTGTGCTTCATTTAAAGACGTTTGCAAAAGTTTTCTCGGCAAACAAAAATCTGACAATTACCACGATATTGTTAATCAAATTCTTACTTCATACAGAGCTGTGGGATGTAATATGCCTCTGAAAATACATTTCCTCCACTCACATCTGGATTTTTTAAGTGACGAACACGGTGAACGTTTCCACCGAGACGTTTCGGTGACGGAAAGCCGCTATAAAGGGAAATGGAATACTAACATGCTAGCCGATTACTGTTAGACATTAACTCGGATTTGCCTCAGGCTATTTGTAAAAGAAATACACAGCGAAATCATTCTAACACAGGTACGGCCACGCAAAATTATAAATTTCACAGATTTTAACTGTATTTTTCCTTAATTTTTTTTTAAGGGTAATTTATTTAAAGCTAAGGGTGATAAAAAAATTGTATTTACATATCTGTAATGTACGCAAAAAGCAATTCAAGAAATGGTATCAAACTTAGAGAAAGATTAAATTTTTTTTTTGTTTATCAGTGATATTAAAAAATAATAATAACAATATTAAATAATTAAAGTCTGTATTAATAAGAAATAAATTATTTCTTGTGAAATATAAAATCTAAAAAAATAATAAAACATAAAAACTTTTCATAGTTTAAAAAATAGCAATATTTATCCCTGTAAAGTTAGGCTATAAAATCGTTTACGTGTAAATTAACACGATACTTCGTCTTACATGAAAGGGCCTTATTACACTTCCGTTGCCATTACATTTTATTACGAAAGAACGAGCATCAACAACAGCTACGTTTATTAGTCCGGTGGAAATCGGTTATGTGTGAAAAGATGTGTTATCTGACCGGCATTCGAACCCAGTACCTCCGCACGTGATTCCGAGATGCTACCAACTCGGCCACGGAGGTCGACATTTTTAATATATTCCCGATTCATTTAAAAAACTGTTCCCCTAATATAAAAAGGAAAAAAATAATAAAAAATTATGATTTTCTTTCACGGAAACAGTCTTATTTAACTATTCATACAATAATAACAGGCTGCTCGAGACCACTGAAAACAAGATTGATGCGCTTCCACTCCGCCACAGAAATCGGCGTTTATTTTGTCTGTGAGTTATTAAATATAATCATTTAATTTTATCTTAAATAAGTTATTCTAGATCCTTTAAACAGGTTTAATAATGACATCAGAATTTCGCCTCCTATTGTATTTTGATAACGACATTTTTCTCTTATCATTGAATGTTATCAAGCTTATAAACAATAAATAAATAACGATAACGAATTTTAAGTTTTAATCGAAAAATATTTATTTTTAAAAATTGTAATAATTCTACCTATTATATCGTATTTATTTCGATTAAAATGAAATAAAAAACATTTTCGCGAAATATTATTTCGATCTTTTTTTAGTATCTACTGGGTTTAATTATTAGTAAATACATTCTAAATAAATTTCGGTTTAATGCGCTCGTAAGATATATTTATAAATATATATTTACGTTTTTCTCTTACGTAAAAAAAATTTGGATGTGAAATAACAAAAGGCTAAACGGTGAAATAAACAGCGTGAATTACAAGAAAGAGAAACGGTCGATGTGTCACGGATATTTTTTTTTTAAATGAAAGCGTCTCCAACCGACCGTCGCTAGAAAAGAGTTTAGTTCAGGTAGTCGCCGACGATAACCGACGGGCGGGTACGACGAAGAAAGACCAGTTGCGTCGGGTCGAGCGCGCGCGCGCATGCGCCGAAGGACCGGTTCTGTTCGCGCGCTAGATCGTGACGTAAGGCGCGTTAGTGTTTAGTTCGTTGTGTTGGCAACGCCAGAACGCCATCATCGGGTTAGTTGCGTCTTCGGACACGTCGACGTTCTGACGTTAGGTTACGGTGTGCGAATGGCTGCGGTCACGATGAACTTCAGCATGGAAGAATTTATAGAAGAAGTGCGTATCAGACCGGCGATATATGACATTACTACTCCTGAATATTCAGACAGATCGTTTAAAAAAGTTTTATGGACGGAAATCTGCCAGAAATTCACGGTAAATTGGAACCAACTATCCGAGGACGACAGAGACACTATCGGTAAGTAGAAACCACCGTATGTATTGTATTCCATCTCTTTTGCGACCGCCTGTTGCTCGTCGCTCTTATGTAGTACCAACTTAACGAATATTTTTTCCCTTCCGTTTATAAGCGATAACGACGATCTTACCTACCTCTCCGACATTCGACAAACAAGTTTCTCTCTCTTTATTTCTCGTCAGAATGTGTCCTTCATTATTAAATCTCCTTTCTCTTTTCCAGTTTAAACGTTCCGATTTTACTTTGAATTCAGAATATAACATTGTTATCGTACATTTCTATACAATAGTTTATTAATATCGTTCTTATTTTTAAATTGCTTACCTCTCGACTAACTCGTGTAGAGAAATTATTTACAAATCTATTATACTTTAATCTATTCATCATTATAATGTATTTAAAATGTTAATTATTAATTTTTCGTAATTAAGTAGAAGTTAAAAAAAAAAAAAATTATTTCTTTTAAACATTATATGTTTTGTTATTACGTAAATAATTTTTTTTCTTTCAAAACGTTATCGATTAATTTGGATGTAATTCTATAAATAAGTGGGGATATTAGGACATAGATAAATGGGGATGTTATCAATTAAAGGGGATGTAATTTCTTTTTATTTATTTATTTTTTTGTTTAGAAAAATTAAATTAATCATTCCCGATGAATTTTATTTTATCGCAAATATTTTTTGAAAATAATAAAAATAAATTTTTTATATAAATAAATGTGTGTGTGTGTGTGTGTGTGTGTGTGTGTGTGTGTGCGCGCGGGTGCGCGCGCGCGTATATTTTTGATTTTGAGGATAGACAAATATCTAAAGCGAAAAATAAAATTGAAGGATACGCGTGGAAGTGTTTAACGTATTAAAATTTACAAAATTAATTTACCGGATTCCAGATTTTTATTAGCATTTTCGTTTGTTTTATTCTCAATTTGACCAGTTTTTTTACAGATCTTTTGGAAAGAATTTTCTTGTTTTTTGGAGATTTTAATAAAATAAACTTAATAACAGTAACATTATTAATAAAAATAATAAGGTTTTTAATAGCTTTAATAAATTGTAGATGTGACTATAAATAAGAGAACGAAGTATTTTCTATATGTATACTTCGTTAAGTATACATATTTGCTTTTCGTAAAAAGCAAATATTGTTTTTTACATTTAATCGATTAAATTTATTTATTTTAAAATTTTAATTTAGGTACAAATACATACGTTTTGTTTGTGCATACAAATAAACGTCATTTTTTAAACGCGTTATATGTTTATACTCGGGATAATCTGAAGTTAAATTTTTTATTTATAAAATAATTTTTCTAATACTTTATTTTATTTCATTAGTCATAATTCGTTTAACAGTTTATTAAAATTATTCTCAGTTAAGTCGGAAACAAATTAAAAATAATAAATCCCAATTTTTTTCGGAACAGAAAGTATAAATAGCATTTGATTTATTTACGTTACTTACAAAACAATAAAAATATCTCTTATCGTATATACATAATTAACATCACTTTTATTGTCGATTAATTCGGTTTTTTTACAATATGTTTAGATGACAGTTACTAATAAAATACAAAATCCAATTAATTATTATGGACATATAATTTATCTAAACGAAGAATTTCTAATAATTTTTACTTTTAAATTAATTTTTTTAAATTGTCAGATGATATATTTTTAAATTTGTAAAAAAGGGAGGGTGTTTTGAACGTCAAAATATCGATTATTTAAGGATTATTTAATCGTATATTTTTCCCGGTTGAATTTTGAAAATTATTTTTAGTCTGTATTATTTTAATATAATGCTTTTACAATCGAAGATCAAATTACTTTTAATCGGGTTTTTTGTAATCTTAAATGGAAGAATGGTGCCGATGTTTTTAACTTCTGTATAAACTGACATTTTTATTTTCGGAGAAATTTATTTAAAATTCTGTAGGAAAGTGGAAAAGTGTATTGGATATAACTTTTGAAAATGAATTTAACTGTCGTAGTGTGTTGGAATATTTTCGTGTGTATGTGATCGATTTTTTTTCTTTTTTTTTGAAACAGCATAGTTTTTTTTAATGATGGATTTGTGATATTTTTACGTACTTTTATGCATTCGTCGTATAATTTTGTTAATAATTTTACTTCCGTTGTCCATAAAGCGAAATTTCTGGGTTTGTTGCACGACAGGTTATCTTGAAATGATAATTTCAAATTTCAAATTGATTTCATTTGCAAAAAAATCAAAAGTTACCGTTTTTTTTTGAAGCGCCTCCGTACAACGCCAAGGTTGTCGTTATTTTAAATTATTTAATTTCCCTCAAAACGTCCGAATGAGTTTATGTAATACAAAGATATTCTGTAAGAGCAAAGATAAGCGTCCATAAATATGAAACGCGTTAGCGAATATTGTAAAATTAAAATATTAACTTATCCTTGCGTTTAAATTATGAATGTAATATTTGGTAAAAATAATAGAGGCCTACACTCTTAAAAAAAATAAATAACATGACAACCAAAGAACTGCTTTTGGTAAATATTATTACGCTTCCCGTTTTTAATAAATTGCTGAACCGTTTAAAAAGTTTTTCCACAATATTATTTAAAATATAATTCAAATTCTTTACAGAAATACGATATTATATTACACTGTCGATGAATTTAAAGTTCTTTATAATAAATAAAGATTTTCACAATATTGTATTTCCGCTAGGATTATCGATCATAATCGATTCGAGTGCTATTTTCTGGAATTCCTACCATCGCCATTCTAACGGCCGTAGTTACGCGTATCGGGAAATCATTTTTCCGTTCTGAAAAATATTTTTAGCGATTAGTACTAAAGCGCTCGGAGTGCTAGAAGTAGTTCTGATATAGGGGTACTCCAAAACGCGTCGACTACAAACTTTAAGAGTTACAGTTTTAGGAAGGTTAGAAAATAATACTCAAATCGTTAATATAAGTAAACAATTTTTAGATAACTTAAATTTCGTGCATCCTGTTCGATGTGTACATAGATATCTATTAAAATAATTTTTATTAACGCCTTCTGAAATGTGAATTACTTCGTCGTCATTTTATTCCAGAGTATCTATTTAAAAACGAGCGTATTTGGGCTTTTTCTATACATTTGCTTTAATGTCTCTGGAATATCATCAGAAATGATTATTTTGTTATGCGCCGGTTGAAAAAGGTGTGCTTAAATTTTTATTAAACATCCCGACGGCAAGCTTGCGGACCTATTTTTCCGCTGAAGCTAACGTAATATAAGTTGCTTGTTTGGATATGCCGCGTTAAAAACAGCTCTTTTTCTCGCTTGAAGATGGACCCGAAAATTTTATTTTTTCTGTAAGATATTGCACCTCTTCAACGGAACAACTGTGCGTGATAGATCAAATGACGTTTACCCCGACCGCTGGACCGTTCGACGTGTTCTCAATGAGAGAGCTTGTTTGTGGTGGCCTCCAAGGTCATCCGATCTCACCCCGAGTGAATTTTTCCTTTGGAAAAATTTGTTAAAGGATCTTGTGTATGAGCTTCCGCTGCCTACTGATGTATTAGATTTGAGGCGCAGTGTCGAAGCGGCTGTCGCTTTCGTTACTCCAGACGTGCTGGTTTAAATACGGGACGAACTCTCCTATTAGTTGAATATGTGCCGCGTGACGAAAGGTGCGGATGGAAATGTCTTCCGAACCGTTTGCATCGGTGGCACCCTGATAAGAGGTCAAACTGATTATAGTGATGTGTTATCAGGTTTTGAGGGTCTAAAAGACGACCTCCGGTAAAGTCCATCTGGGCTAGGATCGGAAAGGGCGGTGGGGTGACCGGAATCGTCACAAGGCGGGTGTCTTCCTCTAAGGTGGTCAGGATTGAATATTTCTAGGAAAAACTGTAAGAGTTACTCTTTCGTTTTATGTACGATTCGTTTCTGTACGTAAAAATTAAGAGCAATTAGGCAGCTTTAAAACCCCGATATTCTTTTTTATACGTCCTGTAAATTTCATAATATTCAATAGTTTTAATTATTCTATCCGCAATACGAGTAGAATATTAATCTAGTTGTAATTTATTTCTTTATAATCTTTTTTATTTACGTTATGTTATGGATCGTTTTCAAATTACTGCTTATAATTAATTTCTTTTATAACAAATTACGCGGCTGTATTATAATTATCATTATGAAACAGATTTTCATTATATAGAAATGTTCAACTGGTTCACCATTGACAGATCAGAAGCGAGTATTGTTTTTTGTATCGGTTATTTTTTACTTTGATTGTAATCCGATTTAGTAGTTATCAAGCAGAGGTTAATTTGAAAGTATGCCGATATGTAACTAAGTTTCTGTATAACACTGTTTATCCTTTCGTTAATTGCCGGATTCTGACGAACAAATGTCTTTGACAGCGATCGATAGTAAAGAAAAGACAGAACTTATTACTGATAACCTATATCCTTAAAAATGTATGGTTCAATTAATTTTTTGAAAAATTAAAAAATATATTCCGTAAATAATGTACTTCTACCGCTGATTTAAATTAATAATCCCGATATTTTCTCAGCCGTAGAAAAAATACGATACACAGCTCTCTATATAGCCATTAATTTACTGGTGCGAAGTTTACGATATTTGCCAAAAGGCTGTGACGTAACTTACTTCGCACTCGTGCATCGATGGCTATCATTACAGGCTCGTTGCATAATGTACGAAAGGATATCTCTAAAGTAAAGACCGTTTCATTGTAAAAAATTTTATTCTGAAAACTTTAAATATTTATTATTTCTCTTAAACACATATTTTATACTACTTCGCTAAATAATCGCCACATTAATTAAGACATTTATCTTAGCGATACACCAGCTTCAATATATCCTCGTCGTATTCTCCTGCCGCCAGTCCATTTAGCCGCTTATTAACAGCATTTTTAAGTTCATCGTCATCCGCGAATCGCTTACCGCTCAAAAGTTCTTCCGATTTCCCAAACAAATGGTAATCAGAAGGAACTAAGTCCGAACTGTGTGATCGGTGGGTGATTGTAAATTTCCCATCCAAATGTTCTCAGTAAATCACGTGTCGGACCCGCAACATGTGGACGTACCGCAGAACAGCGCCGTCGGTCAGTCGCCCACGTCGCCGATTTTGAATGGGGCGTCGTAACTTACGTAGAGTTTCGCAGTAGGCTTCTGCATTTATAGTCGTTCCACGTGGCATGAAATCGATCAGCAGTATGCTAAGTCGATCCCAAAAGTTTGTGGCCATCAGTTTGCATCCGAATGGCTGCAGCTTGACTTTTATCGGTCTGGTTGATGATTGAGGATGACGCCATTCACTTGACTGCCGTTTTTCTCTGCCGTGTAACTCGAAATCCATGTTTCTTCGCCGGTAACAATCGAATTAAGAAACTCATCACCTTTTTCTGAGTAGCGTAAAAAAAATTCCAAGGCAGATCCAATTCGGATTTTTTGTGACGTTCCGTTAAGACGTGCGGTACCCAACTTGCATAAAACTTTCTGAAGCCTAAACGGTATGAACAATGTGACTGATAACAGCTCTTGAAACATCAGGAAGAAGAAGGGCCTGGTCGAAAATCGTTGAGCGACGATCTTTCACACCATTTTCTGACGTTTCTTTAATTCATTAAATTATCACCGTACACAGCCACCAACTGCCTATGAATTTCAGCCGGCTTAACGTTTTGTTAGTTTAAAAACTTACGACCACGTATTTCATGTTCGGCGGCAACATCGATTTTCCTGTTCATTTTATAACGTAATAACACACACGTAATCAAAGATACTACAACGCGACAACTTACAGACAACAATGCAGTGTGTATATTACTAGCGTGGCCATGAACGACACAGGTTCGCCAATCTAAAGGGAGAAATTTTCAAGCGGTCTTTACTTTAGAGATATACCTCGTACTACTTTAAATCAAATTTTACTAGAATTTGTAAAACTATAAAATTCAACATAATATAATCCGGTAGGTGCAGAAAATTTAAAATCCTTAAATCAGTTTTACCTGTGGTGCCGCTAATAATGGTGCAGCCGAATCGTTATTATCATATCGAGTTATCGTTGGAGGTAATTTATATAATTTTGTAACGGATAATCTAATCGCGTCAGTAAATCTTTTGTTAAGAATATGTTTTAAGTAAATCTTATATTTAACCGGTCTTTCTTTATACTCATAAGCTTCAAGCTTATGCGGTGTTATCAGGAAGGAATAAAAAAATTCTATCGTCAGAAATTCGTTATTTTTTATAAAAAAAAAGAAGAATATTATTTAATTTCTACAAGATAACATCAATCTACCTGTTGCAGAAACAGCACTGTTTAAAAACTTACCGTTCATATTACAACCAGAGTACTGTTGTTATTATTCGGCATTAATATGCAGGCTTTTTCATACGTTAACATTAGCAAAATGAAGCGCCTCCTCAATCTCTGTTCAAGTAGAGACCACTTCATTCGATGAAATGGATGCACGTGAAACAATTGAACGCTTACCATGTTCAATTGATTCGAGGCTATGCGATTTTCTAGAATAGAAAATCGTTAAAGAAATAATAATTGGTATAAATTCAAATTACCTAAATCTCTTTGTCGTTGATAACACGGGAGAACAAAAAATATTTTTTTTTGTCTCAGGAAAAAAATGTATTCTGATAGTATATGATAATGATTATGATAGTATTTTTCTCTGAATTATAATATGATATCGATTTTTCCCCCCATCACGAAAGGTTTCCGAGAGACAGGCATTTATTATTTCAAACATTTTAATACTTTCTGGATTCTTAACTACACAATATTCGAACATTTGACTCACCTAGAAAGTGAGAATGAAGGTTTTCTGCTATATTTCGCCTATGGGGCATCCCTTTTGATGGCCCAACGATAATCGGCCAGCATATTAGGATTCCATTTGCCCTGATACCTCTTTTCCACAGCTGAAATTTCCTGATGAGTGTTCCCCGTGCTCATCGCTCACTGTGCGAAGATTTTCCGGGAAGAAATCTGGGTGCGAGTGCAGGAAGTGTACTATTAAGGACATATTACAACCCAAATTTTTATAATATGATCGTTGACAATATCACGGTAATTTTCCGCCTTTCGATTTCCATAAAAAACTGTCAGTAACATTTTTGAATGCTTGCCAAGCTGTTTTTCCAGTAAATTCAATAGTTCCTCAAACTTTTCATCATGTATTAGTGATCGTGTTTGTGGACTTTTTTGCATCGCTAATTTTAGGAAACTTCTGTTTTGAGTACATGAAACCAGGAGGAGGAGGAGTATTGTCCATGGCCTTGACGAAATTCTTCATTAATCCTAGTTTGATTATAACGGAGGTAGATACACATTTTCAGGATTACAGAATGGATCATGTTTCACGTTTTTCTGTTCAGGAATGATTGATTCGCGTCTAGGCCATTATTTTCTAATGAAATGGTTTTTTCTGTCCCGTCTATTCCACTTGCACAAAAAACAAAAGTAACTTTGTGTAACCAAGCTGCAAACCACGAATAAGTATAATTAGTTTCAAATCACCACCGATATCCCATTCATATACGCATACCTAACAAAAATTGTTAGGTAGATTTAAACAAACTCTAGGCATTTTGTAGCTAACGACCAATTAAAATTAAGTTGTAAATATGTAATACACAATAATTCAGACACACAATGACGTATTTAGTGGTTCACTACTATCTCACAATTGGCATCGTTCTGAAGAATATGTGCTACATTAGATCTCATTTGTAGATGTCAATAGACGTCTGAACCTGCACAACAGTAGCAACGCTACCCTTTGAGAGCTCATTTGGTTCCATCATATTTGCAATGCTCTAGGAGCTTTTACTTGACAATGGACAAATAGAAGAAATTCGTATTAAAATATTTAAAAAAATGAAAATAAAAAAATTGCGGGTGATGGAGAAATTCCGAATACGTGTTTGAAAAAGGATAAAAAACCGCATAAGTACACCTATTGGTACTTGTGAGACAAAAATCATGTTGATCAGTGTAATTCATTTGATTTTATAAATCTAAGACTAAACTTTATCGGAAAAAAATGCAAAATTCAACGGTTAAACGCTGCCAGGAGTACATATACGTTTTACTTCCCCGGACTATATAATTATCCATATATAGCTTTACGAGTACTGTATAAATCTACAAGAGAAAGTAGTATACTAATCGGATCAAATTATGTAGATCTAAACACAATTTTAGCACTGAAAAATTCCGGAAGGATTTGTTTTAGCTTATTTTTTGCTTCGTATCTTCAGACAATGATTTATTTCGATAAAATTTGACATATTGATATGAATATCAATATTATTATCCGATTTCTGTGGAGCAGTGGTATCGTCTTGGCTTTTCATCCAATGGTCCCGGGTTTGAATCCTGATTAGACATGGCATCTTTCATAAGCTACAAAATTTCAGTTTCACATTCTCAGGCCACAAGCTTCAAGCTTATATGGCGAAGTAATAGAAAAACGTGTGTGTGTGTGTGCGTGCGCACGCGCGCGTGCATGGGGTATTGATATCATGTAATTTTGGTCATATTCGTGTAAGGGACGGGGAGATACAGACCTCATGTTTCCCTTATCTCGAAATTTTACATAATTTAAAAAAATTTAACTTTTCACATAATTTCATGTTTCTTAGGTAGCAGAGATACTTTGATGGTTTTTAGTCTTATCCAAATCTCCAGAAGGTGAGAGAAAGAAAATCTTTTTATGTAATTTCTGAGCTGAAATACATTCTTGTGCTAATCAAGATGATTTCATTACATTTTTGTTATATATTTTGGCGAACTCATTCAGGAATAGGGGATAATAAGGCTTTGTCGTTTTTTCGTCAGATATCATCATTGATTAGACCGGATTAACCTATTGTTACAAAATGTTGTATGTTGTCTTCCGAATACGGGTCGCTGGTGACGGTATTTAATTTTGGTTACGATCGATGAACGGGGTGAGAGATCCGGTCGCCTTGTGTCCAGTATCTCAAAAGTTTACTCGATGAGTACAATGAATTTTTTTACGTTTCTTTACTTATATACTTTAATTCATTCTTCTTCTAAGTAGAAGTCTGTCGAGGATAAAGCCCTGTAGGTTTAAGTTTTTAAAGACACGGTCGATCACTTACAATACTAAATAATCCCGAGCGTAGTTACTATCCTGTTTTGTGTATTTACATACAGTTTTTTTCGGTTATATTTATTGTTTAAATTTTACGAATACGTTACTGACAAGTAAATAAAATTATCAGAAATAGCACAGGTCGAACACTTTTTCCTGAATATCGACGGAAATGACACGGCGTCAACTTCAACGGAAAAACTACAGCGATGCGAATGAACACATTAAACACGTTCTGTTGTATAGGCTTAATATTATCTTACTTTTGTTTGTATTAATTATCTGAAAAGGATTTTTTTTTAATTTGAAATGCCATTAGTTTATCGTATACGAGTATATTTTTAGATAATTGATTTTTAACTATTATTTATTCTTTGTTCATTAAATAAATAAAAAAATTGTTTTTTTTACTCGACCGTAAATTAAAAAGCTGTGACCATATAAAATAGCGTTGTTAATGGCATATTAAATTTATTTATTGTTTTTTTGAGTTCATCGGTTTTTATCCCCCCTGGAGCCAGACTCGAAACCAAGCATGTACACAGCTCCATCGCCTCAAACTGTCTAGACGAGGACTGACGTTCACCCCAGACAGCCGGGGACTCGGTCTTTATTTAGTCACCGTGCGTAATGAGAGGATTTAATCTAATGAGGGGACATCGTAGAGATCCCCCCACCGGGACTCCGGTCCTGATGCCACTTAATGAATTTTTTACGTTAAAAATGATAACTTAAAAAAACGAAATCCGTAAATATACCTATTTTATTTCCACTTTTTTAATTTATAAAAATTAAACGATGTGTTTGTTTGTAATAGATAATAATAATCGTGAAAGGATAATGAAAAGGCTACAGGTAGGATTTCTAAGGATTTTGCTTTTACATTTTTTGGAGAACGAAATCGGTAGATAGTGCACATTTTTATGGAAAATAATCATTTAACGATAAAAAAACAAATAAGAAGAGTAGTATTAATTATTCATTACAAAAATAAATGGTTATTAACCGATTTATACTAGATAAATTGTATTAAATCGTTTATTTATCGTTTAAATTACTTATTTTGTGTGTTGCCTGAAATATTTTTTTCGGTGCAGTATTTTTAATCTCTGCTACTTTGTAACTCGTTTGCATTAATATAACTTTTCTAAATTTTCGCGTGCGGTATTCTTCACTGTTAATATCGCAAAAATTCTGATCTTTTTTTTTTGTTTAACCTGCGAGTCCACAGTTAAGCATTAGTTCAGAGGATGAGATGAATGATTTGTAGCGTGTGTGAAAATGCCATGCCTGACCAGGATTCGAACCCGGGATCTTAGATTAGAAAAAACGCACGTAATATTTACAGAATTTCTGGTCTCGGGTTCGAATCCCGGTCAGGCATAGCACTTTCACCCGCTAAAAAAATTGTCATTCATCTCATCCTCTCAAGTAATAGCTAATGATGGTCCTGGATGTTAAAAAAAAAAGTAGGGGATAAAAATGATTTCCAAAAAAACTTCAAATTTATTCAATACGACAATGGTTGCATGTGAAAAATGTTTCACGTGTTTAGCATACCACAACATCTTCTTACAATTCCAGCAATATTTTGATATTTTGGTCATCCCTTGCCGTAAGGATTGGTCATATAAAAAATTGTCAGAAAATGTTTTAGGTAATATTTAGAGGACTAGCAACCACTCTAAACCGAACCGATTCGATACTGTGCCTATTAAGGAAGATATGATTTTTTTTTGTTTGTTTTAAAACGCCATTTTATTTCACCCCATGGTTCAATGGTTGGTGATATCAAAAAACTTTACTTGGATAAGATTTAAGCCCTTATCCAAAGAAAAGTAAAAACTTCAAACGAATTCGATATTTTACTTAATAAGAAAGAACGATATTTTTTTTTGTAAAAGCACTCCCATTTCCACTCGCATGGTCCAATTTTGACCCATTAACGAATTCGACTGAGATTTTAGGTCGCTATTTTTTATGTATCAATTTGAATGTAATTGGCGCAAAATTACGGCGGTTGTGTCCTCAAGAAAGTGAAATAAATAAATATATATACATATGTATGTAAATGTGTGTGTAAACTCTTGAACTGACGGTGGTTTTGGGGTCTGGGGGATGTGAAACGCGAATATATGTCGAAATTTCCCGGTAATCGAATCACGGTACCCGTTACAATAGGTGACTTTCTTATGAAATCTGCCTAAAATCTATGGTATACGGTGATGGAAGGTAGCAGATCGAGATCGCTAAGATAATACGTATCTCAACCGTACGGATATATCAAATTTTACACAGATATTTACTTACGCAACTGCCAGCTAGACGGGTGCCGCATTCGCGTACGATCCATTAAAATCTTGTATGAGTATTTCCAAGCACGATTTGGATCGTTTCAACTTAATCGAGTATACTTTTGACGCCTCATAACAGTAGATGAAACCGGGTTACGTTACTTCCGGACCTGCGACCGTGGAACAGGCAAAATTTAACGGTCACATTTAACGAAAAAGAGGATTCTTTTTAGCAAGACAATGCGTCGATTCACTTCTCCAATTGTTACAGTAAAGTTGTTCGAATAAGCGAGCGAAATTTTTTGTCGTCTCTTTTATTCGTTGGACTTAGCGCCTTCTGACTATTATCTGTTTGCGTCTACGAAAAAGTGGAAAGGACTTGCACGAAAACATAAAGTTATTACCGAAATATCTGCCTATTTGGAAGACTCGGTAAATTATATTATAATGAGGGTGGAATAAAAGTGTAATCGGACTAAGGGTGAAGAATTAAAATGAGATTGGACTTATGAAACACCCCTAGTACAAATGATTCTTGGTTAAATGAGCTTATGAAAATTTTATATTTTAAGTAAAAAATAATGTTTTATTAGATTGAGAGCGAATATAAGTTTATATTCAATAACTTTTAGCAAATTTAATTTTTTTTATGTTTGGTAATTGAGGTTAAAAATTGATTGCACTTTCCAGAAAGATGAACTCATCCTAAATAGCAATCTTCTTTCTCGTATTTCTGCAATTCTTTTTTAATTCTTTATTAAGAAAATCGTTTCTTAAAAAAACAATTTTTTTTTTTTTGTAAACTTTAAGGGTATTTTGTTAACGTATCCGTATATCCTTTTTATTTAAAACATTATAAACTTATACTAATAAAAACAATACGCAAAACCCCTCCCGCAGTTATAAAATTAAAAAATGAATATTATTTACTCGTGTTAACTCATTTATATTTTTATTTCTTTGTTTTTGAGTTTCTTATCCAAATAAGAATAAATAATTATATAAATTTACAGAACGTTAAGGAAACGTTGTAACCCACAAATAACTTTACAACAATTAAACGTAGAAGATGAGATTTACCAAACACTTTAGCCTCAAAACGATCTGTATTTCGGTATGTGTCCGCTACTTGGGATATACTTAGGCCAATTCTGAAATTAGCTGTAAAAAATATTGGATGAACGCCATTTTCGTTAGGTTTGTCTAAAGTTTTTTAAGCCAAAAATTGTATTTTTCGATACTCTTGAAAATGATGTTTACAAAACCTACTCTTTCCGTTTAAAATCTTTGAAAGCTGAACCTCCGGTGCTCGGATTGTGACGGTCATATACCAAAAAGTAGATTTTTAAGGTAGAAGTTTTTTTAAATTTCAATTTTCTGTATTTAAATGTTGAAAGTTATTTTACGATCGCCGTACCTTATTAACACGCATTGTATGTTGAATGTTAAAAAATGTAATCGTATATTTACTTCCTTTTTTCAACCTCCCGATCGGCCGCAGGTGAGATTTGAATTTATATAACTTGTGAATCACGTCAAGCTTGACAGCGATTAGAAACCTCAATAAGAATAATAGAAATCGACCTCTTAGAAACAAAAATCCAAATCTGAGCGCTTTCTGCTTTTATACCATCGTCAGAAGTGTAAAAAAATATGTATTAAATATTTTTTACACTTCTGACGATGTGTAAAAATCGTCAGGCTGAAAATCGTAAAAATCGTCGTTGGCTGATTTTTAGGAAATTAGCCAATTTCCTAAAAATTTAGGAAATTGGCTGAATGAAATTGCTAAAATACATTATAAAGTCAGTATACGCCATAATGTTGTAGAATCATCTAATTAGTATAGGAATGCGAGTTTGAATTAAGAAATGAGAAAAACTCTTTTTTTGTCGATGTCTGTCGTTTTAGAACGTTTTACTCAAAATACATAAATCGTTCGATCTGTTTACTCATTTTTCCATTTCCTATTGACGGTGTAAAAGAAATATACACACATAAATAAAAACGTAGATGTTCGTTTGTTCAAAATCTTTAATCTTCAAAAGTTCTTCACCGATTGCTTTTTAAAACACGTTTTTTTTTTTAAATAGCGCTATCTCCTGAACATAAAAGCAACACACGCTATACTAAATATTTTACGATTCCATTTCAGTGTTTTCCGATATATGTATCCGCTATAGACTAAAAACGTACTGGACCGATTTACGCGCGGGGAAAAAGGGAGAAAGGAGAAAATTGAAAAAGGTAAAAGGGAAGAAGAGGAAAATGGAAAAAGGGGAAAGGAAATGGAAAGGGGAAATGAGTAAAGGGGAAAAGGGGAGGGGAAAATTAAATAAGGCAACGAGAAATTGGGAAGGAAAGGGGAAGTGATTGAAAAGGGGAATATAGTAAAAATTAAAACGGGGAAAGGGAAAAAAGGAAAGGAAGAAAGGATAAAAAAGAAAAAGGGAAAGGTTAAATTTTGTGAAGTTCCGTGATATTCATTTTGTTAATGGTTTATCTAACTTTCAGTGTGTTCATTAATTTATATATATATATTTATATATATATATATATATATATATATATATATATATATATATATATATATATATATATATATAAATGTTTATGGTTGAGTTTTATAAAATATAAACATTAGTAATAAAATATGATCATTAGCGTTTATTGACCCATTTATTTATTTATCTTTTTGAAGTTGTTAAACTAGCAAAGATTTATAAAAATACTAACAGATTTTTACCATTAATTGTAAACAAAACGACCGTAATGTATTGTTAAAAAAAATATTCTTACACGTTTATTATAATTTAGCTTTTTCAAGATATATATATATATACACGCGCGCGCGCACACACACACACACACACACACACACACACACTAAAATTACGAATAAGTAGGCGTGCAACATTTAATTTTTCAGAAAAAGCCCGCACCGTTATATCTAACAACGTGTGCGGGTATATTCAATTTTTTTTTCACATTCATACACCATCTACTCTTTGTTTGAAATGTGTTACTCGAAGAGGTAATCATATTTTTACGTTACTAGCTTACTGTTTGTTATACTTAGGAAAAGTAAAATACAAAAAGAAACGATCACCCGATATTTTCTCGACGGCTTGACTAAAGATTTGTTTAAGGTGGTGGATAAGTGTTATACGTAAAGGTGTTGATTTCTAACTGTACTTTTTAATAATAGAAATAGTTTACCTGTAGTAACAAATTTCTTACGGTAGCTTACGTTTAGAGAACGGATTGATTTCATAAAAGTTTTTGAAAAAAGATTGGATCATGAGAACGGAAGAAATTTTGGGATAATTATGCTTGAAAAATCGACTACCTATGGAAATACATAGATAAATAAATTGTTACGTAGTTAAATAAATATTTTAATCCGATCCGTAAATAATATTATATAGATATTTCGAGTACGTTGATGTGTTATTCCGTGAATAAAAATAGGAACTATCCCTGCGGTTGTCTAGATGGACCTAGAAACCACCGTTTGGGAAACCACCGTAAAATCTTGATCAGAGCAACAGCGCAAAATAAGCAATCGATTATAGTAATATTAAAAACAAACCTGATTAAGGTCCTTCTTCATTACATCAAGTAAAAAATATACTTTAATTAAATTCTATATTAATTTGTTTAAAATATAAACGTATGAAATATAAGGTAAATACTTAAAATACTTTTTTCAGAACTAAAATAAAAGCTTGAATTTTCTGTATTCCTGCGACGAGTGCATAAATAAATGCTCAAATAATTTTCATTAATGCCTTTTGAATTACTTTTTATATTTAGTGTCTTCGTGTTTTTACCGTAACATTATTTATTATATTTATTTTAAATAATTAATTTGCCGTTTGATTATATTTATTTCTTTATTTTATAATTAATTATCTATTCTTTGGTGCTATTCTGATCAAGGTTTTGCTTAATCTGTACAGTTAAATGCTGGGGGTCTTTTATATCCATGGAAAAGTACTTATCCGTTTGTGAAGTTACGGATGTAATTTTTTATCTTTTTTTTCATTTACGTAACAGAGTAAACGATTTAATTTTCTACATTTAAGCTTTGCGTTTCTGATGAACTGTTTTTTTGTTTTTTTTAATATTGCGTCTTTTTTTAATCTCTCTATATTTTAAATAAAAATATAACTGAAAAATTAATGTAAAATAAAACTAAAAAATTAGCAATAAAAAATGAAACATTTTTTATTTCCCGTGTAAAAAAAACATTTCAACTCTTTATTAAATTTCAAACTTTTTAAGTCAGCAAAAAAAGGATTATTGAGTTTTTGTTAGTCGTTTTGAATTTTTTGCGTATATTTCTACAGTTAAAATTTATAATGATTAAAAGGTATTATTATGAAATTTCTATCGCCATGTTTTTGTAGCGGGTATTATTTTATATAAATTATTTACCTTTCAAATCGTTAAATTATTATTACCCTGGATGAAAAAAAATTAATATCGGGATCAGTTAACCGTTCGAGAACTTGCCGTACTTCATCTTCTAAACGCATCAAAACATCGAGTTTTTGTGTGACCCAAAAATGGTAATTTTCATGAGGATTATTTTGCTTCGTTTACTCGCGTTTGATAAAACCAGACTAGTCTAAAATTGTAATTCCGGTACCGTTGTTTGGATCTTTTACAAACGGGGGTAGGGTCTGCTTACAAAACTTTAATCTAGACTGCGGATCTCTTCGGTAAAGCTACCGAACAATTTTTGGCTTATACGGTCGGATTCGTTCTACTTTTTAATAATATACTTTGAGAAAAGAGTTCTCTTTTTTTCCAGATTTCTACCTCGATTGCACGGTGCCGACAAGGTAATTTTTATGTACTCCTGTACATGTAACGATAAAAGATTTTTTCTTTCACTAATACTAGCTTTTTGGTTCACAACGTTTTATTCATTCTAAAATCACCGTCTCAAAGAAGGGTTCAACAATGCATTGTGTTGTTTTAACACAAAATTAACCGGGGTATAATATCGTGATTGTAGTTAAATAACATCGTTACCTAATTGTAAAAATATAAGTCGCTGATTTCTAGGTAGTTACGGATAAAAATAAGTATAATTTTAATTCTGTGTTAAAATAGAAAAAAATAAAACAAATTGTATTAAATCTACTTCAGAATTATTATTTTGTTGTAAAATGCAACTAAAAAATTATAAAAAGTATTATATATAAAACATAAAAATATAGGACCGAACGTGAAAAAAAAATTAAGAAATGCATTGCTGGGTATGACCCAGCAAATAGTAGTTCGCAGGCGTCTGGGCAAAGGATATCGGGGGTCGATTAATCGGTCGCCTCGCCCGATTCAGTTGTTTGTAAATATTATATTCAATTAATTTCCAACTTCTTGACATTATTGAGGAAGACTGTGACAAGTAGAAGAGGCATTTTTAGAATGCGATATTAAGCGTTATAACTTTCTTCAATTTTGGAAGCAAAGCGTACAATACTATTCAAATGCAATGTGCAAATTTCAATTGTCAATGCCTGCCTGCTTAAAAAATAAGTAATTTTTCAATCTATTTTTCCCAAACATATTTATTTAATATGCTTAACATAATACGCAGTGAAATTTAAAAATAAAATTAAAATATCGCTATTAAATTATCGCTCTATTTAATTTTTCTTTTATTTATTTTTAATAATCGATTTTGTTTCTAGAATTTTCCAAACATCGAAATGATTCTTCTTTCCGTTTAAAATTATAATACAGCACCTTTCTGCCGCTTTTCGGTTTCTTAATTTCTTTTTCATTTTCAGACAAATTTACATACATAATTTTTTTTAAATTCTCTACTAAATTTGTTGCCAAATTTTATTTGTTTATCGGAAATCTACCGATATTATCATACGTCAGACCTAAATAATTATGGTTTGTGACACCAGCGTTTTGTGTTCGTAATTTTCTCAAAAATTGCTAGTGATACGGTTCTGGGATCTGTTTTATTTAATTTTTAAATCAAAAATCATATAAAATTGTCTAATTTACCCCCATAATTTAAGTTTAAAGAATTTCAGTACGACTTATTTTATTCTAGGACCATAAACGAGGACAAAAGTTTTAGCAAACTATAACTCGAAAACGAAGCGTTTCCCTACCCATATTTATATGAAAATGTTTCTTTATTTTCACTAACAATACGTCCTGAAATTCTTTCCGATCCTTCTGTGATTATTATTATATAATAATATTATTATTTTCCAAAATAAAGGAAAAGTTAATTAAATTTCTTATTTAAAAATTATAAAATTGAGGGATACGCAATCAAGACGTAAAACGAAGAATTATTATAATTGGAAAATGTTACATGTTAAAATTTCTGAAACGTTAGAAAATGTTAAAAGCTTTTAGCCTCACCAAAAAAAAAAAAAAATGATATTCCGTACTTCAAATTCGTATATGTTTTACGTTAATATTATAATAAAATAAACGTGTCATTTTTATACGACATTAATGCGTGTAATAAAGAATGAAAAGATATTTACTCTAGAAAGATTAGAAAGCTCAGTCGACATGGCTGGATGGCAGCGGATCGCTTGACCGGTTCCGGTACGTCCTGCTGCAATACAGCAACCCTTCCGCTACACCCCGGATAGAACTACTCTGCATCTACGCGTTTACGCTTTATAAGCTTTGATTAGAAACAAGTTGAATAACGAAGAGTTTTTAGATGCATTATTTCGTGCAGAATTATCATTAGTCAAAGCGTCGCAGACGGTTAAGTGTACGTCTCCTGTGCGAAAGGTCAGTAGTTCGAGGACCGTTTAACCGCTTTATACGAGTATTTTAACGCTACCTTCTCCTCGATACCATCCCCGGTAAACTTTCTGTGATAGGGATCTAATAAATACAGAAATAAAACATCCTAGCATAGCGAAGCGCGAATATAAGCCGTACACGAACAAGGGACGCGGCTACCTTGCAGTCTTCAAATCGGTTAAGCCGCATTAGGTATAACAGATCTCCGGAATATCATCCAAATCTGTATCGAAAAAATTTCCCACCGATATTACTTTTTAATCGACAATTTAAAATCGTATACTCTTCTGTAACATTTACCGTTTAAAATGTTTGGACGATCCCCCGTCACTTCTAACGGAGTAAGAATTATCGATTCCGATATTTACAAAATAATAACGTTACAAAATAATTACTTGACGCGGAATAAATATTACAAAATATTTATATATACTCCATGCATATCGAAAATTATTTATTCCGCGTCAAATAATTATTTTATGCTTTCGAATATTAAAAAAAACCAAAAGCGTAAAATGTTATTAGGAATCAATAAGGAGTCGGAACAACTTGTTTATAGTTGCCGATAATGTATCGATGTGAACGTATTTTTTTCTATAAGGTTAACCTTACACGCGTAAAAATTGTGTAAAGGAATATCTTATAATATTTTTATATTTTAACGTTTTAATTTCAACTTGGACCGTTCACAGCGAAGAGTAACAATTTTAACAATCTTTTATACGCGATTAAAAAGGTGAGATTTTTTCGTTTAAAAATTATACGCATTTTAAGTTAGGTAATATATATTTTCGTACGATATAAATTTTCATTTCACATTCCATTCAAACAGTTTGATGCCAGAAAGGGCATCCGGTCGTAAAAAGATTCTTTTGGTCTAATTTAATGAAGAAAGAATGGGAAAAATTCTTTTATAAATATATATACTCATTTTTTATTATTTTTTTTATTTATTGTAGAAAATGAAATATACTTAAAATACAATCACCACACAAGAGGAAATTGTAAAGGATTTACTCTAGTAAACGATTAAAAATAATAATAAAAATATAGATAATTTAATCAAATTCTTGGGTTATGATAATTTACCCTCAGGGAAATCAACTAATTCTTATGTTATACGTGGAAATTGTTTCATATTGTAAATATAAATCCAAAATTATTTTTTAACATACCATTAATTTTTTTTTTATTATACTGATTCAAAATGTAGCATTTAATATGAATGTTTTTTTTTTACATAATAAAAGTACCCGATATATATAAAGTAAGCTGTTGAGATACTGAATCAGATCTCTAAAGCATCCATTCAGCGTGGGTGGTCCAACCGTTTCTTTTACTTAAGCTAAATCTTAAAAACCTTTATATGACTATATGTATTGTCAGTTATCTACAATGTAATATCGATCGGGGGGTTTGATTTTTTTTAAATTTATTAGTATTTTTTTATTAAAGAGCAGCAAGCAAAATGACCAATGATTTTATGTAGTCGTAAGAAAGAGGGCGGTCTTATAGTAGTCCGTAGCAGATACCATATTATGAAAAATGACAGTAAAAAAAATAATAATGCGGTAATGTAGTCGACCGAAAAATGAATAAAAAAAAAATTAATACATATACACGCGATCTATATTAAAGATCATTATACGTAATTATATTTTATAATTTTTGTCTTGTGTTAAAAATGCTTTTGTCGTACCGAGTAGTATGTAATAAAAAAAAACTATTTTATATTTAAGCCTGTTGCGCACAGAAATAGACGAGACTACACTCTCATATCCATTTCTGTCTTTAAAATTGTTTTATTTTGTTTCTAAAAAAAAATATGTACGTTTAATAATTAACTTACTGTATTTGTACACGCATTCCATAGCATTTTGTTTTATTATCGTTTAATATGATGGAATGCGATTGCCTTTAAGGTATTTTGGACTGCGAAAATTGTTATTATAATACCTCTTGACAAAACTATTTTAATAAATTCATTTAAAAAATTCTCCCACCTGTTGCTCGATTATATTTTAAAAATTATACTATAAAAAATAATTTCAATAATATTTTATTTATAAACACCCGCATGGAGTGCCCCCCGCGAAGAAGATCAAAGCTAGAACAGTTTTATGATGTATATTAACAGAAAGATTTAACGGTTACATCTCTGCTTTTCTTCCGGAAGGTTCTGGATTTGGATTCAAGTCAGGCTGTTCATTTTTTCATATTTTATACTTTTTTTTTATCAGATAAAACGAGTTTAAGGTAACTGTAATTGTATAGCCTGTGATTAGGAAGATTAATAAATATATTAACTATTGTACCAGTAATAAACTTACCCCTTCAATCATATTATTATTTTTTTTTTTTTTTTTTTTAGTATGGTGTTGGAAAGGAAATACCTTTTGATATATGTTAATATAATAATGTGTACGTTGCAATCTGTTCAACTAGTGATCGACAAGCAACCCCCCCCCCCCCCCCCCCCACGGACCGCTGAGGTAAGGATGATATGTAGGACGTGTAAATGAGATGTGTAGCTTTGTACAGACTCAGGCCGACCGTTCCTGAGACGTGCGTTTAATTGAACGTTTTTAATTAAGTTTAATTAAGTTTTTACCACCAAACTTTTACTAGGATTTGAAGCTCCAAACCTTCGACTTCGAAAATCAGCTGTTAAACAAGTGATTTACGACGAGTTACCGCTAGACCGGCCCGGTGGGCTAAATACCTTTTAAAAAGAAATTATTTAAAATTTAAACTTCAACAAAAAAAATTGTTTAAATTTAAATCTACACAAAACTTTCAGCCCCAAATTTGACGATTCAGGTGCGAGTTATGTTTGATCGATTGCTATTCTTTCGTCTGTTATTATAATGCAGATATTAAAATAAACTTCCGCCGATTTTTCAATTTTTTGCAATTTTTTGCAATTTTCTGTAAAAAAACGGGTGTGCGCAAATTTATTTTATTTTAAACTACTTTTTATTTATTTATTGATTTTAGCATTTCACGACCTTCTTACTTATACTAATGTATATATAATATCCATGATGCAAAAACACGTGCAGCGTATCGCATCAAGTATCCTAACCGTAAACCGCAACTGTCATATACATTTATTAACTTCATTTAACATGTACGTATCATAAACCGACACGTGCTTCGTTTTCTAGCGCCTTCCTTGAAATCCTTGAATTTTTCCGGTCGGATTAAATTTATTTTTTACAACGAAAACTAAATAAAAAATAGTAGGCGCTATTGTTTAAATTTATCTGAAATAAGAAAAACAGCATAGATAAAGTTGAATGTTCATTCGACTTTATACATTCCGTATATTTGTCCATACTTGGAGCGTTGTATCTTGACCGATGAGTTTAAAACATAATCGCAGTAAAAAAAACACTGGGTGATCTTATTTTGTTTCTGAAAATTTCAGTATTAAGTTCTTATAATTTTATTTTAATACTGAAATTATTAACTTAAAAATAAGCGAAACTGAACATTTTTTTATAATAATTCCCCTATTTTTATTGCATTTTAACCTAATTGGAATTTACAACTACGTTAAAAAAATGTAATTCTAAAATATACTTCATCGATGGGCTAATTAAATTTTCCTATCGATGGGCTTTTAAAATTTTCCTATCTCGATTCGGGTTTTTTTTTAGATCAGTGAGTTTCCAGTTTATGCTCATCTTTTTACTTCCTAGTACGAAAAATCGTGATGGCAATTTCGCGATCGGTTTTCAATCGCGAAAAATTTCGGTTTTCAGATTTTAACGGAAATTTCCATTTTGACCTTTCCTGAATCCATTTTGACTAGTTTCGGCGTGACGTCTGTACGTACATATCTCGCTAAGTCAAAAACGGTTAGCCGTAGAATGTTGAAATTTTTGATTTAGGACTGTTATAAAATCTAGTTGTGTACCCCCCCCCCCTTCTGATTGCAATCAACAGGACCAAAAGTGTCCAAAAAAACCCAAAATGTCAATTTTGACATTTTTGCATTTACATTTATAAAATCACTTTGATTTTCAAGAAAAATTTAATTTTTAGCTAACATTTTTTTTCAACATTGAATCGATCAATTTTGTAAAGGACTGAAGTTTTAACGTACAGTTATTACTAAGTTTCAATTGATTTAGCGCACATGCATATGTAATTTTTACGATTCATTCGTTTACAATTTTTTACAGCTGTTTAAAAACATAAATAAATAGCTGCTTTTGTTTATCATGTGCGTGTTACTAATTTAAAGTGTGTAAAGTATTTAACTGCAATCTTTTAAATTCTGTGATCTTTTTTCAAAACATCATACCATGTAGCCTAAAAGGCATTCTTCAATCGGGATAAATACAAAAAAGCACGTATGATGAAAACTGTTATTGCGGCAGAGACTGAAGACGAAAAACAGTCAAGATTGGAAAGCGACCGAATACACACAGCCCGATCCCGTTCGACTGAAACAACTGAGCAACGGGAAATACGTTTAGAAACCGGATGAGGGGGCGTTTCCCCCCAGTTAAAAAAAAAATCACGTTGTTTTTTCCGAATTATCTACCGAAAATGTTTTCACAGTTGTTATATGGGAGTTATTTTTAGAGGGGGTTTGGGGGCGCAGATCCTATGTCGGTAAATTAAAAAAATAATGGATTTTCTGTTATCAGATAACGTATCTAAATTGCGTGAAATTTTTTCTAAAAGCATTAAGCTCTTAACTTGGAGTATAGTTGATAACGCAAAAATTTTCCAGTTGAAAAAAGAACTTTGGAAACCTGGAAAACCAAAGCGCCGAACGAAGCGAGGCCTGGCTGGGAGGTCTGGTGAAGCCGGGCCGAGCGGCTAGTAGTAGCTAAAATTTAATCTCTGTAATTGTTACTTGACCGATGTAAAATCTATTAAACAACAGAAGTGAAAAAAATCGTGTTATTTTAAGCAGTTGTATTATTTCTCTTACGAAAATGATCATTATTAAATGAAAATCATTAAATGATTATTCTCGCTTACATATGATCATGAAAATGTGGAATTGTTAGTTATTTGCTACTTTATATTACAGTTTTAGTTTTAGTTTTTCGCATATATAGATGTAGTACTGTATAGTTATATAGTATTATGCATACCAATTTTTTTTTCAATTCTAGACGTTCCATGGCTCCATTTACCTAAAAACAAATAAAAAATAGAAATAGAATTTTAGCATTAAGAAATTCTGGAAGGATGTATACATGTTGACCTGTTTTTTTACTAGATATCTGAAGGCCGGGTAAATCCATTTAGGTAAAATTTGGCACAATGTTTTTTTTTTAAATATATGGGTTAGATGTGGCAGCAGGCACACACGATCTAAAAATTTTACTCAAGGGGTAGAAATTTTTTTTATACGATTCTTTAATCCCATATTTGCGTACTTTAATGATCCAGTTAATTTCTTTTTCTACGTGGTATAGCCAATCGATGTAGAAGCCCTCGGCAGCCGGAGTTGTAGAGTCGTATAGTCGTATAGGTAAAGAAATAATTAAATATTGTGGAATTAATAATAAAAATATTATATATAAAATAAAAAAGTGAAATAATAATAAATGTGTCCGGCCCGGCTTATTTATTTATTTATTTGAAGTAGAAAAAGTATATCATTTTTAAATAGATAAATACAAAACGATTAGACAGGTAGAGGATCAAAAATATTTTCAAATGCTTTTTCATTCATATTTTTTAGTCTAAGAGCTGTCTATGCTTTTTCTTTTCTAATTAAAAATTAAATTTAAAAAATAAAAATTATAAGATCTTTAGTAGGAACCCTTTATAATTGTTTACCGTTTGACTATTCACCTGTTAAGGTTGGATTTAGTGTTACAGTGAAAAAAATATTACAGTAAAATCTGTCCAAGTAATTTTTTTACTTCATCGCGCTCGGAATGAATTTTAGTAAAACATTTCCAAGAGATAAGTTAACGAAATAGATTTGTTGCAAAACTTTTTTTTAACTGAAAATCGAGCTTCGCTCTCCTCTTTTGGAAACATTTTTATAATTTACTTACTTGCGATACAATTTAATAAACCCGCCGGGTTAGTCTAGTAGTTTAACTCGTCATCGTAAAATAAGTCGATTTTTGAAATCGAGAGTTCTAATGTTCGATCCTTGTAAAGGCAGCGGTTTTTGTATGGATTTGAATGTTAGGCTGTGGATAGCGGTGTTCTTTGTCGGTTGGATTTCAATTAACCACACGTCTCAGGAGTGGTCGACCTGAGTCTGAAACTACATGTTTACCAGTACACTTACATTTACATTGAGCTACGTCAAGCCTGGAAAACCGGTAACAGTAATCGCATTCGCCAATACACACAGACACACCCAGACCCGGCAGTAGCTAGAAAACTGGTTGGAGGAAACATTAAAAAAATAATTTCACCGAAAGAAGTGGAATAACTGGAAAGTTGTTAAAAAAAATCAAAAAAGAATTATTAATGGAGTACCGGTATTATTAACGGGATAGAAATTTATTTCCCTAACAAGGTTCTGTCGAGAAATAACACAAATTTTAAACTGGTAAAAATAGGTTTTGTACTTTAGTTTTTTTGTTTAAAAATCATTTTTTTAATATAAATCACCAATAAATCTCTTCCTAAATCGTGTAGACGCCTCCAATAATAATATTAAAAATTAAATTAGTAAAAAAGAAACAAACTTTTTTGCACAGAAATTGTTAAAAAGAGGCGAATTTTAATTTGGAATTAATTAATTTTCAATTTAATTCTTTACAAACCTTGTTGCAAAATTTTTTCAGTTTCCTGACAATTTAACAGTTATTGCGCTCAGACCTAAAAAAAATTGTTCGTTGCGATTGCATTTTTTTGAATCCTATAAAAATTTTCTGAAATAGTACAGAGATACCGATGTATGATTTGTTTTATTCAAGTTTTCGAGTCGGAAACCATCAAATTTACTGATTAATTTAAATTCAGCACGTCTTCAATAATCAATTTGTTTAGATTGCATTAGTATGGCAAATCGTTCATTCTCCATAATAATTTTTTTTTTGTCTTCAGTCATTTGACTGGTTTGATGCAGCTCTCCAAGATTCCCTATCTAGTGCTAGTCGTTTCATTTCAGTATACCCTCTACATCCTACATCCCTAACAATTTGTTTTACATATTCCAAACGTGGCCTGCCTACACAATTTTTCCCTTCTACCTGTCCTTCCAATATTAAAGCGACTATTCCAAGATCCCTTACTATGTGGCCTATAAGTCTGTCTCTTCTTTTAACTATATTTTTCCAAATGCTTCTTTCTTCATCTATTTGCCGCAATACCTCTTCATTTGTCACTTTATCCACCCGTCTGATTTTTAACATTCTCCTATAGCACCGCATTTCAAAAGCTTCTAATCTATTCTTCTCAGATACTCCGATCGTCCAAGTTTCTCTTCCATATAAAGCGACACTCCAAACATACACTTTCAAAAATCTTTTCCTGACATTTAAATTAATTTTTGATGTAAACAAATTATATTTCTTACTGAAGGCTCGTTTAGCTTGTGCTATTCGGCATTTTATATCGCTCCTGCTTCGTCCATCTTTAGTAATTTTACTTCCCAAATAACAAAATTCTTCTACCTCCATAATCTTTTCTCCTCCTATTTTCACATTCAGCGGTCCATCTTTGTTATTTTTACTACATTTCATTACTTTTGTTTTGTTCTTGTTTATTTTCACCCGATAGTTCTTGCGTAGGACTTCATCTATGCTGTTCATTGTTTCTTCTAAATCCTTTTTACTCTCGGCTAGAATTACTATATCATCAGCAAATCGTAGCATCTTTATCTTTTCACCTTGTACTATTACTCCGAATCTAAATTGTTCTTTAACATCATTAACTGCTAGTTCCATGTAAAGATTAAAAAGTAACGGAGATAGGGAACATCTTGTCGGACTCCCTTTCTTATTACGGCTTCTTTCTTATGTTCTTCAATTGTTACTGTTGCTGTTTGGTTCCTGTACATGTTAGCAATTGTTCTTCTATCTCTGTATTTGAACCCTAATTTTTTTAAAATGCTGAACATTTTATTCCAGTCTACGTTATCGAATGCCTTTTCTAGGTCTATAAACGCCAAGTATGTTGGTTTGTTTTTCTTTAATCTTCCTTCTACTATTAATCCGAGGCCTAAAATTGCTTTCCTTGTCCCTATGCTTTTCCTGAAACCAAATTGGTCTGCTCCTAACACTTCTTCCACTCTCCTCTCAATTCTTCTGTATAGAATTCTAGTTAAGATTTTTGATGCATGACTAGTTAAACTAATTGTTCTGTATTCTTCACTAATAATTGCTCTTCTGCCATAATAATTAAAGAACATATTAATTGTATTATTAAAAATAACAAAGAAACATCAAAATTTGCTAAAAAAAACTTTAGGAACTGGACATAATTATAAACATAACGAATTTATAAAAAAACAAAATTAGAATGCACTAACAATTATCCTAAAACCAGCATATAAAAAAGTGTCATATATTTGAATAATAAATTAATGAATGAAGTAGTCAAATTCAATAATGATATCCTACATAAACAAATTAATTAATTTATAGGTTGGTAATATTTAATTTCATATCGTAAACATCTTACGGAAATGACGTTACATTTTTATTAACGTGTAATTTTATTAATTGACCGTCGACTATTATGAACGTAACAATTTTAACTTCAATTTAATTTTAACTATACGTGAATAATAAATTAATAACTTCAATTAAGCCCTGATAATGGAGAAGTGCCTCCGAAAGCGCACGGATACTTACAATAAGAATTTTGGTAAGTGGAAATATTTTATACAAAATCAATTTGTTGTTTGAGCAGATATCAGAACGAAATTTTTCGCAGCTGTAACTTCAAAACAAAGCGTTTCTGGACTCACGTTTATATAAACTGTTTTTTTTATTTTTAGTTATAGAATGAATATACTCCCGAAATTCTTTCCGTTTCTATTTGAGATACAATATAAGAGAGCCAGTATTTATTTCTTTTAGATTTTTAAGGCGTAAGAGCGAGAAAAAGAAATGATAATATTTATGATAATCCCTGAAATTTTTGCGGGTAAATAATATTACGAATTTTTCGGTGATCCTTCATAAACCATAATAATTATTTCTTAACGTTAAGCGATAATTTTTATTATCTTTTCGTTTATATCTCTTACTATTTTTAAAATATTTCATATCATTATTTATCTAATTTTTATTTCTACTACTGTTATAAATTATTTAATCGTATTTTCATAATAAACATCATTAATTTATCAATTTAATTTGTTATGAATAAATTATCTGTAAAGTTTTCTTACTAAACACATATTTTTATTTTATATTTGCTATACCGTGTTAATAATTTATTTTGGAATAAACCGATAAAACCCATCGGGTTGGTCTAGTGTTGGTCTAGTGGTCTAGTGTTGGTCTAGTCTTCCCAAATCAGCTGATTTGGAAAGTCGAGAGTTACAGCGTTCAAGTCCTAGTAAAGCCAGTTATTTACACGGATTTGAATACTAGATCGTGGATACCGGTGTTCTTTGGTGGTTGGGTTTCAATTAACCACACATCTCAGAAATGGTCGAACTGAGAATGTACAAGACTACACTTCATTTACACTCATACATATCATCCTCATTCCATCCTCTGAAGAATTATCTAAACGGTAGTTACCGGAGGCTAAACAGGAAAAAAGAGAAGAGGAATAAACCGATCAATTTTTATTTTTAAATCGGTTGTATCTTCTTATCAAACGTAGGTGAATTTTATTATTTTTTACTGTGTAAACTTAACAAACGATCTTACGGTTGTTTGACAGGTCAATAATTTCGATCGTGTGATATTTTTTAAGAAAAAATACTCACTTTTCAAGAAACTTTTAAAATAAAATTACTGAAAAATATTTGATTTGTCCGTCACATTTATATAAAAATCTTGTTAAAACTTCAACCTCTTTGTTACATAAATTATTTAGGTAAATACGTCTATTTGTTTGTTATTTAAATTCATTGAAAAATAACATTATGTTTCATTAAGAATTATGAAGTTATACTTCAGGTGCAAAATTATTTTTTGTGGTTTAATTAGTAAAAGGGCAATGCAAAGCTAAAAACTTCAGCCTTGCAAAACTTGTGATAGTCTTGCCATTAAGAGTCTAATGTATGTATTTTTTGTGGTTTAATTAGTAAAAGGGCAATGCAAAGCTAAAAACTTCAGCCTTGCAAAACTTGTGATAGTCTTGCCATTAAGAGTCTAATGTATGTATGTATATACACGTGTATATATATATATATACGTATACCTTCTTTTTTTTTTGTTCAACAACCAGTATATTTACAATCGGCTGCTTAAGTGGAACCATAAGTAAGTCGTTTGATAAGGGGTTCCTAAGGAACTTCCATAATACGTAATTCATAATAATAGTTAGTTATCAGTAAGCAGTAAGTGATTTTAATGTTCATTAGAAAATAAAAAGATCATAGTCCATAAAACAAATTATTAATAAAAAAAAAACAATAAACAGTCAAACCGAAGAAAAATAATAGTCAAACAAAATAATATCACTAGATTTGGCGTTGTCATCAAACTGTCTCCAGTAACCCCTAAGTCAAGCACATGGAGACGTTTCAACCTTCGGACGTCCCTTTTATTATCAAGCAGATTGATTGCTAAGTGATTGACGGGATTTTCAAGTCGTTGCTGGTACTTAACACTGAGCTGTCGCACAACCTTACGAACCGTCGGAAGCTCTAGCTAGATATTCATAAATTTTATCATTCCGTTTGAACCGTGGTGCCTCTGCAATTGCTCTCCTTATTTTGTTTTGGAAGCGTTGTATGATATCTATGTTAGTATAACTTTCTGTTCCCAACAACACGCCATAAGCCCAGATTGGTCGTAGGATAATCTTGTAAATCAGTAATTTATTGGACAATGAGAGGCGTGAGTTTCTCCGTATCAGCCGAAGCAGTTCCTTATACTTCGCGTTTAGTTGTTTTCTTTCCATCCTCACTGACATTTCCAGGTAAAACGCCGATCTAGGTGAAGTTCTAGGTACCGCACCATCAAGACACCATCCATGTACACACAGGAACAGTCACCCTTTCGCATGGCGAATGACTTGCTTTAATTTATCCTGATTCGCTTTAATCTTCCATCTTTTCTGCCACGCACAGACAAGGTCTAATGCCATATGTAGCTACGGCGAGGCTAGGCCAGAGTCTTCATTAACGGCACTGATAGCAGTGTCATCGGGAAATGAAGCGACGGTTCAATCTTCCAGGGCTAGATAATCGGCTGTGAATATGGAATATAACACTGGACTTAGACAGAGCCCTGAAGGAACCTGACCTAATGTCAAAGAATTTTGATAACTTATCATTACATCTTACCTGAGAAAAACGTCCCTCAACATAATTACAAGACAAGGTAGTAGGGTTGAGTAAGTTTTAATTTTAATTTATAAGTCAAGCCAGCCAACCGTACCTTATCAAAGGCCTGTTGGATATCTAAGAATCCCGCCCAGTAGAATTTTCATTCCTCCAGACATCCACTAATGACCTTGAAGACGCTATGGGATTATTCGATGGTGGAGTGAACCCAAATTGGTGGTCCGAAATTATCCCCTCACCTTCCAAAACTGGCCTAAGCCTGCCAAGTAACAGCTTTTCAAATAATTTATATATGAACGGTAAGAGGCTAATCGGCCTGTAAGTTGGTTAACTGGCATTTCTTCCGCCACCACCCCATTCGGTCGCCCTAGAGCATAAGACCAAATGTCAGTGCCAAGAAACGGCTACTGTGCCTCTGAAACAGTTTAGCGACCTAATTCCTAAAAGCTCCTAGTGAGCTACCTATCAGCGTGAGCGGACTAAGCAAGGTGCTATACACCACCCGCTTACGTGTCCCAACCGCTCACTTGTCATCGTTAAAACTAAATCGGGGAGGCACAACCCTTGTTACTTAATTACCAACAAGTTACAGTTTAAAATTTAATGAAGTTATAAATTAAAAGACAGCAATTTAGCTGTCACACCTCGGTCGCCATTATTGAGGGTTGATGCCGTATTTTTTCTAAAGCTTATAAAATATCGGAAATTTTATTAATTTTAATCAACAATAGAATACATCGTTTACGGAATATAATTTTTTTAATTTTATTTTCGGTGTTAAAGACATTTTTTCTCCAGAATACAACATAATTAACACAAAGGTAAACGGTGCAATGTACTGTCGGTGCGCTTTCAAATTAACCTCAGCTCGCTAACTACTAAATCGGATTAAAATCAAAGTAAAAAAACAGCCGACACGTTAATCGATACCCGCTTCTGATCGGTCAGCGGTTGAAAAGAGTAGGCTTTTGATCGCTTGAACATTTTTTTTTTTAAAGAAGTAGAGGAACCCCATTTACGGGCGCCTGGACAGTGTCGGCCTCGATAACAGGTTCCGCAAGATGTTATTAAATGCGTATGTGTTCCTGCGCACTACCGTCTAAACCTACACCCGTGGCTACCCACCCTTCCTGGTACAGCTGGTGTGAATTACTACAGGGGAAGGGGGGAATACGTCCTCACACACATTCAGACATACAGTCAACAGACACTGACCTCACAACCACAATATACCAAACGTCGGACTAAAATCTCAGCACACACTCCATGACTTCCAATCACCACCGGAAAACACACCGCACACCCCACACGTCAAATCAAAGCCAGACCCAACCGATCATATAAACAAACACCTCACAGACAATCGAACGCTACAGCATACTTGCCTCACGGGTCATCATCGGACGCGGGAGCGGAGTGCCGACGACCTAATCGCACCCAGGCGAGCTCCACACGTACGGGGAACCCCCTTATGCTCTTAACTGCGTGCCTGTCCACTCCCGCACCTTCTGACGACCTCTTCTTCTACCCCTGCGAGACTCCTTCCAGAGGTACAGCTCCTCCATGATCTTCCTAGCAAACCTTACCTTGCTACACCCGTCCAGTTTTCCGCGCTTTCCGACATGATCTGTTTCCTTCTATCTATGGTGTCCAATATTTCCTTCCTCGCATCCTCAAAGCGAAAGAAGACGTGATATGTTGTCTCTTCCTCGTCTAGACACACCGGGCAACTAGCGTTGTGATCAAGCGATCGGTTGAACTCCTGTATCGTAATGAAAATCTATTTCATAATAACTCTCATTACGATATAGGCTCGCTCCAGCCACATAATTCAAACGTTATAATAGAGCTGCAGAAAAAAATATTTTAAATTTTATGAAAGGTAATTGGAATTCTTTCTAACGGAGGTGGTTGTTTATTATTTTCCCGCTAAGGTCGGATGTAGCATGTGTTACCGTTGAGAAAATTTAAACGATAAAATCTGCGCGTATTATATTATCTATCATTCTTCTGTACCATTTCATCCTCAGGATGAATATTAGTAAAATGTTTTCAAGACTAAACTAAAAGAAATAGATTTTTATCGTAACTTTTTTTAAAAGATCAAAACGGGGCTCCCTCGTCTTCTTATGAAAACGTGTTTTTTTATAATTTCTTTCCTGGCGATGAAATTTAACAAATTGTTTTAGTCTAAATTAAATAAAACAAATAAAAATTAAAAATATTTAAAAAAAATTTTTTTTTTTTTTAATCTTTATAGAGGTTATACGCTTCTGGTAATAATTAATAACTAATAATTACAAATAAAACGATTATTTAACAAAGAGGAATATTATTATTACAAATTGTATTTTGTTAGCGGTTTTTTAATTGTTTATTTGCCCCTCTTATTTAACGACCGCTCTTACTTCCTTTGACCTTTCTCGAATTCACATGGTACGAATGAATTCATTTCGTTTGATGTTTGTATAAAACTCGTTAAATGATGTCATAATAATCCTTTGGTTAAGTTTAATTAGGAAAAATTAATGTAAATCCATCTTATATATAAACTATATGTATAATATATATATATATTTGTTTATTATTATTATATTTATATATATATATATATATATATGGAAACGATGTAAAACTGAAATCGATTATGAAATAAAATTGTTTACAAGAATAGTTTTGAAGTTAAATTTTATTACGTATTCTACTTATTTATTTATTTTGTTTTATGTTTCAGGTAAAGAAATGAAAAATAGATGGAAATCTATAAGAGATGCGTTCGTTAGAGAAGTTAGATATATGAAAGAAGCCGAACTAAACGGTGAACCCCAAGTTAAAAAAAAGAAATACATTTATTACGATCAATTATGCTTTTTATTACCTACTGTCGGTGCAAGAAGTATGAGATCGCATAACGTAATCAACGATGAAATATTAATTAAAGAAGAATACAATAATACTATTACTAGTAATAATTACGATGATTCCATTAAAGCCGAAGGAAGTCATAACGATAACGACTTCGATAGTATAAGAAAGATGAAAAAAAATAAAAGGTATGCGAAAAGAAAAATCGGCGAATTGTATAACGGTGATATAACTATTTATAAAGATAATAAATACTGGAACAATACTAGTAATAATGAATGCGAAATAAGTGTCGGAGTAAATAGTAGTAGTAGTAATAATAATATTAATAATAATAATAACAATAATAATAGTAGTAGTATAAATAATAGCAATAATAATAGCCATAATAATAGTGCTAATAGTGAGGAATTTGAAGGGGAAAGAGTTCAAGTGACACCTTCCATCGAAGATATTATACCGGACCATCACATATTACAAGCCCAACCGGATTTACTGAATCCAGTCGACGATAGCGGTTACAGGCCTGACCCGGATTATATGTTTTTAATGTCTTTATTACCGAGTTTTAAAAAATTGGGTGAAGAAAAAAAATCTATGGTTAAAATTGAAATATCATCGCTTTTACACCAAGCGATATACGGCAATAAAGTAGTTAATTAATTATTTATACCGTATGAATTTGTATCGTTAAATTTAAAAAGTAATCGATGCTTTGGAAACATATACGTCAGCTTACCTTACTATATTACAGTCAAATATTAACTTGCGTATTAAAATAAATATATCGCGGATATTCCTTCTCTTATAACCTTCTACGCACTAGGATGTACTCGTGTATCGTCGACTTCAGCGGTGACGCTTGGCCTTTCGTTCAGAAGATCCCGATCGATCGTATTTTGTACGTTACGAAATTTTCATTTTATACTCTCACACGTAAGCTTCGGTCTTACGTAATGGATTACTCATCAACCCTCCCCAAAAAAATTAAAAAACAAACTCCGGGCACAAAAAGAGGTGTGTTTATATCGCTATTCGTTTGCAAAGTATTTTAATTAAAAGAAAAAAATAAGTAATAGATGTATTTTGTTATTTTCTGCAACACGCATAGACTGCTTAAAACAACACGAATTAACGATTCGAATTTGTTTTCGGACAGGTTAGCTAATAGCCGTATCGTAATCTGCATTCACCTCTTTTTACAAATAGATTTTAATTCTGCTGAAAAGTGTCTAATGGACGGGAAGTTCTACGTTATTCTAAAAAATACATATTTCGGTACGCAAACCTAACCGGAATATAACATTGTCTATTCCTTTGCCGCTCTTTTTAAAATGTTGAACCTTTTTTTTCCCGTAAACTGCGAACGAATGTTGTCTTGCGTTATGTTTCTTTTCCTTAAAGAAATTTGTCGTATTCGTATTTTTTCTTACGAAGATTTCTAAAATCGGCGCGTTGTCCGTACCCTAAGCGTCGATTACTACAGTCCAATTCAATCGATTTTAAAATGCGATAGTTGACCGTTTTTTTCTATCCGTTTTTCGCGTCACGTCTACACTATACGCAAGTTTTTTACACAGCGATATATTTTCTTTGATGTAAACAAACGTTCTCTTTCCTCGAAGGGCGTACAGCGTCGTATAAAATTTGTCGAAAAACATTTTACTGCTTTTTTAAGCGAATTGTGTCACTTTATGTAGCGACATTTGTGATCTAGTGCGTACAAGGCAGGTAAATTTCGATAATTTTCGCTAGATTTATATCGACTTAACGGGTAAATTATTTATCGAAAAATACAATTTATATTTTTATGAAAAGTAGTGATTCGGAACCTTACTAATAATTACTATTTATTCTTTCTTAATATCAAGCGATATAACGGAAGGAAAAAATTTAACGTTATATGTTTTCTTAGCAACAGCTTTCCTTTTAATTAATAAACTTTATAATTAATTCTCTTAAAAAAAGTTAATAATTTATTAACTACTAAAATATTTGTAAAAGGAAATACCGGTAGACATTTAAAAATTAAAATACTTTCATAAACATAGACTGTATGTTACAACTATATTTAATTAGTTTATAATTGAGAAGTGATTTAATAATTTTAAAAGTTTTTGTTTTATATATATATATATATATATATATATATCGGTAAATGTACAACTTTTTCTTTATTTTTTTTAAATTGCAATTTCTGTATAACGTGTAATTTGTAAGTAACTGTTACGTTCTTTTTGTGGATAACTTACTTTAATTTCAAATTCATGTAAAATTTATCTTTTTATTTAATCACTTTGAAGTAATTTTTTTATGTATAAAGAACTTCTGTAACTATTACTTATGTACCTGCCTGTAATATGTGATATATGCGAGCAATTGTTTATAATGGTTCAAATATTGGATTCTTAGCTAGTATTGATTGATATTACTTTATTTGCTCCTAAATACAATAATAATAATAATTAGTTTAGAGCTTCCTGTTAAAAAATAATCGTTAGAACAAAATAATCTATAGTAAATTTGTATTATTATTATTTAATTTGTAAGATAAAATGACTGTTAAATTAAAAAGAAAAAACCAGGGATACCAACAAGCATTTTTGTATTACTAATTACTAGATAAGATGTATTATATTATTACTATTATTACGTAAGACAAATCTTGTTTCGCTGACCAAAATGTTTATAATTTTTTTTTTAAATATCCCCACCAATTTAGAAATCGATACGAGGGAAAAGCAGAAAGGTTAAAGTGGAATAGTAATTATTCTTTAAAAATTAAGTAACTCTAGATTTTTTAATGCCAATAATTACGTAATATATTGTAATAATATAATATTTAATTATAAAAAATCCTGATCAATATTATCAGTAATTAAGTGTGTAATTTTTGTCTAATGTTAAATATAATTAAGATTTATAGTTCCTTTTTTGTTTTTTCCCACTTTTTTGTATTTATTACTTTTTTATTATAATTTAATTTGTACAATTTGTAGTTATGTAGATTATGTTTTTTATAATTTTATTATTTTTATTTAATTACCTCTTTTTTTATGCTTTTTATTAAATGTTTTAATACTTTTTTTTATTTTATTTTTGTTTCTTTCCTACCTTAAAATCGATAAGATAGTCTAAGAGTGATTTGACACTTTAAAAAAAAAACTGTTTATTTTCTTTTTCAGTGTTAGAAAAGAGAACTGCGCGTAGAACCTAATCGCATTAAAAATCGTGGAACGCATGCTCGCTAACACTTGCTCATTTGTTTCTGCTTTTTTTAAAAAAACATCATCTTCGTTTTGATCCCATACAGAGTAAAAAATTCATCGACGTAATATCAGTTAAAAGTGGAGGCGTAAGTATAAATCGAAAAATTACTCTTCTGTTTTCATCTCGCACGGACTTCAACGGCGGTGAACCGCAGTATTGAAATTATAATTTACTAACATTTCCTGCTCGACTATAATTTCTCCAAACCATATACAGGTGATTACAAACGAAAAAGACGCTTTCAGAAATTTATAAAAACCGTATTTTTCAAATATGGAGATTATTTCTTGCGCGGTTTTACAGGAAAATTTCTTAAAGTTTTTATCTCTAAGTGATTTACGTGTACATCTTGTATCGCACTATAGATATCATCGACGCGGTACCCTAAATCATCCCCGACACCTGAAAGAATATCCCTTTTCAAACTAGCAGCAGCGTTTGTAATAGTTCTTTTACGTCATCTACATAAAAAAGAAGGGGAAGTATAAAATCTGTGTCTTATAAAAGCTAGTAAAAATAGACGTAAGGCGTCTCCGAGCCCGACGTATCAATCAAGTGTTTTCGTCAGTCGGCAAGGCCGATCCGACCTCTTTGGAAATGTTCTACCGTATAATTTCTAACCTCTATGCGCTGATGAGACGAAGCTCCAGCTTGCACGAGAATAAAGTTCTCAATATCTTCCTCGACTCCAGGCGACATGTCGAAATAAAATTCGTGCGACATGTAAGCTTGTGAAAAAAGAACGATTCGTATACTTTTTCGCGGAAGATAGCACAAAATATGTTCGTTTCGGTGAATCGCGTGTTAGTTAAACGGTTTATTTAAAGTTTTCTATTTTCCTTATTCGTACTTATATTAATGACTTTCCCGCTAATCTGAAACATACACTCACCTTCAAAAATTCGCCGACTGAAAGAAACCGTTTTGTTCGTCGACAAGTTCACGCATGTCCGCATAGAAATTTTTACTTAGGTTTTGTCGACCGCACGTTAACTCTGTACTAAGCGTAAATTATAAGATTTCATTTTAGGCCGTTTTCGCAAAATTTACGGCACGGTCAGTCGCAGAAATTGTAACTAAATTGGCCGATCTAGTTTACCTGGACTACTCTGATACAAGATCGACCTGTTTTTCCGGCGTAGTTGGTCTTTCTGAATATTTATTTTTACACAGACACTGTGTTTTCCAAATGCTTTTCCTAGTAGTAGACGGATCGCCTTGTTGCGATCGTTTACATACTTTGTTCTGAAACGTCACTGCATGATAGTAACGGAGAGGTTTTGGCTAATTCGAGCAAATATTATCCTTTTCCCGCAGAAGCAGAGGCTAACTTGGAAGACCGATTACGCGACTAACTAATAATCGACACTGGCATCAGCACCACAGCATTTGTACGACCTAAAAATACGTATTCCCTGTATAACCGTATTAATTACTCTCTTTACATATAATTTTTTACAAACCATTAAAAGTGTATTTCATTTGTACCGGTGTTCTCTAGTAAAATCAGTTATTTTTTCACGGATTTGAATACTTGATTGTGGATACCGATGTTCTTTGGCGGTTGGGTTTCGATTAACCACACATCTCAGGAGTGGTCGAACTGAGACTGAACAATATTACACTTCATTTACACTCATATATATCATCCTCTGAAGTATTGTCTGAAAGGTAATTACCGGAGCCTAAACAGGGAAAATAAAAGCAAAAAAAAGGTTAGGTAAGCTCTAGGAGCTAATTAGGATATTTGTCGCTAAGCCGTTTTGAGGAAGTCGTCAGTCGTTTGTCATATGGACATTCGGTTTTATGCTTCAGGGCGGCCGAATGGGGTGGTGGTGGGAGAAATGCCAAGCAAATCAAATAGGTGAATGAATACATGAACAAATAATGAAGCCGCATAATTTCCAGTCTGCACCGCTACCGAAAAGCGGCTGAGACGGTAATCAATTTTATATTTTATTAGTTTTATTTTAATTTCATTAAGCAGATTTTAGTTTTAAGCGTGAAATATACTTTAAATGTTTCCTTATTTGTGAAACACAACGTGTTATTAATTTTTGGGGATTTTTTATAATTTCTGATATTTTGTCTGTTTTCCAAGTTGTGGCTGTTATTAAAAATATTGAACTATTTTTTGAGCAGGGGGTTGATTGGGACCCAACTGTTTTACTAAAATATTTTTATTTTTCTATTTAGTAATTACCCTAAAAATACAGTGTATTAGAATAATATTAATTAAAATTCGAGTAAAATAAAATTGAGTGACTTTCAAAACGAATTATCAAGTAAAAAAGAAATACCAGTAATACATTTCTTGTTTAAATTTTATTTTGCTGAACTCAGTTCCAAATTAAAATTAATTAGTTTATCGGTACTTTTTACTTTTTTTTTTAACTTTGCGCCGGTTTCAAAAAGTTGAAATATAGTGAAGAATTGAATAGTAGCGTTATCTTTACATATTCTTTAATGTTCATCCATTTCATAATAATAAAATACTTCCACTTACTTCAGTATAGTATATTGAAATATTTACTTTTCTATATGCTAGAATTAAAAAATAAGAAGTAATTTAAATGTTATTTATGTATATATTTAAAAATAGAAGAAAAAGGTATTTATTTTTTAAATTTATTATATCATAAAGTTATCGCGGAATTTTTTCGTATAATGCATTAATGTTGCAACTTTTTGAAAGGTTTCCTCTATATATATATATATATTTATTTATTTATATTTTTATATATATATATTTTTTTCTATAAGAGCTAATATTGTAAATCATTTATAATTTACTATAAATATAAATGATTATATATTATACTCGAAATAGATTCAAAACTGAACAACGTGTGAAAAAATTGGATAACGACTTTATTACACAATCCATACAAAAAATGTTATAAATTCCAAATCGTAAATTTTAAATTGAATACTTTTACTTTATTATCAGTAACAGTTTTTTTTTTTTAAAAAACCCCTATTAAAACAAAGTTTCGGTTAAAAAATAATATTTTAAAGTAAAAATTTAGAAATTATAACATTTAATTTTATTATCAATATACTCGTAAAAAATAATTTTTATTTACTGTGCTTTTTATTTCATTATCATAAGTATTTAAATTATCCAGAAGTAATATTTATACCGCTCTACTTAAATTTTAAAAATATTTTTTTCGATTTAAGTTTTTAGCTTCATTTGTATGTATCTGAACGGTTCAAAGTTCCAATCCCTATCAATCTCAGGATTTTATTTTGTTCCCTGAATTAAAACTCAAAATATAACTCATCGATTAATTACTTTTTTGAATTGTATTTTTCTCTCCTGAAATCTTTTTTACTAAAATTATACTTGTATGTCTTCCAAAGCGCAAAACTTTTTTCTACAAAACGGGAGAGAAAATCGAATTTTAAATTATTTTTTCTAATCTTTTACGAAAGTTCTGTACTGTTTCTTACTCACCACGATTTAAAATAATATTAAACGAAAAGTAAAGCTGAATAAATTACGTAGTCTGTGTTCAACCTTTATTTCCTACCGAGTAGTGAAGTTATCTGAGTATCGCGTATTTACTTTATAAGTTTAGTAAAGAAATTGAATAAATTATCATTTTATTATCCCGTCTAGCGCTGTAGCGGGAGTTATACCTGTAGAAGGGAAAGTATTGTAATAGATCCGATTTTGGCATAAGCGGTTTTCACCGGATCTTGATGTTTTGACACCTAAGGAACTAAAAAACCGGATGGAAATTTTCCGGATGTTCGTATGTACGCGCGCGCGTGTGTGTGTGTTTGCTGTTGGCCTCTAAATTGCCTTGGATATATAAGGCAATTTAACTACTGAACTACTGAAGGCTTATTTAACCACAATTGAAGGCAATTTAACTACTGAAGGCTTATAACTACTGAACCGATTTTTATCAAATTCGGTCGGATTACTTTTACATATGCCGTTAAATTTTCAACTTAAAAGATCAAGCGGTGAGGCTGAGCAGAGTCATCCTCACTATCTCGAGATTTCGCCTAATTAAGGTCTTATTTTGTTTTAGGCGCATTTGTTAATAATTAAAAATAATATTTGGAAAATCGCACCCCCACCTCAAAAAATGCTTTAAACTAGCGGCCAAGCGGGTACACTGCGTCAATAGAACCCTCTGTCATCATAAGGAGTGCTAGTGTAGCACTGAAATGTAAATTTGTGTGTGTGTATGCATGTGTAACCCCTGTGACGGGTAAGTCCTACATATGTGTTGTCCGTTTTGTTGTAATGAAATTTAGCAAATACTTCTACATCGAAACGATCCGTTTTTCGGTTTGAGACCGCCATACTCCAAGTAACTTGATGAAGGGGGAGGTTTAACATAAGAGATTTAAATACAAAGGGTAGGATAGCGGATTCATCATTTATATTATACTGAATAGCAAACATCTTGACGTATAAACTTCTGACTTCAATAACCTAATCAAAACGGCAGTCTTTTAATATTTTTCACGACTAATATTATAAGTGCCTTACGGTATATCCAAAATAGCAGTCTCATACCGAAAAATAGATGGTTTTTGAGTTACGAGCGCTCACTACGTTTGATTTTTACAGCTTTTTTATGTCAGTCTGTTATTTAAGATGTACTGTTAACATCTTTTGAAACTAATTATGAAATATATTAAATGGCCACAGTTTTTGCTAAGATATCTTTATGAATATGTGAAAATGTTTGGTTTTAGATGCCTTCCAAAATGATCTGACAGAACCCTAGCCTTTCCCTTTAAACGTTTTGAGTCGTCCCCTCAGGTGGTCGGGAAGTTTTTACTGAAAAAATAGATCTTTACGAGGTAAGAGCGTTTGATAAATTTAAATTTTCTTTGTTTAACTATTAAAAACTTATTTAGGAGTTGCTTTTTGCAGAGATCTCTTTTTCTTCAGAAGTTACGAAAATATAAATATCCGACTAAAGATATATTTTGAAAAATTGTTTAATTGTTTGCCATCTCAGTCGCTCTAAATGAACTATTCCGCTGTAATTCAGTCTATAGAAGATAACGGGAATATTTTTTATCGTAATTTGTATCGTAATTTTGCATATACTTTTGAAAACTAAATTTTAAACAAATATATTTGTAAAACCGATCGCTTCACTTGTTCGTTAATTATATACTCTTTGTTTTTTTGTTCTATTAGATTATTTTCACGAGAGTAAGGAATTTAAATGTATTGTTACCTATTTTGTAATATTTATATTTTATCCTTACCGAAAAATGAACTTTTATTATCCCTAATGTAATCGATCTAATTAATTTTCTGTTTATTATATTCATTGCCTATAAATGTTTCTGAAAGCTTTTTTTGTTTAATTTGATCGTAAATTTATATTTTTTCATAAATTCTGACGAAGCAGATATCTGCGAAATCGCTTAATACAAATGAAAGAGGAAAAATATTAAACAGTATGTAAATAATAATTAATAAACACACATACACACACGCGCGCGCGTACACTCACACATATACATGCTTTTTTAATTATTTTATTTTGTACATCGATTAATTTATTAGCTATTCCTTTTAGAATTAACAATAATGAATTTAACAATGTTTCGACAGACAATAGATGTATTTTTGTTTTTCACTCATTATAACCCTTTTATATCTGTTACGTATATATTAATTTTAAAAGGATTAATTATTTTAAAATAGTAAAGTCATTATACTGTAATAAAATAATAATTAATTAAATAATAGTTTTAACAGTAAAAATTAATTTATTAAAATAAAAAAGTATTACTTAACATATGTTGAACGTTAACGTAAAATTCTATATACTTTGAAAGAAATTTTAATTGTAATCGTAACGTAAAAAAAACAAGTCCTTTAAAAGAACGATATTATCAACAACAATAAAAACATATTAAAAATTAAATGCGCATCTCATCTTACAGAAATTTGTTATGTAAAAATTTATACATGTTGCGTACGTCATAAATTGTACGTAGATGACCACGCATTAAGAGGTGAGAGGGCTGCAACCTGTTACAGGTTAGGGTTATTTTATACAGATATAACAATAAGTGTTGAATATTATAATGACAATAGCGTTATAATAGTAAAAAAAAACTTGAAACCCGTTCAACCCTCTGTACGGCCTGGTATATGTATAGTAAAATGATGGTAATAATAACTTCATTAATGGTCAATTGATAAATTGTATTTTTGTTGTATTGTATAGTATTTTGTAGTGCGGTACTTAGATAATGACGAATACAGGTTAGCAGATATAACGGGTTTTTTTACCTCTGTATTTCAATTTAATTTTAAAAGCGTAACAAACATATGGCGGTCACCACATCGTCATGACTTTAAAATATAATTTATTAAATTGCATTATTTGATTTTAAACGGTGTAATCGTACCGTTTTCATACTGTATGGATATAAATTTTAGCAGATGGTTGTAACGACACGTGTTTTATGACTTTACTGGTAAACGTTAGGAATCCTGTAAATTTTACTCGTAAAAATATTAAATATGATTTAAAAAACATGACAAAGGTGTTGCTGATATTTACCGATATTTAAATAGAATTTAAAATTGTTTCACTAACATAATTAAAAATAGATATTGACGATATTGGAATCTGTAAACATTCATATTTTTTTTAACTACAAATGAAGGTTATAGGAGAAGAAGAGGTTAAGTCCATTTTTTCTGACTTTTTTATCGGATCATGTAAATCAAAAAGACGATCTGCATGCTCTGTTCCTTATTTTAGCGAAAATCAAGCTCGGTTGCAAGTAAATATTATAAAACCTTATACAGGCAAAGAAGAGGATTAGTCCGTTGAAAATACAAAGGAGATAAATCCACGTCACGTTCTCTCTGCTTCGAATATTCATCCAATTTTCAGGATCATCGTTATTCATTTTACGTTTAGGCTGCGGTGAGATTGATACAATAACTAGTTCGTTGTTATTCTGACTGTTATACTGCGATCACGTGCTATTTTTGTTTTTCAGTTTCGTTTTTAGCTTCATTTTTAGTAAGTAATTTTTGTTTTATAATATCGCTAATACGGGTGATGCTGCGACTGAAGAAACTCTACCAAAGAAATGTAAGAAGTATTAACCCGTAAGAGGAATTAACTGACGTCAATAAAAAAAATATTAAATTAGTATTATGGCGTGAGTTCGACGCATATTGCCGATGCAAACGAATTAAATATTTTGAGATCGTTCTATTTGAAGGTAGAAAACAAATTGTTAAGTGTTTTATTAACATGAATAGTATCGATAAGAATGCTTATTCACGTGGATTAACGATCATCAGTTACGAGCTGATGTCGTTCAGTAAAGACAAAATCGATAATATGAAAATATACAAATTTTGGAGATACAAACTTCTTTATAAAATAATATTTAACATTAACAAAATAGTTAAGGAAATTGAAGTCTGCAAAAAGCTGTTTATTTTTACTTATGAAACGACCAGAAAAAATGTAATTCTTACAAATATCGATTAAATTTTCTGGAAAATTTCCTAAAAATCAACGAGGTCAATACAAAAAAAGACCATTTTCACTACGGGAACATATTTTTACGGTAAAGAATTGATATTACATCATTCGAAGCCGAAGTAGTGTATTATATAATTATTTTTTCGACATTTTTGCCGTTTTTGGAGGAACGGCGTGTTAATCCTGATCACGAGTTCAGCTTCAAACGCGGTCACTCAACAGTCGAACAAACACACAGGATTGTCAATGTTATCAGCAAATGCCCAGAAGAGGAGATGTATTGCTCGACTGTTTTTTTGAATGTCCAGCAGGCCTTTGATAAAGTCTGGCTTCCTGACCTGTTTTATAAATTGAAAAATAGCCTTCCTCAACCGTACTACTTGATCCTACACACCAGCCTGTGAAGGAGGTTTATCCCAAGTGAAGTACAAACAAGACTTGTCAAAGTGGAGCCTTTAACCCTACTTTGGTACTACGCACGAAGCAGTTCTAGAGCCGGTTCTATATTCGGCCATCACCGCGGACCTTCCGACTCTAGAGGACATTACAGTTACATTGTTTGTGGATCGGATGACACGGTGATGCTGACTGCGGTCGCCGACCCTATCGTAGTTTCTGCTATACCGTAAACTCTATCGGATCTACGAACGAACGGCTAGCTAAATGGAAGATGAAGGTTAATCCGACTAAGTCTACGCACGTTACGTTTGCGGTGAGGAAGGTGACTGCCCGCGAGTTCAACTCAATGGCATTTTCTTTCCTTTTGCTATCGGCGTGCTATACCTGGGACCGCATCTGTATCGACGTCGGACGTGGAGGATTCATAACACGGAGAAAAGGATGCAGCTTAACATTATTTTCAAGGAGATGTACTGGTCGTACGTACGGAATTCAACTATGGGGCACGACTAGCGAGGGTAATATCGAAGTCGTACAGCGATTTCAGAACAAACTATTGAAAAATAAAGCAGAATCCTTTTGGAAAGCAAAATAAATAAAATTATAGGAAAACGATCTGTGAAACAAACTGTGATAAAAGATAAAGTAAAACTGTTAAATAAAAGTAGCTAACACGAAGACCTCTGGGAGACAGACTGGAAACGGTATTCGACGTCAGGAGTAAATGTAATTATGAGGGGAGGGGAAATCGTGTAATAATGACTTAGCGATGGGAAGAAAAATTAGACGCTATTTTTGAAATGGAAATTGATGAAAAATTGTTATATATAGGCCATTTCACCTGATAAATGGAATCTTACAACAAAATTTTATTAAAAAGAACACGCATTCGGCTTAATTACAAATACGTAAACAGATGAAATGATTACATGTAGAGAAACGTTAAATCGGGCTCCCTTTCTGGTTAATTTATTTATTATTATTTTATTTAATATTTGGTTTAGAAATAAGTAACGATTCTTTTATTCTATTAAAATGTGTAATATTGTTTTAAAATTCATTTTCATTAATTCATTTTAAAATTAATTCGGAAAAATTGAAAGTATAAGTTCAACAAAATCAGTGGATGATTTTGGAGAAAATGTACGTATTTTATTAAAACATTTGGTGAAATAACATCGTATCGAACCGTGAATTATTGTCGGGTAGTATAATATTTTAAGATAACGTAAACCGCGAGTGGATAAAAACATTTCAAATCGAAATATTTTTAATCGTTTGAACACAAAAATTATGTAATTATTATTTAAAAACCCATCTACCATCTCCATAACAAAAGATGAAAAGTCATGTCTACCCTAACAAACCTCATTAAAAATAATAAATAAATATATAAAATAACAAAAATAAAAAGTGTCATGTCGATCAGGGTGAAAGAGTAAAGTCGTAATATCATTAGAAATGCTTTTTTTTTAATAGGGGAGAGTTTATTACCATCCCTAACCTTATGATAAGATTCGATAATGTTCCCGTCTTGATAGCACCGTATTAAAGACATGTCTATAGGTTAAAACGGTCGGTCAAAAGTTATAAAAATAATAATTTTAGAGGTGGATTGTTTTTAAGAACCGACGTGTAGAGTCGATTCCCTACGATCCCGCCGTGCCATCGTATTTTATTCAAAAATTTAATCTGTGTAACAAATATCACGATTATACTTAAAATTTTCTGATACACGAAGCCGATTAGAAACTAGAACCAAACTTTAATCAAGATTTTTCTATTATTGGACACGAGTGAACTCAAAATTGTTGAGAAACATTTTTCTTGACGAAAAACAAAACCGGTCAATTTAAATCAATTTTTTTTCAATATTTTTCCAACGTGTACGTCGCAATCTGTTCCAACTAGTGAACAATAAGCAATCCCCGCAAGACTGAATGAGATGAGGATGATGTGTATGACATGTAGTCTTGTACAGACTCAGGCCGACCGTTCATGAGACGTGACGTTAATTGAACCCCGATCACCAAAGAACACCGGTAGCCGCTGTCTCGTAGTATTGAAATCCGTATAAAACCGAATAAACTTTATTAGGATTTACGACTTCGAAAATCAGCTGTTAAATTGATTTGCGAACTAGTTTACCGCTAGACCGGCCCGTAGGGCAGAATAATAACTTAAAACTATAATTTAAAGTGGAAATTAACGGTTCGTTTCGCTTGAACAGAGGGACAAAGACCGGTAAAATAATATTCGGTATGGACTCCCGGAGATCGCAAGTGACGAAGATGCAAGTGACGCAAGTGACGAAGATAGATGGGAAAGGATGAGTCGATTGTAGTCCGAGTTCCGGTTCGTGGTTGCTATTGGCTAGAAATAGAATAGTCAGGCAAAAATAATTTGAAATATTTTTATTCGAATAAAAAAAGTTACATAATGTTTTAAGTTTAAATACGTAAGTTACTTTTTTAATCTCCTTTTTTCTGTATCTAATTTTGGTTAACTTTACAACTTTAATATTTTAAGCTCGAACAAACTCGTTACGTCCCGTAGAGGAGGCTTTTACTCTCTAATCAAAAGGGTACAAATAAAATTTATTATTAAAAATATTTACGTACAAAACTAAATTAACTTTTCTTTTAGTTATATTAATTTCAATTAATATATTTTATTTCTTTAGCGAGGTTATAGGCGGTCTTTTGCGGTAACATTTAACGAATTAAATATTGACATATGCTCATATACGTATGCGCACTGCGCGTGTGTGTCTGTATGGTTTTGGGTTCGCCGGACGGTACGATTAGGGGATGAATTTTAATCTAACATAAAATCTAACGCGACAAAAGTAGCCGTGTATTAGTAGATGTAGTATTAGTAGAAGTAGCGAAGCTTTGACGGTATATTATCGTGGCATCAAATTAACATTATACACCGAATACACACATTAGTATATCACACATCTGTTTTTAAACACGAAAACCGTAAAACTATAGGAGAACATCCCTCGAATATATTTAATATCGTATAATAATAACAGATGCTCTTCTATTTTTCCTTTTTTTAAATACATTCTGATAATTTTCTGTTAGTTATATTATACAAGTTTTAATGTACTTTGTCATGGAATGAGCGTAGATCCTAAGAGTGACAGGCTTGATCTATACTGATGGAGGCATTATCAAAATAATATAATAGCTGGCAGTTTACATTAATAAAAAAAAAACACGGGAATAAGCAAAAAACACAAACCCAAGAACTTAAAAAATAAGCCGCGAAAATAGGTCTCAAAATCTCCTTCAAACAAAATATATTAACGATAAACATCAAAAACCCACCGAGGCACCTTAGATTCTGAGAACAAAAGATAGAAATACTCAAAGAATTTAAGTATCTCGTAGAACGGATCGGCTGGAATTCCCTCGACAAAAAGGAGATGGAAACCGGAAGAAACAAAATCTAACTAGTCGTTCTATTCACCAAACACTCCTACAATAAAAGGTTTCTTTCCTGGAATGCAAAAACACAATGCTACAGCACGTTATTGGAACCGGAAATTATGCACGCAGCCGAAACATTATCCATCCTGGACTACGTAGCTCGATCAAAAAACCGGAGATCAAAGAAAGTAAAATCTTAAGAAAATTCCTAGGCTCCAAACGTCTAAACGACAAACTAATCCGCATCAAAAACGTAACCCTGTACCGAAGAACAGAAAAGTTGTCAGACACGATGAGAAAAAAGAATCGACTTCTGTAGACAAATCCTCAGAATGAGCGCACCCCGATTGACCGAACAAATATTTGATTATTTCCACAACAAAGAAATCAAACCGGATTAGTTCAACCGAACAGAAAAAGATCTAACGGCATCCAAATCGCAGAAAGGATATGCTACTGGACAAAACGATCATCAGGGACAAGAATACGAAGTTCCAAGCCGAAACCAAAACCAAACGTAATTCTCCGAAGACGAAAGGAAAGAATGAAACAATACCGGGTTAAAAGAAAGGCACAGAATTCGAAAACGTCATCGATCCAACTTATCCCTAAGTCAAATGAAACATAATAAAAAAGAAAAAATCAGAAACGAGTTAGCAATGAAACGAGTTGGCAAATGAGTTACCAACCGAAATGTTTCGAGATCATAATACTGTACTTCCTTTACTTCGTACAAAGAAGTAAAAAGACTCCGAGAAATATACGTTAATTATAACATAAAAAACAAATACGAATCAAAGAAATCGATCCATTTCATCCGACTGGCTTCAATATTAATATAAATTTATAAAAATATATAAATAAATAATAAGAAAAAATAAATAAGAGATTTTTATATGATTTTTTCTTCATTGATTTAACAAATATTTTATTTCAAACTATAATTCGAACATTATTTATCTTAGAAAATACTATTTAATTTTTTTTCTAAACTTAATACGTAAAAAGTAAAGATTTTATTGAATTTTATTTCTCAATAGTAGCGAAGATTACTGAAAGAGGTAAAAAGAAGGTTTTTTTTTTACCTTTTGTTTATTGTTTCACTTATGGAAGGTTAGATTTATAAAACTTGCATACAAACGCATCATAAACGCAATAATATTCCTATATATAACTAATTCCTTTTTTTACTGAAAATTGGGCTATTATTTTAATTAATATTTTCCAGTTGAATTTTTAGCACGATTAAAATTAGAAATTTATAAAAATAAATTGATTACACGTTAAAGTTATACATTCAATAAAATATTTAATATTCAATAACCTAAATTTAATGTTTTTTTTTGGGTAGGCGGGCGGACAGAAGGTAGTGAAGGCGTGTTTCATAGATAGCACGCGCGGATAAACATATAATAAATTTCTCCTCTCTTCTACCAGTGTAAAAACTAGTCTCCACCCTTCCTCTTCAGAAACTTATGAATAATATCAAGTCTGACTCATCATCTGTTTTATATATATATATATAAAAAACCTACCTACTGTCCGATATAATGATAATGACGATGATTGCAGTAAAGAACATCGTGAAATGACTGGACAAATATAGACTAATAAACTACATACATCGTATATCGCATATTTTAGTCACGGTTTTATCAACGCGGTCGTATGCCGTATAAATAAATTTGCATATTTAGATGTTCTATAGTAGCAATTTAGGAAAAAAACTAACTATAACACGTGCTACAACATATGACTGCGGTCACCTGGTGGTTAAAAAAAGAAACGTCGCGTAGTAGAGAGAGGGGCCTTTATTTATTATTAAGTTCTTGTCCGGCCGCTTTGGTTAGTCCCTCAGTTATTAGATATAACTTTATATTAGGGTAATTAAATAAACCATTAGTTTAATATGAAAAGCTATCGGTGTAAATGTCAGGGGAAGATGTGTATGATGTATGTGTGTGTGTGTATGTGTGTGTGTGTGTGTGTGTGTGTGTGTTCAGAAATATATACATATCATCGTCATCATATGGCTAAGTACCCTGTGTAGATCCCCTTGCACTATGAATGTCGCCATTCCCTATTTTCAGCTAAATGTTTAAACTGCTGATAGCTCCCGTTTCCATCTATCGCTTTTATTCTTTTACACAGTCTCTTTTTTGCATTTTTTCTTATACTTCTGGTATTTTTTTATTCTTCTTCTTCTCTCATTTTATGAACCGGACAATAATAAACTTTCTTCCTATTCAGAATTTTTTTTTCCGATTATTCTTCTATTCTTCATAGCTCTCTCATTACTTTTTCATTTTTTACTTGCTTCGTCCATTAATCTTCATATCTAAACTGTTATGTGTCCGCATTTCAAACGCCTCTCTAGACTTTCTTAATCCTCTTTTTCTTAGTTCCGTATTCCGTATTAAAGCCCGAAAACAAAAGTATAATCGCCGAAAAATACACAAAGTTATAAGAAAAATCTATCTGCGTGCAAATTGACGTCACAATATTTTTGTACATGTTCGATTTCATACCAAAAAGTTTCATCATTTTTAGACTAGACTGTCGTGAAATTCTAAAACGTTTGTAGAATTTTGCTATAGTCTTGCGTCGTTTGCCGGGAAACTTTACGGGTTAAACGTTCTCAATTACCTACCGCACACACTCCATACATAAGTGACTTCAGTCTTTTCAGAAGCTTTTGAACGATAAGCAGTTTTAATATAAAAAACATAATAGTAATATTTATTTTCTAAAAGGATATGTGAGCGAAAAACAATTTACGAGTAATAATGAATTTGAAGAAACTAAGAAAGAAAAATATTTTAAAACTCATGGTGAGCTGTAAAAAAATGCCATCGCATTGGCGGCGGTTATATTAAGTAGTCAGCTGAGGTACTTCATTAAAAGAAAAAAAGATTATAAGTATTTTCGTTTTAAAAAGTATGAATAGCCGTCATCCCAAAATCAGTTGATTTTTCGAAGTAGAGATTTCTAAGGTTCAAATCCTCGTAAAGACGGTTGCTTTTATATGGATTTGAATGCCAGACTGTGGATACCGGTGTTCTTTGGCGGTCGGATTTCAATTAACCGCCCGACTCAGGAGCGGTCAACCTGAGTCTGTTCCAGACTATATGATTGCACTATATCTGTAGCTACGTCAGCCTGGAAAGCCGGTAGCGGTAATTGCATTAGCCTATAAACACACAAATAAACCCGACAATAGTAGGAAAACAGGTTGAAGAAAACAACAACATATTGTCGCGTGTTCGCGGCTCGATCCGGAAATTGAGAGATTAACAATTAAAAATGTTTATATAATTACAATTTATTAGTATAAGAGCATGTCAGAAGTAAAATAAGACAAATCAATGATAATAAAAATGACAATAATAATAATAATAATAATAATAAACATATAATAATAGTAGTAATCACAACCACAACAATAATAATAAGAATGAATTACAATCATTACATACAAAATAGAATTTAAAGTAGTCAGGATTTATTTACGGTTGGTTAAATATTGAAAACCAGAATTCAGTCCCATCGACAAAAGACATTATCGTGACCCCCAACGTTTACACCTTTAACAACTAGTCTTGTATTAACTACAATAATACAATGGATAAAATAAGTATAAAGTTCTTTAAGTGCAAATACCTTTCCTTTTTACAAATAAAACTACGCTAGCAATCTACGAATGAGTTTATACTTTACTCCTTTCACTGATCGTCTATAGTAACTCACAAAACAACCTCCTGCATTCTTCCACTGTTCACTCTAAAATGCTCGTGACGTCACGTCGAACGCTACCCTCCATCCTGCACTGTTACACCTTGACAAATAACACCGTCCGGACACAACCAGCGATACGCCTATACTCGCATCTTCACAAGTGATTTTAACTCATCTTTCCTGGAGTATTTATACTCCTATCCTCTTAACCTGCAGAACCAGACCTGATTGGAAGCGTGAGATTGATCGTCCGTGTCCTTACATTTTCCCATGAATTCCTACTTTGATCCGGTAATTCTTCTAACGGAATAACATCTGTTTTAGGTGTGTCGTTGGCAGTATTACAAAGAACGATTTTTAATCGGCCCTGTTAGCCTTAGAAAAAGGATTCCTTTTAATCACCTTCTGGATTCCTTCCGTTGTTACTTTATACTACTTTCTTCTTAACGGGCAGGGATCCGTTACTCAGGTCCGTTATATTGGTCTTATTATGATATCAACAAGATATTCACAAGAATCAAGATTAAGAAAAAGCGTTAATCTTTTTTTTTAGCGTCACTTGTTAAGTTTTAACTTGAGCATAGGTGGAGCGGCGTAAATCATCCTGCAATAAATATAAATCTATATATGTATAGATTTTATACATATGTTTATTTTATACATATAGCATAAAATCGCATTACAAAGGAAAAATCAAGCGTAAAAAGAAATCACATCGGGGCGATATTCGAAATTGAAAAAAAAAAAATAATTTATATCCAAGAAACGCGTAATAAACAATTCAAAACTCACGCACCTCATGAATAATTACTTTGACATCCAGAAACAATTCACATCGATTTATATTAATGAAGATATAACAGATAAAATATAACACTTTACAAATACTCATTGATCTCTCGAAGTTTAGTACCACTAATTTACCGGTAATAAAATCAATAAGTATCGATTCAATAATTTATAACGTCAGTATTGTGTCTGTCTGCAAAATACTGACGGATCAGTTAAAAGATACATCAAAAGATTCGGTTAATTAAGATCTTGGATTGTAAGGGAACAAATTATACGGAATAAATTTTTTACCTAAGTATGGGGTAAGGTTCATATTTTAATTCGGTCAGTAAAGTTTTACTACGTTATAATATACGTTTCCCCAAAAGTGCACGTAAAATGTGTTTTAGCAAGCTAAATATTTTGTTAAAATGGTTATTTCTTATACTCCCTTACTTCGACACACTATAGGAGAAACGATTCAACTCAATCCGAATAATTTTTTTTAATAATAACCAAATCGGTGGAATTTAGAGAAGCTTGAGGAAGAGGAGGTAAAGAAGATTTTTGAGGAGGACATCGCAAGAGGTCTGAGTAAAAAAGATAAGGTAGAAAATATAGAAGAAGAATGGGAGAATGTTAAAAAGGAAATTCTTAAATCAGCAGAAGCAAACTTAGGCGGAATAAAGAGAACCGGTAGAAAACCTTGGGTTTCAGACGATATATTGCAGCTGATGGATGAACGTAGGAAATATAAGAATGCTAGTGATGAAGAAAGTAAAAGGAACTATCGGCAATTAAGAAATGCTATAAACAGGAAGTGCAAACTGGCGAAAGAAGAGTGGATTAAAGAAAAGTGTTCAGAAGTGGAAAGAGAAATGAACATTAGTAAAATAGACGGAGCATACAGGAAAGTTAAAGAAAATTTTGGGGTACATAAATTAAAATCTAATAAACAAAGATGGTACACCAATATATAATACGAAAGGTAAAGTCGATAGATGGGTGGAATATATTGAAGAGTTATACGGAGGGAATGAATTAGAAAATGGTGTTATAGAGGAAGAAGAGGAAGTTGAGGAGGATGAAATGGGAGAAACAATACTGAGATCTGAATTTAAGAGAGCATTAAAAGATTTAAATGGCAGAAAGGCTCCTGGAATAGACAGAATACCTGTAGAATTAATGCGCAGTGCAGGTGAGGAAGCGATTGATAGATTATACAAACTGGTGTGTAATATTTATGAAAAAGGGTAATTTCCGTCAGACTTCAAAAAAAGTGTTATAGTCATGATACCAAACAAAGCAGGGGCAGATAAATGTGAAGAATACAGAACAATTAGTTTAACTAGTCATGCATCAAAAATCTTAACTAGAATTTTATACAGAAGAATTGAGAGGAGAGTGGAAGAAGTGTTAGGAGAAGACCAATTTGGTTTCAGGAAAAGTATAGGGACAAGAGAAGCAATTTTAGGCCTCAGATTAATAGAAGAAGGAAGATTAAAGAAAAACAAATCAACATACTTGGCGTTTATAGACCTAGAAAAGGCATTCGATAACGTAGACTGGAATAAAATGTTCCGCATTTTAATAAAATTAGGGTTCAGATACAGAGATAGAAGAACAATTGCTAACATGTACAGGAACCAAACAGCAACAGTAATAATTGAAGAACATAAGAAAGAAGCCGTAATAAGAAAGGGAGTCCGACAAGGATGTTCCCTATCTCCGTTACTTTTTAATCTTTACATGGAACTAGCAGTTAATGATGTTAAAGAACAATTTAGATTCGGAGTAACAGTACAAGGTGAAAAGATAAAGATGCTACGATTTGCTGATGATATAGTAATTCTAGCCGAGAGTAAAAAGGATTTAGAAGAATCAATGAACGGCATAGATGAAGTCCTACGCAAGAACTATCGCATGAAAATAAACAAGAACAAAACAAAAGTAATGAAATGTAGTAGAAATAACAAAGATGGACCGCTGAATGTGAAAATAGGAGGAGAAAAGATTATGGAGGTAGAAGAATTTTGTTATTTGGGAAGTAGAATTACTAAAGATGGACGAAGCAGGAGCGATATAAAATGCCGAATAGCACAAGCGAAACGAGCCTTCAGTAAGAAATATAATTTGTTTACATCAAAAATTAATTTAAATGTCAGGAAAAGATTTTTGAAAGTATATGTTTGGAGTGTCGCTTTATATGGAAGTGAAACTTGGACGGGACGATCGGAGTATCTGAGAAGAAAAGATTAGAAGCTTTTGAAATGCGGTGCTATAGGAGAATGTTAAAAATCAGACGGGTGGATAAAGTGACAAAAGAAGAGGTGTTGCGGCAAATAGATGAAGAAAGAAGCGTTTGGAAAAATATAGTTAAAAGAAGAGACAGACTTATAGGCCACATACTAAGGCATCCTGGAATAGTCGCTTTAATATTGGAAGGACAGGTAGAAGGAAAAAATTGTGTAGGCAGGCCACGATTGGAATATGTAAAACAAATTGTTAGGGATGTAGGATGTAGAGGGTATACTGAAATGAAACGACTAGCACTAGATAGGGAATCTTGGAGAGCTGCATCAAACCAGTCAAATGACTGAAGACAAAAAAAAAAATAATAATAACCAAATTATTCGTTTTAGAAAACTAAAAAGACCACCGTTTCAATTTATCAACGGTAAGAGATCGATTCCTATTTAATGTGAGAGTTGACCCGAACATCCAAATATTTCAAGTAAACTGTTTTTATTTATGAACATCTACAAATCTCCGATACATTTCTATTTTATACAGATAAAAAATTTAGTAAATTACTTTTTCCAGATTTTTATCGATTATGAAAATTTGAGGTCTCTCTTTTATGTTCTTATCAAATCATTAAATCGATTTACACAGCTTTAAGAGAAAAATATTTAGTTTGACGAAGATTTAAAAAAAAACTACTTTTTGTCCGAATAATATACGTAGTAAGAATATGTCGTGTTCTGAAAACATAAATGCGGATTAAAAAAACCCAGCTTGATATTAATCAATTTGTTTTATTTTTTATTTTAAATTCAATTATATTACACAGTTTTAAGAGAAAAATATTTTGTTTGACGAAGATTTAAAAAAAAAACTACCTTGTTGTCCGAATAATTGACGTAGTAAAAATATGTCGTGTTTTGAAAATATAAATGCGGTTTAAAAAAACCCAGCTTGATATTAATCAATTTGTTTTATTTTTTATTTTAAATTCAATTATATTACACAGCTTTAAGAGAAAAATATTTTGTTTGACGAAGATTTAAAAAAAAAACTACCTTGTTGTCCGAATAATTGACGTAGTAAAAATATGTCGTGTTTTGAAAATATAAATGCGGTTTAAAAAAACCCTGCTTGATATTAATCAATTTTATTGATTTTTTATTTTAAATTCAATTATATTACACAGCTTTAAGAGAAAAATATTTTGTTTGACGAAGATTTAAAAAAAAAACTACCTTGTTTTCCGAATAATTGAGTAGTAAGAATATGTCGTGTTTTGAAAATATAAATGCGGTTTAAAAAAACCCTGCCTTATATTATTCAATTTTATTGATTTTTTATTTTAAATTCTATTTTTATATAAATAAATTAAATGTGAAATTTTTTATTACAAAATCAACTAGTATTACAATTTTTTTGCAGCAAATTACTATAATCAAAACAGTTTTACTTTCAAGATAATTATTTTATATTATTCAGAAAAATAAAATGGCAAACAGATAGATAAAAATTAAAAGTTATCTATTTCAACACCGATCGATAATCATTTTATTAATCGTTTAATCCGTTTTCCATACGGATTAAACTTTAAATTTATTGATTATTAAAGGTAGAATTCCCTTCCCGTGTGATTATAAGGCCCTGAGAACACCTATTAGTAGAGTATAATAGTCCATTTGTTATGTCATTTTAAAAACTATCCCTTTAATTTACTTTATATCAAGTCTGCTGTCGAAACCCTCAATAAACTGAACCGAAAGCCTTCTTCCGGTATGTAGCCTATAATAAAAGCGCATCAAATACACGTGTTTAAAAAAAAATCATTATAATACATATTAAACAATATTTCCCTAAAACAATTTGTGATTGTTTCAATTTTGGTATTTCACTTATAACGTTAATTGTTTATCGGATGTTAACTGAAAAATGAACCAGGTGTACGGTACATTTAGGCTGTATTATTACAAAAACGGTTCGATGTAGGGTACGTGAAACACCTGGAGTTTTACTTTGCGATTAATCGTGTCCTTTAATAAAAAATATTTTTAGAAAAATAATTTAACATTAAAACACCAGTTTATTTGAAATATTTCAACTTATCATACAGATGCTTTCGTATACAGAAATGCATACATTTGCTAACGACTTCCATTTGCAATTATAGTTACTACATATCGTTAATTAACTACTTAAGCTGTTCTTTAATAATATAATTGATCTCAGTTTACATCCATTTATAAACACATTTACTTTTTACTGGATTTAAAACACCATTTTATTGTTTTATTTTGATGTTTGAAACCGGTTAACGGTATCAATACCTTAGAAATGCTAGATAAATCTTAGAGAATGGTTTTTTAAGGCTCGATAAAGATAAACAAGATTAACTCTCGATTCCATGAAATCGTATCTAATTACATTTTATCTCGTTATAAATTTTAAAACGGATATAAATTACAAACAAATAAATCTATCACAAAGACTAAGTTTTATTTATTCCGTTATAAATTTTAATAAAACATTCGGTTTTACTATTATTACATAGATTGTCTAACGAAGAAACGAAAAGAATTTCAGGATACGTTTTATAACTGAAAATAAGGAAAAAGGTTAATACGTAAACTAGGATTCGAAAACGCTTGTTAGTTTGGAGAACGGCTTGCGAAAAATTTCGCAATCTGTTTTGGAAATTTAATTTTTTTAGTAGCTTCTATTTTATAAAATTGGCTCGCATTACGTTTAAGATATATTTAAGGCATTTTATTTTAGGATACAATCTGTACATTAACCTAGTCTTATTATTTACTTTAAAATAGTATTCTTTCTTTAATTAGATTTATTTTTTGTAAAAATAATTTTTAATCGACTATTCCAGCTACATCTTTTTATAAACTACTTATTTTTTAAAATAAAACTGATATTATTTGAAATTGTTGGAGAAAGAACAACTTATTCTCCATTTTTTTATTATAATCGTCGTTTGATAACATTAAATTATTACAGAACTTTCACCAATACTGATGATGTAATTTTTAAAATGATATGAAAACGATTTAGAATGAATTGTGTTGTACAAAGATTACCAAAAATGATCTGAATAGTTAACAGATAGTTACGTAAAATACTTTTCTTATTGCAACATTATTGTCTGAAGTCATGTTTTAAATCAATCCCAATGAATATTCATATATATACACACACATTCAAAATTGCATTCTGTATTTACTTGCAAACTGATTTTTCTTTAAATTATATTCGTAAAATTTGGTTTACCAAGAATTATTAAACTGTATCCTTTAGATCATAAATTTGAATATCTGAGATAGCAGCTGGTAAAAATCGTATAGTTTTATTATATTTTTTGTTAGAAGTATATTTATTAATATTTATATCAAATATTAAATTGTTATGAAAGTTTCGTAGATCACCTAAACTAATCGCGAACGGATTCTTATTACATTCAGGGTCGTATGAAATCTTAGTTTACAAACTGAAATTAACTAAAACAGTTAGAACTTGTGTCAAGAAATTTCAACGCGGTTGAAATCACGCAAAGTCTTTCTGATATATTAAGAACAACCCCAGAAATTTTAAATCGTATGGAATATTAAGAAGACACATCGTACAGAGAAAGAGGAGATTTTGAACTGTTATTATGATACAAGTTAAGTTAAAAAGGTCATATTATCACGAGTACGGTAAACGCTTCGTTTTCGAGTTACAGGTTGCGAAATATGTCACTTTGATTTCTTCTCCAAGATTTAAATAAAGACAGATTAAAATACTTTGAAATTAAATAAAGGGATAAATTTGATAGTTCATATATTTTTGATTCGAAAAATTGAATAAAACAGATTTCACAATTGTATTTTTATCATTTTTGAAAACTTATCGTAAAAAAATTGTGTCGCAAAACACTTCTTACTTGAGTGAAAATAACTTCTTTAATTTTTCAGTAAAAAAGTAAAATTTAATAAATTTAATAAGATAACAGTTTATTACCGTTATTTAAATTGATTGTGTTTTGTTAAAAAATATTATGAAACGAAAATTCCTTATTAAGAAATACTTTTGAAAAAGGTTTTTTGATAGCTTTATTCGTTTGCGATTGGTTTTTTCAACATTGAGATGATTCTTGTTTCTTATAAAAATTATAATAAAATATTTCTCTGCCGCATTTCGTTCAGTTTTGTTTTTAATAAAAATCAAATCTCTTAAACGTTTCATCTTCAGTTCTCGTTATTTATATTGATTTTTATAAAATTAGATTCTCTAACAATTTTATTGAAAAATGTTATTCGTTTACTGGAAATTTAAAAACGGGTTTTTATCTCAAATCGAATAAATTGTTTTGCGATATGTTTTTCTGTTATAAAATTATTTTATAAAAGAATTAATATAAACCGTTACGGGAGCTATTTTATTCAGTCTTTCACGTCAAAAAGAACAAAATTTACCCCTTAATTTAAGTTAGAATTTCTGTACGGCTTAATTTTACAATCGGAGCAGAAATCAGGGCGAAATATTTCGCAAGCTATAGCTGGAAAACGAATAATTTCCAGACCGTGTTTATATGAACTTTTTTTTTAATCTTAGTTGTAGAACATGTTCGGAAATTCTTTCCGTCTATTTGCGACATGCTGAATAGAAGTCGTTACCGAATTTCATGCTTTTATGTTCACGAAAGTATGGAAAAACTTAAAATTTATATTTTATATCGATAATTAATTATTAAATCGCAGTAGAATTAGTGAAAACCAGATTCGATTGTAAATTGCTTATTTAAAATATTTGCGGTAAGGATGATTTTCTGAATACGTTTCTTCGAAAACATTGCTTACATCGATGTAGTAGTTAAAAGTAAGAAAAAAAATGATTCTGTTTAACAAGCTACAATATCCTAAACGTTTCATCCAACCACCTCTCCTGCGGATTTAAACAAAAAATTTAACAGCATCAAAAAACCATTCTACAAAATTTCAACTGTTACTTTCTCCACTCCTTTCTGTACAGACATATGTTTTGAACATACGTGTTTACGGAGGAGATCTAAGAGCTCCAGATTCGGGACGCTACAGCCAAACGGGCCTGGATCAGCACAGGATGCGGCGCGAGTGCGCGGCTTCCTTGCAGGGGTTGGAATGGCGCATGGAGCACAGAGAGGAGGTGGAATTGATGGCTGAATAATTAGGCTGAGCCATCAAAACTGGCTGCGATAGGATCCTGCGGCGGACTCGGCCAATGGACGGATCCTTAAGAAGTGGCCGGTCCGTCATGACCGCTGTTCCGGGGAGCCGTCTGTTAAACGCAGGCGGAAACCCGGGAAAGAGAGGTAGTCCTCTGACTTTAGCGTGCTGCACGCAAGAGTTAGGTCCGCTAGGAGAAGATAGCGGGCGTCGCCCCCTAACGGGGATTATCGTAGATAACGTGCGTACTGAGCGTCTGCGGATCTACCGGCGCGCCCGTAATGTGTATGTTCATGCCATCAAAGAAGTCAGACTCAAGTTACGGCAAGATTTCATGCACGAGTTGCAGTGCAGCCCCTGGCAGCTCGCAAAATCATGTTACCAGCCAAAGCCATTTCACGTGCTGTCCAGTTTTCGATGCGGGTTTGGTGGTCGTAACCACACTTTAACATCTGTGGCGACTTACCAGGCGTTCCTGGATACTCTGTTTCCAGATGCTTCGGAGACTAGGATATATTCTACCATCTGCTGCCTGTCATAGAGAGCCGCTTGGCAGGCTGTTCACGGGGTGCCTTAGCTGGGAATGCTTCCCGACTTGCTGGAATCTGGCTTTGGTGAGGGTGCTCTTAATCCTAGTCTAATCCTGGTGAGGGTAATCCTTTCCTAAACCAGTAAAGGATCTTAGTGAGGTCGGTAGTTATCGGCCCATCAGCCTCTTGCCGGTAATCGGCAAGTTGCTTGAAAGGCTGAATGTGGAACGACTCTGGGAAAGCATTGAGGTGAACTGTTTTACAAATCGAGGCCAGTATTGCTTCACGTAAGGGGTTGGCACTGAGGATTGCATCTTAAATGCTCTTGCCGAGGTGGAAAGCGCCGACTGTAAATATATTTTGGCAATTTTTATAGACATAGAGGCAGCATTTCCTTCCTTGTTTTGGAGTTGTGTCCTCTATGAGTTGGAACGCCACAATGTTCCCTGCAAACCGTAGTATCGTGACTATTTGTCTAATCACACGGCTCTGTTTAAAGATGCGCACTAAGCTGTGGAAACATCCGTCACCAGGGAAAGTCCGCAGGGTTCCGTTCTCGGTCCCCTGCTGTGGAAGCTGATATTTGACGGGTTTCTGGGATTGACATTCCCAGAAGGGGTCGCGGCCCCGGCTTTCGCCGATGACTGTCTCCTTTTAGTTCGTCGTAATTCACGACCGCAGCTGGATGATCGAGCGCAAGCGGCCTTGTCGACCGCGGAGGGCTGGATGGACATTCAAAATTTAAAGATTACTATGCCCAAGACGAAGTCTATGCTTCTCAAGGGTGCTTACAAATTATAGTACAGTCGAAATCCCCACATTAAGCATAAAGGCTGTGTTTAAAATTAAATATATTTTCAAAATAAAATATAATTTTAAACATATATATGTTTAAAATTATATATATATATATAATTAAATATATTTTATTTTGAAAAGGAATAAATTGGAAAAAAATTATTGATCAATTTCATTTGCATATGTAAAGTAAGCTTGTATGTATTGAATTTTTTTTTAGTTTTTACAGCATTATTTATGAAAGTAAGCTGTAATTTACCGACAAGGATTTTTATCCTATTTTTTTTTTTAATGAGATGTGCGGGCATCGACTGCTGTGATCATTCAGCCCGAATGAACATTTTTAGCGTATGAAAAATGCCATGTCTGACCGGGATTCGAACTCAGGACCTCCGGGTGAAAGGCGGAGGCGCTACCACTCGCGCCACGGAGGTCAGCAAATTTTTATTATTAATTCATCATATAAGTTGTCAACTTGTACTTGTGTGTGTATAAAATAGATGTTTTTTTTATAAAGTATATTCATATATATATATATATATATATATATATATATATATATATATATATATATATATATATACATGAATATACTTTCTTTCTTTTTTAAATTGCTATTGCTATGCATTCTTCTGTATAAATTAACTTAAATTACAAAAAAGAAAAAAAAAAGACTTAAACTAAGAAAAATATATACCCATCTTAAAACTATTATTATTCTTTTATGTTGTAAATTGAACAATTATGCCTTAAGTTATATTTTTTTAAAAGTAATTTGAAATTAAGTACACGCAATACAAGATGACATTTAAATGTACGCACGAAATGTTTCGTTTTTAGGATGCATGTAAACAATTTTAAAACACGTAGTTGTACAGTTCAACATAAAAATTTAAAAAAAAAAGTACATTTAAAAAATAATTTTAAAAAAGTAAAAAAAAAAAAAAAAAAAAACATTTATATACAACTTATATAAAATTACACGTTTTACTTTAATTTCATTATTTAAAATCAAACATTTACTGAGGTAGTTTAAAAATAATATAGAAAGAAATTTTATTTAAAATAAAACAATTTTCAAGTTTATATCATTCGATACTAGTCCATATTGAACAGGATTTAATTAATTTTACTTTTAAAGTAGTTAAATTAATGGAAAACTTCAAATATAAGAATAAACAACGATACATAAATGATATATATATATATATTCATTCAGAAAGAGATTTAATTTAGCGATTGCTCCTATGATTTATTTTTTTGTTATCAGACAATTATTTGGGGTGCGCTGCAGGCTACTTTTTAAGAACTAGCTGTGAGAAAAACTAAATAGCCACTTCAATTAGAGTAGTCGATGTTTTTAGTCAAAACTTTTATTTTTCAATATTCCTTAAAATATTTTCTCGCAAACGTCTTCTTTCTATTTGAAGTTGTTGAGTGCCGAGGGGCCCTCCGGCTGCTTGAAATGTGGAGGTCTTATACCGAAAAATAGATGATTTCGTGCGAGGAGCGTTTGATAAATGTAATTTTTCTATTTTTAATGTGTGTGTGTGTGTGTGTGTGTGTGTGTGTGTGTGTGTGTGTGTGTGTGTGTGTGTGTGTGTGTGTGTGTGTGTGTGTGTGTGTGTGTGTGTGTGTGTGTGTGTGTGTGTGTGTGTGTGTGTGTGTGTGTGTGTGTGTGTGATGCTAACCAGGGTTAGTCTAGCGAGTTATACAAATAATCTGGGCCTTCAATCCGACGGTCCTGAGTTCGAATTCCGGTCGGGTATGCATTTTCCATACTCTATAAAATTCCACTTTCGTACAACAATCTTCTTTGTAAGCTTTTGTGGTAAATTCATCCATCAAAAAATAAATAAAACACATGCACACAACCAAAATGCTCGTAAATGATCTCTTATAAGATAAAATTAACTTGTGGAACTGGCATAGACATTTCAGAAGACGCCATAAAAGTTTAGTTGAGATCCCGTATTCGCTTACGTCCAGGGATTGGTTTGCTTGGCATTTCTTCCGCCACTACCGTATTCGGTCGCCCTAAAGCATAAGACCGAATGTCTGTGTCACAAACGGCTACTGAGATTCGATACAGTATAGCAACCAATATCCTAAATAGCTCCTAGAGCTTACCTAACAGTGTCAGCGGAGTAAGGTGCCATACACCACCGGCTTACATGTCCCAACCGCTCACTTGTCGTACATGTACTAAAATGGGTAGGCGCACCCCGTCAACTACTAAAAATATATATGACATCCATAAATTAAAATTTATTTAGTCGAGACAGCAATTCGCTGCCACGCCTAGGTCGCTGAATGCCAGCAAGTACTTGTCCACCATACTAAAGCGCCTTGGAGCCTTAATTGGTTGGTGGTCAGCCATATATCTCTAGGTTAGCATCCCACAGCAGTGCGGTAGGAGTATTTTTCCTTAGGTAAACTACTGATGTCGGTTGAACAAAGCAACCGTATCAAGGAACTTCCGTACGATTCGACAATGCGGCTCTCGCCACATTGACTCGCCGCTTGTAAGTGGCCACTTTTCCCCTTGACCTCTAAGTTCCTGGATGGCCCGGTCTCTGCCCCCCCCCCCCCCAAGAGCAGGGCAGTCAAGCATCATTCATGTGTTCATTTGACTTGACCTCCCCGCAGGCGCACAGCTAATCAGCTGCCAGGCGGAACCGAAACAGATATTGGTTCAACTTAACATGGTTGATGAGCAGTTGGGCATTCGTTTCCCTTAAAAACGAACTGGAGGCTTACCATCCGCCCAGATCCCGTATAAACTTCTGCAGGGATCTTCCCTTAGTTGTGGTGTCCCATTCCAGCTGCCTTGCTCCATCGCGAGGCTCTGCAGCCTCTTCCGCAGGCGGGAGGTTGGCAACGGAACGAAATTTAGATCCGGTGCATTGTAATCACCGTTCCTTTCCGGTACTGGCCCGGCCCGAAACCGCATCCCAAATACCTCGGCCTTCAGGCCTCTTCGCAATCTACACATGGCTGCCCGAACTTTCACCACTAAATTGATTGGGAGAGCCTTTCCCGATACGGTGGTAGCCTCGTAGGAGGTTGTTTTAAAAACACCAGTCCATTCAATTAAGGCTCTGCGCTGGGCACTCCTTAAATATCGAACAAGTGCTCTATTTGTATCCAACCTATGCGCCCAAACGAGCGCCGCGTAAGAGATCATGCTTTCAAAGACACCTCGATACGCCATGTACATTTTACGGCCAGACAACCTATAGTCCTTCCGAGCAATCCTCCTAAGTTTGTGCATCACTGAGACGGTGTCCGCCGCTACTTGCCTAATGTGGTAGCTAAACGGCAACTTGTCATCAAACAGAACACCTAGATACTTATGAACTCTCACTCTGCTGATTAAACAGCCTTTATACTTAATGTGGGTGTTTCGACTATACGATAATTTCTCTGTAGCCTTGAGAAGCATAAATTTCGCCTTGAGCACAGAAATCTTTAAATTTCGAATGTCCATCAAGCCCTCGTCGGTTGCAAGGCCGCTTGCGCTCGGTCTTCCAGCTGTCGTGAATTACCGCAAACTAAAATTAGACAGCCATCGGTGAAAATAAGACGGCCATCGCCCGTGACATCTTGTCATTTTCCACGCCGTGACAAGGCGTCAAAATGTCAATCCCAGAAGCCCGTCAAATAACAGGTTCCTCGTCCAGGGATTAAAGAATGAAATGGTTTCCATCGCCTTCTTCTAAACGAGACAAACTCTTTTAGCGGGGGATGTTTATCTGCACAAGTAACATCTTCGCTCTGTTCTCCGCACCAATTGATTGAAAATCATTACTTTCAGAGAAAGAAATTTTGGTCAGTACCTTCTGTATTTCAGATGCTTTACACAATTCACCGCTATAAAAAAGACTGAGAATAATGTAAAGCGACAAATTAATCTACTTGTTCGGCGAATGGTTTTTTTATTTATTTAATGTACTAATAAAACTGTATTTTTCAGAAATTTTTTTAAACTGAAATTTTCAATCTTAGCGATAAGTCTCAACGTATCGATCCCATCCTACAACTTCAATCGTCTTATTTTTTTATTTCTAATTCTTAATCTACATTTAATCCTTGTAATCGTGCGTAATACGTCAGGAACTTCAAAAACCCCGACGAGTAAAAGTTGACCCGATTAGCATACTTTCCTTTTATACAGTGTAATGTATAACTATACAGTTTAATTACATACCCGGGAAAATAAAAATTAAAAAATCATGACAATTTTAGCCCACCGCGCACGTGTATCGGTAAACTCGTCGTCGCAAAATCGCTTGTTTAACAACTGATTTTCTAAGTCGAAGGTTCTGGGTTCAAATCCTAGTAATAGTCGGTTATTTTTATGTGAATTTCAACAATAGACAGTGGATACCGGTGTACTTTGGCGGTCGGGGTTCAATTAACCACACGTCCCAAGAACGGTCTACCTGAATGTGTAGAAAACTACACTTCATTTGCACTTCGTACATATCATCCCTAATCCTAATCTTATAGGGTCGCAGGAGGGGTTGCTTGTTGTTTACTAGATGAACAGATTGCAACGTACAAATTAGGAAAAAATAAATAAAATTTTACGAACAGCTGTTCAAAAAATTAGATTTCGATGAATATTCAAAGAAAAATGTTCAAACGAATAAAGAAGCTTAACTAATTTGTTTCGTTCGGTTAATTATACGTTTCATAATTACATAGTACTTTTTTTTTTAGCCTATAGTTATATTAGAAAGAAAATAGAAAATTATTTTTAAATTTGTTCGGGTTTTTTAATTTTTAAATAAGTCTAATTCATCTAAAACTCAATTAGTTTAAACTAAATTTCGGAAATACAGCGATTGTCGACAAGAAAAAAAAATAGATGTAAACATTATGTTTTTAAAATTTTAATTGTTTTTTTTTTTAAATTATTCTGTAAAAATCGCTTTTAAACATTTCTTCCTATATTACTATAGTTAGGACAACAAAAGTATTATTAGTTACGAATATCTTCTTTATTTACTAAATTACATAAACATAATTTGTTATGGATTTTCCGAAATTACTTTTCATAGTTCAATTAAAAAAGGAAACTTAGGTATATATTTGAGATTTCCTGTTTAGGCTTGTTAAATTTATTTCTTACGTGTTGCCATAAGGAACATTACTTTTTTCTTTGTTATGATCAAATGAAAGATGTATTTTATTGTAATTGACGTTATCTATCGTTATAAGCAACCATTTATCTTGTTTTCTATTCTATTATTACGTACTTATATATTTTATTATAATTCTGTTGTATTTATGTATATATTAAAAAAACCGCAGAATCCTTGTTGTTGAATTTTTGTGGTAACACGAGTTAGAATTTAACCGATCCTCACGATAATTAAAGGTAAAATATAAACGAGATATGATAATTAAAGTAAAAAAAGATTGCTTTTAAATATTACTTTAGGTTAAAATTATTCTAATTTTAATAATACCTAATCGACAAAAAAATACAACCTAATCGTAAATTATAAAAAAATGAAACCCGAAAATCGAAACAGTAGCGAGATTAACTTAAATAGGCATTAGATTAAAAACAAGTGTTACCACCTATTTGGGGTGCATTATCTCCTATTTGGGGTGCAAACAAAACAAAATTACCACCGGGTTAATTGTTTGCAAAAACTCTATCGTTTGTCAACGAATTTTTACAAGTGAGGTATCATTTTGTTCAAAATAAAACGCTTAATAAATTTTGTAACAAGTAAAAATTTGATCGAACAAATAATTACAAATATATTAAGATTAAAAATTATGATTAATAAAGTATGTTGACCGCCATTTTGCCATTTTTTATTTTGTAGAATAAAACACTAGTTGTAGATCGGCCAAACTAAATTAAAGTAGGTTTACCCGTTCCTGTGAAATTTTTTTGTTGAAAATAACAAAATGGCGTCCAGAAGGAAAACGAAACAAAATAGGATTTACGTCCGCCATTCTTTTTACTGATTACGGTGTCCTCGATCGGTTCCTGAAGTCCAACATGCTGTATAGAAATTTTTATAGAGGATATCTCATGAAAAAACGGACAGACGTTTAGGGCGTATTTTAAAACTGAAAATAAAGGGAAAAATTTATATAAACATGGATCCGGGAAACGCCTCGTTCTAGTTTGTAAAAAAATTACGTCGTGATTTCTGTGGAAAGAGTAAAATGAAGCCAGACTGAAATTCACAAATTTTTGGCCTGAAAAATTTAATTAAACGGTCCCGCGACCGTATCCCTAGCAATTTTTGAATAAATATTGATAAAAGCAAAAATTTCTATTTCAAGTGCGCTTTTTTAGATCAGTTTAAAATAACTTCCTATAATTTCTAGTAAACAAAAACATTTTACCGCACGATTTTTAAGGAATTAAATTCTGAGAAAATCTACGTAACGTCAATCTATGTAAATAACGCAAAGATAAGTTAAAGATTTATTAAAACCTTTAAAATATAACTTGTCTTAATAGCAAAAGAGAGCGAACGCGGGAGAAAAATCCGATTACATTTTTAACCGAAATTAAAATTCATTTTAAAATTGGAAAATACCTAAATCAAAATCGTTTATTAAAAATAAATAAACGAATAAAAACGTTTTTTCAAGACTACTTAAAAATAATAAATTTTCGTTTCGTAATATTTTTAACAAAACGCAATAAATTTAAATAATACTATTAAACTACGTTCTTGTGTATTTTTTAAAGATTTTATTTTTTGGCGGGTAATCTAACGAAATTAGTATTCGTCGAACCTAACGTAAATTGTTTTTTCAGACACCGGCTTTTTGTTTTACAATAATTTTCTTTCAAAAATTTCCGGAGATAAAACTCTGAGGCTTGTTTTATTTAATTTTTCAAATATAAATCTAATCTTTAATTTTCAGATCCGTTTAATTTTACCGTTAAGAAAATATTTTATAATATTTATTTTATTATTTGAATATTTTACGCTTACATCAGAAATCAGGACGAAACGGTTCGCAAACTATAATTCAAAGACAAAGCGTTTCGGGACCCGTATATAATTAATTTTTTTCTTTGTATTTACGTGTATAACACGTTCTGAAATCGTTTCCATTTCTTGGTAAAAAACTTCTTATATAAATTTCCTACTGATTTTCATGAAGTTTCAAGCTGAAAAAGTTTTAATAGAATGACATAAGGTTTTGTACTATTCTGATGTTACTATCCGGTTTAAGTAATAATGAAGATAAATTCAAAAAAATCTTTTCATTTAAAAAAAAGAAAAATCTTTTTATACCTTTCGCTTAAATTAGTTCTAAACTCAAAACAGAAATATAATTTTAGATAAATCTTTCGTATAAAGAAGTATAAAGCGTTAGTGCGCTGCGCGCAGCCGCCCAGCGCACCACCAGTGGTCCGCTTTGCGCTAATTGCGGTTAAATTAAAAATGTGAGCGCTACTACAAACAAACAAACCCATGCACCATCCTTTTATATGAGAAAGATGATTAAAATTAGAAAGACATGAAAATTTACAAAAAGCTTTTTAATGTAAAGATATTAACTATATATCGAATAGTAAATTAGATTACATAAGATACTTAAAACGCTTCCTAACCGTTTTAAATCGGTATCGTTACAACTGTTACTTCGATGTTTCGTTTGAGTCCAGCAGGTATTATTTCAATAAACGGACGGCAATTGAAAATTGTTCATCCAAAAAAGAAAACTTAAAAAATCGAACTAGATTAGTGACAAGAAAAACTATTAGTAATTAGGTAATTAACATGTGATATTTTTGGAAACTTTTTTAGCATTCGACGCGGATGTAAAGACGAGTTACTTCAAAAAGTTGAAAAAAAACTTTTTTTACGTATTTTTATAGTTAAATTTGCTTTATACCGTAATCCCAAATTTTATACGATTCATACTTCCTCACGAGATTCGCAAAGCCTTAAATAAAAATTTGTATAATGAAATTTTATAGTTTACAACTGTGAATTTAAAAAAAATAAGACGGTCCTTGATCTTTTTATCGTTATGATGTAGCGATTGATTAACCTTTAAACTTATCGGGAAAGATACATAAAAACGATCCGGTCTCAATATTTTAGAAACTAAATCGTTAGGGTCATTAGACCTAAAGCTGTCTGCAGCAGCATACAGCTGTATTAAATGTATGTAGGCTACGGTAATCCTACATGTGTTTCGTGAATGCGGTGCGAGTGCTGCATCAGTCAAAGTGGGTGGGGCTCATTCAATTAGCAGCATAATGACCCGCACGCAGGTACTGTAATTGCAAAGGGTTGCAGCTGCCCTTTGGCTACACTCACCCTTTTCACTACTACCACCAGTATCTCGTACGGTACGAGTATACTTCCAATTTAAAAGACCCCCATCGGTTCTGTTTGTTAATCTATGTAGGTCTAACTCGTTCCAATTTTCACTCTTTCTCTAAAATAAAAACACAACGGGGCGCATATTGTTAATTTGTATTAGCATTATTTTACGTAGGTTTATCGAGGGTGAAGAGCTCCATTAACTGTTATTATTGATTAAAAAAGATAATAACGAATATATAATTTTCCCTAAGTCGATTTTGAATAATTAAAATATATAAAGTTACTGGAGAAAAATATGAATATTTTATTTATTTTTTATTTATTCCACTCGCGTATTTTTAGATTAATTTACAATTACAAACAATATTACAAAAATCTAGAGTCAGATAAACAGAACTGATGTACAATATTACAATTAATTATATTACACGAGTAATATTACAATCATCAATTAAAAGCAAATACTTCTAAAACGAAACAAATTACACGAAATTAATTTTAAAAACAAAAAAATTCGGAATAAACTAGGTTCAAATACGGTAAATATAATGAAAATCTAAACATCGACTAATTTATGAAATACCGTTATCAACTTTCTGTTTTATCATTTTAATCAATTAATAGTTTGCTTTTCTTGCTGGTATTTCTTGAGCACTACTAGCTGAATGTGCGCTAATGCACTAACAGCGTTGTTTACCAATCTACATTTATATATATATATATATATATATATATACATATATGCACACAGTACATACAACGTAGTTAAGATTTTCATGGCTGTGGATCATATTTATAAAAATAAAACTCAAGAAATTCTATTTTTCAATCTTAATTCTTTGATTAACAAAATAAAAAAACATAAATTATTTATAAATAGTAATAATAATGATAATAACAATAACGACAATGAAATTATAAACGATTGTAAATATTGTAAATAAAAACCAAAAGCATATATTGTAATGAAGATAAGACTTAAACAAAACAGGAATAGAAATTCCGAACTTACAAATTCGGAAAATATTCGAGAAAAAATTAAAAGAAATCTCGGAAAATATTCTATGAAGCCCCAAAACAAAACAGAAGAATTCAGGGAAAAACACAATGAGAGACTTAAAAACTATCGACGGGAAAGTAAGGAGAGGGACGCTAATAAAGCTGTTAAACGTGGTCCGTAGTTGGCCGAAACGGACCAACACAAGAACAAGAACTAAATCACAACACAAGAACGGAAAAATCAAGAACTGTAAAAAAGAGAAAAATTAGGCTAAGCTCACAGCACGTTACGCCTTAGTTCGTAGTTTTTTTAGTTGTAAAAGAGCGTGCGTACTCTCTCTAACTCTCTCTCTCTCTCTCTCTCTCTCTCTCTCTCTCTCTCTCTCTCTCTCTCTCTCTCTCTCTCTCTCTCTCTCTCACACACACACACACACACACACACACACACACACACACATATATATATATATATATATATATACACGCGCGCGCGCGCACACACACACACACAGAGAGAGAGAGAGAGCCTACCAAACTGGATAGACCTGCTCAATTTTGCGCTAGCCTCTCTGTAGATTGGCAAAATGTTTTTCTAACTTTACACTTGATAAGTACTAAAAGTTTTTGAACAAAATATTTTCCAGTTACATTCTGGTGTTTTTTTTTTTCAAAACGTGTCACAAAGCAAAAGTCTGGAACTTTGATATTTTTCCGTTAATTATTATTTACATCTTTACATGACTTTTGACTTGCCGGTTTAAAACCGTCGACTAAAAACGTCCCGGTTTTTCTTATGACTTTGACACATGTAAAATATCTGAAGTAAAAGTAGCACTAACGGAGTTATTTTCACTTAGAATACGATTTTTATTATTGTACGTTTAGCAATTACGGTGAACAGAGCGAAGACGTAACTTGTAGCACTAAATATTAGCTTAATTTCTGTGGACTTGTGCCGACAATAGAACACTTGATTTGGTGAATTAACTATTTATAAATTACACTAAAAGATTAAGAAGTTAATTAATTAAATTCCTTATTGGAATAGGTTCAGTAATTCTTCAAGCGTAAGATAGAACACATGTGAATTAAAATTTAAAAAAAAATTTATAATGTGCAGGATAAATTTATATATTCCATTTATATTTTTTATTTACAAAAGGTTTTACTTATCGACTTCAGATTCTAATAATAAAAAATAAAAAGCGTATTAAAATAATATTTATACTTTGTTGTATAACAAATAATCGGTAAATAAAATAAAACGTCGGTGTTGAATGGGGTCAGCAAATGTTCACTTCATGCGGGCGACTCAATTCGTACATATTTCCTGCACGTGTTACAGAGGTTTTGCTCGAGTCATACAAAAGTTATTTACGAATTCCATCCTCTGTTAAGGTACTCTTAATGCAGTCCATTATAAAACGTAGTTAAACCAAACAAACTTATATTTTGAGTTATTTGAATGAAACAACAATTTCTGAAAGTTTTTTTTTTTTTTTTTAGTTAATCCTCTTTTTTTCATCGTTTGTTTGTAGTCGTATGAACGACAAGAGGCATTAGCGACTTAAATAAAAGTAAGCGTTTATAAGTAATTAGGCGATAAAAACCAAACATCGGATAACGTATATCGAAACAGGAACACGACCGCTAGACTATTTTCACTGCGCACACAGTGCTCCGTAAAGGATCTGGCTTACGCAAAACCGCTAAATTGAGTTCTTCGTTCCACTATCACAGAGAAACCGGAACGGTCTTTTCATATATTTCTTCCGGTTGAGCAAACCCTTCATATCTGAATGCAGGTTGAATTGACGACGAACATTAGGCATTTAGAAGTAAACGATTTACGTTGCACGCCTCAAAATTTTGCTTTGGAGAGCCAGATAGGTGGATGTGGATTTTTTTTATGGTGCCCGATCCTCAGCCACGTTAGAAAGACTTTGTTAGTGTGCGTTGATGACCGCCTTAGTATGCTACTTTCACGAATTAAATTATAAAATATTTCAGTTTGAAAAATAAATGCTATTTGCTCGATTGAAACTGGAAAAAATATATAAATTCTTATTTAAATGATTTATTTTTCTGTTCTATAAACCGAAAAATAATGTTATAAAAAATTTCAACTCGAAAGCTGACGTAATCAAACGTTAAAAATCTTTTTTTAAATAAAATTTTGTGATGTAAGTATTTATATGAATATATTTTTTTGAAACGTTTTAAATAAATTTTTTTGATGAGTATAAAAGCTGCAACGGTAAATTTTTCTTTATTAGTAGTGATTAAGTGTTGTTTTTTATTCTAAAATTATTATTATTTCACTCTTACAAGTACACAACCTTTACCATCCCGACAATAAAAAAAAACCACAATCTTAGTACAATACAAACATTTTTACACCTCAATTTTTGAGTAAGATCTATTTTAAAAAAAATGACAATTTAATCTGTTAAAACAGTTAAACCTATAAATTAGAAAAAAGTACAAAAATAATAATTTCTGCGGCAGGAAACTTTTTACGAAGCTTTACTAATATTATTATTTCTGATTGTACTATTATTTTATAATCGGCAAAGTTATTTCAAAACATTCCAGAGTTTATTTGACCCAAAAATGGGTTAAAAGGGAATTACCTCAACTCCTACTTCGATTTGCATAAAAATGTGACATGATACCAAGTCGTCATAAACATTAGGCATCATTCCTGTTGTTTTTTTTTTCTAGTTCTTAATGTAGTCAGTTTTATTATATATATGTTTTAAGGTTATTTATTTTGAAAATTAGCAAAGCTTATAAAAAATGTTAATCGTAGAAGCGGTTCGGAAAAACGCGGACTCATATCAAGTCTTTTGACTTGATAAAAATGAAAAAACTAATCGAGAGAAATGATGTAAAACGTCCACTACCGACCTAAGCTGAGGGAGGTTCTGCTTTTTAAATTAAAGAATATATACTTATTTTTGTACGCTGATGTTTTCCTGATTGGTGTTCTTGGATTTTCACTTCCAAATATTTAAATATCATATGATACTGAATAATAACGGGAATGAAAAATTGAGTATTCTTATATGTTCTTTAAAAATGTCTTTCAAGTTACGCAGTAAAACTTTACATCGGAAACTCCAGAACAACTTCCTAAAACTAAAATAATCGTATACCAGAATAATCGTTGAAATCTATACATTCGGTAAAAAGCACCGCTTGAACGTACAAAAAATAACTTTTAAATTTATGCGCTAAATACCTCGGTTTAAATTCGGACAGAAGACTTAACCGAGACATCCGATATGAGTACGTAGATTAGACACAAAATTCAGATACTTCTGTCGGCTTCTCGGTAAACAGTCTAATTTTCCCTAGACATTATAAATCTTTCCTAAAATCGAAATAGCGATAAGAACCCGATTATGGAATGTTTCATCGAATTCAAACGTAGAAATAATTCAGCGTTTCCAGTAAAACTCTCTGTGAACACTTACTCGAGCGCAATAATACATTATGAATAAAATCATGTATACCGATCTAAACATTTCTACCGTCGAAGAAGAAATTTCAAAATTCAGCAATAAATATTATAAAACCTGAATCGCACTAAAATTTATTTAGCAATAAATCTATAAGACGACGGAAAAATTCATCTAAGAAGACTGAAAAGCAAACATCTAACGACCTTATTCGACTAAACTTTCAAACAAAGTTTGGTACCCCTTTCTTTAGATATTAACCTTTCGGCTTAATTTTAATAATGAAGATAATCATACTGTGTATTATTACATTTAAATGCGTTAAAATAATTCAAGTAACTGTAATTACTAATTTAATATAATTTAAAAACTTATTCCGTTACAAATATTATAACGATTACTTTCTTATTAGGATAAACAAGGTTTTTACAATAAATAATTAAAATATAAAACCCGCTTACTGACAATCTTTTCATGCGTCCTAGCGCTTTCGGAAACGAATTCCGTCTCCCGGAACTTAAAATTTATTTTTATTTTTATTAACTAACTTTATCATCATGAATAGAATTGTTCTTTAAAGTGTGTAAAATGTGATAAAATCGTCATGTGTTAAAATTGCGTCGACTTGAAATTAAAATGCGTCCGTTGATATTAAAATGTGTTAAAATTGCGTCCTGTCACATGAAACACATGACGACCACCTATATATTTTACACAGTTTACGTAGCAATTCTACTCATGACGACAAATTTTTAGTTACTAAAAAATAAAATTAATAAATTTTAAATTCTGAGGATGGAAATCGTTTCCGAAAACGCTAGGACGCATTAAAAGATTGTCGGTAACCGGGTTTTATATTTTAATCGTTTATTATATAATCGTACCAACGAGACGTGTTTGATAAAATTATTATAAAACAAGTTTTTTTTTAAATTTTAACGGTTAAATGTTTTCAGAGTTTTTTAAAATTAATATTTCATGTTTGCCGGTCGTTATTTTATTTAAATTCATAACAAGTATACCTTTACCACGATGAATGAATAGTAATAGGCGTCACACGGCCAAAAAGTATTTTTTTTTTTTTTTTTACCAAAAAGTAAAAAAATATATATATAATGACTATTAAGCGACCTCCCGACCCGGTGAAACCTAGTTAAAGCTTTATATAATCAGCTGCTTTGGTAGCGACGGGTATGAACATGCATTTATGAAGTGTACAATCACGAACGATTTACAAGTTACGACTTGATTTGTAAACGCTTCTTTTAATTTGGTCTGTTTGCATAACATTCGCTGTGATAGCGTCATGTCCGAACAAAACAACCGTATCGTACGTTTGAACACGTCCTACTGTGAGCAGTATAAAAGAGGTAGTTCAAAATTTGTTCTAACTCGTTTTTTATTATTGCTACAGGAAAAATATTAACGGTAAATTCTAACGATTTTATTTTATATTCTCGGATAGTTACTTCATTCTTAAAATCTTCTTTCGAATCGTCCTCTACTACTATTTCTGTGTTTTTTTTTGTCTTCAGTCATTTGACTGGTTTGATGCAGCTCTCCAAGATTCCCTATCTAGTGCTAGTCGTTTCATTTCAGTATACCCTCTACATCCTACATCCCCAACAATTTGTTTTACGTACTCCAAACGTGGCCTGCCTACACAATTTTTCCCTTCTACCTGTCCTTAACAATATTAAAGCGACTATTCCAGGATGCCTTAATATGTGGCCTATAAGTCTGTCTCTTCTTTTAACTATATTTTTCCAAATGCTTCTTTCTTCATCTATTTGCCGCAATACCTCTTCATTTGTCACTTTATCCACCCATCTGATTTTTAACATTCTCCTATAGCACCACATTTCAAAAGCTTCTAATCTTTTCTTCTCAGATACTCCGATTGTCCAAGTTTCACTTCCATATAAAGCGACACTCCAAACATACACTTTCAAAAATCTTTTCCTGACATTTAAATTAATTTTTGATGTAAACAAATTATATTTCTTACTGAAGGCTCGTTTAGCTTGTGCTATTCGGCATTTTATATCGCTCCTGCTTCGTCCATCTTTAGTAATTTTACTTCCCAAATAACAAAATTCTTCTACCTCCATAATCTTTTCTCCTCCTATTTTCACATTCAGCGGTCCATCTTTGTTATTTCTACTACATTTCGTTACTTTTGTTTTGTTCTTGTTTATTTTCATGCGATAGTTCTTGCGTAGGACTTCATCTATGCCGTTCATTGTTTCTTCTAAATCCTTTTTACTGTCGGCTAGAATTACTATATCATCAGCAAATCGTAGCATCTTTATCTTTTCACCTTGTACTGTTACTCCGAATCTAAATTGTTCTTTAACATCATTAACTGCTAGTTCCATGTAAAGATTAAAAAGTAACGGAGATAGGGAACATCCTTGTCGGACTCCCTTTCTTATTAGGGCTTCTTTCTTATGTTCTTCAATTGTTATTGTTGCTGTTTGGTTCCTGTACATGTTAGCAATTGTTCTTCTATCTCTGTATTTGAACCCTAATTTTTTTAAGATGCTGAACATTTTATTCCAGTCTACGTTATCGAAAGCCTTTTCTAGGTCTATAAACGCCAAGTATGTCGGTTTGTTTTTCTTTAATCTTCCTTCTACTATTAATCTGAGGCCTAAAATTGCTTCCCTTGTCCCTATACTTTTTCTGAAACCAAATTGGTCTTCTCCTAACACTTCTTCCACTCTCCTCTCATTTCTTCTGTATAAAATTCTAGTTAAGATTTTTGATGCATGAGTAGTTAAACTAATTGTTCTGTATTCTTCACATTTATCTGCCCCTGCTTTCTTTGGTATCATAACTATAACACTTTTTTTGAAGTCTGATGGGAATTCCCCATTTTCATAAATATTACACACCAGTTTGTATAATCTATCAATCGCTTCCTCACCTGCACTGCGCAGTAATTCTACAGGTATTCCGTCTATTTCTGTGTACAATTTAAAAAGCAACAGGTACAGGCTAGATCCTTGTCTCGCAGCTTACTTTTCATCATCTTCCTCTATCCATGAAGTACTGAATGTTCGTTATCCACTTATACGCACGGGGTTTGTTAGAAGTAGGTTATAAAACAGCGATGAATTATAACGTAAAGAATCCTACACAAACGTAAAACACGTATCTATTACGATAATCGGTAACTCAAATTATAACTTCAATCCGTTTATAATTTTATACCGCAAATAACGAAACCGCAATAATATTACAAATAATACTGATTAAATTAGTTTACATACTAATGTTGAATTTTTGTACATTTTGTGTGGAAATAGTGCCATATCAAAAATAGGATGCCATATCATATACCCGTTTTTGTGAGTACCGAGTCGTTTAATAGTTTCATCGTTGTAAAATATTTCATTTTCTCGATTTTGGAATGTACATCGGTTTGACCTATAACCTACGGCAAGCAGGTTAATTTTGGACAAGCCTCCACTTCAAACCGATGAAGATGGGATGTCGACGGGCAATTTTGATGTATTATTTTCCAGGAAATCCTTTGAGCTTTATAAAAGGGATCCAAGAAAACAGTCCAGAAGGAAAAGTAATAGAGATGACATTGGGATCGACGTAGGGGGCTGACGAAATAGTCGTTTAGATTATTGGAATATCTTTAATTTCAACGGCGTTACTGTTTAAGTTCATTAATACAAACCGTATATTTTTAGCGTTATAACCAGTTTTTTATAGTATTCAGCTTTAATCCGATTAATTTATTTATTTAATAAGTTTCGATATTTTACATAATGTTGTTTTAGGTCAGTATTAATTTTTAGGTTTTTGAGATTTAATCCATTTTAATGATGGAATTTACGAGCCCTCGGGTGATCATAAACTCCATCATTAATGGAGTTTATGGTAGTTTTGCTTATCATTTTGATCACATTAGTCGATAGATTTATATAATTTTTTAAATTCGAAACAAAGTTTTCAATTAAAGTGTTAACGGATAAATTCCTACTTTTCTTTTTGTAGATATGTTTTGAGTTTTTCTATATCATTTTTTTTATTTATTTATGGAATAGTAGATTTGCATTTTAGGCTATTGTAGTTATGTTTACCGATCCGTAATAATCATGTTAAAGATATTCCCAGACTTTGTGTTGTCTGAGCTATCTTAATCTTTAAAAAATATGAGATCAATACGTGACATTAAACCTCCATTAACTCTAGAGGGTTGTTAATGTAACATGTAAAGCCATTCCGTACTAACAGGATTATTATCGTATATATTAATACTCATACCGCATATCAGTAACAAATTTTTATTTCTCGGCGACTTACTTAAACAATTATCTATATTGATAATACATTATTTTTGCATAAATGCTTGGTGATCGATAAATTTCTGTTATTTGTATCGAATTCTATTATTTGTTTCGACGAAATCGTAAGTAATAATATATTTATAATTCTTCTTAATATACATATAGATGCCGTTACATTTTATAGCCGTTTATACGTATTATAGTCAAACGGCTTATCGTTTGAAATACACGTCTCTGTTAAGAGTATAAAATCAAAAGATAATACGTTATTTAAACGAGAAACAAGATTATCAAATTTTTTTTCTTAAATTCTAACATTCATATTAAAGAAATTAAAATCATTAGTCGTTTGATTCTTTAATAAAAATTTGCGGTACGCAGTTAAAATAGTCTTTTATTTCTACCGTAACACGTTGATAGACGCTTATTATATCACGTAATTCATTAAAACGATTCTTATTAGACTTAAACATAGTAAAAGAAGGATTAAAGATTAATTAAAATTTAGATCGATACCTCATGTGCGGTTATTCGCGCTGTTCGTATTATAATTTAATTAGTTTTCCTTATAAACATTTTTTTTCGATTTTAACCCGCGTGAATTTAAAATTTCCTTTTTTAATGACCTGTTTAGCTTTGTAGAGCTGTTTCTTGTAGTTCCGCAATAGGTTTTCGTTTACGTAAACCGGATAATCAAGTAGGTTTCGGTTAATGTTCGCGAATCGGTGCGTATTCGTCGAGTCGCGTCCATTCTTCTTCAGTTCTTCACGGTATTTCTTATACCACATCATCCAAGTACTTTCAGTCGCTCCATTGTGGAAGGATTACGACAGGTGACGCTTGCTTTTACCAGAAGAGAAACGGGATGCTATATTAATATTAGACTGTGTAGTTTTGATATTTAGTCATTTTTGTTGTTATTTCATTTTTCGTCACCGGAATTCCACGAATTTCAATACCGTTTCATCGGGTGCACCGTTCGAGTTCTCGTATCTTTTACCGCTGTTTACAGAGCAGTGTTATCGGTTTTCAGTTTACGATGTAACTTTATACGTTTTCCATCGTTTTGGTGTATTCGTCGATTTTAGCGGAGAACATTCCTACAGATTTACGTAAATCAGATACACGTTCGTTTATTTTATTTAATTCCGTCTTCAGAATATTTAATATTTGGCCTATTGTAATTCGAATTTCCTCGCGTATTGAAGTTTTAATTTCCCTCTATAATTTCACCTTAAAATTTTTTGAAGTCGCACTCGTTTCTTTCGAACTCCGTTTATTTTTCCGTAGAAAACTTTTACATCGATTGTGTTTCCTTAGATGGTTTTTTAAATTTTACTTCGCTAAAATTAGCCCGATCGAAGAAAAAACGGATTCACAAACGCGGTTTTTCACTTTAAAGATGCAGTTTTGTCCGCTACTCGATTACATTTTTTAAACGTGCAAATTTTTGCTTAATTAATATAATATAATAAAAACATTTATCGCAACCGATATGAAATTTACTAAATTAAATTAATCGGTGACCAAAAATGTCCGACTCTGAAGAACGATAATAAATATCTCGACACGATAAGTCGACCTCTTCTATTTATTTTCTGTTTAGTGTTTATTTTTAGATCGTTTATTACTTTAATGATTAAGGGCGATAATAAATACATCTGCTCGACACGATAACTCGACCTTTTCTGAATTAAAACACTAATTAGGATAGCTGTGGTTCAATAGACTGGAGACACAGATAATAGAATTTTGGGGGTACTCGATCACCGTTTTTCAGGGCGAATGATAGTTCAAATTAATGCGTTATCAATGCCCACTGATGTTTTCACGTACTGCGTAAGGAATTTTTAGTGGAGCAGCAATCTGAATTGAATTCACCGCATAATTATTTTGAGATTTTTTGCAGCATCAAACTATTAAAAATGATTTTAAAAAAAATTAGCGATTATTTTTAAAATTACTTTTCATGAATCAGAACAATGATTTTCGTACTCGTGTTTAAAAAAATTGATTTCTACTTGAAAAGAAAATTGTATTTATGTGCCTTTTATGGAGTTTTATTAAGTCATAGTGTTGAAGTTGAAAGTTTTTCCTTCTAACGCAAATACATAATTAAAACTCACCATTTACCGCAGTAAAGACATGAATGGGATATGTCCCCCCCTTTCGGCAAAGACCCCCATTCATGGGGGTCTTTGCCGAAAGGTTACATGTAGTATTGAAAAGATTACTCTACTGTATGATGTCAAAAATAACTTGAAAATTAGTTTAAAAATATAGTTCTTTTTTTCACTACCGACTTTGTAAAATTCCCAAATAGTTTTTACTTCTTGTACGAAGTAGAGGAAGTATTGCGATCGCAAAAAATTTCGGTTTCAGATTTCAACGGAAATATCCATTTTAACTATTCCTGAATCCATTTTGACTAATTTCGGCGTGACGTCTGTACGTATCTCGCACAACTAAAAACGATTAGCAGTAGGATGTTGACAATTTTTATTTAGGACTGTTGTAAGTTGGACTGTTCTAAGATCTCATCGAGAGCTTTTCAGCGATTTATCATAAGCGGTTCTTATTTTCATAGGTTCCAGGGTTATAAGCAAATAAAATTTTAATTAATGAAATATTTTAATCTTACAAGGGGAAGGCACATCGGTTCGAATTCGACTTCATTTCCTTTTTTTAGGTTTTTTTTAATTTAAATATATCAATAATCAATAATTATTAATAATTATTTTATCTATCGATAATTATTAACATGTGATTGTAAAAAAAGTTTACAATAAATAATAATTCAATAACTAGTATAATAACAATAACTAGTCGATTATTTATCACTTTTTCGAAACTTTTTCCGGTAGCACAAGGCAAGGAAATAAGACGGTAACTATTGGCATCGGCCAGATTTTTTTTTTTTTCGTGATTGGAACAATCACTATGCTTTCATCCACTCCTGCGGATACATTTCATCCCGCCGATCTGATTATATAATTCTAGCGATCTAAATTTTGCAGTAATGCAGAGCTGTCTGATCATTTATAATGTATTTCATGTTGACCAGATGCTGTATTGATCGTTTTCTCCAACGCTTTTACGAGTTCATCTATTTTGAAAAGGACATTGTACGAAAAATTAATTTTGGTTCCAAAATTTAGGCGCCCCCTGAAGTTTTGTTTTTAGATTTTTGAAGTATTCGTCATAATAAGCCGTTTTAATGGCTTCTTCGAATCGATTGGCTAATAATTCAGCGATATCGTTTGGAGTATCTATTTAGATTATCATCATATTAAAGGCAAGTTATAGGGGTAAATTTTGTACACCCGCCGATAGCGTTCACTTTAATCCAAAAGTCTGCCGTCGTATTTCTGCTGAGAGAAATCTGCTATTTGGATTTCTGGGTCATTTTCTGCAAATACGCACCGTAATGCTAGCTGATATTTTTTTGCCTATCTTTATCTCCACCGCTAAATGTAATACAAATTAATAATAATAAATAATAGTAAATTAGTCAAAATTATGACCTTGAATTACGGTGCCCAAGCGTACTGCCGGGTTAATTGTCTACAATACTCGATCGTTTGTCAACAGAGTTTTATAAATAAGGTGTTCAAAATAAAATGCTTAATAAATTTTGTAATAAGTATAAATTTGATAAAATAATTACAAATATAATTGAAGATTAAAAAATTAAGATACCGCCAATTTGAAATTTTGGAAGGTGATGTTTTCAAAATTTTCTGTTTTAGAGAATAAGACGCTATTCATAGATCTGCCAAATTTAATTGAAGTGGGTTTACCCGTTCTTGAGAAAAATTGTTTTTGTTGAAAATCACAAAACGGCGTCCAAAAGGGAAACAAAGCAAAATAGGACTTATGTCGATATGAACTTTTTGCTCGTTTTGGTGTGCTGAATCAGTCCTGAAATTCGGCGAATACGTCCCACAACACTCCGTTTATATTTAATTTTTTTGTTAAATTTCTTTGAAGCTATTATAAAACGTACATTTTATTATACAGATGATATTGTTATATGGAAAGGTCTTCGTATTCCAAAACCGGGGGATATTAGGAGGCAGAAACAAGTGCGGATTTATATACTTACAAAATTAGTACTTTATGACGCGTTTAAAATTTTTCACAACACTGGATCCGCCATATCGAATAAAATCTTTTTTTTAAACAGGAAGGTAAACATGAGATATATGATTTTAATGTAAAGTTTTACGATAAAAACAATGGCGAGAACTCTTTCTCGATAAATACCTTCGTTTTCGAGTTATAAGCAATCGAAGTCGCGAAAACGGAAAGAAATCAGTAATAAATAGTAATCGGTAGTAATGAAATGAGGTAAAACGCCTCTCAGTAATTTTTTATGGCACATTACCTTACAATTACGTCCGATATCAAAGTTTTAACAGTTAACGTTGGAATTAATCGGCCAAACACCAGTAATAATAATCTTCATAGTAATAAATAATACTAATAACGGTAATAATACACAATAAGTAATAAATAATTTGTAACGCTATTAGAAATTAAACGGACATTATTTACTTTAATTATCGCAATATTTAATTAATTTTTCTGCCTTCTACTATTAATAATTCTCGAGTGAATATTTGTCTAGTGTATTCGTGTTTGTGTAGGATAATAAAGAAGTGGTATTTAGATTTGACGTATGTGTAATATATATTCCATTTGCTGTATAATGTTGCGTTCGTGTTTTTTTTTATTAGGTGTGAATAGGAGTACGTACGAACTAAAAGTGTAAGCGGTAGAAAGAGTTGAGCATTCTTTGTCTTGACACGACTCAAAGTGGACTGCCAAGAACTACGACAGCAACATTGAGGATATCTAATTAAAGAGACACGGTTCATCTCCTTAAATCACCCCCTCCTGCCGCTACGCTGTCTAACCTAACATTAAATAGAACATTAAGAAATTTAATTCAGTTGTGACGGGAGAGAACGGCAATGAATGTTAGATAGTAGAGTACGACGGGTGGGGATATCACACGATATTCACAACAGCGTACCACATTACACAATTAGTTACTTATGCGGTTCCTCCCTGCTTCTGTTACAATTTCTGTTTTCCCGGTTTCAACAATGCTTCTACGCTATACAACACAGACCTGTATACCCTACTGCGGATTACACTCGTATTTCTACATAGTCATGTTATTTCTTTTTCATTATTTTAAATCTTAATAATTCCTTTCACAATTTATTGTCAAAAATTCAGGACGATTCTAATTTATTACAGAATCATTTTTCTATTTATTTATGGAAATGCATTTAATTGCTAAAATCTTTCTTGAAAATAACGATTGGAAATTAAAGAAAAGTATCATTTTATTGATTAATTTGCAACCAAATTCGATTTTCCACCGTTTACACGAGAATAAATAATTACGTATATTTTTTTCACATTTCATAGGCTAGAGGTTTTCCGGCTTTCGATAATTTTGTAAATAATTATTATTAATAATTAAAAATAAATAAATAAAACAGAATTTTCTTTTTAATTGGATTATAATATATATGTGTGTGTGTGTGTATATATATATATATATATATATATATATATATATATATATATATATATATGCACATATATATTTATTTGTATATATATATATATATATATATATATATACCAATCAACTATACAAACTTATAAATTAATTTATAAGTTCATCTACAAATCTCAGTCTATAAATCACTCACTTTTCTCCTTAATTAATGTCCTAAATATTTCAGTACCTCATTTCACCGGGGTAGCTGAAATCCGAGCGAAATTTTTCACTAGCCGTAACTTGCAACGAAGCATTTTACGACATATGTTTATATGAACTTTTTCTATTATTTTCACGAGTAAAATAGGTTACAAAGTTCCGTGAGAACTTCGTGATGCACTGTGTATATATATATATATATATATATATATATACATACATACAAGCATGTATCATTGTTCGCTCGTAACAAGCTAACAAATTGTTAGCTTATGTATGCTCGTAAATAGCAGGTATTATATTGTTATAATTAACTTGTAAAATTTATCTATCTGATATCACAATAGAGTCGTTACTAATGGCGTAACTATGCAAAACATATACTCGTTTATGCGTAACTTTAAACCACTTAAATGTCAACTTACGTAAATATTATATGAATTTAATTCTTGGAAGTCGATAGTTCTCCGGTTAAAAAATAATTTTATTTATTCATTTTTAATACATTTTTTATAAAATTAAAACTAAATGTTTAGTCCGAATTAAATTTAGTTCGGGTGTGAATTCATATTTTTAATTCGATGTTTTTTTTAGATTTCTCCAACAAAAAAAAAAGAAAATTACGATGGTACGAGTAAAAACTTCTTAATTATTGACAAGTGAATGAAAACATATAATTTTTTTTTGATCTTCTTAAAATTGTTAAGCGGTCAGAAAAAGCGTTTGATTTTTAAAAAAATGTGTAGTAAAATAAATACATAATATTAATTGACTAAATGCTAACGTATTCTTGCAATTATGGTATCTTGTATGAAATCTACTAAGTAAATTATCTACGGTTTGTTTTACGGCGTGCAAATCCTAAATGTGATCAAGGTTAAAAAATGTGCAGCGACAAGTTTAACTTATTCATTATCTGTAATTATTTCGTTACCGTATGTTCACGTTTCCTCTTTCGTTGGACGTTCTTTATTTACCTTTTTCATCCTCTTACAGGGACAACCCTCTCTTATTTAAAGAAATAATGACACAAGTAATAAAACAAAATTCATGACATTTAATTTTTTTCAGTACGTTAATGTAGTTTTTAAGAAGTATATTTTTAATTTAATATTAATATGTTTATAATTATTTTGTGCCGATAATTGCTTTTTTGACTTTTTTAAAATTTTCTAGTTTTCCTAATTTGTTTAACGATGACGAAATTCATTAAAAACATATATTAATAAATAAAAAAACTCTCGCTCAATTCTGCACAACAAGACCGACTTTTCGATATTTTATTCTGTTTCACGATCTAATTTTGTCGACCTTAAATTGAGCGTAACTCAGGAACGATTCGACCAATCTTCATTAAATATTCACACGCACGATTTCAGATATACTACTACAGCGTACCTAAATTTCATTGAAACGTACTTTTCTTCAAAAAATCGGTAAAAGGTAAAATATTTTTCACGAACCAAAAGTGTCCAAAAAAGCACAAAATCCAAAAAAGATGTGGATTTTGGACTTTTTCTTAACTGCAGGAATAAGCCTTCATTGAGAGTTGTTCAACGATGTATCATAAGCGGTACTTATTTTCATCGGTTCCAGAGTTATAGATAAATAAAATTTTAATTATTGAAATGTTTTAATCTTACAAGGTGCATCCGTTCGAATCAGACTTCATCTCCTTTTTTTTAACTTTTTTTTTTAAATTTAAATATATTGATTTATTAACAATTTATTAACCATTGATTATAAAAAAATTTACGATAATTAATAATTCTATAAAAAAAAAAAAAAAAAAAATTGAAAAATATCTGATATTATTAATGAAATAAAATTTTGTGTACTTATATAAATGTTTATATGTAATTTAATAGGCATACAAGGAAGTCATGCGGTGTCCACATAAGATTTTTTTAAAGATGTTAAAGCGTTATTATTAAATTCATTGCAAGATTCACTCAAAGAAACTTTAAAAACAACAAATATTAATTCAAAAAATTTAAATTATGCTTCCAAAATTATATAATATCAGCAGAAAAAAATAATTCCGGAAATACCTTATTAATATAATTTTTTTTACAATTCTTTATGAAATATTGTAAAAAAAATTTAATTTGAACTGTTTTGAACATACTCGTACATTTTTACAAAGGTTTTGACATATGTACTTGTTTTTTTACGTGCACACATACTTATCTCAATTATTTGTTTTAAATAATCATATGTGTTTATTATGACGATGAAAGTCTCTCTATTTTGTTCACTTATTGGTGCCGTACTCTGAAACACGTTGGCACACAAAATCGCAAGACTTTTGACCTTATCGTCTGTAGAAAGGAGTTTCCGTCTTGTTTGTCGGCAATAGTGGTACCTTATCCTCTTCTTCGGCTTCACAAAAAGTTGTTAAACCGCGAGTCGTCTCGAGCACACGGCACAACAAAAACTTTCTATTATGATTTCTATAAATTTCAGGTATCTCATCTTGGATTCTGGGCGTAGCTTCGAATAGACGTACATACTACTCCACAGACTGGCGTCCATTAATTACAAAAATACTTTTACATACCGACGCAGAGATTTCCTGGGGTTCGAGTAGTAACCGATCATTCGGTCACATCTGTCATTACCACTCATCGTCGTATTTTAAGCGACGGCCTTACTAGATTTGGATAAAATAGTTCCTTTGCTGTTTCTCACATCTTCCTTTTCGGCCCATGAATCCTCGATATACTCAAAACATTCCTTCTCTCATTACATTTCAACACCGAGTCGTTCCCTTTTTGCCGACTAATGTGCTCGCCTATCTTTATCTTTTGTTTTATAACTGCCGCAGGATTATCTTCTCTCTTTTATTAAAAATTCCCACAGATATTAGTCTGCGCCCGTTAAGTGTTCGGCCAGAGGAATTACTGTTGAACAAATTATCTAGAAATAGAGTATGTCCTTTTCCAATTTATTGTTCCATAAGCATAGGTGCAGCCTCTTTCTGAATTTACAAAAGCGCCTTTGCCTGTATATACCGGTGTTTAAAATTAACCCTTCAGTAGTACATAGTTTCTTCAATTTATTCCCGCATTTATGTCTTTGTCCCCGCCGTAAAGTACGTCCTCATTAAGACGTAGATTTTTATCAGGACCGATGACTCAGCGCATTACGTTTTTTATGAAGTTTGAGCAGTTGAATCAGTCTCAGTATCGTAAAAACAAAGACGATGCTAAATAGCTTGATAACGATTACTGGACGTTGTTTTTCTAAAAATCGGATACTCGTATACCGGCAACGTAGGTCAGAAATCCCGAATTACCATCAGCATGTAAACGTCTAAAAACGTTTTTAGCTTTTCTAAATTCTCACTCGTTCACGTTAGAATGCCGAGGTAAAGGAATTCCTCGAAAAACTTCAGCGCGTTTTTTTATTAAAAAAAATGGGGTTGAGTTTGGGTTTAGGTTTTAATTAAATTTAGTTGATTCCATCGTTTATTTTAATTTATTACCGTTAAATATTATTTGACGACCGACCTAGGAAAGTTTCAACTAAAAGTATATTAGCTTTACTTTGATTTAGATTTAAGTGGTCATTTTACTATGTATTTTAATTGTTGGGGCTCAATTAATGTCAGAAATCTATAACTGTCAGCCTGTCTATAACTAGTACCGGTCCTAGAATAGGTAATCTATATTATATGACATAAAATATATGTATTATAAAATTTTTGTGGGCTTTAACCCAAATTCATAAAATAACTTTTTTTTTTTATTTAATGTGTATAAATGTTTGAAATAATATATCTTTAGAGTAAAATATTTTAATAAAACAATAGGATGTGAAATATGTTTTATAAACATTAGTAAAAAAAAAAAAATGGTAAAAATTAACACTATTTTTTCTTTTACTAAATATAATGTATTATTACCTCCGCCGTTTTAATTTTTGCTACTTCTCTCACTCTCTCTCTCTCTCTCTCGATCTCTCTCTCGATCTCTCTCTCTCTCTCTCTCTCTCTCTCTCTCTCTCTGTGTGTGTGTGTGTGTGTGTGTGTTTTCCTGTGCATTTTGTAGTAAATCTGTTTTTTATCTATTCAGGATGCGAGGTTAGTGGGTTCAATTGAATAAAAAAATGAAAATAGATATTTAAGAAAGAGGATCCTTTTATAGGCTACACGCTAAAGATGAGAGAATTCAGGATGTGGTAATCTGCGGAAGAAGCCGCTCCTGTCTCCGGAAATCCTTCGCGATATTTTTTTTTCAAAAAATAAAGTAAAAAACAAAAAATAACATAAAGAAAAAAATACTACCGCTCAATTTAGTTAACCACGCCCATCCTTTTTTTTTTGCTTTAGTCGTTGGTGTTAGTTATAGAAATTACAATATTATAAAAACGTTACTAAAACAGAATATAAATTAATTAATTATAATAGTATATTTTTTTTTACGTTTTAATGTTGCATCGCTCCTCATGTGTTGATACACGTTTACTTTGATGCCGCTTTATCCGACCGGAATTAAACTAAATAGTTTAGCTGTGAACTTTTTAAACGTTTTATGTTTTTCGGTGAAACAGTAAAATATTATTTAAACGATAACAAGAGAGTAAAATTACTACACTGTGGACATAGGTTCGGTTTACAGAATACCTATTACCGATAGGTACAACTGGAGATGAGATATAACTCTTGAACAGTCTGGTTTAGGGGAAAATGCCCAAGAATAAATATATGTTAATTTTTAAAAACTGTACACGTTTGTTAAATTGATGGCCTTAACTATACTAATCTTATCGGTATAGTAATAACGAAAACAAAGATGAACTGTTTTTTATATATAATTAACCTATCTTTTACCTCGATTAATGCCCGTATGTCTAAAGAAGGTATTAATAAAGTGTGGTAATCTTCAGATATTTCGATAGCTAAACGTAGAAAAATAAAATTTAGCAATTTACCTCAAAACGATCAATTTTCACAATGAGACCACCGTACCCCACAAGTATGCGGTGGGAGAGGACGACTCAAAACTCTTAAACGGAAAGGATATCGTTGTGACACATAATTTTAAATGACATCGATAAAGAATTTTTTGAACTAAAAACCTTCGGGCTACCTCTTAAATCAGCCGGTACGTTGTGTAATTGGTGTGTTCCTCGTATGCGCCAAAAACAGATCACATTAATACCTCCCGGTCCCACTGAAAGAAGCGAAGCCGAGAAGCACAGCCGAACCAGTTCGGACTGCTCGGTACCGCCAATCTCATACACACAGGGAGCTCCTGAGCAATTCCATTGCACCGTTGGTCAATATAAGTGAAAGTACCGAAGTACTACATCGTTCGCCACCCCTAGACCTATGCGTGGGTGCAACTGCACGGACGCAGGGCTGGATTTTGCTCGAGATATTATTATTATTTTTTATCCGTTATTCGAGTTCCTTTCTTTTCACTATCGGTCCTTCGTTGGAAATCAAGGCCAGGTCGCTTCGTATATAGATTTTAAAAAGGCCTTTCATAAGCTTCCTCATCATGTCTTTCTTCAAAAATTACCATCTTTCAGATTTTATCGCCTGAATTGCTTCTTATCTTAGCCATCGTCGATTCAGAGTTAGATATGGTGAAGCAGTGTCTAATGATTTCTCCATAATATCTGGAGTGGCACAAGGCTCAAATTTGGATCCGCTTTTCTTCATCTTATTTATCAATAACATTTCTTGGAATTTAGATTGCCAGTACGAGATATTTGCTAATGATGTGAAGATTTTCTCTCCGATATGTAAATATGAGGATCATTTGCGACTGCAGAAATGTCTTGAGGTGGTCATCGGCTGGTCTATAAATAATCATATATCTCTAAATATTAATAAGACGTCGCTGAAATTCATCTTAAGAAAGACCAATCGGTCCTTGTTCAGGTACAACGTTAATGGTACTCCTGATAGTCAAATAGGCAGTGTACTAGAGCTTGGATTTTTACTTGATGACAAGTTGTTACTAGTTAAACATGTTAACAGCATTGTGTTAACATGCCTTATTAATCCCAGAGGAATCTGGGATTAATAAGGTGGATCTGCCGGCGGTTTTCTTCTGTTGATGCATTCGTGACTCTGTACAAATCATTAGTTAGGTCACATATTGAATATTGTACAGTTATTTGGAACAGTGAGCGTGCCTACATCGATAACATGATTGAGAAACTTTATTTCCTTGATGTCTTACAAGTTTCCGTTCCTTTGAAATGTCAACGATGTATTTCAAGAGTTGAGGCTAGAGAATTTAAATGTGAGAAGAAAGCGACTCGATCTTTTATTCGTTTACGACCTTCTGCATGGTTGAAATGGTATAAATGTTGAAATTGGATTAATATTCTTCACTGACTGTCAACGTCTTTCTATGTCCGACGGATAATTCTATTGCACCCGACTCTAGATATCTCAAAATTGTCAATCGTCTTGTACTTGAACTGAATTTCTTTGCAGAAAGGAAGAGTTTCAGTAGGATGGTAAAATTGGTGGTCTAGTTTTCTTGACCGCAAGTTCGTTTTTTGTACTTTTTGATTTTTTTTACCCGGTAAGGTTTGTTAGTTCTTCTCCCACAGCTTGCTATTTACTCCTTTCACGGCTAGCGTAAAATACCATGGCCTCTTGGCCGTTCTTTGGCGCTAGGTCCCTGTCCCTCTAGATTCCATGTCTTCTGTTTCTTTATGAGGGTGGATCGCGGAAGGGTGTAGGAGTGTGTGTGGAGCCCTGTTCAAAAAAAAAAGATTATTATTATTATAATTCCAAAAAAAAGAGATTGTTAACAGTGTATAAAAACACGTAATTTTTTAATGAAAGCGATTGATAGCGTAGAGTTAAATTATATTTCAGACTAATTCAATGTACTTTATATAAAAATTTGCGTTAAAATTATCACAACCCTTATTACGAATATGCAGAATAAAATAAATCGCTTTAGAAAATTCAACCGTGCGGAAATTTAAAATTATAACGTAAACTACAAATACATTGTCAGTATTTAAAAGGGGATGAATGAAATTATTTGTTGTTCATTTTCGAATCATTTATTTTGAACTACAGAATAATAACGATTTAGTATAGTAAGCTAACAGCTGAATTTAAGATTGGACCTAGAAAAAAAATGTTTACACCCCATTAATCTTCTGTTGTATTATATTTGTCATACGTTGCGTTCAATTAGGATGTCAACCGTTTGAGATTATATTTCTAGAGGTATATATATAAAACTGCAAGGCAATGGTCACATCACAAAATGCATGTTGATCTGATAGTGAATTATTCTAAAACGATGTATGTTATTTTTATTGTTATTATGTGATATGATGTGTTATTCGTATAGATTAAAGATAAGACAAGTTATTTCAGAGTTCATACATTCTTTTATTGTACTCTCGAGTTCATATTAGGGTTAGATTTATTTATATGAAGAGACCACATACATAACCGCTGCTGCAATTTTTGTTATCAATATTTTAAAATCTTAACCCCCTTTAGTTTAAACAGATGTATATCGTAGCCGTGCTGCACGTGGCCTTTTATAAACAGTTTTTCTTTTCTCCCTTTTCAACACTTCATAAAATACATATATATATATATATATATATATATATACAATTCTTTTTTTCTTTGTTTCTAGATAACTTTATATTCTTAATATTTTATTTGTCTTGTTTATTCTTATTTTTACCCGCTGTAATATTTAAAAGAATAATAAATATCTATCAATTAAATTTCTTTTTTTCAAAAGTACCACTTATAAGCAGTTGAAAAATTATACTGATATTAATAAATTGGCGGCATTGATAACACACCTATTTTTTTCAACCTTAAATTTTTCTGCAATTTGAAGTCAGCAGCGATTAAAACGACTTAAAAATCTCAATTTTGCACCGATATAAATTTTATTTTAAATAACAAAAAAAAGAAAGTATTTTGTTTATTTATTTAGTTTTTTTTTTGGGGGGGGGGAGAGGGAGTTAAAGTTTTTTTTTATTAATTGTTTTCAATCTTTATGTTGTCTAATCTATTTTAAGGGGAAAACAGTATAACAACTTTTTTCTTTTATAAATATTTTTTTTTTGTTTTAAAAATAAAAGTATGTTTTATTACATTAATAAAGTCTTTAAATTTTTTTTTACTCCCGCCTTAGATATTTCAGACGTGATTAAAAATATTGGATTAATTTCAAAGGAGATATTTATTACACCTTAAAGAATATTTTAAAGATAAATAATTTTTATTTTTTTGTCATCGTTGCTTAATATTGGATTATGATACGCAGTTTATTCATAAACAACTTTTTTGTAAAATTTTTTAAGGCAGTTTTTTATGTCGATTTCGTTACGTTGTTGTAAGTCTAAATATTTAGTTTTTTCGTAAAAACACTTTATTGCTGTTTTGCGCTTTATTTTTATTTGAAAAAATTACTTTTTTATCTAGAAATGAATAATTAAGAGAATGTATTAAGTAAATTTACATAAAACTTAAAATACATAAATAAATCCGCACTTTGGTTGTCGAACAATTATAATCGTTAATTATAAATAACACTGCAAAAATAAATATTTATATAAAAAATACAACGCAAGGGAATGTAAAAAGTAATAGAAACAAATTGTGAAGCTACTTACGAAATGTAGGTGTAACTGAAACTTAAAAAAATAATACGGGTTCATCGTTAGCGATCCTAGAGAAAACAAAAGTTTAGCTACCGTATAGCAAATACTATCTCAACTTTCCATACGGTTTGTGTACCGCGTGTTAGATTCCCCTTTAACAACGTGCGATAGTGTAAAAAACGTTTATCTCAAGAAATATGGATAGCAAAGTATTTTAATCATCACAGATATATCTGTCGAAGATTTGATGATTTATTGTAAAGAAATTCAAATAGTAATTCCCTACAATTTTTCACGAACAAGTTTGAAAAAAGTAAGAAAAAAAGAAGTTTCATCGAATATTTTCTGACAAAATGTTGCTACTGTGACAAAAATTATCCATCCAGACATTATACCTATATATACATAAGTACTTATGTATTTTCTGACTCGGAACAACAAAATCCACCAAAATCCGCTTACAGTAGTGTGTATGCGTATGTCTTGGCCTATCTCAAGAACGGATTGTGGACTTGATATTTGGTAAGATGACTTCTACATATAGCTTCTACTAAATCTTTTTGAAAATCTATCGAAGGGTCGGGGAATTCCAATCACCAATAATTAGATATGATAATTTTTAATAATTCTATTACGATTGAATAGTTAATTACTCGTATCTGTGTATAATATATTTTAGGGATCATATTATAATGTATTTTTCAAACCGAGTACTGAAGATAACAAATTTATTTATATTTCATATATCCAACCGAATTCGAGTAAACACTTCATGTCTGTTGATCTCGTTACACTTGAAATTTGACATAATAGCCAAATCTGTATGTGTCGCTGATAGAATTAAATTTATTTAAATCCGACAAATGGGGTAGAGTAATAAAAATGTTGGGGTACCGCATTTAAATATAAATACCAGAGGGAGCTAATTTTTTATTTAATTTTTTTTGTATATATATATATATATATATTTCTTTTTATTTATTTATTTTTTATTTTTTTGTATATAGCCTCTTCGATATAAATGAAATTTGTTCTGAAAAAAGTGCCTCCTCCTATCCAAAACATGAATTTAAATCAATCCTGAATTTCATTAATTATATTGTAGTTTAATAGTTAATTATTTGTATAAAATACGATTTATTAATGATAAAGTCTTAATTTAATAAATATCTTTTAAAAAGCGGAGAGGGTAACGATTTTGATTACGACTCGTTTTTGGACCTAAAACCTATAATTTCGGTAATGCGACTTCTGTATGTAAGATGCTAATAAATTTTTAATCATTTTTTAGGGGTACAAAGATTCTCAAACAAACTTGGAAAAGTTAACTAACATGTTGCCCCTTTTTTCTTTGCAAGTTCTCCATTATTCCTATTTATTGTTTTTATTTGATTTTATAACGTATATATAATTAATTTTAAGTGCCCTAAATTTTTATTTCTGTAGAACCTGAAATAAAACAGATTTATAATTTTAAAAAACTTTAGTAAACACTCTTACAGTGAATTATAAATATTTTTTTTCTTATACCGTTTATAGATCGAGGGACCAAATTTTTTTAATTTTATTTGCAAATGTCATGTTTCAATGAAATGTGCCTTTATTGACGCGAGTAGAGAAAAATGTAAGGAAGTAGTATATATATCATATACTATATGATAGGTAGTCTAAAAATATTGAGCCTTTCGCGCACAACATAGCTTTAGTTTATTCCGGCAAAGTCGAGGAAGACCGGCACGTAAGCAGTCATGATATTGTCAATGATCTAAACATCCGTCACAAACCATTGTTAAACCGTTTTGAGAAATATGGCTACAAAAAAGAAGCTCGACGTTTGGGTGCCACATGCCGGATGATCTAACTTTTAAATTTCTACCTGCGAATATTTAATGAAATTTAACGAAATCCAGCCGTTTCTGAAGCGGTTGATCGCGACTGATGAAAAGCGGATAACCTATAACAACAATGTGCGAAAAAGATCTCGGTCGAAGCGAGGAGAAGCTACACGGTCTGCGGCAAACCCCGTACTGACGCCCAGGAAGGTTATGCTGTGCCTTTGGTGGAATCGGAAGGATCACGCATCACAATCTGCTGCCGCCTGGCAGAACGATAGACTCAGACCTGTTCCGTCGACGATTAGCGCGATTGAGTCTAGCGATTCAAAAGAAACGGCTTGAACCGGTCAACAGAAAGGGTATCGTATACCAACGCCGACAATGGCAGACCGCATATTTCTTTTACGGCCCGTCACAAATCGAGAGAACGTCACCGGGAGGTTTTAATGCATTCATCGTTTTGCCTGAACCTGTCACCTTCAGACTATAGGTTATTTCGATCTCTGCAGAACTTGTTAAGTTAGTTTCAAAACAAGCCTGTTAAAACCACGTGTCACAATTTTTTTATCAGCGACTACAGAAGTTCTATAGCGACTGGATTATGGTGTTGCCGAAAAAATAGCAGAAAGTTATCGAAAAAAATGGTGCATATGTGGTCTCTTAATTTTATTTTTTCAATAACAATAAATGTATTCTCAATTTTGACCTCCAAATTCTCAATATTTTTAGACAACCCAATATATAAAAACATACATAAATGTGTGTGTGTGTTTAGATAAAAATATTTTGTTTTTTCTTGAATAGTCAGGGAAATGATGAAATCACTGATGGATGTTTATACTATTTAACGGCCACATTCCTGTTTTACTCTTTTTTTTATAAATGCGCGGTTCATTCACCTACATTACACAAAATATAAAGACATACAATATGAGATATTCGATTTCCGGTTAGAAATAAATCACCGTGACCTGTTTCCACCCCCTGTAGTGGAAAAATCTACCGCCCTTACCTTTTTATAGCTGAACCATGTTGGCTATTTTTATTCTTTTTTTTTTACCCGTGATTGACAGCGGGGTGTATGTATCGTAGACAATACAAATAATATCCTGCGGCTTTTATTTACGGTAAACCATTGTAATACCGGTGACCGTCGGTGACGTAATTCGTATTTATATCGTAGTTTTTTGTTATAATATGCACAGATGGACGGACGTTATATGACAAAAGACATATCGTAATTATTTTTACCTAAATTATAGTATTACTTTTTTTTTGGAAATACGGTGATTAATAATAAATAATAAAAGATCTATTATTAACGTAAGTGAATAATAGATATATAATACACCATAACGGAAGAAAATTGGTATTATACAGAAACACAATTTTATAACGAACCGTAGAAATAGCCGTCGTTAATTTAGTCTGAACAATATGTAGGTTTTTATTTTTGTAGAAATATTGTATCTAGTTTGAATTGACAATTAAATCAAATACACGACCCGACATTTTCCCTATTCTTAGTCGTTTAATTACCGTAAATTGTTACAGATTTCTTTTTAATGGAAAGTTTTCCTCGCTTGCGAAAAGATTTTCACGTACGCATTATTTCGTCGATTTTTTTTTAATATTACATGTGTAATTTGATTTTCACAAATTATTTAAAAAACCGCGACAGTTGTTTCCGTACACAGTACCTACCTCAGGTGTTACAAACAGAATACTAAACGTAAAATTACATTCAACAAAAAAGGTAAATATAAAATCCAAAAGAGATAAAAAGCAACAATAAAAACTATACGCGTGTATCAGAAATATAAACTTAACAGTGAATAATATCGGCCAAATAAGAAAAAGGGGCATAAGAAGCCCGTCTCACACCTATAAGTTCGACAACGGCGAACTATTTAAGTTCAATTAAATTAAATTAAATTAGAATTTTTAAGTTTATTAATCTCCAATAACTCTAAAAAGGTTCGGTTTCAAACCTTTGTTCTCAACGAGAAATAACCATTTAAAATACGACGATTTTCATCGACTTAATGACAAGCGAGATTAGAAACCCTGTTATTATTGGAAAAACAATATTTGCGGTCCCTTATACGTTTTTCTAAAGATGTACCGGCCTGTTCGATAAAAAAATTTATCACATTCGTTTGTAAACTCCTGATTTTTGAAGTTAATCAATTATTTTGTTATTCTTAATAAATTTATATAGAGAATTATAAGATTTAAAAGCGATATCAACATCTCGGTTTCTAAAAAATTTTCTAATTTTTCTCTGTGAATTTACCTACATAAGCGTATGAATTTTCTTTTCTTGGAATGAATTACCGGATGAAGAAAAACTTTGCTGATTTTGCCATTTTATTTCATTTATTCTGAAGCGGTTGATTAATTAAAATCGTTCTGTAACCACCATACATCGCTATTTGTCGTATAATATTAAGCTTTCTCAAAATTATCGTCTGACGTAGGAACATATAACGCTCTATGAGTATAACTATTAAAAGCCGCTAATTTATCTGCAAACGGACGCAGTAATGTAAATTTGATATGTTTAAAGAAAGGATGAACACAAATTTTGTTCTCTAAATCATTCGTAAAAATTTTAACAGTTATCGGACTAAGTGGATTAATCTTAATTAAATCCTACCCTAAATGTTATTGTTAAATTCAAAATAATTTTTATTAACCACTCATCGCCTCGACCATCTCGATTCATGTAATTTCATTAGTTTCTTGGGTTAAGTGGTAATCTGTTAACAATATTGATAACCTCTTGCGGTGAAATACTAGCAAAAAATCTTTTACATCAAAAGAAAGCAGAATAGAATTCTCTGGAATATATAAATCCTTAATATTTTCAACAAACGCTGTAGAGTTTTTAATTCCAAATTTTGGTTGAAATTTACAATGAAATTGGATAATAATAATCATCCTGCTAGACAATTTAACAGCAGGACAATTAACATACGAAATTACTTTTCTAACAGGGAATGATTTTCTTCCTGTAATTTAATGAGAGAGTACAATTTGGGTAGCTACGGATTCGGCACTGTAAACGCAAAACCGTCACTCTCCCTAAAAGTAGATCGCTTTTTAATATTTTTTATTCTTCGATTCTTTTTTTATTCGTTTATGATTTTAAAATCTAAATAACAAGATTTTCTTTTTTAGTTCTGGTATATCGTATTTAATTTTCTTTACCCGTAGTTAACATTTTTTTCAATATATTTCATAATCTTTTTTACTTTATTTTAATTATATTTATTTTCAGACTTCAGCTACTTTCCTAATAATAACTTCATGTTATGTGGTATTTTATCTATTTTTTTTTTCTAAAAGGACAATATCACTACTAAATCTTGATATTTTTATACTAATCCGTCGCGAAGATCGGCGGAAATCGAAGGAAAAATACGAGAGTAGAGTAACTATCGGTGAAAAAAAATAAAGACGTTAAATCGAGGTTAAACTTTCTTTTTCTTCTTATCCGCAAAGTGTATAACAAGTTCTTAATACGTAAGCGAACGATTTAAAAAGACCGGAACGCACAGGCATCTCGTTAAGAAACGGAAAAGAATTTAAGGATATAATCTGCAGATGAAAATAAAGAAGTTCGTATTATAAACACGGGTCCGGAAATATTTCGTTTTCGACTTATCGCTTAAGAAAACTTTCCTCCTGATTTCTTCTTCAAGGGATAAGGTAAAGGTACCGAATTTTTAGAGCAAATGTGATGCTTTTATACGGTTTTTTTATCTGAAAAGTCGAATAAAATAGATCCTACAACTGAATCTCTAATATTTTTTTTTTAAATCATAGTAAAACACAAAAAAAAAAACGGTGTCGCAAAACACAATTTTTTTGGTTTGACGTGCAACAACTTCATTACTTTGGTAAATAAATACCATTTTGGAAAAACATTTGTAGAAAATTTAACTCTGAGAGGATAAGCAGAAATTAGATCGAAAATACGTATAAACTACTCAAAAAACAAAGCGGGTGAGTAAAACTCCGTGATTAATATGACGTTTTTTCATCATTTTCACTTACAGAACGCGTGAAAAATCGTTTAGTCGCTCTCTGGAGAGAGTTTACACTTTAAATCTAAATTTCTTTCGTAGGCACCATCTAATTAAGTTATATAGAACGATTTTGACAGAGAGTTAAACAGTTTACAGCAGTGTTTCTCGACCTGTGGGGCGCCCCCCCCCTTGCAGAGGAATGTGATAACGGTAAATGGGGGGCGCGAACATATCGAAAAGAAAATATTGCTAAAAAAAACTTATTAATTTACGGAAAGAAAAGCAAAACAAAATTCATTCTGACATAATAAATAATCAAATTATGTCAAATTAAATAAATAAATTATATTAAACTTACGTTATATTATAAATAGGATCGTATCATTACTATACAATGTATTATTTAGTAATTAACTTATCGTTACCAAATTTAATACAAGTTTAATAATTATTAATGACTCCCTAGGATCTGTCTTGCAGAGCAAAGTTATTCGAAGAAAGGTTTAATATTAGAAACAGACACTTTGGGTTCTTTTTCTACATTTAGCTGAGATCTGTATTTTGTCTTCAAAGCAGCCACCGCAGAAAATAGTATTCGAAATGCTCTTGTTTTCAGTGTAGAAAACTCATCATCCGCCCCCACCTAATATTCAAAGAGCGATTTATGACTAAATTGTAAATTTTATTGATCTCGCCAGTTGCCGTGAAGTCTATGAAGATTTCCTCTTCGGCAACTGACAGCCCTTAGGGACTATTTTGAAATGGATCCTTAACACACTAGCAACTTGATACCAAGTTGTCGTCAGCAAGAAGATACTTTTTAAAATTCTTTACCGGCTTGGCTAAATGATTTACAAATGTTACAAAAACAACTTTCACGAGTTGTTCTTCAGCCTTGTAAGTTATAACACATTCATCCACATTTGCAAACATTTCTAGGTTTTTTTTTACTTTAAATCTCTGCTACAAAATTCCAGTTTTCTACAAAAAGCGTAAACTTTATCGCTCGTACCCAACATATGTGTATTTGCTCCTTGGAGTTGAAGATTTAAAGTATTTAATTTCTCGAATTTTATGTCAACCAAGTAGCTCAATTCCATCACAAATAAACCATCTCGAAACTTCTCGGCTTCCGGTTGGTTTTCCTTTTCTAGAATAATGCCGATTTTTTTCATCTCTTAATTTATAAACATGTTGCAAAAAATTCCCGTGTGATAATCATCTTGCCTCGCAATAAAATACTAACGCTGAATAGCGAGTGCAGTACGCACTCATGTCTTTAAAAAGTGCAGAAAAATTCTTGATTTTAGGGGTATAATTTTATATAATTTACTACGGTTACAACATCGTTAGCACAATATTCAATCAGAATTCATTTCTTTGGAAGCCAGAACTTCTCTGTGGATCATGCGATGTTCCCAGACAGACTTTGGATATTTATTTTTCACAAGCGCTTGTATACTTTGGTAACTTCCAGTCACTGAACGAGCACCGACGGTGCATATTCTGTCAAAATGTTTCCGCTCTATGTTCGCCTCGTTTATAAAATCATTTAAGATAGCAAATAATGCGAGTACTGTTGCTTTGAGTTCTATTAGCTTGCAGAAAATTAGTTCTTCTTTTGACACACTCACGAAATCGAACATACGCAATGACGTTAGCATCTTTATTGCTATCTGTCGCCTCATCAAGCCGAATTGAAAACAATTTGTCACGCAACTTCCCTAAAACCTGATGCTGTATATCTTCAGCTATATTACCGATTCGACGAGCAACAGTATCATTTGATACAGGTTTGGACTCCAATTGTTTGGTAAAATTATCTCCCAACATAGTTTCTACGATCTCGATTGCAGCTGGCAAAATAAACTCACCGATGGTGTGAGGCTTTTTATATCTGGCTATTTTATATGAAACTTTGTAAGAGGCAAGTAAAGCTTTCTCGTTCGCAAAGTTCTTTTTTTACAAACGATGTTTGCTTTTCATATGATAATAATTTTAATACGAAGAATTCTCGGGGTTTGTTAACGTACTCGCTATGAAGTGTTTCCAAATGTCGTTTAAGTTTATTAGGTTTCATGCTGTCTGCTGTCAAAACTTTTGAACAAACGACAGACAGGGGCCTTTGTTTTTTCATTTACTTCAACACCGGCAAATCTAAAATTTACGTATTCTTGAGAATATTTTCTTGATTTTATTTTCGGAACCGCGCTCGTCTATGCGCTTGATGCTTCACTATCGTCTAATGCTGGCTTACGCCCGCTTAAAAATTATCTGTGATTTTCTATAAATCTACTGACGTGAATATTCAATACCTTGAATTACAGTTAATACGGAAATTACACACACTCACGATAGATTCGACAGCGATAGAAGGATCGACTAGACTGAGACTGGCTGCAATCGAACGAGGTGAAGCATTTATACACGTTTGCGCAGACGGTAGCGCAGAGGTTGTAGAAAGTTCGAGACAAATCGGGACTTCTCGCGTAGCCGCGAGAATGTCCAATATGGTAGACGTAACATAGAGAGTAATAGAGAGGCTTCGATTCTGGTTTTTCAGTGCAGCGGATCGGTGTTGCCAAATATCATTAAATTTACTTATCCTTGGTAATCTGTAAGGTTTGTAGTTAAGTTCGTACTGAATCCTTATAGTCAAAATACATTATTATTGTATGAGAGGAGGGGCGCGATGAAAATTATGATTGAAAATTGGGTCGCAAATACTGAAAGGTTGAGAAACGCTGGTTTGCAGGCATAAGAGATTTTTATTTAAATGTTATAATTATTATAATATTAATTATTATATTATATTAAATTATTATTAATATTAATTATTATAATATTAATTTTATGGAAATTTTGAAGCAGAGTTGTTTACCGTATTGTCTTCATTTAACGTCGATTAAACGTGATGAAAAATTTAAGAAATCTGATTTTATAAAATAAAAAGCCACTAACCGAAACTGCGGCAGAAGAATACTGTATTATAATTTTAAACTGAAACGGGTGAAGTGTATAAAAACTAGCAGTCTGCTGATACTAACTAATAGGTTTTGTATGAATAAAAAAAAAATACTACTAATCTTAATACCAACTTGGTTTACCAGATTTCTAGTACCTGTTTAAAAAATAAAGCCAATTAAAAACAACATAATTGATTTTAATTTAAGTAACAACTTTTTTAAATATCATAGAAGGCATTTTCTTTTTTAATACCGGCCACGATGACGTTCTTTAACAGGAAAGTGTACGGCGAACGAATGAAAGTAGAAAGTGTTATTGTAATTTTCATCTTTACCAAGCCGGACAACAGATCCTTTTTTTTCTGTTTAACCTCCGGGAATCACCGTCAGGTATAACTTCAAAGGATGATATGTATGACTGTAAAAGAAGTGTAGTTTTGTAGTCAGGTCGACCGTTTCTGAGATGTGTGGTTAATTGAAACCCAACCACCAAAGAACATCGGTATCCAAGATCTAGTATTCTAATCCGTATTAAAAGTAACTGCCTTTACTAGGATTTGAACGTTAGAACTCTCACTTCCGTTGAAATACCTCAAAGAACCGTATATGTACACAAATCTTACACAACGGTCATATAATATATTACAAACGTAAGTAGGTACTGAGAAAGATAAGTCCGAAGAAAATCGATCGAAGTTAAAAAACGAGGAAAACACCAAAAAATAGTGTTATCGATCGTCCAAAGAATAACAAATCTCAAACAAAGAAACAGTGAAACAACCGCCAAAAATAACTGGCGAAACGAAGTGAAGAATTTTGACGGTGCACATTACCCTACGGGTAATCGATTCACCTCAAATTTCGGAGAAGTTATTGATCTAATACATGCAGTCGCTTTATGCGCCTTACGTTCTCGTTGTTATTCAGGAGGTTAACCGCGAGCCAGTTCTAATGATTGTTCATCGTTTTAATGTCTCATATCAGTTCAGTGTTTGTATCTTTTACCGAATCGCCGTGTCTCCTTTCGAACGGTCTGCAATCGCAGATAATCGTGTATTTTACTGTTTTTCGCACGGCGCTTCTGTTATATTTCCCAATAATTTATTCTGGAATCGCTGCACGACTTCGATGTTACTCTTCGCTTGTCTTACCCTACGGTTGGATTCCGTAGGTCCAAATCGGTTTTAGGACCGCTGACTACAGCGAATGCTTGTCGGATATGATAGTTGTGAACCCGTACCTAGCGACCAGTACATTCCCTGAACGTAATGTTGAGACGCGTCCTTTTCTCCCCGACATGAATCCTCTGCGTGAGACGACGATCCAAAGATGCAGTCCTAGGTATATCACGTTTCTGAATCCCAAATTATTTTTTAATAATTCTTTATATTTAATGTATTTACCGTAACAACATTATTTTACGTCTTCGTGTTTAAATAAATAAACCGGACGTTAAACACACCTGATTTTTATCTTACACTTTGTTTTTATGTTTATAACTTATTTTACGTCGACGTGATCTATATAATGTATTTTTAGGTACCGAATAGAATAACGATTTATTTATTTATTCGTGGTTTCATTTTATCCTTGAAGCGTAAATCAGGGCGAAGTATTCCGAATAGCTTCATTTCTAAAAGGAAGCGTTTCCAGACCCGCGCTTACGTAAACAAGTTTATTTATTTACATTTTTAGAACGCGTCCTGAAATTCTTTCCTTTACTTCGTGAAAAATATAAAAGATAATTGAAATTATAGGACAAGATAATAAATAAATATGTTGTTAAGAGATTAGCGCAGAACAGAAAACAATTTAAAAAAAGATGTTAATGCATCAGAATTATCCTTAAAAACATAACGCGAGTGTTATACTTAGGTTTAATGAAATTTTAGATATAGTTCTAAGATCAGCCGTAGAAAAATAAGATTACGATAAATTTTTATTACAAGAATAAGAAATTTGGTGCCTTATATATTAAAAAAACGCGGATTTTTTTTCTAATTACACTTAAATTTGTATAAATTGTCAGTTTACATTATAAAAATTGTAAATATTCGGTAATGAAAATAACATATCGAAGTTACATCACCCTTAGCGTATCAAAACCGTATTGAATATAGTCGTGATATAAAATCGTGATGTTTTGTATTTTTGTGTGACAAAATAATTGCATCTTTCACAGATGATAGTATCGTGCACCGCAAATTTGTTGTGTTTTGTGGTACGACCGTTTCAGCTTTAGATTAGACATCTGTTTAGAACGGTCGGATTTTTTTTTTTGATGTTGATTGTAGTGATTGACATGTAGACGAAATAGACATGATTGCAAGCGGCTAATTGCAGTACGATTGTTATTTAGACGGTCAAATTATAATCGTATTGTTGTTTGGGAGTGTGCCCTTCTATAACGACTAGGTATAATTTAGCGCACGACATGGTGTGTGTAGACTACCCGATCGCCATCCGTCCCTCGCCCGGCGTATTCTAAACTTACACACAAACACACACGCTCGTAGATACACACCGCAGTACACACGCGTAGCTATTTATTCACAAATATAACCAAAGTACAGCTTTTATTAAGTTAATTATAGTATTATTATTTCAACGAAGTACAATACGGTCTGCTGCGGTATTTATATAAAAAGGAAAAAACACAAAGAACGGTTCATTTTCAGTAGTTATCCTTGTAAAGCAGTAATAGACGAGAAAAGAGAGGGGGTATATAATAAAAAATAATCGGGCGTTTAATTACATTTAATTGGCCTTTGTTTAATGAAGTTAAGCTACAATTATTTCCGACTGCAGTAATCGCTTTACAAAGAAATATTATAAAAAAAAGCTAATCCGGGTTCACTTCGTAGATGACTTCCCTATTACGTTCGTATTATTTTAATTTGATGAATCGGCCGCCATCCTAAATTAATGTATAATATTAAAAAGAAAAAAACTTGCACGAGTTACGTAACTTACCCGGTTTCGCCCCAAACATATTTTACACCGGCAATCAGCTATTAAATCGCAATTGAATCTGTAAGAAACTAACGTCAATTAAAATTCGTACGTATGAAATTTTTGGAGGTGGGCGGTTTTTTGGAAAAAGGTTTCGACAAATATTTCCTCTATTAAAAAAAAGGCATTACACAAGTTTTAATACATTTAATAAACAGGTTTACTAAGATATCACCCACACACACACAGAGAGTGAGAGAGAGTTCTTTATCACATTACTACTTGGTGGAATTTTTTTTTTAAATTGACTATAAACGTATCATAAGGAGAAATTTAAACCAGCCCGGCGGGCTCATTAACTGACTAATGAAGTTTGTTAAAAGAGCACAGTAATGATCACTATTAACTGTATTTTCAAAAAAAAGAATGACCCACAATGCGCGTTTTACTCGCACCTACCCAGAATCCAATTTTCGGTTCGCGTAAAGACTATTCACGGGGGTTTGTTGTCGACCAGAGTCGTGTATTTTGCGAATTAATATACGCTTATTGACAATAATTTAGTCTATTAGCATGACGTGTATGTTTCAGTTCTTGAACGCACATTACTTTGTAGGGGAAAAGTTTCTGTTCTTTTCTTACAGCTTTACTTGCGATAGCAAGTCCGATATCTTGCTGCTGCGTTAACTTACGCATCGACTTTGAAATACTTAGCTTAGTTCGTTCAGTTTAGGTGGTAACTTCCACTTCGATCGGCGTCTTCAACAGAGCCTGTTGCCCGAAATTTTTCGATAAGAGTTCGAACTGCATTGCGGTAAGAAGCAGGAGTATTTGGAAACTTTTCAGAAAGCTTGTGCTTCGCTAAATCAGTATACTTGTTACCTTCACGATAGACGTGTTGAACGAGAAAAATGGGTTCCTCTACCGAAACCCACCGGGTTGGTCTAGTGGTTAACGCGTCTTCCCAAATCAGCTGATTTGGAAGTCGAGAGTTACAGCGTTCAAGTCCTAGTAAAGCCAGTTATTTTTACACGGATTTGAATACTAGATCGTGGATACCGGTGTTCTTTGGTGGTTGGGTTTCAATTAACCACACATGTCAGGAACGATCGAACTGAGAATGTACAAGACTACACTTCATTTACACTCATACACATCATCCTCATTCATCCTCTGAAGAATTATCTAAACGGTAGTTACCGGAAGCTAAACAGGAAAAAGAAAGGGTTCCTCTACCGAAAGAACCGTTACGTTCCTCGCAACTATTGATTCCAATAAACGAAACGACACGAAGCACGTTCAATTACAACTCAACTAGTGTCGTTTTGGTTTGTTACTGAACAACGTTCAACAATCCCATAGAGCAACCTAGAGTATGTCGACAAGACAGAATGCACCACATAATTCTAAAGCGTACTGAATAGCGACTTTCCGAAGGCACTGTTTTATTTGTTTTTTTGTTTTTTATCTGTCTTAGGTTCATTCTAACTCTTTGGGAGTCCTTTCTTCCTCCTAAATTATGTTATCGTAACGTTTTGTTTTTTTGTTACAAAACGTTTTTTACTAAGTATATGAAATCAGAAATACTATTCGAAATTAATCAGAAATATCACTTCCGAAATTAATCAGAAGCAGTAGCTTGAACAATGACCAATAACAGAAATTCGGTGATACAAATTGTCCACGCTAAGCAATAAGAACCAGTAAAGTGTTTTAATTCTTGGGATGAAGATGCAATTTTAGACACCTAATAATTCCATTTTCAGACGCGGCCCGCAAGGACATGCCATAGGCGAGCCGGGAGAAACTAGTGTATATATATATATATATATATATATATATATATGTAATAAGAAGATATATTTTACTTAAAAATATTATCTTTATTAGTCTTTTGGGTTAACCAATCAACTATACAAACTAATGCATTTTTTCCCCTACATCCCCGAGCCGGACATCAAAATATACTCAACTCGGGGACGTGCCCTTTCCGGATATTTTAATTGCCTGCCTCTAATCTCCGACGGAAGAAACCAGGCCCGGCTATGCCGTTCCCAGCCCTCCCCGCCCGAGACCGGGTCTCGGTCTTTTCTTTGCCAACCTCAGACCGACGGCGCAGGAGCCGAATCGTATCCGAGAACCCACACCGCCGCAGTAACAGCAGATGGGTGACTCTCTCCTGCCAAACCTATGCAGGTATTGTTCAAACGCACCATGTCCCGACATGAGTTGCGTTGTGTGGTAATCTAATTCGCCATGACAGCGATCTAGCCAAGCATCCAGGTCCGGGATAATTCTTCTGGTCCATGCGGCCACTGCTGAACCCACCCATGCCACCTCCATTGTTCCCGTATTGTCGAATTGGCCTCATCCTTGGCTATACCGGACGCCCTTAGTTTTCGTCCTTTAATCTGCAGTTCTATCAGGGGAACCGTAGAAAGCACGCACAGTGCTTCATACAATAAGGTTCGGTACCCCGAAACTACTCCCAGTAGCGACTTCCTATGAGTGCTAGTTAATTTTCATCTGTTGCGCTTGATATTAACCGCATCAGCCCAAACCGGGGCGGCGTACAACAGAGACGACGTTATCACCGAGGTGATAAGTCACCTCTTCGACGCACGTGGAATTTCTTGTCCCGCAAAGAGACCTCGCAAGGCACGGATTGTTGTTTCCACTCTGTCGCAGATCATGGCCACATGACTGGAGTATTTGAGGTATTTACTCAGTAACACTCCTAGATATTTAGCACTTTCCATCTCGACAATTGCCTCTCCTCTCAGGCGCAGATTTAATCTTCTTAGTATCCTCCTACCAGTGAAGAGGATACTCTTGCATTTGGAAGGAGTGACTTCCAAACTGTTGTTGACAAGCCATTCATTTACTAATTCTAAAGTAACATTCCCCTTGTCCTCCACTTTATCTAAGGTACTGGCCTCCACTAGCAGCGAGATGTTGTCCGCTTATCCTACGACATTCACCCCCGGCGGGAATTGAAGTCGGAAAATTTCATCATAGACGATGTTCTAAAGTAGGGGTCCCAGTACAGACCCTTGCGGGACTACACCGAAGAGGAGTCACTTACCACACCGTCCACCGTATTGACTTCAGTCCACCTCTCGGATAGATAGCTGGCTACTTGCGTCACTATGTACTCGCTTATATTCATTTTTTGAAGTGCCCTCAATAAAGCTGGCCAAGGTACTGAACCGAAAGCGTTCCTTATATCAAGGAGTATCATTAGTGGGATACGCCTGGTTCTCCAAGTCCCAGCCCTCACTGCAGCAGCCTATGAAACGACTTTGTTGATGGCGTTGGCCTAAAGCCAAACTGATTCTCATGGAGGAAGTTGTTGATTTCCAGCTCCTCAATTAGTGTATTAGCGATGAGCCTCTCCACGACTTTGCCCATATTATTAATGAGACTTATAGGGCGATATTCGAGAGCCCCTGGTACTGACTGTTGTTTGGGCAAGAAAAACGTTCTTGACGCTTTCCAGCATGCAGGAAAAATGCAATGCTGGACCCCATAACTCGCAATATCTGTCATCTCCCACGGGATGACGGACATCACACCCTTTATGACTGCAGCTGGCACACCATTGGATCCTGGATTCTTTTTTTTTTGTAGTCTTTTAACCACAGTTGCCACTTCATCCTGGGTGAACCTGCCGCGTTCACCAGGTATTAGCTCCGTGATGTCCGTATAAACCCGCGGGAAAAGCGCTTCCATGTGTCGTGTAGCTTCTATCTTATTAAGGACGGGCAACCGTCTTCCCAGTCTCTTCATGACTACCTGGTACGCCCGTCCCCAGAGGTCAGAATTTAGTTCACTGCATAGCTCCCTCCACTTCTGCCCTTTTTGCATGCTTAATTATGAAGTTTAACTGTTTTCTTGCTGCTCGGTATTGTGTAATCGCCATGTTCAGGTTCGTGCTTCGTATGTTCTCGTTCTAAGTCTCTGCACGCGCCTCTTCATGAATTGCAGAACCCTGCGTTGATGCTTAATATCGGAGGACCACCAATAGACAGGGTGATGTCTGGTAGCTCTTTCGGGGAGCCTGGCTAGCTCAGTAATCATGATCTGTTGTAATGTTCGGATGGCGTGACCAGTCTGCCATCCGTCATTTTTGCAGCATCTTTGCGAACAACGGTCTCTACCTGACGTTCCGAAAGTCTAAAGCATAGATGTTAATTTCTAATAAGAGTCTCAGTATCAAGGATTTCAACAGAAACAGCCAAATGATTCCTTGCAGTCTCCACCTGCAAAACCTGCATGCTCACCATGTCTAGTGGAAATCTACCGTCGATCAATACCAGATCCAGGATAGAGGAATGCCCGCGGGCGTAAAAAGTGGGCGACCCATCATTGATGCACACAAGCCCAGTAGTTCCTAGTAGTTCTTCTAGCGCTAGTCCTCTGTTGTTCGAGGACCCAGCCCCAGCCGCTACGGTACGGCAGTTGAAGTCACCAACAACAATTGTCCTTTTGGGGCGTTCATGACCATCCTCTGCAGTCCGAGCAGTCTGGCCTCGTACTCCGCGAACATCATTCGGGCTTATATAGACCCCAAACAATATAAAGTTACAGAGTTCCATCGCAACGACTCTTCAGTCCTCAAATATAAGCTATAGTCCCAGTTTCCAGTAATTTTCTTGACAGCCAAATCCTCAGCCGTAGCTGACACCCATCGAGACCCAGCCGCATAGTATACGTTAGACTCAGTGGCAACAACAAAGTTGTACTCTCCAGTGTTAGCTGTCTCCTCCACCAAGTCATAGGAGAAGAGGCTTCGAAGGTTATTGATTAATAAGACTCTAGGCATCGCGCTTCATTCCGCATTCAGCGCCGCCGGTGCAGTGATTTAGGCTACGGCAATCCAGACATTTGGATGCCTGTCTGCATTCCCGGATACGGTGTCCAGCGCCATTGCAGTTATAACAGAGACTGGTTCTGTCCGGGCCCTTACAGTCTCTGCTACCGTGTCCGGTGGCCCTACAACGGTAGTAGCGCTCTCCTTCTACGCGAATATAGGTCCTACAATGGACCCAGCCAACTCGTAGTCATGATGCCACCAGCTTTGTGGCACCTCTATGTGTCGTGATGACGGTGGCGTTTTTAGTGTCACCGTATGCTTTCCTGAGAGAGGTGACCTGGAACGTCTCCCCCGCGCCGACAACTCTGGAGACCGCTACTCTCACCTCCTTTTCGGTTGTGTCTACATCGAGCTCCTTAATATGTACCACAATCCTTCTGTCACTCCTAGAACGTAGGTCCACCTGAAGTTCTGCTGCCATATTTCTCAGAAGAGTGGTGAATTCTCCTGCCTTCTGCGCCCCTTTTATCCTCACCTCTAATTCTTCATTTCGGCCTTTCCGGAGGGAAAGGACCTCGCCTGCCTCTTCCTGGGTGACTTTGTTTTTCATTGTTCTCAACAAGTATAAGTCTTTCCCTCGGCCTTAATAACGATAGTCTTGCTATTAGTTACCGGTGGTGTGCCCCTCCTAGTTGCAGTCGATCTTGAGCGAGCCCGAACCGAGTCCCCCAATCTGGGCAGGACCATCTTCGGGAGCTCCTTCTCCTTTCTGGTCAGATATATGATCAGTTTCCTTATCGTTGTACCCGCGGGTGCCGGTGGAAGCACGAAGACCGGAGCCCTGGTTTTCACCACGACTCGTTTTAGCGCCCTAAGGAGAGTGGCGGCTGTAGCGCGTTCTCCTGCTGATGAGTCGTAAAGGACCGTATATCTGGTCCAATTAGTTGAAACACTATCTTCGTCTAGAATGGTGGTATTGTCTATGCTGATTGCCTCTGTTGAGTTTTACCATATTTGCCGCTAGCAGCACTAGGTCTCATTTGCTTGTTCAAGTCTACAAAATTACATCTGTCAGAGCTATCAGATTGAGGGTCAACGGAAGTCACTCTATTCATGGCCCATGTGGACCAGCGACCAGGCAATCTATCGATTAATTGTTCATCGGTCAGTTCTGATTCAAGAATGTCCGACAATTCTTCTGCCCTGGAGTGTTCGGTCTGTGTCCCCTGTGATTTAGTATCCACATCAGTCATTGCGTCATTAAGATTCTGAAAAGACTTATATATCTCCGTCAGCTCCCTCTCGTGGACCTATTGATGATTCACCATAGACTTGCCCAGGTTTTGTCTAAATGTTATAAGGGCATGGCCCAGCCTATAAGTGAGATCCTACAATGTAGGGGTAGTCTCTTCTTCCTCGGAGGAACCGACTCTAACTCGTTTAGTCCCTTTGAGGTCCGCTATCTTCCATTCTTTCTTCTCTGGGGGGCCAGAAGGCCCGGAAACACTTAATTCCATCCCCTCTTCCATAGGGAAAGAATTAAAAAATCACCAGTATTTTTACTGAACTCTCGGCTCAATTCCAAGTCCGTAGATACACCACTCGGGGGTGGTGGAGGGGGTTTGGGTAGGGTGTCGGGGTTTTTTTTTGAGAGCGGTCGGACTCAGGTACGAGTAGGGGATCTATTGCAACAAGGGTGGGGATAAAATATTGTTATCTAGGATAGGTAGACCGGTTAATTTCTTATTACGTAAGAGAATTTTGTATGAATGTGTATTTTCACCTGAAGAAGCTTAGAGAATTTCTAGTGAAACGTAGTGAATTTAATTTATAGGTTTGTATAGTTGATCGGTTAACCCAAGAGTTAGCGTCTCAGCCTTTCATCCGGAGGTGCAGGGTTCGAATCCCGGTCAGGCATGGCATTTTCACACGCTACAAAAATTGTCATTCAATTCATCTCATCCTCTGAAGTAATACATAACGATGGTCCCGGAGGTTAAAAAAAAATGTTCCAAACCAAAAAAGTAGTTGATCGGTTAACCCAAGAGATTAATGATATATTTTCAGTAAAATATGTATCTATATTTTATTTAATTCTATCCAATCAAGGGGAAAATAAACGTAAATAAATTACGTTTAAGTTAATATTTTACATATACATATATTTAACATATTATCTTTACGCGCCTACTTGTGACTATATATTGCATCTTTCTTTGATTGCTTTTTATCGTACAGCAGTTAAAATTTTAACTACTTAAATAATTTTCTTTCATAATTTATTCAACTGCAATTTGTTTTTATCGATAGAGAAAAGCAAAGGATTAAGCGACAGACAAACATTTTTAATAATTGCGTGAAATATTACAAATGTTTAAATCGGTTGAAATTATTAAGGAACGAGTGAGTAGTGGCAAGCGTAAATAAGTTATCAGTCTCTCAGTCTTCATCAACATTAGTAGTAAATATGAAGTCATTCATGTCCCGTCTAGCCGTTGATGGGCCTTAGTAGACCGGTTGAGCTTAATACTTAATCGTTAACAGTCTTACGTAGTTTTGACTGACGCGAGGCTATCCGGTTATCCGGATATCCGGAGAAAATTAGAAATTTAACGCGACTAAGTTATGTAAACGCAATCAGAAGACATAAGTAATAGGCCTAACCGAATTGTTACCCGTTCTGATTTTAGTATATATAATTTATTGAAATTTTGTGGGGGATTAGCATTGGCCATCAAAATGGGGAATTTTATCTCAAAATTTGATTCGAAAGGTGGTAAAATTTGACACACAGTTCAATATGTAAAAAAATAAGGTATTAATGGCGTCGGTCTTATTCAAACTCCGTGAAAAAGAAGGGGCAAATAATACTTTTCTTTTTATTATTTTTAATTTATGTACCCGAAGTCACATTCTCGTACTAAACGGGCGGATTTCATTTAGGGACGGGAAATAATTAGACTAATCTATTTTACCTTTTTGTCGATTACCCTTTCGCTGGACGTCTTTAGACTGGATTAACCGATTTTAAGTTTGTGAAGTATCCAGAATCTAGAAACATTCTGTAGAAACCGACTTCTAGAAACTTTACTAAATTTGTTATCTAAATTTGATAAATCAACTTTACATAACATGATAACGATTTATCACAATTTATCTAAACACTTTAAAATCATTTTCAATTCTGTGTTTTTAATTTACTTGATCGAGTAAGTTAAAAATTATTAAGTAATTATTTTTTACTTACTCCGGTGGTGTATTTGAAATAAAGGTGTACGAAGGGCGAAGTCAGGATATTTATGCGACTTTTCGTCGGCTTTTTATCGTAATAGCTAATAATTTTTTTTTTCCGTAGCGTGAGGTAAAAGCTCTGCCAGCCGCCGCCAGGCCCGCTCTGACGGTTAAGGCGCAGCTCTCACCCGCTGAAAAACCTCCTCTAGTCACGCAGGGACCAGACCTAATCCGTATGCTATGTACGCATATCCCCTGCGCAATCACCCGGGCGCTCTTGACACCGAATTAGAATAGCCAGATTGACATCGCCAGGGGATCATCGGCGAACGACGACTCCGAGGAGCCCCGCCGCCCAACCCCTAAGGTGGCCGCCCACAGCCATCCGGCATCGGTCGCTCCGCCTCAGGTCAACCGCAGACTTCCAGCCTGCCTGCCGTTCTCCTCTGCTGCCTTGTTTCGGATTACGGCTAACACCGCAGTCGTTAGTCTCGTCCGAGCATCTCTGACAGCCAACATCACACTTATGACATTATCCACATTTACTGCGTCGTGGCCCACATGGCGGCTTTCAAGTCTTTCCACCTCGTGCAAAAAAATCGCTACGTGTTTTGCCGTATCTTAGTCCCCACAATCATAGCAGCATCTCGTGTTACTCCTACTCATACAGTACCGGTAATCTCGAAAGCATCCGTGCCCTGATAGAAACCGGGTGAGCTTGTAACCGGTATCACCGTGCTTCCGCTCTATCCAGCTCCTGAAGTCACTGATGAGCCAGAAGCTGATTAGAACGGAAGCGCTATTAATATTACAATAAATTAATATTACGTACAGAATTATTTACGTATCGAATAATATTCTGTGTTACGATATTAATTATTTAACAAATAATTCTTCTTTTGTGTCAATTTAAATTAATATTCTAAACGGAATGAATTATAAAAATATGTACTGTGTATAGATCCGGTTAAACAGATTACAAAAGAGAGAGAGAGAGTGAGAGAGTGAGTGAGAAAGAGAGGAAAATTGAACGAGTGGTCAAAATAGAGTTGAAAGAAATAGTAAAACACTTTTCAAAGTATGTTAAAAAATAGAGTTAAGCTATCTCACACAATTCAGTTAATAAAGGAAGGACGATCGAATTTAATATGGTCTAAGGGTGGGGGTAAATAAGATGTGATCTTGACATGATTATTGTATTGTTATTATTATTACTATTATAATCGTTATTAAAAGATTCTTCATCTGAAGAGACTACTAACACTTTTATCCATTCAGAATGTATTCGTCGATTCTTTATCTTCCTCTATACAATATTCTTACCCTTTAAAAAAAGAAAGAATAAGTTGGACGATTGATAAGATAGGGTGATTTTATGTGTGTATAGCTGAATAGAGTATATTATCTGTTTGTGAGACCTGTCGTATCCGTGAACAGCCCTAATCATTTTAATTCTTTACTTCTTCACCGTCCATCTTCTTCCTATTCTCCTTATTAGTTCCAGTATCGATCGCTATTATCCTTTTTCCTTCCCCCTTCATATGGTAAACACTCTTTCGCTTTCATTCTTTTTTTCTAAATCCCATCCAACCGCCCTCTTGTTATGTACAAATATTACGTATCAGATTTTATGTATATCTTCTACAGGCCTAGTTTAATCGATTTTGACCGGTGTAAAACATTTAAATATATTATCATACCTGTACAAATTATTTAAACAACGGGTCTCGTTGCAAAACCGTTCTTATTTATTACAAGCTACTCCTACTCCTTTTCTTGTACGTATATTACGCGATACAAATCAGTAGAACTAGTTTTTTCAAGTAGAAATTCTGCAATGTACCGGGAGCATAACGGAAAAGAATAGCGCTTATTTGTTGATTTTTTTACCCTGTAATCGGAATCTGTACGAACGATTCATACGGTTCGGTCGTTACCTTACCTTAATCATCGTGAACATCATACGGTCGATGCCTTTAGACAGGTCCTTTGTCGCACCGTGTACGTCTCTATTCTCCTCTACTCCTTACTAAACTAGATCTTGATCGCTGTTAACCTTTTCTTTTAGATATTCTGAAATCTTTACTTTTATTTCCACCTTCTATCGATCCTTTTAGCCCCGTTTTAATCGATACTTCTCTCGTGACACGTTCTGACGGGTAAACTTTCTACGCTTAATTATTCAGATTAAGCTTCTACTCTCGATGTAATCGGCAGGTCCGGTATCCTGCTTATAAATAAAAACGTTACACTCGCCTAAGCGTGTGCCGGAACGAAAACGGCATTTGTTTAATCGACCGCTGCTTCACCGACATTAAACGGTACGGGTAGAAGAAGACGGACTTTCAAAAAGAATACAGCCTCCTGATAGCTGTTGTTAGTACCTCCTGTCGCTACGGAAACTAGGCTCGTGCGTCCGGCCTATTTTCAGCGGCCGATCGGAAGTTATTTTGGGGTATCCGTTGTTCAGTGTCCAGTAGTTTATACCGTATAAACGACTTAAAACCGAACCCGTACAAACTAGCACCTTTGCGACCATGTAGCGCGTTATGGGTGAAACAAAAGAAATTAAGACTTAAATTAAATTCTGTATTTACATTACCAAACGTTCACATATTCACCGTATTTTTACCGAGAACGTTCGAAGTGAATGTTTTGCGCGGCGATACAATTCTGTGAACGAGTGATCGAATCAAGAGTCACGTGACTCAAAACGTTGTTTTCAATGCCGTGGAATTTTTTGTTGAACGATGAGGGGATTCGATTCATAACGCTACCCTTCAAAAATCCCTTAAGGAAAAATTGCAACTAGACAAATCTGGGAAACGCAGAGATCACCGCTCTCTGCTGACAGTTCGTTCTTGTATAAAAACCGCATGAAATCGTACTAGTTGATGTGTGACACTTCGGTGCTTCTTGTTGAAACTGTTCTGTTAAGCGAACCGATTCTGTCGAGTTTTTGAAGAATTATTTCTTCAAAAACTGTCGGGAAAGGCAGTAAAATGGGATTCAAGTTTTTTACAAATTTTTTTTAACAATTTTACTCCAAATACAGCTTAATTTTAAAGATATATTAAATTTAGTCGAGGATGAACTGGATCCAAATTATTTTCACTAAAAGTTTTGATTTTTTTTTCGCTTTTATATTTAATATTGCATAATTTTTAAGATAAAAATCATTCGATCAAGCGGGTAAAATCGGATCCAACTTTTTTTCTAAATATTTTCATCTTATTCACAATTGTGAGAATCTGCTTCCTTTCTCCCTTCCATAAAAAAAACCATTTTCATTATTATTAATAATCATAATGATTATAATGAGTACTATATTTAATAATAATAATAAAAATTTTTACTTTCATTTATTTAATTTAACAAAATTATTAATTTCATAGTAGTACTAAATAATAATTGATTTTGCGTTCGTAAAACGCTGATTAATATATTTTATTTTTTTAATTAAATAAATTTTTGTTAACAACTTAATTTTATTTTAATATTTCCATTTAATGTTTTGAGAAGCTGTGGAAAAGTTTTTCAATCCTTTGTCGACTTATTTTTTTTTCAAAATTTAGGTTTCTAGTACTTTACGTTACTTTCGAACGTGCAATATATCTTTAGAGCTACCCATGTCTAAAATACACATACAACTAAAATGTAATAAACTTAAAAAAGTATATGAAATCTTGTAAAAAGAGCGTTTTTGAAAAAATAAAAATATTTATAAAATTCTTTTTTAAATTTCATGTCAAAAATCATAAGAAAACTAAATTCACCCCTTATTTCCTGAAATTCCGGGAAGGAATTTCAGGAAATTAAAATTTCCCCGGGGGAACCGAAATCTGGGCGAAATCTTTCGTCAGCCGTAAGTCGCTAACGAAGCGTTTTCAGGCCTATGTTTATGTGACCTTTTTCTTTTTTTTAGCTGTCGGAGTCCAGTCAACTCCCGAAAGATTGCCGAATAGCTTCGAATCGCTTTGAATGATAAAATAACGCCATACGATAAAAAATGTTGATCAAACAATTAATAAAATAATATTATATTATTGTTTTATACGTATATATAATATTTGAAAACCTCTTTTCAACTATTTTTATTCCGTAATCCGTTTACGATTTTTCCAACGATTTTGGTTTTTGCTTAAACAAAATCGCATCATTTTATTTTATATCTCTTACACGTAATAGAAATTATACGATTTAAACAGTCGGTAAAATCGATCGAATTGTACTGGAATTACAAGGGCAAAGAACTATTTAAAAAACAAACGAATTACCACCCTAAATTATTAACCTTTTGAAGTAGTCAGATAAAAAAAAAAAAAAAACAAAAAATATTTTTCTAGTTATTATTTTCAGAATTTAAGTATCTATTATTAGGAATTTTAATCGATAGTATAATGGAACATAAATTTTTAAAATGCTAGTAAAACATGAAGTTTGTGATTATAAAATTCGATGCTGATTTTCGATCACGACAGTACTTATTAAAATTAGCTAACCTATATTTAACCTTTGAACCTAGAATAGTCTTTGATTTTCTTTATTTAACGATAGTAAGGTGTTGCAAAACGAGCTAATTGTCATCCCTATTCCAAGAAACAACTTACTCGCTATATAATTTTGATTTTCACTTCAAAATAGTATTATAATAATAATAAAATAGATAATATATCGTTCTTTTGTTTTTATCTACTAGTCTTCCGGATGTGTAATGAATTCTTTGATCGTATGATTCATACGAATAGTTAATTTATTATTCTTCTTTCTTATATGATTCATATCTCATGTCAGGACTAAAATTAAATACTTAAAAAGAATAACAATAATAAAGCAAATACATTATAACGGATATAAAAAAATTTTCCTTTTTTACTATAGGCTAACGGCCTTGATCGAGTAAATTAATACATCTAATCATTTTCTAAGTAAATTTCTCTGCATTTTTGACGATAAGTCTAAAACTTAATAACTGTCCTTCATAGTAACGGTAAAAAAAAAAAAAACACGGATAAACTTATTTATCGTCCCTATTTCTGTTAAAGACTGAAATCTCATTTTATTAAGTTTTTCTCTTTAAAAAACTACAAAAATATTCCTTTTTTTACTTTTTAACTTCATTCAAGTGCTGAAGAGAATTCTAAAAAGCTGAAACGAACAGCACAAATTTCTTCACTTTGTTAGGGAGTCTATCTACCCTGAAAAAAATTGTATTTTTAAATTAAAAATCTACTGGAACCAATCTCTCATATGTGGAAGACACGTGCCAAAATTCCAGTTTTGCGTTAACAAAATTTGGAGATAACTGTAACTGAAATTCGTAAACTGTTATTCATTCCTCGTGAAATATTAACCGAATGAAGACTTAAATCGTATTTTACACCGATAATTAAACATTAATTTACGATAGAATCGGTGAAAATTATTTCTAGCTGAAATTAATACGTTGAAATATTTAAGGAGATGGCTTTTGAGAATTTGCGATTATTACTATCTCCTTCTATCAAACAGGAGGTAAATAGTAAAGAAAAATACATATAGTTTTTGATATTTTTTCATATACGGTATCGCAATATTTTTATCTCCCCATCCCATCTGTGATTTTTTTTTAACCGCAGTGTGTAATTTACAATCGGATCCAATTTACCGGAATCATAAGTATATCTGAATACAAAAAACAATGATGCGCAGAGAAGGGTTTCCATTAAAATTCCTCAAACAACTGTGTATATATATATATAAATATATATCATTATATATATATACAATATATATATATATATATATATTGTATACATAAATATATACTAAACATAAATAAGTACATACAAAAATGAGTCCAAGGAACATCGATAAAGTTCAGAACATAAAAAGCGAAGAAAACAGCAAAAAAATAGTCTTATCGATAGCACAAAGAATAACTAATCAAAAAAGAAACGGTGAAACAACAAAAGCAAGTGGCGAAAACAAATGAAGAATTTTGACGATCCACAACACCTAGGGTAGCCGATTCATCTCAAATTTCGGGGAACTTACAGATGTAATATATGCAGTCGCTTTAGGCGCCTACGTCCTCGCTGTTATCCAAGAGGTTAACCGCGAACCGGTTTTCATATTTGTTCAGTCTCATTTTGTATCTTGTACCGAATCGCCGTACATCGGCGTTTCTGTTATATTTTTCAATAGTTTGTTTTGGAATCGCTGTACGACTTCGAAATTACGCTTGTCGTATCCCAGAGTCGGATTCCGTAGGTTGAAATCGGTTTCAGGACCGCTGAGTAAAAACAGTAGTCGCGAGTCGCTGCCTAACGACCGCTATACTTCCCGGAACTTAATGTTAAACTGCGTCCTTTTCTTTCTGAAAAGACTCCTCCACGTCAGACGGTGATCCACATGCGGCCCTTGGTATCGCGCGCTGTTAGCCTGCGGGATGAAAACGTCATTAAGTTGAACTCGCGGGCAGTCATCCTTTATCATCGCAAACGTGACGTTCCAGACTTGGTCGGATTAATCTCCGTGAATTAAAAAAAATTCAAAATATACCCATCGCTTTTATCAAATTTCCTAATTTTAAAATAAATAAAAAACAATTTAAAAAAGTAAGATTATTCTAATTACGGGACGGACATTGCCGCTTGCCATGCACGGTCTCTTACTTTTACTTATTGTCTATTAATTATCGGTCTCAAAATCTTGAAAAGTTCATAGTTACCCTTTTCACCGATGACTTAGGCGTATCCGTATTCGAAGATAAGTATTTACTAGGACTTGAAAAAATTTCTCGTCGACACTTCAAAACATTACCCGTCGAATAGGTTGCAGCCATCTAAATTTAAATACGGCTAAGTCCTTCTTAGGTAGACGTAATATTGTTAATCGCACGGACAGAATTCTTATTAATAATAAAAATAGTATTTTTGTTCGTTAATCGAAATTTGTGATGTTTTATAAAATGTCAGTTTTTTTGGATGATCGAATCGATTTTTTTCTTACCGTATTGTTTTGTTTTTGAAGCGCCTTGATAAAACGGTAAGATTATAATCGTTATTAGATAGATATTTGTTATACGGACGTATATTCCCGTCTTAACTAAGAATGAGTTTTCAAGATCCTCAAACGGGCTATCAGATTATTTATTGTTTGGCGTCCGTTAATTGAACGTACAAAAGACGATCGCACGTCAATAAAAGAAGTAAAGAATTGCTTTCTTGTTATTTGGATTTCTATGTAGAACGGAAGATGAAACTTGCGTTATTAAAAGATTATTAAACGATTTTTTTTTCAAATATCATTATCGTTTCTGTCGTAATAACATTTGCGTTTAATTATTAAATATTTTAACGCTCGACTTATCTAAATCAACATACGGGGTATTAAATTTTTAAACGCAACCGTTCCTAATTGAAATAACGATTTCTTGAAAAGCGACCGATAAATGGATAACCGTCGGCTCAAAAATTTTCAAATTTGGGGAGGAGAATGATAAAATATTACTTATTTGGCAGTAATTAACATATATTTCTAGAATTTTTACGGCAGATAAAATTTCATGCGATTTATCATCGTTTTACTCGTGTTCGGTTTTTTAGATCGTACACCGTATGGAATTAACAAACTAAAAAGAATTATACTTGCATTACTGTATTATAAAATATGTTTTAATATTCAACAAAAACAAAAAAAACGTTCAGTTTTTTAACATTCCGCATTCAGGAGTTTTAATAGTATAATTAAAAGAAATTATTTCCGTCTCCTTTAAACGGGATCGTTAAAATTTGTTTAATTTTTTTTTTTCTATACAAGACCCTCATTACGTTATCAATAGCCTCGTGAAAAACGGATCCGAGATGACAACCCAGATTATCTAAGTCCTTCCTTTTTCCTGTTTAGCCTCCGGTAACTACCGTTTTAGATAATACTTCAGAGGATGAATGAGGATGATATGTATGAGTGTGAATGAACTGTAGTCTTGTACATTCTCAGTTCGACCGTTCCTGAGATGTGTGGTTAATTGAAACCCAACCACCAAAGAACACCGGTATCCACGATCTAGTATTCAAGTCTGTGTAAAAATAGCTGGCTTTACTAGGACTTGAACGCTGGAACTCTCGACTTCCAAATCAGCTGATTTGAGAAGACGCGTTCACCACTAGACCAACCCGGTGGGTTAGATTATCTAAGTCCAGAAGTTATCATTCTTACCGATGCGTTTTCTCATTTCATTTTTTTCTCTACTCGGGTAGCTACAACAGTTGATATTTACTGTTAATACCATCTTAATTACAGACTATACGTAATTATTCTTTCCTCATATAGACGATATTAATTACGTTAACTTTCTCTTTTTCACATCTTTCACTTACAAAATAGTATTTAACGATGTTTATTTATTTATTCATAAGCTAACGCCAAATAACTGAAATTATGGCGGATGATAATACATTTTGTAGCGCGTACAAAGTGCCTGACTCGAACTCGAATCCTGGAACGTAGGATGAAGGCAGAGACGCTAATATTAAGTCATGGAGCTCGGCTTAGCCGAGCCGCGTCTACATAGACGACTATGTTGTAAGCCGTCGTGTAACAGATAACAATATATGAACTGAATGGCGCACCGTATATGTAGACTGTTATCCTAGTTGATTCCATTTTTCCTCCCTCTTTATTTTGTTTAAACTTTAATTTTAATTTTTTATTTAAGGAAACGTACAGTATTTCATATCTTTTTTTTTATTTAATTTATAAAAATATTAACGGGGTATTTTACTAACAGATCCATTGACGGATAGCGACATAACTTTAACAAAATTTATATTTTCTTCTACCTCACAATTTTTTTTTCACAATCGATTCCGAGTAAGGAACCGCAAATAAATCGTGAAACAAAAAACACATGATGAGGGGTTTCCGTCGAACACCTCAGTAAAACGTACGCGCGTATATATATACATTCACACACACACACACACACACACACACACACACACACACACACACACACACACACACACACACACACACACACACACACTCCCACTGAATAAACCGCTTAGGTATAAGAGTTCACAAACGTCAGCTGAAAAACAAACGAAAAAATATTTATCAAATCATTAAACAATAGACAAAGGCAAACAAATAATAATATATGCAAGCTGTTGGAAATAAACGGCTAGAGGCTAGGCTCCTCGTCAGGGCGTAGAAAGATACCTATTTAAGTGTCGCTCAGATTTCTCCTAGTCCACCGCATGTAGGCGTTTCAGTCGCCGGAAATCCTCGCTGTCGTCTAGGAGATTAACCGTTAGAAAGTTTACGCGATTATCTAACCACGGTCTACATTTTCAACTGAGCCGTTTGACCTCTTCGAGTACAAAAGGTAATTCTAGGTAGTCGTGAATTTCTTCATTCCGTGCGAATCACTGTGCGCCTCTGTAGTGGATCTCGCCGATTTATTCTGGAAACGTTGCCTAGTCTCAACGTGTCCGCAATCAAACGATTCTTTCCGCAGAGGATGAGATGAATGTTTTTGTAGCGCGTGTGAAAAATACCACGCCTGACTCGATGTTACTAGTCTCAACGTTACTTTTGCTCGTCGTACCACACAGCTCTACGTCATAAGGCCTAATCTGTTTTAGAATAGCTTTATATATTAAAAGTAAGTTGGGCAGCGACAAGTGTTAAACTTTGATTGAAATATAATCGTGTTATCGATTGAGTATATAGCAAACTAATAAATAACACATTTTTTAACAGAATTATTTTTAGTAAATTTATAGAATTCCCTTTTTTTAATATAAGTAAACTATTTTAAACGAGATTATAAATGAAAATAACCGCATTTATTCTTTAGTACGAAGTAGAATTTTTTTATCGGCTGTTATTATTTTATCTGTCTACTAATTTATTTCATAGCTTCTCCGGAAACAACTACACGCCTTAAAAAGAAAAACGTATACGTATAATTAAGTAATTTGCCATTTAAAAGGTCGATAGACGTAGGTGAATAGAATATTACTGTAGACTGTGCAGACCGGCAGACAAATAGACATACAGACAGACAGGAAGTTACGTTCCAGATTTGGGTTATTTAATGAACATCGTACAATAATATATATGAGATGTGAACCAGCGATGTGATTTTAATGGTTAGTGCACATATGAATAATTCTATATACATTTTTTTCTTTTAAGCATTAAAATACGACATATTCTAAGTACCGGTACTTTTTTTGTGTGCGTGTTACGTCATCCGTAAATTAATTTGGTATAAGTAGTCGGCCGTATACGGACAGGTGAATTATTCATAAGTGAAATTAACATTTTAACGTAAGTTAAATCTTAAATCAGAAAACTTTAAGCGTATTATTTGAAAACCGATTGTTATCTCTGATATTCATTTCTTACAAAAAAAAGAAGTACTATTAATAAAATGTAACCGCTAATATACCAAGCGTATCCAAATATCTTGATTCTTTTAATATTTCGAATAATTTTACGTTTGTTAAGGCACAATCAAAATCACAAGTGTGTGATTTAACATTTTCTGCAGTTTAACAGATTTCTATGAAATCTAATTTTGTTTCGATATTTATGTATATAAAATTATCGGCAAATCGATGAAGAAAGAATCATTTGGAAAAATATAGTTAAAAGAAGAGACAGACTTATAGGCCACATACTAAGGCATCCTGGAATAGTCGCTTTAATATTGGAAGGACAGGTAGAAGGGAAAAATTGTGTAGCAGGCCACGTTTGGTATATGTAAAACAAATTGTTAGGGATGTAGGATGTAGAGGGTATACTGAAATGAAACGACTAGCACTAGATAGGGAATCTTGGAGAGCTGCATCAAACCAGTCAAATGACTGAAGACAAAAAAAAATTATCGGTAGGGAAAATTTGGATTTATTAAATTTTAATAAACCGTCCTACGTAAATGAACATAATTATTTATTTTTTTGTAAATATAAATAAAAATAAATCTGTATTTTATTCTGATTGGTACGTAATAATACATTATTTAGATCACCGCAGGAACGGGTAGATAAAAAAGGAGCTGCTTTTGCTTTCGGTCGGATGGGTCGAGGCAAACTGATAAAATTTTGATAAGAGTAAGTTATAAAATAAAAAATAGATTCGAAAAAACTTTTTATAAAATATAAACTCGTGAAACAACTTAAACACATGAACATACAAAATATTATAAAAAATTACTACTAAATAATTCACAATTCAGAAGACGATTCAGAAGTTAATGAAAATTATTTTAGCAAGTATTTACGCACAAGCTGAACACAGAGATATGCAAGAGTACATTAAATAATAATGTTTAGATAATATTTAAATCTGATATTACTTAAAAGTTCTTCGACAGAGTTATAGTGTTTGTATAAAAGGAAATCTTTTAATTGCATTTTGAATAATACTGACAGGTAGAGGTAATTCATTAAAAACGACAACGGAAGCATATCAAGGCCCTTTACGTAAGCCGAAATATTATATCGACTTATATGAATAGAATCGTAACGTCCGGTTTGGTAAAGGTGGATATTATTATTTTTAAGACTAAGTTACTGTCCTTTTAAGCAAACAGTAGAAAAAAGGCGGGCTTAGGGCCCGCCGCGACAGTGTTATACGGTTTATGTTTCATTACGCAAGATTTTGTTAAATGTTTTTGCCGATTGTAACTAAGTAACGTTCATGAATTTTGCTTACTAAAAAGAACAAAATATTTTAGGACGAAAAGATTCAAAATCCTGAACGTTTTTAGCCGTTTCTTAAATTGCGATTTTTTAACACGACCCTAATGTTTTCCTTTTTGTCTCCTAAAACAATAATAATTTTAATAAATCGTTCGTATCAAGAAGTATGAATCCCTCGAACGAATGAATCGTTCAAGAAGTATAAATCGTTCGAACGAATGAATCGTTCGTACTATTGATCCGCTCGACGCCAATAATAGCATCGAATATAAGAATGTGAGCGCATACAACAAACAAACAAACTCGCACATCAACCTTTTTTGTGGAAAGTGGCTGTAAAGTCATAACTATAATAGTACACTGGAAAGGTTAAAATATTTTATTTTTTAAATATCGATCTATACGGTTCACACTATGGACGTCAAACAACGGTCTGATAATTTTTTAACTTAAAAACTCGCTCTGAATTTTTGAGGAAGCTCAAGAATAATATTGTACCTCGCACAGAAATGTACGTAAGTGTTAATTAAATAATTACGTAACGCTTAGAAGTTTTTAAAAGTGATTAGTCATAAAAATAAAAAAATAATTGTTTTAAAGGCCGTCGAAATATTAATGTCATCATTAAAAGGAATTCTGTAAAAAAAACATGGCCGTATGAAAAAAGAGATCGTTTCCAACAAAGGCTAAGATGAGCGACCTTTTTTTTGATAAAAATATGAAACGATGCTGTAAACAGATTTAAAAAGTCTCTTTCATCGAGCGTACTCTCATAAGTACGGAAATGTGTATTATTTTTTTTATCGTATGTTTTCGCCGAAAATTTTCGTAGAGAAATACTTAGTGTATGTTTCATTTCGCTATATAAAATTAATTACTAAACTTAAGTAAGAATAATAAAAAAAAATTTTCATCAAATTTGGTATATATAGAAAATGTAATTCTTTTAAAATAATTTTCACGGATCTCCGTAGAAAAAAGCAGCTACAGTGAAAAAATCAAAACCGTACACTTACTTATACTTTAAAAAGTTTTGTATAAGTAGACCCGAGAATTTTTCCTTCGTTTGCAATTCGTTTAAAAAAGGACCTAAAAAGATTAATTATTTAAAAATAAATCGGTTGAATTATCAACAGTTTTATAATAAAATAGTTAATTTTGATAATAAGAATGTGTATTATTTGTGGGTGTGCGCACAAACTCACACACAAAGTGCGTGTAAATGTTTATCAAAAAACATTTACTAGGTTTACCACTAATTTTTGTTTTTCATAGGATTTTTTTCATTTCGTTTAATGTAAAGTGGATTTTTACTAAACGTAATAATGGGGTTTAACAACCCCTCTTCCGCATTACCGAGGAAATTACGATCCAATTAGATCTCTCTTTTATCAGCACTATGAGATAATAAAATTTATCTTTCTCACGACTGTAAGTGTAATTGGATCTATTAATAATTACTATAAAAAGAAAGAAAGAAATTTAATTAGATAATAATAATTAAATACAATTAACCGAAATAAAATAAATTATTACAGTTTTTTATTATTATTAACGTTAAAACCTCGATTTAATGGTTTTATAATTGTAATATTTTTTGTTATTTTTTTAATTGTTTGTGGAACAAAGAGAAAGGTTGTTATAAAATTAAAAACGATTCTCGTTTACCAGCCACCCACCCCACATTGCATTAAATTTTGTCAGCGTATCTACGGAGAGTAAATAAATTAATTTTTATGGCGAATGAAGGGAAAAAAGTAATACCATATATTCTGTTATGACACGTCAGTAGGTTTCAGCCTATTAACGACTACAGTGACTTCAAAATACTGAAAAAAAAAAATTTTTTAAAAATAATTTTTTTTATATAAAAGAACATTTCCTGACTAACGGAGGGGTTAATTCATCAACGCCCAGCAAACATTACTGAAGACAAGGAAGATAAGTTAATGAAAATTTGTATACGTATCTTCTTTTACGGTGTAAGTACACACTTAGAAAGGATTTTTTGAAATCCCCAGTTTAAAGAGTTAAAATGGAGTAACAATGAAATTTGCTATTGTTTAAATTTCTCACTAACAAAAGAAGATATCACCTTCATTTTTGGTGTGTGTAATATTCATGTGAACATCTAAAAACTTAATTTCTAGATTTTTGAAATTCCGAGTTTAAAATATTAAAATGGACTTTGAATATTTCTAACTTCTTAGTAAGAAATGAAAATATCAACTTGATTACGGGTGTGTGTAATTTTCATGTAAATATCTAAAAACCAATATCTAGATCTTTCGAGTTTCGAACTTGAAATAGATGAATGGTGGACCTTAAAATAGTTTTTAAACAACGGTTGCAGATTTTCCTTATTTCCGACTATACTAAACGAGATATTCCTTAGATTTGGGCTTGGAAAGATTCTTCAGTAAAATATCTAAAAAGAATTTTCGGATGTTTTATTAATTTATATTGTTTAAGGGGTGTGACGGTGTGCGGTTCGGCGGCACAACCGACACAGCCGTAGTTACTGTATGTGCAACGCGACTGGCTGCACCTGCCTCCTGTTACTTGACTAAAAAACAAGAAATAAAAAAAAGATTTACCGCGACGGAAAACGCAAGTAACCATATAGAACGGGCGAAGCCGCGATGGGATGCTAGTATATATATTAAAAAAAATATTTTTTCAAATATTTACTTTAAATAATTAATTAATTACGTTAAATAATTATTTATTCAGAAATAAATATATAACAGGTTTAGTTAACTTTCAAACGGTATAGGTTTTGAAGCAATACAAAAATCGGAGTATACAAGGTGCGATAGAAAAGTATCCGATGTCGGTTTAAGAAATAAAAATACTTGAATCTATTTAGTTCAGTGATTTGTCATTATTTTAAGTACTCATGTTGCATATTTTTTTATTCTTTTCTATCTTTATATCCTTCCTTTATCTTTCTTTCCTTTATGCGTAATTTTTAGCTTAGAAAAAAGCCAAAAATGGCAGGGATCCGTGTCTGGTGAGTAAGCAGCCCGCTGAAGTGAGTTCGATCCCGTGTTTTGTCAAGAATCTCTGAATAAGTTGTAACGAATGGTCTGGAACATAATCTTGATGAATTTTCCCAAAGCTGTGGTCTATTGCTTCCCACAGTACCTTTTACCCTACAAAGAACAGTCGTGACAGTTTGTACTCGATGAACGCACACGCGATGAACCGCACCTTAGTAATAAGGTAAATGCTGTCAAGATGACATTTACATCGCTTCACGATCGCCTAGTTTTCTTTTGCCGCAGAGAACTTGAAGTTTTCCAACGGAATGATTATTCCCGTGTTTCAAGGTCAAACCCGTAGACTCGTGTTTCATCACCGGTTATTTTTCATGAAATAGGGATCACTATTAGCACAGTCTAGCGTGTCTTGCGCAAACTTGAAGTCGGTTTTCCTTTTGTTCACGAGCTAGGTGCTTTGGGAAAGTTTTGCTGTTACGCGCCGCATCCCGAGAACGTCCGTTAAAAATCGATTCCACTGAACCGAATGAAATTCCTACATAATCTCGAAGTTCTCTAATTGTTATTCGACGATCATTCATTACCATCTCTCGAACTTGCTCGATTCTTCGGGATTTTTACAGGTGAAAGTACTGCCAGAGCAGCGTCGCTTTCGACAGACGTTCGGCCATCTCGGAAACGGCGATACCACTCTTTATTTTGTGGACCTAACACCTAACGCTTGATCACCGAAAGCGGTTTGAATTTTCCTTATCGTCAGTACTTTCATTCCACCAAATTTCGCCAAAATTCACCGCAGATTCTATGTTCGACCCGTTCAGTTATTTTGAACGGCATCGTAAACACGACTACAGGTTTACGACTGCTGAGCAGCGACTGGCTGCAACGGCAGCAAATCCGTGAATCATCTCATACACAACCAATACGAGTCAAGGTTACACTCTATGACAGTATAAAAACAGGTTATAGCGCGGGAGAGGCGCGCTATAATAATGCTTTTTTTTTAACCTCCGAGACTACCATTAGGTATTGCTTCAGAGGATATGACAATTTTGTAGCGTGTGAAAATGCCATGCCTGATCGGGATTCGAACTCGGGACTTCTGGATGGATTATTTTATCGCCTATGAGTATGAAGCATAATAACTCGGTTTACAATTTCGACAAAAACTGAGGATAAGTAATTTTATTTCACGATCGGTTTACTGGCATTACTCTCGCCACCATCATTTGGGTGCTGTGTGTCGAAGTTAATAATTATTAACTTCTGACTGTAAAAAATCTTTTACGACAAGTAAATAATTCAATAATAACAATAAAAAATATGAATCTACAGGCATAGGAATTTTGATTTTTTTTTTTTTTGAAATGTAAAAAAGTATATACGATAATGTAAATTGAATAAACAAAGTTTATAAAAATGAAGTTTGTCAAAAATTAACAATTCGATTACATCTTAACACTACAGTCTAATCCTTAACTCCCGTAAATGGCATCACCATTCCCAAAAATAACAAGCATACCACGCGTAAGTTTACTAGAGAAGCCGAAGAGTAAAGTCGTTTCTCGCTTTTTTAGCGGAATAAAATATCCATATTATCGTGCCAAGCCTAAAAAATTCAGGTGATAGTCAACCGAACAAGTGTGTCACCTTTACTGTATTCACCTTAAGGATAAACTGTAAGTAACCGTGTACGGGAAAGGGCAACGCTTACCGCACGGACAGCTCCAGCCGTTCCTACTGTATCTAGACTGTTGGCCGCATTCGGTACCCGCGACAAATGAAAGAAAACTACAAATCCATTACTATCTGAAAAACAGTTATGTCCGGTACTCTTTTTCGATTTGATCCCCCCCCCCCCCGGTAACTTAATAGACTTGAAGAATTCTCTAAAAGGTAAATAAACATCGGTTAAACCGATACGGAAATACCTGCAGTTTCAATACTTGATCTATGAAAATATCTGAATTTTAATGGTTTTTTTATAGAATATTATCTCTAGTCTCCACGTATTCGTCTACGGTAAAATAAAATAGTACTGCAGGAATTAGGTGAAAAAGGACCGTCTGTAAATTAAAATCATTACTATCAGGGAAAGCAACCCTACAGAATATCGCTTTTTAAATCTTAGTTACTTTATATTTGCGACTACCATAAGAAAACAGACGGTATAAACCAAAAAATTGTTTACGCCGTTTTAGAAGAAAAATAATTATATATATATACTTTTAAATAATATATTTATACTCGTCGATAAATATATTGAAAGTATTTATACGTCAGAAGAGAATTTTTACTTTTATTTATCCCGGTCCGTGAACCGCAGACCGGTAAAACGAGCAGGTATTTTTTAACGAAACGAATATTTCCTTATAATCTTGTTTTTAGTATTAAAATCCTTACAGAATTATATTTTATAAAGATTAAGAAAAAATATACTCGTACTAAAATGAAATATGATATTTCTGGGTTGCGTATGCGCACGCGTGTTCGTGTGTTTGTGCGGTGCATATGCGGCTGAAGTGATGCCGTCCGATACTAACGAATTAGACTCGATGTTATGATACTACGAGAGATATATATAAACGTGATGATTTTGTGTTTACACGATCGGAGAATGCGTTACGTTCAGAAGAGCGAGTAAGAAACACAAAAAAGATGAAACACGGTTCTGTACCTAAGAAATATAACGTAGTACACGCGCACACAGACTTACATACAAATCCATACGTTGAGATCTACTGCAATAAGAACGCATCATTAATCGCAGCTCCTCGACGAGTCTCCCCAGAACACTAAGAAGGGTAATTTATCAGACAAGATGTTCAGGGCGTGGGAGTGACCCCCAACAGATTCAAAATACAAATCTACACTATCACTCCCCTACCCTTATACACTCACCATCCCTATAACTCTACTACTCGTAAAACACACACATACACACACACACACACACACACATACACTAATAGAGGAGGAAAGAAGTTTATACACGTCCCCGTCCGGTCTGGTAGAGCAAGACCAAGACAACAACAGTCACCACCCTTCCTTAAAAATTACCCCTCAAACCTCAAACTAAACCCCACGGGATAGGATTGACCTCGCCCTGGACGTTCACACCTCTCTTACATCGGTAGTAAAACCAGCATCCTTTTTTTACAATCCCTTTAAAACTGGTCCTCGTACAGTATAACATTATAATACTCTCCTTTCATAACATACTGCCCTGCAGCGTATATATATATATATATAAAATATTCTCACTCGGTTGGAGGCTGTCAGTCAAGTAACCTCCGGATCATTTCTTTATTTTACATATTTCTTTATCTTCTTTTTATTATTTTTTTTATAATAATCTTTTATGAATTTTTATTATTTAATAAATCTGTAACAATTATAATTTTTTATTCGTTAAAAATTTTGTATACCCATCTCCATATCGAACGAAAGTATAATTTACCTTTAAGCCGATAAATCATAGGATTGAATCGTAATAATACTTGGCTACTTCATTTCAGTAAAATCGTAAAAAAGCTTTAAATTTATATTATATTTTCCATTTATGTTAATTTATTAAGGTATATGAAAATAATAACGGAATGATTTATTTTAGTCAGTCGCTTCCAATTTCTTACAAAAAAAATTAAAATTTTGATCAAAATCTCATAACAATAATAATATTAATATCCAGATCGACTGAATTGTTTGTATACGTGTTTATTTTTTCTTTAAATTATAATATAAAAATTTATGAACGAGGAATTTATAAAAATTACATTTTTTCATTAATATTTCTATGATTTTTTTTTGTAATTTAAATAAAAGAATAGATTATAACAATTTTTTTTAAAACTATTTAAAGAGGGTTATTTTAGTTTTCAATCCCGTACTTTGTAACTATCTTTACACAAAAAGTATCGTGGAAAGAAATATTTGCTTAAGCCGTAGATCCTTTTTTGAATTTTTATAAATATGTCAACAAGAAATATCATAAATAAAAAAATCTATCGGTCGTAATTAAATCTCTCTCTTGCTCACTCTCTCTCTCTCTCTCACTCTCACTCTCACTCTCACTCTCACTCTCACTCACACTCTCTCGCTCGCTCTCTCTCTCTCTCTCCCTCTCTCTCTCTCTCTCTCTCTCTCTCTCTCTCTCACTCTCTCTCTCTCTAAATATATATTTTTTCTAAAAATTCAAATATGTTATTAGCACAGTTATCAGTGTTAATTGTTCTTAACGTTATCTAAAGAAAAACAGCAAACACAGTTACATAAACATTTAATATACTTATATATAATTACCGAAAAAGTTATCTCTTGGTTTATTAAATGTTTATATAACTGTGTTTATTGTTTTTCTTTACTATATCATATTAATATTTGTTGATTGATGAAATTACACAAATGTTTTGAACCTTGTTCGTGGTATATTGAAATGAAATTTTGTAGCATATAAAAAATATGCTACAAAGCATATTCGAATGCCTGACCGGTATTCGAACGCCGGATCTCCGGATGAAAGCCCGGACGATACTACTTCGCCACGGAGATCGGCTGAGCACGATGATGAATCGGGAAAAACTTTAAAAACTGGTTATTATTCATTTGGCATTTCTGTGACGGCGGAATTTTTAGTAAACGCGGAAGAGCAGTAAAACACTCTAGAAATATTCATGTAAACAGACATTAGAAATATTCATGTTAATACAAACGCACGTCTGTGTTAAATCGTTTTATAAAAACGGTGATTCCGAGACAACATTATTTCGTAGTCGACTCGATATCTACGTCAGGGAGCGGGTATCATCTGCTCATACGATTAAGTTGTAGGTTGAAAACTTTGAAGAAATCTGATCCGCATTAAATTCAAAATATTAGAAGCTCTTAAAGGAGTAGAATTCATTTAGAAGATCAGCTACTGTAATCTAGAGAAAATCACCAGAAAACATCGGTAGTGTTCGTTCTGCCTCATACGCTGCCCAAAACGTTTTGCGATTAAACACGCATTAGCGCTCTATACGAGTGAACCGTCGATCCGTAAGGATTTAAAGTTTTCATCCCTATAAAATCCAAATCGTACAGGAATTAAAAGATGCTGTTTCTAAAATTAAAAATTATATATATATATGCACGCTCGCGCGAGCGCACACACACACACACACACACACACACACACACACACACACACACACACACACACACTCACACACAATACTTTCAAAGGGTATCCCTAAAAAATGTAGAAATGCAATAAATAACATCAAGATAAGATCTTAAAGATTTTTTTTAGATACCTTACAGATGATCAATATAGACGTTTAAGTTTAGAAATGCTTCAGATATCATGATGACTTCATTTGTCTCTTGTTCAGCTAATAACAATATCGAATTCGATTAGCATACGGTTTTGAAGTTTCATCGATAAACATTAAGAGAGGTACAGTGGCGTTAGATCCAAAAAACTTAATAACTGCCATTTCGGGCAATCCATAAAAAATTGTAAGTTTTCATCGCGGTACCTCACAGTTTATCGCGGTAACGGAACGGATAGTAGTCTTATCGAAACATGCAATCGTCCCTGACTTCTTACGCTGTGGAATAAGTCCCTTTTCCAAATCTATTCGAGTAGTTTACGATTCACAAACGGTAGGCCCGTAAAAAATGTTCAAAGTTAGTCACGGGAACCTTACAATTTTTAATATAAAGTAAGTTAATAATCGGTGACGTATAAGTACGAATCGAAATGACTGTGACCTTGCACACTAGATGTTACTTCGTAACAATGGAGCAATCGATCGCTGTACACCGTGCTTTCGTAACGGAAACGATTTTAAGAATAACGATTCGGTTATAATTACACAGCGATTATTCCATCCGCATTTCAATATTTCACCTCACGTTCAATATTTCTCCGTTCCTATCGGCGATGCGATAAAGTTGTGGATAACAAAGTATCGAATTATTGCTTCTACAACGAAAAAAATTCACGTCCTAAGCACTCCATGAGAACTCCTCATACACCGACAGAATCAGACATTCGTGATAAGGAGTCCTTAGCCCTCGACGGAAAAGCAAGCTGCAAATCTTCGTTTATGCTACACGTTTATCTTTATCCGTATAAAATTACGGTGGTACTGGATTTAAGTGATCACGACAAAGCAAATCGGGTAGCGACTGTGCAAATTTTATTAACTATGAAATGGCCTGCTTACGCGTGACAAAGCGCGTTTTCATTTATCGGCTACAAGGAACAAATAATATTATTGTTACCGGTCTGTTTAGAATCCTAAGCGGTTTCGTAAGCGTCCTCTTCGCGATTCACCTGTAATAGTCTGTGGTGGTCTGGAAAGTTTAGAAATCATACACCCTTATTTACCGGTGACAGTCAGTTCTTATAAGTATACGCGCAAACGATATTACAAGATTTCCTTTCTCCTGAACCGCTTCGTCGTGGGATCGACTTGAATTCGGTTCCAGCATGACGGAGCAACAGCCCATACCGCCAAAGCACCCGCTGGAGTGGTACGACAGATATTTTCAGGCTACGCGATTTCCAAACTAAATGTCGCACGGCCGGCACGTTCTGAAGACATGTCAGTATGCGACTATTTTCTTTGGGGGTATTTAAAGTCTAGAGCGATTATCGGTAGACTAATAAAATGAACGAGCTCAAAGTCTTCTTCGTCTCAGAGCAATCCAAACAGTACGGTGTAAGCACCGATCCAAAATCTGCGGGACAGACTACAACGTTGAAAAAATGGTGGAGGATATTTGTCCGATATGTTTTATAAAAAATGAAGTTACGCCAATAAATGGCAGAATATTTGCTGTAATTAATATTAAAACATACATAGATAAGTTATATTTTGTATTTTTTACTTTATTTTTAAATTCATCAGGTTCCTGTCACTCGCTTACAGCTCTTATACTTTTTAACCTTCAAAACAGCCTAAAACATAAATTTTTATTGTGTTTTTTTTGTTTAACCTCCGAGACCGCTGTTAGATATTGCTTCAGAGGATAAGACGAATCTTTTCTGCGTGTTTAATAACCGAGAGAATTTTCGGTCCCCATATTTGCAAACTGAGGCGATTCAAAGGCTCGCTCGTTCATATGAAAAAGTACTTCGTTGTTGAAGTCGATCCGTGAAACCGTTAACTCCAAACTTCTGCAGCGTTTTGACGCAGAATGAAGAAGGAACTATTCTCTCTTACGTCGGTTGAAGCTAATAGAAATTAATCTCTGATCGCTTTTGAAGAATTCACGAAATGTAGGTTGGGAGGTGCTGCGAAGATTTGGGCTTGTCTAACACGATCCACAATTTCTTCACTAGCTCGGCTAAGGGAAATTACACCGGCAGCCGAAATCTTTCGCACCGTTTCATGTTATTATTTTATGTAGGAGGATCTTTTTTTTTTAATTTGACTCGAATTCGATGCTGAATTATAACTTACATTGTTTCAATGCGTAATATGTTTCTTGCTTTACTCAGCGCCTTCTATATTTTTGCAACCGTTTAGCGGGAAAATATAACAACTACGTACACGTGGAGTTGTACAGAAAAATTACTCGTAAAATTTAACTTCATTTGCCTTATTACATCTATCTGACAAGCATATCGCAACTATTTTTTCTTTTTCACATTTGACATATAATACGTAACCAAATGATTTCTTTTTCGATTGTTAAGGGATCAAATTTTGAATTTCACATGCACAATTCATTTTCAATTCTCTGTTTAAAATAATAATAATAAATCTTTGCGTAAACATTATCATCAAAGAATTTTGGGTTTCGATCGTAGTTTACACTATTTATTTACTTTTTAACCTTGTATATGAGAAATACTGTAGCGTAAATCATATTATTTGAATACAGAATCTTCCGGATACTAAGAACTTATCTTGGCGATCACTCTGCCACGAACATAGGTATCACTATTATACAATAATATTTAAGAAGTAGTTTGACTTGACATTTTAGAAATATATAGGCGCACTTGCGCGTTCACCCGCGTGCAAACAAACGCACATATAATATATTTACTTTTTCACACGGTATTAAAAACTGAATTTAAAGAATTTTGGTAATAGAAATTCAGTACACAAAATAGTCATTTAAATCTTAACGTTTTGAATCGTTTTTAATGTAATTTTTTTTTTTTTAAATAATTTTCATTCCTAACAATTTCAGTTCCGTATAACTAAAATTACAAATATATATTTATAATCTTAATATTATCAACAATTTTATAAATTTAATTTTTTTTCTATTAAAGACAATAACATTAAGTAAAACTAGAAAATTATAAAATAAAAATCGATTGAATTTTCTTCAGAAGCTACATTACAAAAATATTAACACGTCCAATCTAAATGTTATAAGACGAAACATAAATTTCCATTTAAAAACATTTGAAAAACTACCCAAAGAATAAAATTCCATGTTTATTTACATAGTATATATATATATTTAGAACATTGCATCAGTAGCTTTCAGGCGACAAAGCGACTACACATTTTATATTTAAAAGCATTAATTTGTATTACATCTCAGTAAACCGGTTTTTTAATTTCATACAAATTTTTTTCTCACGAACTTATAAAAATCTTTTAAACATTAAAAGATACATAGTCCAAAATGTAATGATTTATTGCATTAATCAACATAGAATTTTTATATTTATTTAATAAATGCATTTACTAAATAAACACACAGTTGTGTGTGTGTGTGTGTGTGTCTCTCTCTCACTCTCTCTCTCTCACTCTCTCTCTCTCTCTCTCTCTCTCTCTCTCTCTCTCTCTCTCTCTCTCTCTCTCTCTCTCTCTCTCTCTCTCTCTCTCTCTCTCTCTGTGTGTGTGTGTGTGTGTGTGTGTGTGCGTGTGTGTGTGTGTGTGTGTGTGTTAGTGCGCGCGCGTACGGTTATTAACCTATTTATAATATATTATACATTATTTTGGAAATATAATTTTTAAAGGAAATTCCTCTTTAGCCATTTAAAAATTAAAATCTCTTATTTTTCCCACAAATATATACTCATATATTAGTTTATTTTCTTTCAGGATCAATTAACAGAATTACATGTTTCACGTAGAATAAACAAAAATAAATTAATAATAAAATCATTTGATTAGGTTATTGACATGTAAATGTTTTTTTTTAAAGAAAAAATTATACATGTTTATCGTAACAACCGGTGCTGTAAGAGAGGCTTTTATTTAATGCTTTTTAAAAAATTCGAAGATGAACTTATTTGTTTTTTCGTTATATTTAATTATTTAAATTTTTATTCTTCAAAAATCTGACGGTAAACTTTATTAATTAAAGTATTTTTATTTGAACCGCTTTCTTTACGATCGTCTGAAATCTATTAAAAAAAACTCTCTTGTGCAGTTCTGCTCAAGAAGACCTTTCGCTTCCGACGTCCTGAATATTTAGCGGTCAGAAACGCACTGATTTTCAGAGTACAGCGCACTACATACATTCGCTTAACGGGTAGACCGTACGCGCAACCATCAAGTTCGCATTCACTCACGCTGTGACTCGCTGCGTAAGCGCGTATGAAAGATATACCGATACGAAGTCAACACAAGCTAAAATCGAGGTAATGTTATCTGTTGTCGACCTTATATCGAGCGTAACTGAAGAACGACTGGACCGATCTTCATCAAATTTTCATACGCAACACTTCACTTACGCTACTACAACATACTAAATTTCAATCAAATTGATTTTGGAGATTTTCTAGCCGCAAAATTTTCAAATGTTTTGTAATAACTGAGCGTAACTGAACGACAACTCTCCCAACTTTTTTAAATTCTCATACAATCTTCAGATACACTATTAGAACGTTTCTCAATTTCAATGAAATTTAGTAGTTTTTTATATTTTCAAACCCAAATTTTATACCTAGGCCTACATTCGATAACGTAGACTGGAATAAAACGTTCAGCATTTTAAAAAAATTAGGGTCAAATACAGAGATAGAAGAACAATTGCTAACATGTACAGGAACCAAACAGCAACAATAACAATTGAAGAACATAAGAAAGAAGCCCTAATAAGAACGGGAGTCCGACAAGGATGTTCCCTATCGCCGTTACTTTTTAATCTTTACATGGAACTAGCAGTTAATGATGTTAATGAACAATTTAGATTCGGAGTAGCAGTACAAGGTGAAAAGATAAAGATGCTACGATTTGCTGATGATATAGTAATTCTAGCCGAGAGTAAAAAGGATTTAGAAGAAACAATGAACGGCATAGATGAAGTCCTACGCAAGAACTATCGCATGAAAATAAACAAGAACAAAACAAAAGTAATGAAATGTAGTAGAAATAACAAAGATGGACCGCTGAATGTGAAAATAGGAGGAGAAAAGATTACGGAGGTAGAAAAATTTAGTTATTTGGGAAGTAGAATTACTAAAAATGGACGAAGCAGGAGCGATATAAAATGCCGAATAGCACAAGCTAAACGAGCCTTCAGTAAGAAATATAATTTGTTTACATCAAAAATTAATTTAAATGTCAGGAAAAGATTTTTGAAAGTGTATGTTTGGAGTGTCGCTTTATATGGAAGTGAAACTTGGACGATCTGAGAAGAAAAGATTAGAAACTTTTGAAATGCGGTGCTATAGGAGAATGTTAAAAATCAGACGGGTGGATGAAGTGACAAATGAAGAGGTATTGCGACAAATAGATGAAGGAAGAAGCATTTGGAAAAAATATAGTTAAACGAAGAGACAGACTTATAGGCCACATACTAAGGCATCCTGGAATAGTCGCTTTAATATTGGAAGGACAGGTAGAAGGAAAAAATTGTGTAGGCAGGCCACGTTTGGTATATGTAAAACAAATTGTTAGGGATGTAGGATGTAGAGGGTATACTGAAATGAAACGACTAGCACTAGATAGGGAATCTTGGAAAGCCGCATCAAACCAGTCAAATGACTGAAAACAAAAAAAAAAAAGGCCTACATATATATGTATACAATATATATAAGGAAAACACATTTTACGTAAACGGTAGTTTCGTACTCCTCGCACCTCACAACGAAAAGAAAATTCAATTTCACTCCCCGATCTCACCGTAAGACCGACAGAAATACCGTACTTATCTTCGAAAAATTGGTAAAAATCTGAACAGTAGACCTATTAACTCCTCAGTAAGTAATTTTGTCTCATTATTGGACGTTTTAGGATCAAAGATATTCCGTATTATAATTTATTTTTTTATTTTATTTTAATTAACTATTTCGGTTGTGAATAGTTTTTTTTTTTTTAAATTGTATAACCTTGTAAATAAGAATGTAATTATATTTTTAAAATTACAATACGATTAAATATGCCACGGCAGTAACGACGAATTGCAACAGGAACAGTATTCCAAATAGCCGTAACAGTGGATAGGTTATTGTACATCAATTACATTATTTTACGATATAAAATACTTAACGTAATAGTTGCTTTAATAAATTTTACTTTCTCGACTATTATACAAGTAGAAGAAAAATATTTATCCTATCAGAATCCAACAATCCTGTCAAAAATAATCCGTCTATATAACAATTGTATTTTCTGACTCGGTGGACTACAAAACTTCGAGAATCGGGAAACCCTGCTTTCAAAAACGTGTATGCAGAAATATCTCGGCGACAAATCGACATGGAAACGTAAAAGTTTACAGGATACGTGTATATATACGGAACATTAATCGTATTAATTATGTCTGAGGCAAATTTTTTCTCATCTTTATTACCCGTAATATCCGTAAAGACTACCCCACCCTTAAATATTCAAACAAAGGAATTTCAATAGCTGCTGGTATTTATTAGTTTAGTAATTGACCATCGATAGATGAAATGTTGGCGTCGCTTAAATCTCAGTTTTACGAATATTTCAAAAGAAATAAGGAGGTAATTAAATTTCACGCGAAACGTAAACACTTGAAGTTTGGTAGAACTTCTCCGTTTTGGAAATTAATCCTATTAGTTATTTAAAAAGCTTTTTCAAAAAAAAACATTTGACCGTCGAGGCGGGGAAGATTAGAGTATGTCTTTTGATATACATGTCGAGTGACAAATCGTTTTCCTTATTTATTACCTCTTTCAAATAATTATTCGTGAAAAAAAGGTTTTCAGAAAATTACTACCTCCCCAAAGTATTTAAGATATCATTATACGAATTTCAATCGGATTCGGTTTTCACCGATTTTATTATAATTTAATATTTAGTTATCGGTAAAAAGTGTGATTTACGGACGGTAAAAATCTTAATTCCAAGAATATTTAAAAAGAAATAGAGAAGAAAATGAATTTCAATTATTTTCCGCATCTCGGAATTTAATTAACAAAAAAATTCGAAGTCTGGTAGCGCGTCTGTTATATGTAAAATCAAAGTAATTTTTAATTTAAAAACAGTTTTTTGGATGCGGTCGGAGTGATTCCTAAAGTCGAGAGACTGTTGTAACTCGTCGCACCTTTTTTTCACATTTTATATTTCATTCCAGACGTAATAAAGATTTCTAATCGGTATTAGAATACAGGTCCTTTTAAACGAAAAGGAGAACGGTAGCGTCTTTCTCTTGTTATCCTTCTTCCTAGCTTTCCCGATTATTATTTTACGTTAGTTTTGTGGACTCCGCGATCGCAGGTCCGCTCTTCTAGTTTCTAATTATAATAAAGCCGGTTTTCCACTCTGATAATGCCGCAATTTATTATTTACTATTTTTAACGATTACAGACCGATCGCCCGATTACATATACAAATGAAAGATGAAATCTGTAACGTATAAAATTGCCGTGCCTGACAGGATACGAACTCAAGGCCTTCCGGATCAAAGGATACTACCGTTCCGCTACAGAGTTCGGCAGAAAAAGGATTTTTTTTAACAGATCTCGGCAGGTTGATATTATAAAACGTAAAAAGATTTGTATAAATGATATTTTTATAGGTAGGAAAGAACTTATGTTAGAAATTATTTATAATAATCATTTAGAAATTATTTCGATATATTTTCGTTTACACCGTATCTTTATACGTCATTAAAAAATGAGCACGAAGAAATCTTCTTGAAATTCACCCTCTTTTATTTATATAATTCCCTGTATATTTCTCCGTAAAATATTTGAAACTTTACGAATTTTATTAGAATCTATATATATAATTTATAATTAAATAATAATATATAATATACAATTTACTAATATATATTTTACGATATTAAATTGTATACATTTAGATTATAATCTATTTAACCTAAAAAGATGATAATACACATTTCCTAACCGATATTTTAGTCTACTTGGATTAAAGGTCTTTAAAATTTAAAAAAATGTAAAAATTCCTAAAAGGAGGTGGTTATTTTATAAACATTAGTAATACTTTTTCTCTGTTAATTTTAATGAAAGCCAGAAAGTAAAGTATAAGAATAATTATGGTACTATTTGCAACAATATAGGCGTACACAAAATGTTAAACCGCGACTAGAAGAAAGAAAGTTAAAAATATAATTTCAGATATTTCGAGAATAAATCGTGATATCCAGATTAGTAAAAATTACCGGTAATCGTATGTTAGTTAAAAATAAACTTTTTCAATAGAATAAGACCGACTTAAAAAAAGAGCACTGTACAAAAATAATTTATATGTATTATCTTTTAAATTCTTCTTTAATACTTTTACTTTTAGAAATCAGTAAAAAAGAAATAATAATTTCTAATAAGTTATCGACTCATAATTTGACACCGATCTCAAAAAATTGAAATGACAAATGACAGATTGAAAATGTATAACGCCTAATGTTTACTTTTAAGTTTATTTTTTAAATTATAAAAAAAATGCACGCACGTTAATTTTGTTGAATTTTTACTTTGCCGGCTAATTTATTCGTAGTGTACGTAGAAGCACGCGTACATTGTAACATATAAAGGAAAAGTATGCTAATCGGGTCAAATTTTGCACGTCCCGGTTTTTGAAGTTCTTGCCGTTTCATGACTCCCTCTAACTAAAAAACAACTTAGCGTTGAAAAATTTCGCAAGGATTTCTGTATATACTATGTTTCCCTGTATTTTGTTTGATACCTCCAGACAAGTTGGACCGATTTGGATGAAATCTTGCATAATGATTTCCGTATGTAAAGCCAATTTAATACCGGTTAAATTCCGTCAAGGAGCGTGTAATTTTCGTATCTGTTCGTTTTACTCGGTGGACAGATATTTTTTCGCATAATTTATCGCCCCTTATGTAGCTAACCGCTTTCTAATGGTGGTGATCTGACTCAGACACTCGTAAACATGGAGGGGGGAAATATTTTTTCTTTTTGTCATTTTTGAACTCAAAGTTACATTCTTTTACCTGTCAGATGACCTCACCGTATGAGTATGTCGATCGGGTTATATATCCGGGGCCGATTCGAATCGGATTTAATAAGCCGATATTTTTTGAATTTTTTCGTCAGTAATCGTTTTACTTCAGACTGAACCGATCGATTTTTATGAAATAAATATAACGATTACTTATGAATGTGAAATATTGATATCGTTTAATTTCGGTTACAATCGATCAAGGAGATGGAGAGATACGACCGCCGTTGAACCCGTATCTCAAAATTTTAGTCAAAGATTAGAATAATTTTTTAGTATAACTCTGTACTTGCAAATCGACTTGCTTTAATCTTCCCTTAATTTTCTTCTTACATAGTAGTCTGTCAAGTGCGAAGCCCTCGATAACCAGATCTGCAGCATTAGCTTTCACCGGAAGAGTTTTAAAATATAAATAGGCCACGAAAAACGCTACCTCTTTAAGAAACCGAAAACATGAGATTCCTTAAGTTTCGATAAAAATAAGAAGAAAAGCAGAACAAAGAAACAATATGAGCGATAACTATCGAGCGCGATAGCTTTTTTGCTTTACTTTTTTCAACTAATTTTCATGTAAATAATATCAGGACATCTGGCTTGACCCACCGGATCGGTGTAGTAGTGAACGCGTCTTCGTAAATAAGCTGATTTCGAAGTCGAGAGTTCCAACGTTCAAATCGTAGTAAAGGCAGTTAGTTACTATTATACGGATTTAAATACTATATCGTGGATACCGGTGGTCGGGTTTCAATTAACCACACATATCAGAAATGGTCGCCCTCAGACTGTACTAGACCACACTTCATTTACATTCATACATACCTGTAAAGTAACGCCTGTGATTCCCGGAGGCTAAACAGGAAAAAAGTTACATCTGGCCTAATGTTTTACGCTATAAAAATTGTAAACAACGATAACAATAAAAAAGAAAACTACCTAATAATCATCTATGTAAATATGTTTTTTTTCTTTTATTTTTATTACCTGGAAAAAATATGCAATGTAATCACCACAGGAATCTGTGTTTTTTTAAACATGAAATATTATTATCAAAACCAATGTTTTTGGTAAGAAGAAGGATTTCAAAATAGTAATAAATTTAAAGAATACGTGCCTGAAGTAATCGAATTCAGAATCTCCTCATTATTTTGAATTTATTTTAATAAATAACAGATTGCGTAAAAAAGTTAAAAATTATAATTAACGTTTAAAATAATAGAATCTATTTAAACCAAACTACTTTAAAAGTAAAACTAAATATTAAGTGTTTATAAAATACACGATAAACTACGATTTCATGTCTCCTGATTTCGTAATAATAATAATAATAATAGTTGTAGATAGCTTACTTTCTTAAAATTCCGACTGCACGTACGATATTTCATCGAATGATTCTGGGTTAAATCGACAGGCAAAAATATGTACTTATTATTTTAAATGTGTGGTTGCTTCACTCCGATAAGCATCGCTGTTGTTCCCAACCTTTTTGACCGACGACACACTTCACTAAACGCCCACGATATCACGACACACGTATTTGTTTTTTTATTAATAATGACGATGATAATAATAATATTATGTAGTATCTAATTCTAAGCGTCAGGTATCCAGTGAACGTAGACAGTTGTTAACACCCAAACGGGCCCATTCTTCTAATTACAAGCAGCGTGCCGAGCGGCGTCACAGAAAGACAAACGTAAATTGTTGGAATACCGACCCATCTATACCGCAAGTCCTATAACAAAAATATACGAGTATATTATTGTTTTTTTTTTTAACTAACCGCTAAAATGAATGTGTAGCCTGCGCTCGGTTTGTTCCACAGAGTTTATCAAAACGTGGCCTTACGATTGATAGGCCGACATACCAGTCATTTTCAAGAGCTATTTCTTCTATTCCTCTGTTTAGATTTCACTACTTTCATTGTAGAAAATGCTGATTATGCGCACAACTACGACGTTGAAAACGGCAATAATATTTTTAAGGAGGTTACGGGATACTGACTCGCGCATAATCCAAAAGGTCTGTACTGATGCGTCTAGAAGTTTTGTGACAGAATCGCATGACAAGTTTAACGATAAATTTTTTTCATTGAAATTTATGCCGGCGGCATTTTGTATGTTGATCTCATCAGAAGGGTGCAAAAGGAGATAGTTCCTACTGCAACTTTCAAACGGACAAGATAAGGAAGTAATTTATAACTGAAATTTACAACGCATTTAGATGTTCTTTTATTAAATTCTTCAGGCACTCTTTCTTATTTTGTGTAAGCTAATTTTCAAAGCGATCCTTCAGTTTTGAAAAATCCCTACGTTGAGACCTTCACGAATCGAAGTTCCGTGCTGTAATATTGCACTTATTACTTTGTAAGTGTTTTTATCGTATCCGTGGACACACTTTTTATATTATTATTAAATGAACCTTTTTTATTTCTTCACCAAACGGTTCTAATTGTAGAATAAAAATTTTACCGGTCGTATTTATTTCTGTTTTACGTAACAAATCTTTGTTACCGCATTTGCAACATTTTCCTACCGTGCGTGGTTTTTGTGTTTTATTACAGCTATAATCTCTTGTAAACTAATACTTTTATTTTTTGTAATGAAGTGATGGGAATTAAAAAAAAGTTGTTCCATCTTCAGTACTTTCATTTACTATTAAAACAAGCTGAACTATATTTTCTTTAATTTTTTTTTTATTTCAAGTGCATTTTTTTTTTGGCTTCAGTCATTTGACTGGTTTGATGCAGCTCTCAAAGATTCCCTATCTAGTGCTAGTCGTATCATTTCGGTATACCCTCTACATCCTACATCCCTAACAATTTGTTTTACATATTCCAAACGTGGCCTGCCTACACAATTTTTTCCTTCTACCTGTCCTTCCAATATTAAAGCGACTATTCCAGGATGCCTTAGTATGTGGCCTATAAGTCTGTCTCTTCTTTTAACTATATTTTTCCAAATGCTTCTTTCTTCATCTATTTGCCGGAATACCTCTTCATTTGTCACTTTATCCACCCGTCTGATTTTTAACATTCTCCTATAGCACCGCATTTCAAAAGCTTCTAATCTTTTCTTCTCAGATACTCCGATCGTCCAAGTTTCACTTCCATATAAAGCGACACTCCAAACATACACTCTCAAAAATCTTTTCCTGACATTTAAATTAATTTTTGATGTAAACAAATTATATTTCTTACTGAAGGCTCGTTTAGCTTGTGCTATTCGGCATTTTATATCGCTCCTGCTTCGTCCATCTTTAGTAATTCTACTTCCCAAATAACAAAATTCTTCTACCTCCATAATCTTTTCTCCTCCTATTTTCACATTCAGCGGTCCATCTTTGTTATTTCTACTACATTTCATTACTTTTGTTTTGTTCTTATTTATTTTCATGCGATAGTTCTTGCGTAGGACTTACCGTAGTTCTTGCCGTTCATTGTTTCTTCTAAATCCTTTTTATTCTCGGCTAGAATTACTATGTCATCAGCAAATCTTTATCTTTATCTTTATCTTTATCTTTTCACCTTGTAGTGTTACTCCGAATCTAAATTGTTCTTTAACATCATTAACTGCTAGATCCATATAAAGATTAAAGATCAAGTACATTATCAAGTTTTTATGCGAGATCATTCGTAAATTCAAATCAAAGGCGCCGTTAAGTATCGGTACCTAGCTGCGCGATTCGTAAACCCACCTTTTTGTGGAAAAAGTGACATATTCGAGTACCGAAGTTCATCAAATGGAAGGAAAAAATGTTGTCTAACAAAATTCGAGATATTTTTTCAAAGTATTCTTTATGTCAAATATAATTGAACTGAAATATAATGTTTTCGTGCTTATTTTTTAATTATTTTTCCCATTTTCATTTCACTTTTAGGTTAAGTCGTGTTTAGAACTGTAAACATAGTTCGTTGATCGACTTCGCCGTGCCGTCCAGTTCTGCGGACTCTTACCGGTGAAGTTTTAACGAACTTCTTGATAAAACTAACTGCAAACTACCGGTTCAGATATCATAGGTGAGCCAGATTATTCCGTTTCGAGTACAAGTTACGTATTGGGGCCGAGGAATACGGTACGTACGTTTTAGATCCTTCTTTTTATCGTAGAATCATACGATTAAATACGTATCGTTCGTGGAGTCGTAGCCTAACAGCTGCATTTTCTGGTGTCATTATTTTTTCTATCTTGCGATACTTTTTACAGTTCCGTTTAAATATATAACAAAAAATGCTTTATTTAAAAAAAATCACGATCTAAAAAGAATAATGGATCCTTTTATCTACTTGTAGTTTCCCTTAAAAAAATTAATTCTCTTAATGCGCATATGAATACTAAAGGTTTTATATTGTTTTTCACGATAAAATAAATATTTTATTATTTTTACGGTACGGGTTTTTTATGAATTTTTCAAGCGTAAAAGATTGTTGTTTTTTTAATCGCATAATGAATTCAAAAAATTATTTTGTTTACGTTTATATATATTTTGTAACATAAAAAAAAGCTTACCTGATTGTAATGCGTACGTAATTTGTTCCCTAAGTTATTTACAAACGGTTTGAGTGGGTTAAATATTTTTTATTTACGTTTTCAAGTGTACCTGTTTCCTTCTCTCTTTTGTTCGAGTAAATTCTTAAGAATATGCGGGGCGTAAGCGTAAATAAACATTTTCGTAAATAATGCCTTAATCGTTTGGGTGTATATTTTTTAATCTTGTTTAGATATTTACCAGTATTTTAACTTACTTATTTCGTTCGCAAGTTTACGAATCGATTTAACAAAAAACGAACTGTATCTCTGTTTTTATTTTTAAGTTTTCATCGTTCCATCGTTTCCACGGAGTGGTGGTAGCTACTTTGCCTTTCATCCGAAACGATCTGGGTTCTAATCCCGAACGGACTTGGAAATTTTCGTATGCCGAAAAATTGATATTTCATTTGTAATGGATCTTTCACCTAGTAGTTAATAAAATAAATAAATAATAAAGAAGCATACACTCGTAAGTTTTGTGATTTCACAAAAAGTTGGTCATCAAAAAGAAAAAAAATTACGTAAATTTTAATCTTTTTTTTTTGCGATCACAAACGGAAGAACTTGTAGGATTTTTTCAAAGTTCGTATCGCTTAGTAGAGTGATGCCGATCTCTTCTCCTTTCTGTTTTGTGATGCGTTATAAACCCGATAAATTTACTTCATCGTGCATCTTCAGTTCTGTTATATACAATCCTATATTTATCCTCCCGTATTTTTTAACTTCTTTTCATCTTTTTACAAGATTTTGTTATATATTTATTTTCTTTACTATTCGTGTTCAAGGAAAACGTCATTTTGTATTTCATCGACCCCTAATTATTTAACATCCTCTTGTAACACCGCGTTTCAAAGTTCTCTCCTTTGATTTGGTGGCTACTCGCTACGAAAATATTTTCAAGAGTTTTAATTTTAATTTTTAGATCTGTATTTGATACTAGCAGATATCTTTTCTACAAGAAAGATCTCCTTGTTCGTAACGATCCGCTTTGAATGTCTATATTACTTCGACCGATCGCTTTGTATTCTCTAAATAATAAACTTTTGTGACTGCTGGTATATTATTTCTCTGTCATAATTTGTACTCTGTTCCTTTCTGTAAATTTTTTTCTGCTTTCTTATATACGTATTTATTTTCAAACTTGTTTTATCTGTATTGATCTTTTTATAAAAAAATGAATCTTTCAGAAATCAATTGAGAATTTTTTCTAACTCATTTTTTTTTGGTCAAAAAAACAATGCGATTAATAAATCTTAATATTTCTATTTTCTACTGTCAGACAGTCGCTACATTCTTAAATTTATTCTTTAATCTTCGGATCGGTTTAAAATGACAAAATTTAAAAACAACAGGTCCAAACCGCAACCTTGTATATTCTTTGTGAATCGGTGCTTACCTTTCTTCATCTTCTACTATTAAAACTAACAGCAATCTCATTGTTGTACCGATTGTAAATAATTTTTTTTCCTTAGATTATCTGTTCTTTTTTCCTTAAGGCGCAATCTATTATAAAATGTTAACATTATTCCATTTTGCGTTATAAAGTGCTTAAATACGAAATATTTTTGGTATAATTTTCATTTTTGATTTCCTTCCTTGGATCCTTGGATGGTTATACCACTCGCAAACAGTTTTCTCTTAATTCCTGTATGTCTTATATATATACAATGTGGCGCCCGAAATGACCGAATATTTGGTTTTGATAAAATATTTATTTGACTCGCAATACAGAAAAGTAAAATACAACGTGTTTACTCTATACTTGTAGATTATGTTCTGTTTATCACATGTTCAATGTGACCACCATCACGTCTTTAACACGAACTCCTATGTTATTAACTCGACGACGCATATCTTTGGTTATCTCGTTGCACTCCTCGATGAACTTTCGGAGTTCCATCGCTGTACGAGGATGTTTTCGGAAAATCTTTTCCTTTAGAAATACCCGAAGTAAATAATCACAAGGATTCAAATCAAGACCGTTCGGGGACCAGTTCTGTTCGAAAAACGATTAGGAAATCGGTTTGAAATGACATTTACGTTAAAGGTTTCACGCAGTAAGTCTAAAACAACATTAGCTGTTTGCGGTCTGGTTCCGTTCTGCATGAACCACTCGTTTTCTAATCGAAACCCTTTTGCAAGAAGCTGAAGAACAAAATTATTACGCAGCGCGTTTAGATATCGTTGACTGTTCACTGTCTATTTAAAAAAGAATGGCCCTATTACCCCGTGACTTGAGATAGGTACCGTACCGTAATTCTTGGAGCGTGATGCACCTTTTCACGAAGCACATCAGGATTTTCGAAAGCAAAAAAAACGCACATTTTGTTTATTAACAACCCCGTCTAGGTGAAAATGCGCTTCATCTGTAAACAAACATTGTTCAGCAATAGGTCTTGGTTCACAGGCCCTCGAATGCTACTCTTTGATGTTTATTGTCAACCGTTAATTTAGGCAACACTGCTCAATATTAAGTGCTTAGTACAGTAGAGGTTATAGTATACCGCGGTAGAACCTCGAAGGTCCCAAGAAGACTATCGCCGTTCCAGCAATCCACAACTACCTGCACGACAACTGAGCTTACTAAACTTTGACGAGTAGCACTTCTATTAAATACTTTCTTAACCGTTGCTATTGTAGTTTTCACTTTATCGAGCGTATAAAACCGCTACAAGTATACGGTACAATTATATTTGTGTTGTATTATTCGATCGCTTCTTCCTTCTTTTTTTGTAGATGTTATCGATTTACCGTCTCCTGTTCTCATTATTTTTATTTTACTAACGTTAATTTTCATATTTTATTTTTTCTAAATGTCTTATAATTTTAAAGCGGTTTGTTAAAAATTTTATATAAAATATTTCATCGTTAACAATATCGTATCGTCTACGAAAATTAAAAAAGAAAAATCAAAATAAATATATTTTAAATAAACGAAATTAATTTTGACTGATTTTTTTCTACTCTGGGTACTTTATGACCGTTTCATATTTTTTTGCACTTTTTTTCTGTTTTTAATTAAGTACTGTGAAATTCCTCTTTTAAATGAGTAATTAATTTTAGTCTACTTGCATTTTTTTTTTATCCGGTCCTTTATTATTTTTTTATTACGTAAAAATAATTGCATTAAAAATTGGAATTTTTTTTAGTTTAATTTTCTTCTTTTCGATAATTTGAAATTAATCATTTAATATGTAATAATAATTTAAATTATAAGTTGAAGATAATATCGGATTTACTATAAATTTGTAATTATTACAACCACAAATTTCTTATAATAATAATTATTAGTCGCAAAATACATATATATAAAATAAGCAATACGTCATCCTTCGGTTTAAGTTAATATTTATTAGAAATGGTGACTTATAAAAAGAAGCTTGAAACCGAGGAATTATATAATCGCGTTCTCTGGCTTTTGTTCTTTTTGAACGTTTATTGTATAAAAAACTATAAATGCAAAACATTTTACAATTTTTAATCTAAATATTCTTAGAATAATTATCTTAAAAACTTAAACAAAAAATTACGCTTACTTTGCTTCTCTGGTAGACGTGACGTAACCGACGCGTAGATGGAATTAGTATTAATGATAACGATTCCTATTAATGTGTTCCTTAAATAAAGCGAAATTTCTGAGTCGCTTATTACACGACTCAAACTTTCTTAGGATAATCAAATCGATTTCCTTTACCGCATCAAACCGTTTTGCTTCTAAGCGCCTCAGGAAAACGCTAAGCCTGTAATATTATTAAATATGTAAATATAATAATATATTTTCGAATATTTTCGTCTGAAGGATAACATCATTTTTTGGAACTTCTTCAAAAAATTTGAAATAATTTTCAAAATAAAAAAAATTGGCAGACGATCGTATCATTTTTTGGGGTCTTTAAATCTAAATCGTATAGAACGACATTTAAAAAAGTAAAATAGTTCCACCTCTACCGTTTTTTTCACCGCTCCACAATCGTTTTTGTCAACGAAAACAATAATTCGGGTTACCAGAAAATACCTTTCTTAATATTATGCTTCCTCTGGCCTGAATAAATGACCGACCCGTCTAAAAAGTCTTCCCTATAATTTCTTTATAGTAAAATTAAGATTTTACTAACCTACTAAAATTAGGTCTCTAGAATTAACTAAAATTAACTCTTTAACACAGACGGAAGGACGGCTCTTTCTCTCGTGAGTTTCCTCATCGCACACGCATATTTGCGGTTTCTCATATCGAACCGCGGTGTGGCCAAACCGCTGACATCTGAAGCGAAGCGTAGATTACGGCACGAAAGCTCGCTGTCCGGACGATGTATACAAGCGCGAATTTTCTTCGGTTGACTGGGTCTATTAAAAGCGAAGAGATGAGAAGCAGAAGGTAAAACCTCCCCATTCCTTCTCGTGTTCAGCCATCGGCGCTCTATTGCTCCGTGTCGACAATTCCTCGATGATTTCTTGCTCGCAACAATTAAGTAAGTCTCGACAGACCGCAATATCCTTTGATGTGACGAGAGTGCTGTGAGGATCTACGCCTACAGCAAACTCATCTATTTTACTTAAAACAAGCACTTTCTGCGGCTGAATGTCGTCGGTTGTCTCAACATAAAGACAACTTTCTTAAATACGTACATTATCATTTTTTTTTTTTTTGTCTTCAGTCATTTGACTGGTTTGATGCAGCTCTCCAAGATTCCCTATCTAGTGCTAGTCGTTTCATTTCAGTATACCCTCTACATCCTACATCCCCAACAATTTGTTTTACATACTCCAAACGTGGCCTGCCTACACAATTTTTCCCTTCTACCTGTCCTTCTAATATTAAAGCGACTATTCCAGGATGCCTTAGTATGTGGCCTATAAGTCTGTCTCTTCTTTTAACTATATTTTTCCAAATGCTTCTTTCTTCATCTATTTGCCGCAATACCTCTTCATTTGTCACTTTATCCACCCATCTGATTTTTAACATTCTCCTATAGCACCGCATTTCAAAAGCTTCTAATCTTTTCTTCTCAGATACTCCGATTGTCCAAGTTTCACTTCCATATAAAGCGACACTCCAAACATACACTTTCAAAAATCTTTTCCTGACATTTAAATTAATTTTTGATGTAAACAAATTATATTTCTTACTGAAGGCTAGTTTAGCTTGTGCTATTCGGCATTTTATATCGCTCCTGCTTCGTCCATCTTTAGTAATTTTACTTCCCAAATAACAAAATTCTTCTACCTCCATAATCTTTTCTCCTCCTATTTTCACATTCAGCGGTCCATCTTTGTTATTTCTACTACATTTCATTACTTTTGTTTTCTTCTTGTTTATTTTCATGAGATAGTTCTTGCGTAGGACTTCATCTATGCCGTTCATTGTTTCTTCTAAATCCTTTTTACTCTCGGCTAGAATTACTATATCATCAGCAAATCGTAGCATCTTTATCTTTTCACCTTGTACTGTTACTCCGAATCTAAATTGTTCTTTAACATCATTAACTGCTAGTTCCATGTAAAGATTAAAAAGTAACGGAGATAGGGAACATCCTTGTCGGACTCCCTTTCTTATTACGGCTTCTTTCTTATGTTCTTCAATTGTTATTGTTGCTGTTTGGTTCCTGTACATGTTAGCAATTGTTCTTCTATCTCTGTATTTGAACCCTAATTTTTTTAAAATGCTGAAGATTTTATTCCAGTCTACGTTATCGAAAGCCTTTTCTAGGTCTATAAACGCCAAGTATGTTGGTTTGTTTTTCTTTAATCTTCCTTCTACTATTAATCTGAGGCCTAAAATTGCTTCCCTTGTCCCTATACTTTTCCTGAAACCAAATTGGTCTTCTCCTAACACTTCTTCCACTCTCCTCTCAATTCTTCTGTATAAAATTCTAGTTAAGATTTTTGATGCATGACTAGTTAAACTAATTGTTCTGTATTCTTCACATTTATCTGCCCCTGCTTTCTTTGGTATCATAACTATAACACTTTTTTTGAAGTCTGATGGAAATTCCCCATTTTCATAAATATTACACACCAGTTTGTATAATCTATCAATCGCTTCCACAGTATCATAAACGAGATAAATACTGAAAGAAAGTGAACTACATCGATTGTAAACAAAAATATATAAATAAAGAGTAAATTAAATACAAAGCCGAAGAAATGTAATAAAAAAATTAGAGTGTTGCGCGTTAAAAGTGGATCGTCTATCGGTACCTACTGAATAAATGTTTTGCGGAATTCTGTACACTGTTCGGTGTACACAGGCTTTTGATGGGAGAGCGGCTAAGTTCGGTAGCGTAGAGCGCTCTTAGTAATCTCCTGGTATCCATTACATCAATTTATTTAGCGTACCTTCTTTTTCTTCTTCCTGTTTAGTCTCCGGTAATTATCTTAGAAAAGATAATACTTCGTCCTCTGAAGTATTATCTTTCAGATAATACTTCAGAGGACAAATGAGGATGATATGTATGAGTGTAAATGAAGTGTAGTCTTGTACAGTCTCAGTTCGACCGTTCATGAGATGTATGGTTAATTGAAACCCAACCGCCAAAGAACACCAGTATCCACGATCTAGTATTCAAGTCCGTGTAAAAATAGCTGACTTTACTAGGACTTGAATGCTGGAACTCCCGACTTCCAAATCAGCTGAATTGGGAAGACGCGTTCACCACTAGACCGAACCGGTGGGTTTATTTAGCGTACCGTACACTTACAAACCTACACCCGTGTCTTGTCTACTGTTATTCTTGTACCGATAGTTTTATACCGTTTAACTATCGATTCGTTTTCCCTTACGTATAATAAAAATTTAGAAATACGATTTTAATATTTTTTACTAGATTTTTTAATAAACGATTTTTTTCATCTCGAATGATTTTTTTAAATATATTTTTTCTTAAATAAAACGACTGAGATATATATATATATATATATATTGGAAAAAAGCCGGTTTTTTTTTAATAAATTAATATGTACAGTTCAATGTTGGGGATCGACAATTAATATTAAGAAACGAGTAACTTCACAGTATCTACTGTGAGACTCAAGGTAGTTTTTATAGACGATATTATATCTACTACGAACATCAATCAAATGTATAACGTATTTTCAAGTGGAATCGCTAGATGTGTACAATTCATCAAATCCAGTTTTAACTACGTTTATGTAGTCCTCTACTGGTAAATCGTGTAACTTAATCGTTATAATATTATCTAGGAGTCGAACTTGATATGCGTCCAGTCCTCCCTCGAAACAGCAGTAGGTGTAAAATGATTTGTAAATAAAAGAATCTAGTTTACTATATTTAAGTGCAAGAGATAAAATCTGTCAAATCTGTCACGATGTAAATAATCCTCCCTCCCCAATGATACACTTCGACCCTAACTCCGTACGTTCTTTAAAAAAGAAGAATGAAAATTAAATACCCCGTCCTTCTTACGCCTACCGCATACGCAGGGTATATTTAAAAACGGAGGGATATCCAATATGTAAATATATATAATTAAAATATCCCTTTATATTAAATAATTTTCCTACGCGTGTAATTCTTATCTTTTTTTTATCGAAACCGATTCTTGCCCTAAATATGTTTTCTTCTATTTTCTCTTAATCGCCCTAACAAATATTTCATTCCGGTTTCTTTTTAATCGCGTTACATCTGCTTTATTTGTAAATAGATTTTTAAAAGATGTCACTATTTTATCTTTTTTATTATTTTTTTTTATACGAAAGAAAATAATAAATAAAGAAGATGCGATAAAGGGTCGTATAAATAAATGTCAAACCCACAACTTGTATTTTTGCTATAAAGATTATACGTATTAATAAGAAGTTGAACATTTTTTTTTTTAATTTATATTATCGGTCAATTTCTTAGTATTAATCTTTCAATTCATTACAGATTTTTTTTCATCCACCTCTACCTCATCATTTACACAATACACACGCTTTTAATTTCTATAGCGTATATATATATATGTATATATATTACACAGTAAAACCTTCCCAAACCGGAATCTGAATGGACCTAATAAGAATCCATTTTGAAGAGGTTTCCGTCTTGCAGAGTTTTTAAAAATCGAGCTAATTTATTGTGAGGTCCTATATTATGAATTACACAAATGTAAAATGAAGTTAGACAAGTATAAACATTTCAAATAATACGGAAATTATACTACATATAGAGAACGTTAACCGCTAGTTGTTCAGTTATTAAAAGAGGGTGTTTTATATTTTTACAAGTTAGTAATTTTTCATTTAAGTTACGTTTAACTAGAAGGAAAAAATAAAAAAATCATTTTCTAAAATAATCAAGCGCAGTTTTCTGTTTCAATAATTCACTCTTGGAACTTTCGTTTTCAGTAATATATTCTAGCGGTTAACATATTCAGTCGCAAATCATCGCTGATTATAAGAATCGCGAATTCTTCCACCTGTACCCGATGCTTCTCCGAAACTGCTAATTTTGTTTTCTGTATCCTTCTTCTCCTTTTTAACTTCGGTTAATCTTGGTAATTTCAGAGAAAATAATTTCATCTACAGTCTGAAATCCTTCTTCCATTACCAAATCGCTATCGATACTCGCGTAGTTTTCAGCATGAACCGATGTTTGACCGCTTTCTATGCAACAGAAATTCAATTTCACACAGTATTGTTATACTTCGCGATGTACATGCATCGGAAACATAATCGTTATCGGTTTCCGTGCAGAAACCGGCTTCTTTGAACGCATTTTTAACACAGTTATTTGTAATTTGTTTGTACGATGAAGAGAACCATCTTAGTGCATCCAGAACAGTAATTTTACGCGTCGGTTATTGAACGGATGAACGTGAATCCACATCGGCGACTAGCGACTGCAGAATGTGTTTCCGATAATTAATTTTTATGCTTCAATAACTTCCTGATCCGTCGTTTGAGTTACACTAGTTGTGTTTGGAGAAAAGAAACAAGTTTTATGTTAGAATAATTTTCATGAGAGTAACACGACGTATTGTCTAGAAACAGTAAAATATTTCTATTTTCACTTACCGTTTTTTCATTTAAATTATACGGTCATTTTTCCATTATGTTAGCCGTCATCTAATACATTTTATCAGCGGAAACTGAACGAAAATTTTGAAACAGCGAGGTTTCAGAGATTTATCTATCGCCAAATGTTAAGCAACGTGCCATCCACAAAGCCGCACGCTAGAACAGTCTTTCTTTGGATTGTTTGTCTCCAATACGCTTTTCATTTTTGGAAAGTGTTTCATCGCAATTACCGATGTTTTTTGGTTCGAACCCTGCGGTTATTTCATCAATTTTAACTTTCTAGTCGATAACTATTTCTTATGTCTACATCTTTAGCCTCACCTGAAAGTTGATTGTTGGATAAACAACAGTATTATTAATTATTATAATCATCACTGCTGGATTTATAATTTTCAAATCGTGGGAATGTACAATCTTTTATTTTTCAATTTTCTTTCCGTCTTATGGGATAAGATTAATACGTATAATTAAAAATAAAATCACGTTTCCTTTCCGTTTCCGTATTGAAGAGTTTAATTTCTTTAAAAATATATCGAGACTTGGGAAACCGTACGTTTTGAGGAGGTTTCCGTTTTGTAGAGGTTTAACTGTATATATATATATATATATATATATATATATATATATATATATATATATATATTACTTTGCCGTATTTTAAACAACTTTCTGTAAAGGTTTGGACAAAATATATCGAGACTTGGGAAACCGTACGTTTTGAGGAGGTTTCCGTTTTGTAGAGGTTTAACTGTATATATATATATATATATATATATATATTACTTTGCCGTATTTTAAACAACGTTTCTGTAAAGGTTTGACATTTCTACTCATATTGTACTGATGTTTTATTTTTTGTTTATTTATTCTTCTCGAGTAAATTATCCGTTAAATATCACTGTGTAATTTCGTTCGCTCGATTTTTTATTTTACTTTAATTATAGGCATAATATTTCAATTTAGAAGCAGTAAATAATAGATCTTGAATTCTGTTAATAAAAAAAATGATCCGATAAATTTATTTAAAACTGTAATGTAAATCGCTGTAAAGGGATATAAAAAAAAATACAAAAAAAAAATTAATTTAGGAGAATAAAATATATTTGAAAATTTATTACTTAATACATGAATAATGTCTTAAAAGTTTATTTAAAAAAGAGTAACATATTAGGAAGAAAAAGAAATAAAAAAAAAAGTTTAATACTTTTGTTTTTAATCGCTCGAAGGTGTTAAATATATGCAAACTGTATAATAAACACTATTAAAAAAAATCTGACAACAAAGTTGCAATTCTTTCCTCGCATCGGTTATTTATTGTTACATAGTGGAAAATTAATTATACGTTAAAAAAATTACCTAAGACTTTTTTTGGGTGGGGGTAATTTATGACGAAGGTTTTTATTGTAAAATTTCATTATCAAAAAAAAATGTGTTTTTTATTTTTATTTTTTGAACTTCCCACCTTTAATATCACCTTTCAAGAAATCTTTTTGATTTTTTTTAAGTTTAATAATCGGAAGAAACTAAAAAAAATTCTACTAATAAATGTTACAATCAATAAAAGATTATCTAGGATGTATGCTTCGGGGTGGGGATGAATCATATGAATTTTATTATATTATTATTAAAAGGTTTTTATTTAAACTTTTAGCTACTAAAAATTTTAATAAATCCAAAAAGGTTCAGAAAAATTAAAAAATCGTTACTTTTAAATTTTGATCGGGTCGCCACCCGCAATTGCCGCCAAAGTATTTTTTTGTCGCTTGCACATTACTATCCCTAGGAAGACAGTAAAAAAAAAAAAAAAAAAAAAAAAAAAAAAAAAAAAAAACAGTAAAAAATGTGCAATAAATAGAAAAATAACTTTTTTCGAATTTTCGGGAAGGGGGCAATTTTGCAAATTTTGGTGCAATTTTTTTTTATGGTAAGAAAGGATCCGCGTATGTACTGAGCATAATATAAAGAGGGGTTGTGATTGAAAACATGGAAAACCTTTAGGAAATAAACCCCTCCCCCCCCCACGATCTGTAGATGTTTGATCTTATTGACCCCAACATTTTACCGACAGATTCCCTCACATACAGGAGTCTTGTACAAAATTTTATCAAAATCGGTTTATTCAATTATATGTTATTGAGTGTTTCAAACTCGTCAACACGCTTACATACGTACGTACTACAAACATTATCCCCACCTTTTTTTTGTTTATAGGAGACCCTGGGCCATGAAACGTCGAGAAATACAAAAAAAAACCCCGTACCTAATTTTTGACCGATTACCGTATTTTTCTTGCAGCATAGTTGTAAAGCTATGATGTCAGGAAATTAAAAACTATACTCGGCCGTGTTTGGATGAACGGAAAATGTATTAAATGTAATAAAAATATGACAATTTAGTTTTCCTTCTGCCCGCCATTTATGTGTTTCTTAAACATAAATTTATTTCTTATCCTTGAGTTGAGGAACCGTTACAGTATCTGATGCGTATCAGTGTACCGACATTCTCTGACGAATAAAAAATTTCGATTTAAACACGAAAAGTTTAAACCTTAATTGTTAAACAAACTGACTACTTATTTTTGGAAATCGTTCGATTTTATTGTACGAGACTGATGAAATAATTTCCAGGCAAATTTCATCTCCACCGCTAGTAAATTGATTAATTTTAATAAAAATTAATTTTTTTTCATTCTTTCAGTGCTAAATAACGGTAAATTATTTATATGAAAAATAATTTAATCGGCGTAAAAATAAATGTTATTAAAAACCGTTTCTATTCTTTATTAGAAATTTATATTATTTCTATAAATCGCATTGTAGTATAATGCTGGATATTTGAAGAAAAACAGGGTATTGCATTCGGTAGCATGACATGACTAGGCGGGTGAAAATGAATTACTTTTACGATTTGAGGTATGAGAAGTACGAAAATACCAATCACAAAGGATATTTTCCTTATATATATATATATATATATATATATATATATATATATATATGTACCTACACTATCATATAAAGAGGAAGATTTCATACAAATATTTCTATGAAGATTATATAAATGTTTGTTCAGGATAAACAAAAAATTATATGATCGAACGTAATATACATACGTATTAGTGAGAGATTTGTCGGTTGAAGCACAGACTAACGAATTGAATTAATGAATTGTAAACTGCGAGTCTCTATCGCTGTGTGAGCTGGGTTTGAAGTAAACGATTCGAATCGATCGAATGAATAATATTACAAAAATAATAGAATTAAATTTACGTTAAATAAAATAATATTAAATAAATTCTGATTAACAATAACAGACTTCCCGTGGGGACTGCGTGTGAGGCTTCAGTGGTGAAGTATGCGAGACCTTGTGGGAGGCTAGACTAATTAATCGTCACCGTCAACCGGTAACAAACGAGATGCCCCTGGCCGCTGTTTTGGGAGGTAGAATGGGGTGCTCTTATAATACATCTGCAAACAATCATCCGATTTTCAAAATTCAGACGGGGTATTTGTTTGCACGTTGAAGGCTAACTTTTGCACGCACCAGGTTCACTCTTGATCTAACAGATCACGGTTATTCGGAAATGTTCTTAATCTTTGCGATAAATTTTCCGATTTAAAATTTCAAACGGGATATTTGCTAGGAGTGTTGGCATTGAAATTCAAACGGAGTAATGGCTTTCCGCTAAGCGGCAGATACTTTGCGGTGAGATTCACGCAACAATTTTTTCACAGTTCAGTCTACTTAATCGCGAGAGGGTAGTTGCCGATACATGTTTATTATTGAATATCAAACGGTTTTAATTCTTTCTTTGATATACATTTAGCAGTTAGGTTAATACAGTCGTATTCGATTTCTTATGTAATACGATGTATCGGTTCTGCGAAACGCGATAAATATTTGATTACTCATTTGGCGATATTTTTTCGAACTAGTGAAGAGCATCTAGATCTTATATGAAAGAAAAACTTTGTTTATCCGTTAGCAAACATTTCATGTATAGCTAAAATAAGCGGTACCAAATTTTAAAAGTAGGTTCATTATGTAATCAGGAGTGTCATGGGCTATATTAAGACGAACAACTATGTATTTAAATGTGTAAATAATAAATAATCCGTTAAGGTGCTGCACACGTTTAATATTTAATTCCTCATTAACACCTCTGTCTAATTTAACTAGATTTTTGTTTTATTGTTGTTTATTTACTATGTCGTTAGCTTTTTATTTCCGCTAATAAATTCATTCTTCAATCCTTAAATCGATCTTTCTTTATAGAAGATTGAAAAGCGCCCGTACCGCATCTTTACATCACTCCTTCCTGAACTGGTGCTCACACCTTTTTAATTTTATTTTTAAGTTTTTTATAAAATTTAAATCTTATTCCATTCTCTGTAGATCAACTACGGATCTCCGAGGTAGCCTTTCGTCCGGATTTCCCGGTGTACAATCACGGTCAGGCGTAGCGTTTTTCGCTACAAATTTCCACTCGGGCTAATGACCGTAGCGGTTGTCAGTAATCTTATAAAAAAAATCCGTAGATCAAATGTTTTCTTAATATTAAATTGCCACGTAAATTGCGCTATTCTCTTTAAATCTGTCTCGTGAATTTACTCCAAGGGCTATTTTTATTCTGTTATAAGAACTAAAATAGCTCGTCCATAGGCTAAATTTTTATTTATTATTTACTTATTAAAATGTAAATAGAAAGTGAATGTAGTCTATCGCCAGAGATATGTAAAACATAGCTTGTCTTTTTCATTCGTTTGCAGGCGTACATCGTAAAGGTGGAAAACAAGGAATTATTTTAAAAAAAGAATCGAAGGAAACGTTATATATACCGAATAAATACAGATCTAAATTACGATATAATATTATTTGTATAAATTTAAAAAAATAAAAAAATAAATAGAACCGAGGATACAGTGTTTTTGAAACGTAAATCTATTCTAACAGTCGCTTTTGCAACAGAAGCGTAACATCAGTACGACGTAACTAAATAAATAAATTAAAAAAAAAGATCGTACACGTGGTTTATAATTCCACGTGTCTTGATTGTGCAATAGTGTTATGGTGAAATCGCTTGCTCCCCTTTTTTTCTAATTTATACTATGTAACATTTTACATTTGTTATGTATAATAAATATACGTGTGCGTGTCTATGCGTATGCGTGTTATCTCTTTGTACATTTTTTTGAACGCGTTACTATTACGATATTCTTGGTGACCCTAAGGTCAAAAACATCCCTTTTGACTTGTTTATGACGAAATTCGACGCTCTGGTTCTTTTTGTAAAACGTCTTCCACCCTCTCCCTCGCCCTGTATCGCCTTATTTAAGCGCTCAACAAATATATAAGATTTTGAATTTTATGTTCCATATACCCTACCCTATATCAGCACTGTCTTTTTTATTTTAGGTTACGGTACGTTTAGAATAATTTAATACATCTTTCTTTACTTCCTTTTAGTTCCCTACGTTTAGATGTAAAAAATGAACGTATAAAAATGTATATTTTATGGATTCTGTTGAAATAGTATCTTGAAATGATTAGTTTTTCTTTCTTTTTTTTTGACAGATATTGACTGTTAAAATGTATTCTGCACTAATCTTTTCATCTACTTCCTGCATCTATAGTACTTAATATTTTTTTAAAGATTTTTAGACTTTTTTTTCTTTTACAAGAAAATATCTTATTTTGAACTATTATAATTTTTTAATTAACGTGAGTAAAAAGGAGAGGTTTTCGATTCCACAAGTACGATTTTTATTTCCCGCCTATTGCTGTTATAAAGTCAAAATATTCGACGTCCGATTTTTTGCGAACGTCGACACTTCAAGACTTTTTGAATCCAAAAAAAAAAAAAAAACATTATATTTGTTATATTAAATTACCGGAAGACGTACGTACGTCTGTTGTCATGTATTTGATAATATCTTCGAACCGGCTGAACATAGATTCTCACAAAAACGGCTCAAAAATTTATTTATACGGGACATTGATGGCGTTAAATTTTGAAAAAAAAATTAGAAAAGGAGGGATAGCGTTCACCGTTTTCAATGTTTGACATTTTTTACAGCGATCGTAAAAAAATTGAGGTTTTGTGCGATGAAAAGGCTTATTAAGTTATTTCAATTTTCAAAGATTTAAAATCGATCGGATTTAGAAGTTACATTATTTTTCCGGCGATATTTTTAAATAGTTTTTGCCTCGAATTTCGAAAACCCGTGGACCAAGAAAGATGAAATTTGGGACAAATATTTGGCTATATATATTCCAGTTTTGATCTAATTTTCGAACCCGTCGGACAAGGGTCTTTTCGTTATATTTCCTCTCCCCCTCGGCGGTAGCTTTACACGGTATCCCTCAAACTGTGAGGTTTTAGTTTCGAAGCGTACGATTTTTATTTCCCGGTTATTGCTGTTATGAAGGCAACAGATTGGTGCCGGTTTGGGCAACAGATATTGCCCAAACTTAAGGGACCCATTCAGGACATAAAAATAAAACAAAATGTTCATGCGGACAAACGCTCTATAACGCTTATTTTTCCGTCTGTCTTCCATTCTGTGTTTTTTTTTCAGTATAAGTTTATATCGTAACCACGAATTGAGATTAATGAAATTCGGTGCATGTGTATCGAACAACATCTGCGGTTCTTTTTCGGAATACGACAGCCACTTTTTTTAAATGTTCAGCTTTTTACTGTGAACAAACTAACACGTCATTCGTTCAAATCGGTTGACAAACAGTTAGTTATGGCTGTAAATTTTAGATATATATATATATAAATTCACATGTAATCATTTTTACATTCAAAGTACTTTGAAGCTAATCAAGAAAATTAGTTGAAAACGTTAGGTAACATAAACCGGCGTTTATGTTTTCTACATTCCTTAAAGGCTACGTAACGGTCGAAAGTCGTTCGTCTGTATCTCAATCAAAATAAAGTAAAATATATTTTTTGTTCTGAACGCTATATATTATATAATTCGCTTCAGGAATGGATAAACTCGCTATTCTACACATAAAAAAGGAATCGTTGGTCAAAGGAAACCTTCTAAACCCTTTTTCATAGCAGCGTCACAAAAAAAAATTAAAGTAAATACAGTTGTCATATTAATTACTTAAAATATAAACACACGAAATAATATTAAGGTAAGCTCCATATGAATACCAAATATAAAACAATAACCGTGAAATAATTCACAATTCAAAAGGCGAAAATAAAAGCCATTTGTGCATGAATTTGTACAGACGAACGAGATTTAGAAAATTTATGGATGGAATAATATTGTTTCTGTAAAATAAAATCCTTTAATTGTATTTTAAATAGACTGGTGGAAATAGTTTTTAAATGGTTCGTTAGTTTATTGAAAATTGCAGCTGAAACATAACAGGTCCTTCTCGTAAGCCAAAGTATTGTATCGAAGAATTATACGAAAACAGTTCCGTTGTCCGGTAGACTGATATTTTTTTTTTGTTTTTTTTTTTTTTATAGAATCTTTGCTAAAAAAATTAGTCATTCTTTTTAGCAAAGATTGTACATTAAAAAAAAAATATATATATATATACATACGGGGATATGTTGATATTTTGAATTAATTCATTAGCTCATTCGGGTTTGTCACTTTTTGCGTTTGTTTCGAATGATTTTTTTTTCTTTTCAATACGAGTAGCGTATTTTATAAAATACATACGAGTATAATAAGAAAAGGACAAAAAGTTAGAAAACAAAATTAATTCTTTAAAAAATAAATTCTTTAGGTCGGCACTAAATTAAAGATTGTTTGTCAAACGCATGTAGTTAAGTTCTTGTACTTGCAATTTGACAATTTTGATTACTAAAAACAGTTGTGTATTTATAATCGGTAAACTTACTAAAATAAGAAACAGCGTGGATATTAAAAAAAATAAACAAATAAAACAAACCGATTTGTACTAAAATGTGTAAAGTAATATTGTTTTCAAGAAAAATACATTTAAAAAAAATTAATTTCAAGAAAATTATTTTTTTTTTAATTTTCTATTTATGCGTGACTAAAAAGAAAAGCGTTGGGCGCTCTCAAATACAACCACTTTATCATTAGAGGGCGCTCACGCTTTTCTGTTTAGTCATGCACGAATAGAAAATGTTTTAAAAGTAATTTTCTTAAAAACAAATTACTTTATTCTTTTTAGTACGAATTGGATTTTTTTGTTTATTTATTTATTTATTTATTAATTACATACGTATTTAAACTGACAAGTAAGTTTTTACTTTTAGTTGTTTTAATTTTTAGCAAAGAAATATTTTTATACGGTTTTATTCAATATTATAAACTGTCTAATTAGTTTTCATTATTACAACTGATATCAGTTATTTAAGAATGTTAGAAGGTAAATTTACACTGGTTATATTAAAATCCGTTTGTTCAACAACCACCTGATCTACTCGTACTGAGTCGACAGTCAAAATCAATCGGATCGATAGTTACATCTTATCGATTCAGCTCCCTTCGTCAAGATCCGCTTATAGTTTAATAGATACGTATGAAATTCTTTGTATTGTCACCCGACTTAGCGTCGCTGTCTAAAATTTCACCATTGTATATTATGTCGAAATATGAGTACAATTAATGTTGCAAGATTTGTGGACACGGTAGAACGGTTGCTTTTCTTTAAGTAAATAACTCGATTTTATCCTTTTCTTTGTGCTTTTAAAGAGCTTTATTTGGTGTAAAAATAAGTTAATAATTATTTTTTAATTACTTTATTTGTAGTCGCATCTACAATTAAACTCGTTATGTACCTGTACCGGTAAATGTGTAGTCTTGAACAATCTCAGGCCGACCGCTCTTAAGTCGTGTGTTTAATTGAAATCCAGCCACCAAAGAACACCGGTACCCGCGATCTAGTATTCAAATCCGAATAAAAGCAACTGCCTTTATTTAGGATTTGAACCCGAGAACTTTCACTTCGAAATCAGCTGATTTACGACGTCGAGGTTACCGGTTGACCGGCACGGTGGGTTTATTAACACGTTAAAAAATAAAGATATTTCTTATTGTTTGTTCTTTTTTAGATTCAGATCGAATAAAATAACAATAATAAACGAAAATATATTCTGGATCAATTTGTCCCGTACTATTATTACTCCAGTTATCTTGCACAGATTTATGCAACCGGTTAAAGGTTAATGTTACAGAAATCAATAAAATATTTGAGCAATAATGTCAATTATTACAATTTATTTTTTTTCTCGTCATTACTTAATTTTAAAACGATTGCGATATCGTATTATTTGATAAAAATTAAAAAACATGTTTACGGATGTTATGGTAAATGGATTTTTATTTAATGTCCTAGAATATCTGTATAAAAAATAGTAATTAAATATCGCAATTAATCATTTCAGCTATAATCGGTAAAATTAATCGTTAATTAAATTAATTTTATTCGATAAGAAATTAATTAGTCGTACAAAATTGTGAAATTAAAACAGTACAATTTTAGGAAAACAATATAATCTCTTAATTTTATCGGTTTAGTCATATTTTAAATGTAGGCCAACATAAATGCACAGTCGAATTTCATTAACCCAGATCAAAGACATTCGTAAAGTTCGTGTAACAGCCATTTTAACCGTTTCATCAGTCTTTGGTTTTATAATAAGTTATATTTGTTTGTTTACCGTGTTCTTTTCTGTTCAAGAAAAAGACCAATTTGTTTTGTAACGTCCGAACTGAAATCAGTAATTTTAGTTCGACCTGGATTTTGAGGTATATATGAAAAGAAGCCGTCAGCGGTTCAAAGGAACAATATATATTCTCAAACCGATCGACGCCTTGAGTTACAAACTAAGAAAAACAAATCGCTCGTGAAGTTCTGCATAAGAAATAGTCTTGTAAGCGAAAAAAATTCAGTTACTGTAAGAAACAAAACCGTCCGATACAGAAAAACGTTTCCGGTTCGCTTTGAAGTTTTAGATAAAATTAGAACGAATCGGTTTTTAACGACGTAACTTTTACAGATGGAGATACTTTTTAACGGATGTGGATTCATGAATATAGGGACGTGAAAATAGACATGTCATTTTTGAGAAAACATGCAACACACCTAAAGCGCGTTAAATAAATCGATTTTTATTTAACGCCTGTATAAAAAATTATAATAAGATATCGCAATTAATCGTTTCAGTTGTTCGGATGTTCGGTACAGTTAGATTAAAAATTGTGTGATCGCGCCTTATTTTGCCGAAAAGATAATGGAAATTTTTATTTCGATTTCTTAAATACGTGTCGTTTCCTTGAACCGCTTAATGTCGAAAAGTACGTCGAATTTATTTCCAACCCGGCGATTTAATGCATCCATTAGCCGAACTTCGAATAAATATTTGCGTCGGATGGATAAGCAGAGACAGCCTTTTATATCGTGACCTCCAAGAAGTCTGGACTTAGCACCTTCGTAATCTTTTATTGCGCGAATATATTTATAGCACGCCTTACTTGAAAAAATTACGCGACCTGAATCTCTTTAAAGAAAATAATTAAGGAAGCGATTACAACCTTAGAAGGAAATACGTTACGCCGAACGAGTTTATCGATCTGTTACCCTTTATATCGATATGTTACCGACTATTTATCGATCGGAAACTATCCGAGCGAAGAAGGGCGCGCGTATTGAAATACATCGATTACGTAAAAAAACTATTTCAGATAAGAATTTGACAAATAAAACAACAATTTAACTGTTTCTTTTTTTCACGCCTTGAACCTACCGCTTTTTTAAAACGATGTAAATAAAATCACAACAATCTTTTTAGCAAATATTTTATATATTCATAATTATAAATACCAGGGTATATAAATATTTTTAATTTTTTTAAATATCATCTACACGATTCACAGTTACGGGCTCCAAACCACGGTCTATCTGTCCATTTTTATGCGTTAAAAACTCTTTCCGACTTTTTAGGGAACCTCAAAAGATAATATTAAATTTCGGACGGAAATATACGTAACCATAATAAATATTTATGAATGACGATTACGTCACATTATTGAAAATCCTGACGTTTACTAACGAAAAGGTCACATTATTATCTCTTGGAAGTTTCCTCTTTCATCTCCGTAGAGAAAAATAATTATTGCAGTATATAACTGAACCGGTCGATGAAATAATTAATACTACGCGCTATTATTCTAGTAAAGGTAAACGATTTCTTGAGGGATTGTGAATAAAATAAATGCTAACAGTCTGGATGAGAGCTTAAATAATTATTTCGGGTGGTTTTCCTCTAGCTTCGCGATCCTTTCTGGAATAGGATCATCCCGTTTTTTTTTTTATTATTCAACTTTTTTATCTTATCTGTTCTTTTCTAGAACTACCCCCAATTTCCTTTTATCTGAAAATTCCATCCGGGAACCTTTATTTTTTTTTGTATCCGGTTTGTGTTAAGTAACACAAACCGGATAAATATAGATTAGGTTTCTTAGATTAGGATTAGGTGTTCTCTTAAAACGTGATCTAAATAAAAAATAAATAAATTACGAATTTTTAATAATCAATAATCGGATGAACGGGGATAAATATAAATGAAAATTTAGATTACATGATATTTCAATAGCAAATAACCGATCTTATTTCCCCCTCGCGCCACCAAAAAAAAAAAAAAAAAAAAATACCGGATGTATAACAATTATCCCGCATCATATTTTAAAATATACATAAATCTGATATCACCTAAAACACTATTCTAGAGATTTTTATTATTATTTAACAAAATCTTTACCGCATTTGAATATAAAATATATTAATTATTTTTATTTCGTTAATACGTGTTAGAAATACTAAACAATTAATTTTAGTGATGTCATTTACACTGCGGTAAAATTGTTCTGTAGTTAAAGACTGTGTTACTGCGCCCATAATTAGGACGAATTGAAAAATGAACGTACTAAATATATGGAATACGGAGGGTGGAGAATAATTTTTTTTTTGCTTTCGTATATATCTCGGCTCGAATTTTTAGTCGGGTTGAATTTCTGGGAGAAGAGTTAATCGATCACCGGGTGGAATAGATATTTCTCTCTCTTATATGTCGCTCCTTTTTTTAGACTCTGGTAGTGTTTTTATAATATAATCACTAGCCGGAAAGTCATAGAATGTAATTGATATCTGTAGACTTGTAGTACTGCATCAAAAGAAGCCGGCACCATATCTAATCCCTATTCCATGTTGAAACTCGTGGGCGCTTTGTCAATAGTAACCGACCGACATCTTCCATCCTCTCTTCCTACACGTTAACTCGCTATTTCTCTTTACGTATATCTCTTTCTTTATCGCTTTCTTCTATTTTTTTCCTATTAAAATTACCGTTAAAATTCTCATTAACTACTACAAATTTCCATATAATAAGCTTTGAAAATCTATCTTCCTGTTATTAATAGGTTACCTGTATGCAACATTATTAAAATTTAATTTAATTTGCGCTTAATTCTGTCATTAAAATTAATACGGTGAATAGTTTTATCTTTGATATCTATACTAATGATTCTTTTTTTCGTTGTTTGAGAAAGGATTTTCTAGGATACAGGTAACCCCTTTTTAAAAGTTTATATTTAAATTACCTAACTACGAAAACTAGTTTATAGAGATAAACGATTAATTTATAGATAAGTTTAAATAATAATAAAAATCTATAAAAAACTGTTTAAAAGTAATGGAAATTTATATAATTAAGCACGCGTTTCGATCATAATAGTGATTATAAGTATATACATAATTTTAAGCTAGCTTTTTTTAACTTTGTCAGTTCCCAGCGATTTTGTATTTTTTTTTTAGGTTTAAATTTCTTTTAAACCTTAAAACTTTATTTAATGACTTAAATTTCACGGTTTTATTTTTGTAGTTATTTATTTTTAACTGTTAATACACCGGGGATCATTTGAAAAGTTACCAGGAATATTATTCAACAGCTGTCAGTACCATCTGTTTGCAGGCATGTATACCATTCTCGGGGAGAACTTTTTAAAATTATTTTCAAAGGGATGGAACCCACCGACCGCTACACCTAAACCCAACTCAAAAATTTTAAATGGCGACGGTAATATTTAATTACATTAATTGACAACCCGAAAAAAATTTTGGTAAAAAGAAAAATAAAATCCGCCCACCCCTTCATTCCGTTGGTGCGAAAAAGCAATCGGGTAGACTTTTTTTAAATTTCAATCCAACAAAAATAACTGTAAAATTACTAGATATAACTTCTTAAACCGTTTGAAATAATCATAATCTATGGATTAAAACTGTGAAAATTATTGTTAAAATTGCCAACACAAAATTTCCCCCTTTAATGTTTTCTACATTTTCAACGGTTGAAAACTTAGTTTTTTAAAATGAGACGATATAGCTTGTGACATCTCATCGGAAGTACCTTTGAATGACAAGTCATTTGGTACAAATAAAATGAAAATTTGTTCACCGGTATCGAAGTTATGATTAAAAATGTGATTTTTTACGTTATGTTGGGATACAGTGTTACCGACCCAAAGCATTAGGTCTGAAATCGTCCGTTCGTCTTAAAAAATATGCTTTTTAGGTTTCTCCAGCGTTGAAAAAGCGTACCGATAAACATATCATTATAACGTCAGTTAAACATACGAAAAGGTACCCACTTATTTGCTGGCAACATGTTGAAAAATTGATTACCAGATCAAAAGATGACGGAGAGTGTGGGTTCCAATCCTTTGAAAATAATTTTTAAAAAGTTCCCCTCGAGAATGGAATACATGACTGCAAATAGAAATACGATGGGACTGTAATAAACATGGTAACTTTTCAAATGATCAACCGGTTTATATATATATATATATACTCCGGGTGATATTTTTACCCGTACTTCGTACGGGTAGCCAGTTATAATTAATGTTTTAAGACGAGGCTGACTGTTTTTGAAACCCGCATTCTTAGATCACTCAAGCGCGGTGCCATACACCATCGGCTTATGTCCCAACCGCTCACTTGTCATATATTTGCTAAAATGGGTAGGCGCACCCCGTCAGCTACTAAAAATATATATGACATCCATAATAAAATTTATTTCGTCTAGGCACAATTCGCTGCCACGCCTAGGTCGCTGAATGCCAGCAAGTGCCTGTCCGCCATTTTATAGGGCTTGGAGCCATAATAATTGGCTGATGGTCAGCCATACTCAGGGTTATCATCCCACGGCAATGGAGTAAGAGTCTTACCCAAGTAAACTACGGATGCCGAGCTTTCTCATCATCTGGTCTATTTAATAACTTATTTGGGTCCAAATCAGACATGGCGATGCCCTCCAAAGTTTTAACTCGACTAAGAGTGACGTAAATCTGCCCCTTGGCAAAATTTTTCTCGCCAAGGTCTATCACTGTCCTGTTAAGAGTTATACCCTGCAGTCTGTGAACGGTTACAGCTCAGCTTAGTATTAGAGGTCACATTCTGCGCTCGACATCTCCGTATCCCTTTGTCGCTTGGAATGTTGTAGAAACAGGTGAAATGGCTACGCAACCATCAACATCTTTCATTTTAAGGCCTATAATCTCATCATGAAATTCTATGAGTACAGCTTCAGGTAGGTATCTCTCCTTCCTCAAGCCGAGTCGATGAGAACGTTGCTCTTGCGTTTCGTTTGACAAACGTTTGTGTATTAAACCGACACGATGAGTATGACTCTCTAGACTCTCATTTAGTAAGAACAAACTGTTTTACGTTCTCGTTTGTAAGAGTTTACGTTCTCGTTATTACGGAATATTTGTTGTAAATACTTTTACCTTAGTTAATAAACAAAAATATAATTATTTATAACTTTTTATTTCTATTATTAGTTGAAGTCGGCTTTTATTTTTTTATAGAAAAAAATGTTTCTTTGGAATTATTTGTTTCAATAAATAGATATAGGACGTAACTAACTACACTCTGCTTTCTATTTTGTTTCCGTAATTTGAGTAATAAATGAAACAAATAAATCTGAAACACGTATTTTAAGTTAGCGACTCGCTGATAATCTTAGAAGACTAATCGGACTTATCAGTTACTAAAACAAATATATTACCCAGAAAATTACAGAAAACGATTAGATATGAGATAAAATTTAACTTAAAATTTATTTTAATAAAATTTATGAGATTTAATTAAAAATTTAAACTAATTTTAAGATTATGCGAATGTTTTTCATCATTTCATTTGATGTAGCGTTAAGTTTTCCGACCAATCGGGGCTGGTTTTTCGATTATTTATCTTTCTTTTTCCTGTTTAGCCTCCGGTAATTACCTTTCAAATAATACTTCAGAGGATGATATGTATGTGTGTAAATGAAGTATAGTCTTGTACAATCTCAGTTCGACCGTTCCTGAGATGTGTGGTTAATTGAAAACCCAACCACCAAAGAACACCGGTATCCACAATCTAGTATTCAAATCCGTGAAAAAATAACTGATTTTACTAGGACTCGAACGCTGGAACTCCCGACTTCGAAATCAGCTGATTTGAAAAGACGCGTTCACCACTAGACCAAGCCGGTGGGTCCGATTATATATCTGTATTTATATTTCCCTCCCTTTTTATGTTGAAAAAGATACGCTTGAAATCATTAATATTTCTTTTTCTTAGTATAATTTTAAGCAAGCTATACACACGAAAACCTAACTCAAATCGGCGAATCGTCCTCGTGTACTATCTTCTCCTCATACAGTAAAAAACGAAGATCTTTATTCCAGAAAGTTCAGTTTTTTTCTGAAAAATCGTCCGATATGAATGACAACAGTTCACATTACCACAATTTGGGTTTATATATGCTTTCCACAGGCACACCGGATTTAAAGGACTTCTTTACCTTTCTTGATTCCCTACGAAAAATTTGTTTTAGTGTTTCAATTCTAAATTTCAAAAAATTCGAATCCGTATTCGAGATTTTTTTGCGAATCATGAGTAAAGAAAGTTAATTTCTTATCGTGCCTGTTGTCCTGTCCTATCGCTTTTAACTACACAAAAGTGGTTTTGTGTGTGTGTGTGTGTGTGTGTGTGTGTGTGTGTGTGTGTGTGTGTGTGTGTGTGTGTGTGTGTGTGTGTGTGTGTGTGTGTGTGTGCAATACGGGTATTGCAGATAGTTATAGATAAATATACACGTTCCCACGTGTATAGCCCGCAGTGTAAATTATACTAGCTGCTATCTACCATTCTACTGCTACTACTATTACTACTTCCTTGGCAGAACGATCTATATACTTCATTTTTAAAAATGTTTTTCGCTCAAAATTACAGAAAACAGGTTAATTTAAAATTTAATAAACCGATCATATTTTGTGGGAAAAAACGTCATCATTTTATTATAGCTTATATTACTCGTTTAAGCCGACCGGTGGTAGTGATCACAAATTCTGGTTCGGATTATATATCTGTATCTAAATTTTCCTACATTTTTTTTTTTAATTCCAATATTGTCATGAATATAATAATGCGAGAAAAATAGAAATATTGTTCAGTAACGCATGCTATAAATTAAATTTATACTCCAGGATATTAAATTGACAACAAACCGAATATTTTGGCAAACCATTCGTTTTTACAGTATTTCATGTTAAGTAACATTTATTGTAAATGTTAAGTATCATCTATTATAAAAGTAACATTTACGTGTAGCTTCGATATTGTTTTAATACCGCCTGCTCAAAGTGTACGGTAACTTGGTATTCATGTTGATCATCGTCTGACGCGGAAGATCCAGGTAATGGAAAAGAGAAAACATCTGAACATTAAGTTTAAGTAATGTACTTGTTGCCGAGCAGGAAATCACAACTTTCACTAACAACATTCGTCGTAGAGGATTATTCTGAAACCGATTTGTACCCGTGGGATCCAGCTTCAGGGTACTACAAGCAGCGGCAACGTCGAGTCGATGCGGCGATTGCAAAACAAATTACCGAGAAGCATGACGGAATCGCCTAAGAAACAGTGAAATCCACGAATATCTGGGTTTACCAGATCAAGAAAAAATACAGCGATTCGATACAAATTATAAACTGCGGGTAAACAACCGCGTGAATTATTTCTTCTCGATAATAGTGAAGACGTTAGAAGGCTAAAATGACTCCGCAGTTGGACCTCGGTAACATGTGAACTTCGAGCTGCACCGACTTAGTGTTACCCGTCGATTCGTTATTTCACTTCATTCGGTTTTAGTTATTATTCTTTCGTTATTAATTTTAATTTTATTTCTCTCAGAGTTTCATCGTTTCTCTTGTTTATTAATCTTTTGTTTTGCGTTGAGCCACCGACAGTACTGTTCTCCGACTTAAACTTTATGTGTATAGGTATATTGAATGTTCTGTATGGCGATTAGTTTGGAGCCTATCTTCATATGATTATAATTACTTAGGTTTCTTTTATATCGTTACCAATTATAAAATCTATTTCGAGGTAAAAAATAAAATAGTGTTAGCTTACGCCTTCAAAATAACTACCATCGGTTACTATAGTTGTTTGAAAATATTATTTTCTTAATTTTTTTGTTTAACCAAATTTACTTGTTTATTTAAAGCAATTCAACAATTATTAATATGATATTTGTATCTTATGTTTGAATGAATTAAAATCTCGATTCGCCGATTACCTTAGCAAATCGATGTCTCGATGACATTAAAACACATATTTGGAAGAAAATGATCGGCTGTAATAAAATTTAAGAAACCGATAAGATTTTTAATTACGTTTCATTATTCTGTGACGTAGTTTAGATTACGCCGTTCCACCCTACTGGTGATTATCAACTCGATGTTGGTATCAATATTTATACCTTCATTCTTTTTTTAAGCGGCGATAACTAGGCTTGCCAATTTTTAAAAATAATAGAATACAACGAGATAATTTTTTCTATACTGTTTTACCGATTTATGTGAAAAGTGAAATTAATAATTACAAATTTTCAAACGGCAACTCGCCGACAACCACGAAAGACAAATCTATATTTACCGGATTATAAAATTAAACTTACTCGTATATTATGAAAAAAAGGAAACGATCGGTTCTAATATAAATAAAGAAAAAAAATCATTATTATCCTAAGAAAATATTTTCCGTTATTTACACGTTGTAGACTACCAGTGGTGGAGATCAGGGTTATATATTTTCCTTCGGTTTTTTTACATAGATAAAAATGAGTAACGGGTTTATCTTTATAAGATGTCGTAGACCGTAAAAAAGTAGAAAAATCTAAAAAAAACTTTTTCTGGAAAAATTATCGTTTCCGTAAATAAATGATAAGTGGAATTTTGAAGATTATTGTTCATAGCAAACCGCTGGTTATCCCTGCAAACTATGTTAATCCCGTTGAAAAGTCATAAAATAAAAACGTTAAAAAGTCGATCTCAATTTATTTATAATCACCGTTATTTTAATGTAATGTTCCGATCGATCGCCTTCTAGGTAACATTGGGATTTAACGTCCTCTCTTTTGATCTTGAAAAATGAAATATCTTTTTGTTGCAGTAAAACGCAACAAACTAGAAACGTTTTTCTGTATTATTTCCATAATTAAGTGAAAAATGAGAATTTTTATACCGTTCGAAACAAAATGACGACAGACCGACTGCTTGGCAGACCGATTACAAAAATCGTAGTATATATTCTTGCGGTGGTCGGCTTGAGGTTAGATATCAGTATTTATACTTTCCTTCGTTTGTTTTTACTTTAAATAATAACGTCTTTGACGACATCGATTCGTTTATAAAAAGTAAAATTACGAAACGACTAGAAACTTTGTTCTACATTACTATATTTCAATAATTTAAACGAAAGTGAGAGACTTCTGATAATATAGATAATGAAACGATGACATATCGTGTACGTTGCCGAAGGAAATTATGTGAACGCTGAAAAATATAACTCTTATTTCATAAAATTTAATAAGATCTGGTGGCTATTATAAAATGAATAAACCGATCGAATTTTAAGAAAATATATTTTATAATTTTGACGTTCAGCGGTCGCTCAGGATTAAATAATTGTGTTTTATTCTCTTTATTATTTTTTTTTTTTTTTACTTTTATTTATTCTTATAAATAAAGATAGAATGCACAACAAAAATTCTGTGTTGTTCTAGCGGTTTGAATAATAACGGATTGTTAAGTTTTCAAGTTACAAGCTATAAGCTTGACAAACCAATCAGTGGTATGTATTTCAGAAATTGAAAAAAAATGATCGGCTCTAAATTCAACAAACCAATGACATTTTTAAGAAAATATTTTACATATTTTCTTAAAAACCCTACTTTCTAGCGCACCCACATAGCTCTCATTGGGAGATTTTCCACGATATATCATAAGTGATACTTATTTTCATCGGTTCCAGAGTTATAGCCAAATAAACTTTTAATTAATGAAATATTTGGATCGTAGAAAGGGACGGCACATCGGTTCGAACCCGACTTCATTTCTTTTTTTTTAAATTTAAATATATTAATAATTAAACATATTAAATAATTATTAATCTGTAATTGTAAAAACAATGTGTGTATGTAATTTAATAGACGTACAAGGAAGTCATGTAGTGTCCACATCAATTTTTTTTTATCTAACTCAACATTTGGCGTGTGAAAAACACTAAAATATTTTTAAATTTTCCCATATTTACTGCCTATTTATTATTTAATCATTGTATTCGCCCAATTTGGAAATTAATTGTAAGCCATTTTCCAAATAATAAATTTCACATGCGCTCCCACATACACACACACAAACATATATATATATATAAACATTTTGATCAGCATTTCTTATCGTATAGAATATATATATATATATATATATATATATATTATTTTTAACTAAAAACATATATAATTTTAATTACCGTCTTACAATACATTTGTCATAAGAATTTCCTCCATGTTTCGCCGCATCAATGTATCAGCATCATCAGGGTATGAAAATATCCGCAATTACGTTTCGTCAGTCTTACATACAGAAAACACAAAATATCACACCGCAATATTACATATTAATGTATGTAATATTGTGATGTGTTTCTCGTACATTTACAAGAAGCACGCAAGCAAATCGCCGAGTTATCCCGTCTAATTCTAGACTTTAACCGATTAAAATTCTATTTCTCTTTATCTTTTATTGCCGATTCAGAAAACGCGTTACCAGATTCAAATTTTGTTTGTTATTTAATGGGTTTTGAACCGAGCGATTTATATATTTGTAAACTATCCCGCGCGTTGATATTATGGCCTTTATTATCTTCATAGCTTTAAAGATTACATTATAATCATGTCTCGTATTCAAAATATGACGCGGTTAAATTGAATTTTTCTGGCCGATTCAATCTTACAGCAGCTATATGTTGTTGGTATAAGAACCCTTTACGCTTATCTTTTCGATCGATATTCGCGTTAATTTTCATTTTTGCATTATTACTAGTTTTATATGCTTTTTTTTTACAGATTCCTTTCCCGAATAAATTCGTGATTTTTTAATTTTCAGTCCCTATACAGTAAAATAGCGTACATTTTTTGTCCCTTGCATTACTACTATGCGAACTTAATCGAGTATACTCGTATTTATTTATACGAAATTAATTACTGGTTATTTTCATTTTTGTGCATAGTTTAATCTGCCGTGTCTGGACTATAACCGTTAAACATTGTTACTTGCTGCATGTATTTAAGTTGAAACTCAAAATTTGCGACGCTTATTGGTAATTTCAATGCTATTAAGCATAGGTCTCTACAGTCCGACAATTTTTGGTTTATCGCATGATTTTATTTATTCTGTATTTTCATAACCGCGTTAGAGTAGGCTTCCTGTAAATATTCAATTTCGATCTGCGATGATTTCTAGTAACGGTGAGATATAAATAATTAAGTTTTCTGTCGCTCTCTTCTTCAAAAGTAAACTCTATATTATCGCGCAAACTATTAATTAGACTGTACTCTACTATTAGGTTCATTACGTATATTTTCATTATACTCGTACATAACAAAAATATCATCAACATTTCGAAAATATACGACAATATCGTTATTTTATCTCAGGGCATTATTTACCTGTAAATCTTACAAAAGTATTTCGGATAATATACTAGCGTTCGGGTCCCCCGTCACGAGTCCAATTTTTTATCGGTGGATATTATTAAATCTAATTCTTAACTAATTTTTAATCTGTTTAATATATGCAAAATTTTGATAATTTTTGTTACGATTTTTCAGTTATAATACTAATGACTTCATTTGTAGGAATGTTTGTTAAAATATTATTATAATCAAATTAAATCGTACGCTATTTATAAGATAGTGTTATTTAGTTAATTTTATCGGCCGAGTCGATTATAGAATCTGCATCACAATTCCACATTCGTTTGCAAAACACGTGTTATCGGTTTAGATAACTTATAGTTTGGATTCCAATAAAATTCCCTAAAGGTCCTACTGGGAATTTCTTCGTGTATTTTCGGTATCCATTATATTATCGGGGCACGTGTAGTTTTTGTGTAAACAATCTTAACCTGTTTTATTTACATAATCGGAACGGTTTATACAATTTTTAATGTTGTTTTGAAGACTCCGTGTAGGATCTTTAACTAGTAATTCGAACAGTCTCTGATGTAACGTATCGTTCCGTTTTGCTTATGTAATCGTTTTTTCATAATGCATTCAGCCTTACTGTTATGCACTTTTGGAACAATTGAATCGTCGTGTCTGTTATCAACGATTCTATATTATAGTTACTATTATTTATTTAAAAATTCCGCTTAAATCCCATTTCTAAGATCTCGGTTTCTCGTTTATTAAATGTTAAGATTTATTAATGCATTTTTTAAAATTAATCTTGATCTTCAACATTTTTTATCGTATCGAGATATTTTTTATTTTGGATTCATATTAGGTTTTTTTAATATATTTTATTTCATATTATATTTAGCTTGTTTTCTGCACCCGATATTACTGTGTGGCGTATTAGCTCGTATTCAACATCGGCCTCCATTTTTAATATATTTAGATGTAAATTATGTACTTTGAAATTTAACTTATCGTTTTTTATATGCGACGATTTTATTTAATTTCTAACCCGGCACTTTTTCGATTTTTATTTTAGAAATGCATAAACACAAATATCGATCAAATAGATAAACGCAATGGTTCTGGTGTGTACAAAATGACTTGCGAATCCTGTCGTATTATATATATCGACCGAACAACAAATTTTAAAAATAGGTACAAACAACGCATAGTTGCTGTAAAATTGAATCGGCCAGAAAAATCACATTACCCACGTCGTATTTTTTATGCGGGATATGAATATGATGTTATCGATAAAGCTGTGAAGATAATAGAGGTTATATATGAACGCGTGGAAAAGTTTACAAATATATAAAAATAAAAATCTCTCGGTTCAAAACCCATTAAACAACAAACTGAATTCGCTACATGTTTTCTGCATCGGCAATAAAAGATGAAAATTAATAGATTTTTAATCGATTCAGGCCTAAACTTAGACCGGATAACACGGCGATTTGCTTGCGTGCTTCTTGTAAATGCACGCATTAATATATAATATTGCGGTGTTATGGTATGTGTTTTTTTGTTTGTAAGACTACGACACGTAATTACGGATATTTTCATTCCCTGATGATGCTGATACATCGATGAGGCGAAACACGAGGGAAAAATATATGACGAATGTACAGCAGGTAATTAATATATATATTCGCTTACATCATACAAAATAATACGACCATTTTCGTATTGCTCAGCTTAATATTTTGACGTCCTTTGTGAACGGTCCTATTAAGCTTTAGTTTATAGTTAATTTTTTATACATTACACAAGGGTGTAAAAGATATTATCATCGATTTATTTAAAAGTGAATTAAAAGATTTCTTTTTATAGGAACAATTTTAGTACTTTGATAATTTTTTTTACAAAACGATTAAGAGATAAATCTGAATTTTCTGTACTCTAGTTTTATGATGAATTTAAATATGTATCAAATACGCCTTCTAAATTATTATTTTATTCTGTGCATATTTTATTTATTTATACTCGAGTAGATGCATTATTATTACGAAGCGATAAAGTACGGTGTTCCTCTTAATATGGTTAAAATTAAATATACGTTTCTACAATTTTTTTAATTTATTTTTAACTTGAATGTACTGTTTTTATTAGTAAATTACATTGCGATTTGTTAAAACAATTTCTATTTATTTTTTATTTTTTTGAATATGTTTTATTAAAAAAAAAAAAAAAAAAAAAAAAAAAAATATATATATAATCTAATTATTTTAAAAATACGATACAATTTTTTAAAACATACGTTCTATCGGAGCCCTGCTTCCTTCCGAGTCAGGTGCCCTTTTTGTACCCGGATCTATGGAAGTAATGGACACTTATAATTAAAATCTGATTTGGACCCATATCACTTCCTTGTACGTCTATTAAATTACATATACACATATTTTGAAATGGAATGTACATAAAATTTTATTTCAGTAATAACTTCCGATATTTTTTCATATTTTTTTCTGTCTGTTATTATTGAATTATTAACTATCGTAAAAGTTTTTTTTACAATCAGAAATCAATAATTGCTAATAAATCAATATACTTAACTAAAAAAAAAAGTAAAAAAAGAGATTCATTCGAAACTCTCTTTATATGAGGTTCTTAAATTTAAAAAAATATTTTTTTTAAATTTTGCATTTCCACGGATTTACACTTTCGAAAATTAGTAAATTTGTTCGACATATTTTATATTTTCCTTTTTCCACGACGGGTGTAGCATCTCATCTGTTTCATCTGGAGGTTTCGGGTTTGATTCCCGGTCAGGAATGCCTTGTTTTAACTCGCTACGAAATTCGGTTTTTCCATCTGTAATCGTTATCGGGCGTCGATCTAGATAAAACTTTTCATAAAAGATTCACGCTATTAAACGTCTAATCGTCTTGAGACTTACAATGTTATCGGTCGACTAATACGTATTAGTTGTGTTGAACGACTAGCAAAAACTAACGGACTAAAATTCCAGGGTGATGTTATTATATTTCTTAAATAATTTTCTGTTAACTTACCGAGTTTAAGTTCATTACTAATTACAATTTTTTATTCTGAAAAAAGCCATCGTTTTTCACTTTTTTACCCCCACTCGCCAGTCAAATGAGGCACGCAAAAAAAGTCTAAAATTATGTCCTACTAACTACTTAAAAATTAATTTTTTTTTATTGTACTCAAAAAGTTTGTTCACTGACAATTTGCCGTTTTTCTGTTTTTTAATAATTTTATAAAATACACACACACACACACACACATATATATATATATATATATATATATATATATATAAAGTAAACATTAATTTAAGAAATACTCGTAATCTATTTTTTCAGTTTGCGAACCATATTCCAAAACTGCAAGGGACCGTCGTGGGGAAGCAAACCATAAATTTTAAATTAAACGTTAGAATTGTGAAATTTATTCTAAAGTACATTGAAAAATAAACATTTTGACGTAAAAATCTTCGGACTACGATAACGCTAACCAAAATCGTATTAACTGCAACGGAGAAATATATAAAAATAATATTTTAAGATATTAAAATATTTAAAGAGATTTTTGTAACGAAGTAATCATTAAAATTTAATATTCGTAATTCTGCTTCCTTAGTCGAGCTCCTTCTTTCAAATTAAAAGAATATAAAGGTAAGTACTGTAGATTAATTTTTACGTATATATTGTATAGTTGTTACATTAGATAAATTTGTAATTATAAAAAATAGATGCTGATCTATTTCATAAATCGGGTAACTTAAGTTGAAAGTTTAAATATTTTTAAGCTAACGTTATGCGTTCCATAGGATTTTAAAAAAAGATCTTTTTATTAACAACGCCAAATACGTTAATATTTATAGAGTTAATTAAAACTTATTCTACAATAACTTAATTTTTGCAATACAGTTTTTAATGTTAATTATGAAAATTGTTATGTATTTTTTACCGACAATGAATGTTAAACGTCGAAATGAACTACCAGTTTTAGATTTTAGGTCTTTTTTTTTGTAAAGAGTTCACAGTTCTTTCTTTACTTACATATTTGTATAAAATAAAAAAAGGCATTTAGGCTAAAGATTATCAGCTCGCGTATTACTCTGTTGAAAAGGGATTGAACGTACAGTGTATCATTTCATAACAAAAGAGATACATCGATCTGCGCTTTGCACTTTCTTTCGTAGACTTTCTTACAGCTATCCGGCGCAAGAAAAACATTAAATTACAAGCGGTAAAAACAAAGTCGAGCGTAACGATTTTAACTTTATACCCGTAACGAAAAGAATGAATTTGTCGCTCGTAGATCTCGATGTCAACTTCGGCTAAGCGAATAAGGCGACGGGAATCCGTTTAAGTTCTTATTGTATTTAGTAAGGCTGACCCGTGATGTCTGCTTTAAAACGGTCATCTTAAAAGCAGCTAGTGACTCGTTCGTCACTCGTTCTGTAGTTCTCCAGTAGGTGAAACTTATACGCACCAAACGGTCGATATCACGATGAAAGCCGATCGTAAAATAATCTACAAAACGATTCAGAAAAATATTTTTGTACGAAATTAGAATAGCGAGAAATACGCAGGACAGCTTCCGATAAGTCTGGCGCCACGTTTAACAGATAAGAGTTCAATTTTCTAATACCGATAATTAATAGCAACTAAGTTTTTTATTTTACCTAAATCATAACATTTCACCGGGTGCAGATCGGTTAGTCAAAACAAATCAATCTGTATTACAATTCTGTACGGATCGATTAATATATATTAATGATTTCACCATTTCAGTATAAAATCTTAAAATCCGCGTACAAATCGCAGGCTATTTTTGGAACCGTCATTCCGTGCGCGGGTGTGTTAGTTATAAAACTTGTCCTTATCTCGCATATCAGTTATATTACTTGTAGGGTTTATTGAAATATTTCGAAATTATTTTACTGTGTTTGCATCATAGAAGAATAACATCGAATGAAGCTTTGTCACGACAGCGCAATTTTTACGTTATCAGTTCGTTTCTACTCAGAGGCTGGATATTATTTTGTTTTTTTTTGTCTGTTATCAACATAATACGGTATACGGTCCTGTTTTTTTTTTTTTTTTTTGTCTTCAGTCATTTGACTGGTTTGATGCAGCTGTCCAAGATTCCCTATCTAGTGCTAGTCGTTTCATTTCAGTATACCCTCTACATCCTACATCCCCAACAATTTGTTTTACATACTCCAAACGTGGCCTGCCTACACAATTTTTCCCTTCTACCTGTCCTTCCAATATTAAAGCGACTATTCCAGGATGCCTTAGTATGTGGCCTATAAGTCTGTCTCTTCTTTTAACTATATTTTTCCAAACGCTTCTTTCTTCATTTATTTGCCGCAATACCTCTTCATTTGTCACTTTATCCACCCGTCTGATTTTTAACATTCTCCTATAGCACCACATTTCAAAAGCTTCTAATCTTTTCTTCTCAGATACTCCGATCGTCCAAGTTTCACTTCCATATAAAGCGACACTCCAAACATATACTTTCAAAAATCTTTTCCTGAGATTTAAATTAATTTTTGATGTAAACAAATTATATTTCTTACTGAAGGCTCGTTTAGCTTGTGCTATTCGGCATTTTATATCGCTCCTGCTTCGTCCATCTTTAGTAATTTTACTTCCCAAATAACAAAATTCTTCTACCTCCATAATCTTTTCTCCTCCTATTTTCACATTCAGCGGTCCATCTTTGTTATTTCTACTACATTTCATTACTTTTGTTTTGTTCTTGTTTATTTTCACGCGATAGTTCTTGCGTAGGACTTCATCTATGCCGTTCATTGTTTCTTCTAAATCCTTTTTACTCTCGGCTAGAATTACTATATCATCAGCAAATCGTAGCATCTTTATCTTTTCACCTTGTACTGTTACTCCGAATCTAAATTGTTCTTTAATATCATTAACTGCTAGTTCCATGTAAAGATTAAAAAGTAACGGAGATAGGGAACATCCTTGTCGGACTCCCTTTCTTATTAGGGCTTCTTTCTTATGTTCTTCAATTGTTATTGTTGCTGTTTGGTTCCTGTACATGTTAGCAATTGTTCTTCTATCTGTATTTGAACCCTAATTTTTTTAAAATGCTGAACGGTCCTGATTATCCGCTAATGTAACACGGCTAGTACGAATAATACGGTTACTTCGCGATAAAGAGATTTGGTTATTTATTTATCCCGGTTAAAGAGAGTCGGTGTCTAAATTTTCAGGCGATTCATTTATTGCTACGTTACAAACCGAGAATGATCCTACTCTATCAGGAATAAAAATGATTATTTTCCGTTCCGATTACGTAAGCACGATCCTAATTAGAATCTTGACGTACGGATTTAAAACTGAAATGTTATCTAAGCCTAACCGATCCGGAAGTCGTTTAGAAAAAGTTTCTGTAGTAAAGTCCTGAGCTTGTACTCAGAAAATATATTTTCTTATACCGCATCTTTAACCCTATCGATCCAAAATCGTTGATCGGTAATGTGTTGTTACCGTTCCAGGAAAAGAACCTTGTTCTATGCAGTCGTCACATATACGTTACCTAGAGGGGCTTCTTTGGTGAAGTTTGTGTTTGTTTTATTTGTATCGGTGGATAGTTCGTGGCTTCCTACTGTTCATTCTTCTCCTTCGTTCTTGATCCTTTTTTTACCGTAATCTGTCGTAGATTTTCATTAAACGACCGTTGGATACGCGCCAAAAATTCGGGTTCCTTTTCGGTTTTCTAAATTCTTAATCTTTTTGAAGCCGTATTCTTATGAGGATTCTTGTATTTAATTAGGCGATCGTAAAAATAATCAAGACTCGAACTGAAGTACTTGCAGGGTAAACCCAGGTCACGCACATCATTTTGTTAATTACGTACACAAATAAGTTAATGTATCCGTTATTGATATGTTTACTTATCGATAACGTATCGATATCGATAAGTAAACGTAAGTCGATAACACGTACCGTTATCGATTTTAGACGTATTTTATTTATTATATTACAAAAAATGTCGGTGTACGTATGTCCAGTGTATTAAGTTGTTTCGTGATAAAAACGGTAGCCTATGTTAACTTGTTCACAAATCTTTACACCGGCCGTTTCAGTTTTTTTATAACTACGGTGCATATAAAGCATCTGAAGTGACAAAACGGTTTTTAAACAAGCAAAACCCTTTCTCTGAAAGTAACGATAAATTTAAAATTAATCCCTAAGGATAAATTTTAAATTTATCCTTAGGGAGCCGAATTGAAGCGTCTTTTGTCTGTCTGAATATCGCCTACGACTAGGCGTTTTGATGAATAACAATGTACACCGGTTCGGTATAAAGAAGGAATGCGTTCGAGTGGAGCGTATAGTTAGCGCTAGCCTCGCTATAAAATACATTGACGGTTCGAGCGTCGGCGGAATCGATTATATTTTAACGTTAGCGACCCCTGTATATAGTCTACAGCCACCGTTTTGTGGACGGGTTATTTTTAATAAACGGGTTCGCGTATGGATCGCTCGGCCTGGCGATCCGTGCGCGTAAGAAGCTTCAGGTTTACGTGTTACACGACCGAAGGATGCATCTGCGTACGAGCCTCGAGTAAATTTAAACTCCATTAGATATCCGAAAACCTGCACGATATCGTACGGTTCAATTAATCGAATAAAGAAGAAAACGTAAAACTAATTTCACCGTTTTCTTCAGTATACTTGGTATTGTACGCTTGTTACTCTTGAGCTTAATCGAACCGTTTTCAAAAAATTATCCTTGTACGTCACTTCAGCCTCTTACATCGTTTCAGTTTTGGTAGTCGTGAAACAATATCGTACTTTTATCGGTGTAAGGAGGAAATTATTTGTTAAGACCGAATGCCACTGCGTTTTTGCGGGTTTAGCATGATGATCGTTAAGAGAGTATTCGGTAGGTCGCTGAGGAATCTGTAAGATACGACGACCAGAACGCGATCGAAGTTAACGCACCAATAATTTAATGTATCTGTTTAAGGAAGAATGGAATCGGTAATTACTACGTTCCTTTTGATTTAGGATACTCGTGTTGCGCTGACTTGGCTTTCTATTACGGTGGATAATAGTACACAGACGGTGTAATTTAATTATTACAATGCAAGGGACGTTTTGATAGACAAAATGTTACCCGTCGTAGAGCAACTTATCCCTCTCTTATGTACCTATCAAAATCTTTGAAAACTAGAAAAAACGCTTTGTTAACTTTATTTAAAATATTGAGAAACGTAAAATTAATACGAACTGACTCGCGCTGAACCTTGTCGTTAAATCGACGTAAATTGCCTTTTAGATCGCATTTTACTAAATTTTAATTTAATCGATTTAAAGTCATAAACTATTAATTTTATTAAAAGTCGCACGATTTTTTTTAATGTAATAAAACTATTACGTTTTCAATCTTTCATCGATGAAAAAATATAGGCAATACCGACGTAATCTGAATAATATTATTTTACTAAAAATATAATACGAACATGTATATACGGATTTCTCAATTTATTTTTTTTTTCGCGTACATTCGATAAAATTTAAACATTTTGTTGTTCTTATTTGAATTTTGTATATTATAGGAAATAAATAAATCGATTTTATAAAAAATTAAATAATAATAATAATTTTCGTATTTCGTAAGATAAAGTAATAAAATTAAAAACAAAATAGTATAAAAAATAAAATACATTACAGGAGACTATTATTTAGCTATAGGAGACTATATAATATAATAAATACAAGAGTAAAAACAAAATAAAAAATAAAAGATGACAAAATAAAGCAAGCGAAACAAGTTTCGTAATAAAATTCAAAATAAGAAGACGGTTTGAAGTTTAAAAAAAGAAAGAGTGGGAGATAAACCAATAAAATTAATTGTCTTAAAAATAACGTATATAAAAGCCGGTTTCTTATTGGTTAATACGTTGGCGGGTCGCTTAGGAGTGAGGGAAAACGGTTAGATTTTAAATTATATGAACTAGCCTTGTGCAGGAGGGGAAACATTACGCCACGAGTGTTCATAACGGCCGGTTGAGAATTTCGACGAACGTGCAGCTTGTCTTATAACATATTTTTATAGTGGTATTTTCCGAATATTGATTTACGTTTCAGTTTTTTTTCCAAGAAGTCTTAGTTTATTTTAACTAATTAAAAAAAACCGTATGTTATTTTATTTTAAATATTCTAAAAAATATATAAACGAACTATGCTAACCGTCGGTGAAATGTGTTTAATATTACCTAATATTAGATCAAATTGTTCTTCATCGTTAAACCGTTTGAATTATTTACGAAGTAATTTTAAAAAGAAAACCGCTATGGCGTCATCTATAATACCGAGATGTCTTTTTGGTAATTCCGATACAAACAATAACGATAACGATTACAATAAAAAGAGTGCCGAAAAATTATTAGATGAACAACTCAAAATCGATCGTGAACGTTTCTTAATTCGTTTTAATTTTGATATATTATCGGAAAGTAATAAATCGATAAATTTATCGTCGAATAAAACAAATGTAGAATCTTCAATTGATGTTATTAAAGGTAACGGTAATTTAATATCTGATGATTCGGAAAAAATTCGATTAGATGATAATGTTAATATCGAATTCTTAAATCGTGAAAAGTCTTACAATAATTCCGCTAATAATAAACAAACGAACACGACAAATGAAAGTAAAACTGTGAATAGTATTACAAATTGTAAGAAATCGTCATCACCGATTAAAACTAAAACGTCTACATCAAATGCTACAGAATTCAAAAGAAGATCATATGTTCAGCACAAGAAACAAACTCATTTAACAGGTATGTACTAATTTATGTTAATTAATTCATTATTAAATTATACCAATTTGTTTTTTTTTTTTTTTTTAAGAAAGATAATTAACGTATAACGCGTTTAGTTTTAGTTACTCTTTTATATTAACTGAATTCACTAAAAAAATATTTTCAGATTTACAATTCTGTTGTTAATTGTAATAGATTTCGCTTGCTTATTTGTTTTATTTAGCTAATTTCTTCATATAACTTGTATAAACTTTATCTTAACACGAATAAAAAAATGATTTAATAAATTATATATTGATTGTGTTTTTTTTTTTTTTAATAACTTTTAACCGTGAAATAAAATTATAAGTTAGTGTATTAATAAAGTAAATTTGTGAGACCGCCAAATTATAAATATATCTTCATTATCTGCTTTTTAACAATTAAATCGTGTTTGTGTCTGTGATTAGATGATTCGTTTAATGCATTTACTTGGATGTAATAATTTAAATATATTTTTAATCTGTTAATAAGTTCATACTCTACGTTACGAGTACTTATTCGTATTTGCTTTAAACAATTTTTTTAAAAGTTTTATAAAATAATTTTAGTCTCGTGTTTATCGTAGAAAAAAATTAAATAATTAAAAAAATAAAACATTACTTTTGAAGGTTTTTTGTACGATTTGTTTGGAAATTAATTAATTTTATCATCTGTATAATTTGCAATCTATTTTAACTATACAATTTTAAACGTTTTATTTTGATTGGTTAGATTGTTTTTTTAAAATTTGAAAACTATTCTTAAATAAAAATGTATTATATTTTTTTGGTATAGTAATTAAAAACAAAACCATTCTGTTTACTATATTTAAATAAAATAATTTTACCGAATATATTAATAATGTGCATCTCATATTTTATTACGGTGTAATTTTCTTAATTTACAAATTTGTGGTTTGATTTGATTATTTGTTTCGTAAAAGTGTATTTAAAAAGAAATGATTTTGAGTTTTATATATAAGTAAGTAGATTTTTTTCAGCGGTGAAATTTCAACTTCATATAAAGTGTATTTCGTAGTTTGGTGGTGCGCTATAAATCGAGGCTGCTTTGCTTTTACTAGTGTACGTCTTGATGACATAAATGGATGCATAAATAAAAATGTAGGCCTATTTTAAAATTAAATTGAAAAAACACTTCTGAGTTCTGTCAGTTTTTCAAGGTTAAAAATTATTGTTTTAGATCAGTATTATACAGTACGGTGTCGTTCTGTAAGCTTTGTACTATTAGGCATAACGTAAGCTTTCTATAAAAAAATTAATATCTTTTTTTACGTATTACATTTAAATCGCGTATATATATATATATATCTATATATGAAATGGAATGATAATTTATACTTATCTTTTTTGTAATTTCTCATTTCGTTTTACTTAATTTATGACTCTTTAAAGGTTCTTCGTTATTATATTTAATTACAAAACTTTAAATCGGTTTTTGCTTAACGATCCAAATTATACAGTAAAAATGTATATTTCTCATCGTAATTTGCATTTTAACGTTTACCTTTACCTTTTGTTTTAATGCGTGAAAAGAGTAACAGAAGAATCAAGCTGTAGATATCTACTATAAATTTAAAAAAAAGAAGAAGTGAAGGCGTTAACAAATTTTGTTGTACCTTAGAAATTCACCGATACACATTGATAACGTAAAATTTTAATAGGGAATAGAAATGTTTTATTATTAAAATTAGATTGATTTTTATCCGGACTACGAGTAGGTTATGTGTAACATTTTCATTTCCTTTGTTTTTGATAAATAACTCAAGAAGTTTCGCCGATTTTTATGAAATTTTTATGAAGTATATTTCGTATCTATTGTGCGACTTTGGGATATATGAAGATTTAAAGAAAACAAAATGGCGGTGTTTATATGCCCATTTTTTACCGATTTAAAAATAAATAAACGTAGAAGTTATTTAATTAAAAATTCCGAATAGTATAAAAAATGTTAAATATAAAAATTATTTTAAATATTTTAATTAAAAATTCAGTTACGTGTAAGGTATTAAATTCTTAGTCGATGATATACGGTTATAGATTTGTATACGTCGGTTATAAAAAGAATATTCCAGTATTTGATTTTTTCCTCTTAAGCCGCTTTCTGGCTTTTACTGATTCTAGTAATATCTCGTATTCTGGACATATTTGAAGTCTAAAGTATTATTTTTGAAGTATTTTATTTTTACACTTTTTTTGTCTTAACAGCACCCAGTTTTTGTAATTTAAAAAAAAAATTTCTCTTTAATGTTGATCTGAAATACTACTGTCATGTTCTGCTAAATTTTCTAAGTAAAAATCTTTGTCTTTTGTCGCTCCAACCCCCTCCATCCGCTCATATGGACAAATATGCATTTTAATACCTCTCTTTTATTTTTGTCTTATTATTTTGTTTTATTTCTTTTTTATTAAAGTAATATGATTTCCGATGTTACTTATAAAGAAGAGCGAGCGCGTATGTGAAATTAAACAATTGTATATACACTTCGGGTAAAAATGCATTTAAATACGCGATTTATTATAACGATTTGATTTAGTAAACAATAAATTAATTTAATGTTTTAAAGAAAATTCCTCTTGGTTTCGGTTAGAAAAAAATTGAAGAAAAAAAATTCTTATTAGCGATCGGTATTAAGGTAATAATTTATTTATATTTAGATAAATGAAGAACTATTTAGGTAAAAATCAATAGCTTTTACCTTATCGTACCATTTGATTATTGTTTTTAATTCGGACAATTTAAATACTACGTTAAGATTTACGTTGCGGTTGACGGTAAGTTTAATGCGATTCAGTCGTTAACTACCTTTTTTCAATCGTTACCGTCGTCTCTACTAAGCGTCGTTCATCCGGCTGAAGTTATTAAGGTCTAGTTTGTCACAAAAACACGTATTTAATAAGTTTAAAATAAATTGTTTTTAGTTTTTTTATGCGCGTCTGTCTAAATGTTTTATCCGGTTTTAGTAGTGTTCGTTTTACGTACTAAACCGATATACATTGTACGTACACTTTCAAAAAGTATCGCTTTATTACGTGTAAAACGCTAAATGAATGTTCACATTCGAATCTAATAATTTCTTTTAACAAAAATCGTGAAATTTTACGCCGTAAAATTTCTCAGTTACTAAATACGATAAAAGCGAATAAATATTAAAGTATCGCAGGCAGAAAAAAAAACATCCGATAAGTTAAAATTCGGTTCGGTTTACATTATAAAATATTATCGTTCTGTCTAATTCGCTACGCTTTCCGTCCCGGATACCTATGAATTATATAGTTTTTAGTCTTGTTAATTTAACGAATTATTTCTTTTTAAACCCGTGCGATTTGTGTTTTTTTTCGGTTTACATAATAGAACAGCGTGCGTGTTTATCTGTATAAAGCGTTACAAAAATGTTTTAAATATTGAAATTTTGTCATCGCAATAAATTTATTTTTATCGGGTAGAATTTTATTATTAATAATACGAATAGCTTTATATTTTCGATTAACATTTTGTAAAATAAATTCCAACCGCTCGAAAAAAAAGTAAGGTAATTTTGAAAATTATAATATCTTATTCCGTTTTAAAATATTACAACCGATCGTTATAATTAAGGTCGGTTTATGTATATAATTATAATATGGCGGTCGAATAAAAAAAAAAAATAAATTAAATAAATTTTCTGAGGTCTTTAACCGGCTTAAAAAAAAAGCGGAAGTTATCGGTAGATTCGGATTTTTGTTTGTAAGGTATAAAGTTCTTTTTTAATTTTGTGTAGGAAGTTTCGATATCGGTTTTTACCGCATAATTTAAACGGAAGACTTTTTAATCGAAAAATTTCACCGCTTAAATAGACAATTTATCCGTACACTTTTTATAATATTATCGATTACAATTACAAACATTAAAGAGTAATCGCATGTATTCTGCTGTCAAGCTTGTAATTAATTTCTTGCAAAAATTTGACAAATTTTATTGTAAAAAAGATTACTCATTTTTTTGCATCTGCAGTTTAGTCATTTCGGAGCACTCTACCTAATTTTTTTTGTTAAGAGTTGTATTTCGTTGTTGTTTCTTTAAATACAGTCGCTGTTTTTCGGCCTATCTAAATATTAAAATAATAAAAAAATAACTTTTTTTTTAAGTTGAAATTTAAAGTATTCAATAAGTTATTTTTTTAAGTTAATTAAATTACTTTATCGCGTTCGCGTATATTAAAAGCGTTAATCAACTATCTTTAATTCAAAGAAGGGCGTATAAAATTTAGCGGCGAAATAGTATTCCGACATTATTAGATAATATATTTTAAATTTATATTATTTTTTATCGGTCTTTTTCAGTACGATTTCGAATATCTGTTAATTTCGGTATATTAATTCCTTAAATTATCGTTGTTCGTTATTTTCACGATCCTTTTAAATAAGTTATTTTGATTAATCTTTACAAAAATTTATTTTTTGCGACGCATTATACAGCATACACCCGTATTTTAAAGGTAAAAAAATTTGAAGCTAGGTCCATCATCGACTTTTAAAATACGTTAAAAGTATTATAAAAATATTAAAAATACACAAATTTTTTAAACTTACGGCGGCTAGCGTCAAAAACTAGTAATTTTCAACAGAATATTTCTAAAAATAATTTAAAACCCGTGTTTCTAGGAAAATCATTACAAAAAAGATAATGTTTTCTTAGATTACACGCGTTGAAAAGCTGTTAAAGTGAAAATATTTGTACGAATTACTTTACCGCCGTTTTTATTTGCGTTATTAAACGAATCGTTTGATGTCTTAATGGAAATCGGTGGGGCCGATGAAAAGTTAGAGGAGCGCAAATAATTATACGCCTCGAAGTATTTTCACCTTATCCGCTCGCTATCTGTTAAAAAATTAAGAATTTACAGTATTTGCCGACCGTATTTTTATACGTTAAACTTCACGAATGTACGCTGTTACTTTCTAATTTGTTACGTATGAAGAAAAAAAAAATTGTTTTATCGTCGTGCATTTAATTTATAGATTTATTATGTAATGCGAGCTTCGTAAATACGATATATGCGTTTATTAAAAACACGCTTTAAATGAAGCGGGGACCTATTTTAATAAAGAGGGTCTTTTAATATAATAAAATAAAATAATGTATATGTTATAATAGTGCACGCTTACTCGCACATACATACTTTATTTCCTTTTTTGTTTTTAGCGTCTAGAAGGCTTCCAGGACCCGCATATGTATGTATATACGTATATATACTCGTAAACAACGCACGCTTATCAAAATAGTACGCTGTGCAAGTTGTATTACGTATACACGCACCCACACACATAATATGCGCAGAACGTAGTATACAAGACAAGCGATATCTTATCGGTTGTAAAAAGCCATGTCCGATTCATTTTTTGTATGATATAACGTGGAAAAAAATATACGCTTTATTTTTATTTTTTTGTAGGCTATATAATATATCGAGTAATAGATATTTATCGTAAATTTTAATAACGAAAGAACCTATTTTATAACGCTATGCTTATTTTAGTAAAACCAAGAAAGTCATACTTTATTGAAGCGTGATCTTTTTTAAAATCGTCTATTAAACCAAGTCTATTTTTTATGCTTTTTCTTTTTAGAATTTCCAATTGATGTTATGTAACGTCCATAAAACTAATTCAAGCCGATATCCCGTGGCGGTGTGTTAGCGTCTCTGCCTTTCATTCGGTAGTCCCCCGGGTTCGAATCTCGGCCAAGCGTGGCGTTTTTCTTACGCTACAAAAATTCTATTTTTATATCCCGCGTACAAGCTTTTCCATGATATCGAGAGAAAAAATAATAGTAATACTAAAATAAATTTTTATTTAAATAAATATGAATTTTGTTTTAATCTTACATATATCTCTCTAACGAGGTGATACATTGGTTTTTTAATTCAGAAATTTTGAGTTCGAATTCCGGTCCTGTAAAGCAAGGCATTTTTAAGACGATGTACTTTTTCTGTTATATTTTTATTTTTTTAGCGATCGGTGTCTGTTTAAAGAAAGCGGCAAACCCTATCGAATCCTTCATCTAAAAAATCGGCAAAGATAAACTAAGTATTAATAATTATATTATTTGTATCTTCCTTCGTTACATTTTACTTCCCTCTATAATAAAATAATAAATAATAATTACCAGTGTTTTTTTTTTTTTTTTAAAGTTGGGTAATCCGGTTTCATTATGCATTTAAAGTATTTTTTAAAAACTAATTTTTATGTACTTATTGCGTATTCTTTTCTTTTCTCATGTTTTGTACGTTAAGCGAATTTGCGTGATCTATACGTCATCAGAATGTATTAGATTAAAGACGTAATTTGAATAATTAAAATACAGAGATGTATTTACCCTTTCGGTCTTTGTTTTTACTTTCATTTCGGTCGGAAGTCATCTATATATACTGTACATGTTATTGCAGCTTTTTGTTTAAATTTTATTTCTCATATTAGTGCTTTTTTTAAACCGATCTTGGTTTGACGGTTTATTCGTATGAATTGCCTTCGGTCCGTGTTTGTTTTATTTTTTCAAAGTACTTCACGGAATTTTACATTTCCGATTTCACAATTTTTTTATCCTACTTTAGTACGTTTTCGTTAGTTTACTTTTTCGAACGATAATATAGTTTTCTAATAAATAGTTCGCTTATATTATCGTAAAAAAGATTACCGAAATAATTTTTTCGATCTAATATATTTTAATTATTTAGTATTTTTAAAATTATTTTATTTTTTGAAAGATTTGGTAAACGTTAAACGATTTTAATCAAGTAGTTGCTGAATTAATAGCCCGTCGAAAACCCGATAAATCACCGAGTAAAACTGAAAATTATTATAAAACCTTTCTCGATAATTATCGCCGATATTATGACACGATATATCGATACGCGGTAATAAGTATATCGATATACAGTATTGAATGCCGTGACGGATAAAACGAAACCTTAACTGGAAACGTTCAAATGGACTACGTTATTCTTGCTTTACAGTCGTTCAAGAGAGTAATGTCTAACTTTCTTTAAATTTGGGCTTCAAAAACGATATTTTATTTGAAGATGCAAATTTAAATTTTTAAAATTATTCCCGATAACTTTTAACGGTGAATTTTCCCTCAGAAAGTTCTCTAAACGGAAAATATTAAAGAAAGTTTACAAAAAATGATAAATTATAATTCAGAAATTTTAAACTCCCTGCGCATTACGATTATTTATTAAACGGTCATCTTAGTACACACGAGAGAGTAGCGACGGTCTATATCATAGATTATCGCTTTCACCCGGCTGCTGTTATAAGAACCGCGCTCTTAAAAACAATTGTTTTTCTATTTCTGTTAGCCTCCGGAACCATCGTCAGGTATTACTTCAGAGAATGAACGAATATGATATGTATGAATGTAAGAGTAATCTTGCACGGTTTCAGGCCGACCGTTCCTGAGATGTGTGTTTAATTGAAACCCAGTCACCAAAGAACACCGGTATCCACGATCTAGTATTCAAATCCATATAAAAGTAACCTTTACTAAAAACAGCAACGGCATTTATTGTTTTTAACGTGGCATATCCTATTTCTGAGGTGAAATTTACATTTTAAATGAGAGGAATTTCTCACTGATTTTTTTTAATTTGATGATTTTTGAAATCTGAAGTATACTGTCAAAAAGTAGAGTATTGAAGCTTTAATTGTTTTCTGTTCGTCTCTCTTACCTTTTGGTTGCAAAGTTAAAGTAGTCTCAATACAAAAAATTTTTATCGTAAAGGTGGCCCTTTAATTATAATTATTATTATTTTTTTTTTTACTAGTGTAGTAGGTATTTAATTTTAGTTTGAAATATCAGGAAAACATACTTTTTGCCTTTATTTTATTCGGCCAACGCCTTTCTAGATCGCCTGAACGCCCCCAATTTTTTGTGGGCCTTCTACCGCCCACTTTGATAACGAATGGTCTATATTATAAACAAATATTAAATAAATAATAGAATGAGATAAATGCGTATTTCATGTGTCGAACAATTGTCTTTTCTTTTTACTGTTTAGCCTCCGGGAATATCCGTTCAGGTATTACTTCAGAGGATGATATGTACGAGTGTAAATGAAGTGTAGTCTTGTACGGTCTCAGTTCGACCGTTCCTGAGATGTGTGGTTAATTAAAACCCAACCGCCAAAGAATACATGTATCCACGATCTAATATTCAAATCCGTATAAAAGTAACTGCCTTTACTAAGAATCGAACGCTGGTACTCTCGACTTCCAAATCAGCTGATTTGGGAAGACGCGTTCACCACTAGACCAACCCGGTGGGTTGAACAGTTATTATTTAATAAACAAGAGATCTACTCTGACGACGGTGATTAAAGTCCAAGTAGCGATGTGAACTTTATAGGCTTTACACCCGTCCGCTTTCGACTCGGACTGCCTTAGAGGATAACCTTACCGAAGAAAATCTTCATTCTAAAATGTCGGTATAATTTTTAGACGCGGGTGTGCTCGTTTTGTAGCTTTTCGTCCGCATTTAAAGATAATTATTTCGTATTCTTTGTTCTCTTTATTTTTTCCAGCGTCTCTCATTCGAGAGAAGGCCTTTTCTTTTCTTCTGATTATTTATTTCCTTTTGATGTTCTTTGGAGGTTTTTCTTCTCGGGAAGCTTTACAATTTTTTAATTTTTTTTTTGGAAATTATTTCTGGCAGTATTAAGTCTTACTTCGTATTTCTTCTAGATTTTTTCTCGTTTGACCTTCCCAAGTTTTAAACTCGGGCGGTATTCCTATTTTCAAAAAAAATATGTATTTATTCGTTAATCTGTCTTCTTCCGTTTTTGAAGGCGGTCATAAGAAGCCATTTCTCTTCGTCTGTTATTTTTGGACGAAAATTGTACAGTCCACAGTTTAATCTTATCCCTAAATTTCCCCCTCTATTGATCGGACCCGATATTTTCCTTAGAATTTTTCTTTTTTCTAAACGTTCTATTGTACCTTTATACCCTATTAAAAATGGTTTTTGAGCCTGTCAAAAAGAGCTTCTGATTTTACTACCGGTTATAATGTCCTAATTTTACCTTTGTAGATAAACATTTTTCGTTATATAAACTCTCGACTTTGATAGACGTTTTTATCAATTTTTCAGCTCTTAACCGCTTAATTTTCATTTCATATTGTTGTTTCCTTCAATGTATTTGAAGGTATCAGTTTTCATAATATTTGGTTGTATTTTTATCGTCGGACTTATATTCCGTGTTTTTCACGTGATTTCTGTAGACCTAATTTTTCTACTCTTTCCTTGGGAAGTACTAACTTCATTAATGCTTTTTTTTTAGCCTAGTTTTATTATAAAAAAATCATCTGTAAAAGCCAGACGGTCTCAAAATCGTTTAGTTCTTCCCAATTTTATAAGCGGAGGCGAAAAATAGTAGAGGTAACCCGTTTCCTTGTCGATTTCGTTTCAGTTTTGAAAGCGTTTCCGTAATTTTAACTTTAGGGGTCCTACTTGTTAGCGTTTATTTAGTTATTTCCAGTTTTCTATTATCCGACCCAAATTCTTTTAAAATTTTGATAAGTGGTATTAACTACGGGAATAAAACAAGTATACTGCTTTTCTCCTGCCGGATTTTCTGCGGCAATGGAGCGCCCAAGAGTATTCTTTCTGGAAGATAAAAATGTGTACAGTAAACAGCGGTTAAAAATCTCATAAGCATCTAAATGATAGAATCGTAACCTTTTTTTTTTTAAAAAAATCTACAACAATCAAGTTTACTTTTTTAGTAGCTGCTTTTAAATATCAGTTTTAAATGTAAAATAAAGTTGTTCTGGATAAGATCATCTACCGTTTCTGAAACCCGCTTGAGATTCTCTCTCTCACTCTTTTTATTTTTACATATCTAGTTTCTTTATTTACTGATGGTGACTTTTAACTTACTAAATACGCGTTTAGTTTTTATATTTTTAATATTGATTTTTACCCAAAATATACACATGAGCGTGTATATGTGTGATGACATTTAAAGAAACTATTATAATGGTTACAAAAAAAAGGCGTTGTCTTTTTTAGTTTTTCAGTTGGTGTATTGGTGAACGCGTCTTCCCTAATCAGCTGATTTGGAAGCCGAGAGTTCCAGCGTTCAAGTCCTAGTAAAGCCAGTTATTTTTACACGGATTTGAATACTAGATCATAGATACCGGTGTTCTTTGGTGATTGGGTTTCAATTAACCACACATCTCAGGAATAGCCGAACTGAGAATGTACAAGACTACAATTCATTTACACTCGTACATATCATCCTCTGAAGTATTATCTAAACGGTAGTTACCGGAGGCTAAACAGGAAAAAGAGAGTTGAAGCCGAAAGCAGAACAGGCCCTCCATTCGGACCGGACCAATGGAAAGTTTAATCGGTATATATAGACACACAAACAATAATGCACACCAACACCCCTTGTTTCTCTACTGATGATCGTTTAAGAATCAAAATGAAATTATTATTTTTTTAATGTAAACTATTCCTAACGTTTTCTTGTTTTGAATTTATTTCAGTAATTTTGTAAAACACTGTGTATCGGATCTTTGTAGCGTAATTTAATCGTTCTGAAACTTTTTAGTTGTACTGTACCGCATATTATCTGTTACATTAGAGTAACCGATTAAATCGGGTAATAATATTTAATTTCAATTTATCGATTTAATTTTTGTCGATTTATATAGATTTTTAAATGCCGCATAAGATAGTTTTTTTAAAATAACTTTAAACGTTTAAGATCGGTTGTTATATTTGACTAAATTATAGGTTTTTATTTTTTTATTTTTGGTTATTTACTTTTTGATAAAATAATGAAATTAATGGTACTATATTGTCGTAAAATATGTTTTTTGTTATCTCTTAAACCGTAATATATTTGAGCTTTATTGTAATCGTTATGACGTTGTAGTAAAATGATATTTTTATTACATTTCTCTGTAATAAAAGTGAAAAATTAAAAATGTATATCTTTATACAAGGTTAAATTATATAGTTCTGTTGTTAATGACCTCGTAAATCATTACGCGTATTTAAATATGATTTTTTTAAAATTAATTTTCATAGTTTTTATCGAGATTTAATTTATTATAAATATTTTATTAGGAATCATTTTATAGGGCGGGAAATTATAAATATTTATTTGTCGCCTAGGTATCTTAAGTTATCTGTACATCACGTTATACCGTACTTTCGATTAAGTACGTATTAAAAACACTAACATCCTTTAACTGGATTGGAACGCTGGTCTTTTAATAACGTGAATAGTTAATTAACCGTATTTTACGGCATCTTCGAAAAGATGTGTTTTAAAACAAGTGGATTCGTTTCGATTTTTGTTTAATAATAACGCATAAATTTTAATGTAGGTTTGATTCCGAATAAATTTAAATAGTTCCATTCCCTTCCCCGTATTTTTATTTAATTTACGTTTACGAACCTGAACTGTAGAATGTCGACTTAACATTTTGTAACGGAAGAGGTATAGTCGATCGTTTGTTGTTATTTCTTATATATATTTTCCTTTTAATTCGGTTTAACGCTTACATTTTAATCTTGATATTGAAATATCTGTTTTACGTATTACGAATTTTATTTTCCTTTACGTTTAGTTTTTATACCTACTTTCAGATTAATAAAACGGCCTACCGACATAGATGCTCTCTTTATAAGATTTTGCCAGTAATTCTGCCGTAAGTGCTATATTCTTACAAACATTTTGAAGATTTCTTTGTACATTTTTTGATACATACTTACATTTTTTGCGTTAAATCTCTTCCCTAAAAGCCATTTTTACTTTCCCGCAGCTATAGCTATATAAAGGGAAAATATGGTGATCAAAATTGGGCGTATCCGGTTTTCACCGAATCTTGACGACTTGATCCCTAAGTTCCCCAAACGACCGAAAAATATCATCGAAATATCCGCGACAAAATGTGCGTACGTATGTGTGTATGATAGCATGTAAATCGCATTTTATCTCCAGAAGTACTTGACCGATTTTCACCAAACTTGATTATATCTCTAGTAGTAGCGGCATCGATTCTATTAAATTTTCAATTCAAAAGATCGGAGGGTGGTGGAAACAAAATCGTCTCCAGATTTTGCACGATTAAGATTTTTTTATAAACAACTTTTGTAAAAAACGTTTTTGCTAAATTTCATCCCCGACCCTAAAAATGGTTTTTATTTTGAAGAGTTATAGAAGGCGGTACAAGGGATGATTTTCGTTGCATTTTTTAAAAATATTTTTGTGAATAATTATTAAAAAAAAATCTTTTGCGTAAAAGTTTTTTTTTTGCTAAATTGCATTTCCACTCCAGAAAATAGTAATTTTGAAATGTTGTAGAAGGCAGTAGTAGATCCCAACTCCGTAGGGGAAGACACCCGCCTTGTGACACTTCCAGTCGCCACACCACCGTCTCGTTCCTAGCCCTGATGGGCTTTAACGAGAGTCGTCTTTCGCCCTCTAACTTTTTACATCTCATAGTAATAAGCCAGCCCTTGTCGGGATGCCACCGATGTAAATGCGTCGGTAGACATTTACATCGGTGATTTTTTAAACTCGATTTTTGCCTTCGCCGTAGGCGACATATTGAATGTCCTACATCGTTTCCCTCTGAACCGGCTAACCGAGTTCGCGGAAGCACGAACCCGCGCCTAGTTTTACTTTTACTGAGCCGGTTCCTAGTAAACGTCTCGTAAATTCGAGGCAAATTAAATTAAATAACGACATACCGTCAAAAATTTTGTTCGCGACCACGAAATTTAGGCCTAGTTCCCTTAGCGAACTCAAACTTTCAGTTTGTATCCCAGACGTAGGTTAATTTACGGACTCCGGTCTGGTCTACAAGGAACAGGCGGACAGACCTCCTACTCCTACTCAGCTCCATCGCAGAGTCCCCTGTGATATTTACTTGCTTCTACCATCCCCAAGATGCCGCTACACCTCACGGCTGCATGTGATCCATGCCCTCGGCAGTGCAGTCGCCGTTCCGCCGACAAACGCAGTAGTACATCCCAACCCCGTAGGGGAAGACACCCGCTTTGTGACTCTTCCGGTCGCCACAGCATCCCCTTCGTTCCTAGATCTGATGGACTTTAACGGGGAAAAAAGGCATTAGTAGAGCGGGTCTTTTTCGTTATTTTTTTTTTATATTAGCATTCGTTGGATCCACAAATTTGTTTCCTATCAAAGCGGGGTCTTAACCCAGTCACCCCCCGTTACATACTTCACAACCCACTTGTCAGACTACTGCTGCAGTCGTCTGCTTTGTTGTGACGTCTTAAGTGAGCGATAGAATTAAATAAATGAATATTTAAAGTGTAAAAATTTATTTAAACTTTCCGCTAGTACCGTCACACCCGCACTAATGAAATACGGTATGCGCGCACGCTTTAGTTCGAACGATTGAATTAAATAAACAAAAGATATTATATTTAAATAAAATGTTAAATATTTTTAATTAAGTGTGTGTGTAAGCCGCGTGACAGGAAAGTCCTACACCTCTGTTGTCAGATTTTTTAGGTTAGGAAACAAGCGATAGTCACTAGGAGCGGAATCGTTATCAACCGTCACAAACCGACGTAAAACATCCTCTGGATCGCGCCGAAAGAGCTGTAGACGATCGCTTGAAATGTTTTTCGGTACTGTTTTTGGTCGGGCGAGAGCAAACGCGGCATTCGTGTAGAGCACAGTCTGTTCGCGCTCAAATGTTCGTGTAAAATATTGCGCTCGCGTTCTTTTGACACGCCTACAGACTCCGCTAATTCGTTCACCGTTACTCGTCGATCTGCCAAACTGATGTTATGCGCTTTTTCTATCGATTCTGGGGTAATTCAGAGGGCCGTCCACCGCGCGGTTCATCGCTTTTGAACGTTGTTTGTGCGCATTCGATTCATTTTAAACTCTGCGACCCGGCGTTTAACTGTCGTATTTGATGGAGAAGACTCTCCCGATGTCGTATCGAGTTCTTATTCAATTTCCTTTGCGCTAAACCTTTCAGAAAAAAATACATACCGTTTTACAAAAATCGCCCTGACTCTCCACTTCGACGGATTGTAAATACTATTATGCTAAAGCGATACAGCGACATGAAACGGTTATAGTAAAGTAATGAAGAGTGGAATTGTGCGACGCCGTTGAGGAATTAAGCGTACTTACACCTACATTTTTTATTAAACAATTATATCCTCATATCGTTCTAATATTCAAAATATTTTCGCGCGAAATTTACATTAAAAAAAGGATTATTAGAATATATTTGACAAAAAAAAAAAAATCTTGTTATCAGTGAGCTACGCTCGGTTGTAATATTAGTGTTAGACCATAGTTTGCGCCCGTAGAGTCCGAAATCGTTATTTAGAAAATTATGAATGTTAAGTTATCCGTGCGTTTACGGTTTATAAATGTGCAATCTTTGATGTAAAAAACGGTCGCTTATTCTTAAAAGATAATATCCGCTTCCTTAAACAGGACAACAGAAACTATACTCGCGTAACTCGACGCATTACTTTCGAAAAAGTTACCGTACCGTTTAAATACGATTAAAGAATTTTATTTTACAGCGACGGTATTTTCCGATGAAGTTTGGATAATAGAAGAAACGTTATAACTTAAGAAAATTTAATTTGTTCAAATAAGATTTCAAACAACTCGGTTCTACGGAGGAAATAAAAACCGGACTATATAATTCCTCAGAAATTATTTTAAAAGAACAAGCGTCGAGAGACATCGAATCTCGCCAAGCATGTAGGAAAGGAAGCAAATAAAATTCTACAACGATGATTAGAGAAACAGTAACAATTGAAAACGGTTTCCTTTAATTACGACGAAAAGCGAGAAACATAAATTTTAAAAAGATTTACCGATCGTCGAGTGATTTCGGCATTAGTAGTTAATATTTTTAGTTTTGTTTTATCGGAATAGGTCGCATAATTTCTGATATATGGATATAGACAGGTCGATAGCGGTTCTGTACCGGGTTTTATTTAAGATTTATATACCTCGCTTAAAAAAACTTTACGTATATTTGAAATCGGATTCTTGTTATTCCTGAGAATTGACTTTTGCTATTTTGCTGTTAATGACCGGTCGCATTACCGTTACGGTTATTCAACGTAAAGTATTATTAATAAAATTTCCCGTACATCCGTGGTGTTTACGTTAGAAGGTACAAAGTTCAAATTTTGATCGCGGTATAAAATTTCAGTTAAATATTCTTCCGCGCCGGTTTCATTATGCTCGTTCGGATACTTGATACTTTTGATTAATTATCGGATACCGCGTCAAAGATTTTGTCATGTTAATTTGTCAAAATCCAAGCGTTGGTCCGTCTTAAGAACTTCAAATTACAGTTTTTATTTTTTTAAACTAAATTTAATATATCGTTTAATTATAGTTTATACAAATGGATCGTTACATATAGGAAAAAAAACTGTAACATGTGATAAACGCTTACTTGAAATACATGCAAATTAAATAAATATTTTACTTATTGTAATTTTGTATCCGACTTTATTGTGCGGTATTGAAATTGCGTTTAGCCGAAGTAACTTTAACAAAACGTTGTTTTTAAACGCAGAAAAATCTAGAACCGAAATGTTCCATTTTTTTCTTCTAAAAATATTCGGTGTTTTTGTATGTTTTTTATATTTTTTTTTAACCGCACGGTACGCTATCGACGCCTTGTCAAGTTGACGTCTAAAATTTATGGAACTGTCTAGAAAAGGACCGATTTCAGAAACTTTAAACGTCTACCTAAATTAAAAATTTCAATCGGAAATTTGAGGTTTACGGGTGTTACTGAAACTTCGTCGTAATCATCTTTCGCGCGGATAGTTGATGGCTTCGTTATCGGCTCTTCTAAATTCTTTTTCTGTGACGTCTTCCTTTTTTGTTTGCAGAAATTCTTGAACGCCTGACGTTTCGATTTCTTTGAAATCTTAACTCTTCGGTCGTTCATCTTTCCTTATCGTAAAACCACACATCGAAGGCTGCGAATGGCGCCTGCCTAATCGTGCAGACGAAGGCTTGTTTATGTTTTTCTTCGTTATGGATTTTTTTCTCCGTAGTTGAGGGGGCTTATCTTCTAGACTGATGGCGTAAGACTGAGATTAGTATTTTGATTAGTTTTCGTTCGTTATGCTGTATCATAAAATGCAAGTACTGTACAGTATGTGCAGTTCATAACTTAGTAATTTTTTCAAGAAATTTATTTGGAATTCTTGGAACCGCGAATAGAGAAGCATTACAGTTTTTTTTTTTTTAATTGCATTGATAGCGCCTAAAGGCATTTTTATTTATTTTATTCTGTTATATAAACCTTCATAAAGTTAGTGTGAAATTTTCTAACGGTGAATAGGATTTTTAAATATTTACTGCTTTCTGCTGTCGCAGTTTGTTAATTGCGTTGGTTTTACAGGGGAAGTAACCCCCTACAGATAACGTGGGAATTTTATACTTATTGGTATTGGTGTGTGCACACATACACACATAAGTAGATGCACACGTGTTGCACCTGTTAAATGTAATCGGTGAACTCTTTGGATCGCTTGTTATTCTTATGAAATTGCTTCGTCATTTTTTAGAGCGATGTGTATCGCGCTATTTTGGTTACGGCACTTAACAAACATCTAGTGTTTTTCAACGCGTAAAGTAAAAAGGTAGAATTTAAATAAACTCGGATAATTTTTATTAAAACGCGTAATTAAATAAAACCACTCGCAAGTCCACATCCGTCACGGTTTTCTTGTGCCTAAATATCCGTTTACTTAATTTTATTTTACAGTTTTTAAATTATTTTCTTCAAAACTAAACTATTTTTACGTGATTAACCGGTTAAAATATTTTATGAACATTCCCTCATCGATTTGCGAACGCTTTTGTATTTTACTAAATCGTTCTTTAATTCTGCTTTCACAAAGTTTATCGAGATTAAACTGTTCCAGAAAGTCGTTTCGTATTACATTTTTTACTTTCTCATTATAAATAATGAAAATTTATCTATATCCATTTCTAACAAAATTACAAAGAACCGGCTCAGACCGAGCTAACGATGAACTTCAATTTAACAAAAGTAATTTCAACAAAATATTTCCTCATTGGTATTTGAGAAATTTCCTCTCTTCACTGTAAATCGGTTATCTTCCTTGATTTTTCTTCATATTATTACGTAATGTAATGTAATTTTAAAGAGTTTTTAGGCCGAATGGTTTTCATATCCCAAGTTTTTCACATAAAAATTAACGCCGGAAAGGAATTTTAATTTTCGATTAATTTATTAGATTAAATAAAAAAACGTAATTTAAACCTACACTCGTGTGTGTGTGTGTGTGTGTGTGTGTGTGTGTGTGTGTGTGTGTAGTTCAGCAAAAAGATTTGTTCTATTAGAATGATTCATTAAGTAGGTCTTTTATATAAGACATTTTTATTTAGGTCTATCTACAAGTAGTGAACATTGAAAGAGTTGATGATGAGTCTTGTAATAAGGTGACCTCACAGCACGGCTTCGTTTAACCTTTTAGTCACTCGTATATTGGCAATATTAAATATTAGTTTAACCTTCGTTTATGTCAGTACATGTCGCCATGATATGTTGTATTATGTAGTCTATTCTAAATTATTAAGATTTTCGACATCCTGTCATCTCGTACTTGATTATTTTATGTTCTGTAGATCGCGTAGAAGTTTTAGATTAATAAAAGTGTTATGAACTGTGTTAACGTTTATTTCTGAGAAATATTTATATTATTTATCTTCTTTCTTTTTCCTGTTTAGCCTCCGGTAACTACCGTTTAGATAATTCTTCAGAGGATGAATGAGGATGATATATGTATGAGTGTAAATGAAGTGTAGTCTTGTACAGTCTCAGCTCGACCATTTCTGAGATGTGTGGTTAATTGAAACCCAACCACCAAAGAACACCGGTATCCACGATCTAGTATTCAAATCCGTGTAAAAATAACCGGCTTTACTAGGACTTGAACGCTGTAACTCTCGACTTCCAAATCAGCTGATTTCGGAAGACGCGTTAACCACTAGACCAACCCGGTGGGTTTACATTATTTATCTGAATCTTTTCTTACGATTGTGTACTTTTTAAATCATACGAAGTACTGGAGGCCGTAAATCAAAATTGTTTTTTCTGAAAATAATGATGTTCAGCGTGATGGGGTAAAGTATATTTCATTCGTTGAAGCGGAAGATGAAGATAAACTACTTTATTAATTTTCATTTTTCGTAAACTCGGTATAGTATACTTTTTATTTTTGCGAAAATACTGAAAGATTTTTACAGCGATCGATTTATCTCCTCGGTCTTTTGATTTTGGCACTTAACAAACATCAAGCTTTTTTCAACGCGTAAAGTAAAAAGGTAAAATTGAAATAAACGGATAATTTTTGCTAAAACGCGTAATACCAAATAAAAACCGACACGACCCGTTGAATTCCGTTATGGAAAATTATGAATTTCGTATAATTTTAAATTCCGAAAAATTTATCTGAAGTATCTCAATTATTTTTTAATTCGCTCGAATTTGTAAAACGATTTTAAATAAGTTTTTTTTAAAGACATTAATAGTTATAAAGAAACCGATGTGACTTTTAAGTTTGTTTTTAGTTTGATTTTTGTTTTAACGAGGTCTTATCTAGTTTGGCGCGTTCAGTCTTATCCCCACTTATTCTTATAAACCATTCGGTATTTGAGTTGACCAATAGAAGTGCACTTAAAATATTGGCGGTAAAATTTTTATGGCAACGGCAGGAATAAACATGCTGAAGGTCGGCGATGGAAAGGACGGACGGAGCGGTACGGTGCGGAGTAGGCGATGCAACGTCGCGGAATAACTGTATATAGCACGATATACTCGACCGTGTATATACACAACATATAAAAGAGAGAGGACTGGGACAGACAGAAATAGTAATAGAAAGAGACGAAGATAACGTATAAGAAAAAGACGGACGATAGAATCGTTGTTTGCGTCTGCGTAGTAAAAGTGTTGTCTTCTTGATTTTTGGCGGGAATTACCTACTATTGCGCTCGCACGCTTTACTACCATAAAGTTGTCATCCCACTCTACCACTCTTCGTACTATAAACTGTGACCGCGTCCTTTACACCCGTACATATGGACGTTTGTCTTAATGATAAGGAAGCTTAACTGGGCCATCTAGTCGTAGAGAGGGGAAATACGGTCTTCTATATGATAAAAAGAGATACTAGCCGCATTACGCAACAGTACATAGTTTCCTAATATTGTCATTAGTAAGCTTATTTCTTATCGTGTATAATTCGACTGGACGTAATAACGAATACGCTCCCGCGTACCTGCTGACTAACGCGGTCTAGTTCCCCCCCCCCTTCTCACTCATTCTTTCTCATTCCCCTCGCTTCCCCTCTCATCATTCCAAGGTACTTAACAAAATAGTAACAAATTCTTTTATAGTTGTAAATTTTTTCTCTCTTCATAAATATACCGTCTGAAAAAATAAATATTACTACGATGTAATATTTATACGGTTTTTTCGCGCCTTTCTTTTTTTATCCTTTGAAGATATATTTACGTATTTAAAAATTATTTCGTGTGATTTGTATTCATACCTATAAAAATCAGCGTCTGTTACATTCTTCGTGCCAAAACTAACTAGTACTTTCCAAGAATTTTTTTTTACTTTTTTATACGATAAGCTGTTAAAACAAATAGAAGTAACAACTAGAAAATACTAGGCCATTAATCACCGGTAAATTATAAAAACATGGCCTAGTTAATTTAAGTCTAAAAATTATCAAAATAAATTACAGTCCTTCAAATTTTAATTTTTTTTTTCGTTTAATTATCTAAGTAGAATAACGTACAGACGGTTTGTTTTGCATAGGTTTCGATCGCTCCAAATTAATTTTTTGTTTGTTTTTTCATTTGGTATTCATTTTGAGATCTTCAACAATCCAAGACCTTACAAAACTACGCTCGTTATTTTAAACTAGACATTTGATAGATTTAAGGTCCGCCGTGGAGTAACATTAAAATAGCCGATGGGAAGGGAAAGAAATGAAGATTAATTTTGCGATATTTATTCTTGATTTTAATTTGTTCAAATTACGTTTTGAACGTAATATAAAAAAATATTTTAAAAAAACCGTTATACTAACTTATTCCGATGGCTGTTGAGTTTGAAAAACGTTTGATTCCTTCGCGGTCTTTTTTTTCACTTATCTGTCTTTCCGACCTTTATATTTGCCAATCCCTTGTAACATTCACACGATTTGTTCTACCGTTTCGTGCGGCTGTGCCGCATGTAAACCGAATAAGATACAGAAGGTACCGGTCAGAGTATAGTTGATTTATACATCAGCCGCTTCAAGCGGTGAAGACCTGATTACCACCTATTGAATTTCGATGTCTGGCGATAGTGTATTTCGTTCGATGAAGAAAGAGGAAATCATATCGTTTTTATTTTTGATAAACTCGGCCCGGAATTCTGTTGCCTTCAGGATCGCTATGATATTTTCGGGAGAGACTTTTTTATTTCACGACAAATCGCTTGCAACATTTTTTATTACACTGCTTAACATTGCATTCATACTATCTATCGTATTTAGATCTTAGCGGACATATCCTATGAATCGGACGTCTTAAGTATAGAAACAGTAGTTTTTATAATTATGTCCTAGTATCTTTATCCTGTTTGTCTTCGATATCGACAACATAGAAAAAAAAAAACAGATGGTCGTATTACGTCTCGTTCTTCCGAACTACATTTTTATTTATTTATTGCGATCATTATATAGATGGGTCTGTATCCAGATGATATTAAGTTCTACCGTTTATCGCGAAATTAATTTCGGTAAAAAAATAAATACGTTAAAATAATTAAAAAACTTTTTTTATTTTTACTTATGATATGCAACATAATACTTAGATATAATTCTGATGTTTCTGTCTTTATATTCTACAAAATAATAATACTTTTTTTAAATCCAGTTTTATTGTGTAAATTTAATTAACTGTATCTAAGCGATAAGGCGGCGTAAATGCTTTTGTTCTTTTTCTATGAAGTAGCTTTTGTTTTTTTCCTACTTTATAAAATAAATAATAGTCCTACAAACATATTTTTTATCGGTATTTTTTTTTTCAATTATTTTGAATTCGATCGCATCCTTTGTTTTGTTCATTTAGAAGTTCTTAGTACCCTATTATAATTATTTATTACGATGCGTTCCTAATTTTCCTTGTAATTCTACTTTTATTTTATTTGATAAGTTACATTCGTTGTGTTTTGTTTTATTTTTATCGGTTTTAAAAAAAATAATAATTAGCGTGCAGTATACGCTCTTTGAAAATTTATTTATACCAGGAATTTTATTTATCGGTATTACATATAAATTAATAAGTTATTTGTAACAAACAAGATTTTATTCTTATAACGATGAAATTGGCAGTTATAACGAGTGTAATTTTACTACAACATATATCAGAAGCTAGTTTGAAATTTTTCTCTTAAAATTAGTTATTAGTGTATTTATTTGAACGGTGGGTGTATTGCCGCTGAATTTTTATTATTGAGATTTCACTTACGGTTGTACTTGTCGTTTTCATAACAAGAATTATCGTAAAATACAGATTCCGAAATATGTACTTTTTTTATAAACTGCACCTGTTTTAAAACATAGATTTAAAATATTCTTTGTTCGATCGGTGGATGGAATAATTTCTATATACAAAGAAGTATGAACATGTTGAATGTAAGATGTAACGTACAATTTGTAATTTAAATTTCTGATTTTGAAAAAAATAATACGAAGCGAAACGATCGATCCCTCGCAAATAACAGCAAGCTTTTCGACACTCCATAATTTATTTTTTTAATTATTGAACCGACTTCGAGATACGTAAGCGTTAAGTCAACCTCACTCGACTATCAAGTATTAATATTAAACATACAATCTAATTCAAGAGGTTGTAAAGAGCGACCGCTTGTTTAGATTAGTTTGGAAGTTTCGAAGTCTACCGAATTCAATTTTTAAAGGAAACATATTTTCTAGAATTTAGAGCCGATAAATATAAATAATATTTTAATTAAAATTCATCCTTTTCTCGATCTCATCGCTTCTCTTTCCTTTTGTCCTTTATTTTGGTCTTATTTGTAATAGGATAACGTTTTATTTTTACGTTTCTATTTGAAAATGTCGTATTTAAAAGTTCAGTATTCTATTTTAGGCCGCTTAACCTGGATGAGGGCTTTCTGTTTCATTTATTGTGACTCTATGCGTCAGAAACAAGAATCCTTCAGTCGGTTCACTGTATTATTAACTCGAAAAAATTACAGGTAGCGATTTCCCGTTGCATGTCACCCGCGATATGCAGCCCTAGAAACGATATATTCATTATAGATTTCTGCAAGGAATGTATTTATGTAGCTTGACCTAATTACTCTCAAAGAAAACAAATCTGGAATAGACGGTATAAGACGATATATTAATGTACTCCTTTCTGCAATAAAAAACGATGCGTTGTATATAATATCGCTTTAACGACTGGAGAATTCATCTTTTCACCGTGACGAATCGAATCGAATACGCGCTTGTTCTATGTACCAACCTGTTTCCAGAAACCCTCGTGAGGTCTTATTTGGACCAGTAAAATCGAAAAAGGGAAAAATGTATAAAAGGATAGGCTCTCTCTAGGTTCTCTTCCACGTCGAGCGTATATTGCGACCGCTATCCCCGGAGATATTTTTACCCGGAATCGGTGAATCGTATTACTTATCAGAGAGTTTCCTTTTTTTCAGCTTATACTAAGTAAAATTGAATTTGCTGCCGAAACTAAAGATTCGCCGTAAAAGAGAGTTAAATTTTTCTTCGTCGATTACTAATTTTATACGGCGTGCGGCACTACAATTGAATTATAAATTGTTTTATTGTAAAATCCCTGTTCGATGAGTATCTGTCCGTCGTAAAACTATTCTGGAAATATCACCTATAATGTAACCGATAATTCGCGAGAAGCGAATATAAATGAATATTAATATATCGACGCAACATCCTTTTTCGGAATTTCCCAGAATTGTTTTTATCGTTGGGGTCGTTTTCTTTATTTTTCGTTTTATATAAAAACATTTTTTTTCTTTTATTTTTCGTAGTTCTATATTCATATTAATTCGTTCTAAGTATTTTTCCCGCTTTTTTATCTGTCGCTAAGCGCGCTCCCCTCTCTCCCTGTTACCCGCAATCCGTCTATCTATCTATACTATTATAGCTGTGCAGACGAAGCAAAGCGTTCGTTTCGAGGTCACAGCTAGAGAGATTTTCCCCCTCTACATTTTTAACTCGGTTCTCTCCGCGTCATCGAAGGACATTTATTCACAACGACAAGGTCATTTTGTTCGCGTCATTTACATGCTATTTGCCCTCATTAGTTGTCGTTTGTCAACGTTTTCTATCTGTTTATATCTAACTACACACTGTTCTTTATGCCCCCCTAAACTGTTTTGTTTTTTTACTTGTATTTGTATAAATACATATCGTCATAATAACTAAACTATTACGTAATCTACAGTACAGACATTACCTAACGTTTTAAATTAAATCGGAATAAGATTTATTTACGGTTTAACCTGGTAACAGAATGATAATTTTCAATGGGTTATAAATTTTTTACGCGGTCAGTTTCATAAATTTAATTAAAAACGAAAGAAAATTAAATTCGTTTAATAAAGGTTATGTAAAATGGATCGTAATTCGTTACGGGATCGGTTTTATATGTACTGATTTCTATCGAGAACAATCGGTCGGCGCTACGCGTACTAGCAAAAAACCTCAGATTAAAAGCGGATTCATGACCGTTTTTAATTTATTTTAACGAGAACAACTGTAATATAATTAAGGTCTTCTATCGTTAAAACCCGCATGGAAAATGATTTTAAATAAAATAATTAACAATTTAGGGTGCTTGTCAGTATTTCAATTACCTTCCGTCGCATATCGACGGTTGTGCACGGCTATTTCACTGCGTTTCGTTTCGATATAACAGTTAATAACTTATAACACCGCAAAATTTTATTTTTGCCGTCTTTCCTTCGTTAATATAATAAATTCTAATTTTTCCTGGTCGTTCGATCGCGGGATCGGTCCTCAACATTTTTCTTTCGGCCTGACCGGGATTCGATCGCGACTTTCACGGATGAAAGACTAGATCCAAACGCTCCGCCATGAAGGACGAGGTTTTTTTAAGAAGTTATTTTATGGATATTTTGGCTGTTTTTCAACCTTAAAAAATATTCATTACGTAAACTTAATTTAATCTCGTATTTAGTTTTAATTGACGTTCTCTATCGATTCATTTATCTACATTAGCACGTTTAACGGAAAACAATATTATTATTAATATAAGGTTTACGTCATTCGATAGTGATTTAAATGTACCCGCATGTGTTATATCGAATGGTGTTCTTTATATAATTACATATATATTATCAGTTATGACGTCACCGTTGTAATTTTGACTGACGTTTAACGGTCGAACTAGACTAAGGATAGTTTTTTATGTACACACATATATATATATATATATATATATATATTATATAACAAACGGTTAGACATTTAATTTTCATTGAACGTGTTGGGTATTACATTAAAGAGGGGTGATAGGTACAGTAGGGAGTTATAACATCCGTCACCTTCAAACACAGTTAATAATAATCAGGTCTTGTAAATTAATCGTGTCTTCGAAAGGCGCCAGATGTACTAGCATGTAAATTTCAATAAAAAAAATATATATAGATAAATATTTACGCCGTTAGTTTAAATTTAAAAATGTAAGATAGACCTAATACGTAACTTTCGTAAATTTAAATGATATCCTGTTAAAAAATTATGAAATATTTAATTCGTTATCGGTGATTTAAATTAGAAGCGAAAATAATGTTCGACAAACAAGATATAAAATATTTTTAGCGTACAAAAAATTCCAAACCCGATCGAAATTCAAACTTAGAACTTTCCGGGTGAGTAGCCGAAATCACCGGTCGTTCGATCGATTATTTTTAAATTAAATATTTTTTATTCCTTCAAATCGTTACGTATATTTTACCGTTAATATAGGAATAGATCGGTGTACCCGATTTACGAATGAAAAAACCTTAGCGTGGACTTGTAATCGAGAGAAAACATCAGTTTCGAGTAAAATTTGTACGAAAAAATTAATGCAGAAGGCGTTAATAGAAAGTATTATTTTTTCTTTCTTTTTACTTCCTTGTACGAAGTAAAGGAAGTATTGCGATGGTAAAAAATTTCGGTTTTCAGATTTCAACGGAAATATCCGTTTTGACCATCCCTGAATCCATTTTGAGTAGTTTCGGTATGACGTCTGTACGTACTTACGTGTGTATCTCGCATAACTCAAAAACCGTTAGCCGTAAGATTTTGTGAATTTCAGCCGACTTAATATAGTAGCGATTTAAAAAAACGAACGACAACGTATTTCACAGTCGGTGGAAACATCGATTTCCCGATTCATTTTATAACGTAATAACTAAAACGTAATTACAGATACGACAACGCAACGTGTTACAGACAACAATGCAGTGTGTACATTAGTAGCGCGGTCGTGAACGACACAGGTTTACTGACCCTAAGGAGACAAATTTTCCAGCTGTCTTTACTTTAGAGATATCCCTCGTATTTTCATTTCATAGGATGATATGTACGAGTGTAAATGAAGTGTAGTCTTGTACGGTCTCTGTTCGACCGTTCCAGAGATGTGCGGTTAATTGAAACCCGACCGCCAAAGAAAACCGGTATCCGCGATCACTAGATCGCGGATACCGGTGTATAAAAGTAAAAGTAAATTCAAATCCGTATAAAAGTAACTGCCTTGACTAGGACGTAAACGCTGGAACTCTCGACTTCCAAAATCAGTCGATTTGGGAAGACTATGATAAAGTCTATCCGAATTTATTGTTACGAAAAGACTCCCGAGTGTTCTTTTGGTCTTTATTCGCGGTTGATAATGTTAGAAGGAATTTACAAGATATACCAGAATAAAAATAGAATAGATAATGAAATCTGTTGGAATCGCAATTTGAATAGATATATTAAAATGTGCTTATGTCTTCCACAAAATAAAAATAATAAATTAATTATGTTTTTTCTTCTTTTTTTGTAGATTTTTGGAAAATTAATCGGCGTTCGTCGTCAACGGAAACTTGGTCCAGAAAGAAAACCTCTTTACATCTAGATACGTCGTCCTGTATAATTTTGAAAAATCATCGAAGCTAAAACAGAAGAAAATCAAGAAAATAAATCAAGATAATTGTTATACTCGAGTATTATCGATCGGTTAGATTGCCGGTCGCACGATGATAGTGCTACTTGCAATATTTTTAAGATCTAGTCTGTATGAAAATCAATAAGCTGTTTTTGAATAATAATAATTTTATATGTTTTTTGTGATTATTTTCAACAAACAATGTAAAAAGAATATATACGAGTACATGTGTATATTAATTGAAGTTAATCGTATGCAGCCTGATAACAATAGCGTCTTAATTATTTGAATCTGTGGACATCTTATCGTTGCCCGCACCGTTAGCCGATGAAGTGGTCCGTAGGAGTATTTTCCTCTCGATTCCACCGATCTTTATTCAAGACGCTGTTTCAGATATTAAAATAATATTAGTTACGGACTTCAAATAAACTTTAGTATTTGTAACTTTGGATCTCACATAAGACTTATTAATTGAATTTATTTATCACGTATTGTTTATATGATGTATTTTTTTTAATTAAAAATGTAATAATATGATTAATTATATAATTTTTTCTTAACAGAATCTTTTTTTTAAACTATTTTTTCTATTAACACTTTTTTAATCTTTTATTTTTCTGCTGTATCGATGTTATTTATGTATTTCAAAATGTTTAGCCATTTATTATTTGTCATTCGCTGTAAAAATAACAGCCGTATATTACACACAAAAAGTCTTTAAAAATGTGTTCTACCCATATTTAAGGCGGTTTGATGCTAACGTTCGGGCTAAATCTTTTACAGCCGTAACTCGTAAGTAAAGATTTTTTTGTTTCATCGCTAATTCTTCCCGTTGTTACTTTCTCTACTTACAATGCCTATGCTAAATTTTATTTTATATTACCGATTGTCGGATATCGAATGCTATAATATGTACGTCAAACTTTTTATTATTAAATACGATTTCTATTACGATAACCTAAACCGTTAAACTAACAGGCATCCACTGGGCCTTTTCAGGAAGGAAGGTTTTGAAAAATCACCGTAAGTCAGGAAAATTATTGAAATTTGTAAAACGTCAGGGAAACCTTGAAAACTTTGTGCGAACAAAAAAATCGCTAAAAGATAACGGCTACTTATGCTTTTTCTTCGCTGAAGAGGCTTAAGTCGTCAGAAAAAACTAAGAAAATTTCGTAGAAACTCTATTTGTATATTATACATCCGATTCTAGTTTGAAATGTACAGATCCCATTTAAATAAAATCGATCGGATTCATGGTTTTTAAGCGCGGCTGCAAATTTAAAATACGTATCTAAAAATCTGCAAGACGAATGCTAATAATTTACTCGAAGTTTTCTAGTAATTGTCGAGTTGAGTATTTAAAAACATTTTTACCGATAAATCTTTTAAGACTCCTGTATTCTCCATCTCGATTACATTTTTGAATAAAATTAAAATAATTTTTCCGTATTACGTAGAGATTAATTTTGTATCGATGATTTTTTTTTTGTCTTCAGTCATGTCACTGGTTTGATGCAGCTCTCCAAGATTCCCTATCTAGTGCTAGTCGTTTCATTTCAGTATACCCTTTACATCCTACATCCGTAACAATTTGGTTTACATATTCCAAACGTGGCCTGCCTACACAATTTTTCCCTTCTACCTGTCCTTCCAATATTAAAGCGACTATTCCAGGATGCCTTAGTATGTGGCCTATAAGTCTGTCTCTTCTTTTAACTATATTTTTCCAAACGCTTCTTTCTTCATCTATTTGCCGCAATACCTCTTCATTTGTCACTTTATCCACCCGTCTGATTTTTAACATTCTCCTATAGCACCGCATTTTAAAAGCTTCTAATCTTTTCTTCTCAGATACTCCGATCGTCCAAGTTTCACTTCCATATAAAGCGACACTCCAAACATACACTTTCTAAAATTTTTTTCTAATATTTAAATTAATTTTAAATGGTATCGATGATATCGGAAAACATCACTGGATTTTAGATTTCCAAGTGAAAAATCATAATCGAATCGTTTACTTAAGAACCCCGCTTCCGCATGAATATCCGTATGGTTTATGAAATTAACGATTCAGTTATGAGCTATACCGAACGTTGTTCGAATTAATATCGTTAGACGTCATTTATATGTCGGTGTTATTTTAGAGTAGGGGAAAATTCTAAAAAAGTCAGGGAAAATCAATTTCAAAATTCTGGGGGAATCCTGCATAATTTTATCGAGTAACATGAGGTGTAATTTTTTTTTTAATATTTTAATAATAATTTTTTAAAAACTGCTTTACTGTTTTTCCGAATGCCTTGTATCATTTTCATTGAGTTTGAAGCTAATTGAAATAAAAAATAATAAAATAAAAAACTGAAGAAAACTAACTATATATATATCAAATATAATAAACCGTTGTAAAAATCTCAATTTTCCGATTATCGACTTTTTCAAAGTAATATTTTTATATATATTTTAACCAGAAAAGGATAATTTAATAAAAAAAAGTTCATCTTTATACTTGCTTTGCTACTAGGGCATATAGGGTGAGATATTTTTTGAACGGAATTTTTAAGCTTTTAACAACACCACCGAATATATATAACGCGTTTGGGTATTAAGCGTAAATTATCTACCGTATAATTTCATAAGTGTTAAAAAATTCGTATAATATTTCAAAACTTAGTCGTTTTGTAATTTTAAAATACGATACTAATCGTATACGAATGTTTAAAAATCTTTTCTTTTTTTGTATTATGTAATTTTTGACCGTCTACACCTTTAAAAATGAAATTCAATCTTTTACGGTTTTACGATGTACGTGAAAACTTCCGTATCTCGTACGGTCGTAGTGTGTATTCTGCCGGTGTAAGATTATTATTTTAAAATAGATTTATTTCGATACGTTCTTGCCTCGGGAGGAAAAAACCAAATCGTGATAAGTCTAGACGAATCCTTTTCTATGCGGGTGTCTACATGTTTTTAATAACGTCATCGTGTGACGTCAATGTAAATAATAATGACGTAAGGTTTTTATTTTTCTTTCTTCCCTTAAGCCTTTCGCTTTTTTATTTATATTTTAATTAATAAACGACTCGTTTTTTCTCTCTGTTCACACACATACACGTTTGTACGTATTCGAAATCATATTTTTTTTCTTACAATCGTATTTAAAATGTTATGTGAACGCGATAACGTTTACATCTCATAATATTTTTATTTTTTTCGTAATTAAAAATTACGGTAAAATTAAGAAAAGAAGTTTTTAATCGCAATAGTTTAATAGTTCTTCTCATCGTATTAAAAATAGAAATTTGCTAAACAAGTTTTAAATAAATATTAATACGTAAGTTAAATTATAAATTATCATAGTTTTATTATAAAAGATATTTTATGCGTGTGTCTATGTAGATAATATAATTTTTTTTATTCGACAGGATTTTTTTAAATTTGCCGTATCAGGTTTCGTTGTTTTATGAAATTCGGTTCACCCGTATCGATAATAATAGCACAAACATATGTACCTATTAAAAAAACAGATTTACATGACGTTTTGTGCTTCACCAGAAAAAAATATATTCTGTCGTCTTCAAATACATTTTGATTAAATCGATAACAATTGACGAACAAAAAATGTACTTCGGTAAACTTAATTTGTCTTTTAGCATTCTCGTTATATATTTCAATCGATTTCTTAACAATTTACATAATAATTATGCAGATTAATCTCTACGGTTCTTCGTTTGCAACTTTAATGGATATTAGAAATACTTCTTGGCATTAAATAAATTAATTATACTTGTATTCTTAAAAAAAAAATCATTACACTAAGTAGATTAAACAAATATACAATTTTACCTATGTTCCCGATCGAATTTGATTTTTTAGGCGGTCGAGGACATTAACACGCTGAACCGTAATAAAATTTTGTCGCTTAAATAAATACCTGTTAGACATAGACCGGTTAAAGATAATTAAATTTCAATAATAAGGGAATTATTTTGTTAACTTTTGGTGCCTTATTCTTAAAGTTATGTAGAAGTCGCGTTTGTCTTAAACCTGGATCGATTGTGAAATTAAATCACTGTCGACAAGTCTTACCGGTTATTGTGCACCTTTATTGTATGACATTTAAAAAATAAAACTATACTAATCTAAAAGGCTTAAATAATATATAATATTGAAATTATTATTTTTTTTTTTTTTCATAATATGCTAATAAAATTATGTTAACTTTAATATCTCATGGTTTTTATTACGCATATTAAAATATATATATATATATATATATATATATACTAGGTTAATTTCAGATTAGTATAATATGAAGCAAATAGTAAATTTTCTTAAAATAATTAACTTTTTGATATCTCCATTCTACTTGATATCGTGTATGTGTGTTTGTAAATACTTTAAAAATATTTCTATTTGTTGTTACTAAAATATTTAGTGTTTTGTTACATTATTATTATTATTATTATGATTTTGTTTATGTGTACAGTACATTTTAGTTATAAAATATTTTGTCGGCTTAATCACCAAAGTTTTTTGTACAGTCTTTGTTTTTTCCTTTTTATCGCTTTTAGTTATCGACTGCATTAAATTTCTTTTCTTAATAGTAATAATATACTTCTTTATTCCCTTTCATTATTATTAAATCGCATACGATGTATTTAAATATTTCTTTTAATCGTCGATCGGAATAATATTTTGTTTTTCTTTTTTAATTAAGGTTTTATTATACATGGAATATTTTAATTCACGTTAATATATGTATTTTATAAAAAATAAAACTTTTTCGTGAAAGAAAAGCCAAGCGGTGTAAGTTTTAATTATTAGTTTTTTCTTTTACGTTTAGATATAACGTTTATGTCTTCTATACATCATTGATAATGCGTTATTGAAAAACGTTCCATTACGTACTATATTTTTTTCACTAGTTACGGCACATCTGAAAAAATTTTTCTTTGCAAAGTTATCGATATAAAATAACGGTATATTTTTACATACAAATTATATTAATATTTACGTAAATAAATTTTGTTTTTGTAGATTAAAAATTGTAAAAAGTATAAATTAATAGGGAAATTTTACATCGTTAGTATAATTGGTAACACTGACCGCATCACCCGACTTCTCTTCGCAGTATATGATTCCCACCTTTTTTCCCCGTACCTAACTATCTCGTGTGTATTCAGATGACTCATGGATGCAACAGGTAAGCGATTTTTTGTTACTGTTTGTCCAAAGAACAATCTATGCCGTTCTTTATTAGACCAAATTTTTTCCGTGTTAGTAATAAATAAAATTCCTACAAATAGATTTAATCATTCCGTGTTTTTTTACGGATTAAATATTTTTTCGAGTAATTATATACTTAAAACCCTCATTTTTAAATACGGTATAAAAATCTTATATTTTATTTACGTTTTAACTTTCCTCTTCTCGTTTTACGTTTTAAAATGTGAAAATGTTCTCACGGTAATTTAAAAAGTTAGCTAGTTTGATTCCACGCAAGAAAACGATCGAGTAAAATCGAAATCGTGCAAAAAATCATTATTTCGCATCCGTGTTTTTTTACTATTTCTATTAAGTTTCTATCAAAATGTTTTTTAACAGTACAAATACTTTAAATTTTTGTGAAAAAAGAATTTTTGTCGCATCTTAGACGACAGGTATTGTTATTAAATTTGTTTTTAATGTTGTAAGCCATTTATTTAGTAATTTTTAGCACAGCGGTCAATAATGAGTGATACGTTCGATTTTACTCTACTTCGGTTACTACATTTTGCCCTTTTTCGTCGTGTTATACTAAAATTTTGTAAAATTGTTTAGCGCATGTTATACAGAATAGAACGATGTAACTACAACCCGATAATAACAAATTAATGTCGCACAATATTTAGTTTTTCTTAAACTTCTAATAAATATTGCTTGTTGAATATTTCATTATTAATTATAAAATAGACACCGCTTATAAAATATCGTAATCTATTTACCGTAAAAATATACTAGTATCGGCAGATTATTATGAAGTTTAGTTCGCTAAATAGCCTGTTTACTTGTTGGTTTTGCCATCTGGTACTACCGTACGAAGGTACATACACACACACTCACACATACATACATACATACATACATACATATATTTACATTTGTAAAAGATCGAACAGAATTCTTTGGACCGAACAGAGTTCTTTCTGAAAGGGATTTAAAAAAGCCGTGTTTAACCGTGGATAAAAATTAATACACCAAAGTAAACATTGTCTTAGTGTTATATTTTAGTTACGGTTTAAATTTAGTTATTTTAATACGGACAGAAATTTTTGGTTTTTAGGGTCCGTATTTTAAGAACAGTACATTTTTCACGGATATGTTTTACACGTATCTTTTAAAAAAGCGAATGCTGTGAAACGTTTAACTGTAGAAAACAGAAAAATTTTACGGAAATAAAATATAATTTTACGTAACTTAACACTTTAATAAAAAATATAAATACATTTTTTAAAGATAAATATTTCCTTTCAACTATTATATTTCGGTCGATATTATAACTTTATAAATAGCGTTAAAAGAGATCCGATTAATTTTCTTCCAGCGAATCTATTATTCTAGCATATTCTCTATAAACTATTTGAATTTTATTTCGATTATTTTGTCGGAACGTAATTAATTTGCAATTTTCCTTAACTTACAATGTTTTATTTTTTCATGTTTGTCCTTAAATCTTGCATCCTTAACTTAACGTACTTTCTGAATTGCCGATCGATGAAATTTTGCACTAAGATATGATATTTTGTACTAAGATCGGGTGACAATACAATATTCCACCGTTATTTTTTCAAACGTCTCCCCGTACGGAGGTGAATTAAGGGTGCGGGTGAAAAAAATTGTAAAATGGCTATGCGGGATTTTTGGGGTCGCAGATGAAAAATCCGTTTGACATAAAATTATGACTAATTAAACTCGTGCGATGTACGATAATTTAATTAAAGTACGACTAAAAAGTATATAGCAAGTTTTGAAAAAAAAAATTGTAATATTATTACAGTACTCTTTACCGTAGTCGCTTTAATTTTTAAATATTGTTTGGAAGATTCAATTTATCAGATGCTGATATAATGGAAAGATCGATCGATTTACAACCGTCATATTTTTTGGTCTCGTGACAACGGTCGTCTTGGATTTTCCTCACCCCACCGACAGGAATTTTTTTTTTCACTCGTACGTTAGTGTCTTATCTAGTTTCAAAAGCCTCGCGCAAAAAATTAAAATTTTGTTTATTTGAAAAAATTAAATTAATGACTTTATACACTCGTTAAACCTTGTAATCGTTAACAATAAAAACCGTGTGGCTTTAATCTAAGATGTCCGACGTTACGCGATAAAAATACTGCAGTCCTATCGGTTCGTGGCGCCAAACCTGTATTTTTGTCTTAGTTATATCCTTTTAAATTTTAACAAAAATTGAATCTAAATTCGTCAGTAAGAAGCCTGAATTACTATTTAAAATCTTCGTTTAAATATTAGGCGGTCGATTAATCACGAAGTTCGGTAGAACTTCGTCGGTAAAAGGCGACGAATTCAACGAACTACGTTTACAGTTCTAAACGTGACCTAACCTAACAGTGAAACGAAAATGAAAAATAAAAATAAAAAAACGTGAAAACATTAAATTTCAGTTCGATTAGATTAGTAATAAAGAATACTTTCAAAAAATACCTCGAATTGTGTTAGACGATGTTTTTTCTCCCCGTTTGATGAACTGCAGGACTCGAATGTGTCATTTTATTCGTTTGTTTAATGTACCGCTCGAATCACGCGCAGTACTTGTTAGTACTAGGTAGCGTACAAAAACTTGATAATTTTCAAAATACTTGAAATAATAAAATTTAAAAGAAAATATACTGCAGCTTGTTTTAATAAGTACTGTTATGTAAATGCAAGTACTGAAGATGAAACAATTTTTTAATTTCCATCACTTCTTTAAAAAAAAATAAAAGTATTAATTTACAAGAGATTATACTAGTTTTATTAAAAAATTAATAAAGAAATAAAAAATAAAATCGAATTTAACAGTAAGAATCGAGGGTTACACTTACAAAGTAATAAATGCAATATTACATCCCGGATTTTCGATTTGTAAAGGTCATTGTACTAGTTTTATTAAAAAAGAAAAAAATACGGTATGAGTTGAATGATATGACTATTAACAAAAAAAAAACTGACCATGAGATTCCATTTTTTTGCTCTTAGGCAATAAATTTTAATAAATCCATAAGATAACAATCAATAATTCATAAAAAAAAAGAATAATTAACAAAACGCATTGATATCCAAAAGAAATTACAATGGAATTGTAAACCGTACGGCAAGAGTCTGGCATATATCATTTCTTTTCTTTAATCCACCGGGTCGGTCTAGCGGTGGACGCGTCTTCCCAAATCAGCTGATTTGGAAGTCGAGACTTCCAGCGTTCAAGTCTTAGTAAAGGCAGTTATTTTTACACGGATTTGAATACTACATCATCGGTAACGGTGTTTTTTGGCGATTGAGATTAAATGAACCGCACATCTCAGGAACGGTAGAACTGAGACTTTACAAGACTACACTTAATTTAAACTCGCACATATCGTCCTCTGAAATATTATCTGAAAGGTAATTACCGGAGGCTAAACAGGAAAAAGAAAGTAAAGATATCATTTCTTCGGCCGGCCTTTCGTGGCGCGAGTGGTAGCGTCTCGGCCTTTCATCCGGAGGTCCCGGGTTCGAATTCCGGTCAGGCATGGCATTTTCACACACGCTACAAATCATTCATCTCATCCTCTGAAGCAATACCAAACGGTAAAACCGGAGGTTAAAAAAAAAACCATTTCTTCCGCTCAAAAAACAACAGTTTCTGTAATGTAAATAAAACTGTTCTTAACAAAACGATACTGATATCAAAAGGTACTGATAGAAACTACATTTCTATTATCAAAATCTGTTATTAATTTAGAATTTTCTTTAAAAAAAAATACATGTTAAATATATGTAATTGACAATAATAGATAATAAACAATGTTTAAGCGTTCCATGCAATAACCAAAAAATTTGTTAAAGACTCTTACTGGCCCGATTTCATTTATATGTAATACATATCACATTTACAGAATAATACAATTCTCAATTCGTTGTTTAATAAATGAAATCGGGCCGGTAACAGTTTTGTAGCAATTTTTTTATTTTTTGCCTATTATATGGAACATTCAAATATTGTATTTGTATTGTTTTATTTATATTACAGAAATTTTTGAGCGGAAGAAATATCTGCCAGACGCTTACCGTACGGTTTACAATTACATTGTATTTTTTTTCTTTTAATTTCATTTATTTTATTGTTTCTGTATTTAAAGAGCATCATTTTACACAAATTCTTCTTTTATACTGTTAATTCATTCGATAAATAATCGATCATTGATGCGGGATAATGTAATACTTTTTTCTATAAATATTACGGTTTAAAAATATTTCTCTTATGTAAAGCGTAATTTTTATCAGCGCCCCGTTAACCAATTTTGTTTATTATAATAGTAATTAAAATTGTGAGAGTTTGATGATTTAATTTTTAATTACTTTTGAAAAAAAGAAGATAATTCTATTGTTTTTATAATTTTATGATGCGTGTAAATGAGATGTATTTTTATCGTGATAAAGAAATATAATATCATTTAATCGATTAATAGTTATAATTATGATTCAAAATAAAAATTACTATAAAAAAAATCAACGTAATATTCGTTTTAAGATGAATTCTTCTTAAAAAGGATTTTATTTTAAGAAAAGATCTCTTTTCTCTGATCCCTGTCGAATCTTTTTTTATTTTCAGTATTATACTTTCAAAATTTCCCTACAAGACATCAGTTTCATCAGAAATATACGTGATAATTATTTACTTATACATTTCCTTTTCTTTCGTATAAAATGCTTGCAGTTAATCCAGTGAAGTAGTTCATTTTATTTTTTGCTAAGAATTCATTATATAAAGAATATTTATATAATTTTTAATTTATATTAACGTTTCAGTTAATATCATTATTAAAACGTAAGTACGTCTGATTTAAAAAAAAAAAAATTATAATTTTCTCTTCGGTATAGTTTAGATATAGCATTACTTGTGTATACATATTTTTAGTTTTGAAAAAAGTCTTTTGTTAATTTTAGTTTAGTTTTCTAGTCTCTAGTGTTCTGATCTCAAAAAAATATAATCTCTTACTGTAACTGTCATTCTTTGAAAAAAGTGTATTTTAAAAGAAATATTCTCGTCTAAAAATGTAGAGAAATCGATTTTTGTAATAAGATTATTTAATATATATTCTGTAGATACTCATAATGTATTAAACAATTCAAGTTAAAAACTTAAAAATTAATTTAGTATAATCAAAAAACGTTCTTTTCCAAAAAAAAATATTATTTCTTTTCAAAACTTTTTTCATTTAGTATACAGAGAACTATTCTTTAAAAAATGTATTTTATAAGGTTATTGTACAGAAATTATTAAGCATGATATAAATATTAGCTATATTTTGTTATTTAAATATAAAACATAAAATTGTATCTAAGGTTTGTTATATATAATCATTATATAAAAAAAAAAATTATAAGTAAATACATTTAAATGTTCATAATTAAATATACTTGTTTTTTTTCTTATCCTCCTTCACAAAATCGTACCGGAAATAGTTTTGTAAAATATATTGATTCTTTACGAAAATTCTTTTTAATAAGAAAAATATATCATCTGAGGAGTTACATTTATCGTATCGGTCGAACAGCTTTACCGATAAGACAGTTAAATTTCTCGACGATTCAACTACAGCTTTAGCATTTTTTTCTGTAATTTTTTTTACTGCGTAAACTTCCTAGAAAATATTTTTAACAACTTTCTTAAAACTTCGGTCATTGTTTTTCATGTGTACAAGATTCCTTACGAAAACAAATAATACGTTTTTCAAATAAGTCATTATTTTTAAACAAAATGGTAACGGCTGATAATTTAATAGGATAAATTCGAAAATCTACGCAAAGAACTAAATAATTTGTATAGTATTTTAGAATAATTTATAAGACGTTAGAAAACTGGAAAATAGTGAATAATTAAGGGTGTTAATTTTACTTAAGGATCCGAAGAATCTTAGCTACGTTGGGGGTTTTTAAATTTATTATTTTCTAATGTTTGGAATCGTTCGTACCCGTTTCACGTTTCTCTTAGTACTGCAAATTTTAATCGAAACAAAGAGTCTTCCTGTCAGGAATCGTAAGATAGATTTTAGAAAAGATTGTTACCTGCCCGGAGACTGCGGCCGCTTAATCTGAAAAAATCTTAATCAAAGTCCAAATTACAATTCAAAGCAAACTTTTCGATTTTACACACGCAAAAAACTTGTAAAAATAACAAACATATTTATTTCAAAAATAGCGTTTTACAAGGGTTCGAATGTTAATTTTCTGAAAAAATTCAAACGAGCGACTCTGTTAAACAAATTAAAGCTCTTTTAGGTCGTATCAATTTAGGTTGTAATTTAGGATATGAACAGCAATACAACGATATGATATTAGTTCTCGTAAATTGTATAACGACAGGCAGAATTTACCGGATAAAACTAGGATTCTGTATATTCAACATTACTTAAAAATAATAGTTTTTATTAACATCAAATACCCGAATTTCAGCAATCGTGTAACCGTCCGCTTCATTAAAGAATTGGAAGATCGTATCTCGCTTTCAAATGAAATAAGTTTAAATGAATTACAGCAAAAAATCTGGATATGTAATTTAAGAGGCGTTCAAGGAAGTCATGGGATGTTCACATCAGATTTTTTTTTATCGAAAGGAAAATGACTTCGACCGATATATACGTTTTCCTTATTCCCGCTGGTACCACGATGTTCCGCAAAACGCGTAGCTTTTTCCGAGAAAAATTATCTACGAATTAACATCGGTTAGAAAACAACCCGGTTTTTTATGTTACAAGGAAAATTAATTTTTTTATTTTATTTCTTCGTTAATTTTAATATCTTGTATTCGCAATGTTATTACGTGTACTTAAAATTTCAGAAGAGAATTCAAAATATGAAAGCGAACAAAATCAAGTCTAAATATTCTATACGTATAAAACAGACGAAATTAAAAAAAATACCCTATCCGTTTAACACCTACAATTAAAGATGTAATTTTCATTATCGGACAAATCGGAAACGAACTAAAACAAAATTTTTTTCGGTATATATAAGTAAGTTGTTTCCCTCCTTAACTCGATTATTTCAACTCGTATTCGAACACATAAATAATATATCGATCCGTTTAAAATAAAATGATTAAAATTTTATCTGATAAGCTGTAATTTTATAGAAACAAGATAAGTAACGATTTAAATATTAAAACCGTTGCGATTTTGAAATTGTAACATCACGTATTTTTATTTGTCAGATTTTGCTGCCAATACGTACACCATATACTTCAGTATACGCTTGAAATATAAATTTCTGTAAGAAAAGCGGAAAATTTTAACAAAAACAGCCAGACGGTTGGCGAAGGAAGATAGAATATTTTGGTTTGCTTTCTCGTCTTAAATCGGTTTCCGATATTTGAGCGCCGGTGGTGCGTGGAACCGCGCTTAGTCCTCTCACGGTGTTAGGTAAGCTGTAGAAGCTACTTTCGAGGCTCAGTAGCCGTTTGTGGCACAGACATTCGGTATTATGCTTTAGGGCGACCGAGTGGGGTGGTGGCGGGAGAAATGCCAAGGAAACCAAATTTGTAACCAATATACAGGAGTTCACTAAAAGGAATAGTTAATTATTATTAACTTTTGTTTATACGACACACCAGAAATCTAAAACTTTTGTTAATCAGCAACTCACAAATATACGAATAATACTGATCTAGTAATACGAGTAAAAAAGGGACTTTTACTCTTGCGACGTTTAGGTCGCTGAATGGCAGCAAGTACCTGTCCACCATTTTATAGCGCTTGGAGCCATCATAATTGGCTGGTGGTCAGCCATACTCAGGGTTAGCTTCCCACGGCAATGCGGTAAGAGGCTTTCCCTTACGTAAACTACGGATGCCTGTTGAATAAATCAACCGCAGCCAGGACTCGCCCACGGTCCGACAGTGCGGCTTTCGTCACATCGACTCGCCGCTAGTGAGTGGCCAGTTTTCCCCTTGACCTCTAAGTTCCAGGATGGCCCGGTCTCCCCCCCCCCCCCAGGAGCAGGGCAGTCAAACATCAGATGTTCATTTGACGACCTCCCCACAGACACGCAGCTCATCAGCTGCCAAGCGGATACGAAACAGTATTGGTTCAAGTTAGCGTGGTTGGCGAGCACCCGGGCAACCGTTGCCCTTAAAAACGAGCTCGAGGCATACGATCCCCCCAAATCCTGTATAAACTTATACCTTGTACAAGGATTTTCCCTTAGAGGTAGTGTCGCATTCCAGCTGCCATGATTCCATTGCGAGGCTCTTCCGTAGGCGGGAGATGGTGGGCAACTGAACGAAATTTTGATCCGGTGCGTTGCGATCATCGTTCCGCTTTGGTCTGGTCCGGCTCGAAACCGCATCCCAAATTATCGGTTAGAAATGAACATAACAAGTTGATCTTTGGTGTGTGTAATTTTCATGTAAATACCTAAAAACCAGTTTCTAGATTTTTTCGAAATTCAACCTTGAAAGGAGGGAAGAAAGGTAAAAATATCTGAACAATGCTTGCAGATTTTCCCGATTTTCCGCTATACTAAACTAGATATTCACTAGACCGGGGCTTGCAAACACTCTTTAGATAAATATCTAATAAGTGTTTTCGAGTTTTTTGAATTCCGATTTTATAAGGGAGTGCGACGGTGTTCGGCGCGGCTGCTCAACCGATACAGCCACTGCCACTGTTACTGTATGCGCGACGCGACTGGCTGCACCTACCTCCTGTTATTTGACTCAAAAACATAAAATGAAAGTAATTCAAAAATAATTAGAAACGAAGTACAGTCATTTACTAGCGGTTTTGTCGGGTAACGATATGAATCGGGAAAAATACATTATTTTTACCTGTAAAAACGGATAACCAGTTATAACTAATATTTTTAAGATGTAGGCTGATTGTTCTGAAACAAACATTCTTTGATCGCTCAAAGTTTCGAGTCCTGTACCGACCAAACTGTTGCTCTTACGAAATTACAATACACTGATAGTTTTTTATAAATTGAACAAACTTCAAATTTTTATTTATTATTATTCTCACAAGCATGAGTTTAATGAACACAGAGATGGGATGGGCGAGTGAAGGTAGCCCTTTCTTTTTTTTCTTTTTCCTGTTTAACATCCGGTAACTACCGTTTAGATAATACTTCAGAGGATGATATGTATGAGTGTAAATGAAGTGTAGTCTTGTACAGTCTCAGTTTGACCATTCCTGAGAAGTGTGGTTAATTGAAACCCAACCACTAAAGAACACCGGTATCCACGATCTAGTATTCAAATCCGTGTAAAAATAACTGGCTTTACTAGGACTTGAACGCTGGAACTCTCGACTTCCAAATCACAGCTGATTTGGGAAGACGCGTTCACCACTAGACCAACCCGGTGGGTTGATGGTAGCCCTGGCTGGGTAAACATCCCCTGACCGCGACGGGAAACGCAAGTAACCATATATAACAGAATGTTTCTAAAATGGTCTTTGTTTTCATTTCCTCCACTTTACGTTCAATAAGATCAAATATTAATTGTTTTTATTTATTTTTTATTCTAGTTTTGTAAATTAGTATCAGATTAAGTAATAATTTTCTCACAATGATAGAACTAATAATTATGAAACAAAATTACATCGGTTTTCTCTCATAACTCGACTTTGACAGATTTAAAAAAATAAAATGTAATTTTGTTCAAAATAAAAGGCTTAATATTTAAAAAAATAACCTAAATTTTAATAAACCTAATAATTATGGAGACAACGGATTAAAAAATAAACATGGCCGCCATTTTGTAATTTTCGAAGGTATTTAAGTCCTGATGTTTTGCTAATTTTAAAACTTTATTACCAAGACGCTGTCACCAAATATTGATGTGATTCGTTTATCCGAATTTGAGATATAAATTTTTGTTTAAAAATAATAAAATGGCGGACATAGGGAGAACGAAGGAAAAATTACCATTTTTCCTACGGATATTTTTTTTTAGTTTTACAAGTAGAACCCGAAAAAGTATAGCCAGCCCATCATTTTAGAAACACCCTTATAAAAAAAGGCGTGAGCGATTCATAGTGAACGCCCAACAAAAACTGCGTAAGATAAATCGATCAAAATTCGTTTACACGTTCTTTTTACGATGTAAGTGTACACTACGAAAGGATTTTTCTGAAATTCCTAGTTTAAAGGGTTAAAATGAAATAACAATGAATTTACCTTTTTTTTTGTTTCTTTTAATTTATCAGTAACAAATAAAGATATCAACTTGATTTTCGATGTGAATATTTAAAAACCGATTTTTAGATATTTTGAAATTTCAAGTTTAAGGGTTAAAATAACTTTTTGTTTGAAACCCGCCTGTTTTTCTAATTTCTCGGTAACAAACGAACATATCGACTTCATTTTTGATGTGTGTAATCTAATCATCATGAGAATATCTAAAAATCAGTTGTAATTTATTTTGAATTCCGAGTTTAAAGGATTAAAATGGATTTTTGAATACTTTTTGAAACCCGGGCTATTTTTTTTTAATCTCGATAACAAATTTTCCCCATTTCGGACTATAGTAAACGAGATATTCATTCGATTTGGGCTTAAAAATACTCTTGAGATAAATATCTAAAAACTGTTTCCGTTAGTGATTTTAATATTTTAAGGGATAAAAAAACGTAAATTTTTTTTATATTTTTGCCCTTTTATGCGACCGGCTACTTAATCAATCTTTATGAGATTTGTTTACACTATGATGGTAATTTATATTTGTAATTCGGATTATGTATTTCGTGAACGAAGGAGCGACGAGAATGCTAGTATATATTCACCGTTTTATATATATATATATATATATATATATATATATATTTTGCTTCAAAATAGGATGTACATACTGTAATTTTTAAATTATAAATTATCTGTCTACAACACTAATTATAATATTTATAATGATCGTTTATGTCATTTTTTAATTAAATGTAAACTAAAAAAGATTTAATAATTAGCATGTTTAGAGAGAAAATAACTATTATTCTTGGAAAGGTTATGCAACAAATATCGTCTACATCAGGGTCGGTAACGCGGTGAGATTTTTATACGCCCTCACTATATTACACATCCACTACGCCCAATAACCGTATCGGCGTCGTGCGTATATAAGACAGTATAATTGCGCAAGCTCTGTGTCAGCAAATAGCAATCAAGGTCATACACCGACACACTTGCTATTTTGCACGTAGGATATTCTCGTTAGTGATAAATTTGGTAGGATGCTACCGTATTCCGAGCGCTACGTATTTTGAGTGTTATTATTATCGACTATATTTTATTATTATATTTATATTATAATATATTATCTAACTATATTTATTATTACGTATTATTAGTAATCAATCGCGCAAGATAGTCGCACTTTTCACTATCAAATACGTATCGTACTGGTTAAACGGATTTTATTAATAACCCATCATGAATAATCGTACAAGAAAAATAATTTATTATTTTAACGTTGACTGGGAAGAATAATTTTGTTTTATTGAATTTAAAGGCAAATGTATCTGCTTATTGTATAATAATAGTGTGGCGCCCCCGATAACTTTTGAATTCATTTTGCGCGCTTACTGACAAAAAGGTTCCCGGCCTCTGATTTACATCATTGATTCTCAAACTTTTTCGCCCACCTCCTACATTGAGGATCAAAACTTTTCTAGCGCCCCCAAATTTTTTATACTTACCATCTGTTAATAATAACAATTAAAAATGCTGTTTTTAAGATGGGCTCTTAAAAGCAGCGATTACAATTATTGTTTTTAAACGAGGCGTATCCTATTTCTGAGTAGAAACTTACATTTTAAATGAGCGCAATTAAAACGCATTTTAATCTTATTTGGAAGTATTTTTATTAAAATTGCTTTCAAAACCGTTACAATCGTGTCTATATATTTATATAAGAACAATAGAGATGGTATATTCAATATAACAATATATTAATTAAAACAAAGCTTTCGTATGAACAATTACACTTACATTAATTGTTGGATGAATCTGTTATGCTTTAACGAGTTTGTTAATATCAGGATAGAATTTACTTAAAAACAGCCGTAAGTTGCCGCGTTCGGTAACATGCAGCCGATTTCTCTTTTTGGTTAGCAACGTTGCTACGACATTAAATCCACGTTCAAACAAATACGACGATGGTAATGTTATCAGAAATCATTGAACGATCGACCGTAATCAAGAATACAGTTGCGGGATTGGCGTTGTAGCAAAAATTCTCGGTAGCCATTTTTGAACTTTATTTTTATTTCTTTGTTTGCCGTCAGTTTTGTAAGTCGTTCTTCTAATCGGGTTGATCCTGCTGTGTTGACATTCGAAAAAGGATCCAACACCCGTTCTGGTATGTCCAGATTTAAAATGTCCTGGAATCGTTCTTTGAAATCACCGTGGAGGTTCTCCAAGTGTTGGCAGTAAACAAGCGTCGTTGTTGAAGGATACTGTTGATAAATTAGGGAAGTTATTAAATTCACGTTTGCCAATATTTCTCTTGTGTAATAACAGTTTGGCTGCTAAAGCAGCGACTTTTTTTTTTTAATAAAGTTCAAGTCGTCGCTTTGAAACTGGAGATTAACATCATTAAACGATTTATATAGGTCTGTCAAATACTCAATATAATTTTTTGATGTAATGAGGTTGTCGCGCAACTCTGTGTCTTGTTTTCCGTGAACTCTATCACAGAGTCAAACAGATTGTAAAATCAAGTCAGACAAGTACCTCTTGATAGCCAGCGCACTTCTGTGTGAAGCAGCAAGCGATTGAAATGTTCATCACTGGCGACGCAAAGCTGACTAAATAATCTGTCATTTAGTGATTTGCTTCTGATTTTATTAACTCTTCTGATAACGTATTTCAGTGATGTATGCAGACGTTTATTCAGGTTTCTTGCAGCTAAATGTCTACTGTGAATGACGCAATGTACAGCAAGCACGTCTGGAACTTTTTTTTTTTAAGTACGCCTTAAAAAAGCCATGAAGCCTTTGTGACTCCCTGTCATAGCCAGAGTGCCATCAGTAGCAATTGACATAATATTTTCCAAAAGAATTTCCTTTTCGTCACAAAACGTTGCACTAGAAACGTATATATATATATATATATATATATATATGGTTTCTTCCTTTGCATCTGTCTCTAAATTTCTAGCAAATAATAGTTGTTGACACATTTTCTCATCTTTCATAAACCTTACGTATAACAACAATGCTTCATTAGTTAGTAAAGTGGACTCATCCAACTGAATTGAAAATTGACAACTCTTCAGATGATTGCATAATGATTCTTCGATGTTTTCAGCCATCTCATCGATTCGTCTTTGCATACAACTATTGCTCAAAGAAATTTTTCGGATAATATCTGCCGCTGGTTTATGGAGTACAGCGGTTATTACTTCTTTTACTATTGGTAAAATTAAATCTTTCCCATTAGTTTGTGGTTTGCCTGTTTTAGCAATTAACAATGAGATATTGTACGAAGCTCGAAGTCCGTCATCGTCTTGCTTGGAAGCTGCTGAAAATAGTTTTGATATAGTTGGCTGAGGTTACGTACTTCTTTTCCAGGTCTTGAAAATAGACCCACCGGGTTGGTCTAGTGGTGAACGCGTCTTCCCAAATCACCTGATCTGGAAGTCGAGAGTTCCAGCGTTCAAGTCCTAGTAAAGCCAGCTATTTTTACACGGACTTGAATACTAGATCATGGATACCGGTGTTCTTTGGTGGTTGGGTTTCAATTAACCACATATCTCAGGTATGGTCGAACTGAGAATGTACAAGACTACACTTCATTCACACTCATACACATCATCCTCATTCATCCTCTGAAGTATTATCTAAACGGTAGTTACCGGAGGCTAAACAGGAAAAAGAAAGAAAGAAAGGTCTTGAAAATAGGCCAAATCTTTGTCTTTCTTATTTGAGTGCATTTTATTACAATGGTCTTGTAGCGTGGAAGGCTTCGTCGCTTCATTTGAAAAAGTTTTTGAGAAATAAGGCGCGTTGGCGATGATGGATTTGTGGGATTTTCATAAATCCATATTTAATTTATTTCTCATTGTACTATCACGTTGTTTAACTCACACAGACATTTTTCTTTTTCCTGTTAGCCTCCGGTAATTACTTTTCAGATAATACTTCAGAGGATGAATGAGGATGATATGTATGAATGTAAATGAAGTGTAGTCTTGCGCACTCGCAGTTCGAGCATTCCTGAGACGTGTGGTTAATTGAAACCCAACCACCAAAGGACACCGGTATCCACGATCTAGTATTCAAATCCGTGTAAAAATAACTGACTTTACTGTTACGCTGGAACTGTCGACTTCACAAATCAGCTGAGATTTGGGAAGACGCGTTCACCACAAGATCAACCCGATGGATTAACTCATACAGACCTATTCCTATAAAAATTGACTTGAGTATTGATCACTTTAATACATGTTAGAGAAATGCTACATGATTCATTATCTAAACGGCATTTTAAACAGGATGACGTAAGCTATAATTTGATATACAAACATAATATCCGATAATTGGTTTGTTTAAATTCGTGTTCAAAAATTAAAAATATGTTTATTTTTTTTTTCTACTTTAATTTTATTTTATTTGTATATGTATATCCTGTTGCTTTTTTTCATTTCCTCTTTGATAACATTTGGGAACAAAAAAGAATTCCTTTTTTGTCTCAGGAAGAAAAATATGTGATTCTGATAGTATTTTTTTCTCCTGAATTCAAATATTATATCGGTTTTTCCCCAACACGCAAGATATCCGAGGACAGGCATTTATAATTTCAAACATTTTAATACTTTCTGCATTCTTAACTAAACAACATTCAAACATTTGACTCAACTAGAAAGTTAGAAATGACGATTTTCTGCTATATTTCGCCTGTGGAGCATCCCTCTTGATGGTCCAACGATAATCGGCCAGCATATTAGGATTGAATTTGCCTTGATACCTCTTTTCCATAGCTGAAATCTCCTGATAAAAGTGTTCTCCGTGTTCATCGCTCACTGCGCCAAGATTTTTCGTTAAGAAATCTAGATGCGAGTGCAGGAAGTGTATTTTTAAGGACATTACAACACAAATTTTTTATAAGATCGTTGACAATATCACGGTAATTTTCCGCCTTTCGATTTCCCAAATAACCGAGTAACATTTTTTAATGCTTGCCAAGCTGCTTTCTTCACTGGATTCAATAGTTTCTCAAACTTTTCATCATGCATTAGTGATCGTATTTGTGAACCTACAAATATTCCTTCTTTAATTTTTGCATCGCTAATTTTAGGAAACTTCTGTTTTAAATACTGAATCCAGGAGGAGGAGTATAGTCGATGGCCTTGACGAAATTCTTCATTAATCCTAGTTTGATATGTAACGGAGGTAGATACACATTTTTAGGATTACACAACCGGACGTGTTTCACATTTTTCTATTCAGGAACGAGTGATTCGCGTTTAGGCCATTCTTTTCTAATGAAATGGATTTTTCTGTCTCTACTATCCCATTCACACAAAAAACAACAGTACTTTTTGTAACCAAGCTGCAGAACAAGAAAGTGTAGTAACCTTCAAATCACTACAAATATTCCATTCATACAGTGCATATTGAAATCTTTCCAATGTAAATTAAAAATTTTCATGTTTCTTTCATATTAGCAGAGTGAGCCACAGGTACTGATGTGAATTTATTGCCATTATCCAGAAGCAAAGCTTCTTTAACTTTAACATTTAACTTGTCTAAACTAACTTTAGAGGAATCAATGAACAAACGCCATTCTGTGGGGTTATGTTCATTAAAAAGTGCCTCCATAAGTGAAGAAATGATAATAAAACACTAAACCATTTTCTTCACAAAAATAGTCTTTAAATTCAGAATGACGATTACGATAAGTACATATCTTTGTATTCTTTTAAAGAATATTCCATCCTTTTTGCCGGAAAGCAAGTATTTCATACTGATTTTGGATAACTTTAAATGTCGTATGAGATCGTTAAGATTTTCTTTAGTCGGTAAATGAGGCTCAGATGAACTGCTTTGTACAAAAGTTGTATCACCAGAATCTGTTTCTTTTTCTTCCTTATTTCCATCAGACTGAGTTCTCTTCATCTAATGTTACATATTCTGGAGGCTTTGGTACGGGCAATTCTTTGCAGTGTGGAACCGGTCTCGTCCAGTTTGCAAGTTAGGGTACACTACCGTATGTTTTGATTGTGACGTAATCCCTTTATGTTTGTTAAGCAGAAATAACAGAAGAGTGATCTCTGGGTTCCCTCCAAATCATAGGGACAGCAAATAGCGTGTGGTGTGTGCCATTTTTCCGTGAAGTGAGAAGCCTAGAACACGATAAACAACAGATATGTGGGGCCCAGGCCCTTGTTTGGTCCCCGACTTTACACCCAAAATGAAGTTCATAACACCTTTTTATTAATGGAGTAAGGTTTCGCCTTTGAGATGACCGATTAAAAGAAATAAAGTTGTAAATACGCGATACACAATAATTCAGACAACAAAGGACTCACAATGACGCGTTTGCTGGTTCGCTACCGGCGTCGTTCTGATGAATGTATGCTACACTAAATCGCATTTGTACATGTCTATATATTGAACCTGCACAACAGTAGCAATGCTACCTTTTCGAGTTAGATCATTTGGTTCCATCATATTTACAATGCTCTAGGAGCTTTTACTTGACAATGGACAAACGAACGAAAAAACGTTAAAAATATTAAAAAAAATTAAAATAACAAAAAAAAAAACTGAGGGTGATGGAAAAATTCCGAAAACGTATTTGAAAACAGGATAAAAAACTGCATTAAGTACACCTATTGATACTCGTGAGACAAGAATCATATTTACCGGTGTAACTGAATAATAAAGCTTTGTACATAATAAATACTCATTTGTTTTGACATATATGTATTATAAGTAGTCAAAATGAACATTTGGTGACTGCTACACAGAACAAAGAAAGGTTCGAACTTGCGTTAGTGAAGTGGCTGTATAACAAAGAATATAAATCGGTTTTTTTTTTGTCGTACTACTGCTACATTATACATCGGTACAAAAAATTAAAGGGACACCTATGTATTACGATAAAAAATGATCGTATTGAAAGCGTTTTAACTTCGGCACGTGACCTTTCATCCGGAGGTCCCGGGTTCGAATCCCGGCCAGGCATGCTATTTTCACACGCTACAAAAATTGTCATTAATTTCATCCTCTGAAGTAAAAAAAAAAAAACAAGACAAAAAAACACTTTGCAACCAAGGGGCTTAGAGACGAATAAAAAAAGAAATTAAAGCTCGAATACACTACTTTTTGACAGTGAACTTTCAAAAATCATAAAATTAAAAAAAAAATTAGCGAGTAGAAAAGTTTTAAAAATGTGAAAGCTTTTCTTCCTGTTTGATCGAGCGCATGGAGGAAACAAATTTGTTTCAGTAAACCGCATTAAAATTCTTTGAAATATTTAGACTACAGCTTTAATTTATTTTTTTGTATGTCTCTACGATTTTTCTGAACGAAATATTCCATCTTAAGAGAAAAATCGTAGAGATACAAAAAAATAAATTAAAGCTGTAGCCTAAATATTTCAAAGAATTTTAATGCGGTTTACTGAAACAAATTTCGTTTTCCCTCACGCGCTCGATCAAACACGAAGAAGAACTTTCGAATTTGTAAACTTTTTATTCTCACCGATGTTTTTTTTTAATTTGATGATTTTTAATTCTGAAATATACTGTCAAAAAATATATTATTCAAGCTTTAGTTTTTTTCTATTCGTCTCTCTAAGCCTCGAGATTGCAAGTTAAAGTAGTTTGAATACAATCATTTTTTATCATAAAACTTAGGTGTCCCTTTAATTTTTTGTACTAACGTAGTAGGTATTTAATTGTAGTTTAAAATATCACGAAAACATAATATTGCCTTTTTTTTAATCTTCCTATACCACCTGAACGCCGCCAATTTTCTGTCGGTCATCTAAACCATGAAGGCCTCTAGTGCCCACAAGGGGACGTTATCGCACACTTTGAGAACGAATGGTCTATATGTTGAACAGTTATGCGGTTATTCGTTGTCCTCTTACGAGTACATACGTTTGATGAAAACTGAAATAACCAAAAGTTCGATTCGCTGTTTCCATCTGTTAAAGTGTTATCAATTAGTAAGTCAATATAACCCGTTGAATAACATTAATAAATTAGACGTTATGTAATTTAGCTGTAAAAGGTTACGAGGAAGATAAGAGCTAAAATTACAAAACGTAAATAAAATATAAACACCTATTTAATGAGTTATTCAAAAATGTATACGACGGATATAAAGTTTCTTCTTATTATATAATACTGTAAAAATGGAGGAAAAATCCTGGTAGATTAAAAAACCAAAATAATAAAATAAATAAAATTAGTCCGAAGGTCGGATTCGAATAATATTGCAAAGCGACGTGAAGTGTGCGCGTTATTTGTTATGAAGACTTAACTTTAGATGGCGGTAGCAGGACCTAGCGGCGAGCGGTAAAGAATACTCCGCGAGATGATTCATTCAAAAGTCGTGTCTAAACACACGCGTTCCGGATTTTTGCTACCTGTATTAGTTGTAGGTTTTTTTAATACCGTATATTATTTGAACAAGGTACCTAATGAAATAACTTCTTAACGTAATGTAGTCATTTTACTATTCTAATTACTTTTTTTTTAATATTGCAAGTTAGGTTTACTTTTTACTCTTACATTATGAATATACAGAGTGTTACGGGACGTATTCGCCGAACTTCAGGAACCGATTCGGGACACCAAAATGAGCAAAAAAGTTCATATCGACGTAAGTCATATTTTGCTTTGTTTTCCTTCTGGACGCCGTTTTGTGATTTTCAACAACAAAATTATTTTTTACGAACGGTAAACGTACTTTAATTAAATTCGAGTAATCTAAGACCGGTATCTTGTTCTACAAAATAAAAAATTTTGAAAACGTCACTTAAAATTTTTTAATCTTGAATATATTTATAATTATTTGTTTGATGAAATTTTTACTCGTTACAAAATTTATTACGCGTTTTATTTTGAACAAAACGACACCTCATACGTAAAACTCCGTTGAAAAACAATCGAGTTATCGCAGACAATTAACCCGTCAGTACGCTTCCGCACCGTAATGCAAGCCGTAATAATTTTTTGCCTGTCTGTTTCCTACGCTAAATATAATAAAAATTATTAATAATAGTAAATTAATAAAGGTAGATTAATAATAATAAAAGATTATAACCTCGCATTACGGTGCGAAAGAGTACTGCCGAGTTGATTGTCTGCAATAACTCGATTGTTTGTCGATCGATTGTTTGATCGCAATTATCAATCGTAAAGACATATATTTAGAAAATTAAAAACGTTAACCTAACTTTGCGTTTATACTTACCAATGCCTATTCTTTGCTAAAAATAATCGCATTTATTCATTAAAAATAACAACATCCATCTCAACTGAAGCAGGCGACAGAAGAATTGGGTCGTTCGACGCGATTCTTTAGCTTACAAGAAAGAACCTAATTAAGATTCCGTTGCCGTTTTTAATAAATTACTGAACGATTAAAAAAAACCTTCCCGCTGATCTATTTAAAAACCGAATAAAAAATTTTCTTTTCCAGAACTAATAACTCTGTTGATGAATTATGACGTAATCGATGATAATCTTTTAATTAATAATCCAGGCCGATCCGAGGCTTGTGTATGTGTGCCGGCGATTAAATTGCGCTCTGGTAGCGACAGGAGCGCACGCAAAGCTAGATCTGTGCGAGACTGCCGACTTATTGCCTCGAAACCTGCGGAATTTCCATTCAGGGTTTACTCCCCTAGGTTCTTCCGCTCTCTCAGCCGTCGGGATGTTTCTTTCTTATCCGCCTTAGAGACCGCGACCGGATTTCACCTGTAACCCTAGGCAGGGGCACCGTACTGGGTGCTACCGTCCGGAGCCGGATGAGCCCAGGTTTTTTAACGAGGTTGCTACTCCTTCCCCTTCTCACTTCCACAGTCGCTTATAAGATGAGCCCGGGCTAGGGACCGGCGCTCGGCCGTGTTTTTATTATTATATACAATAGAATTAAACGATTCATTTATTTGTATTTATCGTACGGGAGGAATAATTCAACATCGATAAACCGGAAGTAAAAAACCTATATTGAAAAAAAAACATCTATGAATTTATTTTCATAGATTTATTATATTAGAATTATTTTAACTATCTATCTATGATTATTTGATAAAAATAGTGTGAAAGTTCGTTAAAAGAAGAAAGAAAGAACGACTGGTACGGTTGAAGGTCTACATTAACACAGATATTTAAAAATATTATTGGAATACATAAATAAAGCGTACGATTCATATATTATTAATATTAACAAAATTGTGTTTTGAATATGAACTGCTGACGTCTTTTCAAGGACCACCAATACTAAGGCTAAAGTAATATTAAACGCTTCTAATACACCTTCACCCGTTTTGCTTCAGTACATTAAAAACTCCCGTCTTCCTCTTTGTTTCTGTAATATTACTTACTAAGAAGGATTGTTCCAACCACAGTGCGCGCACGATCACACACACACATACACACCACAATCTTCGGTATCGTGTCCTGCATTTTGAAAATCATCGCTGTATAATCCACTGAAAACTCCTATTGTTTCATGCGAGCGTTTTACTATCGACCGTTTTTGTTCTTCAAAGAATATTCTATCTTTTTTGGTTACTAATATACTCGTCGTGGTAAAATAAATCTTTTGATCTCGGAAACAGATACCGCCGACTTCAATATATTGTAGTTTTATTTTTCCAATATTATTACAATACAATGCCTACTTAAGATATTAAAATAATACATTTTACTTCGGATTACCGACGCTTTTTCTTTTTTGTACATAATTTTTATTTTTATTTATCGAATATTAAATTTGATAAATATTCATTTTTAACGATAACATTAGTCGACAAAAAAAGATTATTTCGTGTATCTTTAATTGTACATGCTGATTTTAATTAATTTTGGGGTGCTGAATTCAAAACAGTTATTAGAATTCATGTAATACGTCACGTTGTTTAAATTCATACGATTTATTTACCGATAAATGCATATCACTGTGAAATCAATATTTAAAAAAAAAAAATTACTTATATTCATTTAAAATTTGTTTAAATCAACTAAATTTTTATTTATTCAAACACACGTAAATTGAAATACATTAACACGATCTTAAAATAACAGTTTCTAAAAATCTAAATCTTCAAAAGTATCTTACCTTTAATTTTCAAAATAGGTTGACAAACTTTTTCGCTTGTACGATGTTCGATCAGTTTCTATAAAAAAAACCAACAACAGTCACCCATCACTCCACGATTCTAACTTCCTTGGTACCGATGCTCTCGGTCAGAATATCCTGATCGAAACACTGTTCTTGCTTATCGCTGACAGAGCCCAAATTTTCGGGAAAAGTCTAGGTGGGATTGTAGGAAACGAATTCGTAATGAGATCCTACATCGTATACGTTTGTATTTTCTAACGGCTTATTAAACAAAAAAACATAGGTTGCATCTTTTCTGTCGCCTAAAAAACCACCGACAAACGTCTTTGAAGGATTCCATACAGCCGGTTCACATTCGCTAAGTTTATCGTTAAAAGTTGAGTCCTTAAGCGGTTTGTTCATTTACGGGCCGATAAATATATCCTTTTTGAGCGTACCATCGCTCAATTTTGAAAGACTTATTTTTAAACGATTAAATCCTGGTCCATATTCGTCTAGCGCCTTTACAAAATGTTTCACGAGTCCTAGTTTTACGTGAAGTGGCGGCAGTATGATTTTACAGCTCTTAGTTAACGATAAATGCTTTACATTATTTTCACCGGCCACAATGATCTGCCGCAGTGGCCATTTCTTTCTCGGTGATGACTTTTTCTATTACGATTATCCTAAAGAAAAAGAAAACAATAATAATATTTCATAAACCCACCTGGTAAACCAAAAAGTTTCAGATCGCTGCAAACTTGTCAGATAGGCTCTTTGAATTTTATCGCTACTAGTACTGATGCCATAGTTTCGTAGTTTTTTCATGTCGAATGCACGAGCTGATGGAACGGACAGCTGTTTGTTGCTATTATGCGATAAAACTGCTTTCATGGTAACTTTAGAAGAGTTAATAAAAAGAAGCCATTTTTCAGGAATATGCTGAATTTCATGTTCTTTCATTAGGCCATCGACATCAGTACAGACGCACAATGAATTTTTCGTAATAAAATAAGTTGATAGAGTTTTATTTCGTGTTCAAACGTAGTAACTTTTGTTTTTTCCGGTAGAAGGTTCCACTGTTGCAGTCTACACCTCAGACGTTCAGCTTTGCTGCTTTGATAACTTTAAATCGCCGACTATATCGATACGGTCATCTTGTTTAATTAAACGAGGAGATTTCTCATAAGATACAGGAAGAAATGCTTCAGCATCCTCTATATCATCCGCTTCATTTTCAGATCGTTCTTCTAGCAATGGCGGATTAGACGGTGGTACAGGTACAGGTAACTCCTCTCGGTGTGGTACCGGCTTTAGAACTGAGGATACGTCTACATATTTTAAAAACTTTCTATTTTTGAATGAAAATGTACTAGTGTTTGTCATACAAAAGTAGCAGTCGGTGAAGCTGTTCTTAGGTGCACGCCAAACCATCGGTACAGCAAACGGCATGACTCGTCGTTTCCCCTTTAACCATACCGACATGAGCACGATATGCAAATAACATGAAGCGCCCAGATTTTATATCCCCGAGTGCACAGTCAAAATAAAATTTATAAGCTGTTTTTATCGATTCAGAAATACTCTTTCTTTTGAGATTTAGGCGTAAATTTACCACAGACATAACAAAAATTGCCTGGATTGTAGCAAATAAAAACGAAAAAAATCGCTTTTGAATTATAAAGAATCGATGAAAATATAGCAAAACGCTAATAACTGTGCGAAACACAACACAGATAGACAATTGAAGCTAGACTGTATAAAATTTTAAGCTCTGTAGTAGGCAACAACAAATGTCTGTATGATGTCATCATACAGATATGTTTGTACGTGTATACTTCTCATTGTTTATATTTATTTATTATTTATTAAACGCGTATGCATATTGTTTAAAATTAAAATACAGAAACGATTCTTAATTTTAACCGGCAGTTGATCAAAATGAGTTTATTATAAAAACGTTACAAATTTAAAATTTACGTAAAGCCTTTACATAGTAACAAACTTTCAATAGTATATTTGAAATCAGCATCCAAATTACAGTGACAAAAATCGTGTAACACGTTAGATACAAATTTTGTGTCGACTGGTATAATCATTACGATAAATTATTTTAACACTAAAAGGTCCAAAATTAAGACTTATGACTGCGGTTCTATCTAAAACGTTTCAGAAAAATTGCTCTTTTTTTTAATCGGTTTTACAACTTAAATTTGGTATTAAATAACCAAGTCAGAAAAAAGTCTTGATTATTATTAGAAAAGAATTTGAAAGAGATTCTTTAAAATATTTTTTTGTCGATTATGGTAATAAAACAGGGAAAATAAGAAGAGAAAAGAAAGAAAGAAAGAGTGACGTGTCTGAGAGGTGGTGTTACAGACGGACGCAGTAGAAAGACCTACGCTGAACGATTGTTGTAAATAAATAGTCGAACAAGAAAAAGTTTTAAGAACCGTTTTTAAATAAAATCACTTAAATCTCTAACTAGACGGTCATTTCGTTTGTTAAACGAATACGATATTATCAGTAGATAAAGATATAAATAAAAAAATAATTAACCATAATAATAGATCTTTAAACAAACAGATATAAGTGGAAATTTCTACAGACGTATAAAAATAAAAACAAGTATTGACCGCAAAGTAAGAAGTATCGTTTTAGGCGATCACAGTCGAAAGCGTAAAGTTAGATTAAAAAGACTAAAAAATAAAAACCTTCGACTCATGATTTAATACAAGCCTCTTAAGTAGGGCTGGATTAAATTTACCTTAAGGTAGGTAAAATGAACCGTACGCTAGTCAGAAATAGATGTCGCACGTGAAAAAATTTACGGAACGGGATAAATAAATAAATCTTTTATTCTGATCGATACATAATAATACATTACATAGATCGCTTCTGGAATAAGTAGATATGGTTCTCCACAGATAACAAAAAAAAAATTACCGCAACATTTACCTGGACGTTTCAAAGGAAACCGTGGTGAAACCTTGACAGAACAGCATCGCAAAATACGTAATTAATTATTAAAATAAAACCACGTGAGATGATATTAAGTTAAAGACATGAAGATACTAAACAAAAAAATAATTCGCAATTCGGAAACCGTTATTGAAAATTATTTAAGTATATACCAGGTGAACAACTAAAACCGAAGCTAGCCGGCTCGAACTGCAGCGTAATTAATCTCTAAAGCTGTTTCCTTCGGTTCTACTATTACCTCCCCTATCGGTTGTACGAGTATATGTTATCACGTTCATCTTTTGTTGTCAGTCGTTTGCTTCAGAGCAGTATATTTTCGTTTTTCGCAGTTGAATTTTTGTAAAACGAGTCGATCGATTCGATCAAAGAAAGGGTTCTATAGTAAAAATTTATGCGTTCTGGATTTTTTCGAGAAACGCGTCAAATATTCGCGGAAAAGTTTTCTATTACTAGTATCGCACCCGAGGGTGGTTTACACGAGTCGGATAAAAAATAGCGCGTAAGAGGTCGGTTTTAAACGCAAAAAGAAACAGGCGACCTTCCGTTAGGACTGCAGAAGCCGCAGTCAGTATTCAAATAAGAATTTCTGCCGGTCCGAAAAAATAGATACGTACGTTATCGCAACAAAGCGATGTAATACGCATCTTGCCGTAAGATTCTTTACGACTTAAATTTGAAACAGTATAGTGTAACAATTGTGCAACAATCTAAACGAACAGACGAACCGAAATGTCTTAATTATTGCGACTGACTTCTCAAAAACATTGCCGATGGAGGGATGGGGCCATGCGGCTGTCATAGAAGAACGAACTGTGAACAGAGGGCAGTGGGTTCCGTGTTCTCTAAATTTGTCTAGATTCGACATTTTCCATCGGGAATATTTGATGGATCGAGTTAACGAATCGAATCTCCTTAATACCGATGAATTGGAGGCGAACGATCGACAAGAAATCGACGGCATCGAAAACACGGTTTGCTTCAGGTGAGTCGGTGCGATCGCTGCTGCGGAAAAGTGCATCGCTGCTTAAGGCGCTCAGTTAGAACGTCTATTGCAAAAATATTGTAAACGTTTGTTAAAGTAAATACAAAATTTAATTCGATTTATTTTTCATTCTTTCATTTAATTCATAAAATGTTGTCGCGACTGTGTTTAGTTTGCGGGGATTCGGTTTTAAGTTGCTCATCCGGTATGTAAGTACTCCTTTTACAGAATTTAAAAAAATGAACCTTTTTAATTTTTAATTAGTATTATTTAAAAATTCTTCGACAGAGTCATTGTTTCTTTCCGTTTAATAAAAGATTATTTAATTGTATTTTAAATAGATCGATGGAAAGATATTTAAACGGTTCGACAATTTATTAAAAATAGGAAACGTAATTACAAGAGGGTCCAGTGTCGTAAAGTAAAGTATAGCGTTGAGTTACGCGGGAACTATTCTGTTTCAGGGAATACAGAATAGTTTAGAGATGAATATTATTATTTTTAAAGATGAAGCGATTATTATCGTTTATGTCAAACGTTGAACGTTCATAAACAAAAACGCGCGGCTTAAGTTAATATTTCTGATTTTCTTAATGCGGGTCTACACGATTCGAATTTATATTCGCCAATTAACGACATATAGTACATTTTTTATCTGGTAAACTCGTTCGACGTTTTGAGGGAGTCGCAAAAGATGACATTATACTTTATAAGAGTGTGTAGTATCTGGGCGATAAGTATTTAATAACTCGATAGCTTAGGGTTTCATTAAGTCGCTTCCAAGGAAAACAATAAGATGCGATTTTTTTTTCTTTTTGAATCGAAATCAAGTCGATTATCCCGAGAGAATCTGTTATATAATAAAACGCTAAAAAATTTCGCTTTACGGAAAACAGAAGTACTATCGATATGAGAATTCTAACCGGCCTACAGTATTACCGATGTTACTTCTAACCGAGAACGCTTCGACGTTCTTGTTTTTAGCTTACCGTATGAATCCAAATGCGTTTTAAATATAGCGGGTACATTCAGACTTAGTATCCCGTATACATTATTAATCATTCTTACGTACGTTTTAAGTAAAACTAAATAGTTACGCTAATTCTTAACTTAAACTCATCCTATCTATCGATCAGATCTATTCGAAGACCGAAACGACACCGGAATGGTATATCACAAGGAACTTTTCATAATTTATTTTCATTTATCTAAATTAATTATTCTTTAATCCTTATCGAAGAATCACCGTCGGCGACGGATTTCCGCCGAGTCATTTAAAGTGATCCTTTTTTACGATTCGTTATTGTATTTCGTTTTTATAGTCGTTAATATAAAGTATTTTTTTAAAAGAAATAAATTAGCGGTACTCGTAAAAATATTTTGTTGTAAAAAATAAATAAATACGGTTTGAAAGATTCTCTTATTGATTTTTCAAAATTGAAAAGCGATTTAATTTTAGGAGCTCGTTTATGTGCGTTATAGATGATCCGACAGGAAAACCACTCGCCGCTTAAAACGGCCTTGTGAAACGGCTTCTAAGACGTCAGACATATGAATTTTTGAATGCATGCACTGTAAAGCCACCGATTAGTGTATTTTCTGTAGAAAGAATGCATCTGCAGCGCTTGCAAAACTTTCAAAATATTATACGACGCTTAAATCCCCTGCAGTCGTTGTTGATGAAGAGAATTATTTTAATAGAAAAATTAATTTTTCCGTTCTTCTACATCGTAAGACGCCTTGTTTTCTTACTCTTAATATAAATATGTCGTCATAATTACGATGGAACGAGTATTGTAAGTTTATTTGCAGTTTATGTGTCGTAATTAGAATACAAATAACCGGACGTATTTATCGAAAAATATTTCAGATTAAAGTTAATCGAAAGTTTTTGAAAACCACGTGATTATTATAATAAATTTTTAATATTTTTGTATAAAATAACATTCAAGCAAGAAAGTGTTAAAACCCCGTTTTCGGTTTAGTATTTGTACAGCTGCATTATTTAAAAAAAATTTACGTAACCTAAAACCGATGAATTTCATTGTAAATATATAAGCTATCGAGGAGTGATGCTCAAACAGGTAGATTTTAATATTTACGTATACGTACAACAAACGTCAGGTGGATTCGGGTGGTTAGCTAAAGAGGGATCGGTGTGTAATTGATTACTTCGACCGGTGCGCTACTGTTTTGCAGTAATAATACTAAAAGCGTTATAACGCTTGCGAAAAATGTCATCTGCGCTGATCTATTCAATATTAAATAATCTAATGCTGAAAATTCGATGGGCGAGTTTAAATTCGTCTGTGAAAAATGAAGTATTTCATTTAATACATCCGATCTTGTATTCTTCTGATTAAAATCGAGTAAAAAAGAATAAGTTTCGTTACCCTCGTTCGATACTCCGTGACAAACCTGCAAAAAATAAATCAATATTTTTTTAGTCGATAGAAAATTAAGAAAATCAATAACAGCTGCGAAATGGATTATTTCATCTTAGTAACATTTACGAGATATATTTAATTAATTTCAAATCGATATTTGTTAATTATACCGATCTAGATGTCGTACTTAAAGACGGCTATTAAAATTACATAAATACAAACGATAATATTTTTTGCAATATTTTTCTAAAAAGTTGATTTTATATACTACTAATATTTATTCGTTTAACTTTCATAATTACGCGATCGATTTTATACTAATTTATCGCATAAACGTTCTTCGTCCTTACACGGCTAGCGGTAATTAATTAACATACGTTCGGTCTAAACTTGATGTTTTTTTTTTGAAGAATATATTTTAAATATCGAAATTGAAACTTAAATTTAAATTTGTCATTGAAACTGCGGTTTGACCCGTACATTCCGTAGAATAACTAAACAACCGCTGTAAAATCTTTCGGGAAATGTGCGCATTTTTAACAAAGATATGGGCAGCATATTACCCGGCGATTTTACAGCTGAAAATGCCGGAAAACGTATTGCTTTTCAACCGGAGAACCGCGAAAGTAAAAGGAATCATTACTCAAAAGTTTAGGTGAAAATAGAGGACAAATGACGCGGAACATGGCACAAGAATCTGTCTCGAGGCGGATAGCCGTACGAAGATGAGATATGTTCTGCGGCAGAAAAAGATTATGTTTTTTATATTTCTAATCTCGAAGAGAAAATTCCTTTTGCGACCGGTTAAATTTTATTTCAATAACTAACCGAAAAATCATAATATCTTTTGAAAAATGATGTACGGTAATTTAAAGAAACAAACAGATCGGATTACAAATATCCAATCGAATGACCGCAGTCTAGAAACTGAACTAGATAAAGGAGTTCTCATTCTAATTAAGAACTCATTTTACAGCTATAACGAGACGCTTTTTAATTTACTCATTTAATAAGCTTTATAGGTCGACTTTTTTTCTGCAAATTATTATCCTATAGTATACTTAAGACTTTTTTTGTCTTCAGTGTTCGGTCTTATTTTCCTAAATACGTATCTGATACATTCATTCTTTCTGGTAAATACAGGCCTGATTACGGCAACCGTGCTCCTATTTTTTAATAAGCTATTAATTTTGTTGCGTATAAAAAATCTCGAGTCTTACTGCGATTTGAACTCAGACCCTTTTTATGAAACGCACAAAAAATATTGTTTCACTACATCGATCGGTATTTTATTACATTTACTTACGATAATTGCTAATTTTAATACGCTATTTCTGTATCTTCGTATAATTTCCCAAGATCCTGAACAAACATGATCTTGAAAAATACCTATATAATTTTTAAGTATTTTTACGCCTAGTTCTATTCTAAAATGAAATTTCTTGTTTTAATTATCTTTCTTTTTTCTGTTTAGCCTCCGGGAATTACCGTTCAGGTAATTACTTCAGAGGATGATATGTACGAGCGTAAATGAAGTGTAGTCTTATACGGTCTCAGTTCCTGAGATGTGCGGTTAATTGAAACCCGACCGCCAAAGAACACCGGTATCCACGATCTAGTATTCAAATCCGAATAAAAGTAACTTCCTTTACTAGGACTTGAAGGCTAGAACTCCCGACCTCTTCCAAATCATCTGATTTAGGAAGACGTGTTCACCACTAGACAAAGCCGGTGGGTTTGGTTTTAATTATCTGAAATTTCTTAACATCGCCTGTCGTGTTCTCAACTAGGTTCTTGAATAAGATAAATTTTCTTTATATAAATTAATATTATAATAGAAATGAAAATAATTACATTTTAATACTATTAAATAATTTATATTTTTACCTCTAATAATACAGTAATGTAAAGCCATATTAATATGCAAAGTACAATGATGGCAATCCGTGTGCTACATAATTGTAAACTTTTTTCCGAATGAATCGCTGTAGTAAGTTTGTATAACGCTAAGCATAATATTAAACTTTTATTAAAAATGGCTAATGTTAAAGTTATACCGTAGATGCAGTTAAGTTTTACGCAGATATCCCTGTTAAAAAAAAAAAATAAATAAATAGAAATAGAAATAGAAATACAATTAATTTATACTGACACAATTTTGTATTTTTTTGTTTTATAAATTGCTTTTTAATTATGTTATTCTGCTTTCCCACGGACTACCGGATTAATTTACCGGCTGCTCTTGCTTTGACTCAGATCGGCTATTTCTAACCGAGCTATTAATTACATCTGAATAACCGCAGTACATATATAAAATAAAATAAAAAAACAAAAAAAAAATGATTGCAATTATTGTACAGGAACTATTTTTTGATGAAATAGGTTCTAAATCATTTATTTAAATGTATTTAGTTATTTGCAGATACGAATGCCCGTTGTGACAGTATTTTAAGTTTTGTTGTTGAAGTGATAATATCTACTTCAGTAATATACGATTTAAAATAGGATAAATCTTTTGAACTGCGATTACGCTTATAACCTTTAAAATAGAATGACAGTTAATGTACGTTTCAGGAGGATTAGCTTTGTCTGATATGCATTTCAGACTAAATATCGTGTAATTACTAAACAGACAGAGGCGACGGGTCGATGTACAATCGTATCGACGGTAAACTGATTTTATATATTCTTGGAAATTTTCAGTAAGGATCTAACAGGACCGCATCTACAGATCTAATAATGGTGAAAAAAGGATTAAGAAAAAGAACAAGGAGAGAGCGATGAGAAAGGTTGAACCGTGGAAACTTTGAGAAACTGTGTCTCCTTCAAAATGAAACGCCTGTGTGATTCACAATCCTGCGGGAGATTAAGACTTTTTACCCGAGTGGAAATGAGTTTTCATTGGCCGGCTTAAAAAAATTCTACGACAAAAATTTTTTCTTCGAGAAATTAAGTAATAATTCAAGAACAAGTTGATGGTTCCAAAAGAAACACCTTGTCTATTGCTTGAATTGTTATTTTGAAAAGTTGTAATTATAAGGTATGCGTTTCATCACTCATAATAAGAATACCCGGCCGGGCTTAAAATGGTAAATAGGAACTTGTTAGATTTTTTTTGTAAATAACAGATATGACACATAATGACTGAATAAACCTACAGCTAGAATGGCTATTGAGCTTAGGAAGTGACCGCCTTACCGGCTACTGGAAGGTATCAGAATAATACCGTCTAAGTTAGTTCTGAAGCAAATATTTTATATCTGTTCAGAAAATAAGAAATTAAGGTAGAGAGAAAAGATGATCGAATCGCAATAACGGATGGATTTTGCAAATGATGGTAGTTTACTAGAAAATTTTCCAAAAATTTTATTTTTTGTTTCAAATACATACGTTAAAATTTTTATCGAAAGCATAGTTTGTTAAGTGTTAGCTTGAAATGATCGATGAAAAACGATACAGAAGATTAACTGTTCAGAACTACAGCTTGAAAGGTAAGGGGTCTTGAGAAAACAATGAACAACTCCTGTTTATGATCGAAGGCAATTCCTCTGTGAATCGTCCTCTGCCTCTTCTCTCCTTTCCTTTATTATTTTTTTCCTTCGATGAGTATCATGGGAATCCACTATACTATCTGTGACATAATTCTGGTGCTTTGTTACGGGCTTGTAAAGCAGTTCCCTTAATCAGGTCACAAAGGAATGATCTGTGTGCCAATGGAACTATCTGAAACTGTCATTTCTTAGTCGGCGTTCGCATGTAAACTTAAACTAGTGAATTATGCCTCTAATGAGTCCTAGAGTCCTACTGTGCGCAGAAGTCCCTTTCAAAATCTATCTTTTGTAATGTAAGATAAGAATAACGCCGATAATCCCATTTAAAGAAATGAAATATACTTTAAAATTTTTGTTTATGCAGGGGATTATAGATAGAATAGATTATCTCTTTTTATATTCCTTATGGCTCTTTTTATAAATAATTTTTTTTTTAATAGTACCAGTAAATGCGGTTTTAATAAGTAAACGTGAATATAATTTTTAGATATTAACAATAATGTTTCATAAATACAAATAAAGTAAAAACTTCAATCTTTTTTATAGAAATTTATAAAATGTTCATTAATAATTATTAGTGTGATTGCACATTTATCAATAAAAACATGGAAGCGGTTTGGTTTTTCGATAATTAATTTATGAAAATAAGAAAGAGGATGATCCATGATAATTTTTTTACTTTTTTTAAGGTATAATATTTCAGAAATCTTTGTTTATCTTGGGGCCTTTGATGAATCATGTCCTACAGACAGTAGACAGCAGGAGGTGTGTAGACAGCTTGTTTGTGAAATGAGTACATCTACAATTTATTACATCCCTTGGTCACTGATAAGTTTCTAATTAGAACCCAACAACAGTAGCGGCTGGGAGATATTATCAAGAAGCCATTAGCATTAAAAATAATCATAACGATAGTCGGTTCTGCACATTTTCATACTGTCAAACTTCCATATGGAAAATCAAGGAAAACTAATCCTGCGCGCCAACCGGAGATGCATATGATTATTGTGGAAGTTGTATGTTTTATGGACATATCAATATCTAAGTACTAGAGTAGAGTAGGACTCTAAGTAAAATTGATTAATTATATACCTTTTGTATAATTATATTTTATTAGAAATGCGATGCTATTTTTGTTTTACTGTATTTTTGTGACATGCCATGCCCGATGTTATGCTATCTGGTACCGTAAAAATCAGATTTCGTAATTATACTGCCCGTAAATAAATTATTAGTGAAAACACATCATGAGTATAAAGAGAATTCTGAATGATTCAAACGTCCATTCCTCATTCTTATAAAGAATAAAGTGTTCCATCTTTTCACAGTTTCATAGATTAGAAAATAAAAAAGGAAAACATTTTTTAATATTGACTCTTAATGACTTTTGACTAAAATGAAAACCTAGCAACAGATGATAGAATTAAATAAAATTATATAATAGATCATTTTTTTTAAGTCGTGACTTTAATTATGAAATGATTTATTTTATCTGTGATAGCAAATTTATCAATAAGAACGTGGAAGCGGTTCAGTTTTTCAATTTATTAAATATCAGTTAGTATAATTTATATTTATCAGAGTCAAACAAAGAACTGACACTTCATTTTTGTATTGTGTTTACTTCTTCTAACTTTCTGAAGGAAACCTTAAAATAAATTATGCAGTGCGTTCAGAAAGTCACTGCACAAAATGCTTTAGAATTATGTTGTGCATTCTGTTCTTTCAGCGTTAGGTCGGTTACCCTGTGGGTTTGTTGGGTGTTACATAAGTAATAAACCAAGACAACAGTTTTGAGCTGTGACTGAACATGCTTCATTTTGTTTCGTGTATTGGAATCAATAGTTGCAAGAAATGGTAATGGTTCTTTCGGTACAAAGATGCATTTTTCTTGTTGATCACGCCTTTCATGAAGGTGAAAGGTGTCAAGTATAAACTGCTTCACTGATTCAGTGAAGCAGTTTCCAAATACTCCTGTTCGTCACCACAATGTAGTCCAACCTGTTATCGAAAGACTTTGGGCAATAGGCTCTGTTGAAGACATTGATTGAAGTGGAAGACCTGCTAAATTAAACAAACAGAAGCTGCTTGATATGTCCTGCTGCTTTCAAAGTTCATCAAAGTTGACGTGTAAGTTAGCATAGCAGCAATATATCGAACCAGCTACTACACATAAAGCTGTAAGATAAAAACTGAAACTTTTCCCCTAGAAAGTAATGTTTGTTCAAGAATTGAAACCTATAGATAATGCCAAAAGACTAAATTATTGTCAACGATTTAATGTTTTATTAACCAAAATTCCGTAGGTGTCCTTGACAATTACATTTTCTATGGATGAAATGCGGTTTCATGTGGGAGGGTATATTAATTCACAAAATACACGACTGATGGTCGACAATTAACCTCATGAATTACACGAACAATCTTTACATGAAGCAAAAATTTGAGTCAGGGTCGGTGTGAGTATGCACTGTGCACAGCATGCACAGCTAACAGGTCAATGACTTTTTTACAAAATGTCATTGGTGAACGAATCATTTTGAGAGGTTTATGGCCTGCAAAATCGCCCGATCTGAGTCCCCCAGATTACTTTCTATGGGGGGGACAGCAAAACAAGCAGTGTATTATAACAGGCCATGGACGTTTGATGAGCAAAAAACTGCAATAATGGCATATGTATGAGACATTCCGGTACCTCAGCTGTTTAAAGTGTTTGAAAACAAACTGAAACGTGTGCAGTGTTGTATTGATGTTGGAGGAGGTCATTTTTGACAGTTTTTATAAACTATTCCACTTATTGTAATATCTGATTTTATAAAATAATGAAATAAAAATACAAAGTAATAATTAAGCAATTTTCATCATTACACCTGCATAATTCCACTGCCCAACAACTTACTGATTGTACTGTATTTCAGACAAGGATATACGTAGGCATAATAATAAATATTTAATTTCTCAAACAAGGTTACTGTTAATATAGTTAATAAATTATTAAAAATATTAAAATATGAAAATCCACCTTACCAGAAAATTAAGTGTAACTTGTGATATTTTGGTCTATTTCAAAACCACCATCAGGAGTTAAAATATTATAATTAAGTTAAAAAATTAAATAATCTATAAGTATTTTAACCTTTGACGTTATTTTAATTTTTTAACTTACTTATAATATTTTAACTTCTGATGATGGTTTTGAAATAAACTAAAAGATCTCAAGCCACAGTTAATTTAATCCATATTATTTAATCCAGCATTAAATGAGCGTATTTAATCCATCATTAAATGAAATAATATCTAAACAGAGTTAAACTTAATTTTATGTACTCCATAATTTACTGTGTTCTTGATATCAATGTTTACTTTGTTTAGCCAAAGTACTAATTTTTCTATGACTGATTTTTATAGCTATTCTTTTTCTAATACTGTTAAGATAAAGCCTTTAAATACAGATAAATTCTGTTATAACAAATCTGATACGGTTAAGAGATGATGTAAACCAGAATTTATTAATGAATTTGAAAATAGAAAAATCTAATTGAGATGCAAATTTACAGTTTATATTTGTATTCAAGGTCTCTTGATATATGGTCAGGCTATGACTGACTATCTTATGACTTAATTTAGTGCTTTGAGAAATAGTGATAGTACCGATAAAAATGTAATTTTATTTTTGCCAATTTATTCTAAATAATTTTAAATCAGTTGATTATATCATCGATCTTGATTTTCCTGTAAACTTACCTTCAGAGAAATCTTCCTGCAATTTTTTTTTTATTTTCGCTGTACCCGTACTTATTTTTTCTCAGTTACTGAGAACAATCGATTTCAATCCAGTAAAAATAAGAATAAAACAATCAAACAACAATGAATGGTATTTACAAAATAATAAGTGAATTTTAGATTTAATCTTATTAGTGATAAATGTAAAATATTGCTTAAATGAACAGGTAATATGAAAAGCTACCAAAAAATAAAATAAATTTGTTATTTGGATTGATACATAATAATTTAATCCATTATGTACTGATCAATATCTGTACATAATGTAAGTATTTATATGTACATATTTATATGTCTATATATAGATATGTATTTGTTTATTTATATAGATCGCTTTAGAAATAAGTAAAATAAGATAAAAAACGTACTATCCCAGCATTTGCTTGGATTAATCTGGCGAAACTGTGGTCCAACCGATTAAAGCAGGAAAATAGATGTGATTAAAGCCCACGTTAATTGTTTATAATATAAACATAAGAAATAATATTAATGTAAATACATAAGGATATTAAATATAAAAAATTACCACAAATAATTCACAATTTAGAAGGTGCTAATTAAAATTATTTGTGCAAGCGTGTCGAACAGGATGTAGAAAAGTGACAGTTTGTTATACTTCTAAATTAATATTATTTAAAAATTCATCGGCATAATTATTATTTTAAATTTAAATTAAAAATTTAATTTTTAATTTGAATTGAAATTTTTTTAATAATTTGGTAATTTTTAAAACTGTAGATGGAGGTTTAAAAGATTTGTAAGTCAAAGTATGTTGAGTTACACGAAAGAAGTGTTATATTACAAAGTCAGAGGAACTTCAAACGGTTGGTTCAGCTTTCGTTTTTCCCTCCTAAAAATGAATATTTTCCGAGTAAAACATTTTTTTCATCTATTAATACATAAAAAATATCTAGGCTGCAATGCCTGGACAAGTTCATGTGGAAGCATCAATTATTAACGAATAAAATTCAAATTCTATGATAAATTTAATTCGCTGAACTCGCTAAACTCAATAGAACGGTTGTATTTCACCTAATTTTAACGTGACTGAAATCTGAAAGTTCTTTTATGAATATCCTTCATGACAAAGGCAGTTAGGTTTGATTATAAATGAGCAACATTATTGGTGGTTGATCTAAGTTAGTCAATTACATCGGTCAGGTTATTAACATTTTAAGCTTTTCAGAAAAAACATTTTTATAGTGAAATCCTTATTTTTAGTGAATGTAAACATTTTAAGACAGGCTTAAGTTTTTAAATTGTTGAGCTACTCCAAAGCTATCTGTTGAACTTTTTTTTTTTAAAAAAGAGTAAAAAACATTAAAAAAACCTTAAACAAAAAATTGACTAAAAATGTAAAATAGATTACATTTTGACTGTTAAATATTCATTGTTAGGAGACAACTTTATTTTTTTGATACTAATTTTAATATTTTTATTTATGACTTTATTTTAGAGAAAAATTATCAAAAAAAGTATGTAAAAAATATTATATTTTACTCTTCACTTAGTAATGAAGCAAAAAATATTTTTTAAAGATCACGATATTGTATCACTACAGTTTCACCTAGGAAATTAGCGTCTGTCCTCAGAATACTAAAGATAAAACTAAACCTGTCGAAAGGATGAGTATAAATAGATTTGTAAAGACAATAATTATATATATATATATATATGCATGCAATTATTTTCTTTATATATGTACATAATACACTCCACCGATCTTTGTCGCAGAATGATATATTTATTGTCTTTGCCTTTCATCTGGAAGCTTCTGGGTTCATATCCTGGTTAGGCTTGGAATTTTTCATAGCCTACAATATTCAAATATTATCACAAAGTGACTGTAATTGGGTGTAAACTTGCTTAAATTTAAATAATAAATTAATAAAAATTACAAAAATTTTTAATTCATTATAATTATTTGACTCCTTATAAAAAGAGAAGATTTAAAAATCTGTTGTTGCCCAACACCGACTGAGAACTGGATGTAAAATTTATTTATAAAAAAATGTTAAATAATGTCTGTAACATGCAACATGTAAACTTAGGAACAGGTTAGGAAATTCATTTTGTTTAGAATTAACTTGATTACTTTTTAGAATTTTACGGTTATTAAAAATATATTGCACCTGTTATGTACCATAAGGAAATTAAATGTTACATTTTCTTTATAGGAAGGGGTATGTTTTTTGTATTTAAGGTCCACACTATTGCTATCCATCTTGAGATCAATTTTTATCTTATCTGTTCCTGTAAGGGGCATATTTTATAAAGAAATGTATTAAGGGGCTTATCTTGTAAAGAGCATGCGTCAAGTCATGATGGTCAATCTGAATCATATATTTTATTTGCTCAAACTTTGTAAGCTAGCTTTGTGCTGTTTTGATTGAGAATACTTAAAATAATACGTCTTTTAGTAAATTGCTATTATTTAATATTATTCTATATCAGTTGTTAGAAATATTACCAGTTTAGTATCTCTATAGAATGTTGTGTGTTTTAATTATTGTTTGTTTTATAATTAATTATTATTATTAATAATAATAATTCTTCATTATCCTTTTTTTTTAATATATTTCTTTATTATTTATTTTGTGTACTAATTCCTCAGTATCTCCTGACAATGGCAGTGTAACAATCACAAAACACACATCTAGTTTTAGAATTTAAGTAATCTTTTATTTGTAAGTAGTTTTTGAGTGAGTTTTAGTTTTTCAATGTATTTTTATAAATAAGTGTAGCGTAGGTCTTTTTCGTGTTTAAAGGATCAAATGATCGACTTAAAATAGAGCTTCTATATTTTGGTTTACCTAACTTCTTATTATTAAATATTTCATTTTTCTAATTAAGCGTATTTAAAATATTGTAATATATATACGATCAAATACATGTGTTAGAGGATACAATCTTACTCTTACATGACCTGAAGTGAAACAAAAATGTCGTTTGTAAAAATGAGAAAATCATTCTCAAAAATAACAAGCATCCTGTGCCAAGTCTAATATGAAAAGTGAAGAGTTGAACATTTCACTTACATCCTTTTCTTTAATCTATACATACTTTGCATATCAGTATGCCAAACTGTCCAAAATTAAGCTAATATTTAACTGTAGAAGTTAATGTATTATTCTGTTCATCACAGAGAGTAAATAATGAATGTCATCGCTATCTTAGAAAGCAAACCTGACCTTTGGCTCTTGTACCTATGCAACATACCTTGTGCTATACATGAATCATCGTCAGATCACTCTATTCTGTGGAGAAACAAGCATTTTATACACTGGCTCAGCTTAGTAGAATACAATCAAAAAAAGAAAACAATTTTTATAAAAAAATAATTCTTAAATTTGTTGATCGTATATTTGGAAGAGCTTTCTTTTTAAAGTTTTTATTTTGCTTCTTTACTGAAGATGGATTTATTGATGATGATGACAATTCACTGTAATAATTGCCAAAGTTCCATTTAATAAATAGCGAATTCAGCGACTAGACAAAAAACCAATTGATCTTCTCTGAGGGTCAGAGTCATTAATTTTGCAGCTGAAGTATTATTCCTCGTTCTTCTCTAAATAAAATCATAACAATTTTTAAAAAATACAAGATTATAAATGTTTAATTAGTAACTGACCTTAGATGTACATGAATATAGTTTGCTGCTGTTAAAAATTCAACTGTTGGATATAAAACAGATTTTAATCTATTATTTAAATGTTTAAAATCTTCACTCAGCATATGAACCATTATTGTAAATTGTAATATACAACTTTCTGATGTTATATCTTCTAATATTGATATGATAATTGTAAACGTTAAAGACTGTGTTTCTGCCACATATAGATAGAATTCCACAACGACTCGTATAATTATTCCGACACATAATTTTAACTGAAATTAAAAAAAAAACTAAATAAATTATTACAATTATGACAATGGAATTAATAAATATTTTATAAAATTGATTTTTACCGTTGATGCTGTGAGCCGTTACATAAACAATTGCTAATATTGGTTCCTGTAAACTGCATATTGTCATATTCTAAACCAACAAAATTTCAGAATATGAAACTGTAAAATTTAGATTTCCAGGAATAGAAAGTCCTGCTTTACTCGATAAGCTTCTCAGCCAGTGGTTTAAGTTTTTTTATGCAATCTTCAAGCTAAAAACGGTGGCCTCAAACGGTCCCAGAAGCGAGTTGCTGCCCCATTGAAACTTGAGCAAAGAAGTACCTGTCTTTCTGGCTAGTAGAAGGTGCCCAAGTCAGGACTTATAAGATTACTTATACTAGTTGAGTGAGCAAGAGGGAATGAAGGAAAAAACAGGGTACGGTATAAGAAAAGGACATTCAAACATCATAGAGGCTGCCTCGATTAGAGGCAGCCTCTATGATGTTTTGCCCTGAATGTATTGTAGTGATACTGTAGTTGTTAATATTACTTCGACTGGATGTAATATTATAAGTATGTAACTGGTTTTAAGTTCACTTCCTGGCCATAGTTCACTTTCTTTTTATGAATTATATCATCCACTCCATGTAAAAATTGATGTGTGTAACATGTCAGAAGTTATAATAAATCGAGTGATTAAAAAAGTTGAAATATTTAAATTCCTTAATAAATAAATAAATAAAATGTTTACCTGAAATTGGTAAGATGTATCTCTTTGTGATTTTAAAAATATTTCTCTGTTAATATAATTCATTCGTATTTTGTTGATATCGTTTAAAATGTCATTGATATTATTACTTCCGATGTAACGTGATAACAGTATATATAATGCTGTTAGTGAATTAATAATAATAATACATCTTGAATACATTATTTTAAGCGGATGACTTTTAGGTGTTGTAGATAAATTTAAAATGAAATATGTAAAATTTAATAATATTATCACTGTTATATGTTTTTTATTCGGTAAACTAAGCAAACCAGTGGAACAAAATAACAACTGCAACGGTGGGAGAAATATATGTTCAGATGAAATCATTTCCTGTAAAATAATAATTTTTTTTTTAATTTGATGGCCTCCACATCTTCACTCACAACCATTCCAACCTCCATGAAGATACCTGTCTTATCAGGGAAATGATATGAATTACTCTAAATGGGTGAAGAAATGCGCAGAACAATGTAAAATCTTAATATGTGCATTTTACCTAACTAGGGACACTTAAAACCAGAATTATCTTTAATAATAAAATTATAAATAAGTGTTTGAAGACTAAACTAAATCAGTAATGCGGTAAACTAGAATACTAAATTTAATATTAAATAAAATAAAAAATTAATTACTATTAAATTTTATGAAAATGTTTGCTCATTAATATAAAATACATACACAAACATTCCCGTTGAAAATGGCGTTAATTTCATTATGCTTTATTTTAAAAATGTCAATTAAGCAATCATACTAATCAAATCTATCAATATACCTAACAAAAGCATTCAGCCTTGTTTGAATATGAGCAGACTGCTTAAACATATGTTGTCTCTTAGAACTCATGGGTTATGAAAACTAATATTATTAATGATAAAAAACAAAGTTTTATCTAAGTTGAATGAGTAAAATCATAGAAATATAAAGCATAGTCTCATTTGATCCGCTTCTATATCAAATGAGATGTAGCCCCTATTACGGTTCCAAACTACAGCACAGTATTCAAGAATGGGGTCGAAACATTGTTTTATACGGCACATGATGGTAGTTATGTAATGGAAGCAGCTATAATGGATAAAAGCAAACTGAGGTCCCTTCTAGCTTTAGAAACTATATTAGAAACATGGTATCTGAAAAGAAATTGTGAAGATGAGAAGCAAAGGGGTGGATGCAAATGACATTTTCATAGTTTTGAGAAAAACAGCTCTAAAGTTTGTTGGTTACAATAAATTCTATGAATTTTTCCATTCCATTTTGATTTCACTGTTGGAAAGTACCATTCATTATGTATTTTTTTACATTTTTATTAAGGTATTATGACATTTTAAACGTGTTTTTTTTTAAATTTATTTAAACCACTACATTTACTTGTATCCTTTGCTTTCAATTAAGATACTTATACCCCCTTTGTCACAGAAGAACTTGTGAAAAAAGTGACAGAGAAAATAATTCACTCAGTTTATATTTTTTGAACAACTATGTTAATTTTTCCCACTTAACATTCAGAAATAATAAATTGGTAAAAACATTAGTGAAAAGTTTAATTTATATTATAAAATAGTGCAAACACAAGAAGAAGAACTATTATTAAAAAAAAAAAACGTTTTTTTTTTTAATGTGCATGATTATTTATTTCAGGTTTTATTAAATTTTTGTTTTTCTTTCTCTTATTCATAATCAGACTCTAACATAACATCATCGTCAATTTCTGATGCTGTTGGTTCTTCATGATTTTGCCTCTTTCTTTGGGTTTGAGGTGGTAATAATTTATAGAACCGGTGATGAATTGGAGGAATAAAAGGAAGTAGTTCCATTACATTTCTATATTTTGATAATTAAATACATAAAGGGGCCTCATACAGTCGGGTAAGTTGAACTAAAGGTGGTCCCAGTTGTATTTTCAAATCAATTTGATCGAATGATGTAATATCATTCAAATTATTTTTGAAGAAAAAGGTAAAAGGTGCACTTCTCTGAAAGTGTAACTGCATTTTCCTTATACCGTGTATATTGTCTTTTATATGAACTGATGTAGAACCAATCGGCTTAAAATCATTTTGTTTCATCTTAACCATAGAAAATCTTCTACTTGATTTTGAGACTGTAGTAATCCAATCATCTGGTACAAAAATGTTGGAAGTTTTTTTTTTGCCTTTTCAATTACATCAAAATCCTGGTCACACTCTGTAAAGGAGTGGCCAGATCCAAAAATTTGTGATCAACAGACTGAATGTGTGTGTTGTTGACCACATACAACCAAAATTTAATGATATTTTTATTTTTATTTTGGCCACTTGTGTTATCGCTGAAGACTTATATTTTAGTAACTGTTAGTGCAAGGCTGGAAATAAATTTTAAAAGACAAGACAAAATTTCTTGAGAGCCTCTTGAACACCTTCATATTCTGATCGCATAAACATATTTTCTATATTATTCACCGGGTTATGTACACAAAAGTTGTAATTCTACAGTTGTCTAAGGTATTAGACTTTACTACAGCTTAAAAGTGGAGTAGGTAATGTCTTTTGAAGATCAAAGGACAATGTAACACGGTCTGAAGATTTCCTGGCTACATCTTTTCCAATTTTCTTTGCTACTTCCCTTGCAAATTTTGCTTTTCTGAGATGCATTTCTTTTGATGAAGCTGCTTCTCTTTTCTCATTTTCAGATAATGTAGTTTAGTTTGTCACAAGTATTATACGTATCAGGTTTATGGAAACTTAAATTGAAGCAAGCGTTAAAAATATTTCTATATGAATATATCTCTACTGGTGACGTTTGTTATTTTGCACATAGTAAGTAATAAATAAAGCTCATACACTTTCTTGACGGTCAGTGAAGAGTCGAGATACTGGCCCGTTTGGATTACTCTTTCTCGAGTAATGATCTTAAATTTGGAGAATGAATGATTTTTTTATGAAATCAACTTGCGATCGAGACACTTTATTTGCAGGTTCATGCCTACCCCTTTTGTCAATTTCTATAATGCCATCAACAGATTTCTTCTTTATGACATTTGAAAAGTGTTACTATTATCAAGGGTTTTAAGATAATATTGTTTACAAACCTGATGACTACTCAATTTAATACGGTTCACAGTTTTAATATAACAAGTATTTTCATTTCATCGTTTTATAGGAAGAATTTCAACCCATGAGTATAATAAAAGAGGACTGATGGTCCCAAGAGCCAAGTTTTCAGTATTTATAAAAAATTATTTATCTGTTTCAGAAAAATTGTCACATTTGTATCGTCAAGAATGTTTATACAATTTCACTGAACTTGTCTTGTATACCTTACCATTATACTTTAATTTCTGTATTTTTTAGGTGTTTTGCCTTGCTCCTTTTCTATTCTTCTAGTCTTTTCTTTGGTCGAATAACTTCCACTTGCTCAGTTTCAGACTGACTAGATGATGAATCACTTTCCTCACCAGGTTGTGGATGGTAATCTTCATCATGATCAGTTTCATCAAGTTCGTTTGTAAAATGCCAATAACCCGTCTTTCTTTAATATTAAAGTAACATATAGTAAATAATAAAATATTAGCCTGCATTTAAACATAGAAAAAGTTAATATTTTAAAAATCTAATATCTGTTTTTAACTAAGGAGTGCTGTATTTCTAAAATATTACACATTTATGTACACGTGTTTAGTCTGTCAATATATAACAGTTATTTGTAAGCCAATTTTTACTGAATCGTGTGAAATAGATCAACGGTTTTTGTATGAAGCTAAATTTAACATTAAGTTAACAGTTTATAACATCAACTCTAAGAGTTTAGTTAAAAGTTTCAAAGAAAATTACAAAGTAATTAGGTTTAGTAGTAGGCCTATTAAACTTTCAAATTAATATTAAAAAAGTAGATTTTTACACGATTATTTTGTTGGATTTTTGTCGTACATTTAAATTAGAAAAATAATGTTGTTTTAACATTATTGTGTAATTTAATACAGGTAATTTGCCGACTAATTACAATACATAAAATTATATCCTGTAATAAATTACAGGTTAATTTTTTACAGAAAAAAGCATATACTGTAATGTAAAAAAAATATTGAAATAAATGAATAGTTACATTCATTTTGACTAGAACGAGACATTTTATCAGGATCATCTTTGAAGTAAATCTGAAGGAAATAGTAAAATAAGTACCGTATTAAACAAACACAAATCACAACAGCAGTACCAATTCAAGGCAAATAGGAAAGATGAAGTCAGTCGGTAGCAAAGAGATATAAGTACGCTTGTATCTCTCTGTTTCTAGAGAAAAAACAAGTTTTGGTTGTAGCTAACATTTTTGGTGGTAGATTACAGCAGAGAATAGGAATTAAGTGATATCTGTTTGCCACAGACATTTTGGTAATTTCTAGTCGGTAATGCACTTATTTTCATTTTCATAAATTTGCACTTGTACCCCTTCGCATCTCATCCCCTCAGTTTTGAATCAAAAATAAACTTGACGTCAAAAATACTTGATTTAGGTTATACAGAATATCGGCTCGATCTAAGTACTTCGTCGATCAAGTTTAAGTACTTCGTCATCGAGGTTTTTTAGAATACGGAACAATAAATGTTTTTCCTACATTATGCGGCATTGTTTTGACATTAGGCCTAATGTAAATTCTGTAAAAGGGCACGATCAGAATAATCATTAACCTTCACCTTAACCTTTAGCTTATCACATATAATTGAGACTTTTGAGTTAATATTATAACCGCTGTCGTTTATGAACAGGTTGAATAATCGGTTATCAGATCTGGAACTCTGAGGAACCCCAGATTTTGGCAGTCTTAATTCTTCCAAAATTACTCCAGCCAGCTACCTTGACACTTCTTTTTTTCTTTTTGTCTTCAGTCATTTGACAGGTTTGATGCAGCTCTCCAAGATTCCCTATCTAGTGCTAGTCGTTTCATTTCAGTATACCCTCTACATCCTACATCCCTAACAATTTGTTTCACATATTTAATTACTTTAAAGTCCCCTGTCCAAAAGTCACCCACCGAACCTCACTAATTCCTACTATATCCACCTTTACCCTATCCATTTCCCTTTTTAAATTTTCTACCCTACCAACCTTTTTTAAGCTTCTAACATTCCACGCTCCGACTCGTAGAATGTTATTTTTTACTTTTCTGGTGACCCCTTCCTTAGTAGTCCCCACCCGGAGATCCGAATGGGGGACTATTTTACCTCCGGAATATTTTACCAAGGAAGGCGCCTCCATTATTATTATCTGAAAATGCAGAGAGCCACATTTTCTTGGAAAAAAAAACAGCTGTAGTTTTCCATTGCTTTCAGCTGCGCAGTACTCAGAGGACTGAGTGATGTTGATATGGCCGTTTAAGTCATTGTGACTCACGCCCCTAACAACTACTGAAAGAGCTGCTGCCCTCTTTCAGGAATCATTCCTTAGTCTGGCTCTCAACAGATACCTCTCCGATATGGTTGCACCTTCGGTCCAGCTACTCTGTATCCCTGAGCACTCAAGCCCCCTCACCAACGGCAAGGTCTCATGATTCATAGAGGAGGCCTTGACACAAAAAGATAAAAAACAATAAGTTGAAAAAAAAATTAATAATTATAATACTGCAAACAAGAATAATGTTAAATTAAAAAAAAAAAAATGTAACAAGCTATGGATAAATGATAGTCTATATTTTGCAGTGTCCTATAGTATTTTTTAAGATCGTTAATTTTTATGAAACGCACTAATTTTGATGATAATACGTATATTTATTTTGAGGACAAAACTTTTCCAGCTAACTCATTGTAAGTTTCTTAAGCGGAAAAGTTTTTAACTAAAAGATTTATATTATCGTAGATGACTTAACTATATTCATTTAGCATTACTAACTACCAGATTTTTGAGTATAATTTGATGTCATTTTGATATATATATATATATATATATATATATATCAATATGGGTATTTTCCCAAAAAACTTAATGAAAATTAATTTGAAAATTAACATTGGTACATTCCAATGATCCTAAGATCACGCTTGGTGGTAGGTAATATGTGTAATTTTTCTGCATTTCTGTTCTTTCATTTATTAATAAGAGATTTTTGGTTTTTATGTTTCTTTTAAATGCCTTCTTATAATGTAAGCGACTATTTGGTGAGTAATCCGTAGTTTTAATAAGAATAATTTAAAATTAAAATAACTTGTAAGAAATAAACCCGACTTCAAAAATGAACTAAACATTATTACAATTTAAATTCTTCTCAAAATTCCAATTTTAGTTTGTTTTTAATTCAGTGAAAAGTGAAGGGTTTAAAAGATACTGGTAGTAATTTGTTAAATTCGTTTGATATTAACTTCAAAAAGTGAACAAATTATTATTTTTTTAAATTTATAAATTTAATAATTTTGTTAAATAAATTACATATTTATTTTAAAAAAATACATATATACGTTTGAAAAACGTTTTTGAGTTCTTCTGTAAGTATTTTATACATTTGAAATAAATGCGATTGCATGCTTTGAGGGAAAAACTGCATCTACTCTACCATCTCTCATCTTGTTTTTATTACCACCATCATTAACCTGATAGGTTAATTTAAGACATTTGTACATTTAAGACAAATATTTTGATACTTATTTCATGAAGATTAAAAATTAATGCAGACATTCTGTGGTTACAGCGGCACTAAGAAACATGTATATCACCAGAGCATATTATTTTTCTTTCTTGACGTAGTCAAACGAAAAAAAGGACGCCTACCTATTATAATTGATTATACATAATTAGAGTCTTTATTTTACCTTGCTGTAATTAATATGCATAGTTGATCGTTAGCTACTGATTGCAGCTGTTAAATTTATGATGTTTAGTATTCTTTCTTCAACCCACCGGGTTGATCTAGTGGTGAACGCGTCTTCCCAAATCAGCTTATTTGAAAGTCAGGAGTTTGAGAGTTCCAGCGTTTAAGACCTAGAAAAGGCAGTTACCTTTACATGAATTTGAATACTTGATCGTGGATACCGGTGTTGTTTGACGGTTGGGTTTCAATTAATCACACATCTCAGGAATGGTCGAACTGAGACTGTACAAGACTACACTTTATTTATACTCATACATATCATCCTCTGAAGTAATACCTGAATGGTAATTCCCGGAGACTAAAAAGGAAAAGAAAAAGTATTCTTTCTTCAATCGGTTAACTGATTTGTAAGAATAAATAAAGGTAATAAATGTTTTTTGTATTTCATTTTTGTTTCAAATGTTGTACATTAGCCGGTTAGAAGATGTACCGGTCAGATGTTAAGATTTTGATGTTTAGAAATGCTATTTATATTTTCTAATCTACTTCTGATACCGTATATTATTTCTTAAGGCGATTTAGGAATTGTCTATTACATACAATAACCAAATTATTGTAGATGATATGACACAGGATCTATGTAATTCCTAAAAACATCTTAAGAAAACCTGGTTCTATATCCCAGGATTATTGTGATAATCGAAGAGTGAAAAGCGAAGCTTTTCCACGCCTTCTTTACATCATTACAGTCGTAAGATGGTTCTGGGATAGACAGCGAGCTAAATCGATCAAAGGCAAGTCTCACCGGGTCGATTGTTCACTTCCTGTTTCCTTCTCTTTCTTTATTCTTTATCCATTCTTGTTTTGATCAGGACAACGAGAGTCGATTACTCGCTTTGGCTTCATCTATAATAATAAAATGCTGGCAGCCGGCAGGATTTACTGGACTTTACTGCAGTGAACGCTGGATAAAGCCGTCTATATCTGTTCCTAAACCATCTACTGAAAGCCATAAAAAGGCTTGGATAAGTAATGTAAAATAACAAATTAGTACCGAGACAAAAAAACAATATGTTTGTTGGATCTACCTTTTTCCTGTTTTATCCTCCAGGAATTACCGTTCAGGTATTACTTCACAGGATAAATGAGGATGATATGTACGAGTGTAAATGAAGTATAGTCTTGTACAGTCTCAGTTCGACCACTTCTGAGATGTGTGGTTAATTGAAATCCAACCACCAAAGAACACCGGTATTCACGATCTAGTATTCAAATTCGTATAAAAGTAACTAATTGCTTTTACTAGGACTTGAACGCTGGAACTTTCGACTTCCAAATTAGCTAATTTGGGAAGACGCGTTCACCAATAGACCACCCGGTAGGTGTTGCCGGATCTACCTAGCAAATGAAAGATCTACGTTTTAAAAATTCCAGTTTGTAACTTAAAAATTGTTCAATATAATGTGCTGTTTCCAGCTTATGTTTCAACTTAAGTTGTTTCAACTTGTTTGAACTTAAGGGTGAACTTGAAACGTAAGTTTCTCCATCTGTTACCGAGGGTTTCTCTTTTCCCATATCTTTGACCCTCATATCTTATCCTAACCGTTCTTGTAACTCCTGAGTTATTCCTAGGAACTTCATTTCGCGGCACGGATTCGTTGTTTTCTTAACACAAAAATTACTTGTTTAATTTAAATATAATTATTCGACACGATTACTTAATTTTATTAGGTGGTTATCACTGTTACCGTTTTTCTATAATCAGTCTATCTTCAGTATTTTCTATTACCACGCTTCTTCCGTAACAGCGACTCTCTAACCGTACATTTGGTGTACTCTTCTTTTCTTAATTTCGTAAATGTTTTTCAAGATTTACGAGATTAATTGTTGAAAAACTCATTTCATGAGCCTTGACTCTATCGCTCTTATCAAGATATCTAAACCGTCTTAATTACATCTCCTAAATATTATTTGTAATAAATTTGTTTGTATATATACTAATCGATATATACACGACTATTAGATTCTTACGTAGTTTGATTTTTTTTATAAACTTTAGCGCTGACCTTTCAGTTAGTATTATTCTATTCTTCTGCTTCACGGTTTTGAAAAACACGTCCCTAATTAGAAAGTGTAGTTGCAAACCGTAGAGGCTATATTCTTAGATCATACATCGGGTAATAATTATTACTACTACACGTGTCGATCGACTTTAAACAATAGTATACTTAAGGTAAGAACTTATTAAAAATATCGTTATGTAAAATCCGGTTCGGTTTTGGAAATAAAAATATTTATGTTTTTATCTAATCTTTACTATTATTAAAAATATTCTAACGATAAAAAATAATTAACTGTAATCGTATAAATTGTCTTACGTACTGACCGTTTTTTTACTTGATTCTGTATAGAAATAATTATAATAAAAACTGACGATCGTCTGACGTTACGTTAAGTGTAATACTAAGGACAAATTATTATTAATAATTCTAATACTTTCATAACGTCAACTTATTTCATATGAAATGAGTATTTCGTCAGCGCCATTGAGTTTTAAGAGTTTTTCAAGAGTGTTTATTTAATTTGTTTAAAAGGAAATTAATGAAATTAAAAGTCGGAGCGATTCCTTTATAAAATATTCACCCTCACGTACAAGTTTATTCGTACAACGATTAATTTTTAACGTCACGTTTTAAGAACATAGCATATATATATATATATATATATATATATATAGAAATATTTACGTCATATCTAATTAATCTTTTTATCGTTAATTTTATTACGTAATGTTCTATATTTTTATTTTCCGGCTACATAGTTTTGTTGTATACTTATACAGCGAGCCGAAACGAGTAAGAAATCGCTTTCAAAAATTGCACAGCCACTTCCAAAGGATTTAATGAGTATCCCGTGCTAGAGTTACCGGAGAAAGCAATAAAACGACTCTCGTCATCTTTTTCACCGAACCGAATGTACGGTTGTTATAACAGCTTATTGAAATGCGTACGATATTCAGCCGTACTATCAGCGATACCTTCTTGTATAATGAACATCATTTCTGTAAGAGTGACGGTGCCTCTTATACCTCAGGTGATTTATATTCATCGCAGCCGAAAGAAAGACTGCTACAGATTACGATCCGTTATTTCGTGACAGAAAAGCTTAAATTTGTTGCTTTACGCAAATCTTTCTTACAAAGGATGAATATAAATATCTGAGGTACGAGTGGCGACGTTACTTTTAGAGTAATGATGTTCATTATATAACCGGTGGTCCCCGCCGTGAACAAAATGAAGGTATTGCTTTAGAGCTAAATATTTCCTTAGGCTTAGACAACAGTATAGTTAGTTCAGCGAAGAAGAAAACGAGAGGTCATTTAATTATTCACTATCCTGGCGCTTGATACTTGTTATATCCTTTGGAAACGGTTGTCATTTTAGGAAGTGATTTCTTACTCGTTTCGACTCGCTTACAAATCGTTTGTAGCACTTAACGTACTTAAAATAAGAAATAATTATTTTTTAATAATTTTTGCTAAAATATCTGCAGGTGATATAATATCTATCCTTTTCGTTATTATTTAAAAAACAAATAAAACTAGATTTCTATAAAATAGAAATCTAGTTATCAGATTTTTGAAAAGTAGAAGTATAATAAATAATTTCGTTTTTTATTATAATATATATAATTTTGTTTAATTCGGTTAACAACTAGATTACCTTATCTATCTCTATTTACGAAAATAATATTTGTCGAAAAAAAACCGTAAAATGATAAAAAATAACTTATCAAATAATTTAGAAGATTAGAACTTCCTAATAAATTTTAAAAAAATGAGTATTAAATCTTTTGTAATAATTTCCACGAAACGACAAAAAATTATGACATCATTCTACTAAGAATTTTACGTCATTTTAGTTGTTTTAAATAATATTTGATTTGCATTTGTCTTAGTCGGTAGTTCTTTTTGTTCGTAGAATTATGCTTTTGGTAATGTGTTATGAGAGCTGTATTATTATTATTTTTTCCGTTCCCTTAAAAGTGATTGTTACGTAATTTATTAAGTTTACTGTAATCGATTTCAAAATCTATCGATACTTACAAAAAATTAATAATAAAAAATAATTTAAGCCGTTGAAAAACAATTTTTAATGACGATTCGACGACCGAAGATAAAAATAAAAATAAAAATGTAAATATAATTCTTTTGAGTTTATGTATTATGTATATATAACTATTTTATTTATATTTATAAACTAACAGACTCGGCGATGCTTCGCTATTGCTAGATTTGAGTACAGATTAAACGAACACGATTGAAAGTTTGATAAAACATTATCAAAATGAACATTACGGAACATCACAAAATTTAACCTTTCCCTTTTACCCATTCCCCTTTCCCCCTTTCCCTTTGTACCATATTCCACTCCCCTTTCCCCTGTTCCCCCTTTCCCTTCCATTTACCCCATTTCTCTTTCCCTTATTTATATTTTCCCTCCCCTTTACCCTTCTCTTTTTTATCTTTCGCCTTTCCATTTACTTTTCCTGTTTTCCCTTTTTCTTTTTTCCATTTCCCCCTTCACCCCTTTTACGATTTTTACCTTTCTCCCTTTCCCCCTCCCGCTCGTAAATCGGTCCAGTAGTTTTTTAATCTACAGCGGACACACATATTAGAAACGGTGAAATGGAATCGTAAAATATTTAATATAGAATGTGTTGCTTTTACGTCCTACAGATAGCGCTGTTTTTAAAAAAAAAACATATGTTTTTACCTGTTACAGATGTGACATCTTAGGTATATAAATAGTAGGTATATAAAAGCACGCGCGTATTCGAATGCAACATCGTCAAAATTTTAAAAAAATCAGTGAAGAACTTTCAGAGATTTAAGATTTTGAACAAACGAATTTATATTTTTATTTATGTAGATTTTTTTTTGTCTTCAGTCATTTGACTGGTTTGATGCAGCTCTCCAAGATTCCCTATCTAGTGCTAGTCGTTTCATTTCAGTATACCCTCTACATCCTACATCCCTAACAATTTGTTTTACATATTAAACTTCTAACATTCCACGCTCCGACTCGTAGAATGTTATTTTTTAATTTTCTGGTGACCCCTTCCTTATTAGTCCCACCCGGAGATCCGAACGGGGGACTATTTTACCTCCGGAATATTTTACCAAGGAAGGCGCCTCCATCATTGTTATATGAAAATGCAGAGAGCCACATTTTCTTGGAAAAGAAGCAGCTGTAGTTTTCCATCGCTTTCAGCTGCGCAGTACTCAGAGGACTGAGTGATGTTGATATGGCCGTTTAAGTCATTGTGACTCACGCCCCTAACAACTACTGAAAGAGCTGCTGCCCTCTTTCAGGAATCATTTCTTAGTCTGGCTCTCAACAGATACCTCTCCGATATGGTTGCACCTTCGGTCCAGCTACTCTGTATCCCTGAGCACTCAAGCCCCCTCACCAACGGCAAGGTCTCATGATTCATAGAGGAGGTAGATATATAGAGAAGGAGATAGAGGAGCTTTATGTAGATAAAGTTTCTAAAAGGAGGAGAAACAAATGTATAAATTACCTTTCGGTAATTTATACATTTGTTTTTTTTTTTTTAAAATTATATCTGATTTAGAACTGATTCCATGTAACTCAGTATTATTCTTTGGCTAATGAGATTAATTTAGCTATTTAAGGCGTAATTAAACAATTTTTACTCTTTCCATGAATTCTTAAATAATAATAATTAATAGAACCCCGTAAATTTTTGCTTCCTGTTAAATGTGTACCAAAATATGCGCTCGATTAATTTTCAATAACGTCTTACGAATTGTGAATTATTTTTTATATTTACTTTCTTAATGCGTTTACCTTATCGGTATTTCACGCTTTTATAACTAATATGGATTTTTACGACATATATTTTTTATTTTATAATTATTTCTGCAGTGTAATGCTGCTCTGATCAAGACTTTACCGTGGTTTCCCTTTATCCATTCAGACAAATATTGGTAGAGACGTTTTTTTAATCCGCAAATAATATATCTACACGATGGATTATTATATGCATGTCAGAAAAAAATATTTTTTTATTAACAACGAGAAGGAAACCAAGAATGAGGAAAAGGGTGGATCGTAAAAAAGGGATTTTTACACCCTAAAAAAAAAACAAATAAAACAAGTCAAAAAATCCAAATGAGTGCTTTAAGGCTTCCGACATGTAATGGAAACCGGAAATCAACTTACCGTTACTTTGACGGAAAATTGTGGTAAATAATCGGCATGAAAACAACTCTTTACCGTCATCTGATTTTTTTATAGAATATCCTAAACTTATGGTAAATCAGATTCCCGTAAAAGGTTACATTTCTTTGTAGGAAATTATCACACGTCTTCGGAATTATGTCGCTCGTGCATTTATTTAATTAAATAATCAATGATGCAGCCGTAATCCCCCTTTAGGGAAAATCTGAACGTATATGTAGTTTAAACTGGTGATTCTCAACATTTTTAGCTCCACGACCCCAAAAAGTAAAAAATAAAATATATATATATATATATATAATGAATATTTAGCGACCCCGAAACCCCATCTCGATGAAACCTAGTTAAAATTATTTAACCGCAAAGCAATTTTAGGCCTCAGATTAATAGTAGAAGGAAGATTAAAGAAAAACAAACCAACATACTTGGCGTTTATAGACCTAGAAAAGGCATTCGATAACGTAGACTGGAATAAAATGTTCAGCATTTAAAAAAATTAGGGTTCAAATACAGAGATAGAAGAACAATTGCTAACATGTACAGGAACCAAACAGGAACAGTAACAATTGAAGAACATAATAAATAAGCCGTAATAAGAAAGGGAGCCCGACAAGGATGTTCCCCATCTCCGTTACTTTTTAATCTTTACATGGAACTAGCAGTTAATGATGTTAAAGAACAAATTAGATTCGGAGTAACAGTACAAGGTGAAAAGGTAAAGATGCTACGATTTGCTGATGATATAGTAATTCTAGCCGAGAGTAAAAAGGATTTAGAAGAAACAATGAACGGCATAGATGAAGTCCTACGCAAGAACTATCGCATGAAAATAAACAAGAAGAAAACAAAAGTAATGAAATGTAGTAGAAATAACAAAGATGGACCACTGAATGTGAAAATAGGAGGAGAAAAGATTATGGAGGTAGAAGAATTTTGTTATTTGTAAAGTAGAATTACTAAAGATGGACGAAACAGGAACGATATAAAATGCCGAATAGCACTAGCTAAACGAGCCTTCAGTAAGAAATATATTTGTTTACATCAAAAATTAATTTAAATGTCAGGAAAAGATTTTTGAAAGTATATGTTTCGAGTGTCGCTTTATATGGAAGTGAAACTTGGACGATCGGAGTATCTGAGAAGAAAAGATTAGAAGCTTTTGCAATGCGGTGCTATAGGAGAATGTTAAAAATCAGACGGATGGATAAAGTGACAAATGAAGAGGTATTGCGACAAATAGATGAAGAAAGAAGCGTTTGGAAAAATATAGTTAAAAGAAGAGACAGACTTATAGGCCACATACTAAGGCATCCTGGAATAGTCGCTTTAATATTGGAAGGACAGGTAGAAGGGAAAATTTGTGTAGGCAGGCCACGTTTGGAATATGTAAAACAAATTGTTAGCGATGTAGGATGTAGAGGGTATACTGAAATGAAACGACTAGCACTAGATAGGGAATCTTGGAGAGCTGCATCAAACCAGTCAAATGACTGAAGACAAAAAAAAAACCGCTTTGATAACGACGGGTATGAACATGCACGTATGAAATATACAAAGATGAGCGATTTACGGGTTCCGACTTGATGTATACGTGCTCCTTGTAATTTGGACTGCTTGCATATTATTCGCTGTAACAGCGTCACGGGTCGAACATGCATATGATACGTTTGAACATGTTTTGCTCTCACCGGTATAAAAGAAGCGTAAGGGATTGCAAGACGTCAGTTTAGTTAACTTCCTGTAAAAAACTTAGTGAGCGATCTGCATCCGGTGAATCGATCGGTAAAAAGATAACATTGTAAAATTACAGTTATTTAAATTACGGTGTTAACTCATCAGATAGAAATCCACAGTGCGTCGTTTGCTTTCAAACCATCTTCGATGAAAACATGAAACCGTCAAAATTATTTCGGCACTAAACATCCGGATTTTAAAAGCAAATCCTTGGTATTTTTTGAAAGAAAATCGCACTTTGAGAAATCAACAAGCTTCTATTTGTAAATAAATCATACCGATACCTACACTTGAAGCATCTTATCTCGTAGCATTAAGAGCAGTTAAGATGTCCAAACTCCATACGATCGCAGAATACCTAACATTGCTCGATACGGTTAATATTTTAATAGGCGTGGAAGAAGCAAAAAAACTGAAAAAAAAATCCGCTATCTAACGACACAGTAGTCGAAACGATGACACGGCTGCCGATGTTCGCGATCAGATAATTGAGAGAGAGAGGGAGTTCAAATGAATTTTATAGTATTCAATTTGATGAAAACAGATATGGGAAACATTTCTCGATCCTTATGTTTTATGAGACATTAACGCGATAGGGACAGACCGATCAAAGAAATTATGTTGTTTTGCAAATTAATACTTGCTTATGCAACAGGACAATATCTTTTTGATGTTTTTTATGAAGCTACTAAACCTATAACGTACATCTGACAAAACGTATTGCGGTTTGTAGTGACGGTGTAAGTAACTGGAAAGAACAGCTGATTTCTGAAAAAAATTACAAGATAGTCTTATACCAAAAGCGGAATATACGCTCTGCTTCCTTTACAGACATGCTCTAGCCACAAAAAGTTTGCCGGAAAATCTCAAACAGATTTTTTCTAAAGCTGAAACTATTATTCACCACAGTTTGAATCGCAAGAAGATGCGGTTGTATCAGCTAAAAATTTAGTCGGCGGAGTATTTTCCGGAAGTTAAAAATGATTTCTCGAAGAGACGGGTCTGAATTCATTTGGAGAAAACGTTGTTGCAGCCGCTAAGTTACCGGTTGGGTTTCAGGACCGGCTCATCGAAATTTCTGCCGATAAAACGATAAAATTCTGCCGATAAATTGTCTTACGACTATAATTCACATCTAAAAATTTACATACGTTTTGGCTTTCTCGTCGAGGTGAATATGGAGATTTAGTCGCATAATCGAGGAAAATATTACTCCCTTTCGCCACGCCACGTCTTACTTCTGTGAAAAGGATTTATCGTCTACGGTTGTGCTAAAACCTAAATATAGGAATCGTCTTTATCGCTCGAAAACAATTTGCTTTTGTGTGTTTCTAACGTAGATCCACGTACGGAGAAACTTTTAAATGGAAAACAAAAACAACCATGTCCTTAATTTATTTTCTTTACACGCGCACTAATAAGTAAATTTTTTGTAATAAATTATTTTTATCTGTCGTATACTTATTTCATTATCGTTTACGTGTAAAGTTGTCGGCTAAATTCGCGAACCTCTTTCATATTATCGCGACCTTCAGGTTGAGAAACGCTTTCTTTTTCCTGTTTAGCCTCCGATAATTATTACCTTTCGGATAATACTTCAGAGGATGAATGAGGGTGATATGTATGAGTATAAATTAAGTGTAGTCTTGTACAGTCTCAGGTCGACCGTTCCTGAGATGTGTGGTTAATTGAAACCCAACCACCAAACCCAACACCGATATGCACGATCTAGTATAAAATTCATGTAAAAATAACTGACTTTACTAGGACTTGAACGCTGGAACTTTCGACTTCCAGATTAGCTGATTTGGGAAGACGCGTTCACCAGTAGACCAACCCGGTAGATCAGGTTGAGAAACGCTGGTTTAAACTAACAACACTATAAAATAAAAATATATATATAAATTATGAATAATTTATTCAGAACAGAAAATTTTGTTGACTTATAGATTACAAAACAGAAACGAACTGCTTTAATATTTACCTGGAACGATCATGAAAAAGTGTCGAAAAAATTAATCAAACTTCGTCAAAAAAGAAAAATTTACCGAATAAAAAAATAAATATATTATAAGATTAATATTATTAAAAAAACCGGGTTGAAATTCCATCAGGCACATCGTTTTTCAACGCTGCAAAATTTCCATTTCCATATTCCCATGTACAAGTTTGAAGCTTTTGTGGCGAATTAATTCATAAAAACAACAATTTATTAAAACGGTCTAAAAATGTAAAGATAACAATTTTAAAGTACAACCATCGGTGCCGAAGAAATTGTGTAAAAAGATAATGAAATTGATTAAGAAATGTAAAAGATTTTTTTTTCCTGTAACCAGTTTTTACGGAAAGTAATATAATTTACAGTAACTCTGTTTACTGATCGTTTGTTTGTAAGGATAACTTTCAAAAATTAAAAACAATAACAGCTCTATGTTTTCACCTACTTAAAAAAATTAATTTAAAGAAGAAATATAAAAAAAATCTCAATTTTAACATAGCTTTTTTAGGTTTTATTTCCGTTATAAAAGTTTATTTTATTCTTTATTTAAAATACAGATAAACAAAAAGCGTTATTTTTAGATAATTTATATGTAATTACCGGTATGAAAAAGCCGTTTTCAAGAACCGCAAAGGCGAGAAATGTTTACCTTTGTAAAAATAATAAAAGGAATAAAAAAATAACGGCATTAATTTATTTCTGACAAGAGCGGGCTAAGGTTATCTGGAGTGCGGTAATCATTCAGATCATGTGATTCATTCACAAAAAAGAACGAGTAAAAAAATCGAATACAGATTAAAAAATATGTTGTAATCTCTATATTTTTAATAACGTAATTAACAAATTATTTTTATAATTAAGTGCTTTTAAAAAATGAATAATTTATGATCGTACCGAAGGAAGACATTAAGCGTCATATAGAAGCTTATACTGCGTGTTTATAGATAGACCGGATCATCGAAAAAAAATTTTTTCTAATGACGGTCAACTAATGTATTGCGAGTAGTCATTCAAGAGTGAGGTTCACATTTCCAAATTTGGACATAACAAGTTTGTCGCGTGGATATAAATTTATTTTTTCAACGACTATCCTTCTCTTTTTACAACACAGCATGAAACGAATAAAAAATAATAATAATAAAAACCGAAAAAGTAGTTTGAGTTATTTGTACTCTTGCTTTATTATTTATTTATATACGATAATAAAATCTAACGATGATGATGTTCATGAAAATGCATATGTCGGTGATATCTATGCACGTGTTATATACCGCTATAAGAATACAGAACTATTAATTACTTTTGGGGTAAAAGCAAAATTAATATTTTGTTTTCTTCCGTATTTTTAATTTCTAGAAAATAAATCATTATCGTCTTCAGTTCCCGTTAATCTAAGTTTCCTCGGGTCGATCCTTCTACAAAATTTCCCCACCTGCCTCGATCCATGAACCGTCTCTCTTCCGTTACACTCACCGCATCCCCTCTCTTGCGTACTTCCTCCATCACCGTATTCATCCATTTCATTCTCGGTCTACCCCTTGGTCTTCTGCCGCTTTCCGTTGGACACAGCATCTTGTTCGGTAATCTTTCTTCAAACGTCTTTTAAATACGCCCAAACCGCTAGAGTTTTGATCTTCCAATCGACACTACAAGGCCTCCCGATTTCACCGCTCCTTTCTAATTACACCGCTCCTTATCCTACCCCTGCTTGTCTTCCCTAACGTGCTTCTCTTGAATTTCATTTCTTCTGCCTGTACTCGATCCTCCATCTTTTTCCTTCCGTTCAGGTTTCTACCGCGTAGATAAGAATCGGCACAAAGTAGGGTTTCTTACGCCGCAAAGGTAATACCTTCTGTCAGACTAGACTTCTTAGACTCTGATAAAATCTACGCGTCTTCTGTTCTCTTGTACTTATTTCTTTAACCGTTTTCCCATCGTCAGAAAAAATCGTTTCCAGATAAGTAAACTCGTTTACTCTTTCTATTTTTCTACCGTTCACAGTTACGTCGGTTGAATTTCACTTTTTTCTGTTTTGTATAATGGCTTTACTCTTCTCGACATTAAACTGTATGCCGCATTTCTGAATTTATTCATTCCACACATTTATTGTGCACTCTAGATACCTTTCAGACTCCACTGTAATAATCACGTCGTCTACAAATAACAAGTTTCTCGTTCTCTCTGCGATTCCTTTTTAACTTTCTTGAAGATTCTATCCGCAGTTTTTACAAACAAAAGAAATGTTTGAAATATTTAAAGTAAAATATAATTTTTTTAATATAACTTTACCGGAAATATCCCAGCGCGGGTGGTGGTTTATAGGCGGGTCATCCACCCGATTGTCGAGCGGTGGCGAACCGTCGAAGCAGCATATTTGCGATCCGCTTGCTAGGTCGGTTCTTTAGGAGGAAATATCTTAACTTTTGCGACTAGCTTCTCACAAACATTATAAATGAACAGGTAGACCCGATGTTGAATTTCATGTCAGACGAGACGTGGAATCGTGATAATTTTTACACCCCCAGGTGATCAGATGATAATTTACACCCCCAGATGATCACCCACCCGGTTGGTCTCGTGGTGAACGCGTCTTCCCAAATCAGCTGATTTGGAAGCCGAGAGTTCCAGCGTTCAAGTCCTAGTAAAGCCAGTTATTTTACACGGATTTGAATACTAGATCGTGGATACCGGTGTTCTTTGGCGGTTGGGTTTCAATTAACCACACATCTCAGGAACGGTCGAACTGAGAATGTACCAGACTACACTTCATTTAGACTCATACATATCATCCTCATTCATCCTCTGAAGAATTATCTAAACGGTAGTTACCGGAGGCTAAACAGGAAAGAAAGAAGTTATAGGATGACCGAGAATCCTTATCGGGTGTTTGAGCGTCCACTTCGCTATGACAAAAACGGTGTGCGGTGTGCTGTTTTTGGTAATCGTATAGCGGGGAGAATATGTTTTAACCAGACTGTCGATACAGAAGTGTATCGTACAGTTTTTGGAGAATCCTACGTTCGGTTAACAGACGGTGAAAAAAGAGTACGGCTTCTTCCAACAAGACAGTGCGATTTGTCGCGTATCAAAACGATTCACTAGCGCGCGTTTATGCGGTTTTTACACAAGTCCGAACTGTCAGCAGAGGGCGTTTACGGTGACTGAATTTGCTGATAGATATGCTGTCGTGGCATGCTTGATGCATCTATGCGCTAGGGGTGTAGTATAGTTTAGGCTGATTGTGGTAGGCGCGGGGTCTTCTCCGCGAGTAGGCTTTTGCTTAGTTTCTGAGGGCAACGTGGTAGCGTTAGGAGTCAGCTGTCTTCTTCGGAAGGCAGAACTCATTACTATCTCTCGTGGCGAATTACCGATGTAGATGTCCCTCGGGGCATCTGCATCGGTGGCATCTCACCGTGGCCGGGCTTAACACTGTGGAATGTGATCGGTTTGAGGGCAAGAAGATGTCCTCCGTTAAAGCCATTACTGGCAAGGAACGGAGGGGTGGTGTAGCGACCTGACACGCTACGAGGCGGGATCTTCACCCCTCGGGGGGGAATTGAGATGTCAGCAGAGGGCGGTGCCTCCGCTTTCCCCAGATTTGTCTTGTTGCGATTTTTTCCTTCTGGGCTATGTGCTATTTAAACGAAGTCAAACGTTAAACAAGAAATCGACGGTTTTGTCAATGACTGTCGATACGCGATCGATAACTCGAGGAAAAAAGTGTACCCCTGGGCACGGGCTCGCTTCGAACATCTTTTTGTAAAAATACGGTAAATATGTAAACTTTAAAACAGAAAAATGTAAATAAAAAATTTATTTTAATTCCGTTTTCATTTTTTATTTCGTTCGTAAAATGTTAGATGACGCGAATGTGCTTCTTTAGCGATTCGGTTTTAAATCGTTCACCTTGCGATGGAAATATCGGTATCATTAGTTTGAGTTTATTCCTAGTCAGAAAAAAATAACAGGACGCTTTGGCGTAGAAATTTTTTTTTAATTTTCAAATTATTTATCGATTATTATCGACTAAAAGTAATCCTCAAGTCGCATCATATAAAAGACTGTCTCCGTTCAGTGTGTTTACAGGCATTTTGTACCCGAAATATTAACCTAGTTATTCAAACATTTTTAACGTACAGTTTATAAGCATTAAAAAACAAATCGATAAACAGATCAGGACAATCTAGATATAAAATGACAAAACGATTTGTCTCCCGTATTTATTATTCCGTGTTTATTCTTTCTAAATATTATACGTACACCCTTTCGCAGGTTTTATTTACGTAATAATTTTTCACGTGCAAAAAGCTATTTTTTTTTTATTTAAGCAAATTGTGTTTAATTTTATTCAAGCTGTGTTCAGAGTGATGCGGGGGAAAAATCGTAAAACGTTTATTACGCAATCGAATTGTTTACATCATTAAGCTTTCTTCTTTAAGCTGTTTTTATACCCTTCAGACATTATTCACAGTAAAATAAAAGTATTAAAACATATGGTCGCATACGTATCGAATAAGAAAGATGGTTCCGACCGATATATGAACGTACAACTATAAGTTGTGATCTGTTCGGTGATGTGGAGTGAGTGAGATTGCGGTAGGGGGGAGAGGAAAGAAAAGATGTTCGAATACTAAAAGATTGTATCGAGCGTGCATGTAAGATTGAAGGTGTTTGTTGTTAAAAGGATACTTAAGCAATCAGTACGGTCGAGTGACGTCACAACCGATTTCATTTCCTGTTCCTGTCCCCTTGTAACCTCTTCTTTTTCTTCTCCTTTATCCCTACGCCTATATATTCAAAACGGCATACACACATAGACACACAAGCATTATAATACCGCGTGTTCCCCGTACAGGTTAACACGTGTGTGCGTGCTTCCCTTTTAACAGGAATAGATCAGCCACCCTCACTTCCTTCCCTTGTTGATCCTGTGACTACTTTAAAGAACACGTCCCCTTACCGGATGACTTTCAAAAATCCTTTAGCGTCATATTTATTATTACCATTATTATAAAACCGTGTCACACGTGTACGTAAAATTTGATGAATTACAATTTTATGGAAATTTATTTTTCGACATTTTAAAATCAACGGTAGCATTTTATTACGATTTGAAGAAAAGTTACTTTCAATTTTTTAAGCTGACTTTTATAACTTTATTTTACGATCGTTTAGTATTTTATTAAACGGTTTTTTTTTGCCTTCAGTCGTTCAATCGTTGTCAGCTTAGGTTTTGATTTTATCCTTACTACAACGATTCTATCGCTATGCTTTTTGAAATACTCTACTCTCTTCCCTATCTTCTTGTTCATTACGAATCCTACTCCTGCTTGACCTTTATTTGACGCTGGTCTAAAATCACCAGACCAAAAGTCGTTTTCTTCTTCCAAGTGAACCTCGCTAATTCCTACTACACCTACATCTACCCTATCCATTTCCCTCTTTAAATTTTCTAACCTACCGACCTTTTTAGACTTCTAACACTTCACGCTCCGACTCGTAGATTGTTATTTTTTAATTTTCTAGCGACCTCTTCCTTAGCAATCCCCACCCGGAGATCCGTACGGGGACTAGTTTACCTCCGGAATATTTTACCAAGGAAGGCGCCTCCATCTTTGTTATATGAAAATGGCAGAGATCTACATTTGCTTGGGGAAAAAACAGCCGTAGTTTTCCATTGCTTTCAGCCGCACAGTACTCAGAAGATCGAGTGATGCTGATATGGCCTTTTAAGTTCTCCTGACCTAACCCACCGGGTTGATCTAGTGGTTAACGCGTCTTCCCAAATCAGCTGATTTGGAAGTCGAGAGTTACAGCGTTCAAGTCCTAGTAAAACCAGATATTTTTACATGGATTTGAATACTAGATAGTGGAAAAATCGAAATCCAAAAAATCTGAAAATACTTTTTAGATATTTATCAGAAAAGTATTTGCAAGACGACGTCGATTAAATATCTCGTTTAGTATAGTCTGAGATGAGGGAAATTTGCAATCACGGTTCAACAATTTTTACCTTTCTTCACCCCTTTCAAGGTCGAATTTCGAAAAATCTAGAGTAGTTTCTAGATACTCACACGAAGATTACTCATTATAAATGAGGTCGATATCTTCGTTTGTTACCGAGAAATTAAAAAATACTAAATTTAATCGTTACTCTATTTCAACCCTTTAAACTGGGAATTTCAAAAAATCGTTTCTTAGTGTGCAGTTACTCCGTAAGAAGAACATTTTTATCAATTTTCATAAATTTATCTTCAGTAGTTTTTGCTGGGCGCTGATTACGAATCGGTCAGGACATGTTTTATAATTTGTGTCGATAAAGAGATTAATTTTTATTCGATTAGCAAAGGAAGTGAAGACAGGCTTAAAATTTTCAAATTATAAATTTTGCGATCCACCTTTACTAAATTTAGCCGTATTTTAGCTGTTTATCGACTGGAAAAAAGGCGCAGGGTGAAATTCACCTTTTACAAAGTCAAATCAGGACTAAAGCACGATGAAACCCGAACAGTGCAGAGCTTGCTGGGGGTTTAAAGTGTGCATCCTTTCTGTCTGCCCTAAGCGATAAGGACAATACTACCTTGCATGTACCCTGCAATCGCCCGACACGGTGAAAGTTTTGGTGTTATTTCCACGCCTTTGAGGGCCAATAAGGGACGCGGACCAGAAACTTACGTCGGTTTTCAACAGCTAAAAATCAACAGCCGAGCCGCGCGCTATCTGAATTTTTGTTCCCTGCCCGAGGTACGGCTGTCAGTTCGACCAGACTACCTCTGCATTGCACGTATTCAAATTTATATCTATAAATAATTACTTTTTTACGCGATTAAACATCTACATGTGTTCCCTCGGAACAATGAATAGATGTGTTGAAGGTCTATAATCGACTTGAAGAGGAAGAAGTCCAACAACAACCTCCTCTGTATTTTGTTTTACTTTGGCTAGCATCCTGTAACAAGTGGAGGTGGACGGTAATGAAAATAAGTTTTTATAGCGTGAAAAAAATACCGTGACCGGTATTCGACCCCGGAACCTCCGGATGAGAGGCAGTGACGCTACTGCTTCACCACGGAAATCGGTAAATGACGGTTAGAACATTTTATTTTAATCTTATCTTCGCGTTACATACAGAACTCCAAGAAAAATGTTTTTGCTTGAAAGGTTTTTTAAAATTTTGATCTGTTCCCGATTTATAGATTCAGGTATCTCCTTTACTGTCGTGTAGAGTGATACGCATAAACGATATAATCTTTTTTTAACGAAATTTTTAAAGAATGAACTCGTTTCAATTAAACGTATCGATTTACGATTGAAGCGATTCTGTTATTTCTTCACGTTAAACATTTACTACCGGGACGCTCCTATTAAAAAAAAAAAAAAAAATAGATTTTACTTCATTTACTTGCTACATGCGAGCGATTCATTCTAGCGTCATTAAACTTTCATACAACCTTCACAGAATGTTTTTTTACACTTTAAATTGGCGGATGAGTCTATTCCTTTTCCCTTCTAGGGGACGTAAATTTTTTTTCCATTAAAATTGTAAAGCTGAATTATAACAAAGATTTCAGAATGAGAAACAAATCAAACATTATTTTACAAAAAAACGCTTTTGAATTTTGACCGCTTATCCTTCAGAGTATTAAACATCATTCTGTATATTATTTGAGAAATTTACAAACAGAACATTTTCAAAATAAGATCTTATCTCATCGGAAAGTGGCGTTTGGATATGATTTAAGACGGTATAAAGAAAGAAGAATTGCGTTCGTTAATTTTTTTTTAAATTAAAAAACTTATAGAAATAAAATAAATTCAGCGTTTTTAAAAATAAATATTTATTTCAATACTCGAATATATAAATAAATAACGATCAAGTGGTTTTTAATTGAACTTTTAAGCAAAACTTCATTGTTTATCATCTTCAATGATAAAATACAGATTAGTAGTAAATTATGTACATACATATTTTCGTATAAACTGTTTTTAGCTTCTACTGGATAAATCTGAAGTAATGGATTTAACAAACTACAATTTATTTACTCTTGCTCATTTTCTCTCTCTCTGTATGTATTTTTTCTCTTTCGTTTACTTTGCTTCTTCTTTGACATTTAACTTTTTATAAAGAGCAAGTCACTTATAACAACTGGTCTTTCATTGTCTGATTCAACATTAGATCTAAATTATCTTTAAAATTTCACGCAATTATTTTATTATTATTTTCCTCTATTCTTATGATATTAAAGTACTTAAAATATTTTTTGTTGTCTGTACCTAAGCTGTTTTTTCATAATTCTTTAGTATGCAAAAAATTAACGACTATTTTATAAATGTTCAGCATGATACTTAAAGTACAGAGCACTTTATTTTTTTCATTTTCTTTTTGTATTTATTTATTTATTTTTTTTTTTAAGAATGTTTCATGAAAGTTAAATTTACATGTGCGCGATACGAATTTTCGGTTTGACTTTTTCCTTAATGTTGGTTTTTATTATATCTCAGTTTGATGCGGTCATCCGATTAGCGCATTTCAATCCATATCTTATACTAGTTTCCCCCTTCGCTGCTTCTCCCGTGCTATATGGGTATAGAACTTAAAGAATTGGAAATATTTTTTTAGTAATTATGCGCATAAAATTTTGCTCAGAGAGTTATCGCTGTTCACTTTCCTTATCCAAATGATGTCATTTGAAATAGGGTATTACACTTTCTAGAATTATCTATGAAATATTAAGATAAATTTAATGAAACCAGGAGGATATTGAAATTGTTCATGAACTATTTTGCCCCCGGCGCAGCAAAGTCCAAGAGTTTCTTCATTCCATTTTTTTTCTTTTTGACATCGCAGAGGTTACACGTTTCAATCGTGGTACTTATTTAAATCTTTTTCGAATCCAGATAGTTGATTTGAAACCTTACACATTTCTTGAAGGTTGAACTCGATTTTGAGCCGAGCGTTTACAAAATATAAACGAAATTATCTACAAGAAAAATGTTAACTCTACGGATGAGCTTTTTTTACAAAAAAATTTGTAATTTTGCCGATTTTTTTAAGTACAACAAATTTTTTTATAACAAAAAAAATAATAATTTTGAATTAAAATTACTTAAAAAGACGAAAATAATATAATAATCTATTCGTTTTTTTTTAATTTTATTTTGTACAACAGAACAGCAAAGTCTCGGTATATCGCACAATAAAGTCAAGTGATACAAATTAAATAAAATATTAATTGTAATACTAATTTTAATTATAATATTATTGGTTTTTAAAAATCTCATTACAAATAGATTTTTGAATTTCACTACACAAAGCTCACATCAAAAATATCGGTGTCCCTGCTTAGTCCATGATTAATATACATACTTCTAGACGACAGTGAAAGACGCGTTTTTAAACTCAGGCGTAGGAGACTGTGAATCCTTACTCTTAATCTCGGTACGCTTAGCTCGACATTCGAAATATCAATATCTATCTTGGCATTAAGGATCTTATAAACAAGTATGGCATCCTGTAGTGTCCTTCTACATTTTAGTGAGGGTAAGTCCCAACACGTACACTGCTCCTGGCAATTAAAATTACGCCCGTCGAAACCTCTTTCTCGCAGGTGTTAAAAAAATTTCTTTTGAACCGCCTCAATCTTAGTGTCAGTAATAAAATCCTCACATCCTTCCAAATTACCGTGCAGCATTCCGAATTGAATGTAACATTAGTTCGGTGTAATCTTAAGATCGGAACAGTGTTAATAAAATGACTGCTTATCCGCAGTATCAATCCTAAGTCCCTCCTAGCTTTTGATACCGTGGCATCTGCATGCTGCGGGAACAATAATTCTTACCAAATGTTACGCGTAAATCAAAAGTTGTCTTTACTTTCTGATACTAGAATTAACGATTTTACTTGATAGCAAGTGTTTACCTTTTTATAGTAATCATGGAGGTTTTCTAAAGGTTCAAGGGTGATCTGTTCCTTACCAATTGTTCACAGACTCTGTTAATATCATCCTGTCGTAAGACTATTGTACTTCCGTAATTGTCAATTTTGGAGTAAATTTTCAATCCGTTAGTAAATACCAGAACTATACAGAACACTTAAACGAGTCGTTAATCAAATAAATAATAAAGGGCCTAGGGCAGATCCTTGTGGCACACCAGACGTCGCCGTTAAATACCTTAGACGGTTTACCAACGACTCTTACCGTGAACGTTCTTCGATGTAGATGACGATCGCCCCCTAATACCGTACATCCGTACCAGTATATCATGCGGTACAGTGACGAATGCCTTCTTAAAATCAAAATATATTATATCCACCTACCCTTGATTTTCTAACTCTGGTGCGATACAATTCATCAACTGAGTCGGATTTGTGATCGTGGATTTATTCTTCATAAAGCCGTGCTGGGACTGAGCGCCATATCTCTTAACATAATTAGAAAAATGTTGATGAATATAAACATCTCAAAAACCTTGGCCGCTATACATATACCGGCCGATAATTCTTTATATCATGTAAGTCCCCTTTTTTTGGACCGGTGACACGATTGAAATTTTCCATTCATCCGAAAACACACCCTATCTGAGACTGGAGTTGTAAATCCAACCCGGTACAGGAGCCAGCATATCTCGATAATAACATACGAAGAAATCCCGTCTACTCCTGTCGCTGACTCCACCTTCAATGCCTTAACATTTGAAGTAAGATCTTCGCTTGTTGTACTAGAAATGTCACGGTATCAAAACTTCGACACCGGCTACTTCTCTGTTTTCGTTACTTATATTACTAGTAGATCGGTAAACAGACTGAGAATATTTGCTGAACTAGCTCGAAAGCTTGTCAGCTTCGATATAAACGTCGTTCCCAACTTTTCCCGGTCTTATTCTTTTAAATTTATTCAAAAAGGAAATTATATACTTATAGAAATTAGCCGGCCTGACGTCCAGTTTCTCCTCTGCAGTCCTAGCCCTTCTGGCAATATCAATTTTTAACAGACACTTAATCTTTCTTCTCAACTTTGAAACGGCTGATAATGTGTAGCTTTTCTTGTCTTTTTGAATTTTGTGCGGGCAGCATGTTTATCCGTATTACACTGTATTACTTCACCAGAGAACCGTATCATTCTTTCTGGTACGTTCCTCTTAATACGTACAGTCAGTTACCTTGATGTTAAACAGACTCACAGCTTCATCTACATCAACCCCATAAAAATCCTCATCCCAGTCCACTTTGTGACATAATTAAACAAGACAAGAAAGTCACTCTTCATACAATCAAGCACTGAATCAGTATTATAACCTATTACATTTAAATTGGTAAATCGCGTGACAGGTCCGGAGACTCAAGAAAGTCAATCTCAGTTTCCACCTCCATCTCTAAATTCAATATAACTAGGACCAAAGTAGACGTCCAAACCTCTGGAATAATGAGATTATAATCGCATAGAACTATAATAATAAAGTAACGTAATAAAAAAACAAAAGCAAGGGGACTTATCTTGTCAGCTAAAAAAAATATACATACCTTTTCCTAAATATATATATATATGTGCTCTTTTTTTACAGCAAAATTTAAATATATAAACCAGAATTCTTACATGCTGCAGAAACGATGAAGACAGTCAAAAAATTTGAAATGGAAAAAATAATTAAGAAATAGAATAAACTTTTACGACCTAAATGTAAAATTAATCAAAATATCGTAAGATCAAAGAAGAAATTTACCAGAAAATTGAAAAAAAAGCGGACTCTGTATGAAAAAAGACTAGGCTTTACGGACAGTTAAAAATAATGGAGGACAACAGATTAATAAAAGAATCTTAAATTTTATTTTTAACACTACAGCATTAGAAGGGAAAGTATTGTAATCGTTCCAATTTGGGCATATGCGGTTTATACCGGATCTTTACATTTTGACACATAAGGAAACCAAAACACACAAAAACCGTATGGAAATGTTTGCATGTACGTGTGTGTTCGGTGTATCACACCTTACATTTCCAGAACTGTTGTATCGATTTTGCCCAAACTCGGTCAGATTACTTCTATATGTGGGGCATTGATGCGATTCAATTTTCAACTTAAAAGGTCAAGCAGGTGAGTCTGTAGAACAAGGTCACCCTCAGTATTTCGAGATTTCGCCTAATTACGAGTAAGGACTTATTTTTCTTAGCCGCATTTGTTAAAAATGAAAAAAATAATAATATTTCTAAAAAAAAAGTTTGCAAAATCACATCCCACCCCAAAAAAATGCGTTAAATAAACTAGCAGTTAAGCGGGTATTGTGCGTCATTAGTATCCCCTTTCACCACAAGGAGCACTAGTGTATCACTGACGTTCAGCTGCTGTAGTCGTCTCTCTCCTTTTTTTTTCTGTTTAGGTTCCAGAACCACCGTGTATTACTTCAGAAGATAAACGAGGATGATATGTATGAATGTAAATGAAGCGATCTTGTACGGTTTCATATCGGCCGTTCCTTTGACGCACCGGGTTGGTCTAGCGGTGAACGCGTCTTCCCAAATCAGCTGATCTGGAAGTCGAGAGTTCCAGCGTTCAAGTCCTAGTAAAGTCAGTTATTTTTACACGTATTTGAATACTAGATAGTGGATACCGGTGTTCTTTGGCGGTTGGGATTCAATTAACCACACATCTCAGGAACGGTCGAGTTGAGAATGTACAAGACTACATACACTTCATTTACACTCACACATATCATCCTCATTCATCCTCTGAAGTATTATCGGAGGCTAAACAGGAAAAAGAAAGAAAGGTCGGTCGTTCCTAAGATAATGCGGTTAATTGAAATCCAACCACCAAAAAACACTGATATCCAGGATCTAGTATTCAATAGTGTAGTCATCTGCTATATTGTATCGTCACAGGTGAGCGGTAGAATTAAATACGTAAATGAATAATATTAAAAGTGTAAAAAATTATTAAAGTGGCCGCTACTACCGTCACACCCGTGGGAATGAAATACGGTATGGGGCGTGTTTTAGTTAGAATCATCGAATTAAATAAACGAAAAATATATTTGAATAAAACGATAAATATTTTTAATTAAGTTGCGCGTGCAAGCCGTGCATAAGAAAAAACCCGCGTGACGGGAAAGTCCTACAACTGGTTGTCAGCTTTTTAAATTAAAAACTAAAAATAGCTGATTTTAAGAAATGGAAAATGCCTAAAGGAATTCTAAATATTAAAGAAGAGAAAGTGTAGGATCTAAATACTTTCAAAAATAAAATGAAAAATTTCAAGGGTTTTCCGGAAAAACCCAAGAAAAAAGGGAAGAAAATTTTCCCAAAAAAGAGAGAGACGAAGTTAGTCGTAGAATCAAAGAGTACTGGCAGAAAAGGAAATAAAATTCAAAATAAAGTTGGTTTTTTGTGCGATTCATAGTCGGCCAGAATGAAAAAAGTAATACAATACGTGAACATAAAAATAGCGGACAGATTAATACAAATAATTACTAAACGATCGACAAATATAAACTTATCAAATGTAATAAAGAAAACCGATGGAATAAATAAATCAGCAGCTAAATGATCGCTAGCGCAAACCTTTAAATGTAGAGTTGTGTAATTAATTAAAATAACAAACATCAGCTATTTCGACAGCGCGCTATAGTACAATCTATGAAAAATTGAAAATTTATATACTTACATTTTAATATTCCACTTAATTTTCTTCACGACTTTCCCGTCGAAAACGGAAACTTCTTGCCGACTTTTTTTATTTTTATTTATAATTTTTTTTTTTTATTAATTCACTGCATGAGGTCAAAGCTTGTGAGGATAGCGAATGAAAATCTTGTAGAGGATGAAAAAAGTTACGCTTCAACGGCAACTTCCAGATGAAAGACTGAGATTATTCACGTTTCTGACAAGAAGGTCGGTTTCATTTACCGTAAATAAATAATTTTGATCGACGTTTGTACTCCTAAATCTGTTTAAAAGGTAACAACATACGATTTTGTTTCTGAAGGAATTTCTAGTCGGGTGGTTATCCTAGCCGCTATAATAAAACAAGCGGTGGCTGCAGTAGCGGCCCGTACCTAAAATTAGTGGGGGCGCTGCACCAGAAAATATTTTTCTGTGCCTTTTGAAGGCCACGGTTAAAGTTTTCTGTAAAATAAAAGAACCGAGAAAAAATGAATCAAATAGAATAGCTGGAAGCAGGATAATAATCTAATTCTACACTTTATCACATTCAAGACTACGGTACACGTATTTGGTTTAACCGAATAAATAATAAAATGTCAGTACAGATAATATTTTTTAGCATTATTAGATAACTCAATAAAATGTCCGCTTAAAAACACTGCGGTCCGACGGTGCTAAATTTAAATTTCTATGTACACAGAAACAAATATGTAATTAGTTTTTACTAATTATCTTCTCTTTCGTTCTTCCAGCGTGTTTTTGGACAGATTTGCAATCAAAGAGCCCTTGCTTTCCGCCATATTCTGAAAAAATAACTAAATCGCTTTCATACTCCTTCCACCGACTAAACTAGAAAAGGAAACGAACATTCCAAACACACACGGAGTAAAAAAAAAAAACTACCTTACACCAGCACGCCAGAGACGGCACTGCTTGAGCGACAGTACTCTCTCTCCCTCGCAGCCTCGCGTGTAGCTTCCTACGTGCACATGCGCACAACAGCAAAACACCAGCCGCTGGAACTGTGAAGCGCACAGTTCCGTACGAAGATTTTTGTATCTTTTTCATAAACCGGGGGATGGCTACTGACATTAAGCTTAAGGACTTATATTGTACAAGCATAAAGAACATTATATTGTATACGGAACAAGTATAAAGACTCGTTATATTAAATGTTATCGATAATATCAAGCGGAAATAGGGGGTGCTGCAGTTCCGCAGTGCCTGTATACGAGCCGCCACTGGGTGGCTGTTCTCGATCGTAATGTTGACGAACAAAAAGTCTATAGCTGTTGAAATTTTCAGTACGAGGCAGTCGCCGTAAAAAGTTTCTCTTTATTTCTTGCGCTTTGCGGCGCGTGGTATTGTCATGAATGTCTTTTACCGTTACGTAATGAAATAGAGTTAAGCTCTCTGTTAATGCTTTTAGATCGCATAAGTTATGCGACGGTACGACGGAAGAATCAAATTCCACGTAGGTATTACTTTCCGGGTGATAATGTATTATTTACACTAATGTTTTGCCGTATTTGTTGTTTTCGAAATTTAGATAACATTTTATTTTTCTTTGAAAACAGTTTTAGCTCATATTTAAATGATTTTATAGTCAAAAAACTTTCTACGTCATTATTTTGTTTATTTTCTACAGGAGTAGGTTTTTTGTCTCGATGTCATGTGTTTGTATTATAGCGTGATTAATTTTTTATACGGTAATTCTCTAGTAGTCGTGTGTAAATTTAGCTAAACAATTGAAGTTAATAGACAGTTTAATAATAGGCTATCGGATATTATTTCGCTAATTGATTACACATATGATTTTTTCAAGTCATTTCTTTCCCTTCTCACTCCCTCTCTCTCTCTCTCTCTCTCTTCTCCTTTAAACAAACAGTGAGCGCATTTATTTTAATATAATCGATAAGTTTTGTTAAATCGATGAGATTAGAGTCAGAGTGTACTACGTAACTTACACTAGGAAGATAAAGGAACGTAATAAAGTTCGTTTCAGATGGTGTTAGTGTTAATGAGTAACGATTGCTATCGTGTATGTTGTACGAGTATGCTATCTGCTAAGTACGCCATGTAAGGGTCGATGTCAAGTGGTAATGGCAAAGGGCATAAATTTTTGGTCGCCTATTGAATCTGATTTTTTTTCTTTGTCCTCTTTGTTTTCTTAATTACTTACTCACTTCTTCTGTGCTCCTTGTTAGCTACATTTTATACATAAGAGGTCTAAAGGAAAGGTTGTAAGAGGTAGAATGAAACTAGTCAACCGACCGGGTTGGTCTAGTGGTGAACGCGTCTTCCCAAATCAGCTGATTTGGAAGCCGAGAGTTCCAGCGTTCAAGTCCTTGTAAAGCCAGTTATTTTTACTCGGATTTGAATACTAGATCATGGATACCGGTGTTCTTTGGCGGTTGGGGTTCAATTAACCACACATCTCAGGAACGGTCGAACTGAGAATGTACAAGACTTACACTTCATTTACACTCATACATATCATCCTCATTCATCCTTTTTTTTTTTTTTTTTTTTTCTCTCTCAGCTCCCCTGGGCCGGACCGACTTGTTGGTATTACGCCGCCCAGGGGAGTGTCTTAAAACTCAAATAGGCCTCCCCACCTACCGGCTATATACCGGCAAGGCAGGTCGGCCTACCGGTTAGCTCTTTTTGAGAGTTCTTTATCAATATTGGCCCCTTGGGGACCCAAAAGGGCAATACTAATACACCACGACAGACCCAGTTCGCCGCGACGCGGTACCGGGTCCCTTCAGTATTCAGTGTGTTCTTGCCTGACTGTTACCCGTGGAGTCCTTGGTGGTTCATCAGTGCCAACACACCGCAGCATGCTGGACCTCACCAGCAAGGCTGTCCACCCAGTCCTATTCTAGCCAACACCTTGTCTTCTCTCATCGGAGTATTTCTGTAGAACAACTTGTCTAACAAAACTAGCAAAATTATTCCAGTTTGACTCGCTTCTTAGCATGTAGTCTATTGTTGT